>NW_023602073.1:130837126-132297418 GCF_014898055.3 Talpa occidentalis | reverse complement strand
AGGATTGTTCCATCCTTTGACTTTGAGCCTATTTTTATCTTTTGTAGCTAAATGTTTCCTGAGACAGCAAAAAGGTTGGGTTTTGTTTCTTAATCCAGGCTGCAACTCTGTGTCTTTTTATTGAAGAGTTTAGTCCATTTACATTTAGAGTTAATATTGATATGTTAGCATCTGTATTTGCCATTATGTTTGTCTTCCTTTGATTTTATTTATTATTCTTTAATAACTTTTTTTTTTTTTTTGGTCTTCTTTCGTTGTTATTCGTCCCTCTGAGGTTCTGGCTTAGGATTCCTTGTAGTATTTTTGGAGTGGGGGTTTAGTCGCAATGAAATTTCCGGAGTTTCTCTTTGTCTGGGAAGGTCCATATTTTTTCTTCATGAGGAAAGAGGAGCTTTGCGGGATAGAGTATTCTGGTTGGCATCTGTTTTCTTGGAGTCTGTTGACTATGTTCCCTCCACTCTCCTGCCCGTAGTGTTTCTTCAGAGAAGTCTGATGTCAGCCTGATTGGTTTCCTTTGAATGTTATCTGTTTCTTCCTCTTGTCAGCTCATTATTTTTTCCTTGTCCTGGATTCTTGGGAGCTTTACTATTATGTGTCTTGCTGTGTTTTCCTTTCGTCGTGGAGTTTGGTGTTCTTCTTGCTTCTTTGTATATCAATTTTCAGCTCCTTCTTCTCATTTGGAAGTTCTCTTCAATTATATCCATGAATATTTCTCTGTTCCTACATCTCTCTCCTCTCCTTCTGAATCCTATAACTCTTATGTTTCCTTTCCTCATGGAGTCAGATAGTTCCCGAAGTCTTTCTTTCATTCTTTTCCTTCGTACTTCTCTTTCCTTTTCTGTTTGGTTCTTTTTATTTCTGTGTCTTCAAGATTACTTATTCGTTCTTCCATTTCATCTATTCTGCTTTCATTGCTTTTCCAGAGTTCTTTAGTTCCTCCATTAATTCTTTGATCTCCTGCATTTCTCTTACTTCCCTCTTTAGGGACTCAATTTCCTTCTTCTGATCTATCACTTTTTTAAATCATGGCAATTTTAAATCTCTTTCTGGAAGGCTCAGAAGTTCTTCCAAGTTGCTGTTCGTTGCATCTGGGGAGTGGTTTTCTTTTTGTGGTGTGCTTCTTCCTGAGGAGTTTTTAGGTTGCGTGTGGTTCTTCTACTCCCTACTGTCTGTTTTCTAATTTGTCGTATGCGTTGGGACACTGTGTTGCTCGGACTGACTGACATCTTGGGTGAACTTCTCCGCTCCCCTCTGGCTCTTCCAGGAGCCATCTCTGTCTTCTGGGGGAGCTTTCTGCTGGTTTTAGGCAGTTTTTACTGAAGAAATGTCCCTTTCTCAAATGGCGAAGCGGGATGCAGTCCCTGCGCCTCCGGTTTCAGGCACACTCTTCTGCGCACCCGGTCTGCCCCGGACGTGGGTGCCTGCTCCCTCTGTGGGCTCAGACTGCTGTCGGAAGGGGCCTGGCGTGAATAACTTCCCGGCTGCCACTGGGTCCTCCAGAAACCTTCTGCCCTTTTCAAGCAGTCTTAAGAAATGTCCTGTTTTATAGGGTGTTAGTGACTTTTTTTTTCCTGGTCACTAGGTGGCGCCAGAGATCTCTCCTATTGTCCTTGGGGGGCTGTTTTTTTCGCCTCCCCCCACCCGTGGGACAGAACAGAGCGGGAATGGTAGGGTACACCTCAACAGCTTTGGGGTGCTGTGTCTGCCTTGTGCCCCCACCGTCGTGGAGAAACCACGCCCCGAATTTTCGTGCCCCGGGTCTCAGTTCAAAGCCCTCAGTTCCAGGACGCGGGCTGTAGCCCAGTTCAGTGGCGCGGGTTCAGTGGCGCGGGAAGGGCGCCTTTTGCACCGCTCCCGTGCCTGGGCGCCTGGATCCTGCTTACTCAGGGAGGGACCTCACCTCAGTGAGGACCTCCGCGCGGTCTCCCGCAAGCCTAGGTCGCAGGCGCGGGGACCTGGGCAGCCGCGATCCAGGTCTGCACTTGCTTTTCAAGCGCGCGGAGCACTCCGCGTTTCCGCGCAGCTTACCGGCCAGCCCGGGCTGTGTGCGCGTCTCCCGGGGTCTTTGTTCTTCTCTAATGGCGCCCGGAGCCGTTCGCTCACCGCCGCGGCGGATCCTGCAGGGTTCACCTCAGCTCCCGTTCACGGGGTGTGGTGGCTGCAATAGTTCCTTTCCGCTCCCAGTCCCGCTTGCTGCCTCGTTTGTTCTTGTGGGCCGTTTTGGTTTGTTGTTTCCTCCTCTCTGCGGGGTCGGAGAGTGCCGCCTCTGTGGGCGGGGGAGGGGAGCAGGGTTCTGCGCTTCCCTCCTTCTAGTCCTCTTTTATGGCCAGTTTCTTCTTCGGGCAGTTCGCTGGCGTCACCCGTTTATCTTCCGTGGCCCAGTTCTCACTGGGACCTGCCGCTTTTCCTCCCTATTCACTTTTTTTAATGGGAGATCTTACTCGCAGTGTCTCCTCGCCGCCATGTTGCTCCGCCCCTTTCATTCCATTCTTGACTAATTTTGGTAGGGAAGTAATATTGAGTTCATAAAATGGGCTGTGAAGTGTTCTTTCCCTATGAATTTCTCAGCTAAAATGAGAAATACATATAATATTTTAAAATATATATAATCTTCTTTTAAAAGATTATAGAAGTTGTTTATATATACCATTGTCAGAGATTGCAAAAATACGCAAAGCTATAAGAAAAATGAATTTATAACATTATTATTATTTTGTTATATTTCCTGCTAGAAATTCTAGTCAATTTTTGCAGGACTTATCCATTTCCTCTTCATCTATCTATATATCAACACACAAACACACACACCACACACATTATGCACATTCACTGAATTATAATCATAACAACAGTATCCACTTCTTTCACTACTTCATTAACATTTCCCCATGCTATTAAATATTCTTCAAGACCAGGACTTTTTTTTTTTAAGACTTATTTATACAAGCACAGGGTACAGTCAGAAACACGGGAGGGTGAGAGAATTCACCAGAGCCAGAGGGGAGAGCAGAACAGGGAGACTGATGAAGTACACTGCTGAGGGGAACAGCAGGCAGCAGGAGAGGTCTGCGCGCCGTGTGGGACCCTCACCTGGGGGCCAGGGATTGAACCAGCGCTGCACAGGCTGCGGACAGCTTCACAACCCAGTGTTCAACCGCTGCGCTACCGGGGAGGCCCAAGACCAGGACTTTTAATTGAGATATATTAAGCTAATTATGAACATAAATCCTTAGTAAACTTTCTCTGGGTCTCAGACATTTACATTTTTCTTAGGTGAGTAGTTAATGTTTAAAAAACTCAGTACAACAACACACTAATGTATTTTTTCACTTTCTGTTAAGCTTCAGGCACCTGTCACCTTCATTCTTAGCCCCGCCCTGGTCCTGACCCAGCTAGCCTGACTGTGTCTAGAAGTGGATCAGGGGCTCCTCCCCCACCCATAGGTGCAATCCTGCATTTGCTTGGGAAGCAAGTCATGGTGCCTGAGGCGGGCTCCTATATCTTCAACCCGCTGTGCTGAGTTCTTTCTCTTCTTCCTGGTTTGTGCTGAGCTTGCTCAGCCCATGTCACTGGGCAGCTTGTCCTGGTTAACACTGAATCCTCAGAAGGGCTTGGAGCCAGGTCATGAATTGTACCCAGCTTTTTGGGGGGCTCTTAACAACATGACTTCCTATTCTCAGATATTTATTCATTTATTTTTAGTCAGTTGGACAAGTGAATGAAAAGCTAGTGATTGCCTTCTCCGTGCCAAACTACTATGTGGGGATGCAATTTCATGCAACAATGCCAGGTGTCTGATTCTGAAAATCAGCATTGACAGAATAACTCTGTTTTACTTCAAATTGGATCTCTTAAGTATTAATGTCAAGTTTACTACATTAATTGGATCTCTTAAGTACATTAATTAATTGGATCTCTTAAGTATTAATGTCAAGTTTACTACATGTCTTTGGACACGTAATTTTAAAACATGGCCACACATCTGAAGACTTTGTTTTGAAGCCAGATTAGCCCCCAATCAATTCTGATTTCTTGTCTTCTCCGCATGTCCCCCTTGTAAATGTTCTGGCAGTCTTCAGGCAAGCCTTCTTGGGTCCTGATTTTCATAGCATCTGTACTTTACAAAAATATCTTCATATAAATTCTCCAATTCTAGTTTTGAATCTTAAAATAACTGTGTGAGGTAGGAGGGGAGGCTTGTTAAATTTGTTTCACTGAAGAGGAAATTGGTTTCATAAGTTTATTATATTTCACATATCTATTTATTTTATCTATCATCTATTTATTTATGTTTATGTTCAAGTAAATTTCACATTAGGAACCCAGACCTTTGGCTCATATTTCAGTCTTCCTTCCATTTGAAGGGGAGATGACTAACTTTCACTTTCAGCTGACCTTACAATTCACTGCAGGATGCAGCCAACTTTGCAGTGGGAAAGATTAATCTACTAGGTAGGCCTCCTAGGACAAACTTAAATCCACAAATAATTCTCCAATAGGTATAAATATCAGGGACTTCACAGTTAAAAATGAGTGGATATGAAGGAAGTTCCCTTTGAGAAAATATCATGGTACCTTGTAAGTTAGATCAGTTCTCAGTGTTAGAGTGTGGTTCTTAGGTAGAGACACACCTGTCAAGGGGTAGCTCTGTACTGCATCTCTGCAAGCTGATTTGACTATTTCACATTTCCTATATTAAATCCCTTCCTGCTTAGAATGTCTCATGTGGTATTTTTTTTCCCTGACCTGATTTGGACTAGTTACAGCCTTTTGCCCATGGTGTTATAGTTTTGGTATTCATGTTTGTTTCTCACTCTGGATGGGAGCTCCAGAAAACATAGGTGTGTCTTATTCATCTCTGTATCTCAAGGCACTTTGTACATGTTGATAAAAGACTACATAGAGAATAAATTTGTGCAGGGGGAGGATGAAAGACTTTTAACCAAGCTAAGAGCACATATCCTTAATAAGGAAAAAGGAAATCTTCAAAGTATTCCTCTTTATCTCTAGACTTGATTTGTGTAAGTCAGCTGGTTGAGTCACATTTCGAGCACTATCTTACAAAATTCAGTGCAAAAAAAAAAAAAAAAAGACTTCCTTATAACAAAACTGAACCTCTTAAGAAAACTAAAAAATATTTGTTCAGCATGCAAATTAGCACTGACAGTTTTGTTAGGGTTCAACTCAGTGATGACATGCCTTCTTACTGTGGTTCATTGGTGGTGATCACCACAATAGAAATCAAATTTATGTTTCATTTTTCATCTCTTGGTTGTAGGACTGACCCCAGGCAAAACATTAAACTGATCATGAACAAACATATTGTATCTTATCCATTGACTCAATATTTGCTTCTAGGGAAAGTTCAAACTGTGTCAGACATTGGGTTAAGCACTTGGAACACAGGAAAAGAAAATTTACGTGTTTTAAGAAATCCACTTTGATGGTAAACCAATTATAATTATATATTAGTACAGAAAGTATGCAGATTAATGAGAGCATCTAGGAAAAGCAGCAAATCAGACGGAGAATATAAGATAAAGGTATTTCTTGGATTAGGGGACTTGTGTGGCCTCCTGAAGTATGTGAAGGACTTGGCTAGGGAATAAGGGTGGTACAGGTAGTGGAAACACCGGGAGGCTGAGTTCATGGCTTAGCTACATATCTGGATTCTTTGTGGATGTGCACCTATGCAGAGAATCATGGGTTCACATCCAGGGGATCTTGTGGACCACACCAAAGACTTGGGAGTTCACTGAAATTCCATGAACCAAAGCTGTGGTTCAATGAAATTTGACTCAGAGTTTAGGGACCTGAACTTTTCCCTGAAACACTTGAGGTTTTGAGTGTTTCACTGGTCTCAAGGCGTAATGCGATTAGATGGACATTCAAAAGGTCCCACTGTCTGCACCCTAGAGGATGGTCTGACGGGGTCATGATTGAGATCAAGAGTATCAGTTACTCTTGATCTCAATCATGACCCCGTCAGACCATCCTCTAGGGTGCAGACAGTAGCGGGGCAGGGGTGGGGGTGGGTTGGGAGGAGAATAGCCTTGGAAAGAAGCAATCCGATTGGTGGGTATGGGAGCCTAGAATAATGGATTGAATTCAAGAATTTCCAAATGAATAGAATTTAACCCTTCTTCTTTTCTTTTCTTTTTAAAAATGCAAATAATTTTATTACTAAACCAGCAGTAATTTTGTGTATTTTCCCTTCCAGTCTGTTCATAGGTATGGAATCCTTTAATGGCATTTATATCCAACAATATTTAATAGCATAACCCCCTAAATATCAGATGCCCACTCTAGTAGGCTTACTAACATAGGCTTACTATAGTATTATGAACTCTGTTACCAAGTCCTCTGACAATCAGGTGTCTTTAATGTATTTGGGGATTGGAAGAGGCACCAGGTTATTCACTCAGACATGGTATACCAGGTTGTTTTACGCAGAGAATAAAAGAAACATAAAATCAGTCAAGATAATGTTTTTAAGCTCTGTGGTTAAATAAGTACTTGTTCCCAGATTATTCTGCTGCCTCTAAGGCAGTGTGTAGCTTGGGTGGGATCAATGGGGCTATCCTCTTGTGGATCCAGAAGCTTCCGTGTCAACAATTTCCTTTCCTCTCAAAAGATAAATACCAGATGATATCACTTACATGCAGAATATGGAGAAGCCAAACAAAAAGTCAAGAGAAAGTCAAAACTTGTCAGCTGACTATACAACTGAGGCAGGGGAGGTCAAACTGGGGAGGCAAGACACAAGGGGAGCACAAGGAAGTAAGAAAAAAAATTAATTGATAAAAATAAAAGAAATATAGAACAAATCTCAACAAGAAATTCTGTATAAATTGTCCAAAATGCAAAAATATAGATATGAAAATGAAAAAAAGATGAAAAATCATGATCTGTAATCAAGAGGAAAATAGTCAATATATTCAATAGGAACAGACCCACACATAGTCCAGACACTCCAAAACTTATAAGCAGCAATTTTATATATTAAACAATTGACAGAAGAAGATGAAAATAGTGGGTGAAGAGATGAAAAATTTCTAGAGGGAAGTAGAAACTTTTAACAAGAACCTTTTTCTTTAAACTCTTCTCTTTATTTCTACTCTTTAGATTTAATTATTTAACTTCCTGTGATGTTTAAATCATTGATTTCCATAATCTTTTATAAATATATGTATTTTAGTTTCCTTTAATTGTCTAACATTATTTTTTTTTTAATTCTTGGGTTATTGGAAACATTTTATTTTTGTTTTTATATAAGTAAAATTCGTTTATACGATGTATAAAATGTATTTATTTCAAGTATACATTATAATTCAGCATCTGTATATACAATACTATGTTCACCACCAAAAGTCTAATCCTATCCCTCACCATTTAATTTCAATTTTTCAAAAATATGCCATTTGAACATAAAAAAAATTTCCTTTCCTCTCTATGAAACTACTCCTGTTTTTTCCACTGTGAAAAACACTTCTCCTTTTTTTTTTTTTTAAACCAGCAGTAATTTTGTGTATTTTCCCTTCCAATCTGTTCATAGGTATGGAATGCTGGAGGTCTCCAACACAGATGAAACCCACTATCTGTCGCCTATTTTGAGATTATTCTTCATTTTGAATATGGTGTTTTAAATAAAATGGAACCCAGACATGAGTTAGAAAATATAATAAAATTGAGGAAAACACAACTGGTTATATGATACAGTTATCTTTAATCAAGTACACGTTTTGAAATCACAGACCTGTGGCTGTCCTTAAATCTTCAAGGCATGAAATAACCAGCAGACTTCTAACTAGTCATTTTAAGTTTTATAATTTGTTATTTTTAGTGTAAGTTTTCTAAAGATTGTCATGAAGATTGTGAAGTGCTGACAACTTCCTATTTTCTGACACATAATTCTACTGGAAAATGTAACTGTAAAACTGGAATTCATCAAGAAACATTATATACTTATGAAATGAGTTCAACACAGCCCCATTAATCACCTACATAAAACTGCAGTGGGACACTTTGGACCTTGAGGATTTTAGGGGCAAGAACTTGACTGAAGTCCAGGTCCTTAAAACCTGAGCAGAATTCCATGGCATCACAGAACTGGGAGATGTTAGAACATCCAGATAAACGGATGAGTAGTGATTTAAAGCCAGTGGACCCTGCCTCCCGGTGGCACAGCGGGTTGAGCACAGTGCTGTGAAGCTGTCCACAACCTCTGCAATGCGGGTTCGAGTCCTGGGCAGCCAGGGAGATACCCACATGGCGTGGCAGACCTCTCCTGTCTCACCCGCTGCTCCTCTCAGCTGTGTTTTCTATCAGTCTGCCTGTTCTGTTCCCTGCTCTCTCTATGGTGAATTCTCTCACCCTCCCGTGCCTCTGGCCTGTACCCCAGTGCTTGTATAAATAAATAAAAGCTTTAAAAAAATAGTCAGGGGACAGAGGATGGGGGTGGGAGGGAGAGAGGGATTTATTTCAGGACTCCAAATTTCTTAATATTGGGACATTTGTGCTTGTGTTTGCCATGAGTTATGATGCTGTAAATAATAAACCGTCTTGTTTTGATTTCTGTGTAGATTGACAGGTGTCATTTTTGATAAAATAAAGCATGATAGTAATACTTGAAAATGCCAAATCTCATTTTTTTTAAGATTTATGTATTATTTATTTATACAAGCACTGGATACAGTCAGAAGCGCGGGAGGGTGAGAGAATTCACCAGAGCCAGACCGGGGAGCAGAACAGGCAGAAGGACTGAAGTACACTGCTGAGGGGAGCAGCAGGTGGCAGGAGAGGTCTGCGCACCATGTGGGACCCTAGCCCAGCGGCCAGAGATCGAACCAGCGCTGCAGAGGCTGCCGGTAGCTTAGCAACCCAGCACTCAACCACTGCGCCACCCGGGAGGCCCTATATTTTAAAACATTTAACAAGCGCTTTATAGATGAGGAGCCTGAGACTCAGAGACATGAGGCAACCTGCTCAAGTCTAGCAAACAGGAGTGGGGCAAGGGTTGGAACTTCAATATTTTTTTTTTACAAAAGACAATATTCTTTCCATGATATATGAAAGAATGCAGAACAGAAGCCAGACTCTCTGCCAGATTCTGGTGAAGGGAGAGTAGCAAGGGAGTGCAAGGCAGAAAGTGTATTCAGAAAGACTTCCCAAGAAAGAGCAAAGAGGTAGAGAAATGTGCAGAATGTCCCCCAGGAGCTGTCTCCGAAGCAAATGCAGAGGACTCCCTGGGGACATGACAGGAAAATAACAGAATGTCTTTTACTTAGTTTTTATCTCTTATTGATTGCGTGCATATTTTACAAAATACAATTGATCTTTGAACAATGGCGGGGACTAGGGACTCTGATGACCAACAGAGTGCAAATCCATGTATATCTTATCATTGTACTTTTTTTAAAAAAGATTTATTTATTTTTATACAAGAACCGGGGTACAGGCCAGAGGCACGGGAGGGTGAGAGGATTCACCAGAGACAGACTGAGGAACAGAACAGGCAGACTGACGAAATACACTGCTGAGGGGAGCAGCTGGTGAGACAGGAGAGGTCTGCTGCGCCATGTGGGATTCTTGCCGGCCAGCAGGGATCGAACCAGCACTGCAGAGGCTTCACGGTGTGGCACTCAACTGCCTGTGCCATCAGGGAGGCCCATCATTGTGCTTTCTATACTCGGTTCTGTACTCAGAAATTTAATCCACCAATATTCACCGATGGTTGTATTCATGAATGTGGAGCCTGCAGGTAGAAAACAAATTGCGTATAAGTGAACCTGGGCAACTGAAATCAGTGTTGTTCAAGAGTCAATTGTATCTTGATATGATAATATGTACATGAATTATAAAGAAATAAATATAGATAGAATGGGAATTCACGCTCAATTATTTTACACTGGTAGGAACTTACAGTCCAAAAATGCAGAGTCCATTGTTTAGAGATTATCTCAATCAAGGCTTGGTGGAGTGGAATCCAAGGGCAAGTTAGGATAATCAGGCAGCTTTAGGGACAGTGCAGGCAAGGACTTCAGGAGAGTTAAGGGAGGCTCCAGAGATAAGGACAACAAATTCCAAAGGGGACTAATCCAATACCCCCAGGATTAGGGGCAACAGAACATTCCGGAACAAGGATGATAAAAGTATGCTAAGATCAGGGCTGGGACACACACTCTTAGTTCTGGGCACAGAGACATTTAGGCAGTGAGTGAGACCACCAAGAACTAAGCAATCACAAGAGACTCATGGAACTTTAGAATAATTAGGGAAATAAGGGAATATTCCCTGAGGCATGACTCCATTTAGGCTTCCTTGCCCCTCCCTGGCCTGGTTCCACCAGCCTGGGAGTCCCACTTTATTTTTGTTCCTTTTCTCCTCAATAAACTTTTTTTCTTTCTCTAAACAAGCCTGCCTCTTCTTGCTTGCTTGCCTGAGCGTCAGTGAAGTTCTTGCTGAGGCTTCTTGAGACACCAACACATGTGGTCTAGTGGCTGGGTCTTAGCGCTGCCACTGCAGCCTGGGATCCACTCCTGGCTGGGAGACTAGGCCTGAAAACCTAAAATTACAGTATCGTGGTGGTAGACACTGGGCTCCTAACCCCAGGAACATTCTGTGTACAACATTAATGGTGTCATGGTGGGAACTCTTGGTTAAAAAATCACTTTTCTAGAGCTGAAAGGTTTTTAAAACTCTGATCTGGAGGTCTGTAAGACTCAGTCAAGGATTCCATGAGGCCAAAAAATATTTTCAAAAAAATACTAAGCTGTTACCTGACTTTTTTGCTGTTAGTGTCCCCAGTGTGCAGTGGGGTTTCCCAGAGTATCCATGACATGTAATGATGTCACTTTTCTGGAAGCTAATGAAATATTTGCTTGTCTAGTCTACATTTTGAAAGTTTTTATTCACTATATCTAAAATGATAAATATAGATATAAAATTCATAAACAAAAACTCCCTGCGGTCCTTTAGTAATTTTTAAGAGTATAAACAGGCCCTGTCACCAAAATGGTGCCCTGTTCTAGAGAATATAGAGAACATAGAAGGTCATGGTTATATATCAAATAGTGGCACAACACAAAAATGAATGCTTAAGTTAGTTCAACCTGTTCAAAAGAGTATTGCATGACATGTTAGTAAATGGATTCTGAGTGTTTTGATCTCATACCATTTAAAAAATATTTTTGAGTATGCATATACTCAAAATATGATTTCAAATCAATTGAAATATTAAATAGAACATTAAAATATTATTAAATAGAACATTAAAAATCACAAACTATGGAAATTTTAAAGCAGTGAAAAATATTTTTAAATATTTTTATTAATGGTAAAATCCCTTTTGCTCTCAATAAAAAAATAACAAAATTGGTAAAAAATCCTTCATTATTTAAAAAAAAATTGTCTATCACCTTGTGATAAGCCATTCCAATGTCTGATTTTAAATTCACTTTACTGTGATCCTTGATCTTAATATCAAAGCCCAAAAAGTCACTCAAAAGATAGAAAAAAATAGAAGGTAGATAGAAAAAATCATTGTCTGTGCCTCCTTATTCATGTTTAATTACATTGCACGTCCAACTACTAGCTATACAAGTATTTTTGTTGAAACTCAGCTAATAAATTCCAGTCTCTTTTGATTCTAATAGGTGGGGAAAGTGTAATAATAAATGAATTCAAAATCCCTGAAGTTTGTAATTTTTAAACACATTCGAAAATCTGGTTTCCAAGTTTAAGTGTGTAGATAAGTTTAAAAGTGGCATAGATACATTGGTTTTGGCAATAAAATCACGTACCAAGGGATAAGTAAAATGTAATCTGTCTCAATTTGTAGGAAGTAAATGAGTGAAGGCCACCATGGTTATTCTTCCGAGTTGAACAACCCAGAGTGACCCCCTCATGCTGACAAATGGGGTTAACCAGTATTAACGCATATATCAAATATTAGCAAAAGGAATTCAAATTTCCTGTTTTCTTCCTGCATCTCCTGGTTACATGCACCCAGTGTTGGGAGCAGTAGAAAGTCATCAGGGAGTTTTAGTTGGTGAAGAATGGAGTTAGTTGATTTAATACCATTGATCACTAGAAAACATACAAGTGAGTGGAATGAGTCAGGGAAGACTAAAGGCAAAAAGACAGAAGGTACAAGCTGGACCGGTGTGAGAGGGGAAGGAATGGCATTGAGAGACTTTTTGGAGACACACCCATGGAAGACTGGATACAGAGAAGAAGGAGAAACCTAGAGGTGCTTGGAGGAAAACAATGCCCTTCCCTGTGCAAGGGAAAAAGAGGGCAGGGAGAAAACTTGAGTTCAAATTTGGATGTGATGAGCATCCAACCCCTGTTGGTATGAAGGTGCCATTTGCAGCAAGGGAAGTGGAAGCAAAATTCTCTCCAAGTCTTAATTTTTAACTGTTTCATTACTTTTTGAAAAACCATCTATTTCTCTGAGACTTCAAATAAAACCACTTCAGAAAAAACAATGTACATGTCCCAACATAAACCAGGCAAGTGCTTTATAGGGGCTGCAGCACCCAGAGGTCCATCCTTGACATCCCATCAGAACCTGCCTTATTTGACTTCTCGTTGTCCTCCAAACTAACCCTGTTTCCTTGTCTGTGTACAGGTCTACTGAGTCAGAGATAATTTGCTAATTTAAGTCACTTCCTCCTTTAGAAATTCTGATGACTTATGGTCAAATGCTTAGGTTCATCATGCTGATCAATTAGAATTTTTAATGTTGGGTGAGAGATGCCAGAAAGAATGGACAAAAAGGTCAGTTTGAGGCTTTGTGATTCCACTAGGCAAACATATTGTTCCTGTACCACCTGGGGAGAATCTTGCCTATTTGAACCATATTCTTTTAAAAAGTACTGTATAGGAAAGTAAGTTAAATGAAAGTTGGGAAGGGGTGGGGAACAACAAGCAAAGTCTACAGGATAACCTAACAAATTAGGATCACAAAAAAATTAACAAATGTTAATTAAGAGCAATAGGACTCTGTGTGGATAGTTGACAATCTGATAAATTAGAATAATTAGGATTGGATATTAAACATAATTTAGCTAGTAATAATATGGTGGTTATATAAAAGTACATGTTCTTATCAGAGATGTACAACGAAGTATTTGTGGTGTGATCAGTGTGTGGGATTTGCTTTCAAATACAGGAAGAAAGGGGGTGATGGAACAAATTTGGAAAAATGCTGACAATTGTTGAAACTGGATGATGGCTATATGGGGGTTATTACACTTTTCTACTTGTTAAAATTTTCTACAATAAAAAAATTATATATTTAAAAAGCAGAGTTCTAAAATCTGGTTGATGAGCAAAATCTACTATAGCTTGAAAAAAAAGATTCTGGGGGCTGCACAGTTCTCTGGCATCAATCCTCTGAGTACATTTGTATGGTGGCACAGGAGGTGGGGTGTGGGGGGATGGGTGGACAGGGGAGGGGGAGGGGGAAGGAGAGAGAATTTCCAGGCCAATCCTGTTGCCGTCACAGTGATGGGATACCTCTTTTAAGATCTGACTCCTTTTTCCCTCCTAGCTCATTCTCTCCTTCCTTTCTCTCGTCTCCTTCCTTGTTTTTTCTTGTCTTGCTTTATGGAGGCTTAGGGCAGAAACCTTTGGGGGAGTAAAAGTACTAGCATCTCACTGGAACAGGCAAGCCATCCCCAATCCCATCTGGGGCTTGGTGTCCTCACTCTTCAAACAGACACCCAACTTTCATGCTGCTGTTATTTTTATGATGTTCTCTCACTACCCATGGGTGAGAGGTGCAGCCACTGCCAGGTCAGCAACAAAATAAGGTTGTTTGAGAAGTGTGGTCTTAATAGTTAGGTTTTTCCATTCACTATTTGTAAATAGGAAACATTAAAATTTGTTCTTAAATAATTTATTTAATATTATTTTTTGTGAAAAGTTACATTTTGGGAAAACTTGAAGAAATTCAACCGTAGGTAAACAGTATTCTGTAAGGAACAACTACATGTGCAAATTTCAAATGCTTTCTAAAGTATAAATAAAATCATTTTTTCACATTAAGAATGAAAGTATTGATACACACAAAATAGTAAAATAACAACTTTAAGGAAACTAGATGAAAACACTGAAGTTTATTTGAATTTTTAGAGCTAGATTATAAAGATGGATGATAGGGAAAAGGATTCAAGGCGCTGTGAGTGGAAACATGTCAGCTAATGTGGTAAAGGTGATGGACTTAGAGATGGCAAATACCTTCAGGCCCGAGTCCAGCCCACAAAAAGAAAATGGCAGCCTTTACCTCTGGGGACAGTACGTTTCCCTTCCCTTCCTTCCTTTTTTTCCGCCCCCTCCCCCACCCCTCCCCTCCCCCAGAAAAAGTATGACAGTCACACAAAGCACAGAAGAGAAAATGCAGGCCAAAGACAGAAATAAATTTCCTCTCACTTACGGTGACAGGATTTTGCACATCCCAATGCTACGTGCCATGGACACTGGGCACTGCCCAGCACCCCAGGACGCCACATCAGCACAGCAAGTAAAACAGTGACAAAAGTCACATCTTTTTCTGTGACTTTCTCTAATTTTATCCCTGCCCCTTCCCAGTCTTAGCACTAAGGAGGTAGGATACTCAGAGGAGATTACATATCACAGAAAGCAGTTTCTTATTAATGGCCACAAGTGGTTCTGGCCAAAGTTTCATTAAGAAGAAGCATGAGATGTTAATGAATCTACTAGTGATGAAATTCCTTCTTGCCTATGGAAGGCAACCAAAGGCCATCCAAGAGGCGGATTCTCCCAATGGCAGGGACTCACCTGATTCCATAACATCTCCCAAAGCAACTATATGCCAGCCTAAGAAGATACCAGAATGTTTTCTACAAAGCAGAAGAAACATCTTCATTTAAATATTTAAGTTTGCAATAAAATAAATAAAGTTTATATAATACAACAAGGCAGCTGGTTGAGTTCATACAAACTGTATGTTGCCCAACAACAACCAGAAAATAGGTTATTATTATCTTCCTACTTCTAGGGCAGCATTTTAACATCATAAAAAAATTCCCTCATACATAAGGGATATTTATGCACACCTTAGTTCAAGCTAGCCTCTTTAGAAGTGAAGGCAGGTCTAACCAAGAGTCACAGATCTCATTAAAATGTTCTGATTTTAAAAGGTGCATATTTTAAAGAGCAGCTTGTTTGCTTTTTAAGCTTGTGCAGTCTCAGCAGCCTCAGAATCACAGTGCATGATGGTTCTGTTTCTGCCGTGTCCATGGGAAAGGAATCAGGCAGTTTGGGAAAAACCACTAACTTCTGAAACTCCGAAGATGTCCATTTTCCCTGAGCTTCCAACTTGTGGCAGCCGGCTGAGGATTGAGCATCACCTCTGAGAAACACGAAGGATGGCAGGTACAAGGGCTCTGGGTTCCCAGCCCACCTGACAGGTGTGTCTTTTCCCTTTTCTCAAAAGACGATGAGGCAGTCGTGGCAGGCACGCTACGTCCATAAAGTTCCCAGCCTTCTGCTTGGTAGGAGAGGGGGAGCACCGGCTGTAGGCTGACACCATCCATTGCCAGTCTCAAGCTCTGCTCTCAGGCCACTTGGGACTATCCCCTGGTCACCATGTCCAGGGCCATGATGAAGAGCTCATCCTTTTCTCCCTGGCTCAAAGACACCCTCCAGCCCAACGGTGGCATCCAAGTGTTAGAGTATAGCACCACATAGGCTAATGCCTCCAGGCCCCACTTCGCCGGGGCTGGCCCACCTGCTAGCCGTACATCTGCTTGAACTGAAAGCACTCGTTGCAGTAGCCGTTACACCTGGTGTTGCCGAAGTGATCGCAGGCAGGGGCCCGGCAGCGCTGTTTGGGAGGCTCTTCGGTGGGGACAGGCTCACCCCGGTGGCCCCCTGGGCCCACCCGCTGGCACTCCATGCAGAGTTCCTCGTTGCGGCAGGCCAGGATGTTCTTGCAGGAGGCCCGGGCGCATTTGGGCCTGGAGGTGTTCTGTGCAGCCCGAGGCAGGTCTCTAAGTTGGCTGTATCTCTGAGTGGAAAAAGGGAGACATATCAGTCACGATTCTCAGAGCAGAGTATGTCATCTCATCTGACAGCATGAAGTTCACAAAGAGCTGGGTGGTGAAAAATACTTGCCTGACCAAGGGCAGGAGAGTTTCAGGAGCATGAGGAGCATGAGGTCTGCAAGGACTTTCTCCCAAACCCAGTAAAAGCAGACAAGGTCTGGGGGAGGCCCAGCGGAATCACCCATCCTAACAGACCTGTAAACATTGGCCCAGCTTGCCTCTCTGTGCATTACTAATAGATAGGTTTCCCCACTGTTCTGTTAATAGTAAGAGAGGCATCTATGAACCAAAGTTTGCTGTTTTTAAGGTGCCATCAAGTGGAGGCACCTGAGATGCTCTGCATTCTCCTTCTCGTGATACAGGATTATTTAAGAAAATCGTCTGGCCACTTAGGTGCCTCTGCTTCTACCACAAATCCAAGAAGTCTCTGATGTTTTAAAAGGCTTTAGTCTCTGGCTGATTTCATTTGTCTTTTGCAATGAATTCCCAAGTATCCTCAGGCCATGACAATCAACAGCAGCTGTTGTACTTCCAACCCTGGAGACTACAGTGACTTCCCCAGGTTCTTCCCCAGAACTTGGCAGGGAGGAAAGTCTGCTAATCAGTGTTAGAAACCGCTCCAGCAAAGAGCTGCCCACAGGAGAGGGGAAATACCCTAAAATGTCTTACCAGTTTCTCTTCAGTCCTTTTTGCTTCAAGAAATCTCTGATTCTGGGCTTCAATGAAACACTTCTGACAGTATCCTTCAAACACAGTGCTTCCCAGGCTGCCGCACTCCCTCCCCAGGCAGGGCACCATGTTTGGGAACCTGGGGGCTGTCAGGCTGGCTGTCCCAGAAGCAGTGACAAAGCCTAGAAGAGAGTGGATGCAAGTCAGTACCATAGAAGGGCCCCAGGAGATACAGACAGTGGCATTAGAGGGAGGAAACGAGGTTCCAGCCACGGATTAGGCCAGTCTTCACATCTTCATGTGATACTCTTCCATAAATCCAGCAAAATATAAAACAGGAAGACTAATTACTGAAACAACTCTGGCTTCACAAATCTCTCTCCCTGGAAAATACCACGCTGGAACATCACAGTAACAAAACAGGCCTAAACTGTCTGTTCTTGTGAATTAGAGATTTCCAAAACGTCAAATGTTTTCTTATACTGACCATGGAGACATCCCTTTCTCCAGCAACAGATCTCCAGGTTTTGAGAGCTGTGGTAGCCTAGTACAAACTCATCCTGATTAATGCCAGATACTGAATGACCTCCCGGGAAAACACTCCCATGACCTCTGTCTACCTGGGTGTGAGGATATGCTATTTTGTGCTCTTTACTGCCATGTGTGTCCGGCACGGTCACTGTCCCTCTGTGCAAATCACATTCTACAGACTGTCTAGAGGGGGCTCTTTTATTGAAATTTAGGAAGAAAACCCTCTTTAAATGGGAGTCTTGAAACAGGGGTTAGGAAACCAATGGTTTCACTCACGTTTATTTTCTCTGTATTCGATGAAACACAGTGTGCAGAAGCCCTGGTTTTCTGGAGTCCCAAAATACATGCAGCCGGCTTTTCTGCATTTGCTCGTCCCTTTCCGGTCCCCAGGAGTCCGTGCGGCCTGAGAGAGGCAGCCAGAGGAGGCCTCGTTCCCAGTTCTGTGGCAAGAATGTGGGGAGGGGCTCTGGATAAGCTGTGAGGGGTCCGACTTGGACCTCTGGTGGCAGGAGGGGGGAATGCTGGAGCTGAGGTTGGAGGAGGGCTCGGCCTTAGTCCTTTTGAAGCAAGTACTGCAGATTCCATTAAAAGTCCTTGTGACATCCTGGAGGCAGGCTTGGCACTTACCAGGATGCAACTGCCTCGTGTTGTCTGAGTTGCGGCTGGAATTGAGTTGCCGGGCATTGTGGCAGCGCTCACAGAATCCATTGTGCTGCACGTTCAGTGTGAAGGGACAGCCAGGGCTCCTGCACTTCATGGCTGTGGTCTCACTGAACAGGAAAAGGCTGGGTGCAGTTGGTGGGGCCGAATGAGGACCCCCAGTGGGCTCCTCAGGGTTCCAGGCCAAGGGCTCGTAGGCCTCACCCCGAGCGGCCCCAAGTGCCAAGCCAGGCAGCGCCTCCGGGCCAGGCTTGGCATTCACCTTTGTGGATTTGTTTTGGTTCTTTTTCCGTCTCTCTGAGCACTCGTGGCACAAAGGCTGGGTGTTCACTGACATGAAGAAAGGACAGTTGGGAGTTTCACATTTTACGTCCATGAGGGAAAGCTGGGGAACGGAGGGTTCCAAAGGATTCAGAGCACGCGTCTCTCTTCGCCCCGGTTCGTTGTTTTCCTGCCACTTCTTGTACTCGTGCTGGACAAGTTCAAAGTAGTCATCTACCAGGTTTATTTCTTTTGGTAAGTTAGCTTCATCCAACCTAAAGATCAAAAGGAAAAATGTGAGACTATACACACACACACACGATTTTGCATCATTACCACATCAGGCAAACTCTTAGAATGTGGATCATGCAATAATTTTATAACTACTCACTGAAATGATAAAGAGTTTATAGCTCATATAACATAGGCTAATACATTTGCTTACATGTTTTAGATGAAAATAATGTAAGTTCATCTGCTAAGAAGACTTGTTCTTTTCAGTATCCCAGTCTCACTGAATCCACCTTGATCCTCCTCCACATTATAGATAATTCTAAAGAAAAGGCTACTCTGGCACTGTCTCTGTATCTTATTACTTGATCCGTCTTTTGAAAAGACATTTTCACTTTCTACCTTCTCAGAGATCCAAATTCTAGTAAAAGACTGCTCAGGGTGTTCATTGGGGACAAGAGTACTTTGTGGTATAAACTATGTTGGAATGTTGTGTTCTGTATTTTGCTGTTTTTATTTTTAAGCTTGTGCCTGGTCTCTAGGATCATTAACTACCAGGTGCAGTAACTAAGAGGCAGATGCACCCAGAGGTGCTATCTATTTACTTTGAACTCTCTGTAATTTGTTAACCTCCACTTTGAGAAACTGATTCTCTTGTGCCTTTCTGGTGCATTCCAAGTTATAAGAAACAGCCATCTCTTTAACATGAAACCAGCATCTAAAATTGAGACCTCTGTGTGAACTGTGCTCTGGATCTCTCCTCCCCTTTCCAGGTGGCAAAACCCTGTGACTGCCACACAAACACCTTCTCTAATTCAATCTGTGTCTGACATGTCTGCCCTTACCAAGAAACCAGGAGAAAAAGCTTCTGTGTCCAAGAATTTACATATGTTGGTCTAGCACTAGGGCAACTGAAAACAAAACAAAACAAACAAACAAAAAACAACTCTCCTAGATGCAAACACGCTTTCGTAAAGCTATCATGCTGACTCTCAGCACCCAGATGTGCAGGGAACTCATCATAGATGAATTACTTGCTGCCATTCACAGGCGGAGTCAGGCTTGGCTAAAGTAAAGGCTTCTCAAGCTTGTGCATGAGCCTCTGAAATTGGTTCAGATCAGAGGGAATTGGCTTCAACTAACTTTGCTGTGGAGCTCTGGTGTGGCAATAGCTTATGTGCTGAAATCAAAACAGTTAAAGCGACAAAGGAGTGACAAAGGATAGAGCTAAAAATAAACTGCTTACTTTGCAGCATTGATCAAATGTGTGGTGCCATGTTCCCAGCCTGGGACGGGGATTTCTATCACTGTCAAGTACTCCTTTAAGAGCTTTTCCTTCATCTCATTCTCAGGATCTGTTAAAAAGTGAACTTTAAAGTCTTCAAATCGCCCTCGGTCTTTGTTAACAAGTGGAACGGCTCGGATTTCTGAGGGAAAAAAGTAACAAACACGTAAGCAAAATATTCTTCTAATAAAAAATAATATGTGAGGCCATATATAATGGTTAACTTTTGAAAACACGGAAAGAATACAATTAAAGAATGGAAGCATCTTATTTAGCCATACTCAAGCTCAAATGGGGAAAAGAGCTGCACTGAGTTGTAAAAATAAAATGCACTATTTCCAGGAAGCCCAGAGAATATTCATCAGCCAGAGGCAGCAGATCTTGTAATTATATTCCCACATCTTAGAATCAGATCAAGCTGAGTATGAATGCTGACTGAGCTGATATAAAGTGCGGGACCCTCTGGCAAGTTCTCTGTACTTCAACTGCTCATGTGTAAAATAAGGCTGCCCACAATTACATCCCACAAGGATGAAATAACATATCTAAAGCACTCAGGAGCACCATGCATCCTGCATATTAAGCTATTACAATATGAGCTAACATTTACCTGCTCTGTGCCAGGCACTGTATTAAGGGCTTGATGTGTCTTCCTTTGTCATATATAATACTGAGGGTATATATGTAATATATGTATATATTATCTGAATACACACACACACACACATTTCTTCCACTCACAATTATTGGCTGAAAATACTTTCCAAGCCATATATAAAAGATAGGAGAGTATTATGATTACTGCTATTGCACACTCATTGCTAACCACGTAAATGACAGGATACTATATATGTAAATGAAAATAATGACTTAAATCATACTATTTCAATAAAGAGCAAAAGAGCAGACTGTGATGCTTAGTGGGAACCAGGTAGACCAGTAGCTAACAGAGGGCACAGATATGAATTGGTTTTCAGTTTTCTCACCAGCACCACTGTCCTTCAGAGTCACCAGAGGCACAAAGTGTTGGCTGTCATAGCCGAGGACGATGGGGTATCTGTAGCACTCCTGGGCAGGCCAGTGGAGAGGCAAGTAAATCCCGCCCACCTTCAATGGAGCGATATTTGAACCCGATTCCAAACTTCTCAGCATTTTGTCTGCTTAAGGCAAGAGAAATCATTAGGACTTCTATCAAATTCCATTTAGCTACAGTACCTGTAATTTTAGTAACATGGGTTTTTCCAAAAGCTTAACATTAAATTTGAAAGGCACTTAAATAAGACAAATATCTCACCTGAAATTACAATAATAGGCCTTCTGAGGACGTTGCAAAGGACAAATATATGTATTTCTTCTAGGGAATTATACTGAAGTCCACTTCGGGCCACGGGGGTATCTGTGGATGCCATCTTGATAAGGTTTTCCCATTCCTCAGCCCAGTTCTAAGGAGAAGAGAAGGGTTAAAGGAAACTGAATGCCTTCTGCATTAAGCAATCATTCTGACTTGGGTCTCTAATTATTCATTTCTATAACTCAGCTTATTTTCCCCCTTTCTCGAAATCATCACTCAAATGATCACCATTTTTTCCCCATTTTGATTTTCTTCCTTTACTTTTTTCCACTACAAGGCAAAGTCAAAAGTGGGGGAGGGTGGGGACAGCACCTGCTTTCAGAAAAATCCCTGATGAGGCATGATATCGATGCCCCTCATCCAAATGTACACAAAAATTTCAAACGTGTGACTGAGATCTCCCGGAAGGCTCATGACTGAGACTGAGTGGCTGACCCAGTAAAGCATATGATGAACAAGTGAACCGAAAAATAGCCAAACACCACAGGAAAGGCCCTCACCAGCAGCTCTTTTGCAAAAACAAAGCGATCCAAAGCTGAGGACCTGCTGCCCTGAAGCTTCCCAGCAGGGACAAAAGCCTCAGGTTCACCCCACAGGTTTCTGGTGTTTTCTGTTGACGAGGTTTGCTAGCCAAGTTCATGTGAGCTAATACATGTTCCATGAAAGCAAGGGCCAGCCTCTGGGACTCTTTCCTTGGGGTGAAGATGTCAATAGATGCTTAATGGAGAGACAAAACATACCCGTGTATCATAGCAAAGCCCCGTTTCCACAAATTCCTGAGACTTGAGAGACTCCAGTTGCCAGCGGAATTTGAAATTGCGCGTGTCCGTCTCCTTGAGTGTGCTGAAGAGTGCCTTTCTCAGGACGAGGTCTGTGTCCTGAACACCCCACATGTACTGAGAAGCAGCATGCATGAGGCAGTTTCCATCTCCTGAGGACAGAAGGGAAGCAAATTCAAGCAAATCACAGCTATGTGATCAAGCAAAGGTTTTCATAGAGCACACTAGCCCTAATGCTAATCTAGGGGACCCAATAAGGCATGCAAGAAATGCAAACGGTTTAATGTCTTAGTCCAAAGGCCAAGGAATAACATTTCCCAAGGTGATGACAGCTTTAAGGGCAAAAAAAATTCATTCTTTTCATTCTTACTTTTAATGAACAAGATCAACAGGGCACAGAGAATAAACAGGACCATGGCTCCACCCTGGCTCTGGTAACTAATATCGGTAAACTTCGGGGAAAGTGCTTAACCTTTCTGAGTAATTTTCCTTTGTAAAGTGAGGACACACGCCTCCCCGGAGGCGCAGCAGTTGAGCGCTGGATTGCGAAACTGCCCGCAGCCTCTGCAGCGCCGGTTCGATCCCCGGCTGCTCCCCGGCCACCAGAGGAGGGTCCCACATGGCGCGCAGACCTCTCCTGCCGCCCGCTGCTCCCCTCAGCAGTGTACTTCATCAATCTGCCTGCTCTGCTCTCCGCTCTGACTCTGGTGAATTCTCTTACCCTCCCGCGCTTCTGACTATACCTAGTGCTTGTATAAATAAATTAATTAATTAAAAAAAAAGAAATGCTTTAACCAAAAAAATTAAATAAATAAAGTGAGGACACCGGGTTATGATCTCTGACGTTAAGCCCTTTCTAACATTCCTCGATGTTCTGGCCCAGAAGCTGGTGCCACTGCTTGCTGATTCTAAAGACAGCAGGCAAGGCAACAAGCACCAAGCAGGAAGCCGGCGGGGCTTTGTGTACTAGACAGGGATGGCCGGTATGACTCAGTGCAAATGACTTGACCATTCCACTGTAGCCTTTGGGGCCTGGGAGTTTCCTCTCCTGGTTTGTAAAGTGGGATTGAGATCACCTGATTACCTACACCCGCCCACTCACCAACACCCCCCAGAAATGCTTTATGTCAACCTGCTAGTTAGCAATTACAAGACCTTTTTAAGAATTAGAGTTCTTGGACATCTAAGTTTGAAAACAATTCAGAGTTTAGAGCATTTTAAGAATTTTGCACGAAAGAACTAATTTTTATTCCATTAATGTGTTACTTCCACAGGTTAAAAGCCATAATTCAAGAGACTGCATTTTTTCCAACCTCTAAACAATAAATATTTGGGAGGGATGTTTAATATAACAAAAGTTAATCCCTTAATTTCCTTTGTAGAGAAGACAATTGTTTTTCTCAAGAAAGGTTAAACTTTTGGTGTACTGGTTAGCATTCTGGATTCTGAATCCAGCAATCATGTATTACTCTGTAAGCAGGACAATAAAGCCTTTTGAAATGTTATCCAATTGTAATTATAATCAAACTGTAAAAATACAAAACAAAACAAAACCTCCTTCCAAAATATATCCAAAGCTGGTATCCTGTCAATTTATACATGTAGAAAACAGGCTAATTAAGTATTCAAGCAAATGAACAAAAAAGATCACTCCAGCCTGGTGTCTTGGCAGAAATGTGGCAATGATTACATTCTGTTGAAATTTCCCCTTTGCAAAATCTAGAGCAAAGATAAGGCTTTTTTTCTTCTTCTTGTGCTTACTTTCAGTTCTTTATTGAGATGCACAAGTACAAAATTCCCTAAGTAACATCTGGAATTCCCCAGTGCTAAGTTATTTGACTAGCAATTGAGCAACAGTATTGTACTTTTTGTTCTGGTGTGTAGACATTTAAACTGCGAAGTGCACCCTGGACTTTCCAAGTGGGTGTGGCCAGGGTGAGCTGGAATAGGGCTACTCATTATACAAGTGAAATCGCTGCAGCCAATAGACGCTGGAATTTTTCAAACGAAGTTTCAATTTTATGCCACCTACTCCCTTCCTCATTCACAGCAGTCTCATATCCTCAAATGCAAACTTGTGAATCACCCCCTCCCCAAACAGACCACTGACCGTAGAACCCTCCTATCAGGGAAGGCTTAGGGGAAAAAAATGCTCATAAAAATCAAAGAGGAAATGTTTTTCCCCTTCACTAAATATCATGTTTTCCTTTTCCAGATTTTTATGGAATTTTCTTGAAAGTGGGGAAATAAAAAAAATTCTGAGCCTAAAAATCCCTATTTCCCAGAAAATGTTACCAATATACTGGCCTTTCAAGTGTTGTTTGTATCATGAATCCTTGACAATTTAAATGACATATCCTTGCAGAGCAAGTATTTACCATTTATATTTCTTTTTTTTTTTCTTAAGGAATTGAGCAAGTTAAACATAACATTCCAGCTAATTCTGTTAATGATAATAAGGGTTTCCTCGAGCTACCACAAGTGGCAGACTCTTCCAGGCAAATACAAAATTATACTTCTAACTCTCCCAGACTGAGTTCTCTTTTTTGGTAACAAAATGGGAGAGAGTTAAAAACCACAAACTGTCAGGAATATAAACTCCTTGATGATAACTTAACATAATTACCTACTTCCAGGCATCACTTGATTCAATGCCAAGAACAATATAAACAGCTATCCCCAGTTTTCTTTCTGTGCTTCTAAGAATTTGTGTTTCAAAAATAAAAGCAAGATATTGAGGTGATGCACAAGACACCGTAGAACCAAAACAAAACAAAACAAACCATGTCCCCGTATTCACCCCCCCATTCCAAGTTACCTCAGTCAAAAATGACCAGAGTTAATGTACTAATTAGGTTAATTAACTTAATGTTCTTATCATCTCATTGTCCACAAGGATTTTCTGCACTTGGCTGTATTATTTTGATTGGGAGGGTTTAGGACTGTCACTGACCTGATAGTCCTTGAAGCCTTTAATGGACCTTGGTCAGCTATGTATTCATAATTAGCTAACGTCTATAGAGCAGAATTTTGTACCTGCATGAAATAGTATGCTTGAGTGTTTCTATGCTGTACATACTCTTGCTCAGAGGAAACAATTAAAAACAAACAGTCAAGCTTAGAACAGGAAATAGCTACTAGCGGTAAAGGGTTATTGAACAGACAGGCACAGACAGCAAGTAGGAATCCCTAAAAACAATGAAGTAGAGGTGGTCTAAAAAACTCTGTGCTAAAAAAACTCAAATATTTTCCTACTTCATAGCATCAGACCATAGGTAACTGAACCTAGACGGGAGACAACGTCCTTAATAGCCATTCACTGGTTAATCCATAAATTGCTACCAATTCAAGAAGCCATCATCCAGAAATACTAGTTCACACCACGCTTTCTTTCGAACATAAAGCCTTTAATTTATTTATTGTTAAAACCCTTTAATAGTTCCATTACTGACTAGGGAAGGGTATTTTACAGACGATTTAGCAATTGCAAGAACACACATAAATCACCCAAGGGGAGCAAGGTGTTCACAAGCACATCTCCCAAGTGTCAATACACTCTGCTCTACTATACACAACTAGAAAGGACTCTCATTAAAATCATTCTCGAAACAAACTTGCTTTTATTCCATGAGTTCCCATACCAGGCTGTCCTATACTGAGGTGTCTATGGCTTCAAGGGATTGAGTTTGGGTTCATGCTATTAAAATGGCATGAAGGGAGCAAGGGGGAGGATCCGCGAGGCAGAAGCAGTCTTACCATTGGTTTTCAGGGCCACGAGCTTCCTGACTTCCTGACACCAGTTGAGATTCTTCTGATTTTCCAGGGAGGCCTGGATGTTTCTGTCGATGAGAGCTTTGTGGATGATCTCCCTAAACTGTGGGCAAAACTGGCCAATTCTGAACATTTCCAGGGTGTATCGGTGCATGGATTTAAAATGATGAATGATTCCATTTGTAGGTTTGAAAAAATCTTCTGGAGTTCTTTCTCGTATCTTCACAGCTTTCCGCATATTGCTCAAATACAAAGCCTGAGGAAGGAGCTGCTCAGCCATTGTGCTAGAAAACACCTGAAGAGGAGGGAAAAGACCTATTCCGTTAGTCTGCCTTTGATGCTCGTCCTATATACCTGCCTGCAGGAAAGCCCAGCGTTTGATCTTGTCATTACCCTAATCTGTAGGCAAAAGATCTTAGTCACCTCTACTCCCAGGATACTAGCTGGCCCCAAAGATTAACTCACACTGGACTGTTTTAAGTTACATCACTTTTAAAGATTAGTCTAAACAAGAGAAGGAAGGCGGCAAGTGGGTACTGAGGAGGAGGGGAATAACCCGTGTTTTCAGTAAAGTTTGTCGGGGAGCCAAGCCCGTCTGTCAGCAATAGGTACTGTGCCTTCTAGGCGCCCATCTCAGGCCACTGCCACTATGGTGCTGCCACGGGATTTCAGGAGAGCTGAGCGCCAGTTTCAGGCACCAAGTAGCCATGACGAGCATAGCTCCTCCCCTAAGACCACCCACAAGCAATCCCTGCTCTCAGGCAAGTCTTTTTTTGTCTCTTTAAGCACAGTCTTCCTAAACTGGAAGACAGCAAATATCTGGGAAAAGCCCTGTAACTTTTTGCTGTCCCCTAGGCTGCTGAAGAGCATAACCTCTTTTGCCCAAAAAGAAATCTCAATAAAGAGTTTATTTATAAAAGTTATTACAGTATTTACTAAAAACTACAGCCAAAGGTTTTATAATCGACCAAAAGCCTATTTCCAGCACAATGCTTTGTCATTTTGAGAGCAAACTTAGTAGTCAAGAACTAAGTTCTTTCAAAAACTTGCCAATGACCTTTACAGCATCAGAATGAAAAACAGAATAAAAAGAATAGAGCAGTAGATTCTCATCTCCAGGAGAAGACATTGGAACTCAGTTGTTTCAACTCAACTGTCAAGCAAATTGTATTATCATCTTGCAGGTACCAACACTCAGATGCATTTCCCACTGCATCTTTACCCTGAAATCTTCAAATCAACTGGTGGAAGGAAATGAAATTTGGGAAGCAGACAAAGATGTTATAGCTGAGGCAAGTGAGGAAGAACTGAGGCAAAGATGAACACCTGCAACGCAGGCCAACAGGTGGAATGATGGGACCTGACACTGCGTGGGGTCTCTGCACTGCAGAATGGTGTGGAGGGAGTCAGTTCTCATCCACTGGCCACTAGGAGGATATAGCTTGCCAGACACCCTAAATTCCAAGAGGAAGATGGTTCCAGAGCACAAAGATTTTCCTTGGGAAGTTTCATAGCAACTGTTCATCCCACTCCTGCATCATACTATTGTCAGGGGAAGCCTCCAGTTGAGAAAGCAATTAAGCCTATGAGAGGGAGGCAAAGCCTAGATTCTAGGAAAGCTACTTCTAGGTAGGCAAAGCATCCTAAAGCTATAGATAAAGTTGTCTAAATTCTTGTGACACTTTCAAAGGAGGAAGTTGGGCTAGATGACTCCAAGATCGCTTGAGAGGAATTTTCTGATGGTGGTTTTGGATGGGAAATTCTTAATCTGATTGCTAGGTGAGGCCTAGGATAAATCATTCTTTGGGTCAGTCGGTAATCTCCCCTTTGATGTCATCCATCCCTGAAGGTGGAATTGGACAAAATCACAATAGAACCACAGACGCATGAAGGGACAAAAACTTGGCATGAACACGCACACGTGCACACGCATACTTCTCTGTGGCAGGGCAAAAGTCTCTTTCACAATGTCATTCATTCATTCATGCCCCCACCCTCAGACAAGCAGTGCTGAACCACTGCTGAGGGTCCAGCATTGTGCTTGATGCTGTAGCTAAAAATCAAAGGTGACCTTATTCCCATCTTGAAACATGACCATTTTAGTCTGCAATTAAGGACACAGAAGTACAGGCCCTGTTCCGCTCCCCTGGCCATCCACTGGCTGAGCTTAGCCTAGAAGCCAGGTCTTCCAAGACCTGCCCTGTTTTTGTCACAACACCACACCAGAGGCTATGGTGCTTGCCGCTTTCAGATGGAAACAGGTAGACAGTAGAAAGATTTTTTAAAAAGCTAGGTGTTATCTGTTTTTGCTTTTCCACGCTATTATTCTTTTCTGAATCTAAAGATTTTCCAATAGATCTCAAGCAGTGAGGGCTATAAACCATTGGTAAGACATGCAAAAGCCAATATGCACTAGTCTGGTGTCACTTCATTTCACAGCCTGCAGAACTGCCTCCTTAACAGAAATCAAGACCCACTGTTCAAGTCCCCAGGACTCAGACTTCTCCACACTTAAGATTAAAAGTGGGTGATGCATAACTCTAACATCCTAGAGGCAAAGACATACAATATTACCCTTGACATGTCTTTTACACTTCTGCTACCTTGATGACTTTTTAATCAACAAACACCTTATCTAGTTTTCGGAAAATGCCTCTGCAATAATTCGAAAGTTGTAGAAAGACTTGCAGAAATCAAACAAGCACCTTTGACAATGAGAACGGAATAGTAATAGGCAGCTCAATGGTTTGGAGCATTAAAGAAGACTTTTTAACAAACAACACTTCTCCCAAAACCCAGTCTGGAGACACTTGACCAGACTAGCTTTCCAAGGAAAGATCACAGGCAGGGAGAACTGAACACAAAGCGGTCTCAAAAAGAGCTGAGCTCCTTCCTTGCTTAATACCACTGCTTTCCTGAGAGGCCAGGTGGCAGGATGTGGGACGACCCGGGCTGACAAAGACAGTCGACTGTGGGGTAGGGGCTGGAGTAGGGGCCTGCAGAGCCCTTTAAACTGGAGCCCCCAAAGGCAGGTCAGCGATTTGCAGACTTCTCTTAGACTGCTGCACCTGAAAATGATGAGCCCCGAACTGCAAACCCACCCACCTCCCCGCACAGAACGCCTAAGTGTCTGCAAGCTGTGCCTAGAAAGGCTGGGCTGATAGAGCCCCCCACCTCCGCGGGGCTTCACTGCCCTTGCGACACTCCACCCACGTTGGACTAGTTCTGCACAAACTGGAAAGAAGCAGCCACAGTGGCTCTGCAAGGTTTACGTGGCCATAAGCATGCAAGGCTTGATTTCGAGAAGGAGCAAAGCACCAACAACCACAGGTCGAGAGGGCTCCAGGAGCGACTCCCCACCAGCCACGGCCCTTTAAGCTCCCTGCATTATCTGAAAAGAGCAGCAGGCTAGAGAAATTCAAGGCTGTCAGCCCGACATCTGGTGGGGCGACCTCAACTCCCTGCAAAGGACACAAACGGCTAACCCAGCCCCTTCCAGGACGGCTGCAAAGCCAGTGCCCAACACACCTGGGAACCGATGCCAATTACGCACCCGCAGCGTTTCCTAGGAGTTCGCAGCAGACGGCACCGGGACGCCAGTCACCTGTCCCGGCCTCAGGATCTGCTTCTGAAAGTCCAAGCGCGTGTCAGGGCCAGCGCGCGCTGCAGGCGGGGGTCGCGATCTGCGCCGGGTGGAAGCGGCGCCCCATGGACGCCGGGGCGCGGGGGTCGCTCGCTGGCCGGGTCCACGGGGGGTGTGTGTGGGTCTCGCCCGCCGCGGCAGCCGCCACAGCGCTCCCGCGGGCTCCGAGCTGGCTGCACTTGGCCGGCGCAAGGCTGCAGACTGCCAGTTCTTCTTTTTTCCCTTTCTGTTTTAGTGCCCGCGACTATAGGGGAATTCCAGGGGACTTTCCAATCACATGACTCGGCGGGCGCTCGGGGGCGCACTCTGCTGTCCCGCCGCTAGGGGGCGCAGCTGGGGGGGGCGGGCGAGGGACGCGCCGTCCCGCCCCGCCCGCCCGCCCGCCCGCCCGGCCCGCCTAGTTGCCCCGAGAAACTCCTGCGTCCCGCCCCGGGGTGTCCCCGCGTGAGTCACCTGGGCATTTCGGAAGCTGAGCACAACGTCATATCCCTGTGGAAATCGCGGTGCTGGGAACTGGAAATGAACTAGGTTCTTTCTGTTAGCCGTTTTTCTGCAGAAATCATCAACTGTGAAGAGCAAGAAGGGAAATAATAAAGAAAACCCTAAAAACCACCCCAGGCAGGGTCTGGGACCGCAGGGCTCGGGCTGGGGTTAGAAGAGTCAGGCTGTGCACGTGATGAGCTCGGAGGGCAGCACCCTAGACGGCTCCCCCGCGGGGATTTCAAGAAAAAGAAGCAGCTCCAGCCCTGGATCTCCCGTCTTCAGCTTTCCTGTTAACCACGGACGCGAGGCTGCTGGGTTGCGGCTCCAAGGTGACATAAGACAGACCCCTGAGGCCTGTGGCCTTGAGCATCACAGGTCAGCCCAGGATTAGGTGAAACTGGGCGTCTGAACGCTGTCCTTACAATGTGCTCGACCTTAGGCTAATTGTTTGCAATGTGTCCTGCCATTTAAAGCTCAGCAACTGCTCTGTGCAGTCGAAGAAAGCGAAGCTTAAAAACTTAGGCCATTTGCCCAAAGTCTGCACAATCAGTGATTGGCACTACGGGGATTGGAACTGGCCTTCATACTTCAAGCCCCATACTCCTAAGTGGTAACTGTTACAAGGCAGGGAGAGGGGCACCCCAGAACCCACAAACCTGCCTGCTCTAAATAGGTTCTGACATCCCCTGCATCAAGATAAAACATAGCCCTTTAATGGAAGGTAACTTTAATACAATTAGTGTGCAATACAGAAATGATAAAGAATATAGTTTCCCAATCAAGCACCCAAAGTTACCCACAACTTCGTGGGTAAAATGTCTAGCCAAACAAGGTTGACCCAGAACAAGGCCCGAAAGCCTGCTACAAGTCTAAAGCACCTTCTAGTGGGGGCATATGGAAAAGGCTCAGACACAACCAGAGAAGTCTGGGAGGAAAAAAGCAAAAGCAAGATAAAAGCTACCCTTGTTAACCTCCCCACGGGTCTCTCACCCACGTCTGTTTTAGCTAGTCCAGGACCGAAAAAGCAAGTGACGCTTCTTCACATGTCTCTCTGCTACATGTGCCGCCTCCAGCTCTTATTCTTGCTTTCGATCCTGCTTCCTTTCTTTCCTAGTCTCCTCTTCAGCTTTTCCTCCTCCCTATTCACCTCCACCTTCTCTTGGGTGGAGCAGGGAACCTGGAACCTCCTCTTTTCCTGGGGACCTCCCTGTTACATAACTATTAAGCTATCAGTGCTTGAGGAAAGACCCTACAGCATTTAAAGTCTCAAGTCTATAGTCTCAAGGCCATTTGATCCTGGCCGCCAGCCTCACAAACACACAACAGTCACTTAGCCAAACCTGGACCTGAGGCAGGGGCAGATGGAGATTTGGAAACCAGACTAGCCTTGGTTCCATCCCCTGGAAACTTCCCCAGCTAGTTAAGATGATAAATGTGATGTACACGTATGTAAAAGGCCACCTTTAATCCTCAGACCACTCTCCCCTTGTGCTCCTTTGGAACTAGAATTAGCCTGTTTTGGCTCATTTCTGTCCCCTCAACTCCTTCTGTAGCTTCTGTGATTTACTTTCTGGTATACAATTTGGTCCCCGGTATGCAAGATAGGGTTACAAATCTGAAAGGCCACACTTAACAACTGCCACTTTGATTGTCTCCAGGTAGCTGCTAGGCCATCTTGTTTAGCAGTCACATGCAGGAGTGGTCTGGGGCCCTTTGTTTTTGCTCTATCCCCATTTTCCATGATTCTGCCACTGGAGTGATGATGTTTTAGATTATGCCCTTTCTTAATTCTTACTCCTTTCCACCTTCTGAATCAGGCCTCTCCTTGACCATACACCTAGCTTTTTCATTTTTTTTTAAAGATTTATTTATTTATGTGTACAAGAGCTGGGGTGCAGGCCAGAGATGGGGGAGAGGTGAGATGATTCCCAGAGACAAAGTGGGGAGCAGAACAGAGGCAGGTTGACTTAAATACACTGCTGAGGGGAGCAGTGGGAAAGTAAGGAAAGGTCTGCTGTGCCATGTGGTCACCTCCCTGGCTAGGAATCGAACTCATGCTGCAGTGGCTGTGGATAGCTTCATGGTGCTGCTTCTCAATCCCTTGTGCCACCAGCTTTTAAACACTTAATAGATGGGCAAGACCAGTAAGATTTTTTTTATTTGATAGTGAATAAAAAGGAAAGAATGGAAGGGAAGGAGAACATGCATGAGAGACTCCTTATTGTTGTGGCATCATTACTAAGGTTAAAAAACAAACAAACAACAAACAAACCTGGAATTCCCCCATTCCTTGCCCAGCGGGCAAATTTGGAAGGTTTGAATAGATAAAGGGAATCAACATGGTTGCTATCGGGACCAGAAGATAAGGCCCATCACCTAGACCTTGACCAGCAAATCTCTAGCAAAGTGGAAGCAGCCTGGTGACATTCTAAGTCAAAGGTCAATGCCTCGCCCTAACATCCTAGCAGATAACTGGTGCAAACTGACATCCCAAGAGCTTATAAAGGAGAGCCTCAAGCCATTCTTCAGACCCCAGGATATCTCCTGTCTCCCCCTCCCTGTCCCTTGCAGGGATGTCAATAAATCCACCTCCTATTTTCCATTCTGTTTCTTGTGAATTCTTTCACCCCTGTACCTCTGGCCCACCCCAGTTTTCCCGACACAATAACCCAATGTGTCACTAATAGCAGGAACAAGACCTTCCCTGCAAGGGAGGGAGCAGTTTTAATGCCTCAAAGAGCTCCTCTTATCCCTTTGCCTGAAAGTATGGAATGCCAAACTCAAAAATTCGTTCCTCCATGAATTCTGGTTTTATTTTCTGTCAACAATTGACTGAAATGCTTGGCAAAGCTATTCAATGTTAGATCATAAATATAAATATTCAGTTCTTGGTTTCCATTTCTGTGTATGCTGTTATTAATGACCAAATGTAAACAATGACAAAATGACTGGTAATGGGCACTGGTAGGAACCATCTAGTGTACAGTGTCAGATTTAGCAGTAAGCTGCACGTTAACTGAAAAAACTAGTCCTAGTGGGCAGAATGAGAGACTCCCCCCCAAGCTCCCCAAAGCTGCCTGTTCTAAATGGCTTATGTTATCTGCCACATCAAGACAAAACATTGTCTAGTGCATAAGACCTTCAATGGATAGGAACTTTAATACAATTGGTAGAGAGAAGAGAACAGAAAGAATATAGTTTAAAAGTTTCCACATGAAATACCCAAAGTTACCCATCCCTTTGTAGGTAAATGCCCAGCCAAATAGGGTTGGCCCAAAGCAGGACCACTAAGACCCAAAAGACTGTTCTAAGACTAGGGATCCTTCTGGTGGGGACTCACAGGTAAGAGGCAGAAGGGACCAGACAACTCTGGAAAGAAAAGAGCAAAATCAAAGTTAAGATAAAGGCTGCCATTGTCAGCCTCCCAAGGGCCTCTCACCCATGTCTCTGTCACTTTCAAGTGTCTTCTTCCATGTCCCCCAAGTCCCTGGTACAAGTCCAAGGCTGAAAAGCAAGCACAACTTCTTCACATCTCTCTCTGATCTATGTCCCTCCTTTGCTCTTCCTCCATCTCTCTTGCTTCATCCTTTCTATCTCTCTGCATCTCCTCACTGCTCAATTCCACCCTTCCTTGAGTGGGGCAGGGAACCCGGCACCTCCCCTTTCTATGGATACCACACTGTTATAGCTGATATTTGGAGGAGTGCATGCCACTATGAAAATTTGCCTTTAATGCTCTTCCTTTCTCTCCATTTGTCCCTCAATTCCCTGATCTCAGTGTGAGGTGCTTACTATCCTGCTTCCTTTCCTCCTCCCTCATCTCCACAAAAGGGGATTTCAACTTTCATTCTCGTAGGGACCGTATTTCTGGCACTCACTAATCTAATTTGTGTTCCTTTTCAAAAACAGATTACAATGTAGTTCTATGTTATCATTCTTGGGAACTATTCCTATTGAAACCAGTCCTTCCTAGCGCTTACTGGTAGAAATTCCAAGGGCCTCAGCAGGCTGGAGGAGAAGATGCTAAATTTCCATGAGTCTAAGAATCCATGGATTTGATAACAACCCAGTAGGTGGGGAAACAGCATCAGTGTAATATATGTGCACACCTCCCCTACTCATGAAAATAGCCTACATTTATTGAAATAAGTGCATTCCTCTTTCTTCTTCACTCTACAGGGAAGGAAAGACTCTCCCTCTACCCTCCTAGGTTCAGGAACTGGGTCTGTGAAATACAGAGATAACAGCAAGTTCACAAGGGGAATTTATAAATTTTTAATATTACACACATGGGGGCATCACAGGGAAAAAACGAAAGCTCAAAAAAGTGGTGAGATTGACAGCTTATGTAAAGATTTAAGTCTTAATAGGGAAATGGAAGTGAATATAGGCAATTTAGGGGAGAGAAAGTGATTTTTAGGACAGATGAAAGGGCCTTAGAATAATGCATGGGAGAGATGATAGTGTATGACAGAGTTTGTCCGAAGGTGATGTGAAGGTCTTAGTCTTCTCTCCTGTGGTGAATCAACCTTTCCCAGTTGATGAAACACCTGGAAAGTGGGTTGATGACTATTGAGTTCAGTTTAGAGGATCTGTCTTGAGGTAGATAAGTTCAGAGGAAGTCTCTTCTTGTGTTTACTGTTTTTCAAGTACCTTCAGCTCCAAATAATCAATACACCAAGATAGTAGATTTTAGGGTAGCATTTTCCTCAGCACAATAAAATACAAATAACCTGCTTGGGTTATTTGCATTTCCAATTGAACCAGAAGCTCAGTGGAAGCTAAATTTGGGTTCCTATCCATTGAATAAAATATTCATGAAATGATAGACTGTGATGTGGTATTGAAGCTAAATGAGAAAAACAGGACAAAAGTGCATGGAAATATTCTAAGTGGTGCAAGTTTATCTTTGGTGAAGTGGCTGAGTTTTCATTGTTTTTGGAAAGCAGGAGGCAGCAACCTGTTGAGACCTTACAGGAAAGGTCCCCCATATAGAGATGAGGCTGGGTAAATGAGTCCTGGAGACATAGATCAAGCCTCAATATTAAAGGCTTGGATGGTGCCAGATCCTTGTGAGACACAGGGCAAGCTAGAAATTAGGCAGTTTTAGGGACAGTGCAGGAGGGGACCTCTGAAGAATTTAGGGAGGCTTCAGAGATAAGGACAACCAAGGGAATGTAACCCATTTCACTAGGAAAAACAAACATCTCAGGACCAAGGACAACATTGTTAACGCTGGTCCTGGTTTCTTCAGGTGGTAAAGGGAGGCGGAGATTGGAGAAATGGAGAGTGGTTTAATTTATGGACAACTTAGAAGGGCAGCAGTTTAACTTCAATGCAGGGATGCTCATCCAGAAGACTGGGCCATAAAGATAATGATATAACAAATGGGGAAAGAGAAAGCTGTTAGATAAGGAATGTGAAGATCCCCCACTCAGTAGCAAATTAAGTGAGACAGCCGAGAACTAACCAATCACAAAGAAACTGGTGGAGCTTTAGAATAATGAGGGAAAGAAGGTATATATTCCCTGAGACACGACTCCACTTTGGCTTCCTTGCCCCTCCCAGGCCTGGTTCCCTGGCCTGGGAGTCCCACTTTATTTCTGCTCTTTTCCTCCTCAATAAACTTTTTCTTTCTATAAACAAACCTGCCTCTTCTCGCTTGTCTGCGAAGTTCCTGCTGAGGCTTCGTGAGACACCAACCCATGGGAGTCTAGTGGCCGGGACTCAGCGCTGCCCGGCAGCCTGGGATCTGTTCCTGGCTGGGAGACTAGGCCTGACAATTCCGGTATCACTTGGCAAGGTCATAATCCATCCATTTATGGATATGCCCCCAAATATGCTTTGTAGCATTATGCAGATTTAGAAATGATTCATTGAGTTGTTTATTGCCTATTCTTCTCCACTGGAATGAAACTCTATAAGAGCAGTATTCTTGCCTCTCACTTTTTCCTGGCACAAGTAGGCACTTGATAAGTACAAATTTGTGCTTATGAATGAATGAAAAGGGACCTCATCTAGCTGCATTTCTAAGTTTGTGAAGACACAGGCAGTAATAATTGTATCATTTCCCTCCATCATTTGCTCCTCTTTCCATGGATGTTTAGTCACTGTGTTAGAAGTTTTTAAATAGTAAAAAGGATATTGTCATAAGCTTCGGGGAACTGGCATTTGGGGAGTCCAAACACGTTGATTAAGCTTATTGCGCTTGTTCTTTCCATTGAGTTCAATTCTTTCAGTTCAGTTGACTGGGTCTGTTAGTTTCATCCTATTCTTTGACCTTTTTATATAAATTAGGGAATTAAGAGAAGACCAAGAAAGAAGAGTCTGGGCCTTTTCAAAAGTTTAAGTCCCCAAACATTTACAATTTTCCCCAGGTAAAACTTAAGTCATGAAAGATAATAATCTGGTTCTAAATAAGACTGTGTGTCCTGAGAGGTACTAGTCATTTTCTTCCTTCTCATTTGTGTGAGTAAACATCAGCCTGGCAGAGAAGCTCTGAGCCTCTACCAGGTGTGTTTACTACATATGTTTATGCCCATTTATTATTCTCTCAATCACAGTTGACCATTTTCCCATATGAATGGTTTCAAGTTTAGTGTTTCTTAATTCATTTATAAATGAGTTTGTTATATGCAAAAATATTAATCTTTGGGGGCCACCCTGGTGGCACAAGGGGTTAAGCACAGCATTGTAAAGCTATCTGCAGCCTCTGCAGCACATGTTCGATCCTGGGCTGGCCAGGGAGCAACCCACATGGTGCAGCAGACTTCTCCTGTCTTGCCTGCTGCTCCCCTCAGCAGTGTATTTCAGTATATCCGCCTGTTCTGCTCCTCACTCTGTCTCTGGTGAATCCTCTCACCCCCCGCACCTTTGGCCTGTACCCAAGTTCTTGTATGCATAAATAAATACATCTTTAAAAAATATTAATCTTTGGTTTGTTATATATTACTAAGGGGAAAAGGTTCTTATTTTCTGAACTGGTCTTGGTCTCAGAAAGTCCTGAGGCTATAGCTTTGTTGATATCAGGTTTCAACAGACACCATTTAGAAATCTAGGAGAAAATTTTACAATTGCCATAGTTTAAATGTCTTGGGACTGCCAAAATCTTGAAATAAATCTGCCAAATCTGCCTTCAGATGGGTTCAACCCTCTAGAGGAAACATCTAGATAGGCATCATGCTTGGTCTCTAGAATGTAATATAGTCTTCTTCTGAAACAGGTGACTTTCTTGGTATCTTATAGAAGCACCTCAAAAAACCTCAACTTGTTACATTCAGCTCTGCTGAATGTCTTCCCTTAAGAAGACATACCTTGATTCTTGCTTTTGTGGTCAATTCTTGGCCTCTCTGGTTGAATCAAACAGTCATACTTTGGTGGTTCTCAGTCATGTAAAACAGACAAATCTGAGCAAAAGTGGGGTTTGAGATTACAATTTTTTTTTAAAGAAATGACTGAATTCATATATATATATCCCTGATTTTGACCATCAGGAAAATTATTTTTCTGTTTAGATGGCTGAAAAACTCTTGGCTCTGGACATTTTAACTCTAATTGCTCAGAGATACATAACCAGCTATGCTTTACTCCCTACCTACAGTAGTTTTCTTTATAATAACTGAATTGTCCATCAGAACTTTGGATGCTGCTAGATTTTCAAAGAGACTTTCTAAAATGAAATCAAATTATTTAAAAAGAAAATTCACCATAAGAAAATGTAAATGACCTCCTCAGCTAGTGATCTTTTACTCAGGGACATAACATTCCTATTTGTCTGATGATTTCCTAGTTAATAGTTCCTTTAGCATTAAAAAAAAAAATAAGTCTTTAAGGGAAAATGCTAATGGAAGTCATTTAGAAAAACTTTATGGAAAATGGAACTTTCGGCTGAACCAAGAGGTAAGTTTCCTTTCTTAAATTGGATTCATTGCGCTTATTTATAATATGAGAGATAGGGATGCACTCGTTCCTGAGACTGATTTCAACTCCAACATTTTATCCTTCTATAGTTTCTTTTTTTTTAAGATTTATTTATTTTTACAAGAGCTGGGGTACAGGCCAGAGGTGCGGGAGGGTGAGATGATTCACCAGAGACAGTGCAGGGAGGAGAGCAGGCAGACAGGCTGAAAGCACTGCTGAGGGGAGCAGCGGGTGAGACAGGAGAGGTCTGTCACGCCTTGTGCGTATCTCCCTGGCTGCCCAGGAATTGAACCCACGCTGCAGAGGCTATGGACAGATCCACAGCGCCATGCTCAACACACTGCAACACTGAGGAGGCCCAGCCTTCTATAGTTTCATCAAGAAAATTGTATATGGTTTGACGAGGCTGGAAGAGATTGTGAAGATGGCAACTAGCACTGTTTTGGAAACTAGGAGAGTCCTTAAAGCTTTCTACTTCTCAGCCAGATACTAAGAATGTAAAGTCTCTTATGCTGCTACCACCAAGGTCTGAAAATGCTTCCAAACTTGCAAAGAAACCCAATAATCATTGTAGGTGCCAGTGTCTCCTTGATGCTTCTGCAGCATATTATCATTTCTGCACCTTCTCTGATCCATCTGTGGGTTCTGCTGTCTTAGGCCAGTGGGGTTGGAAGACACTCATAGTGACAGATGCTTTTTGGGACTTAATCAGCCTTCCCACACACACTGACCTTGAACCAGAGACCTTGAACCAAAGTTGTGAACCTTGTCTCCTCACCTGCTTTGTGGCTACTACGGTGCGCTTTAGTACAAATAAAACCTCTGTTAAACCCACCCCACAAAAAAATTTCAGAAAATTGCATTTGATTTAGTATTACAGTGGATTATATTTAATAGAGAAATCTGAATATAGGGTCTGAATCACACCGCTATGTTCAAAAGTCAGCGCTGCCCTTACTAGCTAAATAACCTCGGTCCAGTTACTTCACTTATTTGCCTTTAGTTCTTCATTTGAGAATTGGACATAGGAATAGAATCTAGAGTTATTAGGAGAATTAAATAAATAATAAGCACATGTGATGTGTTTAGAACAGTGCTTACCACATAGCAATGTCATTTACTAAAAGGTACAAGAATGATTTCATGGTTGTTATCCATTATTTTGAGGGAAGTTCAAGAATTCCTTTATACATTTACATTTTTTTAAATACAGTAAACTATTTTTATAAATACAGATTTACAGGAAAGTATTGAAAGTTAGCACTCGATAAAATAAAAAAAGAGTTGAAGACTGATGATTTCTTTTATCTACTTTTTGGGGCAATAGTTTAGATCTCTTAATAAGCCATTTTCTCCAACTGTATTGAGGTATAATTGGCAAATAAAACATCTATTTAGGGTATAAAATGTGACGATTTGATATAGGTATGTGTTGCAAAATGAACTAATTAACACAACCATCAGTTCACAAAGTCACCAATATGAGTGTATGTGTTGAGAGCACCTGAGATCTACTCTCAGTAAATTTTAAGTATCCACGATAATATTATTTTTGATAAGATATTTTAATTTTTTGATTCGTTTTTTAAAATAGCACCATAAGCCAATTTTAGTTCATATACCCTTATTCTGAAGTCACTGAATGTATTTGTATCGAGGTCATTTAGTCATATGCCAGTGACTTGATGTCTTATATATGTTATAATTTACCTAAAAAAAATAAAATTGTGCCATCCTGCCACCCAGAGAGGGTATCTGTCATATCCTACTTGGACATAAGCGTTCAAGAAACAGTCTTTGCCCTGCCTGTGGAAGGAGATAACAGCACTCAGGGAGAGGTGACCAGATAGGACTTGCATTTCACATTCTGTGTACCCATCATAACTTAAAGGGAAATTTCACAATGTCCTTAGCCCTTGGTGCCCTGCAAATGAAGAAGGACAATGACCTCAAATTCCTTGCAACAGGAGCCCACTTTGGTGACACCGACCTTGACTTCCAAATAGAATTGCACATCTGCAAAAGGAAAAGTGATGGCATCTACACTGTAAATTTGAGGAGAACCTGAGAGAAGCTTCTGCTAGGAGCCAGTGCCATTGCTGCCATTGAAAACCCAGGTGGGTTCAGTGTGATATTGCCCAGGAACACTGGCCGGTGAGCTGTGCTGACGGCCACTGCTGCCACTGTAACCATTCTTTTTGCTAGCCACTTCACTCCTGGAAACCTCACTAACCAAAGCTAGGCAGCCTTCTGGGAACCAAGACTTCTGGTGGTTACTGGCCTCAGGGCTGATTGCCAGCCTCTTAAGGAGGCATCTTATGTTAACCTGTCTCCCAGTGGTCCACACAGCCTTTCCTCCATGCTGTGCAAACACTACCTTCCTGTACAAGAGAGCTCATTCAGTGGGTCTCCTGTGGTAGATGTAGCCAAGAAGTCCTGTTCATACATAGCACAGGAATCCTAAAGTCTCTTGGAGATGAAATGAAGGTCATTCTCAACGTCATTCAGATGACCTTGAATGAGGTAAGGAAGAATGAGCCTCCACGGTCTCTTGTTCAATTGCACCAGAGTGGCTTTGCTTTCAGAGCTTCACGTATTACATTTCTTCATAAGAATTTGTCTGATTCAATATAAATGTCTTCAGTTTACACGTGAAGAAACTGAATTTCAGTGAGATGAACTCATATGCCCAAGGACATAACAGGTTAATGGCAAACCAGAAATAAAACCCAGGTTTCCTGACTGCCCAAAAGACCACATTCTGTACCTTGCTACCATGGAAACTTCCAAATAAATTACAATGAAGATAAATTCACAAACAACAGCAATCAAAATCCCCAGAGTATTTCTAAGAAATACGAATGCTTTTTTGTCAAAGTGTTTCTTCTGCTTGCTAAAAGCAATAAAGTCTAAAACAACCGAGGGAACGAGAATTTAGAAGTTCAAGATTAGGCCAAGATTAGGCCTTCAGATTGTTGTGTAAAATCTTCAGAACCTGAATGAAATCTAACTTACCCATCTATGGAAAATAAACACTTTTGGGGGGGAAACATCCAAGGGTCAAGAAATTTGTATGTGTCAAGCACCATGGGGTTCAGGGATAAAAATTTCCCTACAGTTCTAAATCAAACATTCCAGTTTGAGATTTCCTGAAAGTGTTTCCAAGAGAAGAAATGCTAACCTTTCTTTTCCAGGTCAAATGCTAACTTAGGTAATTATCCTTTGCCCACTTTCCTTGCCCAAGCTGTTTTAACTAATAAGCATGCTGCCTCTGTGGCCTTTGGTGAACTGAATTGTGGTGTTAGCACATATCTCTCAACAACTGGAAATGTTCTAGTTTGCTGAGCGTGTTTCCCTTGAGACTGGACAAGATTTTGCCATAAGTATCTGGCTTACTTCAGGGTACATCATGTTTTCCAAAAAGTAGAGGGTTTGGGGGGCGGAAATCTTCATGTTTCCTTGTACTAGCTTTCTCAGATTCAACTCCAATCCATTGACCCACAGAAGAACAAATACCCTTCCCTTCCTTGCTTGTCTGGGGTTTGTCTGATAGATGCCAAGGAGAAAGCTTTAATAAATCCTCAACAAACAACTGTTAAGTAAGATCAAAGTCTTGGAGTCAGCTTCCCTTCCCTCCCCGCCCCAACACTTACACCCTGATTTTCCACAGTAACAGAACAGCAGTGTCCAGTATCAATTTCTGCAGGGCTTTGTACTCAGAAAGAGTTTCATTCTAGTACCAATGTCCTACTTAATAGAGGTTAATTTAGGCAAGTTACTCAACTCCTTAAAAACTCTTTCCTCAGGCTTACATATTTTTTCACTTAAAATCTCTTGGAGCTGTCCCATATCAGTACATGCCACCTGCTTTGCTGTTTTTTAAATGTCTATACAGCTTCCATTTATAGCTATAACATTATTTAACTATAGATAGACATTTTGCCAGCCTCCAGTCCTTTGCTCTGGGAGGCACTGCTGCAGTGTGGGTGCCCCCCCGGAAAATTCTCTGTGAGTTGGGCTCTCCTATGGGGAATTGCTGGCTAAGCAGAGCTTTGTATTTGAAAATGGCGATTGTCCCTTCACAAACTTAACAGCAATGCCCAGGAACGCGTTTTCTCAAGGAAATCTGTTAAACCGTTAGGTGAAAATGGCTTCTTATTGTATTGGGTATTGTTTAATGTGTGTTGTATATTAATATAATCTTTTATTATATGAATTGCAAATATACACACATATATGCAAATATATCTGTGTATGTGCAAGTGTATGTATGTATATATACACACATAGATCTACTCTTGTCTTTCAATAAGTGTTTAATTTTCCAAGAGAAATTTTTAAAATTTGTTTTATATCTTCTTGATTTTTAATCATATTTAAAAATTCTTTCCTACTCTGAAAGGAAAGTCTCCCAATTTTCTTCTGAATATTGTGTGACTTTACATTTCACATTTAAATATTTATCTATACTTTATTTTACTAAGCTGTGATGTAGGGATCTAATTCTATTTTACTTTATCTTCCCAGATGCCCACTGACTTGCTGTAATTATACCATTACTGAATAATAAACCAATCTCCAATTGAACTTATATAGCCTATACTTCCGTGCGTATTTTGATACATTGTTGAACTTTTACCCTGTTTTACAGATTTTATTGTCTGTTTTTATGCAAAGAAAACATTGCTTTAATAATTAGGATTTTATATTATGCTTTAATAGCTAATATAGCATCAATATAAGAATTTTCCTAACGTTGCTTATTTTTTTAAAGATTTATTTATTTATTTACACAAGAGCCAGGGTACAGGCCAGATGCGCGGGATGGTGAGAGGATTCACCAGAGACAGAGCAGGAAACAGAACAGGCAGACTGATGAAATACACTGCTGAGGGGAGCAGCGGGCAAGGCAGGAGAGGTGTGTGCCAAGCGGGCTGTGCCAACCTTGCTTATTTTTTCATATGAAATTTAGAACACATTTATCTAGTCCTTTGTCTCTAACATAACTGATACGTTTTGTGTGTTATTATTTTTTTTTTGGCAGGGTAGTTAGTGCATTGAATATATAAATCACTCAGGAAGACTATATATTCATGATGTTGAAACTTTTTGTTCAAGAATTTGTATGTCTTTCCATTTAACTATTTTTGTGTACCTCTTTGGGGTATTTTGAAATTTGTACTTGATAGTTATCATTAAGAGGAGATTATATGAAAGGAAATAATACTGATACCTACCTTAAAGAGTTATTGTAAGGATTAAGGAAAAATAATAAATAGTAACTGGCCCTTACCATACTCAAAAATATAATACATGACAAAGCACACTTCATTGCCATAACCTGGTGTATGAGTGACTAATAAGATAAGTTGGGCTCTGAATAACCTGAAATTTCCATGGCTGTGACTCATCCTTGGCTCTACCTTTAAAATAGAAACAATTTTCCTATCTTTGCCACTCTCCCTAAGCCCTGCTCACCTCTCTGCCAGGGTTAGCAGGTGATGAAAAGTCCCACCAAGGGCATCTGTAGAGTCCTTGTTGGACCTAAGAGTTTAAGAAACAGCTTATGGCTACTCTGCCTGTAAAAGGAGATACCGGCACCCAGGGAGAGGCAACTGAATAGGATTTTCATGTCATGTCTCCTTGACAGTAGTGGACAGGAAAGGGAAAATCTTGCCAGGCACATCCCAGATTGCAAATCCGTTATATTTTTGTTTTGCAGATAGAGAATCTTCCTCTATAAGATAGTAGGAGGTTTGCTCAAGATTGCCATTAAATATGATTAAGTTGTCAATCAAATGGAGAATGTGGTTTTCTGTCTCCTGACACACAGTGTCCCATATTCATATGGTTCACACCATTTATGGCACACTCACTGCAGGCTCACTATTGAGCTAAATGTTTTATTTGCCTTATCATATTTAATCTTCTCAAGTAGGTATTACTAGCACATTAAACATATAAAATAATTTAGGGTCAAGGTCACAGACCTAGAAACAGACAAGATGTCTATAGGAGATTGTTTCCAAAGTCTGCCTATTAACCATGATGCTTCATTAAGTCAATCTTAAACAAGGTGAGCAAAATCAAGTGTAAGATAAATTGAACAACTATTTCTCTGCATGCCTGAGTGTGGTCCTTCATCTGGAACGGAAGCATTCTCGTGTTGGGTATTATTAGTGTAAGTATTCTTTTTGTTAATAAAACCGCACCTCAACTTGGGGCTGCAGTTCCTCGTAATTCTTGAAAATCAACCTGAAAAAGTCCTGGGGAAGTTAACTATCTTTCCAGCTGCATTTGCTGTTAGGGAACAAAATTTATATTTCCATGTGATCTGAACATGCCATAGCAGCAACATCAGAGGCATACTTAATTCACTTATTTCTTTTAATTAAAAAATTAATTTCATTTGATAGAAAACTTATTGATATCATACTTTCATTTGACCTTTGCCAGGTAACCTATGCAACCTCTGAGAAATAGTTCAGAAAATATGAAAGATGATCCAGCAAATTACTTATTCCCTGCGGCAAAAAGCATGTGATCAATGAATCAGGGGAAACTGACTACCAGGGAAGAGCACACTAAGGCATCTCAGCATGAGTCACCAAACATAAGGACTATCCCATGATCAAAAAAGGTGAATGAACAAAGCTGGAGTTCCTTTTATAGTTTCCATTGATTCAATTAACTTGTGCTCATTTCCATGCGGGCTAGTGGTACCAGCTGTGGTAAAGAATGAAGGGTTATTACTATAGCACCCAAAAGGCTGCTCAGTCAGAGACAAGACTTCATGTATGTGTGGAGTAAGTGGGTCCTGAGCATCCTTGGGTGAATGGGACAGACATTTGAGAAGGTCAGCATCAATGAAATCTAAAGGGGGAAAAGACTTGGAGCCTAGGAGCAGCCATTTGTAGAGACCCCGCAAACTAGACTAGGTGCCAGGGGACCCCATTCCTAGAACAACTGGGGACAGCAAGTCTGGGACTTAGCCTTGGAGGAAGTTGAGCATTTGGCATTTTAGCAAGGCTGTTTGTTACTCAGGTAAAAGGACCTACTTGCTGGGGTGGGAGGGGGAGCTTGTTCCTGGGAAGTCTGTCTGTCTTGCTCATTGCTGTGATGTCTTCAGGTGACTGTCAGTTTGGCACATAGGAGAAACTCAACTAAGTATTCATTGAGTGAATGTATGAAGGTTAGAGCAGGTATCCAGTTTCTGAATGTGAGACACATAATATGAGCAGGTGTCTGAGTGGGGTAGCCCTGATGTTGAGTCATCTGAGCATTGACTAAGGACATGGTTATCCCAGAGCCTGGGGTGGGGCGGAACCTGCAGGTGGCTCAGGTGGGGGAAATTTGGTGAATGAGGAGTAGACAGGTAGTTCTTTACTCATTCTTTGACAACTTTACATTATTATTAGATTGTTACTTTTAATCCAACTCACAGTCTTAGCCTGTTCAGTGTGCTATAACAAAATTAGCAAAGACAAGTAGCTTATAAACAACAAAAGTTACTTCTCACAGTTCTGGAGACCAGAAAGTCCAAAATCAAGGTGCTGGTAGTATTAGTGTCTGGTGAGAAATGGTTTGTGGTTCATAGATGGCCTCCATGGGGGTAAGGGATAAGGAAGCTCTCTGGGGCCTCTTTTATAGGGCACTAATCTCATCCCCTTCATGAATTCTCCACTCCTATGAGCTATTCATCTCCCAAATGTTCCACCTCCAAATGTCATTACACTGAGGATTAGGTTTCAACATATGAATTTGGAGGAGGGGGTGACATAATATTTAGTCTACAGCACACACTGAAATGGCCTTCACTTTTTTTTTTTTTAAAGATTTATTCATTTATTTATTTTATTTATTCACACAAGCACTGGGTACAGTCAGAAGCGCGGGAGGGTGAGAGAATTCACCAGAGCCAGAGCAGGGAGCAGAGCAGTCAGAAGGACCGAAGTACACTGCTGAGGGGAAGAGTGGGCGGCAGGAGAGGTCTGCACGACATGTGGGGCCCTCCTCCAGTGGCCAGGGAGCAGCCAGGGATTGAACTGGCGCCGCGGAGGCTTTGGGTAGCTTCGCAACCCAGCGATCAACCACTGCGCCACAGGGAAGGCCCGGCCTTTATTTTTGATCAAACACACTGAAAAGTTTTGCCAGTGTTCCTCAGTTTCCATGAAGCCAAGATGGCCCACACTTAATCAAGAAGTCACATGCCACTAATGTCCAGGATTCATGATGCCATTCAGTTTCAATTTATTAAATGTTTGCTATGTGGCTGGTTCTGTGATAGGTCCACTGTAGACTGTATCCTAATTCCTCCAATAAATCCTTAAAGGTAGATGTTACTGGATGCACTTTCTAGATGAGAAACCCGAGCATCAAGTTCAATATCACACTCAGGGCTACAGAGACTAGGAAATGTTGGAGCTGGAATGTTAGACCCAGAATCCCTTAATTTTTCTTCAAATCTCCCTGATTTGGCCTGCCCCTGACCAGTACTGCTCGAACTTTAATGCACAGATGGATGGGTCGCCTTGTTAAAGTGTAGGTTCTGCCTCCGATGCTCAAGCCTGGCCCAAAACTCAGCTTTTCTGTTGTCCAGAGGATACTTTCAGCTCTGTGGGCCAGATACTCTCCATGACATCTGCTCAACTCTGCTACTGTGATGTGAAGGCAGCCATGGACAATATGTAAACAGATGTGTGAAACTATGCATCAAGAAAATTTATTTATGGACAGAGCAACTTGAATTTCATAAAATTTTTGTGTATCACAAAACGTTACTTTTCTTTTGATTTTTTCCCAACCATTTACAATGTGAAAAACATGTTCAATTCACGGACTGTAGTTCCTGACTCCCAGTTGGTCTAGTGATTCCACCTTGATATGAAGGGTGAAGAATTTGCCAAAGAGGGTCTGAGATTCTGTGAGAGTTGGCAGACAGGCGGCTGAGAAGGGGAAGCACAGCCTGGAGTCAGAGTCAGTGATAGCCTTTGTCACTTTCAGCAAGGTGACACAGGAAAGCCTTTTACTTTCCTTATGTCTTAATTTCTGCATGTGCAAATTGGGGATAAAAGTAATACCTATTGCACAGAATTTTTTTAAAGATTTATTTATTTATGCAAACAAAAGCTGGGGTGCAGGCCAGAGATATAGGGTTAAGAGGATTCCCCAGAGACCTACCTAGCGAGGAGCAGAACAGGCAAATGTACTGAAACACACTGCTGAGGGGAGCAGCGGGAGAGACAGGAGAGGTCTGCTGCGCCATGTGGGTCATCCAGCCTGGTTGGGGATTGAATCTGCACTGCAGTTGCTGCAGACAGCCTCATACTGCTGTGTCTTAACCCCTTGTGTTACCAGGGAGACCCTTATTTCACAGAATTATTACAAAGTCAAAAAGAAATGAGCTAATGCTTGTATAGCTATGTGACACCTGGCATGGGTGAATTATAATGTTAAAGTTATAATGCCAGTCTCAGTCTCAATGGCTGAAAGGGGATGTCAAGACAAGAATCCACAAGGGCCTGAATGGACCTCATAACAGCAAACTCAAAGATTATGTAAAAGAAAATTTGCTGATCATCACACTGTGGATGTAAACAATTGTCCAATTTTGAGGAAAGTGAGAACTTTGAGGAAGTGAGAACTAAGTGCAGTTATATAAAGTGGGGTGAGGTCAGTGACGATGTCTCTTTCGAGTGGGCAAGGGAAACCCTTAGGAGAACTGCTGGCAGGGCATAATGACACAACTGGTATTAATTTAATAATATCAATTAGTAACTGATACTTAGAGCATAAAGCATTTGGTGTGATAACTTATGGTCCTCATAGGCAGTAAACTATCTAGTCCTCATAGTCACTTTGTAAGTTAGACATTATTTTTTTTTAAAGATTTATTTTTTATTTATACAATAGCTGGGGTACAGGCCAGAGGCACGGGAGAGTGAGACAATTCACCAGAGACAGAGCAGGGAGCAGAACAGGCAGACAGACTGAAAGCACTGCTGAGGGGAGCAGCGGGCGCGACAGGAGAGGTCTGCCACGCCATGTGGAAATCTCTCTGGCTGGCCAGGAATCGAACCTGTGCTACAGAGGCTGCAGACAGCTTCAGTGTTATGCTCAACCCGCTGCACCACTGGGGTGGCCCAAGTTAGACATTATTTTATCTTCACTTGACAGATGAGGAAACTGAGGCAGAGAAACAGGTAAGCAACAGGATAAGCAATATGTCCTGGGACACCCCCCCTTTTTTTTGGGGGGGGGGTGGGCACTGCAGTCTTACTCCGGCATCCTTGTTTAATCATTACACTAGAAATTTTCACTCCAGGAGCTTCAGGTTCCCTGGATAAAATTAGCTTGGCCAGGTCTGGGAACCTGGGGGTGGGGATTTTTTTCCCCCAGGAAGTAAAGGGGGCTTTGGGGACCTGCAAGTTTTTTGTGCCACTTTGTCACAAAAAAGAGCCAATATGACTCATATAGAAATGGAAAGAACTCTTCTCATCTTTACATCTCACATTTACTAACTACCCAAGCCAGGGGCCTGCGCCAATCATGCAGCCTATAGCGAAGGTTCAGGCCATATTTTGTATTTTGGTGTAGACTCATTTTCAGAAGCAGGTGGGGTGGCATACATATTTTTTGCTTCTTTTCTGTGTGGTTGATGGCCAAGGCCTCATATGTGGACCGCACATAGGCAATATGAAACAGAAAATGCCTGTTATGGATCAGAAGGAAATGTTACTTGAAACAGGTCTCCCGAAATTAGTGCCTCTGGTTACTTGGATCCTATGAGTCTATAGAAAACTTTGGGTGATTCCCCACATTATGACTATTGTTTCCCCCATCTGTTATATTGTAACTATTAAACAGAACTTTTAAAACTGAATTTGGAAAAGGGATTTTTTAACAAGGGTATGCCCTACTCTATATACCTCAGAGAATCTGCACTGGAAAATTATCTGTGTTGCCCTTATCTATGGTAGCTTCCTCATGAGTGCGTTCAGATGTCATGAATATTCCAGAATTCTCTTCACCACATTTTATTCTTTTATTTTTTAAAAAAGATTAATTTATTTATGCATACAAGAACTGGGGTACAGGCCAGAGGTGCAGGGGATTAGAGGATTCCCCAGAGACAGAGCAGGGAACAGAACAGGCAGACTGACTGAAATATATTGCTGAGGGAAGCAGCAGGCGAGACAGGAGATGTCTGCTGTGCCGTGTGGGCAGCTCTCTGGCCGGCTGAGGATCGAACTTGTGCTGCAGAGGACAGCTTCAGTGCTGCACTCAACCCCTTGCGCCCCCAGGAAGGCCCAACCACATATTTTTTTAAAATTTGCAGTAGGATGGTTGAACTTAGAAATGCTATGATACATTTCCCAAAGGATCAAGAATGACATATGAACTGTACCTTTATGATCTACAAAAAATGGTATTCATAAACTTTGACCTGATCCAGTGTCAGCTTTCCCAAGTAAGCAAAGCAATCTCAAATTCTTTAAATATTCCAAGGACTCCTTCCAGGCGATAAGTTACTATATGCCTCTGCTTTATCTCCAGTAAAGTAATACATATTTCTAGAATTAGAGTGCTGCACATAATTATTATTTTATTAGTATATATAATTATAATATGTAAGAACAATACATTTATTAATATGATAGTCATTAATATAACTCACACAGATATCTAACTAACTGGCATTTGTTATTAGATTTTCTTTCAGTTTTCTTTGCTATTAATTTAATGCTCAGAGTTTTTTTTAATGGAATCAATTTGAGTTTTATAAGAAATATTCCATGACTCAAAGGAAAAGTTTGCCTATGAAATATACAGCCAAGACAATCACAGCTCAGAGCTGTTCAGTTAAATGAGAGTCATATAAACACACCTGAATTGCTTGAAACATTCTTCGTAGCAGTGTCTTACTTTATTATGAGAGCAGTGCAATCAGTTAGCAAATACATGGAATAACAGGAATTGCTGTCTCCAGTCCAACCTCACTCATAAATGCCACACGAACTTTAGTAAGTGATTGGGGACAGATCCTTACAGATCCTAGAACGAGAGCATTCATAATACAACCATTAATTTATATTTACATAAGTGAGACTAGAAAAAATGGTTGCAGGAATACTTTTTCTCAGAAAATGTTTAATATCAAAAGAAGTTGTTGAAGTAAAATGATTTCTACAGGTGTTTGGACATGCAGTAAATAGATAACCTGACAGATATCATAGTCTGGTTATATACAAAAGAAGTTTAGGTTATTTTGAACTTTAGTTCTCATTGGTTAGATAAGGACTTTATTACCTATTAAGGGGATGCTGATAAGAGCACAACTCTCAAGAACTTACAATGCACAATCCGGGACTGTGGATAATTAAGTACTAGTTTGTGGTTCTGATGGTCACATGCTGTAGGAATTCTGAGGAGGATAGATCAGCAAGTCAAGAAATAGCCAGAGCTTAAAGCTTTGTGGAGGAACCAAGACTGGGGCCAGGTCTTTAGTGACAGGGACATTGCCACATGGGTTCTAGAGAAAGTAAGGGCCTTCCAGGAGAGGGAAGTTATGAGGGCCAAGTCTGGGAGGTGGGAAACGAACTCAGAATGTTAATGAGGCAGTGAAAAAATTTGCCCCACATGAAGATAAAAATGACCATACTTGGTCAACTGGTAGAGACCTCTGTAGGATACCAGAGACTTTAGCTTTATAAGGGAAAAGGAAAGGCAGTCTCGAAACACTCAAAGTAGGGAAATGTTATGAAAGAAGATTGATTTGTCAGTGGAGTACTCTGGGAGATACTGACAGGTAACCCTTTGAGTAAAAGCTTTTTGTATTTTAAATACTCCAGGGACTTAATTCCAGAAATTATTTTGTCCACCAGTGAGTCACTTTCAGCTAAACATTTTACCTAATATTTTAAATTTGTTGAATGCACTACTATTTCAATATTTTATATGGAAATATAAATAGGGTTAGATAAAAACTCATCAATCGGTAGTCGATTGGAGATAGTTTGATTGTTGGACAAGGCAGATAAGGGCTTTGCTCTCAGAAACCTTATTCATTGGGAGAGATTGACTGTAAGCAAATCATTACATAAATAGTAAGTTTCAATTGTGGAACGTGCTCAGTGATACTAGGTAATAAGTGGGAAGTCTAACAGAAGGCTCAAACACGGCCTTACAGCCTGAAGATTTGGGGAAAGTGTCTGGGAAAGTGACATTCAGAAGGAGATCTGATTGAAGTGGAGGAAGGGAGGGAAGAAGCTGAAGGGTTTAAGAAATTTTAAGAAGAGAAATTATGCTGGCGAGGGCCCTGAGGTGAAACAGAGTCTAGAGTGTTCAAGGAACTGAAAGAAGGCCAGCTGGGCTGGGGCAAGGGCATGGCCTGAGCACTATGGAGAAAGGCTAGGAGGAAAGGCAGATGGTGCCAGGCCTTGTAAACCACAAGAGCTTTCAAGCTATTTCTCCATCTTCCTCCAAGTGTGCCTTCCCTCTACCCCCCCCAAGAGTCACAGTGATTTCCACATCCATTCTTACTGTCCACTGACATCCCGTCCTCATACTCTCTGCCTCACTTCTGTGCAAAGAACTGTAGCTGAGCATGGCCACATGTTAGAATTCAAGGTCAACTGAAAGTGCCCACCTGTTATTCTAAATGCTGAAATTCTCTAATCTGACTGTAGCCACAAAACTGGTGTTTGACCTCAGACCACCTTCTGTGTCCTTCACTGTTCCCGGTCTCCTAGTTTACTGGGTTCTCCTCCTGCTTCCCACGTAGCCCAGCCCGGAGTTAAGGCCATTCACTTTGAACTGAACCCCTATTTCTGGGGCATCGCTCTCTTTGGCTTGCTTTCTGTCATCCCACATTCCCAGACCTCATTCCGGAGTCCATATCAGCCTGTTTTCTCCACTCTCTTTTTGAACTTCACTGGGAAACTGTTGTTGCTTCCAGGTGCCATCAGTGCTGATTCCTGCTACGGACTTCAATTGACCCTCATGTCACATGTCACTTGATAACCATTTTTCGGTTGATCGTTCATTCCTCCTGCTTTCAAACTTTATCATCTATGCCTGTTCTCTTGCCACATTTGTTTCCTAGCCTGGGGATTGGGCCCTCTCCTTGAGTTGCCCAGGTCAGGGGCCCAGAGTCCCTTGGACTTCACTTTTCTCACTTTCTGTTTCAGACAGCAGCCAAATCCTGTTAATTTTATCAACTTAAATTCTCTTTTCAGTTTCCTTCTCTCTATCCCAATAGCCATTTCCCAAATTCAGACTACCCTTTTCCTTAAATGGTTTCCTTCCTTCTCATCTGGAATTCTTCTAATTATTCTTCCACATGACTTCAGATGTGAAATGTAAACTTGTCAAATTATTTTGCTTTAAGCTCTCCCATTACTTGAGGAGAAAAGTTTTCCCTTTACACAAAACAGTGCCCTCTGTGGTGTGGCCACTGCCTACCTGTCTGCTCTCTGTTCAGGTGCACCTCCTCCGCCTCCTGCCCCACTCAAACCTTGAGCCTTGTCTTCTGTGCACAAATTCGTTTTTTGTCTCCTAATCACAATGCTACTGAGTGCCTCTGCAAATGCTGCTCCTCTGTCTCCACTTTCTTTCCCCACCCAGGTTATTCCCCAGATACTTGATATCTTCTTGAAATTCACCTCATAAGTTACAGGAAGCCATTTCTGAACCCCATTCTCTCTGTCCTCCCTAGTTATTCCTGATCTCTCTTTCCCCCAAGCCCCCATTACACCCAGTGCTTTTCCATCAGACCACTTAGAGTTGCAGTTATTTATTTCCATACTCATGTCTTCACAATGGTTATAAGCTCCATGAAGAAAAACTATGTATGACTCTCCATTGCATGCTTGGGGCCAGCTCAGTGGCAAATCAGAGGAAGTCACCAGATCAAAGGCCAGTGTATCTTGGCAAATGATTTTATGATCTACCTTACTGAGATGAAATTCTCCTCATGTGGGGCATTCCAATTCCCTCGCCTCCTTCTTTCCAGAGAGAATTTTTTTCCGCCTCCAGCTCCTCCATATCCGATCCAGGGTTCACCTCCACCCTGTCCCTGGATCGAACATGATCCCATTACTCCTGTACTTTGCTCTCAGTCTTCCCACGTGTTTCTTTTTCTACTTTTCCAGCGTGCCTACAAATAGACTGTCTCTTGGGCCTCCCTGGAGGCGCAAGGGATTAAGCACCACACTATGAAGCAATCCACAGCCTCTGTAACACGAGTTCGATCCCCGGCCAGCCAGGGAGACATGGTGGTGAGACAGACCTCTCCTGTCTCACATGGTGAGACAGACCTCTCCTGTCTCGCCCGCTGCTCCCAGAGTATTTCAGTCAGTCTGCCTGTTCTGTTCCCTACTCTGACCTGTTCTGCATCTCTGACCTGTACCCCAGCTCTTGTATGCATAAATAAATAAATATTAAAAAAAAAACAAATACACTGTCTCTTCTATTAAAACAAAACAAATCCACTGCCATCAGCCCTTCCCTGTTCATCCTGTAGAAGGTAGTTTTTCCCTTAAATCCTACTCCTGGCCTCACTCTTCCATTTACTTCTTCTTAATTATACTTATCACAACAGTATTATAGCTCATTTTTTAAATCCTCACTAGAATGTAAGTTCCACACCAGTGCAGAAACACAATTCATTGAATTTATCTGTTACATAATTTAATGTACCCAATGAATAAGTGAATAAGTGAATGAATAAAACTGCTGTCTTCACTGCCAGCCTCTTTTGAATTCTGTGTTTTTTATGCTGTTTACCACCCATTCTAGTTTCTAGCCTACTGCCTACTGAAATTGTTTTCTAAAATATATTAAATTATATGTTATATATCTATTCATATAGATGTGTGTATATATGTATGCATATTGTGTGTGAAGGTAAATAGGCAGATAGATGATTTATCTATGTACAAAGGCTGGATAGGAGCATGGGAACAATAAAAATTGTTAATGCATAAAGTATTATGCATAAAAATATTCTCTTTAATAATGTTACATAATTTACACAATAAAAAATACCCTTAACAATTAATAACTGCAAAATTTTGTCATTTCCTTTCTAAAAGTGACCCTTCTCAAAACCCATGATGTATTTTTTATGCTCTCATGGCCTCTTGTATATGTATATTAATATATTGGACATATTGTAAAATATTTTCCTATATGTCTATTTCCCAATTAACTGAGAAACTCTAGGTCAAGGATTATCTCTTACTAGTCTTTTTATACGAGCTCAAAGAACAGCATATATCAAAGTGATATAGGGCAGCCCCGATATTGAACGGGTTGCCTGGCTGTGGGTCCTCACCCGCGTGCTTAAAAGGGACTTATGAATACTCCACTGCAGGCACACACAAAAGGTTAATAAAAGGTTTATTTACGAGGGAAAAGGAAATAAGGAAAATGTACAACTTAGGGAGAAAATAGGGAAATAAAGTCTTTAATGCGTCCTACCCGATCCGACGACCTGGAAACCCAAAAAGCACTCTCAGAGCAGGCCGGACGCTGCGAGCTGGCGGAGAGCCAAAATGGGGGACCCCTCCAAAGTCCACATGTCTGGCTTTATACCAACCTGGCTGCTTAACCCCACCCTCAGGTTCCAGCCACCTTCCCTTTGGTGGTGATGGGATTTGGAGTTCCCAGTGTCTTTGGCTTTGGCCTGGGGTGGGGGTGGAGTCCACAAAGTCTGTATGGAATTAGCTTTAGGACATCCTTTTCCTCCTAACAATTGGGTAGGCATTTGCTTTTAATGAATTGATGAATGAATATGTAAATTTCTTCATGTGGTCCCACATTAGTGGGAGCAACACATTTATCTAGCTCACTATGATCAGAAAACCTTGTTTTCTGGACCATTGTCTCAGTGTCCAGTTCTTGCTGATCAGATAAAGGTACAGGATGCCTCACATCAAGGACAAAATCCTGGTATGAGGAACATACTTGGAAACCAATATCTGCTGAAAACAGCAGGCAGATATTTATGGCCAGATTAGCAAGATCAGCTAAAATACCTTACTTGTGAGTTAACAGAAAGTTAGGTAAGAATAGAGAATAGAGATAATATGCTTTAACAAGCAGGAACAATGGATCCCCTCTCCCCTAGACAATAGCCCCTGGTGACTTCACCCTAGCTTACATCCCCAGTTACTACCCCTACGCAGTCTCTACATGCCTGCCCCGCCTTCATACTTGACTTTAAATAAATATGCACTGCTTTGGATGGGGCTGCACTTTACTTCCCGGTGTAGCTCCCCTAGGCTTCTCATTACTTTAACCCAGTTGGACTTTGTTCTCTTTACCTTGTCCAGCTCTGCTCCCAATGTTTCTGTTCTGTGAGGCAACAATCACTTACAGTTTCTGAAAACTTTGGTTACAGTAGAAAATAACATCCTTTGGAATAGGAATGTACACATAATTTATAATGAGGCTGGAGGAAGTGTCAAGATATTTTGGGGTTGTTCCTTTGATATTTTCTGACTTTAGATATTTTCAGTTCCTCAAGTTTGGGATTTTTCCCCAATTTTTCCTGACGTCCATTAAAATGATAAAGTTATTTCCTCTCTCCAAGGTTTAAAATCTCTTGAAATGAACACGTGATGATAACTAGGATTCTCATGGAAATGTTATCAATGGGTACTCTTTAGTGGAGTAGAGATTCAGGTGGGGACGTAGAGACAGGCCTGCATTACCATCACTTCAAGGAGTAGATGAGACTCCAAGAGAGAAAAGTATAGGAAGAGGGAGAGAGGGCTTAGAAAAGGGCCATTGGGAATGCACAAGATTAAAGACATGACAATAAAAAAGCAAAAACTCAGTCAAACAATGAAATATTATAAACAGAGAGATGTGAATCAATTGTTTGGTATTTCCTATACGTGCTAGAAAATAGAAATCACTAGGAGCTATTTGTTAACTATAGAGACTTTCAGGACAGAGGTCTGGAGTGTACCTTCACTACATACCCACTGGTGATTCTTACAAGAGGTCAAGTTTAGAAAGTATTAAATTGGTTCAGTGTAATTTTCTGATGTGAAATTTAGTAGGTAAAATTCACAAATCCTCACACCCATATATCCAACATACATTTGTGCCTACAGAGGTGTTAATTGACTGGTTCATTCATTCATTCATTCTTACTTTCATTCAGAAGGCATAGTCACTAAATGTGAATGTCTATGATGGGAATAAAACTGTTCATCATAGGGTGGGATGATTTAAAGGAAATCAATATCAAACTCCACAAGCAACTACTTGATGTAATTTACAAATTTACAAACTTTTGTGGGTGTGTACAGTCCTTAACTACGGAACAAGGCAGTGTGTGTGTGTGTATGCTTTGTTTTGTTTGTTTGCTTTTTAAACACTCATTCAGTGAAGTTGAATAGTCAAGCTGAGTCATTTAATCCCTTAAAAAATTCCCTAAACCCCCTTTTCCTCTTGGGAATTTTGACACTGAAAAGTTCAAGTATTTTATGTGTGATACACCTTCTAGAAACTCTTTGCACAAATCCCTCTACTAATTTAGCTCTATGCTTTCAATGTGTTAACACTAAGGCAACATCTGGGAAAACTTTGATTTAATTATCTATAACTTTGATGCTGTGGTGATTTTTCTAACCAGCATACTTTTGATTTTTAGATAGATTCCTTCTTGATACCAGTTTCTTTCTTTTTAAGAGTTAGATTTCTAGGTTGAAAATAAGTATAATGTATTTTCCAGGATGCATATATTGTATTTAGAGTATTGAATGTGTCTCTACTTGAAAGGGATTAAGAAAAAATAAGAATAAAACCACAAATAGAAGTATTTGGTGGGGGATTATGTATTTTTAAAATTTTTTTAAGATGTATTTATTTATGCATACAAGAACTGGGGTACAGACCAGAGGTGTCGAGGGTGAGAGGATTCACCAGAGACAGAGTGGGGAGCAGAACAGGTGGATCCACTGAAATACACTGCCAAGGGGAGCAGCGGGTGAGACAGGAGAGGTCTGCTGTGCCATGTGGGTAGCTGCCTGGCTGGGCACAGAATTCGTCCCTCAGAAGCTGCGGACAGCTTCACAGTGCTGTTCTCAACCCCTTGAGCCACCAGGGAGGCCTCTGGTGGAGAATTATATATTTTTTTAAAAATTTTATTTTTTATTTTATACAAGAACTGGGGTACAGGACAGATGTGCAGGAGGGTGAGAAGATTCACCAGAGACAGAGCAGGGAACAGAACAGGCAGAGTGACGAAACACACTGCCGAGGGGAGCAGCAGGTGAGACAGGAGAGGTCTACTTCACCATGTAGGATTCTCGCCGGCCAATCAGCCGGTATTGTACCCACCCTGCAGAGGCTGTGGACAGCTTCACAGTGCAGCGCTCAACCACCTGCGCCACCAGGGAGGCCCTGGAGAATCATATTAAAGTAAGGATTGTATAAGTTCTCATATGAGTTTAGATTCTCTCATTCATTCATTTTGAGGTCAGGGCAAAGCCCTTAGCAAGTAGTAGTAGCAAATGACTGATAATAAGTATGAAATGTTTGTGAATATAGTATGAAGTCCTCCTCTGGAGAGTGATATTCTGAAAGGGAAAGACCTTGCATTATTAAGATAATATCTATTAACACCAGGTGGCATGTTGTAGGTATAGGTAAGTATCTATGGCACTTGAATTTGATTAAGGGATGCCTTGGAATGATTGCTTTCTCAGTGTCTGATCCCATGAAGTGGGGTAATCAGTCCTCATGCAGGTTATGACTGACCTTCTTTTTCTCTCCTTCCAGTATATTTTACTGATGAAAACGCAGTAATATCAGGAATAGCATATCAGGATTTTCCTAATATGCTAAATGAAGCATTTCAGTGAGTTTTTTTGAATTGGTCTTACATTAGTCAATATTTCTAAAATGTCCCAAGCTCACTATCAGAAGTTGATCATTTCATTTTGGGAGCTGCGGTTATTGAGGAAGGGGAGTTCCTTCAAGGCTCATAACATTCTGGAATCCCCAGGGATGGTCCATGACAAAAGATACTAGAATTCTGAAGCATATTCTTCAAACCACAAGCAGTCAGTTTGCCTTCTGAGTCATAGTCCTTAATCAGGTCAGCCTGAACTCAAAAGTACAGTGTCCCCCATAGAAAATTCTTCAGTCATGTTTTAGAATGTTGAGCTCCAACCCACTCAAGTACTTCTAAGCTTAAGTTTCCAAAGCGGCTGCCATATCACATATTTGCCATAAACATTCCTACAGCATATTAAGCATTGTTATTTTAAAATGATGTTAAACAAATATTCTTTAAATTGATTCATAACATTTTCCTTAGTGTTTTTCTTCTATAGAGATTTTTGCTAACATTCTAAGTTCCAAATATATTAAGGTAGCTTTTAAAGATGTCTACCTGTACAATGCAACACAAAGAACTGAAATTATTTGGAAGACAGAAGCCATTGAATCATTTGCTGGAGGTTATCTGTCTATGTGAGTGATAGGTCTGAATGGACAAACAGATGCCTGCAGTGAACTTAGTCATTGAGAACTTTCTAGAAGGGGATCACATGTTATCACAGAGAGGAAAAAAAATATTCAAGTCATTTCCTTTGGAGTATGTCTGAGGAATAGAAATCATTTTCCCTTCATCAATAGCTTAGTCGTTATTTGCAGAAACAACTGAGTGTTTTTGGCTTAAGCCAGAAGGGCCCACTCCCCTCTGTTCTGCACCATGGCTGGGTCTTGGCTAACGTGCACATCTGACCATCACAACAGTAGTACCCACTTTTAGCTCTGCCACTACCACCTTTCTAACTTTAGTTTTCATCTTTTCTATTAATTTTCACTCTCACAAACAAACATCCCTAACACATCAGGGATATAATGTAATATATAGAGCTCAGGTTTTGTGAGCCTGGATTTATATATATGGCAACTCTAAGAGCCCCTGAGGTGGGATTTAACAGTTATTTAATGAACTCCTTCCCTCCCCAGTGCCTCCTCACAGTCACACTCGCTTCTAAAAGACAGGTAAAGCAACCCACCTTCCAGAATTGGGAAGGGTAGAGAAGACATAAAGCTAACTTTCCAGCCTAATGTTAGCATGCAGCAAACTAACAATTGCAATATCCTAAGAGAAAAAGCTGGGGAGGGGCCTCCCAGAACCAAGCAGAAGTTCTGTCTCCAGCATTTATTGCTCATTTTGGGAATTCTCCTAACTATCCGCTCCTCCTGCCTCAGTGTTCTCATTTGTAAAATGGCCAGATTATTTCTTAATGTTCCTCAATGAGCTAAATGACTTAAAGGAAATAATCTTTGCAATATACCTTTATAAAAACTATAAAATGTGTTATTGATATGATTACAAGATTTTTGCAAGTTAACTTTCTTTCTATTGAGAACAGTATTTTTTCAAATGGAGCTCAAGGATGCTGTTGTGCTGAGGGTTGAGGTGCTATTTATTTTAATGACTCATGTGGTACTTGTTTGTGAACTATCTTGTAGGTTGTTTTTCTTTCTCTTTTTCCTGTCACCTCAACTCTGTTTTGATCTCTTAAAGAGCAAGGACTCAGCTGTAAAGTGGTGGGTTGCAGTGCTCAGAGCTGACAGCAGAGCTGGGAGGAAATCCTCCTTGGAACACTATGGGGAAGGGTAGGGGAGTGTGGCAGACATGCTTTTCTGTGAGAAGAGGCTAGAAAAACAAGAACCCTTATGACATGGAGACATTCTGAGATGAAATGAAACACTAAAAGGTTTTCTTTCACTTGCTCTGATCTCAGGAAGGAAGGAAAGAAAGGCCAATGATGAAAGAAAGAGAGGAGGCAGGGGCTGGCGTCTGCAGAGGGCCTTTATCAAAGTACTGTGTCAGTTCTAGAGCATTCTATTTGTCTTTCTCCTTATGTCATATGCAAAGACTAGGTCATTACTCTTTAAAAATCTCAGTTCCTGTCACAGTAGCAGGCACTGAAAAAAAAGGTTTCTTGACTCTAATTAAAGTGTAATAGAAAATACAATTGCTTTATTATTATTTATGTTACATAATAACAGCATCAGTATATAGCATACACATGAAATATGATAATAGCATTTATTAGGTGCTCATGGTATTGTCTGTTCAGAACTTTATGTCTATTATTTCATTTAATGCTCAAATTAGCCTACCTATCTGCCTCATTACTTGGCAGGGGCTATGAGGATCTCCATTTTAGAGAAGACCTAAAGCTTTAGGAGGAAGTTCTGAAACACTGTTGTGAGCCATAGGGTGGCAAGTTAAGAAAATAAATAATTATAGGGGAACATCGAGGCTTCACATAAGGATGGACCATGTGAGCTGGAGATGAAACTCTCAGCACAGTTATGTGTTTGTCTCAACAATGTTCTGCAGCCCAGAGCGGTTGGTTGAATTAACACAGACCTAGAATCCAATGGTTCTGCAGACATGATCTTTTGGGCTTCTGAGATTTTGGCCAACTGAGATTTTTGGCTAGGAGTCACCTGGTCAAGAGGAGACAAGTTATGAATGGAGATAGAACAACTGAGATGTGTGCCTCAGCTTGCTGGAGACAGTAATTGTCACTGGCTCTTGAGTATCTGAGACTCTTCAAAGTGTCACGTGGTTGGTTGTGCTTCACCCTCTGCGCTAGCAAAGCTATTGGCTCCTGGCCTGTATGACCTGAGCTTCATTCAGGAAATACTGGTTAAGAGAACCTAGGAGGGGCCCCTTAGAGGCAGGTGAACTTGACAACCTAAGCAGCCTGTGTTGTGTGCACTCAATTATTTGCTGACTAATAGGTGTAGGGGATATAGAAGGAGAGAGGAATCTACATAAAACAAAGACTGGGTCATCTGGCTGGAGTGGCTTGGGGCATTCAGTAAAACCATCACCTTTCACCTCTCACATAACGAGCGCACAGCAAACAGGCGATCTATGAGCATGAAACCTTCTCCCTTTTTCCAAGGCCAGGTTTGCTTAGAGAAAGGTAGGAGGGTTTCTGTGTTCGTTTCTATGTGGAGGAAGGGCACACAGGTGGGGAGGACTTAAATTGTTGCCTTATCATGCTCTAGATACCTTTTATTTTAATTACGTTTGCCAAGGAAGATCTTGGCATTCTATCAACCCACCACTTAGAGCTTTAGCATTCGGTCTACAGAAACAGTTTTTAAAAATGGTGTTATTATGACTTACTTTTGGATCTGGACACTGGAGCATTCTAAGAAGAAAGAAGCGAGGATGCTGAGAAGGGGCAGGTGGATGAGGCAGCCATGTTTGCCTGGCAGGGGAGGCTCTGTGCACATCAAATCTACCTGTGACAGTTTGAAAAATTGTCCTACTGATTCCACGCAGAGAGCTAAATACCAACTTATTGACTGGAATGCGACTTGGACATCAGGAATTTTCAAAGCTCCTCTGGTGATTCTAATGCACTGTCAGTCTGAGAACAAGGGTCGGGGGCAGCAAGTGTGTGAATGAGACGAGCCTTAGCATGGGAAAGAGTCTCGTTTTCATCCTTTCAGCTGTCAGAGTTGAAACTTTCAACTCTGGACTATAGTTATCTAGAAACTATTCTCTTTCTCTCTGTCTCTCCCTTTTGAAGTTCCAAAAGAATCTGCTTAAGGCAGTCTCAATAAAGGACAAAATCCTTTGCCCAGGCCATATTTTGCTGCTGGTTTACAGTTATGGGTTACATTATTTAATTGTAGTTATGAGTTATCTTATTTTACTGGCATCAAAAGGAACTAGTGCTAATGATAGGAAGTGACAGGGAAGCACTTTGGAACTCAGAAGAAAGAATGCATAAAAGCATTGAGCTGGGCTGAAAATGGAAGCGGCTTAGTGATAAAGAAACTTTGATCATTGGAGGTGACTAGGAAGGTAGACGGCCATCGACTGGGAAAGTTGGGCCAGCCATGGTAGCCAAAAAGTGCCACGAAGACCAAAACTTCCTCAAAGCCCCACCCTTCACTCAGAGTGGCTCTGCTTTCTCTCTTTCTTAGCATTGGGTTTCCCCATAGGATTTCCTTTCAAAAAAGACTTATACTCAAAAAAAACTTTTAAAACCACTTAACCTAGTTGACCTTTACAGTTATTGCGATGTCTGAAATTAGAGATTATTAAATCCTGTTTGATGTTTTCTAAGAAATTGGGCTACTGATTTGATCCCTCCAAGTTGAGGGGAAGGAAAGAGAACATAAGAAGCTTGAAGGTGAGAGAAGAGGGGAACTCTTAGCTGAGGGCAGGGACAGGAGCCCTCAATTCTGCGTAGGCTTGGAATTACCTGGAAGCTTTTTGTTAAATCCATTCACAAATGAAATCAGAATCTCTGGGAATGGTGGCTGGACACAGGTATTATAAAACGCAGAGAAGTTGAGAGCCCCTGTTTCAGGGGATGAGTGATGAGGCGTGTTCTTTGTATACATTGAGGTCAAACGTGTTAGACAACCTCCAACACACCAGTTCTTAAGCATCATGTGCATCAGAATCACTTGGAAGACTTGTTCGAACACAGATGGCTGGGCTCCACCCCCAGAGTTTTCTAATTCAGTAGGTCTGGAACAGGGTCAAGAAATTTTATTTTTAACAAGGTCCAGGGGATACTGATAGCGAGGTCTCTACTTGGAGAACCAATGCTTTAACAAAAGGGTTTATTTTAAACATAAAAAGAGCCTCCTGTTGGCAATAAGCCAATTCACAGTACACATTCTTGATATGATACAAGCTCACTTTAACTTTGCGAACCTCCTCAAAAAAAAAAAAAATTAACCCTGATTCTAATCTTGAGGAAAAGATCTTATAAATACCAATTGAGGTACGCTCTACAGCCTATCTGACCAGTAATCCTCAAAACTGTCAAGGTCATTGAAATAAGGAAATTCTTAGGAATCATCACAACTAAGTAGATGTGACTACCAAATGTGGTGTGGGGTCCTGAATGGGGTCCTGGGACTGATATACCAATATCAGGTCATGGGTTGTGACCAATTGTAATACATATGCAACAGGGGAAGCTGAGGGTGGCTGTGACTAAAGGCACCCCCCCCTGGATAAAGGAGGATGAATTATAAGACATCATTCTAATTCCTTTTATTTATGTATTTGTGCAACTTTAAAATTACTTAGGACTGTACATTAAGCATATACATTATACACAGGTAATCTATAAATGCATACACACACCCTATATATCAGCATATTTATAGCTGATAACCTGTGCCTCTCATTTTATTGTACTTCAGTCATGCAGTGGGAACAGAATCCTAGACAAGAAGGGCACCTGTTGCAATGACTTAATTCCCAGTAGAAACTTTCAACTCTGGACTACAATTATCTAGAAACCATCACAGTGGTGCATTCTCTCTCTCTCTGTCTCTCCCTTTTGAAGTTCCAAGAGAATCTGCTTAAGGTAGTCTTAGGAAAGGACAAAATCCTTTGCCCAAGCCATATTTTGCTGCTGGTTTGTAGTTATGGGTTACATTATGTAATTGCAGTTATGAATTATCTTATTTCACTGGCTTCCTGAGTGAACTTTATCAAATTCCCCATATGGCCACTTACGCTTTGATATGTACCATAGGCTCACAGTGTGTGTACAAGTCACTACTCTCTAGACTTGCTGTGTACGTTAGCTCGCCAGTACTCATACTGTTATTCCAACTTGGCTTTCATTCCCCCAGTCTTTTGGGGGTTGATTTCTTATGATCTTTGCTGTCATATCTGGTAAGTTTCAAGAAAATAAATAGTGAGCGTAAGTAAGGAATAATTCAAGGGCAAACTAAACATTCCTTGTACAGTTACTTACAGTGGTTATTTTGGATCGTTTATCTTTCCAGGTGACTTAACTACACACTGCAATGTAACAAGGACATCAGAAGTATTCTCGACCGTCATCTAAATGAGAGCTTTAAGGGAGAACTTAGATACTTGATTCGTTTTGCATAAAGGCAGGGGCTCCCAGCGAATAAGATGAAAGGTTAAATGTGAAACTCAAATTTGAAGCAAAATTGGAATGCCCTAGACACTTTCTTTACTAAATTGAGTGGAATACTGGAAAGAGTGACAACTAAACATTACAGAGCTCTTCGGGGCCACTGGACACCATTCTAATGAACATTTTATCCTAACAGGGGCACAGAGAGGGCAAGCGACTTGCCCACACTCACACAGCTTGGAGTGGAGGCAGACTTCTCATGTGGGTCATCTGACTCCAGAGCCCATGCTCGAAACCATTAGGCTTCCCTGCCTCTCTTGGAGAGGACTCCAGGAGAAGTCCTACACCTGTCTAGCCTAGCTAGAGGGTCTCTTTCAGGAGTGACTGGAACTTCTCAGAGACCCCCACAGCTATCGAAAGTCTAGAAACAGTATGGCCTGCCACTTAGCTGTACTTCTATCCTCCTGCTTTGTACATGTTACCACCTTCTTGCCACCAGCAACTGTGGTAAATATATTTTTTAAAGCTTTATTTATTTATGCATACAAGAGCTGGGATACAGACCAGAGATGCAGCAGGTGAGAGGACTCGCCAGAGACAGAGTGGGGAGCAACACAGGTAGATCTACTGAAATACACTGCTGAGGGGAACAGTGGGCGAGTCAGGAGAGGTCTGCTGTGCCATGTGGGTTGCTCCCTGGCCAGGCGGGGATTGAACTCGTGCTGCAGAGGCTTTGGATTGCTTCATAGTGTGATGCTTAACACCTTGCGCCACCAGGGAGGCCCCGTTGGTAAATAGTGATTGAGCTTCTGTTCTATGCCAGGCTCTATGGACTGTAATCCTGCCCTCAGGAGCTCTGGAGGAAATAGATGCTCAACAAACTGGCCAACAAATTCCCAAACAGTCTCCAATTAAGGTCAAAATAACGCTGTTAGAGCCCAGACAGGCAGGGACCCATTCTCAGCTAAGACAGTCTTTTCCTCTCCTGTAGATTCCCCCCACTGTTACTCTTGATTTCTTTTGCTGGCAACTGACAAGTCTAAAGGGCTGAGACTTCAGTTTACTCTATAAGGTGGTGTGATGTTCAGAAGGGAGGTAACCTGTTCACCGAATAGATACTGTGTAGCTGAACAGAGGCTCCAACTCAGCACATGCTTATCCACCTTCTTCCCCAGGAAATAGGGAACATCTGTCTGTCCTCTCTGGTCCTTCTTGCCAGGAGGGAATCCTCTGCTTTCCATAGACAGCCTGGCGCTTTGTCTCCCTGTCTACCACAATAACAAACAGCTGTTGCCGAGGCATTGTTGTTGATAGGTTACCTCTAAAAACTCCCTCCTGCTACAGATAAGCCTCTTCCTGATGATGGATGTCTTTATCTGACCTGACAAGCAGCCTTATTGCCATGGAGACCCGAGCTGAACAGCTGAATTTTCTCCTGCCTCACTCCCTTCTGGGGAGCAACAAGATTCTTCTGCACGTCACTCTGCTGGCCTGTGGCAGGCTGCGGCCAGGTTTTTCCTGCGGGTGAAACCCAATCGACGGATCAGAGGCAGATAACATCGAGACCTCTGTTTGATACGTTAATAGTGGCAGACGTGATTCCACAATTAATAACATGGTGGTGCCCTTTGACAATAAAGTTGTTTTGGGGGGAGAAAACACTTGAGTCACCAGACAGGGAATGAGAGGGCTTGTGTGCACATAAACACAACCTCACGTCACTGCTCACACCGCAGTTTGGTTTATTCTCCAAGACTGTCTTTGTGTTCTTCCTCTGATCTTGATTTCCTACATAACAACTTTCTCGGTCGATGTGCCCTTTGGCAAGTGCAGCAAGTGCAGCTTCCTGTTTCTCAACCGTAGACAGCCATGCTCACGTCTGCAGTTGTCCATTTTAACCCGACAATTGTGGCTCCTTCATGCTGCCTTTTTACCTTTAGATTTGGTTAAAACGACCCTGGAAGTTCAAGTGTTAACTAATTGGATAGTCTTCTCAATTAACTTTGCTAAAATTCCATATGATTCACCGTCTGAAAAAGAAAAGTACAAATTTGTATCCCCATCCCAAGGGCCTAAAATGTCAGCAGTGACAATACTAAAGGCAGACATTTTAAGCCATGGAATATCATTTAGTTTTTCTTCTGTGTTTGTTAAATGTTTAGGAAAGGGAGAACTATCAACACAGTTTTAACTGGCAGAGGACCCTCCTCCCAAATAGGAAAACTAGAAAGATGGCATTGGGTGGGTTCAATGGGACTTGTACACACTTGGTAGGGCAAAAACTTTTTAATATTTAAAAGGTACAAATAATTTGCATTGAAGTTGTTTTGCACTGAAGTTCATTCATTGATGAATATGACTTATGTAATGTTACTATGTACAGGTGCTGAACTAAGTTATTCTTTTTAGATCATAACATTCTAAAATGATAACACTGCAGTATAAGCTTTTAAAAAAATAAAACATGCTTATCCAGCAATTTGGAAGATGCACTGAAGTAGAGGAAAAATATGAGTCAGAGATTACCACCATTAGCCGGGTAGAGAAGTCTTGCTTTTTATTGATAGCCCACACATGTGTGTGTTGTAAGGAAAGTTTGACAACATACTAGATACACAATTTGGCATACACTTTTTGCTTAATTTTTGTTTCTACAAACTCTTCTAAAGAAAAGTGTCATGGCTTATATTATGTTTATCTTGTTTGTAACAAATATTACCTTTTTCCCATGAACATGTTACTTGGATCACAGATGTCTTCATTTCTGAGTCAAAAATCTCTTTTGACCACACTAACCAAAGTTCTTTGGAGTGGCTCTACCATTTTCCTGGAGATATAAACACACACACACACACACACACACACACACACACACACACACACACACACACACACACCCTGGAGTCTGACTCAGTCTCAAACCATGGCTGTGGGTTTCTGATCTGCAGACTCAGAATCGTGACCCATGATCCTTGCCATTACATTGTGGTGCATCCAGAATGGGAGTGTCCCCCTATGGGCCAGGCTTCCCATCCGTATTGACCAATTCAAGAATAGCACCGAATAGTTACTTCCCTCTGCACCATCACAAAGATTTTCTCAAGTCTGCAAAGAGAAGGGAGCCACTTTATAAATTAGCAACTCTAATTTGGCTCCTGCTAGGTCCTCATCTTCCAGGAAAAAGACTTGAATTCTCTTCATCACTTCCTGGAAACACAAAGAATGCCTTCGTTGAGTTGGAAAGGATGAAGTTGCCTAAGGGGATTAGTAAGCAAAGCCTGGATCTGAAGACTTTGGTATCCCTGAGGAAGCAAAGCAGGTAAAATTACCTCTTATCTTTTCATTCTCCTCTGATGATCGAACAAAATATACATTAATCTCCTAATAGTGTACATTTTTATTCTTGGACGTGGCACCCTTTTTCAAGCCATGGCCCTCAGGATCAAATCTAAGCTTCTAAATATGATTCAGAGACCTGTCCTCCTTTGGCTCCTGCCTACCTCTCCTTGTCCCCTGGTGCCAGTCCTGCTGAGCTTCCAGCTCGCTCTCCATTTCCCACTCCAGGTGTTTGCATACGCTGTTCCCTTTTGCTGGGACACATTTCCCTTCTGCCATCTCTCATCTGATTAACTTCACACATTGTTCACATGTCACTTTAAATGTCACTTCCTCTGGTTAGCTCCTGTGGCAAAAGTTATAACCACTTGACCGATTGTCTCCTCTCAGACTATATTTCTAAGGGTAAGGAGCAAGTCTATCTCGTATTTAGTTTCTGTGCTAGTTCAGTGTTTGACACATATTAGGATGCACGATAAAGTATTAATACGAGCAGTGGACATTTAAGGTACTTTCATTTTTATAAGCAATGTTGAAATGAGCCTCTTTTATGTGTGATTACTTGTCCATATTTTGTAATTTTAAAATTAGTTGCTCATGATAAATTCTTGAAAGTAGTATTACTAGGTCAAAGGACAAAAATATTGAGACTTCTTGATAAAGAGTACTTTCCAGAAAGTTTGACATTCCTACCAGCAGAGATTTCCTGTTTCATTGTACTCTTATCAGCACTTTTAGGAAAAGAAATTATTTTTGCTAACGATAGTAAGAAAGGTTCCCAACTGCTGTTGCAATATTACCTTATTTCAGAATTGAGGTGGAATTTTTCATTTATTTTGTATTCATTTATAATTGCTCTATTATGAATTAGCTGGTATTCTTGCCGGTTTTTATTCTGGAATTTTCATGTTTTTAATCAATTTTTATGAGCTCTTTATGTTTTATATATGTTCATTATCATTATATTTTTTGTAGATTTCCTCCTCTATTTAAATGTTTGTGCTTTTATCTTATGAATTTCTTAAGCTCAACATTTTGATGTAGTCAGATCTGACATCATTTCCCTTGGGATTTCTTGCATGACTGAAATGTAGAGTGCTCTTCACTATTAGTGAGTACATAAGTGCTCAGCAGTGTGTGTGTGTGTGTGTGTGTGTGTGTGTGTGTGTTTGCATGCAAACGCACGGTGATATGTGCACATTGCATAATAGTCTTGATCTTGGTTAATCCTCTTTCCTCTTCCAGTGATTTAAGGTTTCTCTTCTGAATTTGAGAACAATATTGTGCTAGCTTTAATGCGTCTTCCTGGGCGGGAGAGGTGGCAGGTCCTTTTTCAGGGTGTTAGGTTTTAGGGAGACACTTTGAGGGGGCAGGAGCAGGAGACCTTCTGTTTTCCTCCCTTAGTCCCCCAGCTCTGCTTCCTGGGTGCAACAACATAACTTATACTGAGAATAAACTCAGACATTTAGGGAACCTAAGAGTCAGGATCCAAAATTGGTAAAGACACAATACATTTGCATTAAAACCCACCAGACTAATTTAGCCATGTTTATAAATGTCTTTCTGGCATTATCAGAGCATAGTTTTAGTTTGTCTGGCAACAGATCTAAAAACAGGCACAAAGCCTATGAACAGATGCCCACTGAAAAAGTAAGTGCTAGGGCAAGAGGCAGATCCTCTGCAGCCATTGCTGGTGTTGAAGAGACCAGAGTCTCTATGGTGATGTTTTCTTTTACACAACATTGTACAGTTGTACAAAGGGGGAATGCCAGTCTTAACTAACTAAAGCAAGAGTAGAAAAATATTTCCTTTACAGGAAGCCACTAGCCACATACTCAGAAAGGTGGGTAGGAGTTGACATTCCTATCTTAAGTTAATTTTCCTTCTCTCGGTCCTCCCTCCTTCCCTTTTTTCCTGACCCTCTCTGCCTCTGGCGTTCTTTTTTCCTTACTTTCCTGCTTCTTGCTCCATTGGTTTTTGTTTTTGTTTCCGTTATGCAGTATCATAAGTCTTACGAGTTGGTCCCTGGGAAAATTAGCCACATAACTTAAAGTCATATGAAGCATTGCCAGTATTGCGTTGTTTTGGTAAGGTAACTATTGGAGACAGAGGCAAGTGATTATTTTTGTGTTTCAAAAAACAGAAATAATGGGAGCAAAAGAATCTTCTGCTTTAAGAGAGCTTTATAATTTACATCAAAATGCTATGGATTTAAACCAGAGCCTTTATTAGTCTCCCCACACCCTGCCCCAAATTGTGGATCTGTGTTTTAAAATGAATGATGTTCAATCTTTATCCTGAATTCAAATACAACTTTCCCCCCTCCTAAATTGTGGACAAATTTCCTTTTCTGTTTTTGAAGTCTCTTAAAATTTCTTCTGGATGTGTGTTTGGGTTGGAGAGGGAAGATTAAAAGTGTTTAAAATGTCCTAAATGTTGTCATTTTATTTGCAAGCAATAGACAGCAAGAAACAGAGAGAACTGACTCATTGGCCAAAATAATAGAGAACCGATTCCATAACAACTATTCCCAGTTCTTCACTCCCCTTCCCTTGCTCTACTTTTTCTCTTTTCCTGCAGTATTTATCACCTTCTAGATACTGTTTTACTTATGTTTATTGACTATTGTTTGTCTCCTTCTTCATAAGGGCAAGGATTCTTGTCTGCTTCATGCTTAAATGCTATCTAAGTGCCTGATTCCATTTCTGGCACATAAGCAGTCATGCAAATATTTGTTGAATTCAGTTTCATCAACTCAGGTCCCTGAAAATCTCAGGTTTCTGGTGGGGGAGTGTCCTTTGACTCACTCTCTGCTAGACCTAGTTCTTCAGTCTTTTCACCGTCTATTTTTCTTAGTATTGACTCTCTCTGAAATCCATCTCTTCTTTTGGTCCCCAGTTGGTTCTTGCTCCAGGAATTATTCAAATACAGCACAAGGGCATAGAGACTTCACCTTAGATTCCCACAAAAGACTTGAGAGTCACTCTGAATGAAATGGCTTAGGGCCCAGGCAGCAAGGCCAGGGAGAGAAGAGTGCTGAAGAATTAGTGTATGCTAAGGGAGAAATGTACTGATGACTTAGACGTGGCAGTGCTCCTGTCTCCCCATCAAGGTGGAATTAGCCATCTTGGAATCAGATGGGTCCCCAACCAGAAACTGCCAGAGAAGGAGAGGTGAAGAATGAATGTCTGCATTACTTAACAAGAAGCAACATGTTAACCAATAAGCGTTTACCATTACAAACATATAGAATTGGGGAAATCCCCATTCAGTCTTCCTACTTTATGTGACTAGAGCTAAGGTTAGACTCAGCTTATGTGTTTCGGTTCAGTTCATATGCTCTTATTTGGGGCAAATCTGACTACTCCAAAAGAATTCAAAGAGCATGCAAACAAAAACCTGACTTTAAAGAATAAAAGATTTGTTGCTTTTTTACTCTTTCCATTGTTAAAACTTACTGGAGTTTCAAGAAGAGCAGACATGCCTTTCCTTTTTATTCTTATTCTGCACTAGGTGTGCAAAACTCTGTTACTTCATCATCAATACCTATTGTCCAAGTTAGGCGGCTTAGAGAGAAGTGCAGAGTTGTAACCACTGGCAGTGAACAAGGGTGTCACTCACAGCTGCTCCTGTCACCACTCAGCTGCCAACTCACTGAGATAAAAGCCCTTCTTCATCCTAGGTGTATTAAATCCACATTGAACCCCAAGTAGAGTTGGTTACGTGTAGTTCTATAACACAAGGGTGGGTTGCTACAGATAAATAGTAGGAGATGTTTCCATGTGCCAGAAAGCGTAATTCAGACTCCAAGATCGTAGTTTCCTATTTTGTTCACAACATAAAGGAAGCACTTTTATTTTCTAATACCTCAGCTTACAAAAATAAATTAAGTGGCCATTATTTTCATTACTGTGGTGGGCTCTCAGGACATTACCACTCTGCAGTAGTGTTCATCAAACTGTGAACTACTTGGAAAGTGATGTAAGAACACTGAGCCACGCATGGCCTAGTCCCTGCCTGCTTTGCCAATTCCATCTCGGGCAGATTTCCCCTTTTTACTTTCTGCTTCAGCCACACTGGTCTTCAAATTACTGAAATTATCCAGAATCTTTCTTTTCTGAAAGTCCCATACTGCCTCGGTTCAAGTTCTTGCTTCACCGCTTAGCTGTGAGACAAGGACAAGCTACTTAACATTCCTATGGTGGGGCTAATAATAGATAGTCCCATTTCCTGGGGCTGTGCTAGAATTAAAAGATATAATATATGCAAAGCTTTTAGGATAATTACTAATTAAACATGTTAGCTCCTCCTCCTCCTTCTGTTATTACCTCCTTTTTCTCCTTCTTCCAAAAACTCCTCCCCTACTTTTTCCCAAATCTGGATTTTCAATGTCTTAGTTGTGCTGTTAACTGCCTCGAGTTAAGTCTCTTCTGACCATCCTTTCTAAAGTGGCACCTTTGTCCTTTCCTTTTACACCCGTTTCCTTCATTGAACCTATTTCAATTTGCAGCTGTGTGTTGATTTGTTCATTATTTTTCTCTATGAATAGACTAAAAATTCCATAATGGTAGGGTCTTCGACTGTTTCATTCCTCATTGTGTGTACTATATGTCTCGACACAGCAGATAGTCAATAAATCTTGAGGAATGAAAACCTGAGTCCCCTCAACAGTAGGAGAGCTACATAGGGAAACTGAAGTTCTGAATCACTAATAATTCTATAGGATACCAGAGCAGAATCCATACCACTAGTTATCCTTATTGAAATCGGGCATGGTGGTGGGGGTGGGATGTAGTATTCCTTCTACCCAAAAGAAAATGCCATGCAGCTGAACATCTGTAGCTTTCCAGGGCCTTCGCTGCAGAAGTAAATGGAAATGCTAAGCAGGAAACAGCGATAGCCATCTTACTTGTGCGAGAGACCATGTGCCAGCTCTCTGGTGATGTTATTACGCACAGGTTACCAGCAAAGGATGGGAAAGATATCTTCCAGGGGCCTCCAGAAATTATTTGAAAGATTCCTTTTAGGGAGGAGGTATTGAATGTACACTGTCCCCAAGTCTCATCACCTATGTGGCCTCCCTGTGGATTACAGTCTTAACAGGCTCTGGGGAGTGTTGGTAGGGAGAATAGATCATATTCTATCATACTAAACCTTTTGAAAGTCACATTTCCAGAAATAGCCAACAGTAAAGAATGTTGAAGATGAGCATCTTAAATTATCTGGACAACTGGAGAAGGGGAAAGCTGATAAACATATTTAGTAAGCTGGGAAAGGTTTGCACCAACACTTTTATGGAGAGAGATCACCTGGGAGTCAGAAAGTCACATCTGTGCTTTTTTTTACCCCTTAATAATTTCACTTTAAAAACTTACACCTGGAGTGCATAAAACATAATATGCACATCCTAATCCCTAGAGGCAACTATTATTAAAACATGCCTGGAGCATTCTTTTTTTCTATTTGCATAAACCCACCGCCTTTTTATTGATCATCTTTTTATTGGTAAGCATTCTCTTATTGATAGTTTCCAATATTTCTTCCCTATAAATAATGAAGCCAAAATAATGCTTGCATATATGTCACTGTATATCTGTAGACTAAAGTCCCTGATATGTCACTGCTGGGTCAAAGACATATGCATTGAGAATTTCTGGGGCACATTATGATTGCATTTCTTTTTCTGAGTGTTGAGGTGGGCACCCTAACTACTTCAAAGTGAGTTTGGTCTAGGTAATCATTAAAAGTCCTTCTGGCTTTAACATATTTTAAGTCTAAGATTTTTAGGCTCCTCTAAATGATGTTTGCTTTAGGTTGACTTCTATGCTGCAATTTTGAGACTGACACTCTCTTTACAAGCAAGCTAGAAAGGAAAGAAAGATGGAAAGCAAAAGTGCAGATGCAGTTAAATATGAACAGATATTTTCCATAAGCATCATGAAAGCAAAAATCAGACTCATGTCCTGCAAAGAAATAGGTAGGTGATGAGTACAGAAATTGGCTGTAAGTTAACAGCTGTTTTTTGTTTTTTTTTAAATAAAAAGTCTACTTTTCTCACATAAAATCTACCAGTAGGAACCTGAGTTTGGTATGGCTACTCTTATCTTGAACCAAGATGGACTATCTGTAGCTATTACAAAAGGATAGAACTAAAAGTGATGCTTTTCCCATAGGCCATCAACGCAGATATTGAACTAAAGGATGTTATTCATTACAGAGATTAGAGTTCTCTGTACTGAAGGAAGGACATCTTGTACCAGTGCTGTCGCTCACCCAGCCCATAACCTTTGAGCTTTAGTCCTCACAACTGTGTCATCAGTTCGTTTCATAAGAGAACATGTCTTTACATACCCAGTCCTTGACTGGGGATTCTGAAATGTTGTAGGTGACTCAGGTAATGTAATTCTGCCTTTGAGGCAGGACAGAACTTTAACTTTTCTTGGCTAGTTCTCCAAAGTCAAATTTTCTACAGAATATGTGTTCATGAAAAGATGGTTTCATTTTAATTGAAAGATTTATGAGCTATTTCCCTACAATTTCCCTTCAAATTGTGTTGAAGATGTTACTCATTGTCTATCTAGAAATAATAGGTTCAGCTTATTATTGATCACCATGTTTACATCAGTAATTTCAGAAACAACTAATGTGCTTACACTCTGTGATAGATGTTGTAAAGTCTTCCTAAATAAAAGGCAGTGGATAATCTCAGGGCAATTTACTCTAAACACTTGATAAAGCTTTGCTTTAATAAAAATTTGAACTTTCTAATCTAATTGAAATTCATATGGAGTCCATTCTGTACTACAGCAAAATTACAACTATTAGAAAATGGACATTTGAGGAGTGTCTATAACTAAATAAAAATACAGAAATTGAAATTTTTTATTCAAATTAAATGTGTAAACACACATCTAAATACATTTCAGAATTTCTTTAAAATAGAATATCAAGAATAATTTCAATGAATGCTCTAAAGTTACCACCCTGACCTTCCTACATCCCTTTCTCTTTTTGACTTTTAAAGGTACTGACAGCTACATTTATTTCTATGACATAATTCTATCATATAACCTGTCCAGAAAAGTTGGGATAGACACATGAGATCTTAGAGGTAATGGGTGCTCTAGCCCATTTGAATTCCCAAATGATCCCATTATTATTATACTGAGTGTGAATTATTATGTTTTTTCCAGCTGAACTTTCATTCCAATGCTGATGACTTTATTAGCACATTACATGGTTGTATAGAACCCAGTAAGTGATATATTAAGTTCTTTTCTTCTATGACTGAGACAGCAAATTATCCCCAATATCTAGTGGCATGGATTTTTGTCTGAGTCTGTGGATGTGCAGAAAATGAGTGCATCTCTGATTTTCCGGTGCAGCTAGGTGTGTCTGTGTGATGAATTTCTGACTAATGGAATATAAAGGGAAGTGCCATATGAGTGGTAGCTTCTGGGAACTTACCTTCCCAAAACAATGGCATGCACTCTAAGCCCTTTACTTTTCTTCTTACCTTCTCTTGCTACTTAATGGTGGGAGTTCCCATTAGGACCACATTTTGGGGCAGCAGAAGAAAAAGCTTGAAGAAAATTGGGTCCCTGAAAACTCTGGGAATAAGAGCTACCATACCAAACTCAGGTTCCTGGCAGACTTTTATGTGAGAAAAATGGACTGCTTTTTTTTCTTTAAATGACTCTCTGCTTATAGCCAATTTCCGTTACTCATCACCTACCTATTTCTTTGCAGGACATGAGCCTGAATTTTTTTAAGATTTATTTATTTATGCATACATGAGCTGGGATACCAGCCAGAGATGTAGCAGGTGAGAGGACTCACCAGAGCCAGAGTGGGGAACAGAACATTCAGATTGACCGAAGTACACTGCTGAGGGGAGCAGCGGGTGAGTCAGGAGAGGTCTGCTGTGCCATGTGGGTTTCTCCCTGGGCGGCTGGGGATCGAACTTCTGCTGCAGAGGCTGCGGATTGCTTCATAGTGCGTTGTTTAACCCCTGCGCCGCTACGGAGGCCCCAAGCCTGATTTTTGCTGACAAAAATTGGATGCTTGTTTTTTCCCTGAAATCAGTGTCAGGCTATATGATCTGACACACGGTCCAGTGAATAGATGAGAAAGATTCAAATTGTGATGACGTTGGAAAAATCCAGAATGGAAGCTTGCCATCTGTTCATATTACGCATATATCAGTGGTAGGGGCGGTGTCATGTGGGGTAGAATGGTTATGGACAATTGAATCATTAGTGACACTGAACTAAACGGAATGCTGGTGGAGCATTCTACATGACAGCCTTAAAGATTTTTCATCACTTAACTATGTCACTGACTCCCTACTTTAAGTCTCAAGGGCTTTGACTGACCACCGCCACCAACCATACTTCTTATTGGAGTATGTAAATAAAGCTATACTTTCACCCTTCTACCTTACCTCTAATTTATCCAATTTTTCCCCTAGCCATTTTCATTCCAAAAATATTTGGAAAAGTGGGGAAGAACCGAAAATGAGACAGGATCCTGGCAAGCTAATCAACCACATCCCTAGATAAATCAGAGGTGATGACACTGTAGCTAGAATCTTGTGTCACTGCTCCTGTTGAAAAAAGGTTTTTTTAAATTTATGTACACTTGTTGAGTACATCAAAAGCATCACATGAGCTAGACTAGAGTTGATGAAAATCTTATCTTCTTTTAATGAGAAGGACTTTACACCAAGTAACTAAACAACATGCAAGATATTTGCAGAAGGCAGAAGTGGTCTCCAAAGTACTCTAATTTCCTATAGGTTACTCATTCTTGAGGCCCCATCTTCCCCATGATTTGCTGCAGTAGCTTCCCCAATCCCGGAAGTTTTCTTATTTGTATTTCAAACCCACCTTATCTACCCTGATAGCTCTTTTGAAATTCCTTAGAAACTCTACTTGCATCATTTGTAATTCCAGAAATAGAACTCTGTCATTGCTATTTGCCTCATTGAACACATCCCAGTAATGCGGTTCAGAGGAAGGACCCCTCCAGGAAAGAGGTTGCCCAGACTAGTGATTCATTTTCTACAGAGATGGACTTTTTAAAATGTCATTTTTGATTCTGGAAAGTAAGAAATAGGTCTTCCTGTCTTTCGAAGCATCCTCACATAGCCAGAAGCTGGAATGCAAAGCTTGCAACTGTGAGGTTTTACATGAACAGGGAAACAAGCCATCAGTCCCACCGAAGGGAGCTCTGAGAGATCATACCTACCATCTCTCCCTGGCATAAGAGATGCCAGAGATGCCGAAGCAGCCTTACTAATGTGCAGCAGCGACGTGACTCACGCTCAGCTGACAGAGCAGGAAGTCACCTCAAGCTGCACTGACAGACGGGAAAGTCCAGAGTAGATTGAATGTACTTTTTAAGAAAAGGAAATAAAGAAGGCACTTTGTGCTGATGGGCTGTGTCACAAGGTCAGAAAGCCCAATTATACTTGATAGTTCTGTGCAGGGCACTGGCCTGGGAATGCACAGATCTCTCTAGAGTCATTACTGTAATATTTGCAAGCTACTCAAGCACATTTCAGTCATGAAATACAAAACAGCATTTCTTGTTGGAAGAATGAAATTACCCAGCCTTCAGGGGGTTGGGTTAAATAATAAATTAATTGCTTGAGTCTTGGCATGTAGGGTCATGGTAAAACTGTGAAAGAAGATTTCTTCCCTCTCAGTGGTTGCCTGCTTTTTGTAGCTCTTCTCTTGTCCCAGGGGCTCAGGGATCTTAAGGGGCCCTTTTTCTTTCAAAAGAGAGGAAATGAACTGTTTCAATCAACAAATCTGGACATATACTTGCAAGGGAGCATGGGAGGACCAGCTAGGAATATATCTTTGAAGAGCCTCTTCTTATAGAGAGCTCATGTGAAAATATTGAAAGGTCTAAGAGTTGTGTCATGGAAGAATAAAGTAAATGAGCAAATGATGATGTCAAAAGGACATACTTGAGAGGACTTCAGAGGAAGGCAAGGTGGGCTGGTGGGAAGCCTTGGTGCAAGCATTGGATCTGGACACAACTCTTAGACTGCCACTCACCTTTCAATATTGTCACATGAGCCCCCTGGAAGACAGAACTCCTCAAAGATATTTTCCTGGCTGGGCCTCCCATGCTAAAGAAGAAGGAGCCTGTAAATATGTAGTAGGAATTGGCGTAGATATTTGAATAGAATGGTGGTGCAGAAACTAGAGTCTGAAGATCTGGGTTAGTCCTGGTTTCAACAGACAATTGGCCAGAAAAGCCCCTGCTTCCTCGTTTGTAGAATGGGTGTGATAAATGCCTTTCCTGCCATCCAGATGAAGTGAAATGGTATTAATTACAGTGTAAACAATAAAGCACTTCCATAGGGCACAGAGCAGATGGGGTGTGAGCACATGAGGTTTTATTGCACAGGAGGCAATAAAAAATATTTAAAAAAATAAAGCTGAGGTTCAAAATATCTCAAAAAATGAGTTATTGCTAAGTGATATGATTTCAGGAATGTCATTTTGCTTATAGAGACATTGCTCAACTTTAAGGGCTAAAGTGGTCATTTAAACATCCATGGATTGGTCTTGGGAAAGGCTGGAGGGGCCAGGTTGCTGACTGTAACTGTGAAGTCACTACATGAAGTTAACCAAGAGCACAAATGCCAGTTTGGTCTGAGGTCTTATAAGAAGCAGGGTGAGGATATTTGTTTTTGAATATTGTAACTAATGCGGGTATCATCGTTCTAAGGATTTTTCCATCCTCCCGCCACCCTGTAGGTAGTTTGCCCCAAGGTCCCACAGGAATGTTACATTTGTGTCTGGACCTGCAAAGCTTGTGCACGTGACACACACTAAGGACTGAGTGTATGGTGAATGAGGGAGTTTTCTCTAAGATGCAAGTTGCTAATCAGAACTTCTAATTTGGGGAATGGGAAACATATTTCCTCCTCAACCTTGATGAAAAAATACTTGATCCATTTGTAGTTGGATAAGAATTCACACAATATGAATCAGATGTGCAAAAATGAAAAAGAAAGAAATGCATCTTTATTCTTCACTGAGCTCATCTTGCATCCTTTCACTGATAACAGGATGTGAGTCTTTTCCTTGACTATTACCATGTCCTCCAGGCTACAGAGGACCTTTGGAGTCAGAATCCAGGCTTTTTCAGTATAATTTTTCCCCTCAAGGGTCTCTCTGTCTCTCTCTTGGTGCTAGACTGGAGGACTTTGTCTTCAAGTTTCCTCCATGGTCTCATGAGTTCTGCTGGTCACAGAAGGGTGATCAGCCCCGTGCACTTTGAATATCATGCCAGTGTCATCTTCAGGGACATGCTTAGGTATTCTCCAAAGGTCTGTGGACCCTGTACTCTGTTCCCAGGTGTCATGCAGTTGGAAGGTCCCCTCATCACCTGTATCCTCCCTCCTCCCCCACTGCCACCGTGCCCATGCCATCTTAGCACCATCCTCAGTATGTGGGGAAGAGGGTTTGTGGGGGGAGCTGCCCTAGGTTTGTTTTCCCAAGTCAAGATTGCTGTAAGTTTGCAAAAGGCTCACTGGTTCCCAGCAGACACTGTGACCATGCATTCTCCCCCAAAGCTCTCTGATTGTCCTGTGCCCAGGTCTGACCTTGGTCTCTTTGCTGCCCTTTTCTTTCAGCTCCTTTCTGGAGTAGGGGATGTAGTCTCTGCTCCTGGCTGAGAACTGCCTGTCTCTCCCTTCTGCCCTAGAATCAGTCCTCCCACATCCAGCTCATCAAACCACACATTTCTTCTTAAATCTGTTTTCTCAGCAAAGTTTAGCTTTTGCAAAACAAAAGTGTTGACTTGCAGACTGTTGTCTGACGAGTCTTTTCAGGCCTGTTTTCCAACAGTGTGCAGCAATGGCTCTCATTTCCCTCCATTTCTGCCCACTGCTTCTGTGGGCAGCGACTGCCAGGACAACTAAAGAAAAGGAATCATCAGAAACAAAAGGGATGTTGACTTACTGTCTCAAAAACTGTCTCTGTTACAGATGTTTAAAATGCTTGGTAGATGTGACATGACTGTGAAATGGGTGACAGCACCATTCATTCCCTGGGGCGGGGGCTGGGGGTGGGGGGAGAGGGAGGGATATCAATCATTCATTCCATAACTTAAATGTTCCCAGGTAATGAGTCATTTGCAAAGTATTTATTCGGTAGCTACTTTATTCCAAACATGGAAGAAGTAGACCATACTCTTAAAACTGGTTGTGAAACGTGCTTCAGGTAAAGGTAAAACTTTAAGGCACTATGTGGTGGAAAATACTAGACTAGGAGTAAAGTAGGGTCTTGTTAGAACAGTGTATCATAGTCTAAAGCAGAGGGTGGATACTCTTGGCATGAAAAGTGCTTCAGGCCTTATCCTCAGAGGCCAGAATTGACCTTAAAAGGCTCTGGGGCAGCCACGTTCAATGAAAGAGCAAGCAGCGGGAGGTCCAGCCTGTATATGCACGCAGCCAGGCGGTCCAGCCTGGAGAGTGTTGTGCCCAACGTCGACCAGTGCAGCCCCCAAGGACACACAGACAGCCGCTGTAAGATCATAAAGGAGTTTATTATGGGCTCGAATCCGGACTCGTGACACGCACCGATGTAACGGCGGAGGCCAGGAGCCCTGAACAAAGGGAACAGGGATCTTATATAGGGTTACAAGCAGATCTCTAAAAATTAAATCATGTTGGCAAACATTCATGGTTACACAGCTGCATTTCCTAACAACGGTGGGTGCAGAGTTTCAGTTTTTGAGCTGATTGGTCACATCAAGATGCAGCTGTATTTTATGGCTAGTTTGACCCTATTAGTGGCCTGAATTGCTCAGCTCCTCTGTGGCTAGCCGACTGAGATAAGGCCAGAGTGGGGTGGGGGTCAAACTCTGGAATGCAGTCTTTTCCCGGGACAGCAAGACCTGAAATTCTAAAATGGCAGTTACACACAAAATGACAAAGCAATGGCTAAGAATAATTATGCTTGGTTCCACAGAGAGAAAAGGGGAAAGCTGGACAAGGCGCGTCCTTACCTATTTTGAATCAGAAGCCTGTGGCAACCAGTTCAATTCACAAGCGCTGACTTATTATACTCTTATTGTTTTGCTTCCCTTCCCCCCACTTTGGTTTTTACCACCTAATTTCTAAAATGGTTGAATTTTAGAACCAGACTAAAACCTGGTGAATATTCAAGGATAAATAGGAAACTCTTGACCTTCAGTTATTTCTTATGGCAGCTCCCATTTTGTTAAGGATTCTAGAGAGATTTGAATAGAAAGGTCAAAAATCTGGGCAGGTATAAGGATTCAACAATGATGGTCACTCTTATCCTTCCCACTTGGATAATCTATTGCAAGCAATTTTAGCAAAAACCAGGAATGTGTAGCATATATATTTTCTGTTTAGAAATAACACTACTTCCCCAGGCCATTAGCAAGGGCTTTACTGGTGTCTATGGCTAATAACTTCACTCTGGCGAAGTAAACCAGATGCTAAATCACAGTTATTTAACTCACAATAGGCTAACATTGGGCAAAATGGTTTTTAGTTTAAAGTTTGAAATTTGAAAATTGCTGGTACTTAATTAATTGCAAAGAATTAATCTATAGACTTAATCTGTACAACACAATGGCCATTGATCACATGTGGCTCTTTAAATTTAATTATAACTAAATTAAATCTAAAAATGTAGTTTCTTGGTTACACTAGTCACTTCCTCAAGTGCTCAGTAGTCACCTGTGGCCAGTGGCCCATTGTATGTGCAGTGTCACTGGAGATCATTTACATCACTGTAGGAAATACTATTGTGTGGTGCTAAGGACGTCAGAGCATTAGTAAAGCTGGAGCAGAACAATGGATCTGGACATTTTTCACTATTTTTGCTTTAAAAAAAAAAAATGGTTTGTAAGTGGGAAAGGAGATTAAGAGAGGAAAACATCACTTCCCCAGACATGTAGCACAAACACTCCATTCACTCCAGATTAACTTATATCGAATGCCATTGTAAACTGGAAAATGAAACGAAAATTTGGAGAAATCAGTTATGGTTAAAACTGGCAGCCATGAACCTGTGTTTTTAGATGCTTTGCTCAGCTAATGTTCTGGCCACAGCAGACAGCCTGCTCCACAGAGCCAGCTACAGCTGACAGCCATGCTGGTTGGGTCCATGCTCACTCTTGGTATTATCAGGACTTCATCTGTGTTTGACCTCTCTGATCTTTAGTTGTATTGCCTCTAATGGGATGATAATAATGTCCACTTGTAGATATTTTTGGATGGAGTGAATGAAAGCATGTGTAAAATATTTGGCACATAATAGGTGGGAGTCAAAAAAAGTTTGCAATTTAGAAATTTATCTTATTTAAAGAGTAAATGTAAATATATCAGATTTTTAACTTTACTTAAAGTTTTAGTTACGAAAACATGAGACCACAAATGTTTTAGAAAATGTAGGGTAAATATTTACTGAATATTTACTTTCAAGTTTGAAAGCGATGGAAGGCAGAGAAAAGCAACAAATTTCATAACATAAGGTTTTAAATTTCTTTGCAACAAACCAACCACATCAGACAAATAAAAAGGCAAACAGACTGGGGAATATATTTTCAAATAATATGACACACAAAATGTTAGTTTTAATTTTGAAATAAGAAAAATAGTCATAAAAATCTAGGGAAAACCTACTAGATAAGGAAATAAAAGGTAGACCATCATATAGAGTAGAAATAAAACTTGTTAGCAAGTGAAAAATATTTAAATACTAAAAATTTAAAATATGGAAATTAAAATAACAAGATTTTCCTTCTTTATCTAAGAGGTGAAATTGCATATACTTTATGAATTTGCTAAAATGAATTTACCCATTTTACTATTAATGGACATTGGGGGTGTTTTCAATTGGGGCTGATATAAATAGTGCTGCTATAAACATTCTTGTCCATGACTTCTTGTTCACTAATGCACACATGCCCGTTGGTTTTGAGCCTGGAAGTTAGACTATACCTGGGTCCTGTAGTGTGTATATGTTTACTGTGTTTAGTAGATGAACTACTAAAGCACAGTGTTCCAAAATGAAATGTGTCACTGTGACAAAAATGTACAGACAATTAATTGAAGTTGGTGAGAAATGGCAAACATTACAGGGAAAATTGGATGACTTGTTGGACAGTGGGAAATATTCAAAAGAGCCAAGAGTGAAACATACAAACTATAAAAATTGAAACATCTGTGCACTCCCACATAATCAATAATAGAGAGACTAAGAAGTTGAAGAAATGGAAATGAATATATATTGGGTTGAGCCAGGCAGAGCAAATGAGAGACTTAGCCATATTTTTGAGTTCATGCTAAGACCCATAACTTTGCCCCCCACAAAAATATAGCAAGTGAAGGAAGATGTAAAAAGCCTCACAGCCATAGCCTGAGGGCAACCAGGAGGCCGTCCTGAAGACCATTCAGATTGAGGCCAGAATTGCCCCTTGCCTGGCAAAAGGAACAGAAGATCCAGCAAGGGCTTCCTAGAGCCCACTGAAGAACATGCCACACCATATACCCCACTTTCACAGATTGAGTCTATTCAGCTGGAGACAATTGGGAAAACCAGCAGGTGCAGAAGGGACTCTCTCCTTTGCTTCTTTCTGTCCCAAAGTCAGGCATATATTTCTCAAGAGAAAAGTGCTCTTCCAGTACCAGGAGGAAGAGAACATTCTTATCATTGGAGAAAGGGAGTCAAGGTTGAGATGCATCTGTTTAAACAAAGTTTACGAAAAATAACACTTCTCCTCTGTTAGCTGCCCCCAGAGATTTCCTAGTCACTTTCCCATAAGGTGACTTTCCCTGGATTCCAAACTCATCTCATGTGTCCACTGTACCACCATTTATTGCCCTTTGTTAAAATGGTATTTACATACCCAAGACTGCTTCTTTGGGATTTTCATTTCTTTTCTTTAAAGTCCTCCCCCTTTCCATGTCACATAAATACATTAACATCAAATAAATTTGCATGTATTTCTCCTCTGAATCTGTCTTTTGTCATGTCAGTGACAATAACAAAGACTCGACTCCTCTAGTCTCCTTGGCTACATCTAACAATTAAACTGACAAAGATTAACAGAAGAAAAGCATGCAAATGGGGGTCCTCACAAGAGAATGAAGACTCAAAGAAGTGACCAGAGCAGGAAGTTTTTACAACTTTTAGACAAAAAAAATAATAAATCTGCAAAGAACTGAAATCAGAAAGGGGTTGGTGGGGTGGAGGGGTAGTAAGTGATGAAGTAGTAACAAGGAAGATTGCAACTTTGTTTGTCCAGGCTTCTGTGCCCCACTTTACCATGTCTGGTGATAAGAATGTTTTCCTCCTTGCACAGGGAGGGCACTATTTCATGAGAGTTTCACTAACTTTCAGAAGAAAAAGGAGGATGAGTATATCCTACACGTACCTACTATTATTTAAATGTCTGTATTTCAAAGCAGTCAATACACAGAAATGGCCTATTTGGGGGCAACATTTTCTGATTTCCTTCTGTCAGTTTAATTCACCATCTCCAGGAATAGAATTTAAGAGGGTAGAGTATGGTACATAGTATCTTCTAGGAATTGGGTTTTGAAGAGTAGACAGGTCAGGTCAGCTTCCCTAATGTTAACACCTATGATGCCACAGTCAATGTAGCAGTGGGGATTGTTCCAAAGATAGAATTTTCCCTTGATTCCTGTCTTGGGACTGAAGTCAGGCTTTGCAGTCACATAGTGGAAAGCACTGGAGGTATAAGAGGACCCCTCTTGTGGCTCCTGGGATGGGGGTTGTAGTGCTAGGATGGGCACTGAGCAGTTTTCTGTGATCCGCTCAAACAGGGTAAAGGAGAGTCTTGGACTTCTCGGTGGCTTTCTCAGGCTTTTATTGAGCTTTACATGTAGTGTGGCAAATAGGTACATGGCAGGCAGGGGTGCTGGGGGGCCAGGAGGCCAGCAGGCCTCCAAGCCCCCAGCAAATCTTCACTCTTGGCTTCTCTGGCCTTCTTTCTCCTCTTCTCTCTCCTGCCTCTCTCCTGCTTCTCCTTCTCTTGGTGACTATCTCAATACTCCTCCCACGGCCCACACAAGTAAACAAGACAGCTCACAAAAATGTAACAAATGCAGGTGCCCCATCAGGCAGGGCAATCCTAATGGTGGGAGGGCAGAAAAGCCTGAAAATCATTTACCCTACAGGGGTATAGTCAAGTGTCTCCTCACCCTGGCACGCACTCTGCCCCTAGTGTGAATGGCCAAAGTCAGTGTGGGGTGGATTTTCAAACCCTGGCTAAGTTTGGGTTTTGAAAAACCAAGGCAGTTTTGGAGACACGATGGTAAGATTTGAACCTGCCTTGCCACAGTTGATTTAAAGCCTGTACGGTTTCATAAAAATGTTATAGAGCAACCTTGATATGAAACGGTTTGCATGACTGTGGGTCCTCACCCGCACAATTAAAAGGGACACCAGGAGAAAAAGAGAGAGATAAATTCGTGAATGTAGCCTACCCCCGTTCTGCTGTCCTGGAATTCCAATGACCCACTGAGAGCTGGCAAAAAGGCAAGCACTGTGAGGCCAAGAAAGCAACCCCTGCCCACATGGCTGGTTATATACCTAAACAAAAAAACATGGCTGCTTAACTCCACCCTCAGGTCCTCGCAACCCTGCTTTTGGTGATCATGGGATTTGTAGTTCCCAGTGTCTTCATGGCTCTGCTGTGGAGATGGGGGCGGAATCCACAAAGACTGTATGGAGTTTGCTCAGAATGTCCTTTCCCCCTAACAAAAAGACCAATCAGATTCGAGCTCACACAGGCACCATTCTGGTTTTGAAAATGGACCAATCCAGTTTGAAAGGTGGGCACCCTGAAAGGAATATAAGTTGGGGTAATATCTAGCCTCATTCATTGAGCAGGACAATCTCAGAATACTCATTCATAGAGACTATCATTCATTGAGACCTTTGCTCCAGTTTCATTCACTGAGAACTTCATATCTGATCTCTGTTTTGAACTATTATCTGATGGCAGCTTCTGCCTCCTGCTCTGATTTCACATCACCTGCTGACAGGTGCACCTGGCCTAATCCTAGCCTCTCTGAAAGAGCTAGATACTGGTGCCCAATCCTCTACACCACTGCCTGGTGACCAGCCCTGATTGGCACTGCTGACTTGATCAGCACTGCTAGCCCATGTCCAGCACATTCAAAAGTTGTTCATTGCTTCCAGTCCTCTGGCACGACCACCTGCCCTCTGTCCCTGCCTCGTGCACCAGATGCTATTGTGTCTGGTACTGTCCAACCCAGTCTTTGGATTTCTTCTATGCTGCTGTGATGCCTCCTTGACAGCTCCGCTTATGATCACCTCCAGCTCACAGGGTGTGATGAGTTCTGGTCTACCACCTATTCATGCCCCACCAGCTCGAGGCTTTCTCAAAGGGATGATGCCATTTGCATGAGCAGCTTTTGGCTTAGACTGCTGGACACTGTGGACACTATCGGGGTTAGGACTGTTGGCAATTTGTGGCCTTAGAAATTTTTTTCTTATCTCTCTCACCCCTCTGTATATAAACCCTGTTGTTATCCTGAGTTGGAGTCATGTCTTGCAGTTGTGAGAGCATAAGTGAGGACCCACAAACCGTGACAACCCCCATGTTTTGCATAGTTAGGGACCAGTGTCAACAGTCAGCATTAGGCTTTGTTGTGGCAGAAATTAAACAGCATCCAGAAGGCCATCCACTCAAGGCATGAAAGTTAAATAAATAGAGCCTCATGCTAATTTAGGAGAGGTATAGATTGCAGGTTTAATAGCTCCAAGTTTAAACATAATATGTAGCTGAGGTTTTCATGAATTTAACAGCTGTTAGGATTTGCTTTACATCAAAATGGAGCTGCTAAGAGGGTTTTAAAGGATATTAGAAAGACCATATAATTTTCCTCAACAGATCTTCATTGTGGTTGAAGCTGCTTTATTTTAGAAACAAAGATGTCTGATGTGGAGATATATCCAAGTAAAAGAGGAAACCAGTACATCAAACTGCTCCATGAAAGAAATCTTCCCACTGTTATCTGATGGAAACACATCAAGGAACAAGACAATAGTAACAGACTTTTGGTTTCTTTTTACATATAAACAACAGGATTGATGAATTAACCTTTAAAACCTAACCTGTTTGTGAGCAGAAGAGCTTCTAGATTGGAAAATTTTGTGAATGCTTTCCCTCCTTAAGTATGCAACTGGTTTCTCAAAGCCCTGACCTTATGTGAGAGCAGAGAGACTGGATCTTAGGGCTTTTGTTTTTTCTGCGTACTGGCGAGATAACAGATCTTTAATACATGCTTTTAATTTGCTGACCACGTGAAAAGGATAGTCCTTTTGCACAGCTTGGAAGGAAACGGCTACAGAACAAAGACAGCACTAAATTTTAAGCACATTTAAAGTACAAAATGTTCAGGCAAAGGCCTGAAAGGACATTAGGGTGGACTTCAGTTCTTAAGTTATCTTCAGTTCATAAGATTTATATACATTTCTTGTAAGTACAGGAAGACACAAATATTTGAATGTAACAGGATATAATCCTTTGATTGTTCCCAGGCTTTACGTCGACAATATTCTAGGATGAAGTCACCTTATGCTGTGGTCTGTAGCTGTACAAAGTCCAAAGTGCAATCTTTGACCCAAATCATTCATTTCCCCTCAAAGATCTTTTAAGGGATTTAACAAGACTTTAAATTCCACTAAAGAATTAAAAGGGGAAACACAGTATCAACTAGAGCTGCCCAAATCTTTGTTAAAAGAATGGTCTTTATTGTGATTTGCTTATCTCAGGCACCTTTTCAAACGGACCAGAAAAAAGAAATCAAATGAAAGAATAGGGAGACCTCTGCTATCACAGCCTCCATCTCTTCTAGTTTCTGATAAACGAAGTTTAGGAAACTGTTGCCTCAACTGCCAGACTACTCACAGCTATCTGTGGAAGTCAAGTCATGCTCTCTCTCTCTTCCCTGCTCCCCTGCCTTCTTCCTGCTAAGAAAATGTGTGTGTGTTTCTTCTAATAAAGGAGTGGTTCTCACCTGGATTTTGCCTCCTTTCTTTCCAATGTTTTGGCAATGTTTGAAGATAAGACTTGTACGAGGATATTGAGGGCAAGTTTATTAAAGTATTACTTATATCCATAATGGTAGATATAATAGTTTGTGGGATAACCATACACAGGTTATTCTAGAGAAATTTAACATAGTAGCTACTTGAGGCTATTTAAACTTAAAATATTTTTAAGATAAATAGGATAAAATTTGCAAGCCCTCAGTAGTCATGTGTGATTACTGGCTACCATATTGGACAGCAAAAAATTGAAAAAAATTTCTACCACTACAGAAATTTATTGGAAAGCACTGTTCTAGAACATGAGAAGAAATGAATGAACACTACACAACATAAGAGGTAAATCACATAAAGAGTTGAATACAGAAATTAGACATAAAAGAATATACACTTAGGATCTTAATCACATGCATATAAAAAGGAATGGATGGCCTGGAGACTTCTGACCTACAGAGATTGCAGAGATAATAAATGATTCTTTGATGCCACTAAATGCATGGCAATTTGTCACAAGCAATAGGAAACTAATACAGGCCTCAAAAAAAAAAAAAAAAAAAAAGGTGACATTTCAATCTGATATCACCAACTAAGTGTGAGTGGAAGGAGCTGACCCAGAGGTTGGTCACAACTTAAATGTAAGTAACACTCCTCTATGGAGCAAGAAAACCTATCAGAAAACACACTAACCTAACCAGCTGGGTGTGAGGCTCTGGGCAAGTCCCTTCAGCTTGGTTTCCCTTCTCTAAAGCTAGTAAGCTGAACCGGATGTTTTCTAGGCTGCTGCCTACTGTTGCTATGAATTCTGCCTGGATCTCAAACATGAGTGAGGAATAAACCATTTTGTGGCTGAGCAGCTTGGACTGAATATTCCTGTTCACCAGTCACACACACACCTCAGGTTTTCCTGAGAATGTAGAGAGGGATTCCTGTTAGGCAAGTCTCCAAACATTTAGTGGGTTTGGCTCAAAAATATCTTATTTACAGACACTTTTAACGCTTAGAAGTTTAAATCACTTGAAATACATGTAATTAATCTTTGATTCATCCTTAAAGAATAAAGAGGGGCTTTAGCTGAGGATTCTGGAAAGCAAGAACACTCAGGTGCTCATTGCTCACCGCAGAGCCTCCCACAAAGTTCTGTGGTGTCGGTGGGGCTAGAAGCTCCTCAGCAGCAGATTCAAGTGAAGACCTGGGTGGACACTGGACCCTCCCGGAGATTCTGATGGTGCACGTGTTGGCCTGGGCCCCAGGAGTTTGCATTTTCAGCGAGCATTTGTGGTGATTGTGAAGGCAGGTGGTCTGTGGGTTGAACTATGAAAAACTCCAGGCCTGTAGGAAGTAACACAGATAGTAAATTGGAGCTTCTTTGGAGTAACAGGAAGCAGGATCTAATTTCTGTGAGTGAATAAAGACATTTCAATGAAGAAACTGGGGGATTGTGGGTAGGTTTAAGATGTCAAATGACACAGCTGAAACAATTTAATAATGACTTTGGTGTCCTTTATTTAGGGAAAAACAAACCTTGGATTGGGGTCCATAAGGCCTCACCAGCAGACTCTGGCAGACTTTCATGAGGCAATTTTGGGCAAGAGACAGTTTTACAGAATATTAGAAGAGGAAGTTTGGAAATGGCATGATGGGCTAGGCTGCCAGGGATTGCCCTATGAGGCTAACAGGTCCTGTTTCCTAGGGTGAGGTAAGCTAGCTAAAGCTGAGTTGGAGAACTGTGATCGGGGTATGTCAGGTTTTCTTGACAGCGAGAAGTTTCCCTTTGTTGAGCACAGCCACTCCAGTGGCCTCCATTTTCTGGGTGCCAAAAAACAAATTAACATTACCCAAGGGAGATAACAGGGGTTGTTTAAAGAACTAAGACTGGCAACAGCCAGAAGTAATCACCATTCCCAGGACCATAGAGAGGTGGAGAAGCAATAGTGTGAAGAAATCCCATTGAGTAAATGGGCCAAGGAAGACGACTCAGATAGTCAAGGATGAAGGAGCAAAGGCCAGAGGCTATAGGGAAGCTGGGAGGGTGTGGGCAGGGGAGGATACCTTCCACGTAGGAAGCCCTCTGGAAGCCAGATGGCAAGAAAGCCTGAACACATTTCCCCCTTGCTTCCTAGGGTGCCAAGTGGGGAAGAAAAGGGCAGTAAATGGATAAGAGTGACAGGACTTAATAGAAAATAATTAGTATATCTTAAATCTCAAGAACAAAATCTCCAAAATTAAAAATTGTTGGGCAATTAAGAATGAGTCAACCAAAAGGAAACGAGCCACCACTGAGAGGGTCAGTTCTATGAGACACTGCAGATGAGAGCCTTGGGCTTGGGGTAGGGATATGGGCATAAGAGAGATGTGAAAAAGAAAAAGAAAGATGGCGGACCAGGGTGCTGGTAATGCTGCACCTGGCAGATTAGTCTTTTGTAGTTAGCATTAAGAACATTGAGATTTACATCTGAAGTGGCTTCCCAGAGTTATTCAGGGTACTTTCTGGAGCACCCGTCCAATATTTTCTTTTGCTAACAGCATTGCCAAAGCTCACTGCTGCCCTCTGGATAGAATAAATCAATGTCACTAACCTATAGCACTTTTATGCTTCTTTGTCATTATGATTAATTATAGAACATCTATTTCCTTTGCTAGATGATGACCACCATTAAAAGAATCACCAATCAAAAAATACTTGGGCCTCCCCAGTGGCGCAGGTGGTTGAGCGCCGCACTGGAAGCTGTCCGCAGTCTCTGCAGCGTGGGTTCGATCCCGGCTGGCGGGCGAAAATCCAACATGGCGCGGCAGACCTCTCCTGCCTTGCCTGCTGCTCCTCTCAGCAGTGTATTTCATCAGTCTGCCTGTTCTGCTCCCTGCTCTGTCTCTGGTGAATCTTCTCACCCCCCCGCACATTTGGCCTGTACCCCGGTTCTTGTATAAATAAATAAATATTTTGAAAAAAATAAAAAAAAATACTTATTTTTCTGTTGCTAGGTCACATATTTCTGCTCACAGTACAACCGAGATACACAAAGAGAGAGAAATTTCTTTATCTTTTGCTTAACTAAAACAGCCCTCCTTTGAAGAACCCACCTATTGGGAAGTGGGAGAAAAGCTAACTGTCCAATCTGATTTGAAGCCCCAGGCATTTAAATAATCTCTTAGGCTATCTTAAGGGACTATTGGACGAAGATTATCACTAGCTCAGTTCACTGGCCTTCTCCTTGCTTTTCAACCTAGTTCAAATAGTGGGGTCTAGGTGCAGACAGACAACAGAGTGTGGCTTACTGTTTCCCTGTCTGGTTGACACAGACAGACTCTGGCCTCATAGGGTTCATGAGTGCAAGAGTTGCCCTGGCAGGAATCTGCACATGCCTCTAGGGGCTGAACTCTGTAGGTGGCACATTTTGACTTCAGCAAAGCTCTTAAGAAGAACTTGCTATATGTTTTCTACTCAATGACTCTAATGTGCTTCAATTCTAATGAATTACAGGCCTTGGGATGTCTGCTTTGTCTTCCCTTCTGCTCCTTTGTTGTCTGCCTATCTGCCCACAGCCTTTGGGGTGGGTGGATCACCTTGCTCTGTCACAACAGGCTGTGTCAGGTCTCCTGGCTCTCAACTCAGCCTCCGTGGGACAAGAGGAACAAAGGAAAAAGGAAAAAGGAACAAAGCACAAAGGAAAAAAACCTTACCTAAATTTTTCCCTGAGACTTACCTCTGCAGAGTCTGGGGGCTTGTCGACTAACCTTGAGCTGAGCTCCAAGGCTGGTTGGAGTTGAGAGACACAAATGCAGAAAAGTGAGCTGCCCTGAAGTAAGTGGCCCACAAACAGAAATTCAGAACTCCAGTAATCTGAATAAAAGCCTCTTCATTCTTCATGTACGAGCTGTCCTGAAACTAACTAGTCAAAGAATTTCAGTTAAGTCCATATTTCTTTATCCTTACCCTGCTCTTTAACCAATAAATTTTAATTCCTTTGTTCTCAGCTCTGATCTCCAAAATTTATACAATCTCATTCCCTTTATTAGTTAGGAAGGTAGAATTGAGATTGTCGTCTATCTCTGCTAGTATGTGACTAAGGGGTATCTGGTGATCCCATGCTGTTAAGGGGTTATGGGGTGAAAGCTCTAAAAGGGGTGTGGCCGTCTGCTTGCACAAAGGCAAAGAAAGCAAATGCTTAATGTGGAAGATTTTTAATAGAATTAATGTGCACAGAGAGAAGAAAGGATTTCAAGTAAATTTCCCAATAAAAGTCCAAAAATTACCCATCCCCTCATGGGTAAATGCCCAAACAGTCTTAACCTGAAGTAAGATCACTAGGGCCTGAAAGCTTGCCATAAATCAAAGATAACTTCTGGCAAGGAACCATAAGAAAGGGGTTAGGAGTGTCCAGAGAGCTGGGGCAATAGGAGAGACTCAAAATTTAAAATCCATCACATAATCCACAAGGAATTAAAAATAACGGCTGCCATTGTCTCTGCAAAGGAGGACAGTCTCCCAGATGTTTCTCATTCACATGACAGTACCTAATGATGGGAGCATAGCAGTGTAATCTAAAAAGGGGAGGTTCCATATTCCCTGCCTCACCTATTGAGAAGTGGAGTGAAGTGAATTGAGGGGACACTAAAAAGGATTTGTGAAGAGGAAACTTGGAAGAAAAAAGATTTGGAGGAGGAACATGGAGCAGAGGAAGAAGTCTTGGAGGAGGCACATATAACAAAGAGAAATCTGAAGAAGTTGCAATTGCTTCTTGGCCTTGGACTTGCACCAGGGATTTGAAGAACATAGAAAGAAACATTTGGAAGAGGTGTGGGTGAGAGAGACCTGAAGGAAGGCTGACAATGGCAGCCCTGATTGTGACTCGTACTTTCATTTTGCTCCTTTACTTCCAGACTTACCTGGTTCCTTCTGCCCCTTTCCTAAGGTTCCCCACCAGAAGGTGCCTTAGACTTGTGGTGAGATTTGAGGGCCTCAATGGCCCTACTTTAGGCCAACCCTGCTTAGCTGAGCATTTACCCACAAATGGATGAGTAACTTTGGGTATTTCACTGAGAAATTATTGTCTTCTTCTCTCTCTTTCTCTGCTATGTACACTAAATCTATTAAAGTTATTGTTCTTGCACACTAAAAGTATATTTTGTCTGTACATAGCAGTTGGCAGAACCCATTTGGACAGTGTAGATTTAGGGGTCTTGGGTTGCCCCTCATTCTGCCTGCTAATAGGAGGACTTAGAGCAACAGAAACTCTCACTCACTGCTGGTAAAAATTCAAAATGGTGCCACTACTTTGGAAGATAATTCAGCAATTATCTACAACAAACATACTGTTATGATACAATCCAGCAATTGTACTCAATGAGTTGAAAATTTATGTCCACACAAATATCTGCACATGGATGTTTATAGCCATTTTATTATAATTCCCAAAGTTTCAAAGCAGCCACAATATCCGTCAGCAAGTGAATTGATAAGACTGTGATGATAAAATTCCAGAGATTAGAAGACTAAAACAACAGAAATTTATGTTTTCATAGTTCTGGAAGCTGGAAATACAAGATTAAAGTGTTGGAAAATTCAACTACTGGAGAAGCTTTTTCCCAGGCTTGCAGCTAATCACCTTCTTGCTCTGTCCTCACATGACCGTGTGAAGCTTGTCATCTTCTTGTAAGGATACCAGTCCTATCAGATTTGAGCCCCTCCTTTATGGCATTATTTAACCATAAATACTTCCTTATAGGCTTTATCTCTGAAAATAGTCACACTGGGTGTTGGGGGTTTAATAAATGAGTTCTGGGAGGACACAGGCAATCCATAGGACTGGTATATCCAAACAGTGGAATATTATTCAATGCTAAAAAGAAACGAGCTATCAAATCATAAAGAGACATGGAAAAATCTTAAATGTATATTGCCAAGTCAAAGAAATCAATCTGAAAAGGTAACATATAGTAGATTTTAACTATAAAATATTCTGCAATACTGTGGAGACAGGGAAAGATCAGTAGTTGCCAAAGAATAAGGGACAGGGAGGAATAAATAGATGAAACACAAAGGATTTTTATGAAAGTGAAATTATTCTATATAATACATATCATTACCTGTTTCTCAAAATCCATAGAATGTACAACACCTTGACGGAAACTGTGAATTTTGGGTGGTGATGATGTATCAATGTAGGTGCTTTAGTTGTAACAAAAACACACCATTCTAGTGAGTGATATAGTAGGGGAGGTGTAAGTGGAGGCCAGGGAAATATGGGAATTCTGTACTTTCTGTTAAATTCTGCTGTGAACTTAAAACTACTCTAAAATATAAATCTATTTAAAAAGAAAAGAAACTGGTGGCACAACAGTTGAGCGCAGGGCTGTGAAGCTGCCTGCATCCTCTGCAGAGCCGGTTCAATCCCTGGCCACCGGCGATGGTCCCACATGGCACGACAGACCTCTCCTGCCGCGCCCGCTGCTCCCCTCAGCAGTGTATTTCATCAGTTTGCCTGTTCTGTTCCTGCTCTGGCTCTGGTGAATTCTCTCACCCTCCTGGGCTTCTGACTGTACCCAGTGCTTGTATAAATAAATAAATAAATCTTTAAAAAAAAAAAGGAAAGAAATGTGACCAGGGCCTCAAGTAACTCTGTTACTTCCCTTAGAGCAATGGTGCTGACTTTCTAATTCAGTGTCCATGATAATTTTACAGAACAAAGCTGCAGTGAATAAGGAGAATTGATTGAATATAGTCCCACTCAAGGTTGAAAGCCAGACAGGGGCAAATGGTGACCATCACGACCTTATTCTCCTTTCCAATTCTCTCCAGTCAGAAAGAGACAGTCTTCCTCCTCGCCACATATACACTGACCCTCACTAACCTACTTCCTGTGAAGCAGGTTAGTCATATTTCTGTTCATGAATGTTCATGAGTACAAATTTCTGTTCATGGGTACAAATGTTCTTGAAGTGCCTTATGTAAAACTCTCATCTACTTGGTCAGCCAGGGTCGCGCTAGTAAGTCACAGGGACAATCTCAAGTTATTAGGCAAGTTTGTTAAGGTAATATCATGATTCAGAAGCCTAATATGGAGTTCTAGAGGGTGATTATTATGCTCTCTCTCTTTGAATTCCTTTATAACAATTTCCGTAACATCTACTCAGCTGACCACCTCCACCCTCCACCCTTCCTCAGCTTTAGATATTCTAGGGCAAAGAGGGAAAAAAATGATACACTAGCAAGGCAAAAATAGCAAAGACCATTAATCATTTGTAACAAGCTGCCCTAATTTTTCCCTGAAAGTCTTGCAGCAGAGCTCTGCACCCTGAACAGGAGCTATGCTCAGTAAGAGACCATGCTTGAGTCAGAATTTGTCAAGTAAGAATTACCCTGTGGTTGCCACACTTCTCAACTGCAGGAGTTGATTTGTATCTTTTCTCCTTCCTTCTTCCTCCTTCAGTTGTCACACCTTTGTGATCCTGTAACCAAACATCCCTTTAACAATACCCTTCCCACCATACCTACTCATGGTGGTCTCAGCTTTTCTATGAGAGGCCTGCCTTCTCTCATGAGCTACCAATGCTCAAGGAACCACACATTTTTCATCAAGTATCCTCACATCCTTTCCTAAAAGACATGATACTAGAGGAAGTACCACTAGCAATTTGGAATGAGACTGAACTCTTATGAGTTAAGAAATCTGCACTTCAGACCAGCATGGCCATAGACTGCAGCCCAACTGAGTGACTATTGATAAACTTCAGGGAAAGTATTCACATCATTAAGGCAAAAAGAGTGTCAACCAGGAAATGAATTACTCAGCCATAGACCAGAGAAAAAGGAGATTCACAAAATATGTGTCTGAGAAGAAGATGCTCTGTTAGTAAGCGTGTACTTGGGCTGCCCAACAACTCTATTTCTAATATGGAGAGGGACATCACAAGCCATCAGAATTCAATGCCACTGTTACCTTCTTACCTTGATTGTCACCCATACTCACCAAACAATGTGCTGAAAATGTAGCTCATTTTAAAGGAAAGAGGAGACTACTCAGACCAAATGGATGCAAAATTCTAAATGAGCATTTCGCCCTAGATATCATCTTCCAGCTTTAAATGAGTCAGTGTCTCTAGTTTAGCCAACCCTGAGGCACATACAAGATAATTTCTGCACCTACAAGATTATGAACCATCTTCAGGAAGTGGTGAATTTCCCAGCGTGCTGATTTGTGGGGGTCTGTGTGAGTGGCCAGTCTCCACCCCATCCTCTAAATTTTCTGCCCACTACTTAAGTCTTTTGGGGGGCTAAACAACAATTCTTAGGCAATGCACAAGAGTGATTTACCTTTGATAGATGATTATGTTGCTTCTCAGTAGCAATTTGGTTGGAAATACCCTGGGGACCTTATTATCCCACAACACCAGATACTTCTGCTTCTGGTGAGACAAAGCTCTCAAGAGTAGTCTTTGTAAAACATAGAGTAGATTCATAAAAAAATTACCAATACTTTTACACCAGGCAAAAAGTTTCTGGGGAGTTTGGATTTAAGAGGAACTTCTACCCTACTCCCACCCCTCCCACCAAGCTTCCCTATCTACATCAATTTGGGAGCTGCAGACACGCTAGCAATGTGGGATTTCTCTTCTTTGTTTTGCTGTTGCGTTTAATCAAACAGCATTGGCATTAGTCAAAAGAGTGGGTTGAATTTGTTTCACTTCCAAAGTTGGCTGAAACTACAATTTCCACCACCAAATTAAACCCATAAATGAGTTTAAAATATGACCAAAATCTTGATTGATGGTCTGGGTCGTTTTCCAGCAACTTCTCTTCATTTCTGGACAGGTACCTGTGCTATGCCTGAATATCTTGGCCTGACGCCATGAGGACACATGTACAGAGATCAACTTAATGGTTTTCATTCCTAAAGAGCCATGCATGACAGCATAGTAGTGTCAAATGTCACACATATTCATTTGTTACATAACTCAGTTCAGTCTTATTCTAGATAATGTGACTCTACTTGCAACATTCAACTTCCTACTCAGAGGTGTTAGCTGGCCTCTTTCTTGTCCACAGGAAGCCAAATCCCTGCTACAGAAGGTCCTTAATAACACCTTTTAATTCAATGTAGTTTCATTATAACGTTGAAAAAAAAAGTCAATTCCTGCCAGGACCACTGTCTGCATGACATTTGTTCTCTTCCCTATGTCTGAAGTGGGTTTTCACCAGGTACTCTGAGGCTGCACCCTTTAATGGAAGGGAGTCCTGACCAGGTTTGGGTCCCACCTTGTACCCTGACTACCATGGCAGAATCCAGCCACAAATCCTCGAATAAACAGGTTGGAAAAAGAACGAGTACAAATCGTTGATGAATATTTGAAGTGCTTGGAGTTTTGATTCAGAAGTGATGAATGAGAACATCATTCATGAACAGAAATATGACAGAGGAACTTACCTCTTGGTTATACCAATTAGCCTATGTTAAAATTGCTTTCATGGGCCTCCCTAGTGGTGCAGGCAGTTGAGTGCCGCGCTGTGAAGCTGTCCGCAGCCTCTGCAGTGCGGGTTCGATCTCCGCCGTCTTCAGAGCAACCCACATGGCGAGCAGGCCTCTCCTGTCTTGTCCACTGCTCCTCTCAGCAGTGTTTCGTCAGTCTGCCTATTCTGTTCCCTGCTCTGTCTCTGGTGAATCCTCTCACCCCCCCGTGCATCTGGCCTGTATTCTGGCTCTTGTATAAATAAATCTAAAAAAACAAATTAAATTAAATTAAATTAAAATAAAATAAAATTGCTTTCATTACACATTATTTCCTTTAAAGTTGTAGTTTCCAAGAATCTATCAATGATTTTAAATGAGGACTTTGTGTAGTTTCCTTCTATGATCCAGACGAAACTCTAATCTCGTGAAAACTGTGGAGATCATTGGCAAAGTCTATCAACTGCCCGTCAACTCATATCATTATAAACAAAAATAACATTTTCCAAAATATTATGACAATTGCTAGGTAGGAAATTTCACATGGTCTGGAACTATTTAACAAAGGATATTTGATGCACTTAAATACATACCTGTCTGGGCCATCACTAATTTCTTGTTGACGAAGAAGTTTTCACCTTGTCAATATTACTGAGTTGGCACACAGTAAATTTCTTTTTGTTCTGGGTTAGTTTTTTATTCTCTTTGTTTTTGCTGCCAGTATCCCTATTTAATATTTAGAGTAGGCCCAAGGTGTTGACCAATATATCAAAGCTTCCAAAGATGGCGGTGAGAGTTGGGTTCCCTTACTGTCTTCACCCAACCCCAACACATCTCAGTTACCCACGCACTAAGCCAGAACTCACTGTCAGGATAATGTGACACAACTCTTGTTTGAAAGTAGTGTTGATATTAATGTACACTTTATGTTTAGGAAAAAATATCATTGTGGAAAAAATTACTGGCAATGCATCCATTATAGTGAATTTATAGTTGCTGATATCTGCAATAATGTTAATGTTTAGTCTGATAATTTCCCAGGGCAAGAAAACCCTCCTGTAACATAGCGATGTTCTACACAAAAAGGGAAACCTTCCCTGCTTACAAAAGGTGATATTTATTATTTTTATTTTATTTGGCTATAAAAGTTATTTTTGTAACCTTGCTGGGAATTTATGTTTATGAAAGATAGTATCAATTTAATTATATTTTAAAGCAATATTAGTTTTATTATTTCAAATCTAGAATTCCATATCAGATGCCTCCTGACGATTAAGTAATTTTATGCTTGATTTATTAAAAAATGCTACAAAGGCAATGCAAAGAATTTTTAGAAGGTGTAAACACGTATTTGCAAACACACATGATTTTCAGCAAATATATGATTCTGACATGTTTTCCAAGCAGAAGACTTAGCTAACAATGTAAAGGAACAAGACAGTACAAAGTCTTTTCTTTGATTTTAAAGATTTTAAAGGTGGATTTTAGAGATTTATTTCTGAACTTTTGTTCAGTTCAGAGCCAGATTAACTTCTTTTGACCAACATTTCTGGGAGCAAAATAAATTTTGCTGCAATGAACTAAAATTATCTTATATTTTATATTAAACTTTGTAGGATTAGGATTTTAGATTCAAATGTGTAGGACATTTGTTTGCACTATATCCAGTGTCAAGAAGGACAAGTGGGGGGGAGTTTTAAGTGACTATATGGAATGTGGTGAGTAGGAGGCCTAAGAAGTCAAGTTCGGATCCTCAGTAGAAAACTGCAGGTTGGTGCAGAACAGAAGCCTCAGTCCAGACCTATTTACAGTCGAGCTGTGTGATGGACCTGGTGTTCACCCTTCACTCAGTCTCAGGAAGGGAGACTAATGTTCCTCATATGACACAATTCTATCCCCAAACAAGGAACTTAGAAGAAAAATTATAGTTTTTTTTTTTTTTAACTTGGGAACTGTTATCGAATATTTAGTATTAGGCATTATCAATCTGAAAGATAAAATTTTATGGATCAAAGGATTAGATATAGCTTATCTTCGTCTAGTACTTAATCTCTTTGTAAGTGGCGGCTTAAGAAAACAAGATGGTCTGTGAATTCTGCCAATCTCTACGGTTTATAACATCCAACAAAAAGAATTCCATGTGAATCCAGCCTTGGAATATCATACATAACTATGTATAAGAAATGATTTGTGACGGAAGTATGTAAGGATTAGGGGTAGGTAGCCGCTGCACTTTATAAATGGTGCAAACAGGAAGAAAGAACAGAAACAAAACCAACGGGACATTGGTGAGACAGAGTCCATGTCAGTTTCTGCAGCCAGCATGTGCCCACGCAGCAGCAAACCTCCAGAGCTGGAAGAAGCCCAGCACCAGCCACTGTCTTTGGAGGGGACTCTGTTGTGCAGATTCTGCCTAACTGGCTGTTGGCATTGCCTGTTGAGCAAAGAAGTTTAAACTTGAGAAAGATGACCAGTAAAAGAGATGGCCAATAAAGTGTGCTATCTTTGCTTTGGGGCCAAGACTCAAAGAAAGTAGGGCCATTTTTCAAAGTGGGAAACTGGGCACATTCTGGGACATTTTTTGAGGTCCTGCTTCTGCTCTCTGTTCTGGCTTCTGGTTGCTAGGGGCAACCCCACATCCTCTCGGGCCTCAGGCGGTGGAGGAACTGCCAGATTCTGTAACTAGTTCAGACTGGGTCTGAATTCCCCCAGGAAGTACAGCTCTGTGTGTGTGTGTGTGTGTGTGTGTGTTCGGGGAGGGGTGGAGAGGAGACAACTATCTCTAGTTAATATGCCTGAAAGACGTAGTTCCTGGAAAAATAACCTGAGGAACTAGGTGGTTTATTGTTTGCAAACTTGGAAGGAGAAATGCGCACTGTAGTAAAGTGTTAGGCTATAAATTATGCGTGGACAGAACATGTTTCCTTCAGTTCTCATGCTTGTTGATGTATTAAATGTAGACGAGAACACAGAAGGCTGCACTTTTCTTTATTTGCTGACTGACTTCTGTGATATGTATTCTCTCTTTCAAGTTCTGCCTGCTGGAAAATAAGCACTTAGAGGTATAAGTAAAAGCAAAGTGAGTCGAGGGGTGTTTCCTTTGCAAGCAGACTGGTAAGAGGCAGGAAAAGTACCCATCCAGTTTCCACTACCATGAGTGAACACACGACATTATTAACACAGACATGTATCCTTCTAAGTGTCCATCTCCCCTACACCACCATCAACACTCTGGGCTCACAAAAATCCAAACTGCATTAACATATCTTTCAAATCTCAGTTTAGTAACCTTCATAATATTATGTATTTTATTTTCACTAAAACACAGACATGTTAAATATATATTGTTTAATGAGTTTTGACAAATAAAGACAGCCAATCAAGATAAAGAACATTTCTATCATCTTTATGTATCTTTTTCACCATGAGCACTTTCCTCATTTATTTCACTTGCCCTATGCTCCTCTGATTACAAATCTAGAAGCTCTCAAAAAGCGGCACTATTAAAAGCCCCGCATTAGCTATTTCTTCAGTAATTCCATTTGCATTCAATTCAGGTTGCATTTAGAACATAATCACTTTTTGTTTCTTTGATGCACTTTAATCTTTGTTGGCCAGTTCCTTCTTTGGGTGACCCATTTTTGTAAAATGTCATGTGGTTTATCAGAGGATGACAAGGAGGAAACAGCTTTACTACATGTGTATGAACTGAATGACAGAGGCACAGCCATGGATCAATGACAGAGTTTGGAAGAAATGATGTGATTGGTCATTGCTCATAATGCTTATTTGTTATTTGCATAGTGACTCATGGACTGATGAACTAACAATGAAGTTTTCATTTTATAAAATGACTTACGGTCAGTATAACATGCAAACAAATGTGGAAACTGAAATTTGAACCATGTTGATAGGGGATTGGTGTTATTCAGGGTAACTTAAATCTGTGCATATAGAAACTGTGTGAAGCAAGGATTGCCTGCCCTGTGAATTCTTTGTGATTTTGTTTTGATTCATGATTTATTCAGAAGCATGTTGCTTCATTTCCAGGTATTTGGAGATTTTCCAGATACAAGTTTACAATTGCTTTTTATTTTAATTACATTTTGGGCAAAGGATATATTCTGCATGATTTGAGGGTTTTTTTAAGATTTATTTATTTATGCATACAAGAACTGGTGTACAGGCCAGAGGTGCGGGGTGGGTGAGAGGATTCTCCAGTGACAGAGTGGGGAGCAGAACAGACAGACGGATTGGCTGAAATACACTGCTGAGGGGAGCCTTGGGCAAGACAGGAGAGGTCTGCTGTGCCATGTGGGTCAGATCCCTGGCCAGAGATTGAACTCGTGCTGCAGAGGCTGCAGATGGCTTCACAGTGCTGTGCTTAACACCTTGTGCCATCAGGGAGGCCCTGAGGTTTTTTTTTTTAATGTGTGATATTTGTTTTATGGTCTAGCATATGAGCTATATTAGCTAAAGTTATATGTGCATTTGAAAGAATGTTACTGAGTATAGAAATCAGCTCAAGTTGACTGATAACATTGTTAACGTCTCTAGATTTTTACTGATTTTTCTCTTGAATTTTCATATTAAAAATCAAGTGTTGAGAGAAGCACTGAAATCTGCAATTATAATTGTGAATTTGAACTGCTCTCCTTTCAATCCACCAGCTTTTCTGCACATTTTGAAGCTTTATTATTGGCCATGTGATTTTAGGATTATTATGCCCTTTTGACAAGTTGACCCTGTTATTGTTATGAAAGATCTTCTTTCCTGCTGATAATATTCCTTTTCCTGAAGCCTCTTTGCCTGACATTAAAGTTATTCTAACTTTCTTGTGGTTAGTGATGGCATAGTATAATTTTTCCCCCATTCTTTTACTTTTAAACTATCCCTGTCTACATACTTAAAGGTATTTCTTGTAGCAACAAGTAGCAGTTCTTTCTTTTTATTAAGGGTGGTAATCTACGTCTTTAATTTGGAGTGTATATAAATGTAAAATCCAAATAAGAAAAGGTAACCAGACACGGCTAAACATAGCTGTGCTGTCCATAAAGAAATAAAGACAAGGGAAATGCTAGAGGTCATATGATATATTAGTCATCAAGCTGGACATCTTTGGGGTTGGGGGGTAAAAGGGGGTTATAATCAGTGCTTACAGCCTGCTAGGAAACAGTCCCAATTGTTAATATCATAGCTGAGGATCTATAAAAGATCCTCCTGGCTCACACTCTGGTTTGGAGTGTCCCCCAACCCCTTTTGCATCATTGAAAACAAAAGACGGCAATCTGTTTCATCTAAATCTGTTTTATCTAATCACTAACATTGTCATCTTCCTTTTGGATAAGAGTTCTTCACTAACAACCAGCCAAACATTTATGTTCTCCCGTGTTGTTTTCTCTTTTCAGTATGACCTGGAATGAGCACTAATTGAACACTTTGTTCTTCATCTCTAACTAGAATAAGACAGAAAAATGACAAGCATTGCATGGAGGAAAATCCCCTCTTTGTCATTTTGGTGAACATCTTTATAAGCACTTATTATATTTGCCTTTGTGCTCGACTTAAAGCAAATCTGAAGATAATCCTTATCCTCGGGGAAGAAATGTTATATCTAGAACATGTGGGAGAACACACACAGGCACCTTCTCGCTGCTGAAGAGGAGCCATCACTTGCATCGGTAAATAGAATATCCACAAGTGATGTTACAGAAATTTATTATACAGAAATGTATTATGCCACAGTACAAAATTATATAAGCCAGATGAACTTTTAAGTTGAAGGAGCAGGACAGAGATTGGGATTTTATTAATCTTTAAATAAATAGCAGGACTTTTCCAGAGTAACGTGAGAACAATACAACATTGGTGGTCAAAAAGAACTCCCATTTATTGTTCACATGCTATTATGGGCTATGTCCTTTGCAAACAGTCTTGCATTTAGTCTGCACTAGATGTCACATCTCCACTACTAGATAAATATTTGCCTAATGATAAAGGATATGAATTTAAATCCTGTGCTCCTAGGCAGAAATTTTGGGGGGCTTTCTGTGGAAATCCTTAAGTAAATGTCAACAGAATAAAGGAAGTCTTCTTTTATCATTCTTCTCCAATGACCATCCCCCCTAATCCTCACCTCTAGGATCCTTCTGCTAAGGATAGAGAAGAAGGAAGTTCAGCAGGAGTTAATCTCCTTGGTATGGTTGGAACTGGTTCTTTATTCTCCCAATAAATAACCTAAGAATAAACCCTGACAGGCTATTTTATTTGTCTTTTCCCCTCAATAAGATGGTCTTTTAGCTTGGCTTGAATGTACAGTAAAGAAAACTCATTTCCCAGAATAGCCTATCTAACTTTTGAAACAAAAATTTTTAAGAAGGCTGTTTTATGTGCTGATTTAAATATCTGTCTCCATTTAATTCCTAGATGACAATAATATGCCTGAAGAGAAGAGAGAAAGAAGTTGTGTATTGGTGTTTCTTTGACTTTTATACCTTGTTATTTTCCCAAAACACCATGTTTCCCAGATTAGGAGACAGAACTCTCTGCAAAGTTATCAGCTGAAGCTTCTACTGATGTTTTCAATAAGCCTAGCCCAGTGCCTATCCTGGTGTGAATGAGGAAGACTGGATGGGTGGGTGGGTGGATGGATGGATGGATGGATGGATGGATGGTTGGATGGTTGGATGGATGGATGGAATAGTATCAAAACTAGAAGACTTTTAAGATTGTCAAAGAATGACAGTGTAAATCTAATTGTCATTTCCTGTCACTCAGATGACCCTTTGAACTAACCTGTGAGATCTTTGATTAAAAGATCTAAGGGGAGGGGCTCCCAATAAACTCTAGATGGACAGTTTCTAAAGATTTTTTTTTATTTATACAAGAACTGGGGTACAGGCTAGAGGCGTGGGGGGCAGGAGGTGAGAGAATTCACCAGAGACAGAGTGGGGAGCAGAACAGGCAGACTGGCCGAAACACACTGCTGAGGGAGCAGCAGGCAAGACAGGAGAGGTCTGTCCTGCCATGTGGGTATTTCCCTGGTCGGCCGGGAATCGAACCTGTACTGCAGAGGCTACAAACAGCTTCACAACACTGCACTCAACTTGCTGTGCCACCGGGGAGGCCCAAGATGGACAGTTTTCTAACTGGAGTATAGATTTGCACTTCTTACTCTAAATGTGGTTGGCAGTCTAGTTGGGGAGAAATGTTCTTCTCAATTCATCAAAGTCCAGGTCTGGCAGTATTGGCTTAGGGGACCCTGCACACTAGTACTTCAGTTGAGGTATGAGTCTCCAGCCCTGTGAGCCTATCTTTACTTCTGCAGGGCAGTCATGAGGGATGAGTTAATAGGATATTAGTGGCAGTGTCCTTGGTGGGTGACTTCAAAGTGTTTCAAATGTACATTTCCTTCTAAAATATGCAATGAGAATATAACTTCAGTTTCTTTCACTGACTTAAACTTCTCTGCAAGAGTCTCCAACCCTTTGGTACAAATAGCAGGAAAAAAAATCAAAATCTATGAAAGATTTTGAAATGGACAAAAAAGATGACTGCCCAATCTCCTTTCTGGGTTTTCTCTGCCTTTCATCAAACTTGAATTCTTTTAGAAATCTGTAAGTTGTAGAATGCAACTTATAGTGATGCAAATATCTTTTGCAAATTATGTCTGGTGACGATGCAGTGAATTGTTGTTCTGCAAACATTGACCAATTTTTTTTATATTCATTTTAGCCTTCCTGATGGCCAGCATATGTGATTGTATGTTTGAATTCTCCATTGAATTGGTTGTGAAATCTTTCTAGTTCCTTCATAACTTGACTTATCGTTCTCTCAAAAATTTATCTTTTAATGTAAGAGATAACTGACTTTAAGCTTGACAATGTATGCCATTGCTCTCTTCCAGTTTAGTCTACTTCAGGGGACTGCTCAGTTTTTCTTATTTCACCTGCCATCCACTGCTCTTTTCCACGATGGCATCTTGAAATGAGGGAGGTGAGAACTGTGGTACTGAAGAGAGAAGATCTGAGAGTCCCCTGGAGCCTGAGTGGTCATTTGACCAGCATCCTGACACCTCTCACAGGAGACTGTGGCCCCCAGTATACATGATGTCTTCCTCTTCATTACAGGTCTCAGTGTTCCTCAGCATGGCATATGGAAACCTCTAGTTACACGTTCTGAGTAGGCCATGGGAAACTTAGAGTGCTGCCTTAGGTACCTCCATCAAGCCACCACCTCCACCAAAGCTGCCCTCTGGCTCCTCCCCTAGGCAGATGTGACTGCATCCCAGAAAATCTGTTAGGCACAGAATGATCTCAATCTTTCCTCTACCCATATGGATGATTTCTTCATTAACTCAATAGCTTACAAGTCTGAGACTTTTTCCCTCTCTCTGCCTCCTCTCTTTCCCTTCATCCACCAAGACCAAATGGGCAGGCATCCACTTTCTTTTGCAGTCTGATGGGCCCTTCTCCTACACTGTGTCCTTTGGGAGTGCTCTCTCTCTCCTCCCCACTTGGACTATACCATGCTGGAAAACATGATATGCAGAGAAAGAAAATGAAAAGTTCACTGCTATAATAGTTTCAAAACCTACTGCTGTCATATAGGGCATTGTGTTTCTCAAAAGTAGAGATCATCAAGGAAGACAGAGCCAGGAGAAGAGAGAAAAGTTGTGGAACCAGAAAATAGTTGACAAGGCCTCTGAAAAAAGCACAGCTAAGACACCTTTGGAACATCCCTTGTGAATTTGAATAATGTCGATTTTTTTTTTTTTTAATGAATCTCACTCTTACCTAAAAGGCAAACATTCTGAGGCACATCAGAAATGTCTGTTACTGGGCCTCCCCAGTGGCGCAGCGGTTGAGCGCTGGGTTGCAAAGCTGTCCGCGGCCTCTGCGGCGCTGGTTGGATCCCCGGCTGCTCCCCGGCCACCAGAGGAGGGTCCCACATGGCGCACAGACCTCTCCTGCCGCCCGCTGCTCCCCTCAGCAGCGAACTTCGGTCCTTCTGCCTGCTCTGCTCCCTGCTCTGGCTCTGGTGAATTCTCTCACCCTCCCGTGCTTCTGACTGTACCCAGTGCTTGTATAAACAAACAAACAAACAAATAAATAAATAAATAAAACATGCCTCTATTTAAAAAAAAAATTTTAAAAAATTTAAAAAATTAAATTAAAATTAAAATTAAAAAGAAATGTCTGTTACTTCATTTTGGGATTTTATACTCCCAAAAACCCATCTTGACCCTGAGGAATAACTGTGTTTTAAATTTTTTGCTCTCAAGCCACATGCTTAATAACAATTTTTGGAAATTTGCCAAGAGTAATCATTGGCTCACTATTCTGTAGAACTCAGTTTCTACCTTCTCATTTAAAAAAAGAAAGAAAGAACAATGTTTACTATTTCTTAAATTTTCTTATTGCCCCTAGTACCAGAAAAACAAAAGAGAGTGATTCTGACTATTATATGGACTCTCAAAGGGTAAATAATTTTCTCAAAAATGTGAATATCTCTCAAGTTCAGAATACTCAGGTAAAGGATGATTCAAATGCAATGTGTTGAGAAAGCTAAAGCTACAGGGTCTCTGGAAGGTGTCTTTTTCCTTTTCTTTCAAAAGAGACAGAACTGTGCCTGTCAGATAGGAATTTTTGGCTCTGGATAGTAACTATGATGATACTGCCACTATAGAGAGGGTAAGCTGCTCCTTCTAGAATTTCACAGAAAAATAGTGGTGACATTGGGATTGTGTAATTGAAAGAGTAGGCAATTCTTCAGCATAGCCTAATCATTGTTAACCCAGCTATTACTTCCTATCAATGACATGATCTTATAAAATAAACTTTTACATAGACATAGATATGCTGAGTCATCCTGGAAATAGATGCTTGACTGTTTGTTCATGTGGAATATATGTGTTGGACTCATTTTCAGAGGAAGTCGTGGCTTATTGTTCTTACCATTAATGGTAAAGAAAGAGACTTGAGGACTAGTTCCTCAATAGATGCTATACCAATCAGTTCAGTCCTTGCTCTATAAAATAGATGCACATGTTTATATTCATTGACTATATCCACATATGTTCACACATGTCTGTATATGTTATACCTTCCTAAGTCCATATACATATATAAAAACATTAATTCTCCAATTATATTTAAGTTAGTCTGTTATCATCATTTAACATTTATGAAGCTCCATTCTGAGCCACACATGGCATATAAAAATGCAAAGGAATATTCTCTGTGATCCAGGAAAATGTACTTTATTTGGACATTGGATTTCTCTCTTGGAATTTGGGTCATTGCATTCACAGGTCCTTGAACGCTGCACCAAATACAAAGCAATCCCAGCCTGGCCTGGTGTGGAGCACTGAATGATACTCCTTGTGTGGAGCACTGAATGATAAATGATTAAAAAGGAAGCAATAACTGTAAAGTGACAAGACAAAGGTTGCCACCTTTTAGAAGTAGCAAGCTATGGGAAGAAAACTCTATGAGGAAGCTAATAGAAAATAAGGGCAGTCTTAGTAAGACAGTTTACTAGTGTCACCTCTGGGCTAAGTCTGCAGTTGTCTCCTGTAATTAAGAATCATGCTGCTCTTACTGATATTTGTGTATGTCTGGGGAGGAGACAAGTTAGGTGGGCACAGAGAGTTTTTCTTGTATCTGCTTCTTCTCAATTGCCTTCAGCTCAAAATAATCCGTACACCAAAGTGGGGTGGTATATTCTAACATCCTGCACAACCCACACAAAGGTGAGCATAGTAAGGACTTTTCTGTGTTCCCCCATTATTCATGGGAGGAGTATAAACTGCAACTGGAAAAAGGATTAAATGTGCCACCTTGGGTCCTCCCTGGTGGTGCCAGGGGTTAAATCGCAGTACTATGAAACTATCTGCAGGCACTGCAGCACAAGTTCGATCCCCGGCGAGGGAGGTGACCTACATGGTGCAGCAGACCTCTCCTGTCGCACCTGCTGCTCCCCTCAGCAGTGTATTTCAGTCAGTCTGCTTGTTCTGTTCTTCATTCTGTCTCTGATGAATCCTCTCACCGCCCCCTGCCCCCACACCTCTGGCCTGTATCCCAGTTCTTGCATGCATGCATAAATAAATCTTTAAACAAACAAACAAAAAAATAAAGGTGCCACCTTGAAGAATTTCACTATTCTGATGGGGAGTCCTAGGGGCTAGTGGACTGTGTGATGCAGGCTAGCAGTTACTGAATGTTTACCAAGTGCCAAGTGTGTGCCAAGGACCTTACACACATTAGGTCTTTTGCATACTATCTCAGAGAAGGAGATATTTTTCTAGTTCTCTACAGATGAGACCCTTGGGTGCGAATCAGTTGGCTAATGTCCAGAGTTAGGGGTATTACCAGGATTAGAAGACTTCATTAAATGAAGCCCGTTCAGTTAGTGCTCATGAAGTCACCTTGCTCTAGGAATGCCTGCAGCCCCATTCTTATCTCTCAGGAAATGGGGGTGAAGGCAGGGATCATAACCTGCTCACAGAGGATGCATTGCAGATTCCAGGTTTGGACTTAGGCTCACCAGATTCCAGAACCTGCTTCCTACCTCCTTTGCACAGTCACAATGCTGTCCTTATGTGAGAGGGATCTTCTGCCCCTCATTGCAAGATGTCCTTCTGGAAACTGCTCCCTTCCTACTCATTGCTTAGGAAACTGCTCAGGTATTTGGGATCCAGTGTTCTCCTTTGTTGCTGCTAGTTCTTTGTTCTTGCTAGTTTCTATCTTTTCATCCATCCCTCCACTTAGCTCTTGACTTAACCCTCATCATTCTTGTGTGCTGGACTCAGAGCACACAGTGAGAACACGATTGGATGGGCAACCTGTGTGAAGCCTCCTCTACCCCTCATTGCAAGATGTCCTTCTGCAACCTGGAAACTTCTGGAACCCTTGGAGGAATGACATCAGACCATGCTCTGACCTCCCAGAAAGCACTATATACACAGTGGTCATTCGTAGAATATACTTGAGAAGGGACTGAGTGAAACCTCCAGGCAACACCACAGTCCTGGGGACATCTCCCATCCTCTTACCTCTAAAAGGAGCCTGTAGTAGAACAGTCAGGAAGCATCACCAGGGAGGCCTAAGGGCTGGTGTACTCATACCCATATGAGTTATCTGTAAAACAGGCATGATACTAATAGGTGTTTTTTTTTTTTTTTTTTTTTTTTTTTTTTATAGAGGCATGCTTTATTCATTTGTTTTTGCTGGTTTGTTTTGTTTTGTTTTTTTGTTTACACATGCACTGGGCACAGTCAGAAGCGCGGGAGGGCGAGAGAATTCACCAGAGCCAGAGCGGGGAGCAGAGCAGGCAGAAGGACCGAAGCACACTGCTGAGGGGAGCAGCGGGCGGCAGGAGAGGTCTGCGCGCCATGTGGGACCCTCCTCCGGTGGCCGGGGAGCAGCCGGGGATCGAACCGGCGCCGCAGAGGCCGCGGGCAGCTTCGCAACCCAGCGCTCAACCGCTGCGCCACCGGGGAGGCCCCCTAATAGGTGTTTGACATCCCAAAGGTAACTGTTGAAGCAGCTCATTAGCAGAACTGCTGGCAGCATCCTCCTGCCCTTTTCCCACTGGCCCCTCTTGGGGCGAACCCCATCTGACTGGGCATTTGCCCCAGAGGGGATGGGTATCTTTGGGTGTTTAACTAGAAACTACTATCCTCCTTCTCTTCCATCTGTTGCCCACAATTCTATTAAAAGTTCCTTTCCACTGAAGGTCTTGCACACTAAGAGTATGTTTGTCTTTACGCAGCTGACAGCAGAACCCATTTAGAAAATGCAGCTTTGGGGTTTCCCTGGTGCCCCTCAGTCTGACCACTAACACCACCACCCTCAGCTCCTAGTTCTGCAGAAAAAGCACAAGATCAGGTAGCAAAATCACCTCTACTCACACATAGTAGTAGCTGTGTGATTTTAGCAGTCATTCTGTCTCCCTAAGCATTCATTTTGTCATCTATAAAACAGGCATGATACTAATATGTGGCCCGACCACTCGCAAGGTGATGTAGATCAAAAAAGATTGTGAAAATGAAAGTCCTCTGTAAAGCAAAGCACTCTACTTGTCTAAGGTATTGTCTTCATCTCCACACTGGCTCTTCCCAGGGTGATTTATGTTTATAGATCCTTTTGATATGTCTCAGGAAATTCCTGGCACTCTTGACACTCAGGTGTAATTTACTCCTCTCGGTTTTAAGACATGCTGGGAGATTCTCCTTATAAAATTTCTTATAAACTTTTCTGTCTCTCGGGGCATCTATAAAATAATGCATGATGTGCCTCTAGGCCAGTAAGCAAAACCACATCCCTCTTATCTCTCTTCTGAGAAGGAGGTCAAATTACAGGTCCTAGGCAATGGGAACTTCTTGGTTCCCTTTCTTGCTGAGACAAAGGCTCCAAATGCTAAACCAACCAGAGGTGCCAGGGGCCTAACCAAGGCTCACCACAGCAGCCCTAGTACAAAGGCAGGCAACTCCCAGTGCAGCTCAGGGATTGTTTAGCTTGTTCTGCAGCAGTGAGAGGGGAGAGGGCAGGAGCAGTGAGGGCTGAGAGGCAGAGAGGCCTGAGGGGCAGAGAGGCCTGAGGGGCAGGAAGTGCAAGAGGGTGAGGAGATCCTTGATGGGGCTGGAGTGAGGGGAGAGTTTGGGGGAAAGCTGGTCTAGGCTGGGCCCTGAGCACTGCAGGTGGCCGGGAAACCAGCTCAGCTGCTTGGGTCCTGCTCTTATCACTCCCAATTACCGTTAGTATCGACTTCCCCCTCATTGTTTTTTCTTACTTCATGTTTCTGATACGGTACAAAACAGTTATAAATTTTTCCTTTTTTGCAATAGTTAGTGAGGGTGAAAGGCAAGCAGGGTGTCTTTGTTACAATTTAAGGCTCTGTTTCTTTCCCAGAATTATCAGAAAGGCTCAGGGTGGCCTCATGCTGGGTCTCCCCCACTCTGAGTTCTGCGTGGAAAGTTGTGGGAAGGGTACTAACGTGGCCACAGGATGCAAGCCTTACCAGGTATACATTTGAAAAACACTTTGTCATCTACCCCAGTCCCTAGGAATCTGAGGTAACACTGTCCTTGTTTCAAGAATGAGGTGTCTGACTCTGAAGGTAATCTGAAAAACTGAGAGAAAAAAATTACAAATCTTTCAGAGTTATGAGGGAGTTTAGGAAGTTCTAGCCCATAAACCTTTTTTCCCACAAGAGACTGAGTTGAGACAGGGCAGCCAGTTCCAGGGTAAACCAGTTACTTTGTGGTCATGACACTTCTTCCCACTGAGGATTGTAAGTTGTCCTGAGGAACAATGCTTTTCCTTGATGCGCCCTGGGGCACTGTATGGATTAGCAACTGTGCTTTGGGGGATGTGGGTGCGAGGTAATAAATTTATTCAAGAGATGAAAAGAAGGGACATTTTTGCCATCTAGTGCCATTGTTCTTAGTCAATTAAAGTCATTCAGTTCTAGTTTAGTCACATTTATTGAGCATTTTCTACCTCAGTACAGTTCATATTCCTATTTCATACATAGAAGTCCAGAAATTTTCTAAAGCTCACACAGTCACTCAGTGGCAAACAGAATTTGAACTGAGAGAATCTCTCTCCAATGCCTACACGCTTCATCTCAGTTATCAAGATTATATCTTCATTTTAGTAAGGACATTGACCCAGAGAATTCTCTGGTGTAGTAAGTTGAGGGGGGTGCATACACAACCAAGTCCTGTCTTATTCTAAGTTGTCTAGAGAAGAGAATGAAAGAGCCATATAGCTGCATCTCCTAATCCCACATTCTTGCCTTTAGCTCCAGACTTGGTCTTGGTTTGCATGTTTTATGGGTGTGATTGTGTTAGGGGGAAGGATGTCCTGAGCTAATTCCATGCAGGCTTTGTGGACTCCACCCCCACTCCAGACTAAAGCCATCAAGACATTGGGAAAGACAAATCCCATCACCTCAAAGGGAAGGTTGCTGGGACCTGAGGGTAAAGTTAGGCAGCCAGGTTTGGTTTAAAGACCAGACACGTCGGCCTTGGGGGTTGCTCTCTCGCTCGCCTCTTGGCTTCACGGCTTGCAGCCAGCTCTCAGAATGCCATTTGGGGTTCCAGATTGGCGGATCGGGTAGGACGCATTTAAAACTTTGTCTCCCACTTTTCTCCCTGAGTCGTACATTTCATCATTTGCCCTTCCTTTGTAAATAAACCTTTTATTAACCTTTTGTGTGTGCCTGCAGTGGAGTATTGATAAGTCCTTTTAAGCGGGGGTGAGGACCCACAGTCAGGCAACCCATTTTGTGTTGGGGCTGCCCTATAACAATTGGAGGATATAGTTTTTCCATCATACTGTATTAACTGATCATGATGGACCTAATTATGTTACATTTGAGTAATCACAGTTGACAAAGTACCTTCTCATTTATTTCCACTTTTGAGCTTCCTAACAACTTTGATAAGGAAAGCATTACTATCCCATATTACAAATAGGAAACTGAAGTTTAAGGAATTTCCAGAAGGACAAAGGTAGGGATTGTGCTCAATCTGGATCTTAATTCTATGATCAATGCTTAATTTTGTGCTCAATCTGGATCTTAATTCTATGCTAACTAATATGTGCTAATTCACTCTAGTCAACATGGCTATCTCTATTGGTATAAGGCATCCAGTTATATAAATATTAAAAATTTTATTTTAAATAATTGAAAAATGTGATTTTGAAATGTACCTTACCAGACCCAGCATGGGTTTCTGTGTGATTTTTGACATGCCTTCTGGAGTAGCATGGTACAGTCTGTGGGGATTTATTGATGACACAGTCTTAGCATTGCTGCCATCATTACTCCTGGGAAATAAATTTTCCCACTGTTTATTGATTTTATCTACTTACATGATCACTTCCCAAAACTTTGAGACTCATTATTTTCCACCCCTGGTGGGATCTTTGTGTAATTTCCCCATTTTCTCTTCAAGGACTTTCAAGTTAGTCATTACCCTTTGCGCTGACTTTTGAGATTTCATATAGCACAAAAAGAAATTCCCATGGAGAAAGCCCACTGTCAGAGGGCAAACAAAATCCCCAAATGCCTGGGCACTGGAGTGACTAAGTCCATCGAGGTGTGTTTTAAAATGTAATCTTCAACCAGGAACTTGAAATTCCCTATAGAATTCCAGACCTCTGTGCTATTTCTGCATGCTCCCTCCAATTTTCCACAGTCATTTTCATTAAGGAGCCAGAAAACTCAGCATTAGAAAGTACACATCTTATTAGGAGTAGAAAAACAAATCTTATTACCTTCCCAGATAGAATTGCCTTCTTTGTTACCTGCCCTCCCTCTCTCAACTTTACAGAATGTTCTTGACTATCTTTTATTTATTTATTTATTTATTTATTCATTCATTCATTCATTCATTTTTTAAAAAATAAATTTTATTTTTATATTCCCCATACAATTGCAATCCCCTTATTTTGACCCCAATCCCTCCCCTCCTTTATTTTTGGTTTTGCATCCATCAGCACATCGCTGAAGAAATAAAAAAAGACATAGTTCTCTCATAACTTCATTTCTTCTCAAAGGCTTAATTGGGCCGGAGCTCATTTGTATACCAATGGAAGGCATCCAAGGAAACTCCCAGAGTATTCAGGAAATGCTGTATCCATGACTCAAAAATTATACTAATTTAGTGTTATTAAAGTGCTTCTGGTTTGAAGTGATTTATACTTTATCTAATCATCATAAAAGAGCACATTTCTTCCCTGACACAGGATGCCTCTTTGTGACCCAGGGTAAATTACTTAAGCTATCTTTCTCCAATTTCCTCAGTTACAAAAACGGGGCTGGGCATGTTGAACTGATTACACAGTAAGGAAGGTGACTGAGTTCTTATTTATAACATATCCTGAAGATCAAAAGCCATATATACACAGCATAATTAGTAATACTCTACAGTGCTTGATGTAACCCATAGAGTTAATGAGCCTGAATTACTATGACTCATCCTGTGTATTGTATTCAATAAAGTCATTCTCAAAAAGGAAAGTAGTATAAAATGGAGTATTGGCCCAACATTTTGACCACACTGCAAATTGAAAGAGGACCAGAGGAAAAATCTGCAGTGGTGGATGTGGTTTCAGCAGACACAAAACAACCAGAAGGGCAGCTTAAAGGGAAGATGAAATCATTTCAGGTGCTTCTGAGACACCTTGATCAATCACCTCTTTCCAGGAGAGCCGCACATCATACAACTAATGCAAATCTTGGAAGGTGGAATCACCTCTCTGCTTGGGCATGTAGACATCTCTGAGGAGGCAGGGGTAGGAAATCTTTGCAGTAAAGAATGACTTAGAAGTTGAATATGCTGAAAGGAAAGTGCTGGGTTTTCTTGTTCTCCTTCAACTTTCTTATCTTGATATTCAGCCGGATAATGATGGGTAGTTTTTGAAGATCATCGCGTACCCCATGGAACAGAATGCACTGTGACAATACATTTCAGCAAATATCCATCCTCCAAAAGTTGCTTCAAAACCTAGAACACATTTAGCATGGTAAGTGAAAAGTCATGAAACAAAATGTTCTGTAACAGCCTGTGACCCGCTGCTGAAGGAACCAAAACCCACAAGCACAAGATGCAAGTCATTATGAGGCAAACTACTGTTCGTGTGTGAGTTCTGAAAGTCCCACACACCCTCTTCTTGTGTGGTTGCAGTTGGACCGCTGCCCACAGCTATGAAGGACATAGTGTATAGACAGTCTGCTCTTGCTTACTCTTCTGAGCAAGAGGAGCCCTCATCATGGGTGGGAAGTTCAGGTGGTGCTCACATAAAAGTTTGCTGTTGCAGCAATTCCAATTTCCTTCTCTGCTGTTAGGGTGGGAATGAGAAATAGTCTACTGAGGATTACTGAAACACACACACAGAGTAAATCAAGGGACACATCAAGTTAAAAATGCCACAGACCCATTAAGATCCAGGAGACATCTATCTGGAGAAGAATATTCACAACCATTTCCTTCCTGTTGAAAGTTTAATTTATTAATCTGATAAATTTGTGTAAAGTTTGGCATTTAAAAGCAAACAGGGCTTCCCTGGTGGCGCAAGGGTTAAAGACAGCGCTATCAATCTATCGCCAGCCATTGCAGCAGGAGTTCTATCCCCCCAGCCAGCCAGGGAGCAACCCACATGGCGCAACAGACCTCTCCTGCCTCGCCCGCTGCTCCCTTCAACAGTGTATCTCAGTAGATCTGCCTGTTCTGCTCCCCACTCTCTCTGGTGAATCCTCTCACCCTCAGCAACTCTGGCTTACACCCCAGTTCTTGTAGGCATAAATAAATAAATCTTTAAAAAACAAAAGCAAGCAGCATACCTTTAAATAGTCACATACTTCTTTTTCAACTAATCAAACATTCCCTAAGATTTCATATATTGTTTATAAATATAAAGGTCTCTGAAAGGTAAATTCAAATCACAAGTCAAGTATGTCAGATTTTTTCGGTAACTCTTGGTAACTCTTAGTCACTTCCTGTGATAGTTGGAATTATTGATTCCCAAAAATATCAATGCTAATTCCCAAGGAATGTTAATTTATGGAACCTGTAAATGTTAACTTATAAGGAAAAAGAGTCTCTGTGGATGTGGTTAAAGATACTGAAGTGGGGAGATGATGCTGGATAATGTGGCTGGGTCTCAGATCCAGGATTGATCATATCATCTCCCCAGCTTATATCTTCCCACCACCTCCTGTTGTAATTAAATAGAATACAAATTCAAATTCTTCTAGGGCTCTACTAAGTACTTGGTGGGTGCATGCCCCATCTACATTTTGGGGACCTAATATAGTACTCCTCTCCCTGCCACTCATTCCAACTGTCCCTCTGCTGATCTGTCTCTTAACCTCTGGAAAATGCTAAATTTGTTTTGGTCTCACAGACCTTTCTTTTTGCCAGTTCTTCTGGTTGGAATGCCCTTTCCAAAGATCTTGATCTCCTCTGGCTTTCTTTCTCATCATTCAATACTTAGAGAAAATATCACCTCCTCAGAGAGACCTTCCCTTATCACTTAGCAGCATAAAGCCCCCTTGTTACAAAACACCCTCTACCCTATTGCTCTGGTGTTTGTTTTTACAGAAAACACTGTTCCTTGAATCTCTTCCTCCTTCCTTCTCCCTCTTCCCTCCTCTTGCTCTCTCTGTCTTCCTTCTTCCTTCTTTTGCTACTTGTTTTTTGGCAATATTTGCCATGTCACAGCATAAACATCATTAAGACAAAGATTTCTCTCATTCCCTGCTGGAATTCTAGCACCTAGAATAGTGCTTTGCTCATTGTCAGTGCTCAGTAAATAAATGCCATCAATTGAGTCTTTCTGTGTGCCACGCAGTGTAGTAGGTTCATTAGATATTTATCTTTAATCTTGCAAAACAAACTTTAAAATATTTAAATATGAATAGAGAGGTTAAATGACACAACTCATTGGTGTGAGACTAAGTTGAATCCAGGTCTAATTTCAAAATCCATGTTTTTTTAGTTATTCAACACTGCTTTACTTGATTTTCTGGCTCCACATTTTATGGTAATACATCATTGTGTTTGTCTTTCATATTTGATTTGTGCCAGATGACTGACTTTATCTAGTGATTGATACCTAATGTCATTTTTGCCACAATTGATAAAAAATTTCAGATTATTTTCCTTTATAGGTACAAGCACAAATTTTAATCAAATACAATGAAATTAATAATAATGAGTATTATGGAAATGAGCATTCTCTGAGATATTTGTAGATATAGATAATAGTTTTTAGTAGTTTTAACTTCTTTACTACTTTTCTTTCTGACTGGCCCATTGTAGTAGTTATATTACTGGTATATTGACAGCAAATATACACCCTCATTTTTCCACATAGTTTTTAATTTTCTATTTAATTTGTACAGAATATTAATTTATATTCTTTTAAAAAATGAGTGTGGGTAATGAAGGGAGTTGGAAGTATGAGGCCAAAATGAATACATGCATTTGAAACTGTGCTAGCAATTGAGTGGTATCAGATAGGACACCAGATAGGACAGATAAGGAGAGTTGAGGGAATATTTGTGGCGAGTCAAGAGAAGAGAGGGATAGATCTGAGGGCAGATATTTCTGAGACAGGGACTCCAGTACAGGATGTATTTTTATGTCTCTATATGATGGGGCAAGTATAAGTAGTAGTGAGAATTACCCAACAGCTGTGGGGGACAGTATAGATTCTTGCCCACTGATCTCCTTCTGCCTCACATTGTTCTTGAACACCCCAGAGACTCCCCACCTTCTCAATTTACCCATTTGTGTCACAATGATGTGTACAATACCTGGGAACCCAGGCTCTTGGCCACCCACTGGTGCCCGAGCTATATTGCTGTATCTCTTGGAGAGTAGAGGAGGCCAAAGAATATGAAAGAGAAGAAAACTAGAAGACAGACTTATTCATCAAAGTTTGGAAAGAAAGTATGAGGTCTCCCCAGGTATTCTCAGTTTCTTGGGAGACATTGACCTGTTGCCCTGCCTTTCTTTCCTTCCTCCAGTCTCAACTTCTTGACACGAGCTGACATACTCCTTTGCCTTGTCTCCCTGAGCTTTCTGTGCACAACCTGTGCTCTCCCTCTACCCAACTCACCTGTCCTGACACTCAGGATCTATCACTTGAAGGCTAGTACCTCTGCCTTGTCTCTTTCTGACCATATGTAAAGACTCAACGGGCCCATCCACAATTTTCATTGAAGCCCACCCCTTTCTACACCTTACCACTCTCATTCCCCCCATATCAGGGCTTAAACAAACAAACAAATCTAGTTCTTTGTTATCAACAACACTTGTGCACACCCCCAACTGCTGGAAGAAAGTTGAAGTGACTTTTTAGTGTCATAGTGTTAGGGGGAAGGAGGTCCTGAGCTAATTCCATACAGGCTTTGTGGACTCCACCCCCACCCCAGACCAAAGCCATCAGGACATTGGGAAAGACAAATCCCATCACCACCAAAGGGAAGGTGGCTGGGACCTGAGGATGGAGTTAAGCAACCAGGTTTGGTATAAAAACCAGACATGTGGGCTTTGGGGTCTCTCTCTCTCTCTCTCTCTCTCTCTTTCTCTTCTCCTGGCTTCACGGCTAGTGGCTCGCGGCCAACTCTGAGAGTGCCATTTGGGATTCCAGATAGGCAGATCGGGTAGGAGGCACTTAAGACTTTATCTCCCACTTTTCTCCCTGAGTTGTACATTTCCTCATTCCCCTTCCCTTGTGAATAAATCTTTTATTAACCTTTTGTGTGTGCCTGCAGCGGAGTATTAAGTCCCTTTTAAGCGCGCGGGTGAGGACCCATAGTGAGGCAACCCATTTTATATCAGGGCTGCCCTGTAACAATAGCCCAAACAATTTAATGTTTTATGCATATGGTGATTATATAGGATCTTGCAAGAGAAAACAAAAGCGTGGGCAGTTACCATATCCACTTAATAATTTCAAAGTCAATATTAAGCTTAAACTGATCTATATTTGGTTGGTTCTCTGTCTACACTAGCAGAAAGTCTGCACTATTCAAAATTCTTCTGGACAATCACATCATGCTCAAAGCACTGGTTCTTTTTTTCTTCCAGGAAGTTAGATCAAATTACAATCTAACAAAAATATTTAATGACTTTTGTTCATATCTGTTAAAAGTAAAGGTCAATATTTGTGTATTATGTTTTCATCTGTTATTCTGCTGTATGGAAAACTTTACCTGTGTGGAGCCTACTTTGAATCAAACAGACGCCATCTTCTCTGTAACTTCCCTCCTGGCCGAGACTTCTGGGAGAATTGCTGAGGCAGTCTGACTCAGCAGTGGGGGACTACGAAATAAAGGAGACATCTGTTCATGGTTACGACAGACCCCATATTGCAGCCTCTGTCTGAAGACTCCTGTCAACCAATCCAGTAGTTTTACAGTGAATGACCTAAGCTCAGGCTACTTCCCTCCTTAACCATTTGAAATTCCCCACAGGCCTCACCCAGGTAGAGTATATTCTAGGACTGGCCGTGGGTTGTGGGTCAGCTCGTGGCCCCTAATCTTGAATAAATACTTCTTGATTATAGTACAGACCAGTTAATTCTTGGTCAAAATGTGAATAACCTAAATTTCTACCTAATAATTTTAAATTTTAGAGTTTTTATTTTGCCCTAAAAGGAGAAAAATAAACCAAGTGGTTCCCCAGTCTAATCTTCAAGCTTGACTTGAAAATAAAGGTCTTTTTTCTACCCTCTTTCATCATGTGGTCATGATTTTTTTCCATCCACACTAAAAAGCTAATAAAAAACAGGTAAAATTTCCCTGATTAAGTTATTTTCAGCATTTCTAGATATTTCAAATGACAGATTTTCAAAAAGATAAATTTTATGATAGTGTAATGAAAGTAAGTATATTTTCTAAATCTTGACTATTGAGTATAACAGTTGATTAGTATTGGGAGAATGAAGCCAATTCATTTATTATGTAACACAAGGTTATATTTTTCAGAATAATTTCTTTATTGAGTAGTAAATATAATTTCCCTCAGCAAATCTAGAACACATTCTGCTAAGTTGGCTGCTTTCCATCATCCTTTATGAGCATTTCCCTAGGACAGCAAATATCTCTTGAAAACATGATTTGTGATGACCTCATACCATGCGATCAAATGCTATTCCATGATTTTGTTGGTAACTTGAGAATTGGTTGTGTCTTATTTTTCCATATTAGACAATATTTAGCATTAAGATTTCCTTCATTCAAAACTTTTTCCCTCACCTGAAAGAGAAAGGATTGGTGCTGAGATAAGACCAGAGAAACATCAATTCCAAAGAACACCTGCACCCCTATGTTTATAGCAGCACTATTTACAATAGCTAAGCTTTGGAAACAGCCCAAATGCCCCAAAATAGATGACTGGATCAAGAAGATGTGGTACATATACACCATGGAATATTACTCAGCATTCAAAAAAGATAAACACATGCAATTTGCAGCAACATGGATGGCGCTGGAAGGGATCATGCTCAGCGAAATAAGCCAGAAAGAAAAAGAAAAATACCGGATGGTCTCACTCATAGCAGGAATCTAGAAAACTTAAATAAGGGACCAGGAAATTGAATAACTATAAGAAAGTGAAAATCAAAATCAACAAAAATCTATGAACCAGAGACACTTTTGGGGGGGGGGGGGGGAGGGGAGGGATTGGGGTCAGAACGGGGGGGGGTTGCAATTGTATGGGGAATATAAAAATAAAATTTATATAAAAAAAAAAGCTACTTGTTGAAAACACTTTCTTCTTCCTTGTGTGTCTTGCAGATGGCTTTAGTGTGTCCAGACTGCCTTGATCTGCTGCTTCTTCCTTTATGGCCAATAACTGGGCCACCTGACCACGACTGGGCCAGAATGAGTAGTGAGCTCTGAGTGTCCAAGACCAACCTGGAGGTCAGGTTTAGCACACCTCCTTGACTGTTCTCAAGTTCTCGGTCTTCTTTTCCCACTGTATAACTGGTCTTCCACTTCCTTAGATTACGCCTCATTTGATACTGCAGTTTGATGATTTGGTTTCTTTTGCTTCAGTTTCCGAACAGTCACTGCATACATAACTGTGCTACTGTGATTTATGAAAATAAATGGATATTTGGTCTTTGACCCTGTTCCTGGCACACAGCTCCTAAAACCCCTGGAATTTCCTGAGCGATAAAGGTATCTTTTGTTATGTTAATAAGGTGACTTTTGGAAATCACCTAAGAATAGAGTCTCCTTGCCAGGAGAAGCAACCATGTGGTTAGAGGGCTGTAACTTATGATCCCACCCCATGATCTCAGGTTTGGGGGAGGGACTGGAGGTTGAATCAATCACCAATAGCGAATGATATAATTAATCATGTCTAGTAATAAAACCCCCAAAAGAATGGCTTCAGAGAACCTTCATATTGGCAAATGTAAAGGGAATTGGGGAGAGTGATGTGCCCAGAGAGCACATGGAAGGTCCAAGCCCTTTCTCTGTACCTTAAGTATCTCTTCCATAAGGCTGTACCTGAGTTATTATCTTTTATAATAATCTAGTAAGTGAAACGATTCTCTGCTCTGTGAGCTGTTCTAACAAATTAATCAAACCCAAGGAGATATTCACCAGTACTTTCAATCTATAGACAGTTGGGCAGAAGTACGGATGATACCCTGGACTTTTGATTGGTGCTTGTTGGGGGGAGGGGAAAAGACTAAATCCTTTACTTGTGGGATCTGATGCTACCTCTAGTAGGTAGTATCAGAATTCAATTGAATCTTAGGACACCCAGTCGGTGTCTGAGAATTGCTTAGTAGTGTGTGTGTGTGTGCGTGCGTGTGTGTGTGTGTGTGTGTGTGTGTGTGGCAGGGGGAGGGGAGAGGCTGGATATCCACACACAAAATTAGTGGGAATTAGAATCCTGACAACCCCAATTTGTTTAGTTCCAGAGTTCATGTTGGCCTTCACATTCCATCTGCAGAAACTGGATCTTGACTCTGCACTCAGGCCCCATTCTCAGTTCAGAACTCCTCAATAACCACACACCACTTCTGCCTGCCAGGACCTGAGGTTGTTCCTTCAGCATCTCTCCATCACAATAGTCAACTTCTGTTTGCTCAACTCAGTATGCATGGATCATCTTCAAATATTGTCCTCTCTCTGAAAAATAAATACCTTGATTTTCAGTGTCTGCAATTGCATCCATTCATTCAGTACCAGTCCCAGGCCAATGGTCAGAAACAGCGCTTGGTAATCATCTCTTTTGATCCTGGTTCCTCTTTGCTCTGCTGGCACCTGCACCCACCTCTCTGTGTCCCTTCTGCATCTTTAAATGGAGATAATCATGATACTGGCCTCCTAGACTTGCGAGGATGTGATAAATCCACATGTGTAAAGTACTTAGACCACTGGCTGCCCCTTAAGTGTTTAGTATGTTTTAATTTTATTATCCTGGGAAATTCTTCTCCAAGCACTACTGTCACCTGCATATTCAGGCTGGCTTATCCTTGGCATCCCACAGTAGGGCTGGAAAGGGTAGGCAGGGAGGATATCTCTGGGATTGCAGCTTCTCTTACCAGAAAATCACAAATGGCATAAGAGCCTTTTGCCAAATTCAGACTCAGCGATCACTTGTGTTTCCCTTTTATCTTATTTGAAGCAAGCAAATAAAAAGAAGTATTTCCCTCTGAAGTGCATACAATGGGACTCTAACAAGTACTTGGTCACGAGAACATTCCATGAACACAAAGGGCTTGCTTTGAGCTGTATCTCCCTCAGCCTCACATTCCAGGCTTAATGTTAGGCAGGAGGAGACTGGAAAAAGTAGGTGGAAATTCAGTATATTATATAACTCTCAAGAGGTGGACCGCAGCAAAATGCATGCTGACAAAATCATAGAAACAGAGAACAGAACTGTGGTTGCCAGAGGCTGGGGTGTGGTGCAAATGAGGAGATGTTGGTCAAAGGGTACAAATTTCCAGTTTTAAGATGAATAAATTCTGGAGATCTGACATCGGTGTGGTAACTGTGATTAACAACAATGTATTATGTACTTGAAAGTGGCTAAGCAAAATCTTAAATGTTCTCACCGCACAAACAATATTGTACCAAAGTTGGGTGACGGATGTGTTAACTAACCTTATCGTGGTGATCATTTTGTAATATATACACATATCATCACGCTGCATACTTTAAACTCACACAATGTTGCATATCTCAGCTATCTCACTAAAGCTGGAAGCAAAAATAAAGGGTGCTAAGCAGTCTTTATAGATAGGCCTCTGAATGGTGATCAACTTTCCATGTGCATTGATTATGAAACTAATTAATCTTTGTAATGTCTATTAGTGACATTGAACCAAGCCCAGTAATTAGTTGTAAGAAGTAAAGAGCCATAGTTGATGATGATACACTAAAAAAATTTAAATCCTTTTAACTGGGACATGCAAAAATTGTGCCCTTTCCTTCTCTGGGAAGATGGAAGATGTGATCAGGGCAGGAGACAGCTATCCCCACAGACCATGACTCTATGTTGAAGGCTTCAGAAAGAAAGAGACAGAGTTTTAGTGGGCACCCAGAGACACTGTCCTGCAGTGCAAGTTTGCATTCCTGCTCTATTTCACTTTTCTTTTGTGCCTATTTATACTTTCCAGTGGATGCCTGACATGCTAGAGCTCAGTTGGAAAAAAAGAAAAGGTCATCACTGGAATAATCTGAAAATGGGCAGGGGAGATCCTCCCAGTGCATACTAAGCACAACTGGAAGTCACACCATGCAGGTGACAAGACTTGGAAATGACAAAGAAGCCTGACACATGGACAAAGGACTAGTTAACTCTGTCTCCCCATTGTGCTGTGCTGAGGCTTTACCAAAAATAGCAGTGGGTTCTGGAAGCCATGGTCATAGTGCAAAGGTGATATGGAAATTGGAGGAAGTGGAGATGACATGGCCGGTTATGCCTCATGCTTTTCAGCCACCCTTACATACACAGGAAGTAACAGGCAAGACTGTCATCTTTTAGGACAAAGGATGATGATGGAAAAAGAGTTCAAAATATAAAGATCTCACAAAAGCATTCCAACATCATATAAAAAGTTCATGTGACATATCATCTGATTTATTTTTTAAATCTCAACATCTTGTGTCATTTCCTTGATTCTATATCCCCTTCTATTCCCTGAGGTTGAGAAACACTTGCTACTGCTTCAATCACAATCCAAAAAAATAAATAAATAAAATCAACTTTATGAGATTAAAACCCTTTTTTAGGAACAGAGCAGCATTTATTTTAAGGCCTCTTGTTGACATAGCTCAGTGATAAAATTTTGAATTGGGCCTAAATTCAATTCAAACACAGAAAAAAGAATTGTCTTTCAGAAGAGATATTTTTGTTTGGTTTTCTTTGTTCCTTTTTAACATGAACAAAAGCAGGCTGAGGTCTAAATTCAATTCAAACACAGAAATAGGGACTGCCTTGGAGAAAAAATATTTTTGTTTGGCTTTATTTTTTCCTTTTTTACGTAAACAAAATACACCAAAGCAGGGTGAACAATGGACTTTGATGTCCCTTTAAAACAGCATGCATTCTGATAACATAAAAGTTGCCTGTTTTCACTCCTTCTCTTTGATGCTGGTGTTTCACAGGTAGACAATTTAAGTTTGTATACTCTAGTTATTTTTTTATCTATAATCATGTTAATCACTCATTAAGAAACTTACATTTTTCCTTATATTTTGGAACATTTTTCACTAAACACCAAATAATTTAATAATAAATGGGAAGTTTTGAAGCTTTCTTTACAAGTATCATTAAGCTATAAAGAATTGGTTTTTCTTTATGTGCATCTCTTTAGAAATGTTGGCATACTATTGAAAAGTTATTTCAGATAAATACAGCATCCAAAGTAGTAGCATCTAAATATACTAATACCTGGGCCTCCCTGGTGGCACAAGGGGTTAACTTACAATCTATGAAGCTATCTGCAGCCACTGTAGCACAAATTCAATCCCCGGTCAGGGAGTTACCTGCATGGCACAGCAGACCTCTCCTGTCTCGCCCGCTGCTCCCCTCAGCAGTGTATTTCAGTCAGTCTGCCTGTTCTGTTCCCCACTCTGTCGCTGGTGAATCCTCTCACCCCCCCCCATACCGCTGGCCTGTACCCCAGTTCTTGTATGCATAAATAAATAAATCTTTAATTTATACACACACATACATAAATACACACACACACTATACCTGAATCCTTGAGTAGCATTTTTCTGAATTATTTCCCTTTTGCTCTTTGAGAACTTAATACAGGAAGGCCTTGCTTTGCATATGTCGTACTACCTAAAACTTATTTGTATCAGAATCGTGCAATGTGTTTTTTTTTTTTTTAATTTTAACTTCCTCAAGAATCAAACATCACTTTTAGGAGACTGGATTATCTTTGGATTCTGCTAGCAGAGACATTTTTCTCTAAAATGATTGAGAAGTTATTTAGATTGCCCTTAAAAGACGTCCATTTCCCCTGTTAATACCACCTAGAACTATTCTCACAATGCAGGGCAAACACAAAGGGCACTCTACACAGCTCAATATTCTAGCAAGAGGTGCAGCCAGAATTCTGGTTCTTGGTCAAGTTCATCCTAGTGTTCATGAAAAGAGTGAGGAGGGTTACATAAGCTACCTTTTTTCTCCCACATTCTCTTGTGGGTTCCCAGTCACCGATGTAGCTGCCAACTGCTTACATGAGCCTGCGCCACTCCATACCAATAGCGTGCCATCCAAGCCAGCACATGGCTCCATCTCATGCTCATGTCCCACTCTCTAGTTCCTGTGCCACTGGCCCTGGCGGTCAGTACATCCGTGATGTGAAAAAGGAAGATTCTATTCTCTTGGGGTAGTTGTGAAGGTTATATTAAATGCCCACAATGCACTGTGCATTTTCTAGGCACACATAAAGATTCAATAAGTGTTAACAATTATTAGTGTTATTTTGCATGCCCACAGGATATAATTCTGAGGATTGTAGGCATACTCAAGATATTAATTTTCAATTTTAAAGAGTAATTAGAAACATTCATTCTAATCTGAATCTATTAATTCCCTTCTGCTGCAAACAAATTACCACAAATTTAGTGACTGGAAACAGCAAAGATTGATTATCTTACAGTTTAGGAGGTCAGAGATACGAAAATCAAGGAGAATGTGGGACTGCTTTCCTCCAGCCATCTGCATGGAAGGATCCATTTGCTTTCCTTTTCCAGCTTCTAGAGGCAGCCTGCGTTCCTTGGCTCATGGCCACTTTCCTCATTTTCAAAGTTACTGTCAGTGCAACACCATCAAATCTCTTTCTCTTGCTTTCCTTACGTGTCCCATAATCTCATCTCCTCTTATGACTGACACTCTTTTAAAGGAACCTTTTAATTACATTGGGCCCAGCCAGACAATCCACGTTAACCACCTATCTTTCTACCTCAAGATCACAGATTTTGAGAATTAGGATGTGGACCTATTTGGGAGTCCATTATTCTATCTACCACCATGAAGTCTTTTAATATTTTATTAGATTTCTCATCTTCAGTAAAGTTTATAGACCAGGTGACACTGAGTTTTGAAGTCACATAACTTGGAACTACCAAAGCTATTCATTTCCTCATATCAGAAAAATCACATATCACAAAATCTCTGGTAGACATTACAAGTGGTTGATCTGTCACCATGTCTAAACTGTTTTCTGCTTTTGTTGCCTCTATTCAAAAGTCTTTACTTCCTTGGAATGGTCAAATGACATAATTCTTGCCAATGAGAAATTAGTAGAAATCTGCTGGGAATTTTCGGGAAACTTTTCTTTCATCCTTAAAAGGGGCATATATCTTTTTTTTTTTTTTTTTTTTTGGATATATTTTTCTTCAGCAGTCATCTTGTAATCATCAGGAAAAGGCCAAGATCGGGAATCACAGAGACATTAGTCCTGCCATTATCGAATTACTAAAACAACTCCAGCAGCCATCTCCAGCAACTTCCTGCTGTGTGAGAATAAGTAAAATCATATTTGGTCCAGCCATTCCATTCAGGTTCTCTGAAAAAATGTAATAGCAGTCAGAAAAACTACTAAGCTTAACCATAAATGCCACATCACACAGAAAGCATATTTAGGCCAGACAATAGCAGAAACAAACATTCATAATAATTTAATAGGTAATTAATTTGTGCTATTATTTGATAATTTTTAGACTTATTAATGGAAAACCCCCTTATGAGTCAAACCAATAACTTCACAGGGCAAAAAATAAATTGCTGGCTGACGTAAACTGGCTGAGAGAACCTTGCCAAGTATTTTTCTGATTAAGAACATCTCCTATTTTAATATTTATTCTTCGCCTTTGTTTGCCCTTAAAAGTCTATCTGTAATAGAATGTATTTTTCTGCCTCTGTTTACACTAAACATGGGTTCTCACCATTGTTTTCTCTTGGGTCATTGCATTTGATTCCTTTCAATTCTGAAATGTCAAGGTTCTGTATCATTGTAGATGCTAAAACCTTTGTTTTTAAAGGATAAATGCTTCTCTCAGAGGGGTTTTCCAAAAGAATTGAATGGTGCACTCAGGGGTACAAATTACAGGGAAACCCCTACAGAAGCCAGTTTCCATGAAGCATTGAAAATAGACTCAATAGAAGGATATGCACACCTTTGTCAGTGTGCATTCCCCCATCCTTCTGGGTTCTTCTTGGTCCGCATGAGCAAACAAATTTACATCAGATCGAATTATGAGAAAAAGACCAAATTTAATTACATACCTATGGAGAATTCCATGACTGTAAGTTTTAAAGCAAATGGGACAAACTGAGGGCTTATTTCCTGACCCAAGGAATAGAATAGGGAACTTGGACATCAAAGAGAGAGGACAGATGACTTCATGTGACAAAATCTTGCCTCTAGAACTTTGTCCTACATAATACAGATTTTCTATAAAAAGGCTCTTTTTGGAGTTGTCTGTATGTATATGTTGTCTGCATTCTTTAAAGTTAAGGTTACAATTTCCCTAACATCCGTAGGGCCTCAGTTGACCTTAGTGCCACATAGCAAAGGTGACCCATACTGGAAAAAGCCTATCTGAACATGTGTGGGGAGACTGATCCCTATGCCTTTTACCTCTAAGGATGCTTGCAGTGAATGGAAGGTTGAGTGGTCAACAGCATTTATGTAGAATTATGTGGAATGTAAGATACTTAAGTGAAAACTAGAAAAGCAGAGAAAAGGAAAGAGAAGTTTGATTGTCAGCCAGTCTTCAGAGAAACTTTATTAGAGAAGTCTACCATCCTACCTAATGTATGTAGTGAATGTCCCCTAGTCATTCTTGTAATAGTAGAAAACTCATGAAAAGAATTGTAATTTGCAGTCTGGACACTTTAGATATATTCATATGTATATATTTTAAATTTCAAGATGCCATAGATTTTTGAAAACCATTAATTGGCCCAAGCACCATCGATTTAAATATAAGGAGAGAGGAGGGAGTTTCATATGACAAAAAGAGGATAACTTCATATGATAAAACCTTTCCTCAAGCTGCATGCCCTACCTTAAAATAGGGTCTCTAATGACAACAAAAAAGTTTTTTCCAGAGATGTCCCTAAATCCGGGTAATCTTCATTTTTTAAGTGATGTCTACAATTTCTCCTAAGGTCCACAGGATCTCAATTAACATTTGTTCAAAATTCCAAGGCCAAAAGGTCTATCCTGACATGTTATAAAAAGCCTAACTGAACCCTTTGGAGAGATTGATCCTACAATATCTTATATATTGGGTGTACTTATAATTTTTGACGATTACTGTGGAGGTCTTATGATGTGCCTGACAATGGAATAGTAGCACTGTGTTTAGAGATGCAAATGCTAGAATTGAGACAGACATAATTGTTAATTCTGGTTCTGAGCTTACTGTTTAATCTAAAGTAAGCCTTATTTTTTGATATCCAAGTACTTAATATCTTATTTCAGTAAATCATTGTTGGGATTAGGTAAGTGAAGTGCTTCCCACGGAGTCTGACACATAGGGTGACTCATGTTATTAATATATTCTACATGATGTACATGCTTCCTCAGCTATCCATAAGTAGATTGTTCCTATTTGTTATAATTTGGTAGATCATTTGGGGTGGGAGGGTCTGGAAATGTTACTATCATTGATATATATGGAAATTTTTTTGATCATTCCTAGGCCATTAAGGGTTCTTATAAAGTGCTCGCTCTTCTAAGCAGACAGAGAGTTGTATTGCTGGGTATTAGCTAGAGACGTTTAGTCTCCTCACTTACTCTCAGCTATTAAAGGCTATGACCTTGAAGGATAAGCCCAGGATAAAATTTGATGGGTTTAAGAGAAAATAAAACAGGAGTCTTTGTAGACCTCTGTGGTCTTTGAAGGAGGGCCTTAAAGGAAAGTTGTATTTGTTACCTAGGGCTGTTATAAGAGAGAACCATAGTATTTTCAGAGATGTAGCTGAAAGCAAAGAAGGAAGCCCCTGGCCCTCCCACAGCCAAAGACAAAACCAAAGTTCTAAAGGAAAGGAAAGCAATGCTGAAAGGCATCCCCAGCCACAATACAGATCCACAAATCACACCCCTGTCAATGGCCCAACGGCACTAAGGCTCCAAGGGCAGCCCAGAGACCCTAGGAAGAATGCCCCCCAGATAAACAAGCTTGACCACTATGCCGTCATCACGTTCCCCCAGCCACTGATTCAGCCATGAAGACCACAAGCAACAACACACTTGTGTTCATCGTGGATGTGAAAGGCCAACAAGTAACCAGACCAAATAAGCTGTCAAGAAGCTCTATGACTTTGATGTGGCCAGGCCCTGATCAGACCTGATGGAGAGAAGAAGGCCTATGTCTGACTGGCTCCTGACTGTGAAGGTTTAGATGTTGCCAACAAAATCGGGGTCACCTAAGCTGAGTCTAGCTGGCTAATTCTAAATCTGTTCACAATAAAAAAAGAAGTTAACACAAATTGTATGGCTTAGGCAACAAAAATGTATTTTCTCATAGTTCTGGAGGAGGGCACAGGTCAAAAATTAAGGTGTTGGCAGGATTGGCTCCCTCTGGGTGTTCTGAGTCTGTCTCATGCCTTTCTCTTAGCTTCCCGCGATTACTGGCAATCCTTAGTTTTCCTTGGCTTGTACACATAACTCTCCAATCTCTGCCTCCTTTTACAGGTTATTTCCCTGAGTCTCTTCCCTTCTACTTATAAGGACACCAAATATATTGAATTAAAGTGTCACCTTACTCCAACATAACCAAATCTTATTCACATATGCAAAAGCCTATTTCCATATAAGGTTACATCCTGAGGTTTAAGGAAGGATACAAATTTGGGGTTACACAGTTCAAGAGGGGGACATAAAAACATTTGGTTTTACTATCTGGAAAAAGAATAGTAAAGGAGAGGAAGGTTCTCAGAAGGCTGACTTAAAAGGACACAGTGAAGCAGGCTGGGTAAAAACTGAAAACAGATATCTCAAGTGGAATACTTGAGATTTTAAAGAAGAACTGTACAATTTGGGGGCAGAATTAAATATAAAACAAACAAACAAAATTCTAAGAGGGTGGTGAAGAACCACAGAGCAAGATTAGTAGGGCTCCATTTTTCACAAATCCTCTCACCTTCCCCTCCCCCTAAGTGAGGGGACACCAGTTCCATTTGGGCTTGAATCATGCTGCTTTTCAGTCCTGCCCTAGAGCTTCTGTGGTGCAGTGTGTAGGTTGCCTGTGGGCCCTAGCTGGATGAGGTAATGCCAGTAGGCCACCCTTGAGGACGGGGGCGGGGAGAGCAGGCCAACTGGTACCCACTCCCATTACTTCCCCAGCCACTTGTGCTGATATGTACCTCACAAAATTCCTCAGAGAATTCTAAGGAACAGAGCACCAATGAACAGTAGCAATGGCTAATTCAACAGCTCCTGCTTATTTTGACTTTTAGCTTTCTTCTCGTTCACTCTCCCTGCACCTTACTCCTGGTCTCTGATATACGTTCCCAAATAAAACATATGTACATAAGCCTTCATTTCAGTCTCATCTTTTTAGGGAACCCAAGCAAATGAGCTACTCTCAAGCCAGCAGGTACAGGGGATTGATAGTTTGCTGAGAAAAGATAGCTAGCTAGCTAGATGGGTAGATATCTGGATGGATGAGGAGGGAAGAGATACAAGGAGAGGGTTGAGGAAAACAAAACATAGTCTTCCAAGGAGAAAGAGTGCTGGCACCCTTAGACCAGTAGGCAGCAGAGAGAAAATGAAACTTAAATAATGTTTCTTCCTACCCACTGTCCCCTGACAGGACCTACAATAGAGAAACCAGTTGCCAGCGGGTAAGGAATAGTTAGCCTCCATTCAGTTCAGTCCAGTTCTTGGAGATGGCCTTCCCAGCACACAGAACCAGTGGGAAGGATGCAAGCAGAATTTCCAACAAAAACGGGTTTATTCACCTATCAGTTTTCTCTCCTGCGCATGAATCTTACATAATTGATCACAGCCCTCACATGCATCACAAGGTCATCTTTTCAGGGAGGTAAATGCGTTAAAGATGAGATTATTTTTCCAACCACATAAGAATAATTTGTCTGCTACACATTTTTTATTTATCACCATGGAACATAATCATAATACATTTAGTCATCATTTGGATTAAACAGCCTAGTATATTTGGATTTAGAACATCCCCTGGTTCAAATTCCAGCTCTGCTCTTAACAGGGTGTTTCAGCTTTCTCATCTGCAACATAGAATTAAAATATCAAGTCTAGGGGCCTCCCTTATGGCACAAGGGGTTAAGATGCAAACTATGAAGCCGTCCGCAGCCTCTGCAGCATGAGTTCCATCCCCAGGCGGCCAGGGAGCTACCCACATGGTGCAGCAGACCTCTCATGTCTCGCCCACTGCTCCCCTCAGCAGTGTAATTCAGTCTATCTGCCTGTTCTGTTCCCTGCTCTGTCTCTGGTGAAACCTCTCACCCCCCACATCTCTAGCCTGTACCCCAGCTTTTGCATGCATAAATAAAAATATCTTTTAAAAAAAATCAAGACTATAACAACTTCCCAAGGATTTAATGAAATGAAATATTGTAAATAATGGCTATATTTTTTATTTCCACTCATTTTGTTAGGGCCTCAAGTTTCTACTTATATCCATATACATTGATGGATGTTATTGACAAATGATACAGAATTGAATGACAGTCTCAGGCATCTAAAAATTCTTAAGTATTTTCTCTTAACATTTCAGGCAATAAGCTGTAATAGTTTATCATCCCTCTTCTTAATGTTCTTAACTTTATAAAATATACTTAAGTTAATTCTAAGTGACAAATGAGCTTCAATTCAATGCTCTTTCAATTGGCTTTAAATTAAAATTGACCGTGATGAAGTAGTATGCGTTCAAGAGTCTTGGTGACAGCTTGCCTGATGGCTGACAACGATGCATCACCAAGGGAAAGACCCAAAGCTATTGGAGGCTTTGACTTAACCTTCCAGTTGGCTGGACACCATCAAGTTCACTGCCTGGGAGCTGCCACAGGGACTTTGGGCCTCAGGACTCATCCTATGCCATGTGTGTAAAGATTTTGTGAAAATCTCTGGGACTCAGGTGCAAGTTATCTTCTTCGATTCAAGAACTCGTGACTCTGTCCAGCCTTATTCTTTGAGAAAAATCTACCCACCTCTTTTGTAATAATCCCTCCCCTCTTCCCTATACAGGATTTTTTTTTCTTTTGAGTGAAGATACAAGAAAAAGAGAATGTAATTAAAAGAAAAATATGGACACAATTCTATAACACTAGTCTTACTATTTTTTTTTTTTTGAAGAGAGAACTAATGTAGTTCTAACAAATTGAATAATGAAGAAAAATCAGATGTATTATGGAATAATAAAGCTGATGCTTTCTCTCTGGGTTATGTAGTTGTTAAACCATATATTTAATTTGTTGAATATTTGTGGTTATTGCTCTGTTTATAAAAATGATTGCCAATTTCAAGTCTGAGGAGCACAAGCCAGGGGGCATTGTAACAGATACGCACTAATCCTAACAGTGTTTGAACAAGGAAGCTGGCACTCCTTGGCAGAGCTCAGGTGTTACTACCATACTTAAGTCACAATTGAATTAGAAAAATATCCTACATGGAAACTTTTTCTCAGGAGCCTTGACTTTGAATCTCAGTTTTCAATGCACAGAGAGAAAGGGACTGTAAAATGCATGCATTATCAATGGGACTTATGGAAGGATGCAAGTTAAGGGAGGAATCAAAACTTTTCTTTAAAAATCAGAGAGAGGGCCTCCCCGGTGGCGCAGGAGTTGAGCCCTGGGGTGTGAAGCTGCCCGCATCCTCTGCAGCACTGGTTCGATCCCCGGCTGCTCCCGGGCCACCAGAGGAGGGTCCCACATGGTGCGCAGACCTCTCCTGCTGCCCGCTGCTCCCCTCAGCAGTGTACTTCGGTCCTTCTGCCTGCTCTGCTCCCCGCTCTGGCTCTGGTGAATTCTCTCACCCTCCCGCGCTCTGACTGTACCCAGTGCTTGTATAAATAAATAAACAAACAACAACAACAACAACAAAAAAGAGTTCTTTATTTAAAATAAATAAATAAATATATAAAAATAAAAATAAAAATCAGAGAGACCCTAGGGCCTCCCCTGGTGGCGCAGCAGTTGAGCGCTGGGCTGCCTCTGCTGCACCGGTTTGTTCCCTGGCCGCAGGCGTGGGTCCTACACACACACAAAAAAAAATCAGAAAGACCCTATAGGAAATTTTTGGACTGGGCGCTAGTAACACTGCTGTCCTTGGGACTCTGTCAACAGCAATTTTTAATCACAGATCCTGGGGAAATGGACCAGACTCATTGCCTCACACTTCTCTTCAATGGTGTCAACCTGCCAGAGAATTGTGGAAGCCCTCCCACTCCTGGAATGGGGAAGCTGCTCTGGAGGGAAGCGGCAGGGTTTAAGGGTACACTCACTGACTCTTGGGCTGGTGTGAGTGAAGGTAAGCACCTGACGGGAAGCGTCTCCCAGTGTTTTGCACCCTAAGTGGCTCTATAGCCTCACCTGAGAGGCTTCACCAGTGCTAAGATTCAGGCAATAGCCAGAGCATCCGGCCATCTCAGGGGGAGGATGTGAGCACTGCTGGCTCAGGTCTGCATCTGCTCTAGCACAGAGCAAGTGCCAGGTGTTTCAACCTCAACTGCCGTACTTCAGTCTAAACTATGTCGAATGGCAGTTTGTCCCTCTGACAAAAATGCACTTAAAATACTAAAATGCACCTGTGGCTGATTAGATCTCTCTGAGTCCAGACCGACCTGCCAGCCTGAATGAGCAGCTGAGGATGTGTTTCCAGAGCTGTCTAGTTTGGCTGTTTTTCAAGTAGCCTACTGATGGCTGGGTTGGTCTATTTTCTCCTATTCTGGCCTATTCTGTCTTCACTTCAAGGGCTCTGAAACTGACTTCTCTGCTCTGTTTGGAGATCTGGCAATGCCTGCTGACGTTCCTATGATCAGAATTCCCAGATCCCAGTTCTCAATGGGCCATGTCTTCACACGACAGTGGGATGAAATCATTCCCAGACGAGTTTGAGCACAAAGCATCCTGACTTGGAGTTTGCATATTTAGACAAGCCTTTTCCTTGTGATTTCCAGATACGGCTCCTTCCTCTCTACTCCCCAAAGCACCCAGCTGATATACCTGCCTATTGCTTCCTCTGCCCTGTATCTGTAGTCCCTGGTGTACACGACTTGCCCTGACCAGACTATGGGTCCAGAGACAGTGTTTGATTCAACTCTGATTCGCCACAACAAATACTCCAGCATCTGGAAAGGTCACTTGAATGAATGAGTGAATGGCTGACTTTGTAAATGAATGAATAAATGAATGAAGAATGAATTTGTAACTATTAAAAGGAATTGCAGAAATCATAACTTCTAATTGGAAAGGGAAGAATTCTTGTGCTCACTCAAGCTTTTCTTTGCATTAGGAAGATGTGGTAACTGAGGGATGGCCAGAGGGAACATGAAAACAGATTCAGGAAAGAGACATTGTCATGAGTCAAACTTAGTCCTTTGTTTAGATAATAGAGGGTAATGCCAGAGTTAGTAATAAGGTGGGCTAGACAGTCACAAAAGTACAATATGAAGAAATAGTTGTTAGTTGCTTTCAGCGAACATGTCGGCAAATTAGTATTTATGTTGGAGAAGTTCCTTAAATTCTATTATTCCAAATCTATGGTAACATTTTTTATGATTCAGTCTAGTGTATTCACGGAGTTCAGTCAGGAACATCAAGATGGGACAGGAAGATTCCTCCATGTGTCCCTCTCCCACTAGCGGGTGGTTTTTTTTTGGATGAAGTTTTTGTTATAGACCAATTTTTGTTATAGAAAATAGAACAGGCTAAGCCATGGCTAAGATCTTTTCAACCTGTAAAATGTTATGATTTTATACTTTTAAGTAGTTTTGAAAAAAAATTACTCAGAAGCCTCTTTACTTAAAAAAAAGGGATCCAAACACACTTCTCCCCATGAATTCAATTTAAACATTGAAATTGAAATTATGTATTCAATGATTCATTGGAAATTTTTCATCAATATTATCTATTAATGAGAGTTCAAATGTACAAATTATTTAATTTCTCAACTTTTCTTAAAAATAAAACATAAAAATACTTTCTGCTAGAAACTCCACACAAGGATGATGTTTTCATTATAATTTGCTGAGCTGTATTTTGTTAGGGCTGATAGGAATGGATTCCTCCTGTAGTCCTGAGAGCCATCACAGTCTTTATTATTCTGTCTCCCATTATTTCCCTTTGGTCCCAACTATAAAACAAGCTGAGCTTACATCAGCCAGAAGAGTTTGGCATTGACTTAAAAGCTTCTCTTGAAAATTTAATTCCTTTTGCTTTGCAAAAATATACCAATTATGTACACATAAAAAATTTCTTGTGGTTCGACTCTGGCATTGAGTTCCCGCATAGAGCATGTGCTAGTCTTCATCTGCCATAATATGTTAAACTAGATTTTACAGATTTCTAAATTGGTTCATTAATGAAGAATGCACATTTGAAGCCAAAACAGATTCTGATAAAAACAAACCAAACTTCCCTTTTCCTCTGATTTTCCTTTCATAACTTTATTTTTTTTTATTTTTTAAATTTTTTTTATAGAGGCATGTTTTATTTATTTGTTTGTTTGTTTGTTTGTTTTGTTTTTGTTTATACATGCACTGGGTACAGTCAGAAGCGCGGGAGGGTGAGAGAATTCACCAGAGCCAGAGCGGGGAGCAGAGCAGGCAGAAGGACCGAAGTACACTGCTGAGGGGAGCAGCGGGCGGCAGGAGAGGTCTGCGCGCCATGTGGGACCCTCCTCTGGTGGCAGGGGAGCAGCCAGGGATCGAACCGGCGCCACCGAGGCTGCGGGCAGCTTCACAACCCAGCGCTCAACCGCTGCGCCACCGGGGAGACCCTTCCTTTCATAACTTTAGATCTTTCCAGAACAACTGTCATCTCAGATTACCCCCAAGATTGCCCTACTCAGGGGAAAGTAATATTTTGATGGTTTCAGTTATCAGGCACTATGCTTTGCATTCATGATCACCAGGCAAAGACATTTATATGGGGTGAGGTTGCCTTGACTGGAACCATAATCTCATGTTCTTGTCTATCTTTGTCCAATGTAATCAGTGTACTGGGAATTGTGCAACTGATCCAGGATTTTATTTCAGAGGAAACCTGGTTCTATGAACACATTCTTTGTGGGCAAATTCATCCTGAATGCCAGGAAGTCCAAAGATAAGTCGCCTGTTATATGGTTCTCTGGAAATATGAATTTGTGATCAGGCTGGTTATCTGGTGTGTTGATTAGAGTGTAAATGAGGATGTAGAGAAGGTGGAAAATATTGGAAAAAGGCAAGTTGATGAATGACACCTATGTAAATGAAACAAGGAAGAAGAACACTCAATCTGAGGTTCAAGCCATTCTTCCATGTGAGGAACGCCCCTGTGGCAAGCTGATAGGAGAAAGGAAATAATTGATAACTTTGGAAGTGTCAAGGTTGGCCAGAGTTTTACCTGAATAATAAAAGTTACTTCTCTCTCAGCATTGACTACAGATAGACAGGGGATGAAGCTGAATGACTGCCCAGAAAAATAGAACCACTTTAATACACATTTTGATGGCTAGCATAAACCACCTCTCAATACATAGCAAACCCCTCCTTGAGAAAAATCAGGCCTCTCATCTGTCTCCCTGACTTATTTGTATTTTATCTGTCAACTTTATGATGAGTTTGAATTCTTTATCCTTTATTATTTATTATTTATTTTTTATTATTATTATTTATTATTATCCTTTATCCTTTATTATTATGCTTTATCCTTTATTACAATGTATTTTTCCCTTCACTTTTTCATAGAGTGAAACATGGGAAATTAGAAAGAAAAGGAATATCTGAACTTGGCCTCAAAACACAAACTTCATGCTGCATTTTGGGAAAAAGACAAAAGTTGGTCAAACCCAGAAAGAAGTCTGCACCTGGTTTGTCTTTTCCATTTTTTCTTGAATGTGTAGAGTAATCCTGAAGTACTTCATATGGACTTGCAAGTGACTGGTTTGGGCAAAAGGATTTTTGTGGTGTTTTCCATGTACTCTGTCCAGACCAGCTGAGGTAGGCATACAACTATGTGAGAGAGCAGAGTTGGAATAGACACAACGTCTCCCACACCTTCTTGTCAGTTCTGCTGTTCTCACTAGTTATTCATTAAGCTCTCGGTTATCTTTCAAAACCTTCCTTAGGTACTGCCTTCTTTGGAAGCCTCTTCATGCTGTCCTGATCCTCCCCCAAGTGAATCATTTTCCCTACAATGTTTCTAGATTTTGTGCATATTTCAATATTTTGAAATCATTTATATGCATCCTGTTCATTATGTAGCCTTCTCCTCTACTTATATGAGAATCCCCACAGTGAACAGATTTTCTTTTAGTAAATGTACCTAGTAGTAAAGGGCAAAAAGTAGGGACAAATAAAATGTCTGTTTAACTAATCTGCCTGCGGTCATTTTGATATGGTGTTTGCAAAGGTAGTTCCAGGAATTTACTGTTCTCTATGTCCAGGATCTACTCATTGATATTTCTATTCTGGCCCAATAAATTTCTCTCAAAGCCAGTTCCAGTCTCTTATGAAATGTTCTTCTCACGAGCCACTTCCCCTTCCATGCTGTTAAAACTATACATGTATACATAGTACAAGCCAAATGATTCTTTGTGAAGTCCAGGAATTGATGGGAAAATGAAAATACTGTGTTGTGTTTGTTTTAAAACACTGATTTTTTTTTCCACCTTTTGAGTCAAAATTAGGAAGTAGTTGACCAAGGTATCTTGTACTTGTCAGCAATATTGTTTTTTACTTTCTAAATGGTAATGGTACCTAAAATAATGCATCTTTTAGTGATGAAAAAAATCCTACTGTGGTGAGCTAGTCTTATCAGGTTATATGGTGAAGTTTAGAGTCAAAGGGCTACATTATAAATAAACCCAATATGCTTTTCCAGAGTAAAGTAGAGGGATCAGACTTGAAGATCAGAGGAAAAACTTTATGTGATATTCATTGTTCTCTGTCTGGCATCTGATCTACTATGTGCCTGGCATTATATATATATAAATAACAATACATAAAAATAACAATGACATCTAAAGTTTTTAGTCTCTAGTCACTGAATTTTAAGTTTTTCTCATATATGAGCTTTTTAAATTCTCAAGTGGTTTCAAATGTGATCCCCATTTTCAGATGTGTAAACTGAGGGTGAAGTTAAATAGGTTAGTGTACCAAGGCAGATATTGATTTTGAATGTGATAGTTCTGTTGCTCTCCATGGTCATTTGCTGTGTCCATTCTCAATTTCCAAGTTATCAACTTTCCTAACCACTTTTCTGGAATTCATAGATTTAATATGTAGGTGAGTAATTTGTAATTACTCATATAAGAAATTTTTATTTAATGATCATAGGCAAAATCCTATCAAAACCAAAAAAGTTCTGAGAGTCACTTGTGATTATGACAGTGTTGTATTTAGCACCTGCAATATTGTGGAGAAGGAATCAAATTTTTAGACATAGAAAAAAATTATAGGCTTTCATCCTTCAGGTCTTGGAGAGAAACTAAATTCAGTGGGCTTGACTAATCTGCTCTGTTGGGGTTGAAACCTATTTCTTGTTACAAAGAATCACAAGCATAATCCTAAGAAATTACTGACATGATTTCACATCAAAATTTGAAATCTCAGTGCAAAAGAGTCCATTAGAGCAGTCACCTTTTTTTTCTTTCTATTGACTGCAGAGTCAGGACTAGGGTAGAAGGGATGCCATGCTAACCATGGAAGCAGCACTGGTCTAAACCAAATGTGACTCACCTGGAGGACTTTTTCAAATATGGATTGTTTGATACCTGGAGTTTCTGATTTATTAAGACTTTAACAATAGAGCTCCCCCCCCCAACTCTGGTGATACCTGTGAATCTGCATTTAAGGCAATTTCCAGTTGTTGCTGGCCTAGGTGCCACCCTCCTCATGAAAACCACTGAGTTCATCTTTAGAATACCTGGACTTGAATCCTGAATTCTTCAGTTTACTAGTCTTGACCTAGGGGATTTAGTTATCTGAGTCTTGTTTCCTTATATATAAACTGAACTGTAAGCCACTGTTCTATTATATAAGAATATATATAATATTATATAAGAATATATACAATATCCAAGTTATTAGAACAACCTAAATGCCCCAAAACAGAGAAGTGAATTAAGAAGATGTGGTATATATACACAATGGAATGCTATTCAGTCATAAAAAAGATGAAATCTTGCTATTTGCTACAACATGGCTGTATCTGGAGGGATATATTCTCAATAATATATGACAGAGAAAGACCAGATGATTTCACTCATAGTTGCACAATATAGAAAAATAAAACAAAGGAACAGAAAAACTAAACCAAAACAAACTCTAGAAATTTGACTGTAGAACTGAAGTTACCTGAGGGTAGAGAGAGAGGAGAATGGGGGGGCAGGCTCAGTGGTCTCTGGTAGAGGACTATAGGTACATGGATGGCAGGTGTGGTATAACATACGTTTGAAGAGGTGTGAATCTATACATCCAAATTATATACAACGCTGGAAGTCACAGTTACTGCAATAAAAATAATTCAATAGTTAAAAGAACCTGTGTCAAAATAATAAATTTGCAAATTGCTTAAAAACAATAACTGTTATTATTACTAATATTATTGTGAAAAAACTAGATTTGTGTTACCCTAAACAGGACCTGGTAGAACTTTTTGGAAACCAGCAATGAACAGGAGTGGAAAGAACATGGGGTCTGCAAGTGTGTTCAAATCCTCACTCCACGGGACAGAGTCTGTTTGCCATCTGGGAATAGGAATAGGACGACCGATCCGGCAGCCTCAGGCCTTTTAAACTAATACACATGTAACGAATTAGGACAGTGCCTGGCACATGGTTGGCACTCACTAGATGGTAGCTCCCAATATCATTTTCAGCTTTGATAATACAGCCATGTCCCATGAGGTGGCCATGTCCCTGAGCCTGAAAGACTATATTCCAACAGTGTTGCTTTGAATGAACAGGTGGACTTACTGACCTCCATGGCTGCTTCCAAATGAGTCTAATGTCAGCACAAAGCAAATCTATCTGGTCAATTGCCAGCAACCAGACTGTTTTCCCTAGTTATGCCATGCATGGTATTGCTTCGACCTACCGCATAATCATTAGGCAACTCTTTCTGGAAATCTATAGCAGGCAGAACACGAACAATAGAAAAATTGAAATTAGATGAAGTTCGGTATACAGAGCCCTTCATTTTCTCCCTGGATTAGGTGACAATTGAATCAAGTCTAAACCAGAGAATGCATGACAGCACAATGAGCTCCTCACTAACAAATGCCAGATAAGCTCCCTGCTCCGGCTGGGTGGAAGTTCCAGGCTTGCAAAACCCTGTAGTTAATAGAAGCAACAGCTGGAGCACAATTGCTGACCGAGTTGCTGAACTCGATGCCATGTCATGGGGCTGGAATGCAGCTCACAGTGCCTTGTTGCACAGACTTTCCTCTTCCACCTCATGATGATTAGAAGTTGTTCAGCCGGGCTGTGTGTTTTCTTGCACTTGCATGAACCAACACTCTGCCCATTCAACTTGACATCACAAAGTGATATACAGATGGGCAGAATGTCCTTGAACATGCCAGCCTGATTCAGGGCTAGCAAGTAATTGTCTCAACAAAAATGACACAGAATTTGCTTAGAGTCTATCTCTCTCTTCCTTATTAGGTTGAAGAAGACTGGGTGGGTCACAGGACTGGTAAGAAAAGGTAAAGGCCTTTCAATTTGATCTCACAGGATCAGATATCCCTTTTGCCATTCTTTGACAGTGAAATGTGGAACTGACAGCCAATGTAAAAAAATGTACATGAATGTCTAATATTCTATTTCTTTGCTAATTTTAAGATAGAAGTGAAATATCTTTCATGGGGGGAGTTGGAAATGCCTCCGATGATTGTGGGGTAATATACTATTCTTCTGACATTTTTTTGCTATTCTTTAGAGATTGACATGGTCAACTTCTACCTTTTTCTGCCTTCTGCTCTGCTTCTAGATTCCATTTACCTGTAATTCTGAGATCTTTTTTCTCACTTTCTTCCATGGTCTGTTTCCAGAGTACTAACTTTCTTTCCATATGGTTCAATGCCATCTTCCATGACAACTTCCCAGAGTCATCATCCTCTGGTCTTTCCCACTGGGATCAACACTGTTTTTATTCTATTTCATCCACTTTCCAACAGGCCACATCTTGTAGTTGGTCACAGCCCAGATCTATTCCACTTCCAGGTTAGAAATCCTGAAATCCTTCCCTTTTTTCTCATTTTCCTTTAAAAGATTTTATTTATTTATGCGTACAAGAACTGGGGTACAGGCCAGAGGTGTGGGAGGTGAGAGGATTCACCAGATACAGAGCAGGGAACAGAATAGGCAGATAGACCGAAGTACACTGCTGAGGGGAACAGCGGGCAAGTCAGGAGAGGTCTGCTGCGCCATGTGGGTAGCTCCCTGGCCAGCAGGGGATCAAACTTGCACTGCAGAGGCTGCAGACAGCTTCACAGCACTGAGCTTAACCCCTTAAGCCACCACGGAGGGCCCTCCTTTCATTTTTATTGCGACCTCTAGTTCACCACTCTTACCAGATGACCTACTCCATCATCTTAATTTAGTTTCACTGCTCCTGCAGCGATCTGAACTTAATGGTCAATCATTTCAATTCAGTAGCACCTACGGTTCCCTCTGTGTTATCCCTCAAAGATATCTTCCCTGTTTCCTCTTCTCTAGTTTTTGCTGGTTCTCTTGAAAGCATTTGCAAAGATATCCTCCACTTTCCCTCTCTTCCAATCTGCTCTGCTCTAATCCATATTAGTTATTTTTTTCTAGAATGATCATTCTGATTTTTAAGTTTCATGAGAGATTTTGTACCTCATTCTCCAAGCATCTTCTAGTTTTTCTTCCAAGTCTTGCTCATGCTATCTCATCTCTACCTGGAAAATACTACGTTTTTTCAAAAGTCAATCTCAAATAGCTCCTCCAAATTCTTCCAATTTTACTTGATTCCATCTGTGTTGTTAAGATTCCAGTTCTAGTATTTATCAGTTTGTGGGATCTGGCAAATCACACCATTTTGCTAAGACCAAGATTCCTCCTTTATAAAGAGGAAATAATACTATTAGGATTTTTATGAAGATTAAATGAGAAAAATGACTGTAATTATAGTACCCACTCAGGAATTAACTCTCTCCTTACTCTTCCTTGTGTCCTTGAAATGAAAGACTATGACATACTCATTTTCTGCCCCTTTGAAAGGTCAACAAGGAATACTTAACCAAACTTGTACATAGTTTGTTTGTTTTTTCCTGTTGAAAGTTGGAGCTCCACTCCTGAGTAACTCCACAAAATTTCTCCTTCATTACAGAAAGACACTAGATGAATTCACCTATTTGGCATTTTTCTGGTAAATTGAAACTTAATGGAAAGCATTGTCACTTGAGAAAAATATTTAACCTTGACATACAGAATAATATTCATATTGGTGTTCTAAAATTTCTGTGCAACATCTTAGGGGTCTGATATGTTTTAATATAATGTTGCTTGTCAATCTTGATTGATCTGGAATACTGTAAGTTATAACAATGAACACATTTCTCTGTCACTTATGTTATTATTAGATTTTAAATTTTTGGTTGTTTCAGAGATTTGACATTTGTAGAAATTGTTTCTGGATAAATTTACAAGAAAGAGGTTTCAATACTTTTATCTATCTAATTGATAAAAACTGAGAGTGAAAGTTTTCTATTATATTGGGTTGAATGGACTATTGGTGATTAACATAATTTTAATAAAATTTTGAAATACTAAAAAAAAAAAGAAAGTTGGAACTCCAACTTTTCATTTACAGTCAACTTCTTAGTTAGTTTTGGTAAATGTAAAGCAGGATAATCTTCACATGAACTCAGCATGGTACCAACAATTCTGTCTAGATTTGTGGTTATATGTCCTGAGTCTGACGTGTAGTTAAGGAGACGGTTTTTGGTGTGAAAAAACCTCAGTCATAATAATATCGGAAAAGCTTTCCCTTCAGGTTATTGACTCAGCATGATCCAGTATGTTTCTGACCAGTTATGACCTTCTCCCCAATGCAGAGCTAACATGAAGTGAGCTGGGAGCACTGATTCACATCCTTGAATGTAGACGGCCCCCATTATAAAATCTAATAGTACAACAGAATTCCTGAAAGCAGGATTCCTTCTTTAAGGAAAAGTAAGGCTCTTAGCTAGATGTTTGTTAAACAATGACATACTGAAACAGTGAACTTGGCATGGGAAAGTTTTTACTCAAATCTCAGCTCCCCAACATATTAACTGTGGCATCTCCTACAAGTTACCTGGCCCTTTTTTACCTTTAAAAGATGATAATATTACCTACATCACAAGTGGCTGTGAGTATTGAAATACATATATAAGGAACCACATAGTAGAGTGCAATACAGAGAAAGAAATTAACCAATGTTATTTGACATGTCAGAGGAAAGAGAAATTTCTCACACAAGAAAGATCTAGCTTACAAGTGTATGTTGTGTTGTCACCAATGACCTAGGTTTGTTTTTTATGGGTCAATTTGTCTAGGCTTTGATGCCAAGTAGTTAGGTCAAACACCAATATGGCTGTTGCTGTGAAGGTACATTTTAGACATGAGTAACATTTAAATCACTAGACTTTTGGTAAAGCAGATTACTCTCCATCATGTGAGTGGGTCTCATCCAATCACTTGCAAGCCTTAAGAGAAAACGAATGCCTTCAGAACAGAGCTGCAATGTAAGTTTTTCCAAGAGTCCACAGCCCGTTGGTCTGCAAATTTAGAACTTCCCATGTCTACAACTGTGTAAGCCAATTTCTTAAAATAAATCTCTTTACACACACACACATACATAAACACACACACACACACACACACACACCCCTTACCTATCCTATCAGCAGCAAAGTTTCTCCAGAGAACCTTCACTAATAAACTTTCTCTTGCTCACTATGTAGTGGTTAAATATCAGGGACCATATCAAACGCATCTTTATCCTCAATAACTATCATAGTATCAGATCCATAGTAAACACTTAGGTTTTATTTTTTTTAATTCTTTTTTTAAAGATTTATTTTATTTATACAAGAGCTAGGGTACAGGCCAGAGTTGCGAGAGGGTGAGAGGATTCACCAGAGACAGAGCTGGGAGCAGAATAGGCAGGCGGGCCGAAGGCACTGCTGAGGGAAGCAGCGGGTGAGACAGGAGAGGTCTGATTCGCCATGTGGGATTCTCCCTGGCTGGCCAGGAATCAAACTGGTGCTGGAGAGGCTGGGGACAACTTCACAGCGCTGCGCTCAACCTGCTGCACCATCAGGAAGGCCCCTTATAGTAAATACTTAGTTTTTAAATTGAAAAAGAATAGTTCACATTTGTATACTACCTTGTAAAAAAGGGTGCTTGAACAACCTATTCAATTAATTCATTACTTTAGCAACTTATTAATTTACCAAAATTTTTTTGGGGGGGCCTTGTCCATATAGCTGTGCTTGACACAGAAAAAAATGTCAGAATGCCTTCTCTCTAGAAGCTCTTTCATGTGTGTGGGATTGCGCTGATGGTAAACTTGGACACTTGGGATCAGTATATCCAGGTGAGAGAGCATGAGAGCCTGCTGAAAGGATGAAGAGAGAGAGGGGGAGAGAGAGAGAGAGAGGAAGGGGTGAACCCAAGAGAGATTTAGGAAGCGGAAATAGATCTTTCTGGGCTATGGGTATGGGAGAGAAACAGAATCTCTCATGTGATCTGATCCTAGCACTCCTCGGCATTGTTTAGGGATACAGACCCCGGGGTGAGAGGGGGCAGATGTATTGCTGCAACCCTCATAAATCAGGAACTAGCAGAGGTACTATGAGAACCCAAACTCCTGCTGTTTTGGTGACATGTTTCCTCTCTAGCCCACACTATGCCACCTGCCACTCCTTAGGCAGTGAGGAGTGAGGAGGAGGTCCCAAAGGGTTCCTGTTAGTTCTTTGTGGTGCAATTTCACTTTCTTGAACTTTCAAATGACTAAACAGCCTGCTGTACTCTGAAGGTTCAGCTGCACTTCATACATCACCCGGGACCCGTCCACTTCCTTTCCCACTAACAGATTTGCTATGCTGTCAAGTTGCCTGTTGCTGATGGGAAAGGCAGGGATATGTGTTTAGAACAGAGGTCAGGAAGAATGCTAATTGGCAAAAATGAAAGTACACTTTCACCGAAAGTCTGAGGAAATCCTACTTTTTCTTCAGAAGTGCCTCAGTCTTTCATGTAAATCAGTGTTGCCTTTCCAGTAAATGACACCCCTTGACTTCTTGACCTTTATAACCTACCTGTCCATCCCATCTGCTTCCCACTCTCTGCTCAGCCATAGTTGTTAACTCAAGAGAAAAGAACCTAAAATACTTAATACTTCAGCAGCTGATCCTGCTTCCTAGCTCAAAGGTGTTCAGTAACTGGTAAGGCTCTCTCTCTGTCTCTGTCTCTGTCTTTGTCTCTCTCTCTCTCTCTCTCTCTCTCTCAGATCTGGAAGCTATAATTCAAACTCACCTTTGGCCCCTGGCATCAGGTTCCAAGTTCTTCCATGCCCTCCCTCAGCTCTTTTCCTTTGACTCTCTTAACACCCTAAGATGGGGTGGCCCACAGACAGCCACAGACTCCAGTTCACACAGCTGGACTTTGCCTTAGTCCCAGTTTCTGAATTTTATCTACACTCTCCAAGGACACTTAATTTTCTAATACCACTTCTCACTCTGCCCTGTAGGACTGCCTTGAGTTTAACCACTTGGGATAGTGGCTTTGAAGTAACTCAAATAGAATATTTATTTATTTAAATCATTTTTTAAAGATTTATGTATTTATGCATACAAGAACTGGGGTACAGGCCAAAGGTGTGGGGAATGAGAGGATTCACCAGAGTGAGAGCGGTGAACAGAATAGGTGGACTGAAATACACTGCTGAGGGGAGAAGCAGGTGAGATAGGAGAGGTCTGCTGCTCCATGTGGGTTGTTCCCTGGATGGACAGGGATCGAACTCATGCTGCAGAGGCTGTGGATAGCTTCACAGTGCTGTGCTTAACCCCTGCACCACCAGGGAGGCCTGTATTTATTTAAATCTTATGTGGGAAAACCTCCTGATTCAAGTGGAATTTAGAACTTTGTAAGACACAGACAGAGCATTCAACAAATGTTACTTCTTTTCACGACTGCCTGCGCTCTGAGCCTTGTCCATCCTGGAACACCCAGAGATTTGCTTCTGTCATCACTTGGGGCATCTTCAAATTGTGATTTGGGGCAGCATCCACCATCCCAGGTTCAATTGTGTTGGCAGCGGGGAGTGCTTGGTGGGAGGTCAGATGAGTCTGACCCAGCACCTGACTCATTTCTGTGGGAGGGTGGGTCTAACACCAGGCCCTACTGGCAACCCCACCCCAGCCTCACTCAGCTGTGGCTGGACAATCATGACTTCCTGAACCTCCAGGGATGGCAATCAGAACCCTTGTCAGATGACTAGGCAGCTGGATCCAATTTTTATATAAAACCCCCACAGAGCCCATGGCCATTCGCATGACCATTTTCATGGTGATGGCTCAGGTGGGCTCATCTAGCACAAATACTTGGTGCATCTCTGATTATTCATCTGGTTGATGGACTTGGTGCTCCCCAACCACATTACTTTGAGTCCACTGGTGATTTCCTGAAAATTATCCTGAGAATCGGGGGAGAGCACAGGAAATATCAACAATCACCCCTTCATCATCAGATTACGTTTTGTAAACTAACATTCCAGGCCAGAAAGTAGTTGGGAGAGGTTAAAAGGGCCCACATTCTTTTGTAACTCTTGCCATTTAAAACCAATGACATAATTGGACTTCAACATCCTGCTGCTTAATCCCTTGCTTAGATCTCAGATTTTCAGTTATTCGCTTCACTTTGGGTTTCCAATTTGGGAATTGAGAGCTGCCACCAGGCACATGAGGCTCTCGGTGTGGTCCCTGGCTCGAGGTCACGCCAGTGCCTGACAACTGGGCTGAGTTTCACTCCAGCGCCTTCCAGAGCTCCGCTTGCCCTTGGGTGTTTGCTGGTCATCTGCTGAGCTGTGTGTTCCATGAAGTCAGAGGCTGTGGCTGCCATGACCACTGCTCTGTCCCCAGCACTGAGTCAGGGCTGGCACATAGAAACTGCAGAATAAATATTTATTAAGGGCCTCCCCGGTGGCGCAGTGGTTGAGCCGTGGGCTGTCAAGCTGCCTGCAGCCTCTGCAGCGACGGCCAGGGGAGGTTCCCACATGGCGCGCAGACCTCTCCTGCCTCCAGCTGCTCCCCTCAGCAGTGTATTTCAGTCCTTCTGCCTGCTCTGCTCCCCGCTCTGGCTCTGGTGAATTCTCTCACCCTCCCGCGCTTCTGACTGTACCCAGTGTTTGTATAAATAAATACATAAATCTTTTCAATAAATAAATAAATATTTATTAAGCGACTGCCTTGCATCCTGTCATTGGCTGCCTAATAGCATTCTTTGTCCTTTTCTACAACAAATGAATCTTAAATGTCAGGGATGAGAAAATGAATACAGGATCAAAGCAGATTAAGGGGAGACACATCATGTCCCATCACCCCTGTTGGCCTGCAGTGCGGGCTTCAGACAGATCTCAGGCCCTCTGTGGAGCATCTTTCTCTCCATTTAAAAAGAAAATCAGAGAGGCTGGGAAGTTATGAGGGAGAGTGAATATAAATGGGATTGGGCAGTCTAGAAGGTAAAGTCTAAAGAACTTCTTCCTTATGGTCTAACGATCAAAGTGAAAATAAAAAGTTAAACTGTGTTAAGATTTTCTCTATGTCAAGCACTGGAGTTTAAATGAATGTTTTTTACTTAATCCTCATAAATTGTCTATGAGGCAGGTATTACTGTCACACCCATTTGTGGACGTGAAAAATCAGATCTTAGCTGAATTTAAATAACTTGTTCAGGGCCTCCCTGGTGGTGCAGGGGTTAAAGACAGCGCTATCAAGCTATCGCCAGCCACTGCAGCACAGGTTCCATACCCCGGCCTGCTTGGGAGTTAGCCCACATGGCACAGCAGACCTCTCCTGTCTCGCCCACTGCTCCCCCCAGCAGTGTATTTCAATGGATCCACCCGTTCTACTCCGTACTCTGTCTCTGGTGAATCCTCTCACCCCCCACACCTCTGGCTTACACCCCAGTTCTTGTATGCATAAATAAATAAATCTTTAAAAATAAATAAATAAATAACTTGTTCAAGCTAGTTAGATGAGGAAGATAGAATTTCATTCCAGTTCTGGGTCCAGAGCTTAATGACCAGTCAGTCTTGTCATTGTGTTCTTTGCTCTTTGCTGGTTTGAATATTTGAACATCCAAGTTTCATTTCATCTTTGTTTGACTCATAGCAACTGATCCAAGGTCATGCACAACTTTTGGAGACAGTAAATATTTGTTAATTTGAAAATGGAGTCAAAAGACACTGGGATAATAATAATACCTGCCTCACAGACTTGTTCTTTCTGAACTCCCCACCGCCAGGTACAACCATTAGCACTGCCACACCATTGAATAGAATTCCACACAGCTCCTGTTCAGACCTATCCTCCTGCCTATGACCTACTGTACTAGGCCCCAGGAGGATTCTCTGCTTCTCGCATATTCTTGTGGCTTAAATGTGACCCCTGTGCTGTAACTCCAGTATTATAATTTGGAACTGTTGGCAGGAAATTTTTAATCTTAGTTACTTTCAACACTGCACTGCCCAGCTAGCTCATTTTTTCCCCTGAATATGTATACTCACCATATAAAATTATAAGCTGCTTCAGTGGATGGGACAATACTTTAGGATTTTTTCATTCTTACCACAAGTCTACTATCAAAATTCCTACTATACTTCACTTTTGGTGGATTCCTAATAAATATTAAATGAATTTTTAGACTACAAGTCATTATTTATTGCTTTTCCTGAAACAATACTTAAATAAGATAAGCATCTTGAATGTGACTATCACCTATCAGCTAAGTTAAAAACTAGAGACAAAGAGATCTATATTTATTATAAACGTGTCTGCAAGGTTGGGTTTTCATACTTTTTGTGTCTAGGTTCTAACCCAACCCTGAAATGCTTTTATAAAAAATTAGGCACAAACTTGTGTTCTTAGGGTTGCCCTATTTATCAGTCACCACATCCTCCTGTGGTTGCTCTATGAAGAGCTAAAACCCAATCAAACACCACCTCTAGCCCAGCTACCCAGAGTGTATTTGTTTGCGCTAATACTTAAGTAGCACATCATAGTAAGATCTTCATAAACAGTTTTTGATTTAATCCACGTAAGACCCTAGGAATCGCTAAATTGTTATTTTCATATTGATACGGAAACCAAGGTGGAGAGTATTGATGTAGCTGACTTAAGAACACACACCTAGAAATGCTGTGGTGATAAGAGGGGAACTGGAATTTCCACATAGGCAGTTGGGTCTGGAATTTGGGCTCTGAACCAGATTCTACAGAAAAAGATCTGCTCCACCAAGGGCCAACCTCTCCCTGTACTATGTATTCTTTTCCCTGGCAGCCATCAACAGTGGGATCTTTATGTGACAATTTAAACTAAGCCCACACACTGAAAACAAAGTGTCAGACATCATTCATTCTATGGTCAAGTCCAGCTAGTGACAAGTTTTGTATTTAAAACCCTTTCCCCAAAGGAGCTATTAATTTCATTTACCCATGTTATTCATTCTGGGGAAACAGCTTTCAAAATCACATTAGGAAGGATTGGTTATTTTTTTTCTTGGCAATTTGTTATACTAGAAAATTTTTCTACCTCATTTCAGAGTCTACTATAATTATGATCTTATTAATCTATCAAAATTCCAGAACTTCATTGCAAAGCCTATGGCCACACCCAAACAGCTAAACAAATCATGGAATAATGCTTCAGAGACTGGAGGCATGAATGAAGATGAAAGGTAATAGTTTGACTCTGGTTATTCAGATCATCTGTCCTAATTCATATAGAAGCCCACTCTTATTTTCCCTGCATTCTAATCCTGGTTCTGCCACTTTTTGAATCAATATGACTTGAAAAGTCACAGATCATCTCTAATGAAGTCTCTTTCCTCTTCAAAAGATGATAACTCTGACTTTGTGCTGAGCTAATTGATATCAGAGGACTGGTGTGTATATGCCTTGAGATTTTCTTTACTTGTAAAGTCAGGAAGTATTAACTAGTTGAAATGATGGTGAATTTGCCTAGGTAAATTTGTGCAGGAAATTGAATGCTCTTCTGCAAGTTGTTGCTAGCAGAAGTTTCGATTTTTAGTAAAGAGTTACTGTTTTCCATGAGTTGATATGTTACTACTAATTTTTGATGTCTGGCTCCTTTTGTGTGGGTATTCATTTCTTTTAAGTGTTTTATATATACACACATATATTGGAGGTCCATGCATTTCACTCCTGACATCCTTCTGGTCTCCTCTCTATCTTTCTCTTACCACAAGTCCTTCCTTCTAGGAAACTCTTCCTCTTCCACCCAGTTGCTCAAGCCAGGACCCCAGGACTATGCTCCTCTAAATGAAATCAATTATCATATTTTGCAGATTATATCTTGACAATAAATCACAAATATAATTACCTCTATCTTTACCACTCTCCCTCAGTGTAAGTCAAGATGATTTTTGATACCTGGGGAAACAGATACCTGAAGGCCTTCTAATTAAATTTCTTCTTCCACTCCTTCCCCATCATCCATTCTTCATACAGAAGTCAAAGTGGGATGTGTTATTTTATCGTTTAAACCTTCAAAGTCTTGCAATTGACCATAGAATAAAACCTGAAGCCAGGCAGGATCTTGCTTTCCTCCAGTCTCATGGAGCCTCTCGCTGTGCCCTCGTCTGACTGGCCTTTGTACTGTTTCTCCAATAGGCCAAGTTCTTTTCTGCTTCATAACTTTTTCCTTTACTTTTGACCATGCCAAAAAATCCTCCCACCCATCCATCATTTGACACTCTCTTTAAAAAAAAAAAACAAAAACCACATACTTTAGGTATTAATTCAAATGTCCTCCAGAGTCTTTCTAAACTTACAACTAATTTAGGTTCCTAAGCATCTTGCTCCTGTTCTCATAGAATTCTTACTCATAGACACTTTTATGTTGATAGATTTATCTCCTGCTCCTCACAATAGATTGTAACTTGCATGAGGTCAAGGACCATGACTGTTTGATGGATCACCTGGGCCAGGTCCATGTTAAGCCCTAGATTTTTATTTGTCAAATAAATTAATCAATACAATCTGTAATGCCTGCATGAAAGACAAAATGGGTGTCTCTTTGGAAAACAAAAGAACAAAGCTCCTGGGTTCTCAAACATAAATGACATCAATCAGCAGTGAGGTCTTATAGGTCTAGCCACACATGAATACAGGACTTGTACTGGAAAAATGAACTCATAGAAATAAAAATTTTAGTCAGTTTGAAGGGCTATGTGGCAAAATTACCCAGAAAAAAAATGTCACTAGAAATACCAAAAATACCAAAAACAAACAACAGAACTAAAGGTTTCCTGAAGGTTTGTTCTGCAATGACATGAGTGCATTCCATTGACAGAATCCAGCTCCTTCTAGGCCTCCAAGTCGATACCTCCACTCCCAGTCGATACCCCCACTCCCAGTCCTGGGACAGGGGGTTTTCCAGCCTCATCAAGGGAACTGACCATGCAACAGTTGTCAGGACACTGGGCATCTTCTTACTTTTGTTATTTGTGTCTAGAACAAAACCTCTTGACCCCTCCCAAAGTTGTCTTTTCCTGTTTCATATATACACGGTAGTAATCAAAAAACAGAATCTAAAATCCCAGACACAAAATTAATCCTTTACTGCCAGCCCAAAGAACACATTCATAGGCTTTCTCAATAAGGCTATTTTTTTAAAGCACAGCATGTTTTTAAAGTACTTTGACTTATACAATCTAATCTAATCTCAAGGCAGGTATTATTATCCCTATTTGGCTACTTGTAGTGTTGATGAACTAGTCTTTCTCAGTCTGTTTTGTGTTTCTTGGCTGGGATTCTGAAGAACCTCTGTTTTCAGGGTCATCTCCCTATTGGGTTCTGCCCAGGGGACCCTGAAGACATCTCAGAAGGCAGGAGTGGGGGAGTAAGGACTCCCTGTTTGGTCCTGGCACCAGGCAGCACCAAGGCCTCATCCCTCCGGGTGGCTGTTCATTCAAGCTCCTTTCTTCTTACCGCTGCCCCCTAACCAGGCTTGTCACACCTGCTCAAGTACCTCAGCAACATCTGGGCAGTGTCTTCTCTTCAGGGGTTTACAATGTCACTTCTTTCTTTTTTTTTTTAAAGATTTATTTATTTATACAAGAACTGGGGTACAGGCCAGAAGCGTGGGAGGGTGAGAGGATTCACCAGAGACAGAGCAGGAAGCAGAACAAACAGAAGGACAGAAGTACACTGCTGAGGGGAGCAGCGATCCAGACAGGAGAGGTCAGCCATGCCATGTAGGTTTCTCCCTGGCCAGCCAGGAATCGAACCAACACTGCAGAGGCTGCGGACCGCTTCACAGCACAGGCTCAACCCGCTACGCCACCGGGGAGGTCCACAATGTCACTTCTTTCTGTAATTGTTTTTATTCATTCAAGATAGGGTCAGACCGAAGCAGTTTTTCAATATGTATGAAGTGGGTATTAAAGGCTAGAGCTCCTCAAGATGTTCAGAGCAGGTTTTCTGAAGACAAGTCACTTTGGCATGTATGTTAAGTTCAGAGGAAGCTCTTCAGCCTCCCTTAATGACCTAAAAGAATGAAAACTATGGGTATTACCCAGTCTCAGGATTATCTCCAGAAATAACCTTTCTATCAGAGAAACCTCTCTGAGGCAGGTTGAACATGTAATAATTACATCTTTCCTGCCCCCTTCCGTTCCCCTTGAAACCTCAGGCCCCTATCACATTCCTTAGTTCAGAATATATACTCTCATTTTGCCCATTTACTTTGGAATTTACATCTTAAGCTGTCTGATATTAATTTGATTGCGCCATCAGTCTGAGATGAATGGAGCGGGTTAGGGAGAAATTTCCTCACCATCCTAAATATCTAGTTCATTTCTTCCTAGGAACATAAAATGAAATGTTTTCATTATGTGTTTACTACTTTGCAAAGAATGTGTGCAAAGATGGGATCTGTGTGGCCATCTGCTCATAACTTGACAAAGGAATTGCTTGCTACCAACTGGAGCTTCCAAGCTCTGCCTGTTTCTTCCGCCATGAGCTGAAGGGGCTTAAAATCTCCCAACACTTCTGTCTTGTAGAACTACTGAGAAATTTTGTCCATACAGTGCATGTGCACATGTGTGTACACACACATACACATACACACAATGACACTGAAATAGCATGACAGTGTTTAGTTGTAAGTTATCCAGATGATCCAAGAAGGGATGATGAAAACGCGGACTTTATATAAAGATTTAAATAACAGTGTGGACTTTGGAAAATAGGCCCCTAGCCCTCTCATGGTCTGTGAGTCACTATTTCATTAAAGGTATGTATGGTAGTTAGCATGTTTACACTGTTCTAAGCACTTTATGAGTCTTAGTTCAGTCAATCCTCATAACAATGGTATGATGCAGGTACCACTAGTGTCCTCATTTTCAGAGATGAATAAATGGAGGCCTAGTGGGCATAAGTAATATGTCCAAGGTCACAGTAGTGTGTGGGGCTACAAGTGGTGGAGCTGAGATTTAAACCCTGGAAGTCTGGCTCCCAAGCCCACGCTAGGCTGTGTTAAGTCATTTGTCATTTGATGAGATGATGACTCTGGAATCTGGTCTACAGCTCACACTTGCACAGCTAACAGCTGGCAGGAGCTATGGATTTCCTTCCGTGCAGTGACAGCTCAGGGACAACAAGTGAGGTAACATGGACCCCCCACTATTTAATGACACTCCCTGACTGTAACCAATGCTGTCATTTACACTCCCGGGCACTTACCAATGTCATGCAGGCCCAGTGTGATCAGAACCTCTCAGACTTCTTTTTACCTCATTAAATTTTTCCTCTTGTAGCTTACCCTTTGCTGCACAAACACATCTCAAATAACTATGAGCACTTCCCAATGCCTACTAGAGAGAAAACAACTCATAGTTTCACATAGTTCTTTCCCATTTAACGTTCTTAGTCCTGGAGAGGTGCCCCTCACCAAAGCCACAGGGGTCATCTGTGTTCAGGTCAGTCCTTCAGTTCTGCAAGGACAAACTCCAGTTGGACCTTGGGTCATCCTGCTCTGGTGGTGGCAGGAGGGCAAATATTCCCCCCAAATCCTTCCTCTTCCTCTTCATTTTGTTTTCTTCTCCCCAAGGTCTTGGTGACCTGAACATATCCTTCTGACTTCCCTGAGCTGATATTTTCTAGTTCCACTGATTAAAGTTGCTATCTCTCCCTCCTTCCTCCAAGATAACAAATTAACTTCTGATCAACGCAGTTTATTTACCATCCAGGACTAACCTTCAAATCTCCCGATTTCTAGGCCTTTCAGTATGTGACACTGACCCTACTGTCCCTTCACAAAGTGCTGGGGTCTTGCTACTCAAAATGTGGCTCACAAACATGTAGCTTCAGTCTCCCTTGGGAGTTTGTTTGAAATGCAGGATCTTGGCCCTCTTCCAGACGCGGTGGAATTGCATTGTATGATTTGCACGCACTTTAAAAATAGACAAGTGCTGAGTTAAGGTATATCAAGTTGCCTTCATGTTAACAAATAATTTCAGCTGTTGACCAGGGATATCAGTTTCCAACTGACTAAATAAGTCAGACACCTCAGTTATGATCTCTAACTGCTCTGGTGTTCTCTATGAGGTAAGCATTGCCACCAGAAAAATCCGTCTGCCTCCCATCTGGAAAACAAAAACCTTATCCTTCTTGGATGCCTGCAGAGAGCTGTGGCTCTGTGTGAAAGAGAAACTGTTGTCACAAGATTGTGTATGCTAGAGATTGACTTCAAGTAAAATTGTTGAAATGGTGCAACTCAACCTACGGTCATGCTGATTTGGGGATTCTCTGAATTTTCCCTACTCAGTGTACTTCTCTGTTCATCCTGCTTCCTGTCTGCACACTCCCAGCTCCCAGACCTGTCATCCTAAAGGACAGGAAACAAATGTTCCAAGTGAAATCTTTGATTTCCTTCAGTTGGAACGAACCACCCCATCTGCTCTGCTCTATTGCTTTCTGCTCTCCTTCTGTAACCCTGTAGACGTTTCTCTGTGTGTGCTTCTCTCCATGCATGCTCCCCTCTCCGTACACTCCTCCCCCTGGATGCCCCTCTCTGCAGACTTTTCCCATAGTCCTCTCTGTGTCTCCTCCCCCACGTAACCCCCATTCTGGATACTCCTCTCTGTATCTTCCTCACTTTCCAGACTTCTCTCCATGTAGGCTCGCCCTACACACCCCCCTCTCTCTAAACTCTTCTCTCTACATGCTTTGCTGAGAGATGGAATTAGCATGAACTTGGAAGCAACCTAGCTTGAATTGATTCTTAGCTTCAACAATTCACTTCCTATGTGAGTTTGAGTGAGTTATTAAAGTTTCAGTTCCCTTTTCAAAAAATATACTTCTCCCTAATTTTCTCCTCCTGCAGTTAATGGCACCTCCATCTCCAGGTGCTACGGCCTGGTCTTTGGGGTCAGCATTGACTCCTCCCTTTTCCTTGCTCCCTACCTCCAATCCAATAGCAAATCCTACCCCAGAATATATACAGAATCTCATTTCTTTTCACCAGTTACTTGTGACCACTTTGGTCTGAGCCACTGTCATCTTTTCCCAGGACCATTGTGATTGTCTCTCTCTCTTTTTCTTTTTTTTTAAGATTTATTTATTTATACAAGAACCGGGGTATAAGCCAGATGTGCAAGAGGGTAAGAAGATTCACCAGAGTGGGGAACAGAACAGGCAGACTGACGAAATACACTGCTGAGGGGAGCATCTGGTGAGACAGGAAAGATCTGCTGTGCCATGTGGGTATCTCTCCTGCCGGCGGGGATCAAACCTGTGCTGCAGAGGCTGCGGATTGCTTTACAGAGCTGCGCTCAACCGCCTTTGCCATCAGGGAGGCCCTGTGATTGTCTCTCTTATCTGACTTTCACACTGGGCCCCTATTCCCTTCTAGTGTAAGGCAGCCAGGCAGACCATGTTCAAACAAAAATTCGACTACTCTTCAGTCCAAAACCTTCCAATGGAAAACCATTTTAGAGTAAGAGCTAAAGTTTCTTAAAGTTCTTCAAGGGTTCTGTAGATGAGTCTTGTGTCACCTCTGACTTTATCTGGCACAGCTTGCTCTATCTTGTCTGCTTCCTCATGTCCTGCTGTTTCTTGAGTTTGACAGCAAAGCTCATGGCTGGGGCTCTTTGCACTTGTGAGCCTTGTGCCTGGAGGGCGCTTTCTCAAGAGATCTGTGTTTCTTGCTTCCTCAACTCCTTCAAGCCTCTGTTCAAATGTTGCCTTTGCAATCAGACCACCCCCAAAAACTTTATTTAAAATTGTCCCATCATCCTCCCCTACTATTTTTTTGATGTGGCATTTTGCATCTTTGTCACATGGGAAATTATTTCATTGCGATGACAGTTTCCAAATCCACAACCAGGCAGACTCTTCTAGAAAAATTCACAAACCAAATGAAGATGATTGAATCACATGGTTTATTGAATCAATTAAAATAAATCAGTAAATTAATAAATTAATTTACACTGAGGGGGTAAGTTAGTGCTTAACATAGAGAGCGAATGGGTCAAAGAGTCATAAAACCTGGGTCCACAGCTACAACCATGTCAGGTGTCTGCTTCTTTCTTTCCTACATCAGCCTTCCCTGACAGTTGCTAGGACCAGCATTGAACTAGATTATGGGTCTCAGCAGAGAGAGAAGGTGTCTGGAGCAGGCACATGGCTGTGTCTCTTACTTGCCTACTCACCTGCTGAGCAGTTAGGATTTTGTGTTTTTCAGTAAAAGTTCCTTGTGTCCAGAATGAATGTTCCATTTAAGTGATCAAATTAAGAACTCATGAGTACTGAACGCGTCATCTATCTTAGTGTCATCATGCCAGCTATCATTACCCTGTCATTTCTTCCTATTTATGTCCATGCACATTTGCTTGACATTAGCTTTCTAATAAGTCTCACATGTTACTAATTTACCTCTCTGTGCTTAAATCTGAGTTTCATCCATTCCAGTGGTTTTCTTTATAGCAAAATTAGATATTCTCACTACTGTAAATGCTGTAAATGCACATTATAGCTTTCTAACTGGCCATATATTTTACTTATTTATTTTGTTTATCATCTACCTTGCCCTAGTTGGATAGAAGTGTCATGAGCTCAAGAATTTTCTCTCTTTTTTTTTTTTTAATCAATTTATCACAGCACCTAGACAAGTGCTTGGCATAAAATCAATACTTAAAAAACAATTGTCAAGGGCCTCCCTGATGGCTCAGCGGTTGAGCGCTGGGTTGCGAAGCTGCCCGTAGCCTCTGCTGCGCCGGTTCGATCCCCGGCTGCTCCCCGGTCACCGGAGGAGGGTCCCACATGGCGCACAGACCTCTCCTGCCACCTGCTGCTCCCCTCAGCACTGTACTTCGGTCCTTCTGCCTGCTCTGCTCCCCACTCTGGCTCTGGTGAATTCTCTCACCCTCCCGCGCTTCTGACTGTACCCAGTGCTTGTATAAATGAATAAATAAATCTTTAAAAAAAAAAAAACAATTGTCGAAAAATTATGAAATTCTGAAAAATATGCAGAAAAGAACCCTCGTATACTGTTGGTGGGGATATAGACTAATCCAGCCTCTGTGGAAAGCAGTAAGGAGATTTCTAAAAATATAGATTTACCCCATGATTTAGCAATTCCAGCCTAGGTATCTGCCTGAAGGATGCAAAACACTAATTCAAAAGGATACCTGCACTCCTATGTTCAATGTAGCACTATTTACAATACACGAGTTATGGAAACAACCTAAGTGCCCAGTCACAGATGAGTAGATAAATAAAATATGATATATACACAATAGGATATTATTCAGCTATAAAAATAGACAAACTCTTGCCATTCGTAGCAACATGGATAGAACTGGAAGGAGTTATGCAAAACAAATAATTCAAGAAGAGAAGACAAATATCAGATGATTTTACTTGTATGTGGAATATAAAGAAACAGAGCAAAGCGAATCCTTGAAATCTGATTGCAGAACTGAGGTGAGTGGGGGATGGGATCCAGTGAGCTATAGTGGAGGATTACTGAGACTTCAGTGGTGGGGGCGGTGTGGTAACATTTTGTAGAGATGTGAACCTATCCCCTTAAGACATACATAGTATTGCAAACCAATGTTACCTCAATAAACGTAATTTTAAAAATAAAAAATTAATTAAATATGAATTGTACTAGATCAGGAAGTCCAGTGAATTGGAACCAGAAAGAGAGATGAAAGTGGAAGCTGAGTCCTGCAACCTTAACCTACTGGATGTCAATCCCTCTCCTGCACTCAGGATGTGGGAACAGAATGTTCATTCTGAAACTCTGGAGATCACCTCTTGTCTTGGGAAAGTCACATTTCCTTTTCTATGATCTCAAAGTAGTTTTTCGATTGCCCACTGTACTCAAACTAGTTTTAATCATATACTCTTGAAATACTTGTTCAATGACCAAATATTCTGTCACAGTCATTCTGAGTCTTCAAAGCCATCGTGTGGATGGATGCCTAGAACCACTTCTTATATTTATCCCTGATGAGGTGGGGCTTCATCTGGTGTGACGTCTTAGTGGGGTATGGGTTGGAATGTCAAAGACCTTGAGCGCGCCCAGGACTTAGGTCTTTTATTAGAATTCCCCATTTGTTGTAACAAAATATTACAGATAGGGTGACTTACAGAAAAGAAATTTCTTTCTCATAGCTCATAGTTCTCCAGGCTGGAAAGTGCAAGAATAAGGACTGTTGATTGTTTCTGGTGAGGACTCTCTTCCTGGACTCTCACCCCAGGGAGAGGCCAGCTTCTCACTGGGTGATAACATGGTCTCTCTTTGGTGTGTACACACTAAGGTATCTCCCTCTTTTAAGACCATAGTCCCCATCAGATTAAGGATCCCTTCTTTATGATTTTATTTAATCTTATCACCTCCAAAAGACCCTCTTTCCCATTATAGTCACATTGTGAGTTAGAGCATCAACGGATGAATTTGGTCAGAGAGTGAGGATGGGGGTGGAACATGATTCAATCCACAGCAGGCCGGGGTCTGCCCATGATGTTATCTTTTGCATTTTTCCTTTTAAAATATTATTTATCAACTAAAAAAACAATTATGCATTTCCTATAAAAATTACATTCAGGGCCTCCCCTGGTGGCAAAGGTGGTTGAGCGCTGGGTTGTGAAGCTGCCTGCAGCCTCTGCAGCGCTGGTTCGATCCCCGGCCCATGGTGAGGGTCCCACATGGCGCGCAGACCTCTCCTGCCTCCCGCTGCTCCTCTCAGCAGTGTGCTTCGTCGGTCTGCTTGTTCTGTTCCCTGCTCTGGCACTGGTGAATTCTCTCACCCTCCCGTGCTTCTGACTGTACCCAGTGCTTATATAAATAAATAAATAAATCTTAAAAAAAAAAAAAAAATTACATTCAATCCTTTGCTACTCCTGTCCTGCTTTTCTTGTTTATTTCACTTGCTTCTTGAAGGTTTTCAAAACATTCAAGTTTTGATCCCTGGCCTACTCTTGGTTTAACCAGGAGCTAGATTTTTCCACACTGAAATTTAGGACATGTAATATCATGAATATGAATGTTTTTGGAAAACTATAAGAAAATGTGAGATTCTTTCGGAAAATCAAAGATAAATAGATAATGATGCTGATAAATGACCCGATCCTCCATATTTATATACCAGTCATCGGGGGCATTTTTAATTCAGCTTGCTGCTTGCTGTCCCTGACATCCTATTTGTTAAATTATATTTTTCTTTAGATAGTGGGATCTTATTGGTGCTGGATTAAAGAAATACGTAGGTTAAAAACAGATAACAGCCCTCCCCACCCATTCTCCCTGTAAGAGCTCCAGGTGTGGCTTTTGTTTAGATTTTTTTTAAAGATTTATTTTTAGTTATACAAGAGCTGGGGTACAGGCCACAATCACGGGAGGGTGAGAGGATTCACCAGAGACAGAGTGGGGAGCACAACAGGCAGACTGACCAAAGGCACTGCTGAGGGGAGCAGCAGGCGAGACAGGAGAGGTCTGCCGCGCCATGTGGGTAGCTCCGTGGCCGGCCGGGAATTGAACCTGCGCTGCGGAGGCTGCGGACAGCTTCACAGCACGGCGCTCAACCTGCTGCGCCACCAAGGGAGGCCCTTGATTTTTTTTTTTTGATTCCTTATTGTTTTTTTCCCAGGTCACAGTACCATGACTGACTTGGTGATTGTAGTTTGAAGTCACCAAGAGACTTCATATATAGCTTAGGTTTTATTGCATACTTCTCATTGCTGTTGATGACACAGAAAGATTCAGAAGAGTTGAAGAACCAACCTGAATTTTCAGTGGGTTTTCACTTGGGGAAAGTAGGGTTGAAGCCGCTCACTGGTGAAGAAAGTTGGATCATGTGCTGCCATCTATTGGTGATGTTATCAAACAGCGGCGTTTACTTACAGATTGGCAATTTTTAATGTCACTTATTTTTATAAAATCTTGTATAGGAGTAACTTAAATTAATTTCACTTGGTCTTCAATCTATTATTTTTCAGGCAGCCTTGGCTTCAAGATAAAGCAATAGTGGATCAGAATGACCCATCTTTAACCCTAAGGAAGCCCATCTGTAAAGCAGACAAAAAGGAAGGGGGAATTCCCACTTTATCTCATCACTGCCCAAGCCGACATACTTCCCCTTCAGGATGGTTTGAGGGAAGGAGGGACTGTCTACTCCTGTCAGAAGGATTTCAAAGAACACACTGTTCCCATTCTTTAGATCTCTGTGATTGCTTCATGGGTCTCCTGAAATTACTCTGTTATGTGCACAGGCCAGATTTAAAACAAAACAGAATAGCCCTCTCTGGAAGCTCGTTGGTTCAATATTGCTTCACCATTTTGAACATCCCTCTGGGTTTATTTATTGGTGAGGGAGACCGGACATCAAGGCTCTGCTGCTTCCACCCTTAAAGGGTCCCTGTTCTTTTTTTTTTTTTAGATTTATTTATTCATATAAGCACTGGGTACAGTCAGAAGCGCGGGAGGGTGAGAGAATTCACCAGAGCCAGAGCAGGGAGCAGAGCAGGCAGAAGGACCAAAGCACACTGCTGAGGGGAGCAGCGGGCGGCAGGAGAGGTCTGCGCGCCATGTGGGACCCTCCTCCGGTGGCCGGGGAGCAGCTGGGGATCGAACCAGCGCTGCAGAGGCTGAGGGCAGCTTCGCAACCCAGCGCTCAATCGCTGTGCCACCGGGGACGCCCTACGGGTCCTTGTTCTTTAAAAAAAAAGAAGACACACCTAAGTAGAGCTAATGAAATTATCTAAGCTGTTTATACTGAATAAATGATCACTTAAGTACACACAACATGGAGTTTAATTCTGTTAGTCATATAATTGTAAGATTTATTTTAAATATTAATTCTTAGGGCTCAGCAGCAAGGCAGTGAATAGCACCACACACAGATTTAAAGCAGGGGACTTGGTATGTATGTCCAGCATCAGTGAACCAAGCCATTCAAATCTCTGGTGCCAAAGAACACATTCTAATGTGGGAAGATAAAAAAATGAATAAGATAATTAAACAGAAAATACATGCTATAACCAAATATATATTATAACATATATAGCATGGGAAATAGTTACAAGTAACTATAAAAACAAGGGTGCAGGGGTGAGGATAGGGAATATGCATGGAGGGCTTGTAACTTTGACTGGAGTGGTCAGGGTTCCACTATGGAGAAGCCCAGCCTGAGCAGAAATTTGCAGTTAGTGGAGAAGTTAGCCATGTGGGTACTCCAGGCAGGCAGAGCTAATGGCGTTGGCCAGAGGCAGGCATCTTCCTGGAGTAATGGGGAGGTTAGTGTAGCTGGCTGAGGAAAGAGGCACTCAGAGGAAGTGAGCTGGAGAGAAACTTCAGGGAAGGTGATGGCTAGTGGCTTGTGAGCGTTCGTTCTTTCACTTTGGCTTTTACTCTTGAAAGTAATGGGAAGTCATTGAAAGTTTTGACAAAGGGAGTGTAGTGCCAGGGAGGGCACAGAGCTGGTTCTCTATGATCCAAGCAGATGAGTAAAGGAGAGTCCTGGAGCCCTTGGTGGCTTTTTCAGGCTTTTATTGCACTTTTACATGTAGTGCAGCAACCAGGTACATGGCAGGAAGGGGTACCTGGGGGCCAGGAGGCTGGCAGGCCTTGCTGTTCTCTGCCTCTCTTGGCAAATATATCATTACTGCAGCCATGGCTCACAAGAGTAAAAAACACAACTGAAAATAACAATGTAACAAAATGTAGGTGCCCACCATTAGATGTTCAATCCTAATGGCAGGAGGGCAGAAAAGCCTGAAAATCACTTACCCTATAGGGAGACTATGATATGTCATAACTTTTCAAAGAACTAGACCAACTACTATTTTAAGAATAAGCTGTAGGGGTGAGGGCAGAAGAGAGTACTATTGAGTAAATGAGGTCAACTATGCTCTGGGCTCTTGCAGGGCTCACCATGGAAGTGATGAGAAGTGGACATGTCTGGGTATAATCCCTCTATTGTGAGATGTAAGAAAAACAAGAGTTCAAGGTGACCCCTGAGTATTGGAAAGTTGAGTTGGCATCTTTTGAAATGGGGAAGACTTGAGTATAGAGTAAGTTTCAGGGGAGATATAACAGCTTCCCACAGTCTTCTGGGAGGATCTGGATGTACAACCTCATTTGGACATAAAATCAGGAATTAAAATATTTAACCTTTTTGACTGCAAAGCCACCTCAGTTAAAAATGCTTCCTGACCCTACTTTCACTGGGAGTTTCCCTGGCTCCCCCATGGCTAACAGGTGCGCCTATTATACTACTTGATTGTTTATACTTCTTCAGAGCATGCATTTTAGTTATGATTTCATGACATTTGTGTGCTTATTTGTTTAAATACTGTTTCCCCTACAAGAGACTAAATGTCGTGTATGTGGAACTGTGTCTGTTCTGCTTCTAGTCCAGTTCCTACCAGCAGGTAGTGGATTTGTTTAACCAACAAATGCTGGTTAAAGAAAGAATAAATTATGGTGAAATTTTAGGGGTCTGATAAGATCCCAGGAGCCCACAGTTCTTAATCCCTTGAGATCTATAACTACCCTGATTATTTAACAGGCTGGAATGCCTCAAGTGAGGAATTTTTATGAGCTAAACCCAGGGAATAGCCAAGTGGTCCTATTCTAACCTAGACAGCTATTCAGGACCAGGGAGGGCCACTTAGATATAGACGTGTTAAGTGAGAAAATCTCACTTAACTCACTATATAGCATGGGAAATAGTTACAAGTAACTATAAAAACAAGGGTGCAGGGGTGAGGACAGGGAATATGCGTGGAGGGCTTGTAACTTTGACTGGGGTGGTCAGGGTTCCACTATGGAGAAGCCCAGGCTGGATAATCTTCACACCAGCACATTCTCTGTGTAGACACTGAGCAGGAAAGGCCATGGCTGCTCCCCACCCCACCCCCCTGCTTCTGCTTCCAGGGCAGCAACAGACCTGGCTGGCCTTGGAGTCATATATGTTCCTAGTGCTGATTCAGGATCCACAAAAGGACAGGAAGCCCACAGACTCCAGCAAGAAATGTACTTCTTCATGCTCCTCTCTCCTGTCTCAAAGTTACCATCTTCCTTGTTTTTCACACCTATGTTAAATGTCCTCTGACTCTAAATCTCATTTTCACTCCCCAGTTTAACCTAACACAGGCTTTTGAAGTTTCGATACTCCGGACATTTGGGTTGGGTAATTCTATTTAGGGGAGGGGGGCTGCCCAGACGTAGGGCAGTTGAAGGATGTTGTAGGATGTTAGTATCTCTGACATCTACACTCTTAATGTCATTGACACCTTCTTTCTAGGTGTGACAACCAAAAATATCTCCAGGCATCACTAAATGTCACCTAGTCAGCAACATGGTCCCGGGTTGAAAGCCCTGGCCTAATGGTGGCTGTATCGGGACATCTCGTTTCATAAAGTCTTACTTCTCCTATCCTCCCCCTATTCAATTTCCATAAGAAATACTGTTCTTGGGCCTCCCTGGTGGCGCAGCGGTTGAGCACTGGGTTGCAAAGCTGCCTGCAGCCTCTGCAGCACTGGTTCGATCCCTGGCCGCCGGCGAGTGTCCCACATGGCACGCAGACCTCTCCTGCCTCCCGCTGCTCCCCTCAGCAGTGTATTTCATCAGTCTACCTGTTCTGTTCCCCACTCTGGTGAATTCTCTCACCCTCCCACGCTTCTGACTGTATCCAGTGCTTGTATAAATAAATAAATAAATCTTAAAAAATAAATACTGTTCTTCTATGACACTTTTTGGATTGATTGGAAGGGAGGTGCTGGCCTCTGTCTCCACCAACTACTTTTTATGTAGCCCTCAAAGCTGTCCTTATAACCACCAACCTCCCCCCACCCCAGCTCTCTGATTGTGTATGTGATTGAGGACAGTACCGTTTTTATATACGGTCTCCACTTTTACCCATTGTACGATCATGTCCTTATAGTACTTTATTCAATGTTTTCCTTGTTAACCTAAGAAATATATTTTTTTGTTGTGGTAATACTGATGATGGAAAGCTCAAAAAAGTTGCCAAAATAATCTTTGGCAGAAAATCCTGGGAAACTCCCAGACTATTGGGAAAATTACTGGGCTTTGTATGATATGACAAGCCTTCACGAATCCTAGGAAGAGACTGTTAGCTGGGTTAAAAATGGGGAAACTGATGAAACAAAATTTATTATGAAATACAACATAGGCTGTAGAGCAGAGATGAAATAGATCTCTGTTTTTCCACATTATAATCACAGAAATAGCTCAGAGAAGTTTAGAACCCAAGGAGTCTTTAAGAAATCAACTAACACACAGGACCAAGAGAAGTGTTTTTCCTGCCCAGGGGACTTATGTAGCATCAGAGTCAGGGTTTGAACACAGATATCTGATTTTCTATTCTGATTTGCCATGGTTTCTTCACTCCATGGGAAAATGAGAAAAAAGGATAAGTTTGAAAGGATTTTCTAAATGTTAACTATATTTTAAAAGTTATCCCAAGATTTATGTCCTTCTGGACCTTCTTTTTTCTTTTCTTTCTTTTTTTTTTTTTTTTGGATAAACAATATTGTCTCTACTAATAAATAAGGAATTTGGATATAGTTAGTGTTTGGGGTTTTCTTAATATACTTATTTTGGCAATACCACGGCAATATACAATACGATCCCTTAAATATTTTTTTTTCCCCCCAGGGCTAGGGGAGAGCCAATGATATAAATTGTTATATCCAAAGAGCCATAGAAATTTTCTAGTTCCAAGAGTAAAAAGCAGGACAAGAAGGCCTGTTGGGTGAGAGAAGATGGCAGCCCCTGGGTGAGCAATCCCTGCAATGGCAGACCAACAAGCTAGACTGGGAATTCTCTGAAAGTGCCTTCTTCCTTTCCTTCACTCCCCTTCAGGGAATCCAAACTTCTGGAGTCTTTGGACTTGACTCCTGACATGGGGGTCCCTCTGAATCACCAAGTGGCTGTAGCTTGTCTGAACCAGACTCGTATGTATCTGGTTGGAGTGGGTAGGGCTAGACTCTGAGCAAACCCATTGTTTTTTTCTAGAATGCAAACACAGTAGGATATTATTTCCCCAATTTTCTTAAGCCTTCTCCTTGAGAAAGGAACACTCAAGATCCAAGGAAATACTTTTCCATCGTTACAGAAGACTGAAAACTGCTCTTCCTGTGTCTTATTAGCCCCCAACTCACTCCTGCCCCTAGAAGAGGGAGGCCCAAGTTTCTAGAAAGATTTCCACAGGCTAGAGTCCATCAAAAAAAAATTGATATATCAGATTGTTCAAATGATTCAAACTCCACATTTACAACTTAACACAGTTTTCTGAAGTGCGAAAACATTAATCTGAAGAAGCGGGTGGAAACTGCAGCCCCCTGAGTTGGAGTTGGTTCACCACAAACCTAGGCACGCCCTCAAATCATGCAGCTGCAGCAGTTTCCAACCAGCATAGAAAGAAGGATATGAAGGGATTTAAAAGAGGAAGATGACAGTGGGGTGTCTCAGGGACTTGGAAAATTTTTCTAAGGAAAAGGAAACCAAAAAAGGTTTCCCGCTGTATATAAAGAGTCAGATAATTCTTCATGATGCTAGACTCTGCCAGTAGAGTCACCTCTGGCTGAGGATGGGGTGTCTTTACATTTGGATGATTTATGATCAAATCTCAGTCTGTTTCAGGTGGTCTCGTGTGACCTCACCTGGAAGCCTCTGTGAGGCCAGGAAGCAGCAGCTGGCGAGAGAAAAGAAGGGAAGCAACAATTATCAGCTACTTTGTGCTTCGAAGCCATATGTGTGCTTCTTCGTTTCATCTTCACAATTCCACATGGGCACTGTTATTGTCCTCATTTTACAGATAAGGAAACAGCTGCTCAGAGAAGTTAGGTAACCTGCCCCTATCACTGAGCTACAGGCGGACAGACCAAGACTCAAACCTCCATCTTCCTGTCTCTGTAGTTATCTCTTCACAAGATGGGCTGCAGGGCATCTCGCCGTAGGGTGCATTTGGGAAATTGGAGTGGGAGGCAGATTTCTGAGCCTTGATGTGTCACAGAGAATCCAAGGGGCAAAGACTGTCCCGACCAACATACAGAACAGCACTGAGCTGTCAGTGCCAGACTTCCCGGGGTCTCTCCCCAGTAGACAACTGTGCCCTTGGGCATGGGAAGGAATTTGTATTCAGTAAAAAATACATATAGATTTGGGGCTGAAATGCACCATCAGAGCCAAGACAAAGGTGGATATTTGATGAGCTGGTATTTCTAGTAGTTTTGGAGTCAGGAAACATGTAAAATTGTTTGTGTGACATCTTTATTATAGAATTATTATTTACTTGACTCATTCTTTTCATTTCAGATCAACAATACTGATTGATGTTAGCTTAACGTTTAAAGATAGAAAAAAATATACCTACTGGGGCAGAAAAATCTTAAAATATTTTTTTAAAAAAGCATCAAATCCTTGGAATCCAACATGTGCAATTTTGTGACAGCTCAGGAAATCCGCTGGCTTCTGCCTCTCCCATCTGAAGATTGTTTACATTCCAGTGGAATTCCTGGGAAAGTCCAGAGCACTCTGTGCTTCAAAAACAATGGCTTATGGAGATCAACTTCCCAACTGCAGCAACCTGACAGGAGGGAGGCCCCAGAGGGTCCGGAGGGAGGGCTGGGGACCTGGCCAGAGCTGCATTCTTCACGAGCCTGGCTTGTTGGGCCCTGGAGCTGAAACTAAAACTGGTTGGCAGCCACTCCCACCTGCTGAGCCAGGGAAATTTTCTGCTACACCTCTTGTCATCAATAGCAACAATGGCTGGCAATTTCTACAAAGTTCCAGAGTCTAGTCATTCTCTGGATGGGCCTCAATACTCGTGTGGTCTGGCTACCTCTTTTATAAATTTGGGAATCTGGGAATAGAGCCATAGTAAATGCGTCCTTTTGCCCAAGAGGAAACAAAGTCCTGAGAAGTTCAGTTTTTTGTGGTTGTTGTTGTCGTTGTTGTTTTGAATACGCAGTTGGTTAGTGGCAGGGCCAAGGCACGAAGCCGAGCTTTATTTGTTTATTCAAAACATAACAACCTGGCTCTCTACTATATGAAGGACAACAGCAGCATCAAAATTAACAGTTTCTTTTGATAAAGGACAGATTGATTTCAAGCCAGGTCTGTCCTTCTCAACTGCAGCAGCCCAACAGGAGGGGAGGCCCTCCTGTTTTGTTTTGTTCAGTTTTCAGTCTCTTAAGAAAGGGAACGCTTATTTAGATTTTCTAAATTCCGGCTATGAGTGAGACCATCCGGTATTTTTCTTTTCTTTCTGGTTTATTTCACTGAGCATAGTTCCTTCTAGTTCCATCCACATTGCTGTGAATGGCATGAGTTTATCTTTTTTGATTGCGGAATAATATTCTATTGTGTATATGTACCACATCTTCTAAAGACTAATTATAATAAAGTAAAAATCAAAATCAACAAGCAACTATAAACCAGGTACACACTACAGGGGGGAGAGAAGGGAGTAGGATCAAAACAAGGGGGTGGGAATGTATGGGGACTATAACCAAGATGAAAATGCATATATTGTGCAAAAATGAAAAATGATGTAAGAAATATATAAATTTAAAAAATATATATATAAAAATTTTAAAAAGAAAGGGAACTTGATCTCAGCTTAAAGTTGATTATAACTATAAGAAGCCAAATATGGGAATATCGTCCCTCTTGCCAGGGGCTGACGCAGGAATGGTGGATGTGTGACCTAGTTCTGGTCAAGCAGATGTTCAGGGAAACTTGCTGTAAGTTTTGGAAAAATTTCTGGGAAGCTTTTTGTTCCTAAGGTTGTTAGCTGTGGACATCATGTCTGGAACTGGGAGCTGGCCTGTTGATGCACCAAGGTTTGCAGTGAAGAGAGGCGGGAAAAAAACACTGAGCTACTTGAAAAACCAAATTTAGAGCTGCTACCACATGACTTGTTGAAATATGAGCTGATAAACTTATGTTATTGATTTCAAACCAGTTGAATTAGCTTTTCTAATATTTGCTTTGCTGAAAGCATCCTTGAAACATAATTGAAGCTTTCGTGGCAGGGATTCCATCTAATGGCTCCAGTGTTCCCTTAGGATAGCAGGGGCATGGAGATTTGAAGAGATGGAGACTTAGAAAGCAGCTCCTCACGGAAACTCAGGAGTCTGAGGGCCTGCATGATGACCGCAGCCCTGATCTACTCCCTTAGGTGACTTCTCCCTAGCTGTGCCCAGCAGCTCCAGAAAAACGTTGGAGAAGACACACCATAATTTCAGCAAGGACTAGGGTTTTCCCAGGTAGGAGCTTCTCCTTTTCCTTCTCGGCCACATTGTGTTGCCTTCCAGGTGTCAATTCAGATCCCTAAGAATCAGTGCTTACTATGCATCAGGCACGCCAAGTTCCTGTGAAAAAAGAATAGTATTCTTGCGGCTCCCAGGTTAGCCCAGATAAAGTCAGACTCTCAGTGCGTCTGTGGCTTCATGGCATGAAGCGACCTTCAACTGTGAGACTGTACCTGAGGCTATTGTGGTGCTAGCAGTTAGGACAGAAAGAAACTTCCCAAGAAAAATAAGGAACAAGTCATAGCTGCAAGGTCCAGTTGCCTCTCTGTACATATAGGAGTCTTATTCCCTTGCTAACTAATGTTGGAAAGTCGGGGTGTATTCTATCATGATTAGAGGAGGTGGCAGTTTTCTTTCGAAGGTGCAATACTGCAACCAGACACAAAAAGCATCAGTGTAAAATGGAGAGTGAATTAAGGCTGACAATTTATGAGATTTTCTATTCCTCCACCCACACTCCCACCCCTTCTGCTCTTTAGGGCATTCCTGTATTGCATTAAGGTTTGTGTTCATATTACCAATTTCTTCTCATAATCTTTGCTTCCCTGAGTCACTGTTCCCATGAAAGTTAAGCTCCCCAGACAGTGGTCCCTGGGTATGCATGGTTGATCATAAGCCTCCAGGAACCTGGTCCAAAGCAAATGCCTAACGAATATTAATGAACTCATAAACGACATCAAAACCAAATGAGGAAGAAATAATGAATGTGGAACGATCAGCTCAAAGAGACTTTCCCAGAGTTTTTCCAAGTATCCTAAAAATATCAGGAGGGGAAAATTGGTCCTGTCTTTCTCATTGCCAAAGGAATTTCTCCCTTGAGCAGTAGCTTCCCCAACCTTCTGAGACCAAAGAACAGCAAGGGAAGTCCAAAAGCACCCACGAAAGGTAAGAAACGACTTGAATCATGCTTCAGGGGTCACAGAGACCGCATTTAAGTGGGGTAAAAGCGGGCAAGTGTTTCCACATTGATTTGAAAGCCTCCCCCTTTGCCCTCCTACTTCTTGGCCCGAGGTCTCTCACATATTTTCACCCACACAGAGATACTCTGTATTCCCCTGACCTTTCAACTGCAGTTACTTCCAAATTAGTTTCCACAGTTCCATTGCTGTGAGGTGCTGTGCTAACTTCTGCTCACGCCTGCTCTGTTGAGCATTTGGCGTGGGGCAGTGGGGAGTTCCAGCCCATTTTCTCCATGCCCCTGGTGTGTTTCTACCTAAGTTCATGTGGTGTAGCCCAGGAATGGAACATCACGTTCAGCTTTGACCTCTGACTGATACAATTTGTCTTCCTCTCCCTTCTATCATTTAAGCATATAAATATTTCCTTGTTTATAGATATTTTGGCAACCACAGATGATCAGTCTGTCTCAAGGCTTGCACAGTCATAGGAAACCAGGCATGTATTGTGTTATAATATGTGCTGTTGATGCTCTGAGACAACCCCTGAGCTTTGGTAGCCTATTGTGGAATCAAACTATACATTGACTCAGAGGAGAGGCTGAAGAGAGAATAAAATTGGACAGGCACTCTGGCATGGGGGATGGATGAAATTCAATTTTTAAATATAGAACAGATCCTGATATTTTGGGAACAGAAAATATATAAGTCATCACACTTAAATTTATTATAAATTCAAGAACTTACTTCTTAATCTATTACCAAATTGGCTCTGCCTTATGTTTTCTTGGAATGGTGACATTGTCACAGATTTATAATCCAGTGACCAAAAGGTATTTTGAAAGTTTGCTTAAAACTGTAAATGGAGTGGGGGTGGGGTGGGACGACTTGCTTTAATGATTTTTGACAGAAAATTTACAAATTAAAAAAGGTCTGTTAAAAATCTCAGCTTTAGGGCCTCCGCGGTGGTGCAGGTGGTTGAGCGCAGCACTATGACGCTGTTTGCAGCCTCTGCAGCGTGGGTTTGATTCCTGGCTGGCCAGAGAGCTACCCACATGGTGCGGCAGACCTCTCCTGCCTTGCCTGATGCTCCCCTCAGCAGTGTGTTTCAGTCAGTCTGCCTGTTTTGCTCCCAGCTCTGTCTCTGGTGAATCCTCTCACCCTCCTACACATCCGGCCTGTACCCTGGTTCTTGTATAAATAAATAATTTTTTTTTAAATTCCAGCTTTATTTTTTTCTTTTATAGGTTTATAGTTATTTATTTAACTTTTTTGAAGATTTATTTATGCATACAAGAACTGGGGTACAGGTCAGAGATGCTGGGGTGAGAGGATTCACCAGAGACAGAGTGGGGAACAGAACAGGCAAACTGACTGAAATACACTGCTGAGGGGAGCAGCGGGTGAGACAAGAGAGGTCTGGTGCATCTTGTGGTAGCTCTCTGAATGGCCAGGGATCAAACTCGTGCTTCAGTGGCTGTTGCAGTTAACTTCATAGTGCTGTGTTTAACTCCTTAGGCAACCAGGGAGGCCCCTAGTCATTCATTTAAAAATTTTTTATTAACATAACCTTGAACATAGAGTTTTTTTCCCTTCCAATTATATTTATTGAGGTAAAGTTGGTTTATTCTATTGTATTTGTTTTAGGGCTCATAGTTTCAAATCTCTATTAAATGTATGTTTTCACATCTTGCCTACCACCAATGCCCGAATAATCCTCCAGCATGCTCCATTGAGCACCTTCCCTCCCCTGCTTCTACCCCCTCCCCTCCCCTCTTGTTTCAATTTTTCAGTCAGATGTCAAGGGTTATTTGTTTGATTTTGAAGGTCACGTTAATTTAGTACTTAAGCAACTCCAAGCATCACTCCTCTTGGAATGAATAGGAAGATTTTATTTTATATATATATATATGTATATGTATGTATGTGTATATATATATACACACTTATATATGTGTGTGTATTTAGTATATGTATTTATATATAATATGTATTTTATGTAAATGTATACATACGTATGATGGGTATTATATGTCCAGCAGTAGCTAAAATTTGACAGGAAAGAAAAATCCAGAGAAATAAACTTGGGTCAGTAGATGAGGTTGAGAGTGACTTTATTTCAATAGGCTGACCCATAAGACTAAAGAAATCAGCCAGTGATAGAAGGATGTACTCCCTGGCCCTCTCCTCTGTGATACAAGCAGCCTGCCTTCCCTGTCATCTGGATGATGCATGTGTAGGGCAGGATGGGCACAGAGCAGGTTTTCTATGATCCGAGAACACGGACCTGGTAAAGGAGAGTCCTGGAGCCCACAGCAGCTTTCTCAGGCTTTTACTGAGCTTTTGCATGTAGTACAGCAACCAGGTACATGGCAGGCAGTGGTGCTGGGGTCCAGGAGACCAGCAGTCCTCCAGGCCCCCAGCAACTCTTCACTCTGGGCTTCTCAGGCCTTCTTTCCCCCTTCTCTCTCTTTCTTCTGCTTCTCTTGGCAATTATATCAATACTGCCGCCAAGGCCCACCGGAAGTAAATAATATAGCCATGTAACAAAATTCAGGGGCCCCATCAGGCAGGGCAATCCTACTGGCAGGAGGGCAGAAAAGCCTGAAAATCATTTACCCTACAAATGCTTGTGCCGGAGACTAGCAAGTATATTTTGCCCAAAAGGGAGTTTTAGTTCCAGGTATTTTAGAAGAGGTGGTATTTGCTCTCAGAGCAGATGCTTCTGGAGGCAGGAAACACTGCAGCAGGGAGAAATGAGTGAGTGGAGCAAAGTGATAAAAGCAGTGATGAATGCTTAATGATAATGGCTATCCCATGTGTAGGGTAAAGAAAATATCAGGCTTTTCTGCCCTTCCGCCATCAGGATAGATGATGGATCCTTGTCCTGAATGCATGCCTGATGGTGGGCACCTGGAATAGGGTGTGGGCATAGGTAGATGGGATTCAGCTGAGCTAAGACTGTGTTTTTAAGGGCGGCGTCACGGGGGGACGCCAGCAGCAGCAGCAGCAGCAGCAGAAGCCAAAGCAGAGAAAGCAGCAGTAGAAGCCGAAGGAGAAGCTGAAGCAGAAGCCGAGAAGCAGCAGAACGAACGCCAGAGAGTCCAGAAAGAGTGAAGACTTGCTGGGGGCTGGGAGGCCTGCCAGCCTCCCAGCCAGTACCCCTGCCTGCCATATGCCTGGTGAACCTGAATAAAAAACCTGCAAAACTACTGAGGACTCTGACTCCTCCTTTACCTGGTCTGCATGGGATCAGAAAACCTGCACTGTGCCCGTTCCTGCCTTTACACCATGGAACCCTAAAAGGGTGGGTATTTTTCACTGGAGGAAGTATAAAGGAAAGACAAAGAAACATTTGAGGAAGTGAAACATTGCCACTTATCCCTGACTCTGGAAATGAAGGAAGGTTAGTGATTATGAGAGACCCAACTCAAAATTGCCAAACTCAAACTGGCCCCATCAACTTCCTAAGCAGTATTGGAAGAACTCTGTTTTGGCTTCTCCATTAACTCTTTCCATCCGTATTCCTCAGAATTGCTTCATCCTCTAGGATGAGAAAAGTTACTCCTGTGATGTGAATGATTATGTTTTGGAGCTGGAAGCTACACACCAGAAGAACTAGGTGCCAAGGGCTGAGCATGTTTTCAGCATTTCCTAAATACTTTTTTAGAGTTCACAGCAATGAACACCTGACCATAGGAGGAAATAACCCAGATTGCAAAAGTAGCGGAGAGGCAAGTTGTGACAATGAGGGGGGATTTCTGCTACACTGAGGCCTGGAGTCATCCACGCTAAAAGCTGAAGTCTGGTGGGCCTCCCAGGTGGCGCAGCGGTTGAGCGCTGGGTTGCGAAGATGCCCGCAGCCTCTGCGGCGCCGGTTCGATCCCCTTCAGCTCCCCGGCCACCGGAGGAGGGTCCCACATGGCGCGCAGACCTCTCCTGCCACCCGCTGCTCCCCTTGGCAGTGTACTTCAGTCCTTCTGCCTGCTCTGCTCCCCGCTCTGGCTCTGGTGAATTCTCTCACCCTCCCGCGCTTCTGACTGTACCCAGTGCTTGTATAAACAAAACAAACAAATAAATAAATAAAACATGCCTCTATAAAAAAAATAAAATAAAAGCTGAAGTCTGGTAAATTCTGACCACCTGACTGGACACTGACTCTCTCCAAAGGCACAAATCTATGAGAACTTCCACCCTGAATGAATTGTGAAGAGCAAGTGAGAACAGATTGGTGAAGGAGAGAGAAGGAGATGCATAGAGGAAGAGCACAAATATTTCCTAAATCCCCACCGTGTACCAGATATCACCCAAGGCACTTTAAATACATTATCTCATTTATTTATCTTAATGACTCTGGGAGATGTAAGGTTATCTCTGTGAGGTCATGGGTGCTGATCTCCATTTAGCCACAGAGAGATTAAGGTATTGGCCTAAAGTTACCCGGTTAGTTTGCACAGGTGCAGGCTTTGAGAAAATTCTGACACAGAGTTCAGACCTCTTCTACCACCACGTTGCTTCTGTGAGAACCTTGAGAAAAACATTCATGTCCCCTAGACTTGGGCAGACATTTCAGAAAGAGTTCAATGAAAGGTGGGTGTAAGTCTATGACTTCAACTATGAAATAAAAGTGACTTAAAATATTTGGTGACTAATGATCTTGCTAATGTCCCAGCCTAAGTAAAGCTGGAGATGGCATCATAATTGTTGATAGAATTCTCAAGATACTCAGCTCAGATGTCAGAAAGGCACATAGGAAAAGAGAAGAACTCAGAAGTAAGGAGTAGTATATATATTACTCAATAAACTATGGTTTTCTTTGTGTAAGGTAAATTGTTTTTCAGGTTTTTCTGCCCTCCCACCATTGCCCTGCCTGATGGGGCACCTGCAGTTGTTACATTGTTGCAAACTGTCTTGTTTGCTTCTGTGGGCCACCGGCGGAGTATTGAGAGAGAGTCAGGAGAGAAGAGAAGCAGAAAAGAAGCAGAAGCAGAAGAGGCAGGAGAGAGAAGTTCAGAGAAGCTCAGAGTGAAGACTTGCCTAGGTCCTGGAGGCCGTGTACCTGGTTGCTGAACTTTATGTAAAGCTCACTAAAAGCCTGAGAAATCCACCGAGGGCTCCAAGACTCTCCTTTACCTGTCTCCCTGGTTGGAAAACTGCTCAGTGTCCATCCTGCCACTACACTTCGTGAGTTATTATTTTGTTTGTCAATAATTTTAGTTTTAGTTTTCACTTTGGTAAAATGTATGATGACAAAATTTACCATCTTGACCATTTTTTAAAACATTTATTTTTATTTATTTATGGATGCAAGAACTGGGATGTAGGCCAGAGGCATGGATTCACCAGAGACACAGTGGGTAGCAGAACAGGCAGATTTACTGAAATACACTGCTGAGGGGAGCAGTGGGTGAGGCAGGAGAGGTCTGCTGTCAAACCCATGTGGGTTTGATCCCTGGCTAGGGTTTGAACTTATGCCTTGGTGGCTGGTGATAGCTTGGATAGTGCTCTCACTTTTAAATTAAGGTTTCAGATGATTTAAAACTGAGAGGGAAGACTGAAACAACTGGATATCAGATTTAGGGTTTGAAAGGAACTTGATGGATTAGAAATCAAGAAAGAAAACTATGGCTAATATAAAGTCTTGTTAACTCAAAACGAGTGAAGAATATGAAGGAGTTCTAAAGTCTTGACTGTCATCTTTGATTGCATTAGTGAAATAAAGTACTGAGAATAGAAGAGTTAATAGCCTCTCTTTTCTGCTCAGGTTAGATTGCACTGCGCAAAGGGTGTTCAGCTCTGGGCACACACTCCACAAAGGACAATGGCAATCCGGAGCATGGTCAAGAAAGAATAAGAAGGATGGGGAATGAGCAACAGTTAAAGGACCTAAAAAAGTTTGACCTGGAGAAGAGGAAATAGGGAGGAATGGATTATCTTTTGTATAATCCTAGAAGGTAAAGTCAGGTCCAGCTAGATAGATTTGGAGCTATTTTTTTAGGCAAAAAAAGATTACAATAATTACAAATATTCAGTCTTAAAAGTGGCTGCCCCACTGTATGATTCCTCTCACTCTTCTTCAAATACAGGTTGGAAACTCTTTAGTTGAGGATGAAAAGGAAAAAGGACAAGAGATTCTTTCCTTATAGTTACGTCATCCCAGGTGGGTGGTCTTCTGGCTTTTTCCTGAACACTTCTTAGGAATTATGATAATGAGACCTAAACATTTGCATAAAAACATCATTACATATTATTATTCTCACGTTTTAGGTTACTACACATCTTAGCTAGTTGCTATTATCTTCAGAATTTGGACCTGTCCCTTTTGATTTATCCCTTGGATTGAATTGAAGGTCAGTTCCCCTCTTCATTGCCTGTCCCAGCTCTTGGCCAAAATGCAGAGAAGCCAACCTACTTTGTCTATCCCCACAAACAACAATAAAACAGATATTCTCTATCTTTACTCTGTAAAGATGTCAGCAAAGTATGAATTTGACTCATCTGTCTGATTGATAACTTGAGAGTGTGGTAAAACACATGACCATTTTCATGGATCATTGCTGTATAGTGTTCTACCCTGACTTATGACATAGCCTTTTAGTATAGGCATAGCAGTACAGTCAAGTTTTCTCATCTATGTTTTCTCATAGATGGAGGCAATGCAAGTGTGACTGATGCATATTTTACCTAGTGTGTTCCACTGGCAAGCAGTCATGTTCTTTACTTGCTACTAAAAAGTCTAAGAAAACAGGGAGATAAGAAATCATATTTGAGAAATGTTTGAGAGAAGATTTGGGGGTGAATGGAGATCGCTGGTGGTGTAGGGGTTAAAGTCTCCACACTATCAAGCTATCAGCAGCCCCTGCGGCTAGCCTAAGTTCAATCCCCATCCGGGAAGCTATTCACGTGGCGCAGCAGACATCTCCTGTCTTGCCAACTGCTCCCCTCAGCAGTGTATTTCAGTCAATCTGCCTGTTCTGCTCCCCACTCTGTCTTTGGTGAATCCTCTGACCTCCTCTTACCTCTGGCCTACACCCCAGTACTAGTATGCATAAATAAATAAATACAAGTCAATCTTTAAAAAATTTTTTTGACAATTTTTGCTAAATTTCATCTTTTCAATTATTCTGAAATAACCGCTTTCCCTACTCCTTGAGAAATTTTACATTGGAATTGTTTTCTGTAGGTTGAATTTATGACACACATATTCTAGAGCTTTGGGATTGCCTCTTCAGGGTCCAAGAAGTAGAAGAGAGTATAAAGCTTTTGATCTGAGCAACACAAAGGGAGATACGAGAAAAGAAGCTTTAGGATCTCACAGACTGTGTGACAGCACTTCCAGAGTTCTGGCTGCTTTTCTCTTCTTGGAGTTCTTAAGATATCTCTGTTCTTATAATAAATTCTCCTTTCTTGACAATAGAAAGAAAAAGTAAAAGAAAAACTAAAATGAAGTCTGGTCATTATCTAAATACTTTTCAGTCTCCTACTTCTATGAAATCTTCTCTGATCACTATAGCCTACTTCACGGTATCTTCTCAAATTCCTGTAAATATTTATTATCTCCTCCCCTGACGTAACTCTTATCATAGACTGCTTGTGTTGTAAGTTATATTTATATTCCCAAGTAGATTACACTTAACTGGAGAGCAAGAGGTTATGTTTTTTTACTGCTTTCACTCTTCACTACACCAAGTAAGCTTATGGTTGACAGATCCTCAAAGAATATTCATTGATTTGATGAGATGATCCATGTTTGGCAGTTCAAACTCACCTAGTTGTAACTGAAGTCACCTTGATGTGTTATAAAACAATAGAGATTAATCACATAGAAAATAAAAATTAGAGCACTTAATGAAACAACTCAAGGGGAATCCTAGATTATGTATGAGTGTAGAAACAGTTTGAAAACACCCTAACACTCAAAAAGTGGACAAGCCTGGATTAGCCACTCCAAGAAGTGTAGAATGTTGGATCAACTTAACAAATGTAATTAGTTGGTGACTCACTGGTGGATACTGTATAATTTGCCTATTCAGTTGCCTAATTTTCATGTGTTGAAAACTATCTTTGCCTTTCCCCACTTACATCACCCAGTAAAACAAAGAACTTCTGTACAAGTACAGGTTTGGGGAAGTCTGACTTTTTCATTCTGTGAAAAAGATCTGGGGACTTTAATTGATGTTGCCTTAATTTCTTTAAAAAGTTAGTGCATACTTGGACAAAATTAAGCAAAGAATCACATTAATTTAGAATCGGACATTTTGGTTATCTACAAGTCCAAATTCCTGCATGGTTTTGGATGTTTGCCATCTTGAGTCCCCAGTCTCCTTTAACTCCATTAGTGTAGCACAGGTCAGTTAGGAATTCTTTAGCATTTTAAGCCTTTGTCTATTATCTATTTTCCTGGCACTTCCACCTGTGGAGCTTAATTCTACCTGTTGAGCCATACAAATTGTCTCACTTTCCTTCATCATAATGTAAAGGCAAATATTATCCCCTCCTCTACTTCCAAGTGTATACTTAACATCTCCCTAGTTCTTTCCCTTTTTAAAAGACTGTATCTTAGAGCAACTTTAGGTTTGCAACAAAATTGAGAGGAAGGTAGCAATATTGTCTTATGTACCTCTTTTTCTATACACGAAAAGCCTTCCCTATTAAGTAATGTCACTCATCAGAATAATACTTTTTTTTCAATCAGAATGAGCCTACATTGACACACCATAATCACCCAAAGTCCATTGGTTACAATATAATTCATTTTTTGGTATTTTATATTCTCTGTGTTTATACAAATGTGTAGGAAGATGTAGCCAACAGTGTAGTATCGGAGAGTATTTCTTTTCACTGACCTAAAAATCCTCTGTCCTCTGCTTTTTCATCTTTCCTCCACCCTCCATGCCCCAGCAAGTACCATCATCTTACTATCTCCGTGTTTTTTGCCTCTTCCAGAATGTCACACAGTGGGTATCGTATGTTATATAAGCTTTCAGAATGACTTCTTTGTTTTATTAATATATATATTTAAGATTATTTGCTGTTTTTCTTCATAGATGGATAGGATATTTGTTTTCAGCATCAGACTTTTTTGTCTGGATGTACCACAATTTATCCATTTACCTAATAGGGCATCTTGGTTACTCCCAAGTTTTGGCAATTATGAACAAAGCTTAAAAAACTAAAAATATTCTTATCATATGATCCAGCAATTGATCTCTTTAGTATTTACCCAAAAGAGTTGAAAACTTATGTCCACAAAAACCAGCACGTAAGTTTATAACTCTTATGTTTAAATACCAAGGGGAGAAATTGCTGGATCATGTGATAAGAATATTTTTAGTTTTGTAAGAAACCACCAAATTTCCAAAGTGGCTATAACATTTTACATCCCCACCAACAATATATGTTCTTGTTTTTCCACATCCTTGCCAGCATTTGCTGTTGTCAGTGTTCTAGATTTTGGCCACTCTTACAGGTATGTATTGATACCACAGTTGCCTTAACCCTTCTAAGTTTTCAGATCTTTCACTGTTCTGCTCTTCCTAGAAAGCTCTATTTTACTATAGAAACTGAGGTTCAAAACAATAAAATTATATGTTTGAACTCAGACAGTAAAGAACAAATGGAAATTTCAACTCTATATAATAATATATCATCATTGTTTGCAAATGACTGACTGAAAATGCAGTGTCTTCTTTACTGTGAATAATGCTGTGCCATAAAACATCAAGAGACACAGGGATTCTGAGAAGAGTGAGCAATGATTTCTAAGATTTTTGACATGCCTGATTTTTTTTTTTAAGATTTATTTATTTATACAAGAACCGGGGTACAGGCCAGATGCACAGGAGGGTGAGAGGATTCACCAGAGACAGAGCGGGGAACAGAACAGGCAGACTGATGAAATACACTGCTGGGGGGAGCAGCAGGCGAGACAGGAGAGGTCTGCTGTGCCACGTGGGACCCTCACCGGCTGGCCGGGATGGAACCGCTTCACAGTGCGGCGCTCAACTGCCTGCACCACCGTGGAGGCCCAAAACATGCCTGATTTTTTCACGAAAAGGATAGAACAGTTTTGAAGGAAATGGATATTATTTATGTCTTACTTAATGAAAGCAATAGCTTTTGAAGAATATGCTAAGGAAAATAATAAATATGTTTAAATTGAATAGAATAAGTTTTCGCATTTAAGTGCTAAGAATAGGCTGATCTTTTCCAGAGTTAGGAATTCCAAGAAGATAGTGAGCATACTACATTTTTTCATATCAGATATGTATTAGATGGTCATACACATTTCCTTTGTACTTGAACTTATCTTTCTTAGGAATATATAAACATACCTAGTCCTGAGAAATAGCTTGGTACTGTCCTTTGTATTTGTCCAAACCAGTGAAAGATGTATGATCTATGTTTGTAATTATTGTAAATGGGAAGGTTCATGAATTGCTGAGTCAACTTTACGAATGTCCTGGAAATGAGCGGTCCTGATTTGACTGTGATTTCTCCCTGAGGTCAGTTTGAGGTTACTATATTCTGATCTTTATGGCACTTAGTCATGATGGGGATTATAGTTGACCTGGATTTCCCCATTGACATTTCCACTTGATTAGCTCTGAAATATAAAGTATATGAGTTCTGTTTCATTCCAGACATAAGTAGCAGGAAACTTCTGCTTTTCTTCCCAAACATCCTCCATCAAATTTATAGAAGTCAGAAATCCCAGTAGAATCATACAACAGATGTTTCTGGCATGCGATGACCCACAGGCACTATGTGAGCACCAGAACAAGAATTTTTCACAGGTCCCCAGGGTACTATTTAACAAGTCAGAGCCAATTCTTACTAATTCGGGCTAATTGGACAAAGAACAGACTGAATTAATAAAATCTTTAAATCACATTCATAAGAAAATTTTTCATTGAGTTAAATTCTAATTGTAGAACAATTACAAGAAGAATTCAAGATATTCCCATATATCTTTTACTCAGATCCCCAAATTTTTAACATGTTTACCACCTTTGTTTTATTCTATTTGTGCATATTCTTTATTTTTTGAATCATTTTAAGTATTATCCTTTTTAACTTCCCTTTAACCTCATATTTCTTCCTAAGTATTTCCTAAGAATGAGAACATTTCTTACATAATCACAGCAGTGTCATCAAATTGGAGATACTTAATATTGATGCAATTATTTTATCTAATCTCCTACTCATATTTTTTTGATTCTCTCTGTAATATCCCTTATAATATTCCTCCCCTCTTCCTAAGATCCAGTATAGGACCATGGATTGCATTTAGTTGTTTTGGTTTCTTTTAATTTGGAACAGTTTTAGTCTTATCTTTACCTTTCATGACAAAGGTCAACAGTTTCATAGCATGCTTCTCTGCTTTGGATCTGCTGATGTTTCATCCTGTTTAGAGTCAAGTTATGCTTCCCTGATCAGAAAATGACATAATTGATGATGTGTCCTTCTCCGTGCCCCAGTTAGAAGATACCCCTCTTCCCTTCATTCGTGATGTAATTTTCATCACCTGATCAAACTGTGGCCCGTTTTCTCCACTGTAGAGTTTCCAGTTTTTCCCTTATTGCTAAAGCAATCTGTGGGGGAACTCTTTAGAGCCATACAAATATCCTTTGCTAGGATGTTTGTAAAACAATAATTTTCAGATCCAGTCACTTTCAGTAGATCCTCATTTCTACTCTTAAGAAGTCAGTCTCTCATACCATTCTCGCTGGCTAGCGCTCTCTCTTTGAATTCTATTTATATCTTTTCCTCTCCCCTTCACCTATCTATTATTCTATTCTAATTTTAGTCTATGGGTTTTAATCCATTTTTATCTCTATTAATTTTAAAACTAAAATTGTCCCAGGTTTGACAACTTGATGCTTTTTTAGGTTAGCATCGTTTTCCTTATACCCGCATAATTACTTATAAACACGTCTTGCTTTCTAGTTCAACAAGAAACAAGATGTTTCAGACTCATCATGTACTTTCCTTGTTCCAGTGCTAGAATTTGTCATTTCCCAAGAATCTCTATTTCCTTTTAATGTGGAATAATATATAGAAACTAATGTCTAAGCACTAGATATGCTCATTACTACTGGGCCATCTTTACCTTTCAGAGGATGAAGCTAGAAAAAAACACATGCATACATACATGTGTGTATTTGCCTACACACACACACGTACATGCAAGTGGTTTTCTATGTAAATAAAAGAAATTCTGAAGTTGTGCTGGTTCCTTCAATAGCAATTTCATTCTACAAGCTCCTTCATTTCCTCTGCCCACCCTTCCATCTTTGTATGTCCCTTCTTTCACAATGAGAATCCTGCCAGTTGGCAATATCGATACTATTCATCTTCTCAGTTCAACAACACACACAAAATGGTTTCAGAATTTCTATATCCAAATTAGTTTGTATCTCAAATATACTTAAAAAAATTAAGATGCATTTGTTGTTCGTTATATTTTCCTCTTGGAGCAAGAATGTACTTTCTATGTGTTGTGTTCTGGAGTTACCTCACTTGGTTCTCTGTGCCCCCACCCTCACCTTTTATTTAGTCATGTCACCCATTTCCAAAAAGAATACTCAGAGAAGTATCACTTCCTTCCCTATCACTTAAATCTGGTTCCCCTGCACCCTTGTAAGTCACCAATTCCATTGTTTTCTGAGTTTTCCTTCCTGTCATTTTACCCCGTAGGGTAAATGGTTTGGTAAATGGTTTGGTAAATGGTTTGGTAAATGGTTTTCAGGCTTTTCTGCCCTCTCACCATTAGAGTTGCCCTGCCTGATGGGGCACCTGCAGTTGTTACATTGTTGCAAACTATTTTATTTACTTCTGTGGGCCATGGGAGGGGTATTGAGATAGTCACCAAGAGAAGCAGAAGCAGGAGAGAAGTAAGAGAGAGGCAGGAGATAGAAGGGGAGAGAAAAGCCCAGAGTGAAGACTTGTCTGGGGCCTGGAGGCCTGCCGGCCTCCTGGACCCCAGGCACCCCCGCGTGTCTTATACCTGGTTGCTGCAATGCATGTGAAGCTCAATAAAAGCCTGAGAAATCCACCAAGGGCTCCAGGAATCTCCTCTACCCGTCTGCTGGATAATAGATAACCCGTCTGCTGGATAATAGATATCCTGCCACTACAATTGGTGTAAGTCAGCAAAACAATCAAATGCAGACGGGTATGGAGCCTTCCAAAGACCTCAGGAGGGACTGGGGAGTAGCAGATTGTGTTTGCCTGTGACAACGCTGGACATGCCATGGCAGCGTAGGTGGTGGCCAAAGTCCAGGAGCTGTGGAAAGAGATGAAGGTGCTGCAGGAGCACAGGAGATGGACAAGGCCTGGGAGCTGAGGGACGAGACCTTGCCTGGAGGAGGAGATGACCCATGAGGGACCATCCCATGACCTCTGAGGCAGCAGAATTGTCGGGGAAGAAAGGACCACAATTCGGAGCTTGCCCAGTGCTGATGCAAGAAAAGACGGATGGACTTGAACTGACAATCCCGCCAGAAGGCGGAGAACTTCGGCAGGGTAATGTTATGTTTTGGGGACCGTTGGGGAGGATGGTATTGTTTGTACACCCCAGGAGATGAATCTAGGGGTGGCCAGTGGGCCTTGGTGGCCAAAAGCAGCCTGCAACCAGGCAGATCAAAAAGCCCACTTAGAAAGGCAAGAGCTGGTGCTGAGATTGGGAAGCCCTGAGCGGCTGTTAAGCAACCTAAGTATGTTAAAGAAGGCCAGTGAGTCTCTTAAAATCACCTGTGGGTGACGCCCTGCTCACCGTTGAGTGAGGGTGAGTTGTTGAGGAACCCATCCTTGGGGGATGGGCGGGGAACGTGGCTTGTAGTGGAGCCCACAGCCGAAGAGGGGACCCAAGAGAGGCTGCATGTGGAGCTGATATCCACAGATCCCCGACCCATGTGCATGTGCAGTGGGTTGGTCTGAGTGCAGGGGTCTGCGTGTCACATTGGCGGCTATGAAAGCCCAGAGTTGGAGTGACTGAAGACAGAAAACCCCGAGGATTGCACGATTACCCCCAAAGAGTGAAGAATTGCCAATCCAAGAGTGCGTGCATCCAGGGGTGGATGCAGTGTGTGGCTTGTGGCCGAGACCACGCCAGAGAAGGCCAGGAAGCCTGATGGCTCCTGGTATGTGATGGCAGATGCCTGAGTGGTTCCCCTTCCTTGTATGAGCAGTGCCTTCAGCCGCAGAAGTGGTGGATCATCTGCTGGTGCCAATAATTGTCTTCTGCCACTAGGTTGGTGCCCTGCCTGGAATTATTTGTTCTGTTGTATTGTTTCATTATTCAGTTGTATTTTCTTTTGTGGGTCATGGCTGCAGTGTTTATGCTTGTTAAGGGAAAACTGTATATATATAGATGTAAGTCGAAAGCCACCAAGGGCTCCAGGACTCCTCCTTTACCCGACCAGTCTGCTCAGATCATAGAGAACCTGCTCTGTGCCCTTGCTGCCCCTACAACACCCAAAATAGAATAATGTATTTTCTCATTTCTTCTTGCTTACACAAAAGATAGCATATATAACAGATACACTTGCAATTAGACTTTTTAAATTTAGTATCTCCTGGAATTTATTAAAATCTTAGTTTTGTTACAATAGCATAGTACTCCATTGTGTAAAGCACTCTTAGGGTTTCAGGTAGTTCCCAATATTTTGCTCTCACAAATAATGCTGCAATTAGAAACCTTGCACAGGTGTGTTTTTATATTTTAAAGGTTTATCTTCAGGGCAAATTTCTAGAAGTAAGATTGCTATCATTTTGTTAGTTAATGACAAATTTAAAGAATGTTTTTTTCCTGGATTGAAATTGCATGTAAAATAAATGCCAGATGTGGCATTCCAGTAAAGAAAAGGGAAATGAAATGTTTATCTATGAAGATTTTTATACTCATAATCTCTGAACAAATTTCTATAGAGATCATATTTTGAGCATATTAAAGGTTCAGATACAATCTTAAATGAAGAGGGTAACAATAATTTGAGTGTTATTGCTGTTTTCACTTTTTGCAATAATAGAACATGGAAAATTTTGAAAGAACAAAAACTTAAGGACTGTGTGGTTATTACTTTTAAGACACCATGTAAGTTGTAGAAATACAATAAAATTGAAAGTTTATAACAGTCCATGGTCATGGTAACTTATCATATGTCTTGCCATTGTAATGACTAACCATCAATAATAATCTTAGTTTTAAAAAAAATAGAAAAAGATCATATGTAAATTTCACTATTTGTTCTGAATCTCAGAACTGCCCTAAGTACCATTAAATACTACTGCTATTGTCTTAGCAAAATGAATTTGACCTGAACTGAAATTAATAAAAGCTGAGCTGTAATGAGTCAGGATACAACATCTATTACTTTATTTTTTTAATTTTATTTAGATTTTTTTTTATTTATACAATAGCTGGGGTACAGGCCAGAGGTGCGGGACCGTAAAAGGATTCACCAGAGACAGAGTAAGGAGCAGAACGGGCAGACAGACCGAAAACACTGCTGAGGGGAGCAGCGCGGCACGACAGGAGAGGTCTACTGCGCCATGTGGGTATCTCCCTGGCCAGCTGGGAATAGAACCCACGCTGCAGAGGCTGCAGACAGCTTCACAGTGCAGCATTCAACCTGCTGCGCCACCAGGGAGGCCCTTCATTAATCATGTTTATACTGCCTGAAGATTCCTTACCCATGTTCTCTGCCTGGAAAACTTTTCTATCCTTCAATTTCCAGCTGGAGTGAGCTTCTAGGAGGACTCATTTTGTGTCCATTAGTTTCCATGTGCTGGTCCATGACAATGAAGAATAAGCTCTTTAGGAACAACAACCATGCCTTTCTCATGTTTGGGGCCTTAACATCTAGCTTGCAGTCTTATGCATAGACTATATTAACCATTTATTGAATAAATTAATAAATGAACGAATTCACAAATAAATTAGACTTCTGACAAATTCAGCAACTCTAGTAATCATATTACATATGTATATTGTGTTATATTACTGTTACTATTTAGTGTAATGTTCAATACAATTCTTTTCTCTCAAGATGTCAGAGACTATTAATATTGAAATTAAAAGCAATTTACATTCATGTCCTCCTAAAGGTTAACAGCATCAAACCTGAAGAAGTCAGACGTCACTACGCTTTAGAACTTGGATCACTTTTTTCGAATTTAGTTTTTAATGACAAATAACAGTAATGCTAATCATAACATATGCAACAAACAATACAAAAGTCCACGAAGTGAAAACGAAAATCTCCTGTTCTCTGAATTATGTAATCCTTCAAGTAACTACCCTGAATAGTTTGATGGTTTTCCTTTTAAATACCCACTAATTTTTAGTTCCTTAGAAACATAGTTTTCTTATACACATTGCCACTCACAGGTAATTCTATTCCTTTGCTCTGCTTTCCTTTTTTTTTCCAAACCAAGCTGGGATTTTAGTATCCAGATTGTTCTGCAGCTTGTTCTCATCTGTAGGGTAAATCGTTTTCAGGCTTCTCTGCCCTCCCACCATTAGCATTGCCCTGCCTGATGGGACCCTGCAGTTGTTACATTGTTGTAAGCTGACTTGTGTACTTCTGTGGGCCATGGGAGGGGTATTGAGAAAGTCACCCAGAGAAGCAGAAGCAGGAGAGAGGCAGGGGAGGGAAGGGGAGAACCAAGGCCTGAGAAGCCCAGAGTGAAGACTTGCCCCAGGCTTGGAGGCATATTGGCCTCCTGCCCCCCCCACCCCCACACACACCCCTGCCTGTCAGGTACCTGCCCTACATGTAAGAGCTCAATAAAAGCATGAGAAACCCACTGAGGGCTCCAGGACTCTTCCTTTACCTGGTCTGGTCTGCTTGGAGCATAGATATCTGCTCTGTGCCCATCCTGCCCCTGCACCATCACTAAAACGTTAGAGTGTGAACATCTTGCTGGAGAGCTTTTAAAATGTTCTCTTCAAAGGACCATGCTCAGTGAAATAAGTCAGAAAGAAAAAGAAAAATACCGAATGGTCTCACTCATAGCAGGAATTTAGAAAACCTAAATAAGACACCAGGAAAAAGACTAATCAATACAAAGTAAAAATCAAAATCAACAAGCAACTATAAACCAGAGGCACACTATGAGGGGGGGTTGGGAGGGAGGAGCAGGGAAAAGAAGGACTAGAGTCAAAATAAGGGGGGAGTGCAATTGTACGGGGAATATAACCAAAACGAAAATGCATACATTGTGCAAAGATGAAAAATGATGTAAGAATTATATAAAATAAAACATTTCAATAAAAAAAATGTTCTCTTCAAGAACATTTGGACATGAGATGGCAAGCTATTTTGAGAGTTCATTTTGAATATGCAACTAGCGGTACTTAATGAAACAGGACTCTGTTTTTCCGTGGAAACTCTCACAGAGCTCATTCACATTTGTTTTCTTAGACAATCGCTGGAACTGTTGGCTGGTCTAGAGTCTTGATTCCCAAATCTCAAGTCTCACTGTGACGTCACTCGGGAAGTCCAGGCTTATCCAGCTTTTCCAATGGCAGAATTGCCCTGGGGATTTCAAATCCACCTCATTTGGGAAATTCAGAAAATTATGTAGAAGTCACATCAAGAAAACCTTTGCTATGATAAAACCTTTATCAAGTCATTTGTTAACATTCCTATACATTCTTGAAAAGGAAAGTATGTACAAATACCAAGTTTTTAAATAAGCGGCCAGGCTGAAAATAACTTCCCGCCCACATAGTTTGGCAAAGAAGCCACAATAAACAAAATACCATATTACTAAATACATATAAGATAGTCAGTTTCACTTAGAAGTTGTTTTTGGTATTTTATTTTGGTTCAGTCGAGGCCAAATTAAAACTTCAACCAAAAATATAATCCTCTTAAGGATTATTTGGTCCATTTTCACTCATATTAAACAAGGACAGATTTTCAGCTATATTTTAGGATGTGGGGAAGGAAAGTTTTTCTTCACCCTCTAGAGTCTCTGGGACTGAAAATTAAACTGATGAAGATAGATTAACAAAAGAAAAGCATGCGAACTGTATTAAAATTGTACCCAAAATTTTTATGCATTTGTGGGAACCTTCACAAGAGAGCAAAGGTCCAAATAAGTGTCCAGAGAAGGAAAATTTTGTATGTCTTAGACACAGAAATAATAAAGCTGTGACGAATTCACAAGACAAAAGGATTTGGGGTAGGGATAGTAAGATGGTGAAGAAATAACTCGGCTTGTTTATACAACCCTTTCATCCCCAGATTCCTTGTCCCTGGTGAGACGGATGTCTCCCTTCTTCCGGGTATAGGGAGGGGACTTTCATGTGGGAGATTTATCTCTGACTCTCAGAGAAAAAAGGTGAGGGGTGGGAGGTCAGGATGATCCTCTGTTTCTGCTGTTTTCTCAAACTCCTTCAGCTGAAGGCACGATGCTATGCTTGAGGGTTGTGTGTCCTGAATGCATGTCGGCAAACAGAGCTGTGTCCTTCAATAATTCAAATAATTATGCCTCCCCTTTCCCTTTCAGCATTTAGTTATGAAGATATCACAAAATGGATCAAAACAGAAGTCATTTTTTTTTTTAAAGATTTATTTATTTATTTATACAAGCACTGGGTACAGTCAGAAGCGCAGGAGGGTGAGAGAATTCACCAGAGCCAGAGCGGGGAGCAGAACAGGCAGAAGGACCGAAGTACACTGCTGAGGGGAGCAGCAGGCGGCAGGAGAGGTCTGCGCGCCATGTGGGACCCTCCTCTGGTGGCCGGGGAGTAGTCGGGGATCGAACAGGCGCTGCAGAGGCTGCGGGCAGCTTCGCAACCCAGCGCTCAACCGCTGCGCCACCGGGGAGGCCCCAACAGAAGTCATTTTTTACTGAAAATATTAGCACCTCTAAAGGCAGATGTAGGACAAACGGTTTGGTAAATGGTTTTCAGGCTTTTCTGCCCTCCCACCATTAGGATTGCCCTGCCTGATGGGGCACCTGTAGTTGTTACATTGTTGCAAACTTTCTTCTGTTGGCCATGGGAGGGGTATTGAGACAGAAGAAAAAGAAGCAAAGGCAGGAGAGAGAAGGGGAAAAAAGAAGCCAGAGATGCCCAGAGAGAAGACTTGCTGGGGGCTTGGAGGCCTCCTGGCACCTGGCACTCCTGCCTGCAGTGTACCTGGTTGCTGCTCTATATGTAAAAGCTCAGTAAAAGCCTGAGAAACCCATTGAGGGCTCCAGGACTCTACTTTACCCTTCTGCTGGATCAGAAAACCTGCTCAGTGCCCATCCTGCCCCCTACAGCAGAATTTGTCAAGTAAGAGCTTGTTGTGACCTCTCACCACCTCCATAAGGGATGATCAGGCAGGAAGGTCCTAAGGGGCAAAGGAAGTGGGTTAGAGCCCAACGCAAGGAGCGTCACTACCCAGTGTCGCCTGACGCCGAGATCACTGGCAGTGTTGCTCCAGGAGCCAGCTCACATGCTCACCAGCTAACTTGGACAGTCATCTGGCACCCCACTGAGAAAGTACAAATTAGCTTGGACTGAGAAAGTAAACATATGGCCAGCCATTCATCACACTGGAATAACAGACGTGAGAAAGCCAGCTGCAATGTTTATGGGAAACAATATTTCTCACAAGGACATGCCACGGCGATAAAGTGGCACCATAGAACTCCCTTCTTTGAGTGACTACTGCTTTCTTATTCCCTGGGAAACATTTCTCTCTAATATCCTACATGGCAGAAACGCCACTGTTTGAAATGATATCAGTAAGGAAGAAACATTCCATTTGCCTGGAGGAGCTCAGCTGCTTGGACACCGTGGGGCAGCTGCAATTTCTAACCCAGATGTAGAGCTTCAGGTAAGGGGCGTCTGGACATAAAACTCCAGGCTTAGTCTTCCTAGCTTTGTGGTTGCCAAAGAACAGCCTCCAGGCCCACATCATGGGTCAGACTTGAGGCTGACCCTTCGCTCACAATCCTGTTTTGCTTTGAACCTCTCAAAGCATTGCTTCATTGAATGTTGACCTTAATTCCATCTTCTACTCAAATCCTATAATAATTCGACTTTCCCCTTGGGGACAGATGAGATTCTTCACACTTCCTCTGGGATGCAATATTGTTCATTGTTTGCTGACTCGATATACCTGGGCTCGCTGATGGGCTAGGGCACCTGGTAGGTGTCCCAGCAGGGAATGCTGTGCCACTGTCATATTTCTAAGTTTGACCTTTTAACTTCTTAGAATTTTGATTGTTGCTTCTATTGGTTTGGTTCTAATAGATAGACACATTCATTACTGAGAAACAAGAAAAATTATTTTAAAAACTGCAAAGGTGCTAAGGGTATGTAGAGGCAGGGTATCTATGATTTGAGCAGACCGGACATGTAAAGGAGGTGTTCTCGAGCCCTTGATGGCTTTCTTGGGCTTTTATTGAACTTTTACATACAGTACAGCAACCATGTACACGGCAGGCAGGGGTGCCCAGGAGGCCAGGAGGCCTCCAAGCCCCCAGCAAGTCTTCACTCTGGGCTCCCTGGTGTTCTTTCTCCCCTTCTCTCTTGCCTGTTCTCTTTCCTGGGTATGCTTCTCTTGGCTAATATATCAATACTGCAGCCAAGGCCCATAGAAGTAAACAAAACAACTTATAAAAATGTAACAAATGTAGGTACCCGCCTGTCAGGCATCCAATCCTAATGTGGGAGGGCAGACAAGCCTGAAAATCACTTACCTTACAGGGTATATATCACCAAATAAGTCATATGAGTGGCAGGAGGGCATATAAAAAGAAAGCCTCAAAGACCACCTGTATGGACAAGTATACACGCCTCTTACTTCAGCACATTCTGAGTGCTATTCATGACACTACACATATACACGGTGCCTCACCGGGCTATAGAAATTTGACAGAATTTTTTTCTGAGGAAGTAAAGAAATTGACACCTTAAAGGGGGTGGGTGGGTGGGGGAAGTGCCTTATACTTTGGAAATAAATTCATAATAAAATCAGTTTTAAATAGAGAAAAAGATTTGCAAAGTGTTCACCCTAGAGTTTTCCAAGCACAGTGCTCTTTGAGTGAGATGTTTCAAGCTGGCAGCTGCTCAATACTTTGGTCCTGTGGGGTTGCCTTAGGGCTGCTGTGACTGCTGAGATGGGCCATGGATTCACACACTGAACAACTTACTCAAAGAGTTTGCTCAAATAATATTTTTAGCTACCAAAGAAAGAAAGTTTGGAAATCATTGTCTTGGTGTCTTTTACATACACCTAGTATGTAAAGTGCACTGGTTTTAGAATTACAACAGTAATCAATGCTCCCAGTTGCCCATATGGAAAAAACTTGTCAAGAATTTTGGCTTTGAACAGATAATTGGGAGCTGGTTGGGACTTGTTTAACTTTAAGCCTTTCAGATTAACTTTAAAGGGCCCCCAAGAAAAACAAGATACCATAGTGAAGTTCCATTTCCATCCAACAGAGGGCAGTAGTGCAAATATTATTGATAATTTGAACAAGATGCTGTCTAGATGGTCTGAGAACTGAGGTCAGGTACAGTAAATTTAGAAGCTGGACATAAGCTGGACATAGATACCATTTTTATTTTTTGCCTAGAAGAAATTAAATAATTACACTGTTTTGCTGACACTCCAGAGCTTTGGTGCCATTTTTTTTTTTAACCTTTCATCCATCAATCTTTTTTATGTTGGAAATCAAAGCTTGCTCTCTGAGAGCCAGGTTACCAGCTCTCCAGAAGGTCCAGAAATTCTGATGAGTCCTGGAGCACTTTGGAGATTACTCTGTCCTGGAATTGGGGATGCTCAGAGCTTTCTGGGCCATAGGTAGGGAACTGGGCTGGCCTTTGCTCCTGATCCTGTTTAGAATTTAGATTTTGAGTTACAGATTGAAAAGCAGCATGAAATGTTCAAAAGCTAGTAAGCTCTGTCTAGTGAAAAACAACATCAGATAAACTACCTGTGTGTGTTTTTAACCTATAAAATCTCCTAGAACACAAAACAAAATTCAGGGAAAAAATTCTACCATTAATATTATGCTTTAATTTTTTTTTAAATATTTATTTTTTTATGCATATAAGAACTGGGGTACCAACCAGAGGTGTGGGGGGTGAGAGGATTCACCAGAGACAGAGTAGGGAACAGAGGAGGCAGACTGACTGAAATACACTGCTGAGGGGAGCAGCGGGCGAGTCAGGAGAGGTCTGCTGTGCTATGTGGGTAGCTTCCCTGGCCAGAGATCGAACTTGTGCTGCAGTGGCTGCGGATAGCTTCATAGGTTGCATCTTAACCCCTTGTGCCACCAGGGAGGCCCAACAACATACTTTAATTTTTAAGTATTTCCTCTAAAAGCACCAAAGAAGCCCTAAAGTAGGAACCAGGTCCCCTGTGTATTAAAAATGTACTGTTCTTTTGAGGCAGAGTGTCCATGAAAAGACAACCCAATTGGGATTCCCAAGTGCCCAGAACCCACGCCTGACTCTCCAGTCAACCATGTGTGTTTCTTATCCTTATTTGAGACAGTTCCTGTTAGACTGTGAGCTGACCAATGTAAATCAGTTTTTGCTCAAATAAACTCAAAACTTTTAATGTGCTACAGTTTATTTTTTAACAGAGTATTTACATGCTATACACCCGAGTATATAAACACACTAGAGAAAAAGATTGCGTTTGATGCTCCCTCATTTCTTCTTCTTTCTATGGATATACTTTTGTTTTTCTGAACACACAGACTTTTCTGGACCTTGTAAAGATTGTCTTAGTGCACTCACTTTATATAGAGGAACAAGAGGCCAGGATGAACTAAAGAGCTTAATCCAGCACTAGTAGTTGGAACTCTGTGGCTGTTACTTTAGAGTAGGGATTGACAAATGAGACCGATGCACCACAGCCTCCACCCTGCTTTGGAAAATAAACTTTTACTGAAACACATCTACACCTCTTCATTTATGGATTAGCTAGAGCTGCTTCCCCACAATGATGACAGGAAGTACAGTAGAGTGGAATAGTCTCAACAGAGGCCTTGTGGTCCAAAAGCCTAAAATATTTGAGACTCTACAGTTTTTTTTTTTTTTTAAAGTGCTTACCTCACCCTTAGAGAAATTAAATGTAATTCTTTCAAAGAATTAACAAGGTATCTATTTATTTATTTATTTATGTGAGGTAAAGTTAGTTTACATCACTGTATTTGCTTTAGGGGTTATAGGTTTAAACTCTACAAATGTATGTTTTTCACACCATGCTCACCTCCAAAGCCCCAGTTCTTCCCCTGTGCTCCATGGGGTCCTGTGCCTCCCCCACTCCCACCCCATCGCTGTTCCTTTCTGGCTGTCTCCGTTTTGCAGTCAGATGTTCAGGGTTTGCTATCGGTTTGGTTTTGTCTGACCCTTCATTTTGTTTCTATATTCCACATATAAGTGACACCCTCTGGTATTTGTCTTTTTCCTTTTGACTTATTTTGCTTATCATTATCCTTGCCAGTTCCATCCGTGAACAACAAATTTATTTTTATCTCTCCACCAAAAGTTTGTGGAGGGACCCAAACAGAACATCGGAGAATCAGAATTAAAACTTCTATCAGAAATAGAAACCCTCAGTAAACCAGGGGAAAATCTGGCTATAATTTTTACTTCCAAGTAAGTATTGCTACATACAATATTAATTAAATAAGCATAATGAAGTAAAATATCTTTCATTTTTATTATTTCTTTATTTGTGTTCAATCACACATCTTTTGGCTTGAACTAGCATTTTCAGGTTGCCTGGGACTGAAGCATCCACTCAGTGTTCATATAATTATTAGCTGCCCCTCAAGTGTTGCCTTTGCCTGGCTCTGTCCTTGGAGCTCCCTCTGCAATCTGATCTAAGAATGCTATTCCTTCTTACCTCTCAGTCATTTCTGAACCAGAATGCTATTCTTTTATCTTCCCCAATACACGACTGAAGCATGTGCTTCTCAGTGACATACTTCTGGACTCATCACAGTGCTTTTGTTATAGAGCAGCCCCGATATTGAACAGGTTCCTGGCTGTGGGTCCTCACCCACGCGCTTAAAAGGGACTTATGAATACTCCACTACAGGCACACACACAAAAGGTTAATAAAAGGTTTATTTACAAGGGAAAAGGAAATAAGGAAAATGTACAACTCACGGAGAAAATAGGGAAATAAAGTCTTTAATGCGTCCTACCCGATCCGATGACCTGGAAACCCAAAGTCACTCTCAGAGCTGGCCAGACGCTGCGAGCTGGTGGAGAGCAAAATGGGGGACCCCCAAAGCCCATGTGTCTGCCTTTTATATCAACCTGGCTGCCTAATCCCACCCTCAGGTCCCAGCTACCTTCCCTTTGGTGGTGATGGGATGTGGAGTTCCCAGTGTCTTTGGCTTTGGCCTGGGGTGGGGGTGGAGTCCACAAAGCCTGTATGGAATTAGCTTTAGGACATCCTTTTCCCCCTAACACTTTGGGCCCACTGGAAACTACACACCTGTATATTTTATGTATGGGATGTGCTGCAACTTCGTTTCTAATAACAAACCTTCAAGATCAGGGCAATGTTGCTTTAGTTCTCCAGCCTTTTCCTGAGCGTCACAAGATGGATGCAAGCATTCAAGTTGTTTGGTTCAAGCCAGGAAAAATAGGACAGATGGGGCCATTTTCACTCTCTTTCATTAATAAATCCACAAACTTCCTCAGAAACAGCCAGCAGTTAGGTTCCTTCTCTTTCCTAGGTCACGTGTCTCCTGGTGGCCTGAACAAAATTAGGGTTCTGTTAGCAACTGAGAAACAAAAGAAGGGATAGAGGGAAGGAAACTGACAACTTATGCCATAAAGCTATAGAATGAATTGAAGAGACTAGCAAGAAGTGGATCACACAAAGTGTAAAATACTTTTAAATTGCTTTTAATATTATAGGAATTCTTCACTAACTCAACAAGTATATGTCAAACATTCAAAATTTCTAGGTCTAAGATTTCTGCTCTGACTTATTTTGATTTTTCATTCAAAACAGTGTAATTTAAATCAAATTATGAAGGTGTAGCTTAATATCCTTTGATGGCATAATAGATTGGTTAAAACCAGTTGTTCTTTTGAAAGTTAGGTTGGATGAAGTAAAACACATGGATAGATAAAGCAGTTGATTAATCAAGTTGAAACAGAGGTTCCCCCGCCCATTTATTAGGTCAATTAATGACTAAAAAGCATTTTCTTAAAATTTAAAAACAAATTGTCTTTAGACTGAGATTAAGGGTTAAAAGGAGAGACCCTTCTCCCTCTTAATTGTTGGCAGTAAAACAAAGAGATGGGTTGGAATTTCACAGAATTAATGTGATTGCTTTTGTTCTCTGATCACTGATGAATAACCTGGATGAAAAAAACTGTCCCTTTGCCAACATGCTTTTCCACCCTTTTGATGAATGAATAATCATTTACCTACAACATGCAGACTTATTAGCACAGAGATGTCATTCATATCCAGAAAGAACAACACTCTACAGATGGAATTCCAGGACTTTGAGTCCTGGGGGACAAATTTAATCCTCTTTTGTCCTAATCTCCAAGGAACTATCCCAATCTTTACTTTACTGGAATTCATTTGTAGTGACTGCAAATAAATGGGTAATTGGCTAAGGATCAAAAATCTTTTACAGAATGGTGAAGACCTTTACTATGTAGTACTTTTAACAGGATTCAGTTGCCTGTCAGAGTTTGGAATAGTGGAAAAGCAATATATATTACCAAAGATGCCAGAATTCTGCATTTCATGCTATCGCTGTTGTCTAAGTCTCGGACACTTGGCTTCTCCCAAGTATGCTATGAATGGTGGGTCATAAATCATTTCCCACAAACCCCTGCCTAGTAGTACAGTCCCTGTCACACTGGAGTCCTTAATGGAAAGTGGTGTCAGGAGCCATAGAGTATTTTGGGGAAACTCTTTAGAAATACCAATGTCTCACCCCTGACTGTTGAATGTGATCAACTTCATCCATCAAAAAGAACACAATTTTTTTATAAAATCATAAATTTATTAGTTAATGGAAAGATAAAGACTTCTTTTATTTGTCCATCTTCCTTCTGCAACATCCCTGGAATCCAGTTATAAATCACTGACTGCCAGCTATCATGGGAAATTAATCATTCCCCAAAATTACTCATTTACTTTGCTAGCATATTTGATTGTTTGAAACATTATTCTTACAGTAAATGAATATTTATTTCTTTGTAACTCATGCAGTGGTCTAAGTTCTACCTCTGGTAAAAGGAAAAACAAATCTTTCTCCCATATCACAGTTCTTTGATTGAAGTCACCTCCTCAACTTGCTTAAATAAATCCTGGATATTTGTTTAATTGTTATATAGATGCTGTGTTTTAAATCTTAAATGGATCTGTGAAGAAAAAGCTTTTAACACTCAGTACTTACTTTAAAGTGCTGGTTCTAAACACCATCCCCAGAATTATGATTTAATTGTTCTGGATTGGGGTCTAGCCATTGGCCATCTTCAGTGTTCCCAGGGCTGAGAAGCTCTGAAACTGTGTGTCCTGCCCCAAACTCAGCACCTCCTGTATGGAGAAAGTGCCAGTGGGCACATGGAATAGCTACTTTCTTTGTTATTCAAAGTAAAGTTTTGTTGAAGCAATCAAAGCCACACATTGGATTTGAGTGACAGTTACATACACTCTGGGCTCAAACTGAGCCCAATCCAAAGGCTTGTGTATATACCTTATGAAGTTTATGAACTTACACCTTCCCAGCATTATAGAGATCGACTTGGTTTTTAGTTCTAAATCCAGAGTTTTGTTTATACTATCACCTGTAACTGTTATCAGAAGTATGAAAGAAAATAATAGCTGAACATTAACTCAGTTCTAAACATGGAGCCAAGCCATTATCTTAATTGAGTCCCCACAACAGTACTATCAGAAAGAAAAATCTTCTTATCTCTATTTCACAGGTGAGAAAATTGAGAATTGAGGCTTAGAGAGATAAGATTAGATCCATTACCCCAGTTTATCAGTTATTTTAGAATTCTAACTTTATTCTATGTTCATTCTCTCTCTCTCTCTCTCTCTCTCTCTCTCTCTCTCTCTCTCTTTTTCTCCTTGTGTGTCTCTCTCTCTCTTCTCTCTCTGTGTGTGTATGTATTTATCCTCCTTCTTACCACAAATGTTGGATTTTCATCAGTCCTCGCAGATGTGATCTGGGCACCATATAAATCCTTTTCAGATTGTTGTAAAAATGCGGACCAGTAGGGGGCATCCAGACTGAGTCTTTCCACTAAAGACCTCCACCCAGGATGCACTAAGAGACATTTTAGTGCTACATCAGTGCAAGCTACTAGAACCTATCGTCATGGACATGTTTTCCTCTTTTGTCTGCAAGGATTTCCCCTTTTGGTCAAAGACATGGCAAAATCTCTATTCATTCTTCCTATTTCCCTAGTAAACCCATCAATTAAGGAAATGAGCACTATCCAGATGGACTTGCTCTAATGAACCAGATGCTGTCTCTAGAAATCACCATGTCTCCTAGGGATCTCCATGTCATTACATCTCAGGCCATCGTTTTAACACATTGCCCTAGGTTTTGATCTGATACTAACATCATTCTCGCTGATCTGTAGTTTTCAGAGGCCAAATCAATATATTACATACTTGTCTTTTTTTTAAAAACCTCCCTTGCTATCTCTGACTGCCCAAATATCTTTTTAAGCAGGTAAGAGACCTCTTTTCTGTTTCCGCACTCATTTGTCTGAGACAAAAAAACTTGACTACCTGTGATCGGCTTCATTAGAACAGTTATCAACTTTTCCATAAATTACCCACAAATCTTGGGCCTTCATTGGCCTGGCTTTCCTCTCTGAGCATTTACTACAGAGAGCACTGAACTAGTGCTGTTTTGCTTTCTCTCTGAAATCCATCAACATTACCTCACTTGCCCCAGGCAGTGGGCAGATCGCTTCCTTGTTCTTGCTCAAATACAACTTAAAACCCCCCTTGTAATTTCCCTTCATATTTTCCTAATATTGAGTTTTGCATCCTTTTCAAGTCTCAGCTCATTCTGGGCGGTAGCCTTCCTGACACTTTAAGCCCATAATTGTATACTAAGTGAAGGTTTAACCTAAAGCTATGAATGCAAGGTGAACAAGTCATACATAAATTCCAGCAGCAAGAGGAAATCTGCTATCTGTCTAATCTTTCTCCTTTTATGAACAGGTCGACCACCTCTATGCTAAATTTAAAATAATATGAAATCACTCTCCTCAGAACTTTCTTGGTATAGAGTATCACCTTTCTTTGCTTTACGTGCAAAGCATCAGGTTCCCCTAATCCTTTCAGAAGCTGGAAAATGATCAGGGTTGTGAGTCACCCCCAGATTCTGATTTTGAGTTGAGGGCATTTTACAGCAGCCTTAACTGATTCTCAGATAAGCTGAGTTGACAGTGATCTCCAGCCTTGCTCAGTGTTTGATTGGAAAAGCTACCTCCACTGCCTCCCTAGCTGACATATGGAAAATAATTACATTCAGAGCTAACAATAGTGACCCTAGGTTTTTAGGAGCTTGGAGCAATGATAAGAAACCCTATAGGCCACTGTGGTATGTCAAAGACTCAGGAAAAATCTATTTATTTTACTGGAATTGTTATGTTCCAGAAAATTATATTACAATGACTAGTTGTTATATCTGAATCCCTCTGAACCCCAGGCAAATTCAGGGATATGGGAATGGTGAGATGGTGAGCCAGTTCAGGGTCACTTGAAAGGTTAGATAAGAATTTGGGAAGGTAAACATAAAGTCTAAGGCAGCTATTTTTAGTGGGTTGTGGCTTCTGCTCTCTAAATAGATGGTAAGAGGATTGTACAGCATGATCAACAGGGTCCTTTCTAGGTAGAACTCTGTTAGTTTTAAGGCACACACTCTCTATACTCTCTATGCCTTGGTTACTCACAGAATTCCCCCCCACACCATTTCCCTGCACGTCTACACCACCCAGTTCCTGACCCATCTACCCCAGTGGGTCTTGCAGGTGGCATGCCAAAGTCTTTCCCAGTTTGTTCTCTCCTGGCGTTATGCTGTCACCTGAGAAGGCGTGCACCTTGGTTCAAGTGCCTCCTCTCGATCTGGGCATCTGAATTAAAAAATTGTTTATTTCAGAGCAATGTACACACAGAAAACCGCACTAAGCACACTGCCCAATGACTTTTCATCAGTTAGTCTATCACCCACCAGATCACGCAACAGAACCATCCCCCTTCCTGCCAGCTTCCAAAACCCACCTCCTCCCAACAAGGCTCAGTAACATCCTGACTTCTTCATCTGATCTGTCTATGAACCTTATATAAGAGGTGTACACATCTGCATGCTTTTGTGTTTCAACAGTGTGCATGTGAGATTCATCCATGCTATTGTGTGTAGCCATTAATAGTTTCTTCTCATTGCTGGATCACCTTGCATTTGATAAATATTCCTGATTTCTTTATCCCTTGTACACTGGGAGTAATTTTGAACTTGGGGTTATGGCAAATAGCGCTGCTAGAAATCCTCCAGGCTCTTGGTGATGCCATGTACCCGTTTCTGTTGGGTGAACATCTAGAAATAGAATTGCTAGGTCACCGGGTATGCCTAATAACTATTATCTTTAGTTAGTATTGTTTGCCTTTTAAATTTTTCCACTTACTTCTCCCTACTTTTTCTATTTCAAGTATCTTCTGTACAAGATCACGCCCTGCGTGTTGGCCTCACAGATTGGTGTTTACAGGCGAAGGATAAACATCCACTAGCTCCACTGCCAGAAATTTTCCAGCCGGAGATTCTTCCTTAGCTTTCTCTGAACATTCCCTGGTGGTGGTGTGCAAGGTAGTGGATGGAAACTATAGATTTCTGGGCCATCTTGAAGTCATGTATCCAGAAGTAGAATTACAATACAGGAGACCTGAAACCTACATAATGTTATAACAGTGTTACTGCAATAGAATTTTGATTTAAATAAAAAAGATGTGGCAACAGAGCCTTAACTTCATTTGCCCTGGTCTCTTGCTACCACTGCACAGAACTGAGGCCTGTGAAGAGTGACATCTGAACAGGCTCTTCCTGGTGACCCCCCCTGCTCCAGCCAAGCCCAGGGAGTCCCTGTCTTCAACAGTTATGGCGTGGCAGAAGCCAGGAGTATTTTAAAAAATGGTCTTACTAAGAATTAAGGGATGCCTGAATTCTGAAGGGAAATAACCACCTAGAGCACAAGTCACATTATTACAACAGGCATGGCTTTCTCGGGGCCACCTGTCCAGGCTTGTCCTCAGATCCCTTACAGAATCGCCTCCCCATCTGGCACCCTTCCTGTCTTCAGTGCCCTGTCTGAGGACCTGGGCAGCCTGGTCCCCAGGCCCTGCTTATCCCCAGTCAATGCAGTCCCGCAGCCCAGCACTGCCAACTCCAACCAGCAGTCAAGAAACACTTGTGCTTTCTTCCTGGGGTGTGTGTTGGGGGTATGGGTGAAGGGGAGCACTGTGGACCTCACACATCCTGCAGCCAAGCTAAGTAAGGATCCTTGTTGCTGATCCTGATCTGTACAGAGGCAAAGTTCTCTCTGTGAAGTGTGAGTGTGGGTATCTCTATAGCTACATATAGATACAGATACAGACACTGGGGAATGTATATAGTTTGGCATGCAGAGACCCTGAGTTTAAACCCTCCATCCAACACTTTCTTTGCAGAATGACCTTAAGCAACTATTGCTTTCCTCATCTGTACATTTCGACTTATAATTTCCACCTCACAGGACAGTTTTGAAGATCCTATAAGATTACACATGTAAGCCACTTAACCCTGGGCTGGCAGGCAGTCAGCTCAGAGCTGTCAACCAGAGTTGCATCAGGAACAGCTCACTTTCCAAGGAACCTGTGTTCAGGGTAGTGACCATTTTGGTTCATGCCCCACCCCCGGCAGTGTGCACAGACTTTATATTTGTCTTGTGGAGATTTCTCAGGGAAAAGAGAGGGAGGGGGAGAGTCTGCCCTAGAAACAAATTCAACTCAGGCACAAGTTACAGTTTTATTTTTTTTAATATTTTCATCTTTTTTTTTTTAAGATTTATTTATTTTTATACAAGAACCGGGGTGCAGGCCAGATGTGCGGGAGGGTGAGAGGATTCACCAGAGACAGAGCGGGGAACAGAACAGGCAGACTGACTGAAATACACTGCTGAGGGGAGCAGCGGGCAAGACAGGAGAGGTCTGCCGCACCATGTGGGTATCCCCAAGGCCCATGAGGATCGAACCGGCGCTGCAGAGGCTGCAGACAGCTTCACAGTGCTGCGCTCAACCGCCTGCGCCACCAGAAAGGCCCAGAAATTACAATTTTAAAAGGCAGGTTTTTTTGCTTTTGAAAATGTTACAGTCCCAGTTACCTCATTATAGGAGGAGACAGAGAGAAGAGAAGGTAGGAGGGAGAGAGGAGAGTAAGAGGGGAGGGAGAAGGGGAGAGAAGGAAGGAGAGAGAATAAGAAAATAGTTTAATAATTACAAAGGGACCCAACCCCTATAAAAGCAACTGTCTCAGACCTAAGAGACAGTCTGGTAGCCAGGAGACTAGAGGGCTGAGGGGTTTGTTTGGTCTGGTTTAGAATCAGGGTCACATTGCTTACTAGTTGTATGCTCTTGAACTTGGTTTTTTCATATCTGTAGAATGAAAACACTTTTTTTTTTTCCTGAAAGAATTGCTTTGTGGCTAATTCTAAATAAATCAATCTTAAAAAAAAAAAAAAAAGAAAGAAAAGATTTTCCTGCTTAATCCCAGAGATAATGGCCAAACTTTAAATACAATGGACCCGGGCCTCCCTGGTGGCAAAGTGGTTGAGCACTGGGTTGTGAAGCTGTGCCCGCAGCCTCTGCAGCGCTGGTTCCATCCCCGGCTGCTCCCCAGCCACCGGAGGTGGGTCCCACATGGCGCGCAGACCTCTCCTGCCGCCCGCTGCTCCCCTCAGCAGTGTACTTAGGTCCTTCTGCCTGTTCTGCTCCCCACTCTGGCTCTGGTGAATTCTCTCACCCTCCCGCGCTTCTGACTGTACCCAGTGCTTATATAAATAAATAAATAAATCTTAAATAAATAAATACAATGGACCCTTAAACAATGTGGTGGCTACAGGCACCCGCCCCTTGTGCAGTGAAAAAATCCTTGTGTAACTTTTGACTTGCCCCAAATTTAGCTACCGATAGGCTGCTGCTGAGCTGGAAGCCTATCAATGATGTGGATCAACACATTTTTTGTGTATGTCTATTATACATTATACTCTTATAATAAAGTAGAAAAGAGAAAATATTACTGAGAAAATCACAAGGAAGAGAAAATCCATTTATAGCTCTGTATAAATGGATTCATCAATACCACAGGTATATTGTAAGTTCCGTTAAGTATAGATCAATACCATAAGTGTACATGGCCTGATTACAAGAAAGTCCATGTATAAGTGGACCTGCACGCGTCAAACCCGCATGTTCAACGGTCACTCTCCGTGTTGTGAGCCAGGCATCCAGCAGCAGGCTCGGCAGGGAAGGCCTCATGAGCCTCACAACAGCCCCTTTCAGGGTAAATGCTGACATTAGTCTCACTTTACACAGAAGGAAATGGAGACTTAGATTTGGCTCCAGTTGGAAACAAAGTCCATATAAGCAAATTAATTAAGTGGAGGAAGAAAATTCTACTGAACACAAAATTTCTTGCAAACTCTTCTCTCACAATTTAAATTGAATGGAAAAATCTACATAAATATGTGTGTGCACATGATATACATGCTATATATGTTGTATGTGTGTGTATGAGAGAGAGTCAGTGGGCTGGTGGGTTTAAGCTCTGCAGAGGACTATATTTAATCAACATGAAGACAGCATTGCCAACAGAGGAGTAACGAGAGAAAAGTTCCTCACCCGCTCGGGAGGCAGGGCTCAGTGGAGCCAGCACAAGTGATTCAGCTGCGTGCTGCTCCTGTCCCCCTTCTCGGCCACCATCATGACACCTTCCACTGCTGAGGCCTGCCTACCATGCCCCTCTCCCACTCCCCATCTTTGTGACAGTTCCCAAAATCACCCACTCTCCCTCTCACCCCAAAAAGGGAGGCATTGCTGATGAGACATCCAGTGTTGAGCGCCCCACATTTCGGCCATTGCGCATTCCTGATGTAAACTCTCCGTGCTTGGCTCTGGTGGTCGAGGATGTCCATTAAGTCCACAGGGACATGCCGAGAGACGAGTCGTGGAGCAGGATTGCAAGGCAAGACTCTGCTGTTTTGTGAACAGCCCTCTTGCTACGTATTTAGTAATTGTGAACAAGTATTATTGACTATGTGACAATGGCAGGAGAAACGGGTCCAGGGGGATCAAAGGGTAGTCATCTTCATGGGAGCAGTATCCAGGGGAGACTGAGGGTTATCAGCTTTAATGGGGAACATGAGGGGACATATCAGCCACATATGCAGGTAGTAGTACTCCCCTTGCAGGTGCTAGGTGTACTTTCCAAGCTACTCCCAGACTGCCTCGAGCCTGACCACACAATCAGTCAGTGGCTGCCTGGGCGGTCCCAGCCGCCTGAGATGTGAGCCATTGTGTCAAGGTAGTCATGTGGGAAGGCCTTAGCCAATTCTTTCACACACACAAAGTGTACAGAGAGGCCATGTGCACACAGGTACAGAGGCCCTAGGAGGAAGAGAGGCCACACTTGGCTTTACCCCTGTCTAGCCACAGAACTAAGCACTGAGCTCATGCAAGATTGAGAGCAGACTCCATCCTGGATTACAAGATAATTGAGAGCAGAGCTTCTCAAAGCTCTGCACAGAGAACTCTTTAAAGTGAGCCTCTGCAGATTCTCTGCGGATCTCTGCAGAGTCTGTGATAGGGCCTGAGACTCTGCATTTTAGACAGATCCCAGGTGAGGCTGCTGCTCTTAGTTTGAGAACTGCATTTTGGGAACATGCATCTGGCTTCTTGGAGGCTGCCCAGAGGGGTTGTGGGCACTCAAAGTACTCACTAGAGTAGTTTACCTTCTACAGACCCCATTGTAACTCAACACAGAGGAAATCTTTTGTCTTTGTCTTACATTTTGTGGGGGCTACAAGGGTTATGATTTATGGCGAATGGGAAACTTTGTGGAAGGCTTACTTATAAAGGGAGAGTTTTCAAGGATGGAGGTGTAGGAGCAATGGGGTACTTCAGTAAGGGGAGGTATTTAGTAGCAGCAGCGCTGTTACCACTCGAAGCCTAAAGGAACAATGTGGGAGGGTCTTACCAGAACCCGAAAAGAATGAGATGTGCAGTATCTGATGTCTTGATCTCTGTCAAAAGACACAACCAGCCTTGGGCCACCTTAAGAAAGAAAAAATCCCTGACCTCACTCCCCTTCCTGCAGTCTCTTGCCAGCTTCCCCATTGATGGGGCCTTGCTGGGTAGCATCTTAGAACCTGGTGGAGAAAAGTAGAATGGAGACTCAGAGAAGCAAGTTGGGGGACCCAGCACATAGGGTCTCCCAAGGTATGCATTTCTAGGGTGATGACAGGTACCCAGACTGAGTTCACAGAAGGGAGGCTGATCTGTCATTAGCGGGTTCACTTCCATGAGAAAAGTCTTAATGATGAAGGAACACAGAGCGTGTGAAGAGAGACAGAAAAGCAAAACCAATGTAGAGGGGAAAAGACAGGTCCATGTAATAATTGAATTCTACATTTAGCAACCACTTGAGACACTTTGGGGAAAAAAAAAAATATGACCAAAGAGCAGATCTTCCCTTGGGGAAGTACACAAATGATTACAAAATGCAATGCAAGAAAGGGGTGTTCTATTTTAGGGGGTTTTTGATTTAAAACAACAGAAACAAATTTCTGGCTAAATTAAGCAAAAAGTGATTTGCTTTAAGGATATTATTGGGAGTGCTCAGGATGGTTGAACCCCACGAGGGACCAATAGTCTTTATTCATAGAGGAGAATTATTTTTCATATCCATTTCTCTTTAAATAATTATTCCTAACGTTTACAAGCATACTTAGAAAATAAGAAAGCTTATGTCACTCAAAAGAACTAAAAGCAAAAATGCATAGCAATGTCAATAAGTTAAAAAATTATACTTAGAGGCTGTTTATTTTCCTACTTATATTTATAGGTATTTTTCTAAGCTTTCTTCTTAGGAGTACTTACTTCTGTTAAATAAAAATCACAGAGTGGTGCTTTTCAGAATTTGCAAATCTATATTAGCAAAGTGAACCTGAGAGAAATCAGATAATTCCCAAGAAGTCAAGTGATTAACTGCCTTCTAGCTTTCATTTTTCCTATGACAAGTTTTTCATGGAATATAAATTAGACTAATGCTATGAAGCAGACTTTTAAGCAGAACAACTACAGTTTGAGTACTGGTAATCATTTACTAGTCATATGGCCCCAGTAATCTCTTAACTTTTCTGAGGCTTTGTCTCCTTCCTATTAGATAAAATAATAACACAAGACTTCTGAGGATGCAATGCCGTGGTGTATGGAAGTACCTTATATATGACCATAATGGATGCATAATTTATTATTATTTTTTATTATTTTTACTTTAAAGATATAAAATGTGTTAAACTATAAGCTATCAATAAATAGATTATTAGGCCTGTACTTAAGACAATGAAACTGTAGGACTAAAAAACTGTTCAGATTTTAAATCAAATCTCCTGTTATTTGCTAATATGCCAAAATTCCTCAGGAAAATAAATTATTGTCTATATTGTTCTAAGAGATTCCAAGGAAGGAAGCAAAGGATATTTTCTAGTTTCTCTATACATCTCTAAATATTTTCATATTTTTGAAAGTCAAGTTTTCTTATGAAATTGCTCTTTGCTTTGCTATGTAACGCCCGTTATCTTTTATTTAAAATGTATGTTTATCTAAAATAATCATCATAGTCCATATGAGTGTAGCAACTTAGAATTGTTAAAATACCTTCACAAACAATATTTCATTTTATTCATACGTTGTCACTGATGAGGAAGTCAGGGCAGGTATTTCTAGAACTTTATCTGGAAGAAGGCATTAGAGTTGAAAGTTGAAATGATTTGTTGATGTGATTGGCTTGTCTCCGTGTACTTTGCTAACAAAACAACACTCATCACAAATACCACGAAAGATTTTTCAATGAAAAGGGAAACCAAGTATCAAGTTTGACTGAAATAGCAGGACTGTAATTAAGTCAAGATAATACAACGTGTTTTACAGTGGAAGAAAAATAGAACAGAGAGATAATGCTAAGAATTTGGAATTTTAAGAATATTTGAAAATTGTTTGGAATTTCTAACATTATAGAAGGTAGTACTGGGCAGTTTTTAAGAGTTGAGCTGCGAAATTATTAGTACTAAGGAGATTTTCCCATTCACAATTCTACATTCTTTGCCTGCGGGACCCCTGGGACCTTTTTGGAGCAAGGCGAGTAAATTGTGAAGACCCGCGCAGAGACCAGGAGAGGGCAGTGTCCGCTAACAAAACAGCATCTGTCCACCAGCCACAGCTGCTCCAAGCTCTCCTGTGTCTGCAGCCTCGCCCCTTATTCTAATGTTTGCAACAACAGCAGCAAAATAAAAGTCAAAAGGATGACTCAGAAGGAAAGAAAATAATTTAAACCTCATTGTTAAACGGAGACAACACGAAAAAGCAGAAGAGAACATCTGGGAACAGTGTGTGCTGGATTATGAGCTAAATGCTGCAAGGAAGACAAAACCCCTGTTTTGCTGGAAAGTTCAGGGGACAAGCCCCATCCCCAGTAGCTGCATTCTCCGGGGCTTTCCTTTACCTGCTGGTGAAATAAATACCGTGGCTCATATGGCCGTGCAAGGACCCACCTGGTACCCAAATCCTCCTCCACGTTCCCAGTACAAAGACAAATTTAAGCGCCCAGGATGATGAAAGAGATTGGAGCAAATGCTGGTGTAGCCCATGTAGAGCTGCGTAAAAACGCACAAACCAGCAGTACTTGTCCGTTCATTCAGATGGAATACGTGTGCATTTTCATAAGTTTTTCTCTCAGGTAGAAAAAGCCATCATGAATGTAGAATGAAGAAAAATTATACCAAAAGAAATTCTTACTGTTTATTTGGTGACTTTTCTCTTCCCGGAGCCCCCCTATTCCACTCAGGTCACTTCCCCAACTTTCACTGAGCAGCATCTATGTGAGCTCAGGGGGGTATTCCTGAGAAGGTGGGGTGAAGTGGCCAGATGCGGAGACACTCCTGAACCACACAGTAGTCCCTCCTTGCCTGCAGCTCAGCAATCTGTGATTCCAGTTACCCAAGCTCAGCCTTGCTCTGCTGCAGACAGTACGATATTTTGAGGGGCTGCATCCACACAACTTTCATTACAGTATGTTCTTTAATTGTCCTATCTTAACATGAGTTGCTGCTATCTCCTATTGTGCTTAATTTATAAAGTAAACCTTGTCATATATATGTATGTGCAGATATGTAGACATGTGGTATACATGATGTGTACAGATGTATGGGAGAAAACCCTTAGTCGCTATAAAGTTAGCACTATGAGATTTCTATGGGGGATCTGGGCATATGCCCCATGGATAGCAGGGTAGGCGTTACTATAGTGTAAAAAGAAGAGTGAATAAAATGCCTGGAAGAGGAAGATACTATATCTGGCTTTGGAAAGGAAATGAAAGATTGAGGGATGTTTGATGGTGAGGGACCTCGACAGGTTTTGATGGTGGCAGAGTATAGGGTAAATTGAAGTTACCAGGATTTTCCCGCCCTCCCGCCATTAGCATCCATGATGCACTCCTGTGGTCTTACACGTGTGCTTGATGGTGGACGCCTGGGGTATGTGTGGGGTGGGTAAGTGGGCTCACCTGAGCCGAGAGAGGCAGCCTATAAGGACAGGGGGCAGAGGTCCCGGCGGCAGAGTGCAATGGAGAGCGTCGGAGAACAGCTAAGAGAAGAGTGTATCGGGATTAGCAGGAGGACTGAAGTTGCTGTCTCCCAGCTGGCTTGTCTCCCCTAACCCGTGGGGATGATGCCAAGGGCCCCAAGTTTCTCTTTCAAGCTGCCTGAACTGATGATGAACCTGCCCGGCCTGGGATGGTTGCAGAACACAGAGCATGGATGAGATTTGGTAGCTGTGAGGGAAATTTCAGGAGGAGGGAACAGGCAGGGGTGTGGAGTGTGTTTGGCAAGGTAGAGAAAGCCTGTTTCCAGTAAGAGGGCACAAGGCAGGAGGTAGGTGCAGCGGGGAGAGGGTGGTGTGCCGGAAGAAAAGGGCGGGAAGTACAAAAGGTAGAAGGGCAGGTGCAGGGCCTAGAGTCTTGAAGGCCAGACTGCAGAGTTTGGTCTGTGTGGCCTACATTTTCATATTCACCTTATCCAAAAGACTGTCTCTAGGCAGCAAGAGAAGGCAGCAAATATTACAGGGCATGTGTTTAGGTTCAGTGTGTCTGCATGTGTTCATTTAAGATAATTTTTTTTTTTTTTAAAGATTTATTTATTTATTTATTTATACAAGCACTGGGTACAGTCAGAAGCGCGGGAGGGTGAGAGAATTCACCAGAGCCAGAGCGGGTAGCAGAGCAGGCAGAAGGATCGAATTCCACTGCTGAGGGGAGCAGCGGGCGGCAGGAGAGGTCTGCGCGCCATGTGGGACCCTCCTCCAGTGGCCGGGGAGCAGCCGGGGATGGAACCGGCACTGCAGAGGCTGCGGGCAGCTTCGCAACCCAGTGCTCAACCACTGCGCCACCGGAGAGGCCCCTAAGATAAATTTTTTAGAGTATCTTTACATTTTCTGCAATATTGAGAGGAAGACACTTGGATCCTCACTGCCCCTTCCCCACAAGAATAACCCTCAACCACCAGCATCCTCCATAAAAGGGTTACATTTGTTACAACCGATGAACTTACATTGACAATCATAATCACCCAAGTCTGTGGTTTTCCTTGGGGTTCACTCTTGATGGTGTACATTCCAAAGGTTTGGACAAATGTCTAACGCCATGCATCCATCTAACAGTGCCATACAGAACACTTCCACTGCTCTGAAAGTGCTCTATTTTCTGCCAATATACCTCTGCCCCACCCACTGGTAATCATTTACTTTCATTTCAGAACAATGGATTATTATGCACGATAAGATATTTTTCTCTAAAAATAAACTTCTGTGAATTTTTCATATGACATATGGGTAGGATTATTTGGTTTGGGACGCAGGTGGATGCATTCAGGAAAACAAGAGGAAGTAAGTTTTGTCTGCACCTTGACGGCCCAGTGCATTTCACCTGGGGAATCATCTGGGATGTTAACAGAACACATGGAGGTATTCATGCTTGTAATAATATGGAAAAATACTCTTGAAAAACTGTACATTTGTTTTCACTAGTACATTAAATACGTGAGTAGTCCAGTGGATTTTAATAAATTTGGTAACATGCTCTTAGTAATCCTGTAAAGTTGAAAAACATACATTTCTAACAAGTTATAGTTCTTTTCAGAGGGATTTATTAACCCTGAAATTCAAGAGACCCAGGTTCAGGAAACTTAACTCACACTTTCAGAAAATAAGAACACCTGTATTGTTTTTCCTTCAAGTGCACCTGTCCACCAGACCTCCCACCCCCACCACACCCCCCTTGTAATACTGCCTCTTTCATTTCTATGCTTAGGACAATGGCCACTTGTTAATCAATTGATGACTTTGAAACCTAAAGTGTGGTTTTATTTAAGCATGCTGCGGAAATTCTGTGAGCCTATGACCCCATGTATAAATATTTGTAAATGTGGTGGTTCCGAGTAATCCATGATGATGTGGGAAAGATCTTTGATAGTCTTGCTCCTTGACAGAAACAGAAATAGAATTTGCGATCAAATTCCATTGTTTGTTTTTTATCTTCTGATACTCATGAGTCCCTGGCAAGAATGACCCCAGGCTACTGTAAGCTCAAGTGATTTAATGAAGTTTTTTTTTCTTTTTTTCTTTTTTTTTTAAATAATAAATTTTATTTTTATATTCCCCATACAATTGCAACCCCCCATTATTATCCCAATCCCTCCCCTCCCGCCCCCCCCCCCCCAAAAGTGTCTCTGTTTCATAGTTTTTTGTTGATTCTGATTTTCACTTTCTCATAGTTATTCATTTTCCTGGTCCCTTAATTAAGTTTTCTAGATTCCTGCTATGAGTGAGACCATCCGGTATTTTTCTTTTTCTTTTTGGCTTATTTCACTGAGCATGATCCCTTCCAGCGCCATCCATGTTGCTGAAAATTGCATGTGTTTATCTTTTTTGAATGCTGCGTAATATTCCATGGTGTATATGTACCACATCTTCTTGATCCAGTCATCTATTTTTGGGCATTTGGGTAGTTTCCAAAGCTTAGCTATTGTAAATAGTGCTGCTATAAACATAGGGGTGCAGGTGCTCTTTGGAATTGATGTTTCTGTGTCCTTTGGGTAAATACCTAGGAGTGGAATTGCTGGATCATATGGAAGCTCTATGTTTAGTAGGTCCAGAAATCTCCACACAGCTCTCCATAGTGGTTGGACCAGTTTGCACTCCCACCAACAGTGCAGAAGAGTTCCTTTTTCTCCACATCCTTGCCAACATTTGTTGTTGCTATTTTTTTAATATGTGCCATTCTCACTGGTGTAAGATGGTATCTCATGGTAGTTTTGATTTGCATTTCCCTGATGACAAGTGATGTTGAACATTTTTTCATATGCCTGTTGGCCATTTGCATTTCCTCTTCAGAGAAGTTTCTTTTTAGCTCTTCTGCCCATTTTTGGACTGGATTATTTTCATTGTTGTTGTTGAGTCTCATCAGCTCTTTGCAGATTTTTGTGATCAGTCCTTTATCATTAGTGTTGTGTGCAAAAATGTTCTCCCAGTTGGTGGGGTTTCTCTTTGTTTTTGTTATTGTCTCTTTTGCTGTGCAGAAGCTCTTTAATTTGATGTAGTCCCAGCTGTTTATCTTTGCCTTCACTATCACTGCTTTGGGTGATGTGTCTGTAAAGATGTCTTTGATGTGCAAATCACGTAGTGCTTCACCTATATTTCCTTCTATATATTTTATGGTTTCAGGTCTTATGTCTAGTTCTTTAATCCATTTTGAGTTGATTTTTGTGTATGGTGTGAGGTAGTGGTCAAGCTTCATTCTTTTGCATGTAGCGACCCAGTTTTCCCAGCACCATTTATTGAACAAACTTTCTTTGCTCCAATGCATAGTCTTTGCTCCTTTATCAAAGATTGATTTAATGAAGTTTTAAATAAAAAGCCCATTACCTTTTTGCTCGTCAGGTAAGATGGCAAATTTTACGCGTGTTTCAGGTCTGCTCATCTGGGTTGCTCACACAGGTTCTCCCTTGACGGCCAGCACACACAGCTCAGGTTTCATGCTGCACATCTGTGCCAGGTGCCCTTCTAGGAGCATCATATATAGGCATTTAATCTTCCCAAAATCCCCAAGAAATACAGAATATCACTCTGCCTATTTTATTTTATTTTTTTTTAAAGATTTATTTATTTATACAAGCACTGGGTACAGTCAGAAGTGCGGGAGGGTGAGAGAATTCACCAGAGCCAGAGCGGGGAGCAGAGCAGGCAGAAGGACCAAAGTACGCTGCTGAGGGGAGCAGCGGGTGGCAGGAGAGGTCTGCGGCCATGCGGGACCCACCTCCGGTGGCCGGGGAGCAGCCGGGGATCAAACTGGTGCTGCAGAGGCTGCGGGCAGCTTCGCAACCCAGCGCTTAACCGCTGCGCCACCAGGGAGGCCCCACTCTGCCTATTTTAGAGCTAAGGAAAGTGAGGCACAGATGATGACTTTTGAGTCCAAGATCTCACAGTGGTAGAGTCAGGACTTACATTCAGGCAGCTTTGTTTCAGAGACTGTGTACTTGACTGCCATGCTAGGCTGACTCTTATGTACAGGCACTATTTAAAAAAAAAAAGATGGACTTTGGTGGTAATGTCTTCTGTTTCGGGGGGATCTGGAGCCCTGGCCCAGGCAGTTCCCTAGTAACTACCCCCTGAATCCCTTGAAGGATCTGGCTTTGCCTCTGCCTCCCATCTTTCCCCCTTTCTCTGGCAGGAGGTCTCCACATAAATGCAATTCAGCTGCACACTTGTCCAATCAGGCCTAACCTCCAGGTTCACGGAAAGCAACAAATCCCAAATCTTCCACGCGCAACCTTTCCATTGGCAGTATAATGGCTACTCAAGTCCATTTTCTCCATGAAAAGAGGTCAGAGATTTCTTGCCTTCTTTTTCACAACCAACACAAGGCAGATACTTAGGGTTTTCAAATAGGAATAGAAGAAAACTTCCAGATGGACTTTTTTTCTCTCCAAAGATTTTTGGGCTTTGTTGTTTGGTTTGTTTTCTAGAGATAACTGTTCTGTGTTTCCAGTTCCCCCTGCTGGCAGTTTTTGTATATAAAAGTTTTTGAAACCCGTACTTCCAAACTTCTAATTCCTCTTTTCCTTTGGGACTAAAAAGGGCTAAAATTTTCAGTTAAACTGGGGGTTTCTTTAAATGTAAAGTCTCTTGAATTTCATATCTGACTTTTAGCTCTTTCTTAAAATCTACACCTTGAACAATAGTCAATTCAGGTATTTTTGTTGGGCCACAACTTTGACAATTAGAGGAAATAGCACTAGCATTAAGGAAATTAAAATCTGGGGCCCGTCTTCACCTCTAAACTTATAGTGTTAACTGGACCAAGACCATGATCCTCATATAAGCTTGGACTGTGACTAGCTGGTGATTGTCCATAATGGCTTTCCTATCAAGTATAACTGATGGGTAAGGAAAGAAAGACAATGGCCAAGAAATATCTTCTTTTTAATGCTAATGCTATAACTTTAACTTTCGAAAGGTAGGAAAAAATAATGTTTTTTAACTCTCAGCCTTTTGGAACAATTGAAAAACTCCAAATTGTATAATAAGCATTTAATATGTATTTCGTTCTTTTTTGCCTTCATGCAGCATGTATGTTGAGGTCAATATATGTGAACAGATGGAATATATGGCAGGGGCCAACTAATTAACATTAAAGACAGGGATCCATTGTCTTATTCTCTAACTCCCATCCATCTACCTTCATTTCTGTCACCATGGTACCTAGTGGATGAATGATTAAGTGTTGTGAGTAAACAATTAAAGAAAATCAACTTCATATAATGACGCTACTTGGTGTTCGAGAAATGATGTGTGGAATAGTTTCGAAACCACTTAACCTTCCCAATGATTTCAGTTGTTAAACTTCCACTAACACTGGAGGTGATACTGCAGGGATTTGTGTGCAAATTGTTTAGTTAACAGATGAGTGGAGTGGGAATTGGCATATTTTAAATTACATTATGGACATTCTTGTGGCTTCTAATCATAGGGCCAATTCTAGAATACCTCAGAGATATGTGCCCAAGGAGCATTCAGAGGGATGTAGTTGTTATAAGCTCATATACTGTGTGTCATCCAGGGCATTTCAAAAGAGAGCAGGTGTAGTCTTCCCAGCTTTGGGAATAGCTTCTGCTGCTCTTGGAGTAGCTGTTTCCTGACAGAATTGAATGAAACAAGATCCGGAGCTTCTGAGCAGCATGAAAGTTCTAAGATGTGACCTTGAATTTCTCAGGCAGCCTGTAGCAGGAGACCATTAAAAATAGACCCCTGAAGGAATTACCACATGATCCAACACCCTCACTTCAGAATGTCTCCAAAGGAGTTCAAAGCAGGATCTCCAAGAGGTGTCTGCACACCTGTCCTCATTACAACATTATTTGCAATTGCCAGGAAGTGGAAGTTACCCCAATCTTCATCGATGGATGAATGGAAAAAAAGAATGTGGTGTATACATGCAATGAAATGTTATTCAGCTTAAGAAAAGCCATCCTGTCACACGTTGAAACATCGATGTAACTTGAGGACATTGTGGTGAGTGAAATAAGCCAGTCTCCAAAAGACAGATGCTGTATGATTTCACTCTTAGGAGGTACCTAACATAGTCGAACCCATAGAAACTGATAATAAAATAGCTGTTGCTTGGAGCTTAAGGAAAGAGAAGTTGGGAGTTGTTAAATGAGTATAGAGTTGCAGTTTTACAAGATGAAAAGTTATGAGATGTGTTGCACAGCACTGTCAATATGCTTAACACTAACAAACTGTATATTTAAAGTGATTCAGATGGTATATTTTTTGTGTGCTTTTACAATTAAAAAAAATGTTACTGTCTCTGCAGTGTGAACTTAGTAGGTGGTCTTAGAGGTTGCTGGTGAGATCATTCTGATTCGAGAAAGCTATTCTCCAGCTACAAATACTTGAATTAGAGTTTACTAGTCTGTAGAAGGGCTCCAGAACTTACCTGCCTGCAGAAAATAGATCCTCCTGGGCTACAGAACCTTCTGGGCTACCCAATTGCTTTGTGAGCTACTCTGGGCAGCCTAGGAACTTCTGAAGAAACTGGGAATTCAGATATAGAGCGAGGTGAAAAACAGTACCAGTAAAGAAATGAATCAACAAACTAGCAAATATGTTTGATATAGTGGAGACATTTCTGAGAAGATGCTTCCTCAGAGTAATCTACCACCAGTCCAAACACTGACTGAACTTTATACCCGGAGGGACAATCAATGATTCCACTCATATTATGCAAAAGGAAAGAGAAGTCCCGGACGGTAAGGGATTTTCTTACCCAAGTTCCTTTAGAGAAAAGATAAGAGTTTAGGACTCCAATTTTCTGTGGTGATATTAGACAGAATCCTTCCTTGAATTCAGTGTGACAGGATAGTCCAATATTAAGGCACACACACACACACACACACACACACACACACACACACACACACACAGAACCCAGACAAGACTAGATCTCTTCTGGTTGAAATGAAAGCACGGTTTTCAGGATGGCCATTTGCTATTTCTTTTCTTCACATCCCATACCCAACCCTGAGCCCCTGAGGCAGGCCTGTGGATGCCCAAGACTTGTGGGGTGCACAACTCTATCCTTTTTACTTTGTATTTCCAGGAAGGAAGCTCATATTGATAATAGCGTCCACATATTGAGGACTCTTCTGTACTGGTTTGTTTGCTAGATTCTTTACAACCATTATTTCATTAATCCACTCCAGACAGACAGCTATTGTTTTATCCTCTGTTGCAGGACTAAAGTCCACATAACTTAAACAGAGATTGTGTTCAAATTCAGGTCGGACAAAGAAAGGCCTGTGCTGTAATGAAGCAACAGTCTGGACTGTGATGGGCTTACCCTGGATGCCTATCACTCAGCACAAAACTAGTACATAGTAGGCACTTTGGAAACATTTCTTTGTTGAGATTCCTTAGATTGATAGATATTTATTAAAATTTCTCCCAAATTTCTCAGGGAGGATTGCTGACTACCGTTATTCACATGTAAATGTGAATGAGTTTAATTTGATTACTTGACTCTTAGCTCTTGACTGTAGCTGAGGGGCAGCTAGTGTAGAGACTAAAACCATTAATTGGAGTCAGGCAGTTGGGTTTTTCGAATATGTGTAATCCTGGGCAAACTATTGAACCTCTCTGTGTCTAGTTTCCTCATTCGTAAAATAGACATTATAATAGAATTTAGCACATGGAATTGCTGCGGATTAGTGAGTTCATGACTAAGAAGTGTTGAGAGCAGTGCTTGGTGGGTAGTAAACACCCAATAAATGTTATTATAAACTGCAGCGAAGGAAAGAGTATCAAATTTGTTTTGATTTCATTGTCATTTTTTTAAGATTTACTTATTTATGCATATAAGAACTGGGTTACAGGCCAGAGGTGCAGCAGGTGAGAGGATTCACCAGAGACAGAGCGGGGAACAGAACAGGCAGACTGACTAAAATACACTGCTGAGGGGAGCAGCTGGCGAGACAGGAGAGGTCTGGTGCACCATGTGGGTCACCTCCCTGGCTGGCCTGGCCTGGGATCAGACTCGTGCTGCAGAGGCTGTGGCTTCACCATGCTATGCTTAATCCCTTGTGCCACCAGGGAGGCCTGGTTTCATTGTCATTTTTAAGGGAAGAAAGGTAAGTAAATTTTAAGCTGCTGATGTGGGAAAACATGGCAGAGGATTGGGAAGCCTCCAAGCATCTGGGGGAGAAGGGCTTCTAAAGGCCCTCAATGGTAGCACACCTCAAAATGTGCTTCAGCTCCGCTTTGTATCTAGGCAAATAGAACTTGAGTTTCTCTGCTCTTCTGCAGCTCTGGGCCCTGATCGGGACTCAAATTTGGGCTCTAACTCAACTGCACTATCAGTTAGGAAGATTTTTCTGAACTAGCATTAATATTTTGGCCATAATAAAAATGGGAAATATACCTCAAACTTGCCACTTGCTTTAAAATGAATGATTCTATATTTGGCCAGCTTTTCTCATCCAATTCCCGGAGCTCCATCTCTGCAAAAGAAAAGCAAGGACATACAGAGCAGACGCCCCAGCCTGGAGAAAGGGCAGCAAGAGCTCCGCCACAGAGCAGATGTGAAGACAAAGTCCCATGTCTTATAAGGTTAAGAACTAACAACACCTGAAGGGCGGGGCGGGGGAGGGGTGGTTTCTATAATTCTAAAACACAATGTTATGACCCAATCTTAACTCCATTGAAAAAATGAGGAGAAAGAGGAGGAGAATGAGAAGAAGGAGGAGGACGAGGAAGAAGAAGAAAAGGAAGGTGGTTTATACAGTGACTTTGGTTCCGGAACAAGCATCTAAGAGTTTCCTGGTAGCCTCTGGATGGGTGGTCCTCACAGAGGCAGAATCCAGTTGTTTTTTTCTCCACTTGGCCAGATGATGTTCTGACTGACATGCCTTTATAATCAAATTCTGGTTAATGATTTCATCTTAATCAGCAAGTCTATTCTCAGATCACAAATTAAACATGAACAGAAAGTAAAAGACCCAAAGTTATAGAACCAAAAATTCATTTAAAAGCCACAGGAATAAAACCGCTTTTACAGAGGAAGGAAAAGTCACTTCTTAGCCATGCTCCCTTCCTGCCCTTCCCTCTGCAGCTGGGCCCTGTATCAGAGGGGACTACATTTCCCAGTCTCCCCTGCCTCTCACTCCCAGGTTGGCTTAGCCAATCAGTAGAACTGGTGGAAGATGGGCCAATTGAAAGACACCAGGAGAAACCAGTTGCTTCCTAAGGCATCTGCAGTTGAAGCTGTGCTGCTCTGTAGCTGCAGTTCCCCCTACACAACTACCAGGTTTTTTTTGGTCCTAGCTCTGTTATTGAGCAGGATAAGGGGCACCCAGGGATCCCCAAACCTACTTCCTGTAAATAGGTTCTGCCATCTGCCGCATCAAAACAGAACATACTCTAGTGTGTAAGACCTACAATAAAAAGAACTTTAATACAGTTTGTGTACATTAGAGACAAAAGAAAGCATATAGTTAAATAGTTCTTACACAAAACACCCAAAGTGGACATTACCATTCCCCTCATGGGTAAATGCCTAGCAAACAGGGTTGGCCCAAAGCAGAACTGCTGAGGCCCAAAAGCTTAGGTGCCACAAGTCCAAGGCACCTGCTGGTTCATACCCACAGGAAGGGGCAGAAGGGGCCAAGTAAGTCTGGAGGGAAAAGAGCAAAATCAAAACCAAGATGAAGGCTGCCATTGTTAACCTCCCTACAGGTCTCTTGCTCACATCTCTGTATCTTTCAAGTCCCATGAGTCCAAGTCTGAGAAGCAAGAGCAGCTTCCTCACATGGCTCTGCAACATGTGCCTCCTGCAGGCTTCTTCTCACCCCTTCCTTCCTCTAGTCTTTAGTTTCTTCTCCATGCCCAGCTCTATCCTCCCTTAGGACAGGGCAGGCAACCTGGAACCTCCTCTTTCCCTGGGGATTACCCTGTTACAACTCCTGCCAGGAGTCCTCACAGTTGTCCTAACCCCTGCTAAAACAGCTTGGCTCATGAGAGCCTACAATGCTACCACCTCCACAGCAGTAGCATCTCACAGCTACTGCTTGATATTAGGCTGTTTCATCGGGCCCTACCTATCTCCTGGCTCTCCCCTCCATGGTGTAATTCCCTGAATTGATTCCCCCCCAGTGTGAGATATTTACAATGGTTTCTTTTTTATTAACTACCATCTGGAAAAAGAACTCTACAATCATTTTAGAAAGAAGGAACGGGAAGCTCTTTTTCTACCCACCTAGGCACAGATTTCTTATTTTTTGAATAATTTCATAGAGTGTTATGGAACAAACAGTAGATCAGCATATATTTCTTGAACACTACTTTCTATGTTATACTTTATAGTCATTTTGTAAAAATATCAATTGAAAGGTGGGCCTCCCCGGTGGTGCAGCGGGTGAGCGCTGGCCTGCGAAGTTGCCCGCAGCCTCTGCAGCGCCTGGTTTGATCCCCGGCCACCAGGCAAGGGTCTCACGTGGCGCACAGACCTCTCCTGCCGCCTGCTGCTCCCCTCAGCAGTGTGTTTCGTCAGTTCTGCCTGCTCTGCTCTCTGCTCTGGCTCTGGTGAATTCTCTCACCCTCCTGTGCTTCTGACTGTACCCCAGTTCTTGTATAAATAAATAAATCTTTTTAAAAAAAAATCAATTGAAAGGTTTGCTCTCAGCTCACTGCAAACAAATGCAGTTCGTCCCAGTAAAAGCAGCCGAAGATTGAATTTCTAGACTCTGGCTTTCTTCCTAGTCTTTTAAGATTTCTGTATCATACCTTCTTAAACTCAGAGGTGAGAATAGAGGCTGGAGCATTAATAATGGTGCACCTTAGAACCTTCCATGTCCTGCCTAAGTGTTTCAGTAACCACTGTGAGCTCGGGAATCACCTTAGGAGTGACTAAGACCATAGCTGAGGAAGTATGTATGCACAGTGAAGGTCCATAATGGGCACTTGTCCATCTGTTGTATAGTTAGTTTTTTCCTTTCTTAATAGAGTGGTTTAGAGGTGCTATAACATTTGAAGGTCCACACCACAGGGGCCATGGCTAACCTTGTTAACATGAGACTCAAAGATAGCCCTGCCTTCTAACACTCCAGGAGAAATGAATACATGTGTTTCCTGCCCTTCAGAAAATGCTCCTTTAGTTTGCACACATTTTAATGATTCTGCTTTAATAATCATGTTTCAATTAGCTCTGAAGTACCACATATTTTCAGGTAAAAATTTCTCTAATGAACCAAGGGAAAAGATATCAGAATCTTAAAGCATAAGAGAAATAACATGAACTAACTTTACACAGTACTTTAGAATCTGCAAAGTGGTTTCGTAAATATTAGCTCAGTCTTCACTGAAGGTTTTGAACACTTTTCTGGCAAGAAAGATAAGATCTGGAAGTACTGCCCTCAAATCAAAAAGTGAAAGAACACAGTTCTGTGGGGCGCCTTCTGGAAGCTGGGAGTGACACCGACTCTTCCTGATTTCTTTTTCTAACACCAGTCTTTCACTATGGAAGATGTGAAGGCCAGTCCAGTTTTCTAGAAGTAATTCTAGAAATTTCTAATAATTTCTCCCCTTTCTATTTCTCCCAACTTACTTGGTTCCAGTTTTGGAGAATGGTAGAGTAAGAAATGTCAGACAAGAGGCCTCCCCTCGTGGCTCAGGTGGTTGAGTGCAGCGCTGTGAAGCTCTCCGCAGCCTCTGCAGCGCGGTTTCAATCCTGGCCGGTTGGGGAGATACCCACGTGGCTCGGCAGACCTGTCCTGTCTCACCCGCTGCTCCCCTCAGCAGTGTATTAAGTCAGTCTGCCTGTTCTGTTCCCCACTCTGTCTCTGGTGAGTCCTCTCACCCTCCCGTGCATCTGGACTGTACCCCGTTCTTTTATGCATGAATAAATATTTGGAAAAAAAAAAAAGAAATGTCAGACAGGATAAATGAGAAAATAGTTCAGTGCCATGTCTAAGATCACCGAAATGACTTGAATCTCTAGCCTGAATGCTTCATTCTCATGTGTGTCTGTGGAAATTCATGTGATCCAGTGGATTGTTGCTAGAATTTGAATAGAACCATCTCATCAGTCACAGACTGAGTTCAGAAGGATTGTAATGAATCCACGTGATGGAGTGTGAAAAGATCCCTTCCTATCCTAAATTATTTGTCTGTTGACCCAAAAGTAAAAGTCTAGTGTTATCCAGACTTGTTTACAAATGGGCCAAACCATTTTTAAGTTGCTTACAACATGCTGCCAGTTTCCATTTCACAAAAAACATCAAGTTAACATTTTTTTAAGAGAAAGAACAACTTCACTAATAATGCAGCTATGAAGAGAAAATTCAGTCTTCTAATAAAATAGTAATGCTGAAAGCTCAGCCGCTTATAAAACATTTATGACCTTCAGCGTGTGAAGTGTGAAACAAGAGATTAAATGTTGCTGCTCAATGGAACAGAGAGATGCTTCATTAAATATCAACGCAAAACACATGAATGGCATTGGGTGCAGGGAACTTTTCCCCTGGTGATGGTCGGTGTCTAGTTTGTAGTTAACCAAAGTCCATGGTAGCTCATTAAATATCAGCCCAAAACACATGAATGGCAGTGGGTGCAGGTAACTTTTCCCCTGGTGACTATAGGTGTCTAGTTTGTAGTAAACCGAAGTCCATGGTAGCTTTCTGACATTTTAATTGGGCATCCTAGAGGTGAAATATGAAATGGAGTAGATGGGGAGAAAGGGAATTGAGCTGGGAAGAGGGTCCTTGCCAAATTGTGTTACAATCTCAGAAACAATAGGCCATTGAGAGAGATACACCTAGCTTGGCCACCTCTAGCTCAGGTGCCCATCCCCTGTCCATAGTGCTCACTGCTGTGGGAGATGGGAGGGTGGGGAAAGTCATGTGTCAAGTTATCCAGAGGTGACTGTGCATACTCTGTGTGTTGAAGTGAGGGAGAGAGAGAGTGAGAGCTAAGAAAGTGCTGAATCGTTTCCTTTTATTTGCCATTTGGGACTATAGCTGGGCATGTGTTAACATGAATAAATCTCTATTTTATAATAGGGATTTGTGTGTACAAATTTTATTCTCTAAAATAAGGATTTGTTCACGCATGCCTTCAATCTAAGGATTTGCTTTTCAATCCTGGAAAGTTCTCAGCTAACCAATGATCATGTCCTCAGTTCTTTACTTTGGATCTCCTATGTTATAGCTTTGCCAAAGCTTGAGTATATCGTTCTGCCTGATGTTTTAAAATCTGTTCTATTTTCTGAGTAGATACTCCAGCATGCCATCCAAGTCATTAATTATCTTTGAACAACTAGAGTTGTTTTAATTTTTTCTAATTATATGGTGGTAATTTTTATCCCCAGGGCTTTCTCATAGGTTTTTTTTTTTTTTTAATCTACTTGTTTTTGTTTTACAGTCTGTTCCTACAATTTATTATTTGGATAATATCTTTTTTTCTTTAGTTCATTGGGAATTTTGACATTTTTTAGATGGGTATATTATTTCTATTCTCTCAGGAATGCATTCTTTGAGGTTTTGTTTTTTTTTTTTCAGTATTTTAGTTACAATTTATGACATGAGTTTCCTTTCTGTGTTTTAAAATTTTAATTGCCACCCAAGTGGAAATTTCCTTATGTTGACTTCCTTTTTCCAATTATTTTACTCACCTCTCTGTGTCTGGGAAATTATGATTGCTAATACTAGTGAGGTCCCCATTCAGAACTGAGCTCCTTATGGGTAATTTGCAGATCTTGCTCAAAGAATGTTACTGATTCCACCACTTGGCCAGAAGGTGCTATTGGGCACATATTCTGAGTGGAGGGCCCCAGCTTCTCTCTTTCATCACCCCAGGAAGTGGTTGATCACTGGTTACAACCCTGGACCATTGCTGCAACTTTTTCCAAGTCCTATTCCCCAACCTCCCAATCACCAGCTTCTACCCACCCCACCTGGCCCCACCCTCCACACCCTTGCCTAGAAGGTGGGAGACAGGTGTCTGCTCCTCACTGGCCCCAGGAACAGGCAAGCACAGCCAGTTTCCTCTGGAGCGCCAGAAGACTAGACCCTCCAACATTTCTCATTCCTCTATTTCTGGACTAAGGGGATGTACGATCTCCTGTATTTGAGAGCAGTTACGTATTTTTAATTTTTGAAACTTTTTTTTTTCTTCTCTGCATGAAGGAAAAAGGGTATATTCCCAACCCTACTTATTCCAGTAACTTAAGCAGAAACTGTGAGACCTGTTGATCTCCCCTCCAGGCTTTTAAGTCCTGGAGAATAGAATTCTCTCTTTTTTGTCCTTACCAAATAATATACACTAGGACTGTTCATCAAATGAATGAATGAATACAGTTAGAATTCCTTTTTTAACTAGAATCCTTTTTTCTTTCCTAAATCCCCATTCTTATATCATCCTGTGGTGAGGTAGGTTCTTGTTCCCCCAGAATCAACTTACTCAACTAAAGCCTCTCTCTGGTGCAACTCAAACCACCTGTCTAAAACCATTTGAATTATTTTATTTTGAAAGTAATATGTCCTGTTAAGAAGATAAGCGGTGCAGATATGTATTGGCAATTGGTTCAACATGACATTATTGTCTTATCAAAAATAAATGACTCAGTTGTAGAAGATTTAGCTAATACAGATAAGAAGCCTAAGGAATAAAACCATTCTAAACTCTGCTGGGCAGAGCTACTTGCTAACATCTGGGCTTGCAACTGTCCATTTTTTCTCTTTGGCTCTCACCTGCCTACATAATGAAAGGTCAATTCCTGTTTTGTCACGTAATTCACTAAAATATCATGCTGTTCTTGCAGTGAATTGCGATGGTCTCCCTACATGCCAGGTGGCAGTCAGGTGTGGGTTTTAGCACAGGAGCTGCAGACGTGGCTGCATCGTATTTTCATTTTTTGTTCTGAAGTAGAAGGCGGGAGGTAAGCAGATTTTGATTTATCTTGAAGTGTGGGAATGTTTTGCTGATTGTGCTGCTAACATTGCTGAAGCAGCTGATTGTGATGACCAGGAAAATAAACTACTTCTCAGAGGACAGACTTTTGCACTTGTCTTGGTAGGGGGAGACATGGCGCTTCTGCCTGTAGGGTCTCTGCTTTCCTGTTCCTCTATGCTTCCTCTCTGTTAGGACTACCTTTATCACTTTTATTTGATCAAGCTTCTTCCATAAAATAGGAATGACTGTGCTCAAGTACAAGGATGCCCCTTAAATCCAGGCCATTTTATAATTGGAATGAGGGAGAGCCTTTGGGTCACTTTCTAGGACCAAGGTAAAAATCAGGAATCCCAGATCCATGTCCCTTGTGTTTTTCAAAATGCTATAAGAAGCATTTCCCCTCCATCATGACAATATGAGTATTGCGGGCTTACAACTGCCATGGTTCCTAACAGGGTAGAAACAAAAGGAGACAGAGTAAGAACCATAAGATAGTGACGGACGGGCAATCTAGATGACCATCTCAACATGGACCTAAAGAAGTAAGGGCTGAGCAGCTGATCATGCACTACACTCTAAGGTTAGGTTACTCTTACCATGTGTCCATAAACTTGTAAAAAGTAAAAATGACAAATTCAGATTAAAAAATGCAAAAAAAAAAAAACTCATGAGGAGGGGAGAAAGCATAGGCAAGGTATAAACTATCTAATGTTGAGGAATTCATGGCAAAGTAGATTATGTTAAGAATCTATGTAGTCTGCAAGTCAGGGAATAAAGGGGAAAAATTCATGTTCCTGAAAGACAAAGGTTACGAAAAAGTTAGAGGGTGTGAGATGGAACTGAATAAAGCAACATACTCCTTGCTGAGAAGAGTCAGCAGAGACAAAGAGTTTATAATCATGCAAGGGAAGCACTGGAAGAGAATTAGAAATCAGAGAAACTTAAAACCTCCTTCTAATTCATAACGATGGAGATATTTCCCAGGGATTGGCACCTGCTCATCCATTTCAGTACCAATGCTTGTAGTCAATAGCGAGATATTTATGGGGCACTTATTCTGTCATCATTTGTTTTGATGATTTGAGTTCTGTTCTGATTATTTGAGTTGACTGCAAAGGCAAATGGATAAGAAGTTCCTGCTTTCAAAGAACTTAAAATCTAGTTGGAGAAATGCAACCCAAACCACAGCAACTCTTGCATAATGCTTCTTTATGGTGTAGGTGGCAAAGGACCTGCGGGTTGAGAGAAGCCACGTCTGGTGGGTGCTCTGTCTATGCCCAGAGCAGGTATAGCAAAGGGGCTGGGACTTGATTTGAATACAAAGGAGACAAGTGGGGAGGTGAGGAGAGGAGAGAAGGGGAGATGATAGAAAAGGTTCTTGTCACTGAGCTCTTACACCCCCAAGGCTAGCACTGTGATGAGCCTTTTATAAGGGATCAATAATACTTGTTCATAAAAGGATGGAAGGTAGGTGTTATGGAAGTATAGCAGCTTGCTCAGGGGATAGAAAGAAAATGTGCCTGGAAACATGGCAAAGTGAGAAAGCAGATCATGGAGCATCTCATGAGTAGGCAGTGAGTGAGTTTAGAATGGATGGAGTAGCATGTAGAACTCCACTAAAGTCATTTTTATAATTAACATATAATACATTGACTGCTGTGTATGTACAGTTCCATGAATTATAACACGTGTATAGTCCTTGTATCTACCACCACAATTAGCTCTGAAAACAACTCCAAAAATTTCCCTGTGCCATCTCTCCCTTTAGAACCACATCTTTCTCCCACCCAGTGGCAACCAGTGCTGTTTTCACCCTCTGTGGTTAGTCTTTTGAGAATGTCGTATAAAAAGAATCATCCTATATGTAACTTTTGGAAATTGGCTTCTTTCACCTAACTTATTGTTACGTATATTAACTTACGTAACTTACCTGTTTAATTAGGTACTTACCTGTTTAATCAGGACCTTTGGGTTGTTTTCTGCTTTTCATAAATATAGATAAAGCTGCTATAAACATTTTGTGTACAAGTTTTTGTGTTAGCGTAAGTTCTCATTCTTCAAGGGTCAATTCCCAGAAATGAGATTTCTGGGTGATACAGGTCCTACTTCGGTGCATGAGAAGCTGCCAAATTTGATTTCCTGACTGACTGGACCATTTTGCATCCCCAACAGATATTGTGATGATTGTGGTTGAGAATTTGGTTAGGATTCCATTACATCTGTTGCTTGATTTGGGGAGAATTGACATCTCTACTCTCACCCTGTTTTTGCATAAAAAATAGTATAATCCCTCTTCATTGCTGGGAACTTCATTTGCACAGGGAGGATAACTGAAGACAAATTTTTATATTTTTCATATTATTTGCAACCTAAAAGAATTTCTGCGTCTTTAAACCCATTCCCCTTGGTCTCTGCACCCCCCGGAATGGGCAGTTAGGTTACCATTTCTCTGGGTCCACACTGGATTGAGTCATGTGAGTTGACAGCAGCCTGTATATACAGGACCACAGGCCATGCAGCGATACTGGATCAGATGGTGGGAGGAATCCAGATGTTCAGCAGAGGCTGCTTGTTGTTTGGGAATATTGTCACCAAGTAGCCAAACAGGTTCAGGTGAGCCCTGTTTGGAGAAGACTACAGTTATTCTTGTTCTTTTACATTCCCTTACCATCTTTCCTATTTTAAAATAACATCTTTGGGAAAATTCTCACCATTAGGGAGAATTCATTCACTCATAAAAGAGTTCATGCAATACTACCTTTCTTTCTGTGTAGGTTAGAGGAGAGTAAGAAGAAAGAATGGTAAAGAGAAAGAAAGTTTTAAAGCTATAAAACTGAATGGGGGGAGGATGAGTTGTTGAATTGGCCACTGCTACTGTCAATTTCTTTTGTATCTACATTGGACATTTCTTCCAAGTAGGATAAATCTTGGCATTTCCCTTAAATACAGTTCTTTCTTTTCTTATTGTTCATATATCCTAGTAATTTTCAATCCTTTGTGCACTTTTATTATAGGTGTTATTTGCCTTCTCTACCTCCCTTCACATAGATAAGAGGACCACATTTTCCAAAATAAACCCTGATACAGAGCCCTGGCATGCAGAAGAGAGGGCAGAGGAGCAGCTCTGCCATGAGCAGCATAGGAACTAGCTCTCAGCCTGCTTGGTCCCCCACCACCTGTGGGTTCCTAGGACACCTTCACTGGCTTTGAATGTACACCCAGTCATCAGGCAGCCAGGTTCTTGTGTTACAGAGCTTAGAGGCCCATAATAGCAATTCTGAATCTTCATCTCCACCAGGAGATAGACAGATAGACAGACAGATAGACAGATCTATAGATATATATCAGTTCTCTATGTCAGTGCCCCAAACCCTGCTGTGTGATGGACAAAGGTTGAGATTGGGTCATTGGACATACCATACCAGTCCATTGTAACATATAAACTTTTGTAATTTCTCAGTGTGTCATTGCATAATGTTTAATCTACTTAAGTGGCACCATCTAGGCCTTAAGTGGAGGTCAGTGACGGGTGTACTCCTGGGAAGACTCTGGGTCTATGCCATTTATCTCATCACCTAGGTGTTTTGTAAGGCACACAGTGGGACAGTAGGCAGTTTTTAAGGCATTGATTCTTGCACTGAATAAATAAATCTAAAAGTATAAATGTTACAATAATCATGTTCTCTGTAAAATATTTGTAAGATTATAAAACTGGTAAAACTTACTTTTGAAATTCCCAAACCCTGCATTAAAATAAAAGAATACATCAGAGAGAGGGAGAGAGAGAGATAATCCCTTCCCCAATCCACACTTACAGCTTTATTTTGAAAAGTAAACTCATTAATTCTGTGTCACAACAAATGTCTAACCAGTTGACTAAAAGTTTTAACAGCACACAATGAAATTATTTAAGTACCTATGAAAACATATGAGCTGGAACATCAGCTTCAATGTTTACTTCCATGTCTTTAAAACTCTTGTCAATTTTGGAGGTTCCCTGTAATAGTTTTGTAATAAGAGGTTGACAATTACATGAGGTGGTTTCCAAGCGCTTTCTACTCAGCTATCTCACTACCCTCCCATGATCCCATGATCCAAGACACTCTGCCACTAGCCTCTAACTCCTATATGTACCAAAAAAAAAAAAAAATACCAGTAATGATGAATGCCTTTGTAATCTGAAAGCTTATAAGGTAGAGAGACAGCCTTGTCTAATTTAAGATAAAACAGTCAATAGTGCTGTAGACATCTGGTCTACTGGGCCTACTGGAATATTGGGATGTTGAGGAAGAGAATTTGGCCTTCATCTTTACAAGAATAAGACTCACTTCATTTATGAGAGCTAGTAAAGGTAGAAATGGTTATAGTTTTCAGGAAAAAATGTATGCTCAAAACATAGTCTTGTTTAGTCTTCATCTGTGTTAACAGAGCAAAAAGTAAGCATTTTGTATGTTGGTTTTATTGGTTTTTAAAATGACTAAGTTGAAAGGACCATAAATCTAGCCCAATTTTATCATGACAAAGTAGAGCTACAAAAACAGCCTTCTGAGTTGCATGAGGATAACTTGAGCATGAAAAAGAGTATGTGCTCCCTGTTTCAAAGGCAAAAACTACCTGTAATTATTTCCTCAGTAGGGCTGCATAAAACTTGAATTCCATTTAATCTTACACTAAACAATTTCTATATTTCATGTCATGGATTAGAATGAAAATGGAGATAGTTCATCAACACTGATCTGTGATATAAAAAAGAACAGCGAAGCCGAGGGTATGAGAGTGCATAAAAATGTTTTGTGTTCTGACCAGTACATTGCTTTAAAAAAATTTTACAGTCAGGCCCAATTGTTCATTCTCACCATGCAGAAGATACTCACATATTCATTTTTAAAAGGGCAAATCAACCATAATTCAGTTTATAAACTGTGAAGCTGGTTGCGAATGTCTGGATGAATATTCATTAGAATCTCTTAATCTGCCATCGACTGTGATTCATTAGGCATATGTAAATATCACTCACTTTAATTGCCCCTAAACTGACTTAACATAATATTGTCATTAGCAAATTATTAGTTATTTGTGTAACTAATGGTACATTATGGTGTGCACGTTAAATCTCCAAATATATGATTACAATTATGATGATGTTTTATGCTGGGGGCTTTCTAAACTATTTGATGAAATATAATGGAGTCAAATCAAATCTGCTATGTTAATAGGACAGTTGCAGAACTTTTTTCTGTACCTTGTTGCTGTTATCATATCCCAGCTACTCATTCTTCCTGACACTCAACTTGCCATAGGTTCTTCCCATTGTTTTGTCTATATCAGGTCTCAGGTGATTCCTCAATTCTGCTCTCCCACATTATACCTATTGGACTCAACCCAGGTTGCTTTTGGTAAAAGTGATGTTAATTTTAAAAATACTCATTAGTGGTGTAATAACAGGCAAAGAGAGCATAGACCTGTCTGAACATTGATGTAAAGGGGTAAGATCAAACCCTAGGAGCTTTATTACAAGTGTTTGTATTTGGGGGATTGTATCTGACTTGCATAAATTCATCATATGGGGGTAGCTGTCTTCTCATATGGGGGTAGAATTACCAACATCTATGAGAACTGGATACCCCCTAGGATCCTTCTTGCACTCTTAGCATTGCTCTTCCTAGAAATTTTGTTTACCTGTCCCTCCATCCCCCCAAACTACTTATTTTACAATAATGTCATATTGAAGCGAACTTTCTCCAGTCGTCATCTCCATGGCAATATCAGGAAGTATGTTTTTCAAAGAGAATCACCTACTTTTATCACTTACAATGATTTCAAATTCACTAGGGAGCTCCTAGGGATAAAGTTGACCCAACACACTGGTAGAGAAGCTTGCCATTAGTATTTCTTTTTTTTTCTTTAAAGATTTATTTATTTATTCAAGAACTGGGGTACAGGCCAGATGTGCGGGAGGGTGAGAGGATTCACCAGAGACAGAGTGGGAAACAGAACAGGCAGACTGACTGAAATACACTGCTGAGGGGAGCAGCGGGCGTGACAGGAGAGGTCTGCTTGCCATGTGGGTAGCTCCATGGCCAGCGGGGATCGAACTGGCACTGCAGAGGCTGTGTACAGCTTCACAGCACTGCGCTCAACTGACTGCGCCACCAGGGAGGCCCACCATTAGTATTTCTTTAGTCTCTTTTAATTGCCTAACTGGCCGACAGGAATGTGTTAATATAAAATGAGCCAATAGAGACAGAAAACCACTTTATCATGTTGCCTTTCTAAATATTAATGCATTAACAGGCCATTGATGTTTATAAGCAGAGGTTCAGATGAATGCCTGTTTCTGTCTTTGATAATGCTCCAGATTAATTGCCATTTAATCTTAATTTAATGAATAATGCTTTTGGTGAAAAAAAAATGCTTATACATGAAAGGAAATTATTGAGAAAATGACAGCATAATGAGTATAGATTGTGGTACTAATCTCCCGAAGAGATACCAACATTTCAGAAACATCATCAAGCTTTATTGTATTTTAAAAAAGCAAATTTTTCAGTCTAATATGCTTCAGGTTTAACAATAGTGCCATAAAGTAACATATTTCTGGTTATTTTGATTGACGGTAAGTAATGGCATATCTTCTCCTCCTCCTCCAAGAAAAAAGCTTAGTTTTAAGTTTTAGAGGTTTCTTCTAGCCAATATCATTCCTCCCACTTTATAAGGTGGTGCTTGAGGGCCACTTCTGTGCTACACATACTTTTAACATAATACCTGTTATCTCCTGGTTCACATTATGCCTTTGTAGAGTGTAAGTTCCACAAAGTCAAGGGCTTCATATCTAGTACATGGAATGGCAAATGGACCATATTTGATCTGCCACCTGTTTCTATGAACACTATTCAATTGTAACACAGCCACGGCTATTCATTTTCTCTTGTTTATCATTGCTTTAGCTATTCAGTAGCACAGTTGAGAGGCTGTAGCAAAGATCATATTGGTCCACAAAGCTTAGAACATTTATTATCTGGCTCTTTACAGAAAGGTTTGCCAATCCATGGTCTAATAGGCAATATTTTGCCAAGAATGAATAAATGAATAAAGTTCCCCAAACAGCATCTTTTTGCGACCAAAATTTATATTTTGAATATCTGTAGTCAATGGTTTATCATGTAGTTAAGTAAAGTTTGATCATTTCTAACTCTGATATCACAGAGGTGTCAAAAATAGCTAATTTATTTGAGCCCTGATGATTTTGTTATATAGCTTGGCTGAGGTGTTCAGCTGGGTTTATATATGAAGTCCATTGTTTAATTTATGACTTATAGTTGAATGCAAACAGTGACTCAGACAGTCTGTCTTTTTGAATTTTTTTCAGACCTCTAGGTTCACTTTAGATTCAAACACAAGTCAATTTTATAATAGACCCACAGAAGATAAATGAAGTAACACTCACATCTAGCATTAATATTGCAATCATTTATAATAGTTAAGGAGTCACTAACTCTGTGCCAGGCCCATGCCAAACATTCTGCATACAATATCTCACTTAATGTTTACTACAACTTTATGATACAGAAATTATTTTTTGGCTACATTAAAGATGAGACTATTGAGGCCGACAGTAAATATAAGCCTTATCAAAAATCACATAGCTCATAAATAAATGTGGGCCTGGAATCCTTCCTCAGCTTTTCTCAGTCCATGACCAGGTTTCCTTCCATAGCACCATGCTGCCTCGGTACTATCTGCTGAATTATATCACTTGCATTGCTTTGTTGACATATTTCTCCCAAGATCACTAAAAGATCTTTTTAAAAAAATAGTTTTATTTGTAGACAATATAATTTAATAATGTTTGGTAGAAGTAGCAAAATATGAAATTAAAAATGTTGCACTTCTCATTCTGTAAAACAAATTAAATTACGATCCCACTTTAAACGTAGAAGGTAGACACTCGATCTAGCAGCATAGGCAAACATAGGCATGGCCGGTGAGCTACTGGGGTGACCTAAGCAGAGCCTGTGGGCTTGGAGCTGATGATCCTCCTCGGAAAGACCTCTGCCTAGTAGAACAGGACTGGGGCTGCGAACTTGACCAAACAACCAAACTCTTATTTCATGGAAGAAAGGGATGGGAGTATCCTTTTAATACACTGTGAAGGTGTGGGCCTCTCTGGTGGCACAAGGGGTTAAGTCTCAGCACTATGAAGCTATCCGCAGCCACTGTAGCCTGAGTTTGATCCCTGGCAGGAAGCTACCCACATGGCGCAGCAGACCTCTCCTGTCTCACCGGCTGCTCCCCTCAGCAGTGTATTTCAGTCAGTCCACCTGTTCTGCTCCCTACTCTTTCTGGTGAATCCTCTCATCCTCCTATAACTCTGGCCTACACCCCAGCTCTTGTATGCATAAATAAATAAACCTAAAAAAAAAACAAAACCACACTATGAAGGTGGTTACTCAAGCTGCCTTGAGCCCAGATGCCTGAATCCAACTGAGGTATAAACATACAACTTGAGAATTCCCAGACCTGGCTTCGTATCATAACCACCTGTGAAGCTGTTGCTGGAGAGGCGATTTGCTGTGAGTTCTGAGCATTCCTGAGTGTTCTAGCTGGGTATGCCCAGAGTGTGAGACCTGGAAGTTTCCTTAAGCCATTTTTCAGGTTGTGTTCACAGCAATCAGCCACCCGTGTCCTAACCCTTTATTGGGAAATTCTCATAATAATATGCTAGACTGGAGAGATACAATGTCCTGTACCTTGTTACAGAAGTGGAAAGAAAGAAGGAGTCCCCCCCTTACCATGCCCCAACAATCAATAAATGGGCCTGTGGCTTAAATTCAGCTATTGGGACTCTAAATCCAGAGAGGACTGGAAAAGCAGGGAAGGGTAGTTGGGATATCTTCAGAGAAACTGGGTTCAGAGGTGGCTGAGGCAGTGGCACAGAAATAGGCAAGTTGATGGTGTCCTGATAACATTCACTAAGAGGCAAATGATATGCTTTCTGCTCTTTCCCCAGAGATGCCTCAATTTCTGCCCATTTTCCAAGTCCCGTGTCTTCTCTCCAACTTCCCATCATTTAGTAAGTGACTATTATCTTGCCAATTAATTCCTTTTCTCCGGAACATGGATAGAGAACGTCCATGCTGTATCCATTCAAAAACCAAAGGTATGTGGCCCTAAGCATAATAGAAGAGAGATTGGAAGACAGACACCTTTGTCCACCTCTCCCTGCAACATCCCCTTGTTGGATTATCTCATAGAAGAGTTTCAAAACATGCATAAAATAAGCTATGTAGCTAGAAAGAGGCCTACACAGTCTTTTCTCTTATGTCACATAGGTAGCTGTTGTGTCAGGTCAGGCATGATCATGGTACACAGGGCTCTTCAGAGATGCTGACACTTCTTGACTCAAGCCCTGGTGAGACTTTTCTGCTAATATCCACAGAATGCAATAGGCTGGCAATAAATCCCCAAATTTCAAGCAAAATTTTCTCAGAAGGAATATAAACTTCAAATGAACATATTTTCAGCAATGGGTAAAAATAATTAACCTAAAGTTCCACAGCCTCTTTTTTGTCAGCAAGCAAGATGCTCAAGAGGCAAGTGTAAGGATGTACCCTCCGCCTAGCATGGGCCATGGCCCCTCACCAGGACTCAACAGTGCTGCCCACCATGTGCTGCTTCATATAGATATAAGTATATTTGTGTGGATATATACAAACACCACATGTGTTCTATCCGTGTCTTCCTTCCTCATGCACAGCTTCACACCTATACCTTTAAGAACAGCAACCTGTGTGAGTTGTGCTACCTCTAGTTGAAGAGTCCCAGCAAAGGCTGCCAGGAAAGCCCTATCGCTGTTGCTCCTGGGAGTCCTCGCTGACATCCACTCCAGGGTATGAAGAAGAATGCCTGTGTTATTAGTGCCTCTGCAGCTTTTAGTAAAACAACTTTTTATCCTGATCATAGAATATTAATGCAGCACCTTGCACACATGTTGAGGGAGAAGTATAAAAAAGAAAGTAGAGGGGGCCTCCCTGATGGCACAAGGGGTTAGACGCAGCGCTATGAAGCTATCCACAGCCACTGCAGCACGAGTTCCATCCCCAGCCAGGGAGCTACCCACATGATGCAGCAGACCTCTCCTGTCTCACCTGCTGCTCCCCTCAGCAGTGTATTTCGGTCAGTCTGCCTGTTCTGCTCCCCACTCTGTCTCTGATGAATCCTCTCATCCCCCACACCTCTGGCCTGTACCCCAGCTCTTGTATGCATAAATAACTCTTAAAGAAAAAAAAGAAAATATTTATAATCAAGGCATGACCACTGTGTGAATATTTATTTATTTATCTCTGAAGATTTCCTCCTTCAGACTCCTCTCCCCAATCCCCCCAACCCCACCCCCATCTGCTTCCACAGATCTGCACAGGTGACTTAAGACATTTTAAGATATTCACTGTGATCTTTGGATATCAGAAAGTTAGCAGGCAAGGAATGAATGCAACATTAGTTTGAGTGTCCTGGATGAATTCCAGCTGAAGCTCATTGTTTCAGGGTCTCATTTGCAGCTTCTGCTGGATTAGTTACCCATTAATTCTTATTCTGACCCTGGGTGGAGGCACGGGTAGATCAGGAGTGGCTGCTTTTAAGTGAAGGGAGCCCTGCCGAGTGGCTCCGTAAATCTTCCCACCACAGAGGGAGAGCTCTGCAGGGATCAAAGGCTCTGGGAAGGAGCAGGGTGTCCTTGCCCCTCCACAGCCTCTACCCACACGTACCCCCTCCCCCAGTGGGAATCTGCAGAGGTGGAATCCACCGCTAGGGCATTTCTCTATTACAGAACCTCTACCCACCAGTCAGATCAGGCTTACTGAACACCTGGTCTCATCCCCTGCCCGTTTTTACAAACATTTCACCCACCCTGTAGTTTAAGGGCAAGAAAGAAATTGGAGGCGCACTTGCCCAAGTTTGGCACTGTAGGCAACCTAGGTGATCCAATTTTGATAGTCTAATGATAGACAAAACCTTGGGTACAAAAGTCATTTTACTGCCCCCATGCATATCAGATGGTGAAAGTGAAAGTTTATAAGAACCAAGAACCCAGAGACCAAACTGGCAGAAGATGTTTCTTAAACATTCCGGCCATGTAGGAAGAGGGTCAGCCTGCCCTGAGCCTTGAACCAGAAGAAATCGGTATACAGAGTCCAGCTATATCCAAACTGCTGATTTGAATTCAGCAGCAAATTTTGCATAATATCAATAACTGACCTTCCTTCAGGGGTGCACAGGCATGATTGTTGGGAACTTGTAACAAATACCTAGTGCCATTAAATGATGGAATGGCATATCTCTGACATGCAAATTTTTACAGCACAGCAATTAAGCAGTTTAGAATTTTACGACAGTGTTTGGGGCTTTATACAACAACAAAAAAGGGGACCAATAAAGGCCTGTGATGGATGGGCTAATCCCCACTGGAAATATACCATGTAATGCTGTGAAGACAATACATTATGGATAGCCATGTGATGATTGGTTGTTAATCTCCCCATCTCCCCCACCCCCTCGCACCCCAGGTACGTCCTTTCCAGCCACCCTCCCCAATCTCCACACCCCCAAAGTGCTTGGCAGAAAACTAAATGGCCCCCACTTTGTTGGGACACGAGTCTGGGGTGCAGATGGGAAAGTTGGGGCATAGAGATCTGTGTGCATGGAATACAGAGTGAAAGGGGCTTGCAGCTATGCAGCTTGTCAGCAGGGGACAGAACTGGGGGCCATATGCCACTCTTCTCCCTTCTGTCACCAAGTCTGCCACCTCATCCTTCTGTCAGGGGACACTAATGATGAACATGTTTTAAACAGTTTTGTTTACCTAGCAACAGCTTTTCTAAGAGGGGGTCTTAATTAGTCACCTTAAACAATTTTTGGTTTGGATTTTTTTTTTTCAGCATTCATTCATTTGTTCATTCATCTGGAAGAATCTTCCTCTTGCTCATTCCACACACACCCCCTCCCCTGCCCCCATACCCTGGAGGCTGTTGTTACTGTTTCCATGAAAAAGTGTGTCTGCATTACAAAACTAGTTTTAATAGCTAGATGCCATTTTTCTTTCTTTCATACCTACTTTAATACCACAATTAGCTTTGAAGGGTAGATTTTTCTCCACTTGTCAGAGGCAGTCTTCCTTTGTGAAGCTCTTCAAATAGGATCTGCATTTAAAATGAAATCCCATTTGGTGAATTTTTTTTTTTCATAATTTTGTACTACTGGTTGTAGTCATTTTCACGTTGAAACAGCAGGCTCAGAGCTGATTTAGCAGTTGATTCTATCATGACAGAAAGAAAACTCTAATTAGAATTTCATCAATTATGGTATTGGTTTTCCTTTCAAATTTGATTCACAAAGCACAATGAAAGGATGGTAACTTCCTAGTGTTTTCTGAGTTACTTTTGCTTGTGGGGCTCTTGATTTAGTATAAAACATTTTGAAGACTATGAATCCAAAGATTTCTATTTTATGTGAAACAATGCAAAAGTCTTTAAAAATCAGTTAAAATGTAAAAAAGTTAAAATGTAAAATATTTAATTCCAGATGAATCAGAAATGAAATAACATCATCCAAAATGTTGAGAGTGAAATGATTTATTTTTAGTAATAAAATTGGTGAGAGTGAGTTTACAGTCAAAAGACAACACCACCAAATGTGTTTAATCATTAACTCTCATTAGACATAAAAATCTACTGGCACAGGCTAATTCCTGAAGGATTACATCTGCTTTTACATTATTGAACTAGCTTCTGCCTTATTGTGAAAGAACAACACTTCTTTCACGCTTCTCATCGTTTCTCTTAGAAACTAGGAACTGTTTAAGCCATGAAAGTCTTCACCACTGAATGTCCAGCTTCATGTTTATACAGAACAAAGTTAAAATGTTGGCCTGGTGGGAGCAGAAAAGAGCTTGTACCCAATGATAGTCATTAAAATCAGTATTATATTTTTGTTGATAACTTCCCTTGTGTTTAAATAAATGCAGTAATCATTTTAAATGAATATTTTTTCTCCATACAGATTATAATATTCTAGAAATAGGCATTTGTTTAGAACTTAAAAGATAAAATTTTATAGTCAACTGATATAAATTTTTAATAAATACTTTTACAGCAACTTTAGGTTTAAAGAAAAATTTAGCAAAAAGTACAGAGTTCTCAAATACCACTTTATCTCCCCCTCAGTTCCCCCTATTACTAATACCTTACATTAATGTGGAACATTTGTACAATTGATGAACCAATATTGATACATTATTATTAAGTGATATTTTGCATTAGGGTTCCTTTTGTGTTGTGTAGTCTATGGGTTTTGACATTATCCACCATTGCAGTATCACATAGACTATCCCCAGTGTTCTACTGTTCATTCCTCCTTTTATCCTCAATCTCTGGCAACCACTGATTTTTTTTTTTTCATTTTACTCTCAATAATTTTGCCTTTTCTAGAATGTCATATAATGGGACTCATATAGTATGTAGGCTTTGCAGCTTGACTTCTTTCACTTAATAATATGCATTTAAGATAGTTCCACATCTTTTTATGGTTTGATAGCTCATTTTTGTGTATTGCCAAATAATATTCCATTGTATGGATGTACCAAAGTGACTTTTCACAGTGTTTAATGGTCTCATTACTGTCAAAAATCTATACCTACAAGCTAATTGAAGGAAGAAACACAGGGAGGGAGGGACAGAGGGAAAGAAGATAGGCAAGTAAATGGATCATGTGAAGAAAAAGTCATTTGTCTAATAAATTTCGCTTTGATTTCAGACTAATAGAACTATTGAGTGTATGATACATAAAACATTAAGGGAGGAGGATCCTCAATGCTGCTGTGATTAAAGAGGATAATAGGATGACATGAAGACTTTAGGTGGTTACACCAGAAGCGAGTCTTAAAGAAATGGTGTCTACATGCCATTTGCCAAGTGCCAATGTTATGATGCTCCCTTGTCACCTGCTTGGCTGCTGAGAGGTAGTTGTTCTTGGAGTATCATCACCTTGCTGACCTCTAGACTGGGGCTTTGAAAATATAATCTTAAATTTAACGGTGACTCCTAATCCTGATTTTTTCCAATGATTTTGTAAGTACCTAGTTCCCTTTATTAAATATATTTCTTCTCAAAATTAAAAAATATGGCAAAGCCTAATTACATATTGATTGCAAGAGACACAATTTAAGTATAAAGACAAAAATAGATTTTTAAGGATGGCAAAAAACATATGCAATGCAAACACTCATCATTAAAAAACTGGAGTGGATCCATTAATATCAGAGTAGACTTCAAAATAAGGGATATCAGCAGAGATCAGGAGGGGTATTTCTCAATAACAAAAGGATAGTTCAAGAAGACAATTATCCTAACTATGTAGGCACCTGATAAAAGAGCTTCAAAATACATGAGACAAAAGCCAAAGAAAGTGAAAAAATAGGCAAAACTATGAATATAACATAATCTTGGTATTTCTTGCTCAGTAATTTTTTTAACAAGTTGGCAAAAAAAATAAGTGAGGAGATAGGAAATGCAAACACTATCAATCAATCTTTGGAACACTACTTTCAAACCATTGTAGAATATACATTCTTTTGAAGAGCATATAGAGCATATTCTGCTCCCCCAAAAACTCTAAAAAATTAAAAAGACAGAAATCATACAAAATATGGTTTATGACTTCATAGAATTAAATTCAAAATCTGAGCGCAAAGGATATTTGCAAAACCACTGACTATTACAAAAATTAAAGAAAATACTTTTAAAGTACTCTTGGGCCAAGGGAAAAAAAACATAAAAGGTATTTTATATATTTCTGAACTATATGCTAATGAAAATAAAACATCTTAAAATTTGAGATACAGCTAGAGCAGTATGTAAAGAAAAATTGTAGCAAAATGAACTTTTATGAAGTTTATGAAGCAAAAAAACTCAGACATCAGACTACCTATTGTATGATTCAAAATTATATAAGGTACAAAACCAGACAGAACTCATCTATGCTCTTGAAAGTCAGAATGGTGGTTGTTCTCAGGCAGGCGTAGTGTGGGCAAGAGCACGCAGGGCAATTTCTAGATACTGTTAGTTTTTTGTTTCTTTATCTGAATGCTGGTTCCCTATGCTATAGCTGCATTAAATTTGTAAAAGTTAATTAGTTTACAGATGGTAATACACTTTACTGCATGTATAATTAAACCTAACTTTACAAGTTAAAGTATTCTTTATGAGTATAAAAGAAATTCAAATTAAAAAAAAATACATCATGCGGAAAAGAGAAAACCAGGATGAGTAGACTTGTTCCACATCCATCTTTCTGCAGAAATGCCTATGAATGTGGCCTGTAAAGCTAGTCAAATAAAGTTTGAGATCCACAATTCTATCTTGCAGTGTTTGACAACTTATTTTTCCTGGTCTGTTTCCTCAAATGTGAAACAGTGATCCTCTTGTGTCAAGAGTGACAGAAGAGTTGCATTCTATACAAAGGAGCTCTCAGGCCCCATGGGAGGAAAATAGAGGGAGGATCATCCAAATGGGACTTATTACTTGGTAGACATACCAGATGACTGCATTGTTTGGGTAGGCATCTTAGAAGATAGTCATAATAAAAATGCAACTTTGAAATTTTCTTATTAATTATAATTAACTCTAATTTAATAGAAAACATTCATGCCCAATTTTTGTACATTTTTCATGCACAAAATTTTTGTATATTTTGTTCATTGTACACAGTCATTAGAACTAATCTTTTCCCAAGGGCCTCCCTGGTGGCACAAGGGGAAAAGACGCAACCTATGAAGCAGCCTATCTGCAACCTATCCGCAGCCACTGCAGCAGGAGTTCGATCCCACAAGGTGACCCATATGGTGCAACAGACCTCTCCTGACTTGCTTGCTGCTCACCTCAGCAGTGTATTTCAGTCAATCTGCCTGTTTGTTCCCCACTCTGTCTCTGGTGAATTCTCTCACCTCCCACACCTCTGGTCTGTACCCCAGTCCTTGTATGCATAAATAAATAAATCTTAAAAAAAATAATAAAACTAATCTTTTCCAGTAATTTGGAAGTATTCATTCTACAATGTTAAATCCAAAGGTCCGGCTTTATTACTATAGGATGTGATTCTAATTATGTAATTATCCATAAAGCATGAGGTTATATTTTGTGTTATATATGTATTTAAAGCAAAAAAAGCAAAAATATAAAAATATATTTAATATTTCAAAGTGAACTAACATTAGGGTGTACAATTATGAATTATTTTTTCTTTTCTTGTCTCCTGTTTTCTGTAACAAACATGCCTTCTATATGGGAAAAAATATGTATAAGAAAAAAATCCAAAGCCTGGATAGTGAGCATTTTTGTTTGTTTTTGATTTGCTTTTTCTATTTGCCTACATGATCTGGTGTGATAATGAGAAATGAAAACGTCACAGTCAAAAGAAATTAAAGAAATCGGGAACTAAAACTGCTCCCCATGCTTTTAGTTTCTTTAATCTGTTGTAGACTTCCTTAAAAAGTTTACATCTTTTAGTGTAAAATGCTTATTAAAATAACTACATTTTCTACTCAGTGTGATTTCCAACATGCTAGAGAATATGTCATTACACCAAATGCATAATACAGGTGGAGGAGTTCAGGGCAGCGTTGGCTCACATCAGTAATGTCCACAAGTAGAGCACGTGATGAAGATAAAGTTCTACCTGGGAAGTCAGGTAAAATAGGAACCCTGTAAATATTGTGCTTCTGTGTAAGTCTGTACATGACTTCAGAAAAATGAGTTAGGAATCATTTGTACTGACTAATATTTGTGCAGTGCTTTATCACTCAGAAAGATCTTTGCTTTGAATTGCTTAACTGAATTCTCACAAAAACACAGTGAATTTGGTCTGAGTGTCCTCATTTTACTGATGACTGAGCTGAAGTTCACAGCACTTACACCCAGTATTGCCAGGATAGCTCCAAAACTCTATGAACTTCGTGGAAATGATTCAACAAAGAGAAACTGTTTTGCACCATGTCTATAATGAGAACGCTGAAGATGGGAAGAACATAGGTCTTTTTGCTTGTTTTAAGATGGGTGTTGAGTTCACATAAGAGAATATCTACAGATAATATGGAAATTTTCTGTGTGTTTCTACCTTGTAAAAGGTATACAAAACACTCTTGCAGAAAACCTGTCAGAGTCCAGTTTTGACCGTATGAATAGAATATTATAAGCAATAGAACATTGCACATCTTAAAAAACTTAATTTTAGTTCACAGCCTGGATATTGAACATTTTTGTTTGTTTTGCTTTTTATATTTGGCTACATGTTATGGTGTGATAATGAGAAATGAGAAGTGTCACAGTCAAAAGAAAGTGAAGAAATCGGGAACTAAAACTCCTCCTCATGCTTTTAGTTTCCTTAATCTATTGGAGACTTCCTTTAAAAGTTTACATCTTTTAGTGGAAAAATTAATTTCTCTTTCACAAGTTCCACTCACATTTTGTTGCTAATAAAACGAAGGATGTAAATACTATTAAGTACAAAACAGTCTGCTGCATAATTGTTTCAAAGCAATTACAGATTATATCGAGCTATCCATGGAGCAGAAACAGTTTTTTCCAAGACACCAGCTCCCTGTACCTTGAAATTTTATTAGTCTAAGAATTTCATGCACCATATGTTAGAATATGAGACTAGCTGCAATTGAACAAACAACTTTCTGATATATAAGTGAATGATAACCTGATTTTAAATGTGTTTATCTAATGAGATAGTAACTGTAATTTACAACACATATAAAAACCCCCACAGTTACTCCTGGTGCACCTTTTGGCTAAAAAGGGTGATGCAGGGAGATATGCTAATGACAATCGTCTTGGTTTTTACCAAGTCAGTAATAAAATTTGCATTTGATATTGTGCACAGTAAACTGGGTTATTAGCCTTGAAAATGAGTCTCATAAAATTTAAATATAGGCTTAAATCATATTAACTGTCCTGTAGGTTTTCTGAGAGGCTTTAAAGCATTGTGTTGCCCGCGTAGTGTAGGGAATGCAGATGTTTGTGTGTCTTCAAGGTGGCCCCAAAAAGGATACAAATGAGAGCTTGAGAGATGCACTAGAAAAGCACACACTAATGTGCTTCCAACTTTGCGGACCCGGTCCAGGTCAAGTACCTGTGGATCCAGAGGCTGGGGAGAGAAGGTCTTTCCAAAGAGGCTTCTAAGGCTTTCTGGCTAAAGACTTGGGCAGATTGATCAATCAGTTCCTGCACAAGGACTTGGACTATCAACAACAGGACCGAAACTTCCAAGGTGTCACAATGCAGGAAAGTTGACACTAAGACTCTACTTGTTATTCTTGAGATAGAGACTGAAAGTGGCAGATTAAATGTTATAGGGACTAGTGGTTGCAATTTCTCCAGAGACTTCCAACTTCCGTGTCCTGCTTCTTGGTCTGCACTAAATCATAACCATTTATTGTCTGGAGGAAAAAAAAAATGCATTGGGGGGGTTACAGACACTTTGTTGTTGACTTCCTGATGGATACACTGACCAGGTGTCCTGGCCTTACACTTCTAAGTAGATTAGGGCCCCAATAAGACCCACAATATTACTCCACCTTTGACCCACACTCTCAGTCCCATCCACCACAGACTCTCCTAAATAGTCAAGGAATGAGGACCCATTTGTATGAGTATCTAACCAGATCAAGGCTGATTCCCAAGAGGCATGGTGACCCTCCACTTCTAACCCCAAGGCTACATGTCAGAAGACATATTCAAAAGAGAAATTTGCCATGCTTTATATACATCTCTGGGTTCCCTGACCACTACCCCTTCCTTTTTCCTGAGTCATCTTCCTTCTCCACTCTTTTCTTCCCATATCTTCCATTCTGCCCAGTAGGACTCTTGTCCCATGAGTAACAGATCATACTTGCCTTCAAGTTCTTCACTAATGTCCCTGCACCACAAGAAAGGAAACACTTTGTCCAAAAAGAAGCCTGGCTTACCCTTTCTGTTCCTTCTGCTGTCCTGTCAAGGAGAAGATGCAAATTTCACCTCATATTATGTGCTACAAGGATAATGGAAGGTTATCTATCCTTCTTACTCAACACTACCCATCTCGACCATGAGTACTCCATCTTGATGGAAAATTTTCACCCATCCCTTAACTGCACTCTTACTCTCCTTTTTCATTAAAGACTTTAACACTTGGCTCAACCCTTTCTTCTCTACTCTACCTGTTTTTGAAGAAGTCACATACCAGATGCTCACTTCTCAGTATTTTGTTCTTTTACCCTCTAGTGACTTACATCTTCCATCCGTAAACTTCAGACTCACACTCCCATGGACACAACTTAGACCTTGTAATCTCCCAGAATTTCTTAGCTTGCATGAACAATTCAGAAAGTCCATTTTCTGAGTGAGTAAATTGATTAAAGAGGATTAATTGTATGATGAAGGATGGAAACTAGACTTTTGGTGGAGACCATAATGTAGTATATACAGATGCTGAATTATAATGCTGTACTCCTGAGACTCATGTGAGGTTTTAAACCAATGTTGCAACAATAGAATTTTAAAGAAAGAATCAACACTCCCTCACCACAAGAAAGGAAACACCTCAAATGTTCATCAATAAGTTAAATACATTTCAAATACTAGGGAGTTCTTAAAGAGGATGTTACAGAGCTGTATTTACCGCCAGTAAAAAATTAATAGTAACAACAATAAAAACAAATAATAGTAGTTAACATTTAATAAATCATACTATGTACCAGAGATGACTCTAAATGCATTAGATACATTATTTAATTTTCATAATCAGCCCTTGGGGTAGCTATATTATGATATGTATTTATATATATATATATGTTATAGATGAAATATCATAGAAGAATATGTGGGATAAAAGGAGAATCCACTCTCTGACCACGTCCAGCTGACCTGTTTCTGATCTATCACTTCATTAGGACTGCTAGTCCTCTGCCCTGCTAGTTTCTCCCCAACCACTTTAACCCAACCTCTTCGACTAAAAATTCTTTTGTGAGGGCCATTAAAAAAATGTACATTGCAAATGTCAAAGAAAACTTTCCTATCTGATCCTAACTAACCTGCTTAGCAGCATGTGCTCCTATCGGGCCCACCCTCCACAATATCCCCTCTTGTGGCATGGCTGGCACTGCTTCCTAGCTCTCCAGCTGCTCAGTCTTAGGGTTTTTGGTTTCCCACTTTCTCTTCCTTCCTTTAGATGTTGGTGTGCCTGAGGACTCAGTCTCAGGACCTCTCATTTTGTCTGCATCTCTATACCCAGGTGTTCTCATGAACTCCCACAACCTCAAAGCAAGCCTGCAGGGTGAAAACCCCCAAACAAATATCTCCTCATCACACATATAATTTTCTACCTTGGGCACATTATCTGTGTCCATGTTTTCTCATCTATAAAATGGGGGTAATATTATCTACATCTAGATTTGTTGTGAGGAATAAATGAGTTAATTCAAGTAAGTATTTACAACAATGCTTGGTACTTGATTAACCTTCACTTAATATTTCCTACTATATAATTATTATTATTACATAGTAATTATTATGTTATTATAATTAATATTGTCAGTATCACAGGGCATTGCTTCATGGGTGCCTCATAGGAGCCTTAAACTTAATGCCCTGGAAGATGGAAATTATTACCCTTGAGCTTCTCCTAGTACGTTTATGCTTTCTCCTGCTGGATCTCCTGGCTCAATGCAAATTAATATTATATACTCAAATCAGAAATAATTAATTTTTCCTTTCCTTTATTCCAGAAACCTGATCAGTTAGGTCTTATAAATTATGCTTCACTTCAAATTGATTATTCTCAAAACTAACTGCTAATTCCTGGAATCAAGCTTTAATTATGCCTGCATTTCTGCAATAGTCTGCTAGCTGACCTCTTGACCTAATGCATTGCCCATACAGTACATGGCCTGAGTATTCTTCCAATGCCCCAATATAAGATATCTGTGGCCCACCATTACCCTCAGTGTAGAGTGCAAACTCTTTAACCAAATCTGAAAGGTAATTTGTAATGTGAATCCCAACATGTTTCAGGGCTTTTGAATCAGTGTTTCTCTCCCTTATCCCCAGAACTAACTCCTGTTCAAATGATAGCACACCTGTCACCTTGCCAACCAAATTTTCTGATTCTATAAATCAAGATTAAGTACCCATCTCCTTCATTAAGTTTATCTTTAAGAATTTTGTTCTTTCTGGTATTCTTGTAAATGAAATTGTTTTCTCAATTTCTTTTTCAGATAGTTCATTGTCAGTGTATAGATACACAACTGATTTTTTTATTCATTGATTTTCTATCCTGAAAAATTATTGAATATGTTACTTTTAACAGTTTTCTTAATATTTAGGGTTTTCTGTGTAGTAAATCATGTCATCTACAAACAGGTACAATTTACTTATTTCTTTCAGATTTGCATGCTGTTTGTTTATTTTGCTTAATGACTCTGGCTAGGACAACGAGTACTCCATAGAATAGTACTAGTACTAGTACTATTCTCCATTGACTAGTCCTAGCCAAAGTAGTTTCAATGTATTCAATGTAGAATAGCACTAGTAGAATAGTACTACTAGTATTCAAGAACAAGCATGAATGAGCATCCTTGCCTTGTTTCTGATCTTAGAGAAAAAACTTACTTTTTCACCAGTGAGTATGATGTTAGCTGTGGAATTTTCATACGCAGACTTTATAATGTTGAGGTAATTATTTTCCCATTCTTAGTGTTTTGAATTTATATCATAAAATGGCATCAAATTGTGCCTTTTTTTTCCTACATTATGTAAAACAGTATAATGGATCTTCAAAAAGTCTAAAATAGAATACCATATGATCTAGTTATTCTTAATCTGAGTAAAGATTTCCAAAAGATTGGAAATCAGGAACTTTCCAGAACATTTGGTGTGAGATGATGTAGAGGCTGCCTGAGCTGCAGACAGCAACACACTCTTTCCCATTCCCCTACCATCGCCTCAGGCTGCTCACAGGCTGTAGAAATGGTGAAAGCCACTTACTATGATGTTTTGGGATTCAAACCCAATGCCACCTAGGAAGAACTGATGAAGCCTTACAAGAAACTGGCCTTGAAGTACCATCCTCATAAGAATCCAAATGAAGGTGAATATTTAAACAGATTTCTCAAGCTTTGAAGTGATGTCTGATGCAAAGAAAAGGGATTTATATGACAAAGGAGGAGAACAAACCATTAAAGAAGATGAAGCAGGTAGTGGTTTTGGCTCCCCCATAGACATCTTTGATATGTGTTTGGAGGAAGAAGAAGCATGCAGAGAGAAAGAAAAGATAAACTCATTGTGCATCAACTTTCACTAACTTTAGAAGACTTATATAATGATACATTGATAAAGCTAGTTCTGTAAAAGAATGTGATTTGTACAATTGTGAAGCCTGAGGTGGTAAGAAAGGAACAGTGGAGTACTGTCCCGATTGCTGAGGTATTGGAATACAAATAAGAATTCATCAGATAGGAACTAGAATGATTCAGCAAACTCAGTCATTATGCATGGAATGCCAGGGTGGTGGGGAACAGATCATTCCTAAGGATAGGTGTAAAAGCTGCAGTGGAAGAAGATAGTTTGAGAGTAAAGAATATTCTAGAAAGTTCACATCTACACAAGCATGAAAGATGGCCAGAAGATAAGATTCCCTGGTAAAGGAGACCAAGAACCAGAATTGGAGCCAGGAGATATTGTCATGTTTTAGATCAGAAGAACCATGATTCCCCCTATGACCATATTGTTTTTACTAGGCAAGAAGATCTTTTCATGTATATGGACATACAACTGGTTTTAGCACAGTGTGACTTCCAAAAGCCAATATCTACTCTTGACAACTGAACTATAGTAATCATCTTTCATGCAGGTCAAATTGTCAGGCATGGAGATATCAAGTGTGTGCTAGATGAAGACATGACGGTTAATCATCGGCTGTATGAAGAGGGTTATCTAATCATTAAATTTAAGGTAAACTTTCCTGAGAATGGCTTTTCTCCCCTGAAAAACTCCTATCTGAGAGTAAGGAAGTAAAAAATACTGATGAAATGAACCAGGTTGAACTGGTAGATTTAGATCTAAACCAGGAAAGGCCGTGCCATTACAATGGAGAAGCTTCTAAGGATGATGAACATCATCCTAGGGGTGGTGATCAGTGTCTGACATCTTAATGGGGTCAGTGAATAATGCTCACTGTTGGCATTTTATATGCAGTAGTGAATGAGTTAAAGATTATAATCAGTATGATCGTTACTTGCAATTTTTTAAATATTCAGCTGTAGTAGTATTTTAAAGTTAAATGAAGAATAAACAAATATCAAAGCTCAAAAGGAAGAAAGAATGGAAATCAGAATCTTGAAGAAACAGTAGCATCCCTACAATCATCGTTGTACTGTTCACAATATCCAAGATGTGGAGACATTTAAATATCAATGAATAAAATAGTAAAATTCATAGCATCAAAATGTGAAATAGGGGAGGGGAGATGGGAAGTTACTGATCAACACACATAAAGTTTAGTTAAGTGAAATGACTAAGCTTTAGAAATCTACTGTACCCATTTCATATGACCCCCACACTCTAGGTTTTTTCTTTCCCATTATTTGTTACATATGAGGGGATAGTGTTTGCAACTTCTAGAGTAGTACAAGATATAACAGGTGTTCAGTTAGCGTTATTGATTGAATTAATCAATTGAAAACAACTAGTTAAGCGTCCGTAATAACAATAAAGGCACTGCTCAATCTTGCTTTCTGTGGAAACCCAAGGGGTGAAATGGTCTTATAGTAATTACTCTCATTAGAGTCGATTAGAATTTTGCAAGTCATGTCTTCCAGCAGTTCCTCTTTCTACAATTCTGAAGACTACCAGCAGGTGTCAGTGGAGACTTTTTTAATTTAAGATTAAAATTAGGTCTAGATTTATTTTTCATTTTTTGACAAAATCATTCTGATTTGCAAGACAGTATATATATTGACCAAATACAATTAATTAATTGCCGTTTTAATTCTTTTCTACATAAATCTAGTGTAAATATTGTGAATGGAGTCCTCTATTCAGGCTACAGTTTCTATAGAATCAGGATGGAAAAGAAAGGAAAAAAGAAGGTTCAGAAAACTTGTTAGCAGGCCACAGCATTTTCAGAGACTCCCACAACCCTTAAACACTGCCTAGTGTCTCCTTCATGTAAACTCTCTTGGAGTGCAGAGGAATCTGCTTCTTTAAAAATATACACTCTGCTTATTGGGAGTTAATTTTTGTTTTTGTTTTTGTTTTCTTTTTATATATTCATTTTTTTATTTTTTACATCATTGTTCATTTTTAAACAATATTTGCTTCCCTCCACCCCCTCAGGTGCAGTCCCCATAGAGTTTCCTTCACCAATACACCTGTGCAACATCACCTCAGTCCCCTGTGCTCCTCCCTCCCTCTTATTGGAGTTAATTTTTGCATGGATCTTCCTCTGCATATGTTGACAGCAAGAATCAACCGTAAGGAGAACTACTGCAGACATCAGCTTTCACCACCTACCCAAAACAAGAGTAACTGGAGTCTCTGCCTCTGTGTGTGTGTGTGTGTGTGTGTGTGTGTGTGTGTACAGTAGGGGGAGGTGGAAGGAGAGCAATTCATTATTTAATCAACAAAATATAAAAGACCCTAATTTTATATTTTAGAAAAGAATTGAAAATATGATTGTAAGACATCAAAATGTCCTCATAATTTGTTTACCAGCTTGTGAACAATGACTATATTTCTTAGTCAAGGAAATTTCTCTTTTTACAAAGTGGAAAGAGGGAGAATGTTTTCTAAACTTCTAGCCTGGAAACCCAAATCTCCAGTTTTTTCATCAAATTAGCCCTGCCAAGAAAAATATGAAAAAGTATTGGGGAAAAATCAGAGGAAGTCCTCAGTCAGTCTTACCGTTAGCCCCGCCTTCTGTGCGCTGGCCCCTGCCTTATAGGAGCATTTGAGCTGTGAGATTTCCCAAATGAAAATGGCATTTGAGGTGTGTGGGGTGTAGTTTTCCCACTCAGTGTAGCATTTTGGTTGAGGACATTTTAAATAGTCCAATATGTATGTAACAGAAAGTCAACACGGTGTGTCAACACATTCAGTGACAGCTGCCTCTGAAAAAGGCATTGCCACATATATTTATGTTGTTCTCATCTGACACTAATCGAGTACTATAAACATCAGCTTACGGAGAGGCTTCATTTAGTTAGGCTGCTAGCCAAATATGGGGGAAAATATTCCACCAAACATATCGGTGATTGTTGTCCTGAAAACTAAGTGTAGATGCTGCTAAGTGCATTGTCCTAGAGTTACTGGAAGGCTCCTGGCTTCAGTGCCATGGCCATGAGACACATTTATTTCTGTTCGCTGAATGCACCCTCATTGTTCCCTGAGAAATTGCTCCATTTGGCACTTATTCCAGTTTCAATGATCATGTGCTGGGAAAGGAGTCTTGAGTTTTCTTGGTTTGAAGAATCTTTGCTGGTCAACATGGAAGGAAAGCTCAGCCTTAACCTCAGTTTTCTTCCTTTTTTTTAATGAAGGGGTTTTCAAAATGGCCGTACTTCATTCAAATCATAGCCCACTGCAAAATGGAAATGGCAAAGCTACCAAGTGACTGCCAGATAGAATCATGATTCTCATTTTAATGTCTTACTTGTTGACTGATGACAATTTGAAGATTTTTGAGCCAACAGCATGAGTGGCTTTTTAAATTTCACTTTCATCTTTCCTCATTGCATGACCTTTTATTTGGGAACATTGATTGCTTTCTGCCATTTGCTTAATGATTTTGACTTCATCACTTTGGGCATCAGATTGGAGTAATAAAAGGAACAAAAAGTCACATTGTCCTATTCCTAGTGATATAAACAGGATTGCATGAAAACTAAGGCCAAACATAAGTATTCAAAAATGCAAATGCATTTTAGAACGGATAATAAATTTTAGGAAAGCTGCTATGTTGTTTTCAATTTGTGCTGACATTAAATTTTGACTCTTTGGGAAAAGAATAGGAGTACAGGTAGACAACACTAATCAACTGCTGTCCAGCCAGTTAGTCTCATGACACATGTGCTGTGTGCACTTGATCCCAAATGCAGAAATTAATTAGTGTAGGGTATGTGGAAAATAGATGGGATCCTATGACAAAAGAATTAAAGTTTGGCGTAGAAGAGAGAAACCCTGTAATTATTGTAAGACAGACCCTGCAACTATCAGTCTTACTCATTACATTTCTCACAGGATGGTTTCTGCTGTTTATTCTGCCAGTAATTTGATGAGTAGACTGTGTCCAAGGTTCTGGTACATATTGCCATATGGATTTACATGTTGTCATGCCCAGGCTCTTGTTTTCTCTGAACTTCTAACATTAATTAAAAAGAAAGGGGGAATGCAAGTATAAAATATGTTCCTTAACATGTTCCAAATTACTGTTATACATGCCCCCCAAATCACTCATTTGAACATACTAGAAATTTTGTATGACATTTTGGTATAACAACTTGTATGTTAGCTACAAAGACTTTCCCAGGAGAGTGAAGAGCAGGAAAAATATTTTCTTTGACCAATTTGTCTGTGGATAGACTCATCCTTCAATCCTGTAGCCAAAGAGAAAACCAATGGCACTTCTTACACTGGTCATCTCTGATGCTTCCTGCAGATCCCTCGTCATCCTGATCTGTGTCCCAGGAGGCAGACTTTATAGAGTGGTTCAGTGAACACCCGTGTCCTCTGACTTCTGGTTGGATTTGGCCAAATTGGGTGAGGAGTAGCATGGCCAGGAGATGAGAGGAAATAGAAGGTTGCAGTTGAGGATTTATTGTGGGCTCCTAGAGAACCTCTGTGGGTGGCTGATTTGCCTAACCTACAACTCCTGTTTGGCCACCCTCTCTACATAGAATTCCCTTCCTCTTCCTTCTCAATCTCTCTCTCTCTCCCCCTCTCTCCCCTCCCCCACAACCTCTCCTTGACCTTCTCTATTAGAAATGGGGATCAAATGGAGTCCTAGAAGTGGTTACTTGCTTCAGGGTATTGTATTCCCCCTATTGTTTTCTTGGACCTTGCCCATAGGTTTGCTAATTGCCTCTTTATTAAATGCTCTTTGAGTTATCCTATCAGCATATGTTGCCTCATTCTGGTTAGACACTGTATGTTACATCTACTGGAGCAGTTAATGCAAAGTTACCCATTAATGCAAGGGGAAAATTTCCTTTGTAATAAACTCTGACTCCATTTTTCATGTTTATAGACAGTTTCAAGCCTTAATCTTCCCTCTTTCTCTCTGACCCCATAACAAGATAAGCTGATAAGAAAGCCTGGGTACTCGCCCCCTTGATGGCAGGGAGTTCAGATCACACAAGTCCTGGCTGTATGTGGAGCCTTTGCTGTGGCTCCATCCCCTAACCACAATGAAAGCCACGACAGTGCCCTTGTTACTGCTTCTTTAAATCATTTTAAGGGCCTCCCCTGGTGGTGCAGGCGGTTGAGCGCAGTGCTGTGAAACTGTCAGCAGCCTCTGCAGTGCTGGTTCGATCCCGGCCACCGGTGAGGGTCCCACATGGCACAGCAGACCTCTCCTGCCTTGCCTGCTGCTCCCCTCAGCAGTGTATTTCGTCAGTCTGCCTGTTCTGTTCCCCGCTCTGTCTCTGGTGGATCCACTCACCCTCTCATGCATCTGGCCTGTATCCCGGTTCTTGTATAAATAAATAAATATTTTAAAAAAAATCATTTCAAACCTGCTTATGGGATTACCCCACTGTCCCCTGAAAACCTTGTTATGTGAGTCATCAACTGTTTCATAATCCTTAGTCACAGGTGGCATCACTAGTCAGGATATCTATACCAAATTTTGGGTAGGGAGGGTGCATTTTGTACTTGAGGGGTAACCACAGTAATCTTCATCTATTAACTGTCAGTGAAAACTCACTGACACAAATACATTCAACACAAATGCAACCATGCAGTTAGCTAACAGAAGGAGCAAGTGTGTGTGCTGCCGGTAGCCTGCCATCCCAGTCTCCAGCCCACCCCAGGGACCAAAGGAGGGGAACCTTGCCCTTCCTGGCCTGTCTCCCTCATGAATGCCTCTCACTGTGATCTCAGTGAGTGTTCAAAGAGATTTATAAAGGAAAACTTTTGGCAGAATGAGATTTTTCTTATAGATCAACTCTATAATCTAACTGCCCCACCCCCAAAAAGATCACACAACCTCCACCTATGCTAACTCCTTCAGGATTTACTGAATATTTGCTGTTTTCAGTTAAGGCTGTTTTTACCTGTAAATAATTAAAATGTACATTAGGAGCTTAAGTAAAGAGAGGAGATGGCTGGAAAATAGGATAAATGGGCTGTAGGGCCTGGGGGTGCAGCTGGGCCTCACCAGGAACCTTCCTCTCTCCCCTGTATTTCTGGATCCCTGTGAACTATTGTATTATGCAACAGACTGACAAACTCACCAACTGCTTTCTGCCTTGGAGCCTTCCAACAGCCCTTGGCCAGGCAGGACACTGGCTTAGCTAACTTCTGCTTAGCTGGCACTTTCTCTGGGATAACTTTCTCTGCCTTGGACTTCCTGTAGCTCACACTACAATGTTTGGTGATCATCTGAGAGATTCTTGATGGTCTCCCTTGCTTAGCAAAAAACCATATGAACTTAAACTTCATAGTTTAGAGTTGCAAAATAAGACGATGCCCAGATAGATGTGATTTTTCATATAAATAATGAATACACTTAAATATAATTATATCCCACACAATATTTTTATATTCTAAGCCTGACAACCATTTCAGAATTTTGGTCAGCACCTAACATGACCTGGGACACAATGAATATTCAGCAAATACATGCTGGATAAATGAATGTGGATCTGCTGAGCTGCCTGCGATACAGAAGGAATGAAATCCAAGCAGGGGAGAGGATCATCGCCCAGTCAAAGGCAGGAGCACTCGTTGTTCACACACATCGCTCACAGTTCGTCCTTGAGTTTCAAATCGAGTGTCAATTAATAGAGGCCAATTTTACAAACAAATTAAATCATTTCTGGGAATCAATTATGTAAATGTTCAAGGACACAATCTAATAACATAATGATAATGAAGAAAACCAGAGAGAGCATGTGATAATGACTGTGATGATCCTGTGTTTCCTCCTCAAATGAGTTTTGGAGAAATACACTCTTAACAAAAGTTTTACACAAGAGCAAGGAAAGTGTTAACTCTACACTTTTGAATTCCACGTGTTCAGATTCTACCTTGAGTCCTGGAATTTATGGAGTCTGGAATTGTGTTGAAATATGTTCATGATGCATTGCATTTAATCTACCCAACAGCCCTAGGGAGCAGCAACCTCTCAAAATCGAGGTTTTGATACTTAACTGGTCTGAGCTCTCAGATCAGAGGCCTCAGAGTAGATGCGTTGATTCTAGACCTGCCCTGAGAATTGCCAAATCATGTGACTTAGCATCATTCTTGACTTTTTAAGACATAATAAATCACATATAAAATGCCCATTAGGACTTTTGTTAATTCAACCATCAATGAGCAAACACTATTAGGGTCATTACATTGAATACAAATTAGAATGTAATTGGTTTTTGCATGATTAATGAGAAAAAGTATGGGTTGGCAGGGACAGTGTGTACACTTGAGGGCCTCAATTTGGCACAAAGGTATTTGAGGTACAGAAAAATGTTGGGGCTTTGCTTCAGGAAGTGTGCTTTGACCTCCTGAACCTTACAGTTCTGCTTTTCTAATTCCCAAGGTTTGTTCTGGTACAAGCTCAGTCTCAGTTGACCCAGCCCTCACTCTCTCTCTCTTCCACATCAAAGTCGTGTGCTCCACACCAACAGTTCTTTCCTCCTGACACTTGTCTTGAAAACAGGTTTCTCTGCGCTGCTCACCTTCAGCCACCTCTAGCCTTTGATCTCCCATCCATTCACTTGCTATCTGACCAACTTCTCAAAGCTGACTTTTTGCTCCAAAGGAGCAGGACTCCAGTTTTTGTTTGCCCAGAACTCAGTAATTCCAGCAGAACAACTCCTATATGGGATATTGCTCTAAACACTGCACCATGGCTTAGTGCCACAGCCCCCACAACACCACCACAAGCTGGAGCATGGAGGTGGGGGGGTCCTCTCTGCAGGAACCTAATGGAGCAAATCTATAGAAGCAAGAAAACAGCGCATGTACTCCATGAACAAAAATCATGCTGAGTTTCCTTCTTTAATAAACAGCTTTAGTAAGCACCTTGTGTCCTCTCATGTGAGGAATAACATTGTGTTTTTAATTTTTTATTACAAATATTATGTGTAATTGTTTTTGTGATGAATAAATTGATTCCCTCAAATTACCTTGGGGCAGGCTGAACACAGGATCAGAAGGTCCGTTCCTATATAGTTCTCTGAAGTAGAATAATAATTCTATCCAAAGAAAAATATCAGCACAGGAAATATTATGTGGGGTTTCTTTTTGTTTCTAAACCTTTTTTTTTTTTACCCTTTTCCTTGAGGGTAAAAGCCTGATCTTTCAGTTGGCCCATCTGAGGAATCTGAGCTTCTTTCCCCAATTCTCCCTCCTTGTCACTTGCCCAAAGTGGCTTCTCAGTTTGTTAACATTTCCTTAAGAAGGAGCCAGCAAAGGTGTGGGATTTACTTGCTTACTTTTGTAGTGGGTGACTTGGTAGCTTTCCAGTTAAGGGGGAGATGGGACAGGTTAAGGTAGAGATACAAACGTTGCATTTTTCTCCCGTCCTCGGGTGTAGGCGGTGGAAACTGAGGAGGGAGGACCAGCTAGCAGCAGTGGAGCGTCAGAAACCCTGACAAGAATCCATTGCTCACTCACAGGGTTAAGACTCCCCTCTCATATGCCCCAAAATAGATGACTGGATCAAGAAGATGTGGTGCATATACACAATGGAATATTACTCAGCAATCAAATCAAAAAAGATAAACTCATGCAATTTGCAGCAACATGGATGGAGCTGGAAGGGATCATGCTCAGCGAAATAAGCCAGAAAGAAAAAGAAAAATACCTGATGGTCTTGCTCATAGCAGGAATTTAGAAAGCCTAAATAAGGAACCAGGAAAAAGACTAATTATAATAAAGAAAAGATCAAAATCAACAAGCAACTATAAGTCAGAGTCACACCATGGGGGGTGGGGAGGAAGGATTAGGGTAAAAATAAGGGAGGGGGTGCAATTGTATGGGGAATGTAACCAAAATGAAAATGCATACATTGTGCAAAGATGAAAAAAGATGTAAAAATTATATAAAATAAAATATTTAAATAATAAAAAATAAGGGGGTTGGGAATTGTATGGGGAATATAACCGAAATGAAAATGCATACATTGTGCAAAAATGGAAAATGATTTAAGAATTATATAAAATAAAATAATTTTTAAAAAAAATTGCAATTGTTGTATTAAAAAAAAAAAGACTCCCCTCTCAGAATCTGCTTTTCTCATATAGAGGTTGAGTGTAGTGACACCTGCTATGGTCTGCCTATTTGTGTCCCCAAATTCATGTTGAAAATCTAATGCCCGGGGTGATGCAGGTAGGAGGCAGAGCCTCTGGGAGGTGACTAAGTCACAAGAATGGAGCCCTCATGAATGGAATCAGTGCCCCATAAAGAAGCTTCAGAGGACTGTCTTGGCCCTCCCACCTCGGGAGAACAGTGACATATCTGTCTCCCTGAATAAGGCCGTCACATAGCTGTGCTGGCGCCATGATCTTAGACCTCTGCCTCCAGATCTGTCCATAATAACTTTCTGCTGTTTATAAGCCACCCAGCCTCTGGTATTTTGTGATAGCAGCCTGCATGGACTAAAATAACACCTGACGAGATCCTGATAGAGATCTAGAAAATGCTACAGCGTTTTGGTGCCACAGCATCACCACAGTAACCAGAAGTTGGACATTAATTCCTTTACTTAAAAAGAAAGAAAAAATTTAAACCAGAATTCCCAGAGTGTACACAATCCTGGCCTCAAGGAGGCTCGTGAACAAGCAACCAGGCGTTGTGTTATGTGGAAGGTTGAAGTAGAGAACTTCTAACCTACAGGCTGGGATGGATTCTAGGCTTTGAGAACTGAGAGTTGTGCAACCTTGGGCAAGTTGTTTTTCCTTTCTGAGTTGTTTCCTCTTTCACTAAACCAGGAAGGAATGGAGGTTATCACATGAGCTGTTGTAAGGATGAAAGAAGACTATTTAGAGATTCCCATAGTGACCCATCTGTAACTGAGCAGAACCATGATAAAACCTTGAAACAGTTATGATGGGGAGTGAGAGAATGTGTCAAGTCAGGACATGCAGAAGGACATCTGGACAACATCAGTGACCTGACTGAGGTTGCCAATCTCGAATTTATATATGTTTTTCTATAGAATGTGGTGGGTGTCTGCTATTACCAAACTGTTTCTACTTTATTGCTCTAGGAAAACTCTGAGGCATATTAGCAATGCAGACCAACAGAGGTAAATCAGGAAATGTCTTTATATGGGTTTTTATATCCTTTGCCTTTGGGGGCAGGGACGCACATAAACTTTGCAACCTCCAGGGCTCTTTTTCCTTGGTTTCCCTGTAGGGCAGTGCCAGAAGGCAGCTTCTTGTCTAGCTGAGTGACTGACTGCACATGTTCCAGGAAGGAAGTCACAGCTCAGGACATTGCTTTGTACCCAGAGCCATTACCTGCTTGACTTTAAGCCTCCCCCAAATGACTGACATCCAACTCTAAAACTGATGTGGATACAAGAATAGAGAGGTAGATCCAGTCTAAAATAATCAATTCAACTAAAATTGGCCATTAAAAAATGTAAGCAGTCTGGCCCATGTGTTCCCCATCTCTCTAAGAGCAGTCGATGCTGCAGCATTTGGCGTTTCGCCCTAAATCCCTTTATGGGGGCTGTGTAAGGTCGCAGAAAGCCATATATAAAAGGATCCCAAAGAAACCAAACCTGGTATTTTCTCACATCCTCACGATCAGGACCTGGGAAGAAAGAGCTCTGTTTTATTAGTGTGCCTCGTTGAGGGGATAGCCACCTCTCTCAAATTGCATCTAATAGTTTCCCACTAAAATATTCATCCACCTCTCCTCTAGGGCATTGATTCCTCAACTATGCCTGAGATTCAAACGATCTGAAAGAAGTACTGCTGGATAAAGTACTGCCTGGAGTGCAATCCTTTAGAGTTGGGAATCAAGGCTGGTTTCTGTAATTTAGGTAATAGGAATAGAAATCTCATGGCCTGGAACACTGAACCTCACCTTTGCCAGGTAATCAGGGTGATGCTGGCAGGTTTTCCTAGGGAAACAAACTGATTCCAAGAGGTAAAGTAAGGTAGTGAAAATGCTCTGAGAAAGAAGGCAAATACTAAAATAACATAAAGGCTGTTCTTAAAGGAGTAGTTGAATATGGAGAATTTTAGCTCACTCTCTCGCCCTCTCCCAATAAAGAGGATTTTTTTTCTGTCTCTGAAGCCCCAAACTGCCTTTCCTAGCAGGTTCACCAGGGATTCAGTCCTCACCTCAGAGTAGCATTTACAGCATCCCCAGTTTTACCCCAATCCAGTTTGGAGCCGCCAGTAGGGGGTTAATACGAGCCCTGGTCGACACAATACTAGAGGCATTCACATATGAAGCCTACAGTTGCTGTATAGGCACATTTGGCCCACGCTTCCAAAGAGGCAGTAGCTGTTACTGCAGAGAGCACACTGCCTGCCACTGCTGGACCATTAGTATGGAAATGAGGCATGTGTGTGACAGGTGGCCTTACAACCAACACAATTAACTTTCTCCATTAGCTGACGCTCTGACAAAACAGATGCAGCATCAATAAGCACCCCCCTCCTCTACAGAAAAGGAACAACACATTGCAAACCCCTTATTTATAAGGAGGAGTAGTATAATTTCTTCTCTACACACACAAAGTGGGTGGCACTGGCATTGCTTTTGTCTTATCACTGGGGTTGTTTATTTTTTTACATGGTCTGGCATTAATATTGCAATGCCTCCATGGGTTAATTAGGACTCCCGAAGTTTTCAAAGAAGTCATCACAGAAGAAGGGAGAGTACAGTTGGAAAAATCAAACTGGAACTCTTCGCTTTTGAATGGAAATACTCAGATGATTGCCTGATTGAGCTGCAGAGAGAAGGGGACAGATTTCAGGGTTTTGCAACAGGCCTCCCCAGCAGCAACAATACTCATAAGCAGGATCCTCATTTTTGCTGGAATCTGGTTTTTAAGAGCTTGTGGCTCAATAAGAGATGTTCAAAATAAAATGGGCTGCTATAGCCTGGGAAACCAAAATTGCCTTCAGAAATTTTCTCTATGTTGATAATAATCCAAGACTTGGGGACTTTCTGGATTCCAGAGTTATGTAATAACTTAGCAGTGAGTTGTAGTTTTCTAAATTTGTTCATGTCTTTTATTTTAATACCTCACCTTGTACTTGTCCAAAATTTTGAAATGCTTTCAGATCCAGGAGTTTATTGTAGCAAAAAGCAGGCCAACTCTAAAATAGTAACTCTGCTATCATTGCAAAAAATAGAAATATGAATACTTACCATTTGTGAAGTATTGTACAGTGAAAGGGAGATATTCCTTCCCCTTGATTATTCTTTATCAGATTCAAGATTTCCATTATAGAAATCTTTTAGAATCTAAAGTACTTGTTTTCTTTCCAGTGTTACTGATCTCCAATGTGCTAGAGCAATCTAGAAAAAGCCTTTTTCACCCCCCTAGATGGACATTCACTAATGCATTTTGCTGTGTGGTTTTTGGCTTCTTTATAGAAGTTTGAATATGAGAAATTTAGCAAGTGTCCACTGGTAAAGGGACCCAGTCCTGCTGACCTGCTCAGGTGTTCAGAAAACTCAGGAGGTGGACATTTCTTCCCACAGTGCACCACTGCAGGCAATCAGAATGAACAGACACTGATGTAAGGGGCCAAGAGATGGTGAATGGACCCAGGCTCTTATTCCTACATGTTTCCTCTTCAAGCCTCAGATCCATTGCTTTTAAATTGGGAATAAAATCACACTTCATGGAATGGTTAACAGGAGACATTGGATGAAATCTTGTGTATGAAATGAGTTGTTGACTTTATGTTCAACTATTAGACCATTTTGGATGAAGGTGGCACAGTATCAGACATTACACATTCTGAGTAGCCTGTACTTTCAATCATGTGTTCATCTAAAACCAGCTAGATTCCTCCTCAGCTTTTTTGAAATCATGAGGACTAAGGGTTCTGTAGCAAAATGTATAGTTGAACATCTCAAGAAGAAAAACACTGTAAATACCCAATAGGCCACACTGAACGTATTAAAATATTGGTTTTCAACCCTTTCTTCTCTGTAGAAAGCTATTTTAAAAATAGCTTCATCTAGGCCCCCACAAACTAATGAAATCATGAGCTCAGAAGGGGAATCTTGGCACCAGGGCTTAAAGCAAAATCCTTCCAAACTTGACTGCATAATTTATGGCAGTGGGGGACTGCATTTGCACTCTCGCCTGAAAAAGAAAAAAAAAAGAAAAGAAAAAGGAAAGAAAAAAATCATCCTAAAGGCTTTTAAAACATTAAAAATAAATCTACCATATGATCCAGCAATCCCATTCCTAGGTATCTACACCAAGAATATAAAAACACTAAATCCAAGGGAGATATGCTCTCCTATGTTCACTGCAGCACTATTTACAATAACCAAGCCATGAAAACAACCCAAGTACCCAACAACAGAGGAGTAGATAAAGAAAATGTGGTAGATAGACACAATGGAATACCAGTCAGCTATAAAAAAGGACAAAATCTTGCCATTTGCAACAACATCGATGGAACTGGAAGGGATAATGCTAATTGAAATAAGCTAGAAGGAGAAAAACAAATACTAGGTGGTTTCACTAATATGTGAAATATTTAAAAAATCAAAGCAAAGAAACATATAAAACCAAACCAAAACAAAACTTTGAAATCTGACTGCAGAACTGAGTTACGAGAGGGGGTGGTGAGGGTAGAAGGAATACAGTGGACTGTGGTGGACAATTGCTGGTGCTTTGGTGATGGGAATAGTGTAATAACATACATTTGAGGAGGTGTCATTCTGTAGCCCTAACACATATGTAGAGTTGTCAACCAAAGTTACCTTAATAAAAATTAAAATTATTTAAGTGAGTAAATAATCTCTGAATTACTGCAAAGAAATAAATTTTTAAAATTAAAAGTCCCCCTTATGTGATCCTTATACACATCCAGTCCTGAGAACTTACAAGATCTGCCATTACTCACTCTTTTTCCTACTCCTTGGCCAAGCAACATCCATTTCCTTCCTGGATTCCCCCCAATCCTCTTTGTCTTCATTACCCCCATAGCCCCATCCAACTTCAAGTCTGAACCTTTGCAATAGTCTCCTCACTGATTTCTTTGACTCCACAAGATAAATATTTCTAAAAGATATCTTGGATCCCTTTACAACACTGCTAACAAATATCAGTGGCTTGATGATGCCCAAGGACCATGGTTCCAAACTAGGAATCTAAAACTATTATGGAAATGTACACACATGCATAAAAATTATAGGCTGATCAGAGATCTTGTTAGGTAGATTAAAGAAATGCAGAGCTCAATGCCCCTCTTTTCTGAGCCTCCCTGACATTGGAAATCCAGTCCATCCTCACAGCATGGCTCTGCCACAATACCTTGGCTGGAAGAGTGTTACCAGCCATCCCAATTTGCCCAGGACTGAAGGTTTTCCTAAGATGTGGAATTTCCAGGGAAAAACCAGGAAAATCCAGTCAAACAAGCCTGAGTTGGTGACTCGTATCAACCTAATACAATAACTGGGGTTGAGATCTGTCACAGAAAGCAGATGAACATATCTGCTCAACTGCCACTATTAGCCCAAATTCCTATATGAGTAATAAAATGGTCAGTCTGGATGAATTCTGAAGTATATTCCCATTCCAACCTTTTAGGTATTAAAACAGACTGCAATTGGAATTGAGAAATTATTCTGGAATCCCCACTTCAGTGATGGCTTGGAATGAAAGTGTTCAGTTGCCATTTGTATAGCATTGTTCTCAACTTCTACATTTTCTTATTTATGACAGAAATCCCTTTATCTGAACCCCTCCCCCCAATATTTGTTAGGTGGGATCCATTTAACAGTGATGTTTTCTTGACCTACTTTATTATATCTCAGGTGATGGAACCAAGAACTAGCATTACTATCAAGGGCCATGACTTATGGGCAGAGTTTTACTAGCTGCTGAGGTTCACAATCAAATAATAAGAATGTATTGCTCTGGACAAATATCTGCAAGTGATAGATCAAAGAAGGCAAAGGGAATTTTCCAAGTAATGCCTCCACCCTCCAAAAGTGTATTGTTGTGGTGACTGAAAAGGACCCTGGTTAGAAAATAATTATGAGATGCTCATGGGGTTAGGGGAGTTTTCTCCTTCTTCATAAGTCCTGTTCAGAATGTCCATTTCTGCCAGAAGCTGGAAATCTAATATACTTTAGTTCCCATGGTGTTCAGCAAGAAGACAGTCTTATTTTCAATTTTTTAGCTTTTGAATACATAATACCTTAGCAAAGTTCACATTTCAAAAAATAAAATAAAATAAGCTCTAAAATACTAGGTAAGTAAAAGAAGACAGACACAAAAGGACACACAGTGTATGATTCACAGGTAGCAAGTATCCAGAGTAGATAAATCCATAGAGACAGAAGGGAGATGGATGTTCATCAGGGATCAAGAGTGGGTGTAATGAGAAGGAGCTGGTTAATGAGGAGGGGGTTTACTTTGGGGTAATGGAAATGTTTTGGGGTTAGAGAGAGTGGTCAAAGAGCACAGTGTCTCCTCCTGCGCTGTTTACCAACCACCCAGTTCTTTCCAGAGGTAACCAGATCCATGTGTTTTCTTTCTAAAAGACTTCATTCATATGCAAACAAAATTCATATATCCTTTCTGCCTTTCTTTTTATGCAACTGGTAGCATACAATGTACACTATTTGGCACTTTCTGGTTTGTTAACACTAAACTTTGGTGATCACCCATGCCTATATTTAATAACATCCTTAATTTTTAATAGCTGCACAATATTCCAGTATATATGTAACAGTTTACTCAACCAATCTCCTATTGATGAACTTTTTGATTATTGCCAACTTTTGCTATTTTTTTTTGAGTTTTATTCCCTTAAATTGAGATATAGATGACATATCATATATTATTTTCAGGAATATACCATAGTAATTAGATTTTTATATATATTAGATTTTGTATATATTAGATAGTGATCATCTCAGTAAGTCTAGTTCATATTTATTACCATACATAGTTATAAAAGTTTTTAAATTTCTTGTGATAAATTTTAAGATTACCCTCTGAGCACTTTAAAGTATGCAATACAGTATAATGAGCTTAATTGCATTTCATGACTTATTTTATTTTTTTTAAAGATTTATTTATTTATATATACATGCACTGGGTACAGTCAGAAGTGTGGGAGGGTGAGAGAATTCACCAGAGCCAGAGCGGGGAACAGAACAGGCAGACTGAGGAAATACACTGCTGCAGGGAGCAGTGGGTATGGCAGGAGAGGTCTGCTTGCCATGTGGGACCCTCACCGGTGGCTGGGGATAGAACTGGCACCACAGAGGCTGCGGGCAGCTTTGCAGCCGAGTGCTCAGCTGCTGTGCTCCCGGGGAGGCCCCATGACTTATTTTATAACAGGAAGTTTGTTCCTTTTGACTCCATCCATTTCACATACACACCCATTCCCTGCCTCTGGTAACCATGAACTTATTTATTTGAAAAATACTTTCCACATGTAAGTGACATAGTAGATACAGTATTTGTCTTTCTCTGGTCTCACTTATCTTACAAAGCATACACGCTCAAGTTCCAACCATGTCTGCAAATGACAAGATTTCATTTTTTAATGGTTGAATAATAATTCACTTACTACATTTACCACAATTATTTATCCATTCATTCATTGATGAATGCTTAGAAATAACAAAGCAATGAGGAGTTTCGTGCATGCTATTCTGTACATATGTGAATAGATCTGCAGGATAAATTCTTAGAAACAAAAATGCTGGGTAGAAATTTTGTAATTTTTATAGGTAAAATCAAAATACCAGGTTTAACGTTTGTAGCATTTACTCTTCCACAACCAATGTGGAATGCCTGTTTCCCCACAATCACTGACAAGCCTGATTAATTTTTTAACCAGGAATTTCCTGTACCAATACATCAATAGAAGAGTACATACTCTAGTTTTTGCAGATCCATGCTTAGATACTTTTGCTTTGTTTTGTTTGCTGTGCTAATAGATCCCAAGTCAGAACTTTCTTCTCTTTTATCAAATTCACTTCATGGGCACTTATTACTTTCAGCTTCACATAGTTTGGCCAATGTCCTTAAATATTAGATTCATGAAAAGTTTTGAGTGATCTTCTTATTGGTGAAAAAATTCTTTTTTTTTAAGATTTATTTTTTTTATACAAGAACTGGGGTACAGGCCAGAGGCGTGGGAGGGCAAGAGAATTTACCAGACAGAGCAGGGAGCAGAACAGGCAGATGGACCGAAAACACTGGTGAGGGGAGCAGCGGGCGAGACAGGACAGGTCTGCCATGCCATGTGGGTATCTCCCTGGCTGGCCGGGAATTGAACCCGTGCTGCGGAGGCTGTGGACAGCTTCACAGAGCTGCACTCAACCCGCTGCACCACCGGGGAGGCCCCATGAACAAATTCTTTAACTAATTGTCAATAAAGTGAATTACAGATGTGTCGTATTTAATCTAGGATGGTTATTCAGCTTAGTTCATGAACATAACTAACATTCTGTGAAACATTTCAGACCTGCACACAAACAAAACCCAGTAAGTAGATGTCAAGCATCTTCTATTTATAAGGTGACATGTCAAGTCCCGCAAGTAATACAATAAAAAACAAAACACAGTACAGAACAAGAACATCAAACAAAAACATGGCAAATGTTCTAAGAGGAACAAAAGAGGAAAAGATATTGAATAGGGGCCTTGGGAGTGTCAAGTTCTTATGGGTAAAGATGGGGAGTGGCTGAATGACATTCCTAGAAAATATTCCAGTGTGTTTCTGTTGAATGTATTTGTAGTAATTTTATAATTGTTATGTTTCATATTGACATTGAAGTTTTATCTATTACTTACAACCATCAGTTACATCCATTTGCTTCCTTTTCCTACATGAGGGGCTGTCAGTAGGTAGGTACTACAGAAAATTGTCTATCCCTGAGGGATACTTTTTTTCACATATTATCTGATGATTAGGTACACCGATTGAAACTTATAAAATTAGGACATTTCCACCAAGCCTAATATGAAGGGCCAAATCCTAAAATAAGTCTTTACAATTATTTACTATTTTTTAAAAATAAAATGTATGTTGTATAGACATGCAACATATCTGTGTTTTTATGAATCATTGCATGCTTTTAGAAAACATTCCAATAAGCCTAGGAAGTTAAATGTTTGTGAAGCTTTTGAGTGGACTAGAAATGAGTGGAAAAATCTAATGCAGAGTTAACTGATGTTCTAGAGAAATGGATTTGAAATTTGGACTCATGGCAAGAATTCAACTTAAATAAATATAATTCTGGTTGGATAGAATAGATTGAGTTTTAAAGCATAATGCAAATGTGCTAAGCACTGTGCTAGTATCAACAGACAAAATATAATTTGAAGCCACTCATTTAGGAATATATTCACAGTTCCTAATCTCATGGAAAATGCAATAGAACTAAGGACTTAATAATGTTTAAACTCATCAGATAATGCCTTATTAGAAATCAAAACTAAGGGAAGATCATTTTACATTAAAATCTACAGATTATTCAAATTTCGTAACAGAGAATGGACCTTTGTAAGCCTGAGACAGAGACCATATAGATACAGACATGCAGAAAGTCACTCGAATGGTAGTATTTTTAGTTCACAGTTTGAAAAAAGGCACAGATATTTATTTGACCAAAAGCATTTTAAGAAACAGTTATTAACTAGTGTATTGACTCTTCTTGCCTCCAGAACATGAGAAACAGTAAATTAGAATGTTCATTTTCCCAGATGTACAGATGCTGTGGCCAGAGCATAATGGCAGGGACTCCAAGATGGTGCTTCCATCAATGTGGGATTCCTTCTGTGAAGTGACAGAGAAAGCCAGTACAACAGTACTCCATATTCACAAGGGGTTCCAAACCCCCAGTAGATGCTTGAAACAATAAATAACACCAAACCCTATATGTATTATATTAGAGCAATTATAATATGATCTAATAAAAGTTATGTGAGTGTAGTATCTATCTGTCTATCTTATTGTACATAGTATTTTCGAACAGAGATTGGGGATGACTGAAACCATGAAGACAAAACCATTTAAGAATGGAGCACTCTACCTCTCTGGCCCTATTCTGTCTGTTATATTAAGCAAACCTATTTCTCTTTAGAAGCCATCGGCATGAACAACTTTCTTTAATCCTCTCCAAAGAGCTCTACTCACCTTTCCGTTGAATCTACTCTGTTTATATTTTTTATTTGCCATCTTAATCATTTTTAAGTATTCAGGTCAGGTAACTACCATTCTACTTTCTTTCTCTATGAATTTGAATTCTCTATGAATTCTCTATGAATTTGACTATTTTAGTTTCTTAGTTCTTGCTGCTATAACAAATACCGTAGAGTAGAGGGCTTATGAACGACAAATTTATTTCTCAGTTCTGGAGACTGGGTAGTCCAAGATCAGGTGCTGGTGGATTCAGTGTCTGGTGAGATTCTGCTGCTTCCTGGTTCGTAGGTGGCCGTCAATTCACTATGTCCTCAAATGGCAGCAGGAACAAGGCATCTCTTTGGGGTCTCTTTAATAAGGTCACTAATTGCATTCATGAGGGAGCTTCACCCTTATGGCCTAATCACCTCCCAAAGGCCCCACTCCCCTGTATCGTAATATTGGGGATTAGATATCCACATATGCGTTACCTCACGAACGTGAGATCATGTGGTCTTCATCCTCTTGTGACTGGCTTATTTCTCTCAGTGTAACATTCTGAAGTTTCATCCATGCTGTAGCATGTGTCTGAATTTCTGATTTTTAAAGGTTGAATAAGATTTTAACATGGGTTTATACCACAATTTGCTTAGTCATTCTTCTGCTGAGAGACATTTGCATTTCTTCACTTCTGGCTATTGTGAATAATGCTGCCTCGAACACTAATGTGCGAATCTGCTCTTGATCACAGATGTGGTCAGTCTTAGAATGCATGTTATTATTTTTTTAATAAAATTGACTTTTATTATCATTCACAATTTCATAGAAAAAGGAATGTGGAGAACAGGGCAAGAGGTGGAATAAAAGCTCTATTAACATCTGGGAATTGGGTGTCCTCCACTTCAGGCACAGCAGCTGCAGCTGTATGATGCCCCTTTGCACACACAGCCCTGGGCACACTTGGCACAGCCCTGGGGGCAGTGGGAGCAGCATCTTTTCTTGCAGGAGGTGCATTTGCAGTCTCTGCATTTGCAGAAGCACACAGGTGCAGAAGCCACCAGCGCAGGAGCAGTTGGGTCCATTTTGCACTGCAGCGAGACTGTAAGTGTGAAACAAGAGATGAAGAAGCACTTGAGCAAGAGGAAGGTGTGGTCAGAATGTATGTCATTTTGTCCTCTGGCTGCAGTAAACTTATGGGCTCCCCCATTGTGGTGGATTAGTTTTGGTTGGGTGTTGGGAAGGACTGAGACTAAGTCTTCTTCATCTGCTGTACATGCCAAAATCTCAGCAAGGTCTTGAAATGCAATCAGCATCTTTTCCCATGCAGTTCCAGCCCCTTCTTTTTGAACCACAAGGGGCTTCTCTCTTCTTTCTGAACTGGGGGAATATCAGGTTTAAACCTCAGAAAACAAGCAGCTCTTCCAGGAAATGTCCATTTTCATATGGCCATTACACATCATCGAGGTCTGTAGAGAGTGTCAGCAATGGTATCTTCTGAGACTTCACAACAAGTTAATGAGAGATTCTTCTAGGTGGGTTAGTTGGCATAACACAACTCTACTAGTTTAACATGCGTGACTCCATTACACAAGAGTTAGCTAATGAGCAATAGGAAAGAAGTTACAGGTTAAAACAAATGGTGCCTAAATGAATCAAGTGTCGCCTTTCAGATGCCCACCGTTCAACAAAGACCTGGCAAGACATTTTCTTCACTGGGTATGAATCATCCCAATAAAAAAGGAAAACCAGGGGCCACCTACGTTCAGAGCTTGTACAGTATGACCTTGAGGCCCAACATCTACCAGGAGCTTCCTAGCAAAAGGCCAAGCTCCAAGGATAAAAGGGCTTACACATCAGCATTAAATAATTCTCTTAGAGATGCAAATTTCTAATTAGTTACTGTGGCAACTGTAGAGGCCTAGAAGTAAGCCCCTTACACAATGAACCTGAGAGTTTACTTTTTTGATTTACCATAGTTCTGTAAGAAGCAGGGAGGAGGAAAATAAATATTGCTTTAACTGTGACAAGAGAATAAAGTGCAACAGTGAGGGATTTCATCTTTTTGTTCAAATTCCTACAGGTCTATAGAGACATTATACTTGACATGAATCTTGCCGCAAAGAGAAGTCACATTCTCAAAGGTTTCATAAAACCATGATTGTTATAAACATGACCCAATATCAACAGACTATTTTTTAAGCTACATGGACATTTTTACTTCTATTTTTTTAACATTTTTACATCTTTACGGTAAATTTGTTTAGGATTTTTTAAACTGCGCTTTGACAAGTGTTTTTGGTGCTTGTTTTTGTTCTTTCACAATTATATATTTCTTCAAAACCTTTCTTTAGAACAGGGAAAATAAAATCTTTACATTTATGTTTTACACAGATTTTACTCTCCAAAATCTACATACTGGAAAGTAATCTATTTTCCAACTTCAAATAATGCAGGAAAAGAAAAGATAAAAGTACTTCAAAGAAAGTCTCTGGCACCAAGGACAGAACAGTAATTTTGTAGAGACAGGAACTGAAAAGAGAATTTGTCCCAATAGAATTTTATAAATGGGGGCGAGGGGTGTTTGGCAGTGAGGGAGGGGAGAAACTGATTATTAAAAGTTCTGAAGATAAATACATATATATTTTCCCTCAGTTTTCATAGGCAAAAAAAAGAAAAATTAATGTCAACAGATTCATAAAATGTTTATTATTGAATATATTACCTTCATCTGTCTTCTTTCCGAAATGTTGTAAGTCAAATTTAGAATCCTAGTACTTGCACAAAAATAAAAAATAATTCAGATCAAACCTTATAATCTTATAACTATACTTTCTTTAGATTGTGAACACATCTTCCACAAATATATAATTAACTGAAAACTAACTGCATTGAGACAAAGCTAGGCTTAGTTAATATTGAAAGGCAATCTTACATGCTTTATAAGAAATTTATTCCCACCATCACCTCACCCCCCAAATCCCAACCCCACTCCTCATCCCCCCACCAGTACATTATAATATTTAGTTCATGACATACTCTCATCTCAGGCTCTCTTTTAATTACTTATTTGTTTATTTTTATTTAATAAAGTTATAAATAACAAAAGGTCATCATTCTTCTAGCTGAGTTGTATTCCAGCTCTGTGTGTGTAGCACATTTTCCTGATCATCATCACTGTCCTTGGGCACCTAGGCTGCTTCCATAATGTGGCTATAGTAAGTGAGGTTGCAATGAACATAGGAGTACAAATATAGTGTTCTTGCATTCTTCCAGTAGATACCCAAGAGTAGGGTTACTGCACGTATGTTAGGTCTATTTTTAATGTTTTGAGGAAACCCCATACTGTTTTCCATAGGGGTTGAACCAGTCCACATTCCCACTAATAGTGGGAGGGTTAAGAGGACTTTTTCTTTTTAAGAAAGGAGAAATAATAACCTGTTTGCATGCTTAGAATCATTCAGTAGAAAAGAAATCAAGGATGAAGGGAGAGGCAGCGTGTTGCAGGAGTAATAAACCCATCGAGTGGTTGGTCTGAGATAAGAGCGAAGAGAGTTTACACCGAGTAAGAGTGGGACCAGAGCAAAGTCTGTGGGCCCAGAGCTTAGAGATGCATGTGTGGGTTGGTCCCAAGGTTACACTGGGATTCTGAATTCTTCATTTTACCTCAGTGAAGTAAATTAAGAGTGAAAATGAGAAGCGTGTCAGAGATTTGAGGATAATAAAGAAAATATGTAATAATGGTGTAGGAAAAACCAAATAGCAGATTGCCTGAGTAAACCAGTAGAACTTGCAGGTCATATGAGGGATTCACCTGGGGTTAGAACTATTAGATAACAGCATGATGGAATGTTCTTCTCCAGCCAAGTTGAGCTGCACTGATTCCTGGTGAAGGACAGAGTAAGCAACATATTTTAGTCACTGCAGAAGGTTTCTAAATATCTTTTCCATTTCTTCCCATTTAGGAAAGTTGAAAGCCTTGGACTTAATATGATAACCAATCCTGTGAACTTCAATAGGTCAGGATTTCTCTCCACTTCTCATTTCTCCTGGCCTTTGTATGTATCTCAGCATTCTTTATCTGACTCTGACCTCTGCAATGGACAGAAAAGTTGCTGTCCCTATTTGTAGTCCCTATTTGTAGTCATTGAAGCCATTAGACTGTAATTGTAATCCCTGGAGAAGAATGTGTGCATGGGAATAATGAAGCAGTTATGGTAGGGTGTCCCTTTGGGGAATATTGATGTCGGAGGCAGGGAAGAGCTATCAGAGAAAGAGGAGTAACTAGAGCAGCATGAGGAGAGCCTGAGAAAGGTGTAAAATGCAAAAAATGCAAAGAATTCCTAAAGGAGAGTGGAATCATCTAGGTTAAACAGCAGAAATGCAAAAGACAGAAATGCTGACAGTACAGCTACAGTAACTTTCAGATTGGTGTTAACTCAAATGGTGTTTGGAGTCTATGAAATATGAGGGGTTTTTTGTAGTTACTCATCCATGCATTCATTCACTCAGCTAATATTTATTAACCATATACTAACTACCAAGCACTGTTTTAGGTGGTTAGGGCATGTCAATGAGCAAAACAAAGAACGATTTCTACCTCCTTGTTTTTCTCTCTGTCTCCTTCCCTTTGTCTTAAAGTCACTGGAGCCTTATGATGGAGAATGAGCGAAGGCCTGAAGAAGACTTCATGCTCAAATAGCATCTTTCCTAGATAAGGAAACTGAATGAAATTGTGGAAAAGGGCATTCAGGCCTGCCAATCTGATAAAGTGAGAAGTGATTCAGGCTAGAGATGAGGACTGAGCTGTCAATGGCAAACAACACAGAGACAGCATTCATGCACCCACACATTCACCTCTTCTACTAGTAGCAGGAGGCAGAAAAGAAACCAACAGAAAAATATAAAATGAGTGAGTTAGCAATAAGTGCAGTGGAGACTATTGAAACTTAACAGATGGAGGGAGAGACTGCATTATGAAAGATAATCAGAGAATCCCTCTCTGAAAAGGTGACTTTGGAACAGACTGGGTCATCCAAATATTGGAGGTGGGGGTATGGGTAGACCTAGGCAGAAGAACCAGCTAGGGAGAAGAAGTATGCTTGGCATGTTTCTAAGAACTGTCATCGGGAGTAAAACTATCAAGAAGGAGAATGGAAAGACTCATGGAGGAGGAGCTTAGCCATTAAAAGAAACTCATGAAATATGAGTAAATCACAATGGTTGTTATTTAAACTTTATTTCAGATAAACCATAAAAACAATTATGAGACTATTGGATATTTATTTATAGTAATGCATTTTTGTTAATTTTGGGTATTGTGAATATTATTAACCCTTTAGAGTTATTGAAATACTAAATGAAAAGACTTCTTATCTGAGTTTGCTTCAAAAGAATATGGGAGGAGAGGAATGGATAAGGATATAGATGACATAAGATTAGCCATGAATTTAATAATGTGTTGTATATTTGAAAATTGCTGAAAGTAGATCTTCAAAGCTCACATTATAGGAAAAAATGTAACTATGGATGGTGATAGAGCTAAGCTTATTGTGGTAGTCATTTTGCAGAACACACATATATGAAATCATTATATTGTCCATCTAAAACTTGTGGAATATTATATGTCAATTACATCTCCTTCAAAATAGCCATGAATTGGTAATTGTTGAAGCTCAGTAGTAGTTGCATACAATTTTAATGTACTATCTATCCTCTTTACTTTTACTTTTGTTGGTGTTGGAAATTTACCATTAAAAAGTTATTTTCTATTTTTTTTTAGAAAAAAAAAAAAGGAGAATGGAAGTTAAGGAAGTGGGAGAAATAAGGTAGCCAGCAGGACTATTGAGGGAGGGTTGTAGTGAAAGATCATGTAGGGCCTTGCTGCCTGAGCCAGGACCTTGCTCTGTACTCTGAATGAAAAGGGAAATCACTGGAAGCCGTGGGCAGAGGTATTCATGACCTGACTCGAGCTGCTCTGAGGTAGAAACAAGAAGACCAGTTTATGCGGATTGTAATGATCTAGGTCAGTGGTATCAGCAAACCTTTTCCTTAAAGAATCAATTAGCAAATATTTTTGACTTTGCAGATCATATAATCATGGTGACAATTACTCCACCCTGGGATGGTAGTGTGAAAGCAGCCTGGGATATCATGTAAATGATGGGGTGTGGCCAGACTTGTTCCCTCCCAGCATCCTGGCTAGGGTTTTCACATTCTAGTTGTTGGTGATGGTGTCTAGGCAGAGGATGGTAGCTATGGAGGTAATGAGATGTGGTTAGCTTCTGAGTATTTTTTGAAGTAACAACCAATAGGATTTGACAATAGATTATATTTAGGACATGACTGAAAGTAATTGTGAGTCACTTCAAGATTTTTGCCCTAAAAGAAATTCCAGGGCCTCCACAGTGGTGCAGCGGTTGAGTGCTGGGTTGCGAAGCTGCCTGCAGCCTCTGCAGCGCTGGTTCGATCCCCGGCCACCGGGAGAGGGTCTCACAGGGCGCACAGACCTCTCCTGCCGCCCGCTGCTCCCCTCAGCAGTGTACTTCGGTCCTTCTGCCTGCTCTGCTCCCTGCTCTGGCTCTGGTGAATTCTCTCACCCTCCCACGCTTCTGACTGTACCCAGTGCTTATACAAATAAATAAATAAATTCCAAATAATTTAATTATTGTGGTACAGTTATACAGGCTGTGCATTGCACAGGACAGCACATTAAGGAGGACCCCAATTACATCATAAATATATCCTTTGTATATTTTTTATTGTGATTTTCTATCAGATGGCACTAAAGTATCCTTTGTAACAAAATTGTAGTGCACAATAATTTCTCAAAAGATACAAAGTACTTAAGGGAGAAATACCTTTTTCTAATTTACACCAATTTTCTCTATATGTTAGTGGTGAGCCTGCCTTAATTTTATAGAAATCATGACTTATTTTCATAAGTTTTCTTGACATATCCCCGAAGAGTATTAATAAAGAAATTTAGGGCCATGTGATATAAATCCATCCTAAAATTTTAGGAACTTTGAATAGCCAAAACAACCTTGAAGATATAAAAACAAAATTAGACCTCTTGCACTTCCTGATTTCAAATCATATGACAAAGTTATGGTAGTAAAAGCAAAGTTATAGTAATAAAAGCAATGAGTCGCTGGCATAATATGGACATATAGACCAATGTAAAAGAACAGACATCTCAGAAATAAACCCTCACATATGTGGTTAAATAATTTTTTTAAGATTTATTTATTTATGCATACAAGAACTGGGGTGTTAGCCAGAGGTGTGGGGCAGGGGTTAGGGGGGCTGGTAAGAGGATTCACCAGAAACAGTGGAGAGCGAAACAGGCAGATCTACCGAAATACACTGCTGAGGAGAGCCCCGGGTGAGACAGGAGAGGTCTGCTGCGCCATATGGGTTGCTCCCTGGCGGCAGGGGATGACCTTGGGCTGCAGTGGCTGGCGGTAGTTTGATAGTGTGTCTTTAGCCCCTGCGCCACCAGGACATAGCTGCCAAAACCAGTAGGGACAGGACAGGCTTTCAAAAAATAGTTTTGAGAAAAACTGGATATCCACATAGATATCTTACACTGCAAAGAATTAACTCAAAAATAAATCAAAGACCTAAATATAAGACATACAAAAGTTTAGAAGAAAACATGAGGGAAATCGTTCGAAGCAATGGATTTGGCAATGATTTCTTGCCACCAAGACATGACACCAAAAGCATAGATGACAGAAAAAATAAATAGCTAAGTTGGACTTCATCAAAATTAAAAACTTTCCTGAATCAAAGAACACTATCAACAGAATGAAAAGGCAACCCACAGAATGGGAGAAAACACACCTGAGAAGGGATTGATATTCAGTACATATTTTAAAAAGCCTTGCAGTAAGAGTGAAGACTGAGAGTGACCCCAGGACCTCCAAACATGCATGCTTTAAAGAGGTTCTGCCAACTACCACATAAAGATAAACAATCTCTAAGGATTAATGTGTGTAGAGAGAGGAGAAGAACAAGAGTAGTTTCCCAATAAAACACCCTAGGGCCTCCCAGGTGGTGCAGCGAGTTGAGTGCCACGCTTTGAAGCTGTCCGCAGCCTCTGCAGTGCGGTTTCAATTCCCGGCCAGCAAGGGAGCAACCCACAGGGTGCGGCAGACCTCTCCTGTCTCACCCGCTGCTCCCCTCAGCAGTGTCTTCAGTCCATCTGCTTGTTCCGCTCCGCGCTCTGTCTCTGGCAAATTCTCTCACCCCCACCCACACACACACACCTCTGGCCTGTACCCCAGTTCTTGTACAAATAAATAAATCTTTAAAAAAAACACCCTAAAGTTACCTATCCCCTCATGGGTAAATATCCAACCCTCATGGGTTGGCCCAAAATCTGGTTACTAAGGTCCAAAAGCTTTCCACGAGTCTAGTGTACCTTCTGGCAGGAAGCCCTAGCAAAAGGGCAGAGGGCGCAGGCAAATTTGGGACAAAAAGAGCAAAATCAAGTACAAATAAAGTTAAACACTGCCACTGTCAGCCTTCGCATGAGTCCTCACCCATGTGTCTCCTAAGTATCTCCACATGGGTTGACTTCACATGTCTCCTTCTTTGTCCCCAAGTCCCTGGTGCAAGTCCAAAGCTGAGATGAAAGCAGGACTTCTTCATATGTCTCTGCTCCACATGCATCCTCCATGTCTTCTGGCCCCTCAATTCCACCCTTCATTAAGTGGGACGGGAAACATGGGACCTCCCCTTTTAGAGAAATTACACTCTAACACTATAACACAGCAACGAAAAAGAACCTTCATTTAAAAATGGGCACAGGGCTTGAACTGAAGATGTTCAGCATCATTAATTAGGAAAATATATATTAAAACCAGAGTAAAATACCATTTCACACCCATTAGGATGACTACTATGAAAAAACAAGCAACGAAACAGCAACATTATTCACAATACCTAACAGGCAGAAGCCAGCCAAGCGTCTGAGACTGGATGAATGAATGAGGTTGTCCACGAAGTGAAAAGAATATAATTTGAGTACTAAACAATAGAAACTATATACATACAATGAAATATTTTTCAGCCAAAAAAAAAAAAAAGCAAATTCTGACACATGCTACTAATGCTACTATTGGATGTATCTCAAAGTTATTATGCTAAGTAAGAAAACCAGTGACAAAGAGCAAATATTGTATGATTCCACTGTAGCACGAGTTCAAGACCTTGCCTGTCTCGCCCGCTGCTCCCCTCAGCAGTGTATTTCAGTAGATCTGCCTGTTCTCCCCACTCTGTCTCTGGTGAATCCTCTCACCCCCAGCACCTCTGGCCTGCACCCCAGCTCTTGTATGCCTAAATAAATAAAATAAATCTTAAAAAAAAATATGTTAGAAGATCTGGTGTTTGTCTTCATAGAAAACTGTCAGAGGAAAAAAATAGTGGAACTTCAATGTGATGGGAAAAGTTCAGGGGGGGAAAAAGTTGAGAGCCTATAATTATGAGTTGAATCAAAATACAGATTCCTTTCTGAGGGCATTGCTGGCAGCAGTGTCTGCCATGAACCTCGCTTCCTGGCACAGAGTTGGGCTAACGGCCGGAGAGGGGGACATGCAACTTGGTCCTTGTAGCAACGCTCTGGGTTCTACCGCAGCTGTAGAAAAGTGACGAAGAATAAAATACCATCTCCAATCAACTTTCCTAAGTAGCCTTCACGTCAAGAACAGTACAAAATTAAACTGAGGCAGTAAAACACTGTAGAAACAAGAGGGGAACCGGCCTTCTGTAAACCACGAAACTCATTGTGCTGCTGCATTAGGCTTTGTAGAGAGCATCGCAGCGGAAAGCAATTTGAACAAACTGTCCCGGCTGCTTGTGCTCTCTTTGTGATGACTGCTGTTACCTTGTGAATTCCACCAGGCTGCCTGCCTGTCCCTGCTTTCAGCGCTCTCCCCCTCAACAAAGCCCTCCCTTTCCTCCAGGTTGGATGGCCTCATTGGTGCGGCCATGACAATGGATGTTCATTTTACCACCATAAAAGGGTTTAATGATTAAAAGGCCACACCACAGCACTCAACCACAAAACTCTTTTGCTCCCATGAAGCTCCTTTGATTCAAAATGTTCTTTTGACAGGATCAAGAGCTGTTCTCATTCTACTGGACTGCAAAAACATCTGCATTTTTTATCTACTACCTTCTACTCAGTGCACATAGTTAATGTGTAATTAATGAAACACCCTTTCTTGGAGTGGCGCACAATCACACCAGGTCTCCCACCAACCTCGCTCTGGCTCCAATAAAGCAGGCTGCCTTTAGATCCTTGTTCCCTCATTCAGAGCTGGTAATAAAACCGGTCACAGGCTTATCTAGCCAGCTTACATCTTAATCTTTTTTTTTCCCCCTCTATTTTCCCTCTTCCGACTCCTTGGGGAAAAGTAATGACAAAAAAAAAAAAAAAAAAAAAAAAAAAAACCAGAGGGGAGGGAAAACCCACACACAAGAGACAACAGCCACTGACTTTCTCTTTCTTTCACAGCATTGGAGCTTATTGAGAGGGGTGAACCAAACACAAAAATGTCGAGGTTGGATGGGGACAGAGCCGAAAGGGGGGTCTAGAAAAGAGCCAAAAAGAAATAAAGAAAAAGAAAAGCACTCCAACATGCATGTAGTTTAAGCAGATAGGATGGATTTTAACAGTGCTGTAGGCAGATTCCTAGTATAGACTGATGACTGGGGAATAAACTGCTTTTTGACTGCAATATTCCCACTGGGAACCAATGTTCCATTGCAAATTGGCCTGTCTCCAGTAGTCCTTCTTTGCTGCTGGCTCTGCATAAATATCTCTCCTGAACTTACTCTGGCAATGCCAAGTTTCCACAGTGACTGGTAACTCCAGAGATTAGATGGCACAATCTTCTAAGAGCCTGTACCTTGTACAGACTCAACAGCAGGCAGAAAGGGAAAGAAGGTGACTCAGAGAACATTCTCTGTGTCCTCACTTGAGCTTTCCTGGGCATGTGAGAAAGTTTGCTATCTTCACCCCTATGCATCCCATTTCTTTTTATTAAACAAGCTTTAAATCTGAATTATCTCAGAACATTTACCATGATTTCCTTTAAATTCCTGGTAACAATAGCTAAGCTATGGAAATAACCCAAATGCCCAAAAATAGATGACTGAATCAAGAAGATGTGGTACATATACACAATGGAATATTACTCAGCAATCAAAAAAGATAAACACATGCAGTTTGCAGCAAGATGGATGGAGCTGGAAGGGATCATGCTCAGCGAAATAAGTCAGAAAGAAAAAGAAAAATACCGGATGGTCTCACTCATAGCAGGAATTTAGAAAACCTAAATAAGGGACCAGGAAAGAGACTAATTATGATAAAGAAAAAAATCAAAATGAACAAGCAACCATAAGCCGGGGGGCGAGGAGAGGAAGGATTAGGGTCAAAATAAGGGGGGGGGGTGGGTGCAATTGTATGGGGAATATAACCAAAATGAAAATGCATACATTGTGCAAAAATAAAAAATGATGTAAGAATTATATAAAATAAAAAAAAAAAATTCCTGGTAACAGTCGTTGAGAGTTGAATACTTTTCTAAGGTTAAACGCTGTCACTGTTTTGTGACGGGCCAGTCAAATAAATACATTTTCACTTTGGAAAATACTGAAGGAATTCTTCTTGAAAATTAAAGAGGTCTACTTATTTCTAGAACATCTAGTAATGTACAATCCAAGAGATGTGATCAGTAAGTGCTATCTTTTTTATTCTTTTGACCTGGAAAGGAATTTATATGCCAGGTATATCAAATTGTATTGGAAGAACTGTAACATCTTTTTCCCTAGTTTAACTAGCTTTATTTTGAAGTGAACCAATTCTCAAAAAATTATACAAATGAGTCAGTGTGTCTATTTGACTCTGCAGTAAGGACTACACAGGCTCTCTTTTCTTCTATAGCTGGACAGAGTCTGCTCACTCAGGCCAGGCCCTATTTGATATTCCACCATCACAGAAGCTTCCAGAAATCCTATTCAAAAACAGCAGCTGGGAAGCCCTCATTTCTATGATCTGTTGTTTAACTGCCCTAAGTGACTTTACCCTACCAATAAATGCCTTTACTTGAAAATGCAGACTAAAGAAAATCAAACCCCCTTTCATCATAACCAAATATGATAGTGTTGCTGTGTTTCTTTTCTCCTACTTGTGAAAATTTCAGTGAACACCTTTGTCTGAATCACTTCTGTTTCACTTGTAAAGTGAGGTTAACAGTACTCATAAGGGAGCAAACTATTTTCTGTTTTCTCTCCTAATGTAAGAAAAGCTGTGAAGAAAAAGCTGAAAGAATAGTGTACTATTTGCTGTGATTATTTCTTTAATCCCAGGGTTCTGCAGAAGTTTATAAAGGTCCGAAAATACAGGCCAGTCCTCTATTTGTCTCTGGAATAGTTTTGTCTAATTTTCATTTGTCATACAATGATGTTTTTCTTTCTCTATAACAAATAACCTGCTTAAACTTCCTGGACTACACTTTTACTTAAAACCAAGTTGATGAAAAACTGTTGATATTCTCCATACCAGATTCATTGCATTTTAACAGAACATTGAAAGTCTTACCATGGCCCAGGATGACATTGAGGTCTACACGAAATTATATTACAGTTTAAACAATAGTAATAGCTGTCAATACCTTAGACTTGCAAACAATAAATAAATTGCTGTGAAGTTTATATTAGATGAATGCCCAAACAACTTGATAAATAAATTGTACTAATGATGGTGAAAAGCAAATGACTTTGTAGCTAAGCAGTTGTTTTTGTTTTGTTTTGTTTTGTTTTGTTTTGTTTTCACTCAAAAATGCTACAGTGAAGATTTAGAAAAGTAGCCAGAGGAATTTATTGGTCTGATTTGGAATAATTGATGATAGCCCTTCCACTGCTACTAAGATTTATAAACTGGAAATACTGTGAGAGGGTAACTTGCATTGTCCCAATTGAGGTACTATCTGTGATGGTTAAAAAAAGGATTCAGTTTAATAATAACCTAATATTCTTGATACAGATAACATCTGTCCCAAAGTTTTCTATTAGACTATTATTTATTCAATATTTTAATTAGTGTAGTTTAATATGATTTATGCAATATCAACCTTTTTTAAGCCTGTCTTTTTGTTTTTTAAAGGCTAGGAACCCCATGCAACCCTATACTTCACATTCTTGTAAACCCATATATAACCAGCCCTCCCACATTAGTGGGGTTAACTGGTACTGAAACCTGCTAGAATCACTGAGTATCTTCAAGTTGACCAGACTAGACTCCCTGATCTCAAAGCAGAGGTTAGCTTACATTTGGAGGTACATTAATAAAGAAGGGAAGGAAAGCTTCAAAAGAAACTTCTTACCCCCATTCCAATGCATGCAGGGTCAGCAGAGGTTATAATGTTTGGAGAGGGGATTAACCTCCTGCTGGTCCCTCTACATCTGAGAACACTGAACCCTCCACTCACACCCCACCATGGAGGGGGTGGGGCCGCTAGGACCAGCTGACCCGTCCAGAGTTATAATTTCCCCCAGTATAATTCCCTAGTGACAAATACCTAAAATGCCAAAGAATCATACAGGTGTAATGTTGGCAAGCTTCATATTCTCCAAAAGGTTTCTCTTCAGTCAGAAAAATAAAACCAGGAGTGTGGAGAGGAGGGGGCTTCGGGGTTTCACTCTGAGAAAGTTAAAAAGGTCAGGAAATGCGGCCTTTAAAGCCAAACTAATGATAAGACAACTTCACCCTTATATAAATGTATATCGTCTTTGACTTCTGGGTGGATCGAGATAAAACTCTCATCTCAGAGCTTATGTTCACCAGAATGAACAAATACAATTGATAAAGCCCCAAATTTCCATCTGGAAAACTGAGTGAGGGGGAAAAGATGTTAACTTGATGTCTTTTTTCTTAAAAAAAAAAAAAAAATTAGAGATAGGATCTGTCTCCAAGTGCCCAATAAATGTTAAAATTATTTCTTCTGCACTGTTTTCTGGGCACTGGGACAAAATTAACATGAGTTGTCTTTAATCATGACCGTGTTTATCTCTGCTACCCTTATTCCTTTAGATCATAAAAGGAATTCTAGAATTCTAGAATTCTAGGATTCTACTCAACATTCAATATTCTACTCAGAACAGTCAGAAGAGTCTCAGTCCTCATTGGGTGTCTGTAGTAACTGGGCTAGTTCAAGTCCAGGGGTTGCATGGGCTTCCTAGCCTTTAAAAAACCTCTGAAGGTCAAGGATTATGTGCTTACCTTGCTTGGTAACATATTTAACACATGGCTCTGTGCAATGAACAACAAGTAAATGCTTGTGCATAGTCGTGGTGATTCTCATGGAGGTGGCTGAAGTTGCTTTGGTTCCATTTAGTTCTTTTTGTTTTTTTTTTTTTAAATTTATCTATTTATGCATACAAGAGCTGGGGTGCAGGCCAGAAGCTTGGGGGTGAGAGGATTCACCAGAGACAGAATGGGGAACAGAACAGGCAGATTGACTGCACTACACTGCTGAGGGGAGCAGTGGGCGAGACAGGAGAGGTCTGCTGCGCCATGTGGGTAGCTCCCTGGCTGGGGATCAAATTCGTGCTGTAGTGGCTGCGGACTGCCCCATAGGTTGCGTCTTAACCCCTTGCACTACCAGGGAGGCCCTCCATGTAGGTCTTAGTTGAGTAGGTGGCGCTTGACCAACCACCGGTTTAAACCCCAAGCTGAAAAACTTACAAGTTTCACCCAGGGTGAGTAGCTGCTTGGTCTTTAGCAGGCTCCCACCCCACCAAGTCTTCCTGGTATAGGAAAGCCAAGGAGAGTCAATCATTAGCAAGTGTGAATAATGCCCAAATAATACCACCAGATTGTGTTTGTCTAAAGTGCCAAAGTGAATTGCTCATTAGCATTTCTGAGAAATACCCGAATAACACCAACAAGGGGTGTTAAACCATTCCAGATTGTTGGTGGGTTTTCACTTAGGGGAAAAAAATCCAGCTAAGCTTCTTGGATGAGTGTCTGTGGTCTCACATTTTTGAGAGGGGCACCAAAAGAACATATAGGAAAGGGAGCAAAGGAGATAAAGGAGTCAACTTCCCTGTCACTCTTTTTCTTTTTATCTACAGGTAAAAACACAGGCAAAGGGAAAGAAATGCTCATTGGCTTTTAATTCCATTTCCTTCAGTAGTTGTCATTTCTTCCTCCTTTAAAATTATTTTTCTACAACCGTTTTACATAGATAATGATGAACAGAATTTTTTGCTTTCAGTAATTTGTAATAAAGTCTTTTAATTTGCTGAAGAACCATGTTACCCACACCATATGTTACTAATCGTATATAACAAAAAAAATAAAAGTGCCTCCTTGATTATTCCAAAGGAAGAAAGGCCAAGTAGATAGTGTTAGAGACACATCAGGATCTTATTTTACTTCAAGATGCTTTGAAACATGTAATTAGGAACGTAGCTCTGCTTGTGAACTTGTCCTCATTAATGTAATAATTAGCAAGATCTTGTTTGATCTTGGAATTCATTACACATTGCAGCTGGAAGACTGATTCAGTTTTAACACATCAGAATCAACAATTAAGGTGATAATAAAAAAATCAATATCACTTTCCTGCTTATTACATTTTGCCAAAGCTGCACTGTGTCTAATTAAACAGTGCTTTACAATAGACATATTTTTAAAATAGCATGATCACATTTCTGTTAACACAAAGACAGAACGAACATCAGCTTAGTGGATGGCGGTCACCAAGTTATCAGCAGAACTCGGGAGCTAGGTCCCTTTCCTCATCTACTGTCCAAGCACTTCTGCTTGTAGTAGAAGACAAAGTTGGCAAAGTAGATCTCAGAAAGTTCCTTCCTGCCCTTTCATTCTCAATGCATCCCCTCTGCATTCTAGAATTCTACTCAACATTCAATATTCTACTCAGAACAGTCAGAAGAGTCTCAGTCCTCATTGGGTACCTGTAATAACCGGCCTTGTTCAAGCCCAAAAATTCTCTCATCAATAAACTGTGCCAGACATTCTTGTCACTTGCAGTACTTAATGCAAGTGTGACTTTGACTCACTCTGAACTTAATTTTATTTTTCTCATTTTTTTCAATAGTGGGAATTTCCTGATTGTAAATTCTGTGAAAGAATACTAAAATACTTTTACATCAGCAATGTCAGGTTCCTAAGAAACGTGACTATGTGCTTGATCCTAAGAGCTTGTATAGCTGCACCTCCTTGGAGTCCCATCTTTGCACCTGGCCACATTTGTTCCCTTCACACCAACTGAGAAGCATGCTACATGGCAATGCATTTCCCTTTCCTTCAAAAGTAAAGATTCTCACATATAAAAATTTCTTTTAAAATTGCATCTTTGCTGCTTCTACCCATCAACCATAGAAAATTCTTCAAATGTTTACTAACGTAGCTTTGGCTCTCTGATGAATACTAATTTTTATGTCTAACCTGCTGGTTTCTCACCACAACTTTCAGATACTTTCATATTTGCACTGCTTCCTCCTAAGGCAATTCTGCCTGTCGATGCCTTCTTGCCTTATAGTGTCAAATTTTTTGGGAAAATGAATGTAGAGTTATACACTGGGACTCACCAATTTGTGAAGGAAGATAGTATCACCTCCCGGTTCTGAAGAGCAGACACCTTTACATGGAGTCTAATTGATTTTGTTCGGGGGTTGGGGGGAAACTCTGTCCAGTTTGAGATAATAGATTGGATGCAGTAAAAGTTTGTGTGCAGATAGTATATTTGGGGAAGTAGAACCAGGAAATAGGAATAGGAAATAAAAAAAATAAAAAACAGATTGAGGAAAAGTCAGAATAGGGTCACCTCTGTGGATTAGCAAAACACTGTCCACTCAGGAACTTCTGCAGAACTGAAAAGAATGCACCTCAGAATTGTCTACAGAGGAACATGTGATTCCACTGATCTCTTCCCCCCTTGACTCATGGTGCTGGGATGTCATTGACCAGAGGCTATCCAGGCCCCCACTCTTCTGGTCTGCCTGTGCACAAGCCCAATTCTGGCATCACAGAAGACCCAGTGTATCGACACGAGATGTAAGAGGTATGAGTGCCGTGTCTGGAGCCATTGCCAGCAACCACAGTTTTAGGAAACACAGGCTGACAGTGCGTGGGGGGGGGGCTGGGGGGGAGTGGGGGGCACAGGAGTCTGAGGTGTCTGGACCCCAGAGCCAATTGTTTTTAAGTTCAGTCTACTCAACCCATATGTCTTTTGTTTTTACTCCAGTGAGTTTATTGTTGCTACTGTCTGAATTTTTCAAAGTTATAAAGTCACAACCACTTAGATTTAAACTGGACCTTAAGATTATTTTAGAGGGCTTCCCTGGTGGTGCAGCAGGTTGAGCACAGCACTGTGAAGCTGTCCACAGCCTCTGCAGCGCGGGTTCGATTCCCAGCCAGCCAGGGAGATACCCACATGGCGTGGCAGACCTTTCCTGTCTCGCCCACTGCTCCCCTTCGCAGTATTTTCGGTCCGTCTGCCTGTTCTGCTCCCTGCTCTGTCTCTGGTGAATCCTCTCACCCTCCTGTGCCTCTGGCCTGTACCCCAGCTCTTGTATAAAAATAAATAAATCTTAAAAAAAAATCTTATTTTAGAGATAAGTCAGCTGAGCCACAGATTGAAGAAACAGTTGTGCCCACAAGTCTAGGCTGACGAACTGCCTCAGTGTTCTGCACTTTGTAGAAGTCTTTTAAGCTACATATTTGAGAAATATTTCTTAGGCCCCTGGACATGTGGAGGATTAAGTGGCATTTGAAATTCATCAGCTTCATTAGGAGTTTTCTTAGTATTCAATTATACCTATCACGTGGATATTTATTTAATTTGCTGTGGTTCACGTTTATACTGGATTTTGCTACCAGGAGATGCAGCAAATCATTGTGTTGATTTGCTTTTTCTTATCTGTCAGCTAAAACCCTTAAATGTTTTTGGATTTTGTTGTTATTGCTGTAGATTTGAGATCTAATGGGACAGATAGCCATAGTGTCAGAGCAGGTGTAGAGAAAGCAGGGCAGTTGGGGAGAGGCAGGAGCCTGCTTACCTGGGACCATTACAGGTTGGCTCAGGGACTTGAGCCTGGGGCAAGTTACCCTGTGCCTCCTTGTCCCATTTTCCTCATCTGTAAAATTGGGGAAATGGTAGCATGAGGCTTTTATGATGTTTCAATGAGTTAATATTTGTCAGTCTCTTAGAATAGTCTCTGATGCATAATAAATTTTGTTAAAGTAAATAAAACCTTTAAGGGCCTCCCCGGTGGCGCAGCGGTTGAGCACTGGGTTGCGAAGCTGCCCGCGGCCTCTGCAGCTCCGGTTCGATCCCCGGCTGCTCCCCGGTCACCGGAGGAGGGTCCCACATGGCGCGCAGACCTCTCCTGCCGCCCGCTGCTCCCCTCAGCAGTGTACTTCAGTCCTTCTGCCTGCTCTGCTCCCCGCTCTGGCTCTGGTGAATTCTCTCACCCTCTGGCGCTTCTGACTGTACCAAGTGCTTGTATAAATAAATAAATAAATCTTAAAAAAAAAAAAAGTAAATAAAACCTTTAAAATTATTGTCTTGGGGGGAAGTTTTTTTTTTTTTAAGATTTATTTATTTATGCATACAAGAGCTGGGGTACAGGCCAGAGATGCGGGAGGTGAGAGAATCCACCAGAGACAGAGCGGGGAACAGAACAGGCATATAGACTGAAATATACTGCAGAGGGGAGCAGTGGGCGGGTCAGGAGAGGTCTGCCGCGCCATGTGGGTTGCTCCCTGGCCGGCCAGAGATCGAACTCATGCTGCAAAGGCTGTGGATTGCTTCACAGTGGGTGCTTAACCCCTTGCGCCACCAGGGAGGCCCAAGTTTTTTATATTGCTTTTGGTTTTGTTTTCTCTACATTATGAAGGCTACCTTTTTTCAATAAAAACTATCTTACCCTTTCTCCCTTTCTCTGGTAGGAGTGGAAGAAATTGGACAGCTCTGTGTTTGTTATTTATCTCTATTTAGCTTGTATTATATTGTAAACTCTATTTCAGTTACTTAAGGCACAGCTCTCTCAGTGTTAAGTATAGTAAGATCTTTTCTCTACCAAGTGCTAGGTTTTGAAAATATTGTATACCTAAATTTTTTCAGTTTTAATAGCAATTGACAATTTAAAAAATAACAAATGAACCACCAAGATGAAGCTAACGAAATAGAAGCAATAGAGATGTTTGAATTGTGTCTCCTGATATAACTTTTAATTATAATAACCACCTAGATGGTGAATTAGATTGATGATTCTTTTAAAATAGTCCAAGCTCATATGAGTTTAAAAAAAGTCCACTAAAAATAGTTCCTAAATGAACTGTATTTAATAAAATTATGATACCTTTTCTATTAAGTAAAGGTAGCATTATCCACCTCATCTTTCTCAAAGGGTTTGTAAAATTGAAAATTTCAATGTTTTGGAATGATGTAACACTTGCTTTTATTGTTGATCAACCTGCTACCCATATAATTTGATTCAAAGCTCAGTAATTAAATATTCCACAAACTTTAAAATAGTTCTGTTTGCAAAAGTTATTATTTGTGAATGGATGGATTCAGGCATTCTTCCAGACGTTGAGAATGCAGCCACATTTCCTTTAGAAACTTCAAAAGCTGCCAGCCTCCTGGCTAACAATCGCAGACAAGACAGAGGAGGCGCACAAGTTGTCGCAGCAAAACAAAGTAATTTAAAAACTTACTGTGTGTCTCTGCTTCTGTTTGAAAAGTCTCGACAAGGTGGTGTCTGTAGGATTATTTTATTTCTTGATTTTTCAACAGAAGTTTCTGCCCCTCCCCACCCTGTTTGCAGCAGGAGTGCCAGCTCAGAAATCTGTAAACACGCCGTCTGTTTTAAAGGAAATTCTGGGGCTTAATGAAGTCGGCACGTCCCCGGGGCCTGGCCTGCTGGGCTCAGGACACTGAAAGCAGCCGCTGGGTGAATTTCTCAGCCTTTGGAAACTGTCTCAGCTCGGTGCGTTTGCTCAAGTATTGCAAGGCTGTTTGCAAGGGAGGATTCCTGCTGGGTGGGTTTGCTCTCCTCCCAGGAGCTCAGAAGAGGTGAGAGGGCTGCTTCATATCTCTCCTTTCCTTGAACTGACACAATGGTTCTGTCAGCAGGTCCCTCTGCCAAGGGAGCTCTCCCTCTCGCATCTCTCACTGGGACATTTTTCCACATTTCCAGGATTACGGTCACTTTCACTTAGATCTATGTGTGCTGCCTCCACATACAAAGGAGCACTCGGGGACAGGATTAGTAGGATTAGGAGAGATTCACATATGTCCAGTTCAAGCAATTGGTATTCAAAGCTTTACACTTTCAAATGCCACCAAGAGAGAGAAAAGGAGCAGGGAACTTGCTTTGCATTTCAGCACCTTCAAGAGAGGAACAGTGCTTTTGATTGGTGTTTAAAGCGGAGGGGATAAACAGATTCCTCCTCCTCGGGTTTAATCCAGCCCGGCATACCATGGCCTCTAATCAAGGCAACCAAATAGTGGTGCTCTCAGACTCTAAAATCAGAAACTTCTGCATCAGGGTTCCAAGTAACATGCCACAGAGCATGCGTTTACAGCAAATTATTTTCCCAGTTGTCATTAGCTATTTTATGTATGGGCCTTCCCTCAGGATCTCCCTCCCCAAATATCCATAACTCTGTTTGCACCGGTGGAACAATGAAGCCCAGCTTCCCAGCAGTGACTTAACATTTGTTTTGATTTATTAATGGTGGAGGGTTAAGGATAATGGTAGAGGGTTAAGGGTAATGGAAATTAAAGGAAAATCCAGAACGAGAGTGGATATTGGATATAAACAATCACAGCAATAGCGAAATAATTTCTTCCACTTTGAGCAGAGACAGAAGGTGATCCCCTGCTTAACTGTTTCTTAACAACCACTTCTGTGTTCAGGTCATAAGTAAACATTTCCCACCCACCCACCCCTTCCTAGAAAGACCTGTTTCTTTTATAAAGAAGCCAAATATCCTGGGAAACAACTACCACAATTTCAGGTTATATTGTTTCACCAGTGATCCTATAACTCCAATTAGCTAGTATGTGAGAAGTTTTGCTCAGATTGTATCGCATTTTGTATTTTATTTAGCCACAGAGAATCTTGATTACAAAGTCCTATTTTTGTTGTACTTTGATAGTACTTTCACTTTTCCAATGTGGTGGATTTTTTTAAATTAATTTCTCATAAATTCTGGAATATTCTTTTTCAACAAAAAGGCGATACTAAAAATTATATGCCTTTTTAATGGATAATTCTTTTTCTAAATTCTTTTTATTAATGGGAAAAGATTTACCATCATTGTTATTAGACCTGGGATCCTGTCCCAAATTTGTCATTAATTAGGTGTTAACTTTAAACAAGTCACTTATTTTCTCTAGCTTCAAATGCTTCATGTATATTAAATATGTACATATTAAAAGGTTTGAACTGAAATATTAATAGATTGCATTCTTGGCACCATACAATTTAGAAGCTGTATTTACATACTTCTTTAAAGTGTTTCGGATTTTTAAAATTCTGTTTTTCTTCATAATCTTTTGGAAAGAAATGTTATCTCTTACATTATCTCTTTCATAAGAACAGTCATGTCTTCATAAGACAAAAAAAAAAAAACTTGCTCCTAATATTATTTATTTATTTATTTATTTATTTATTTATTTATTTATTTATTTTTAAGGCCGTTTTAAACAAATCTTAACAAATGCCTTTTGTGTGAACACCTCTGCAGCAGGAATTATTTGGAAGAGATATTTTGAAATGAGGCACCATCTCTGCCAGATGTGATCTCAAATACCAAAAAGCTGTGTGTCCTGTCAAATGACATCTCTTTCTAATCACACTTTTAAATGTATTTTCTCTGGGTTATTCAGTTTGAGTAAACCTGATGTTTTATCTTCAGGTTTGCTGCTTCTTGACTGGAATATCTGCTTTCTTCAGTTGATGCCCTCTTGTGAAATTTTTTTATTTGGCTATTGTATTTTTCAGTGAAAAAAATCATAATTTGCTTCTTCTTTCTCTCTCCAAATTCTTTACTAAGATCTTTTACTTTATTTTTTCATTTGTTTGCAGTGTGTTTTTAATTGCTCCTTGAAATATTTTTATGATATCTGCTTTAAAATCCTTATCAGGTAATTCCAACATCTGTGTCATCTTGGTGCTGGTGTCTATTGATTCGTTTCTCCTTCAAGTTGAGATTTTCTTGGTTCTTCCTATAAGCAGTCATTTTCAATGCATCCCGGACACTTAAGATTCTGGATCTTATTTAAGTGTCCTGGTTTAGCAGATCCTCTGGAAACCGTTTCAACAGGGGGAGGAGAGAGAGGCACTAACTCTTTGCCACTGGGTGGGGATATAAGTCCAGACTCCCTGTGCCCAGTAATCAGACTTTTGATAACAATCATCAGAATGTCAATAGACGAAGTACATGCCATTGCACACTTGGAGCCAGATAACTCTGAGTTTTATCCTGTTCCCCTGTTTACTGCAGGTCTCTGGATAGGCTAAACAAACTTTTTGAAGTTCAGGTTCCCCATATCTAAACAGGGATGACAATATAGACCTTGGGAGGCTATTTCAGGATTGGAAGTACTCAATGTGAAGAACCTTGAACATGGTATGTCTTCAACAAGTATTAAGCACATCGAGTTATCAAGTAAATATCAGTGGATTGTAGGGTGACTTGCTGTTGAGCTCACCACCCATGAGTCTGGATACAATGGATGAAAGTTTTCCAACTCTGTTTTCTCTCCATTTATTTTACTAAACAATTTATTTTCTAAAAGTTAATTTGTGTAGGTTACAAATATATTTGTAAAAACCTCTTGTGGTGTCAGTGGCAAAATAGTAGTCAAAAGACATTCCAGTTGGGGCCTCCCTGGTGGCACAAGGGTTAAGACGCAACCTGTGAAGCAATCGCAGCCACTGCAGCTTGAGTTTGATTCCCAGACAGCCAGGGAGCAACCCACATGGCGCAGCAGACCTTTCCTGACTCGCCCACTGCTCCACTCAGCAGTGTACGAGAGCAGCAGGCAAGATAGGAGAGGTCTGCTTTGCCATGTGGGTTAGCTCCTTGGCCAGGGATAGAACTTGTGCTGTAGTGGCTGGTGATAGTTTGATAGTGCTGTGACTTAACCCCTGTGTCACCAGGGAGGCCCTGTCTTGACCATTTTTAAGCATACAGTTCACTAGTATTTAATATATTAACATTATATAACCATCTCCAGAACTTTTTCATCTTACAAAACTGAAACTCTGAATCAATTAAACAACTATCCACTTCCCTCCACCCCGACTATCCAGAAACCACCATTTAATTTCTGTTTCTATGAATCTGACTGCCCATACAGAATTTGTTTTTTTGTAACAAGTTTATTTCATTTAGCAAAATGTCCTCAAGTTTCCTTCATATCATAGCATGTGTCAGAATTTCCTTTCTTGGCTGAATAATATTCCATTTTATGCCTATGCCACATTTTGCTTATCCAGTCATCTGTGTTAATGGCACTTTGGTTGCTTTCACTTTGGAGGGATTATGAATAATGTTATGAACACAGTTACAAATTCACCTTTGAGATCCACCTTTCAATTGTTTTGGAATATATACCAGAAGTGGAAAGTCAGTAATATTTTTTAGTTTAGTCACCTTGTTTGGGGAGAAAGAGGGATGGAATCTTCCCTTTATATAACACATGCTATATGTATTATAATGTAAAATAAAAAAAATTGGTTATCATCTTGACATCCAAAAATATCACTTGAAATGCGTATGGCTACAGATAACAGATTACCCAAGTGGCTTTAACAATATAAGACATTTATTAGACTCAAGGGAAAGACTGTTGGGGTATTGATACAGATCTAGTCTAATGGCTCAAACAATGTTTGCTCTTTGCTTCCCTTCTCTTCTGGCGGTAGGTTGGCATTTCATTCTCATGCAACCTCAAGGTCACAAAATGGCAATCACCAGTCTATAGAAACTTTCAGTCTCAAAGCAGAAAGTAGGAATAAAAGATTTCCAATTTTCAAGTCAGGAAATAGCCTTCCTAGAAGCTTCCAGCAAGCTTCATCTTATTCACACTGACCAGAGCTGGCTTACTCTATGTCAAGTAGAGAAAATGAGAAATAGATAAGCATGATTGAGCCCAGTCTAGAGTGGTCTCCACAGTTGGAGCACATTGTCAAATATTCAAAGTTAGTCTCTGTTTACAAGGAAGAAAGCAGGGCAGGACTTGAGCAGAGAGTTAGTGTTATCTGTGTGGAAGACCCAGCATCTCAGCCCTTCTTATGTTTAGTGGATGAATCAAGAGCCATGCCCACATTGTAATCACTGGGACGTGGTTGCAGTACACTCACATATGTGTGATGCTGGAGCCACTTTACATTTCCTTAATTCACTTGATTTTCATTCTCCTAAAACACTAGTTCATATCTTCTGCCTCTTCAAATCCCTGATTTCTTGTTCCCCAACTGTGACCTAGTTCTTATTTAACAGAGAATAGAGAACTCATTGAAAGTTTGCAGAATGACCTACCTACCACTGCCACGTACCTTCCTGCATCTGGATTCATCTATTCTGTCTTCTTTCTTGTCACTTCTGTATTACTATTTAAGGGCTATCCTCTTCACTCACATATAGTCTCTGTCCCTTCTCATCTTATCAAGAGCTTGTATGTAGCAATTAGGCCCTCTCCTCTATCCAGTTACCCCTCTGCTTGATCAAATACCTCCCACTGCTCTATTAAATAACTACCCATTTCTTCCCAGCCCCTGCCATCCAGTAACCACCATTTAATTTCAGTTTCTATGGATTTAACTGCTCTGGACACCTCATATAAACAGAACCATACAGTATTTGTCTTGAACTATGCTGGCCTGATGGTTATTTCTCTAAGATTCAGTCTTGCTCCTGTTTCCAAGCCTCTTTGCATATCTTGATCTTTCTGCTAGAATCATTTCCCCTTAGTAAATCTAAATTATCTGTTCTTTTATCTCCTCCAGGTTTTTACTAAAGTATCAGCTTCTCAGAGATCTTCCCTGACAACATTATTTACTATTACAACTACCAGTATCCTACTCCTTCTTACTCAATACTCCCTTCTCCCTGTTTTATTTTTTCTAGAGCAATTTTCACCATTGATATATGCATATTTTACTCATTTACGTGTTCCTCTTATAATTTTAAGCAGTTGAAAGAAGAAGGGATATGGAATTATTTAGTCTTTTAATTACCTGGCATGTTGTAATTGCATGATAAATCTTTTTTTATGAGTGAATTATCTCTAACTTTTATGAAATGACTGGGGCACAATAACCAGACAGTAATGGTGGTGCAGGCACAACTTGAATCCCCAGTCAGACACTAGGTGCAGATGATACAATGCTATCAGGTACATGCCCTGGATTTTCAAGGTGCTGTGTTTGAAGGTATTAGACTGAATAATGCTCAACTTGGGACTTTCTCGGGCTTAGCAAGGATCTTTCCCTGTACAGGCTGAATATCATCATTACCAATCCAAGCATGTCACCCTTGAAGAACTAGGAAGAGGCAAAAGAAGCCACATTCTCCAAACAACCCTCAGCCTGGCGCCTTCTGCTAAGCTATGTTGGTAATAAATCATTTAAACCAATCAGAGTAAAGTGCAAGTTCTACAAACATTTTACGTGAGGGTGCTTACTCTTTGCAAGCTTTAACCCCAGTCGTCTGCAGACACTGGGGATGAGAAAGACCTCACCAATCTCCTTGGAAGTAGAGCTGTTTCCGTATGTTGTATCTCGTACTAACATACTGATATGGCCTCTCCCTGGCCTTAATAGCAGTTATCAATCTTGTGAATTTTTTTTTCTATCCAACTAAGCAGAAGGCACAGTTTACTTTCACCTGGAAGTGTCAGTGTCATTTGTGCTGTTATTTTAAGCCTAGGTTAACCCTTTTACTCTCCAATGTTAATTTAGTCCATCTAACACCACTCATTAGTGTATATAGTAACTCACTTGCAAAATGTTTGTTCTCTGTCTATATAAAATAGAGTAAAGCAAGGCTTCTCTAACAAAGAGAGCTAAAAACAAAATGACTCATAGAACAAAGATGTTAATAGGTTTAGAGGTAAATCTAGCATGGTATATATACATGCTGATTTTCAGTGATGCACACCTGGAACTTAAATAATGTTATCATGCAATTGTCAATATTTTTTTTAATTTAAATTATAGGAAAAACAACAACAAAGAAGTTAATTTAGTTTTCATTTAATAGTTCCAAAAGGAATGGTCCAGATCTTTAGCATAGATTCTACAATTTGGGGTTTGATTCTCTTTAAGTAACTGCTTTTCAATACATAGGGTATTTTCACTGTGTGTATGGCTCAACTATGGCCAGAAAGTACATAGGAGGAAGAAAATGTTGAAGGAGCATGTGCAGTGTCTTAAACCCCCAGTCTTGCAAATAGCACTATAATTTGCACTGACATTTCACTGATGATTACTTGGTCACATAGGCCTATGGGAATTGAAGCTAGTCAGGGAAAAACAGTATTTGATAGGCTGTTGATGATCTCTGTCCACTGCCTTCATTACTTTGAGTTGTGTTCATTTAATAGTACTAATTTCCAAGGAAGGAATTCTTGCATAAGACATGATACTATTTTTTTTAAAGATTTATTTTATCATACAAGGGCTGGGGTGTGTAAGCCAGAGATGTGGGGAATTGTGGTGAGAGGATTCACTGGAGACAGAGTGGGGAGTGTAACAGGTGAATTGACTGAAATACACTACTGAAGGGAGCAGCAGGTAAGACAGGAGAGGTCTGCTGCGCCTTGTGAGTTACCTCCCTGACTGGGGATGGAACTTGTGCTGCTGTGGCTGCGGATAGCTCCATAGTGCTGAGATTTAATCCCTTGTACCAACAGGGAGGCCCAAGGCATGATACTATTTTTAACAAAGTAGAAGTTGAAACTGTCACCTGGCCTCTTTTGTTCATGACATCATTTAACCACAGGAAGAAAAAAATGATATTACATTGGGTGAAGTTATTTTTATGTTGATTATCAAAATAAAATAGTCTTGCTGAAAATAATAGGGAAAGGGAAGAATGTGTTTGCAATCCAGGAAACCTTCAGGGTACCTACCACTACTTCCATATTCAACAGTAAAAGTTCATGGAAAACCATAAACATTTACATGCAGGGCTACCAAAGAGTGTTAGTTTATCTTGCTCCATCAAATTAAGAATCCTGGCCAGTTGAGATGTTGACAAAGAGTTAAAAGAATAGGAAGCCAATAGTAGAGGAAGAAAATTTTAAAATGTAGTTATAATTTCATCAATAGTGGCCAACAATTTTTTTTAAAGCATCCTTGTGTCCTTTTTTTTTCCCTCCAAAGATTTATTTATTTATTTATACAAGCACTGGGTACAGTCAGAAGCGCAGGAGGGTGAGAGAATTCACCAGAGCCAGAGCGGGGAGCAGAGCAGGCAGAAGGACCAAAGTACACTGCTGAGGGGAGCAGCGGGCAGCAGGAGAGTCTGCGCGCCATGCGGGACCCTCCTCCGGTGGCCGGGGAGCAGCCGGGGATCGAACCAGTGCTGCAGAGGCTGCTGGCAGCTTTGCAACCCAGCGCTCAACCACTGCGCCACCGGGGAGGCCCAATTTTTTTACTTGAGTTTAATTATATGTAAGTATATCAAACAATTTCCTATTTTCCCTTCTACCTTTCCCCTACTATCTCATATAAATTATCTTAGTGGTACTTAAATGACTAATATAACTTATAAGTTGCCTGATATCAAAATGGAATTAACTAAACTGGAAGAAGAATAAGAATTACTCAGGGATAGATACTGGTAGGATGTTATGTCTCCCCTTTAGGAGAGAGGGTGAGTACATGATTTTGTTATTCATTTATTTGCATGAGTGGCAATTGCATTGTGTTGGATGTATGTTTGTCTTATAAAAGTTAATGATCAGAAGTTTAACTGGGTAGAGAACATGCATGGATGCTCATAACCAAAATGGGGGACAATGGTGGACATGATAGACTGATTTTTTCAATTTCGATTCTCTTTCTAATAAGAGAGAATAAAAAATTAAATATTCATTTCATCAACTACCTTCCAAGTGGGTGCACACTAGATTCCTTCAATTACATGCATTCATGGAAGACTTGGAAAGTAGAAGTGAGGCAGAAGTAATTTTCTTGCACCTTTAAAAAAGTTTCTCATAGCCAGTCATATTGTAGAAATGGTCCATTAAAGTAGTGGTCCAGTATCCATTCTCCTGCTTCTGATTACGAAGAGTTAATTAGGACACATTTCTTCTTGAGTCTCACTCCCTATTTCCTGGATTAATTTACACTCTACATTTTTTTTAAGATTTATTTATTTATGCATACAAGAAAGGGGTTACAGGCCAGAGGTGCGAGGGGGGCAGGGGGCGGGGTGAGAGGATTCACCAGAGTGGGGAACAGAAAAGTGAGATTGACTGAAATACACTGCTGAGGGGAGCAGCGGGTGAGTCAGGAGAGGTCTGCTGCGCCATGTGGGTTGCTCCCTAGCTGGGGATCGAACTCGTGCTGCAGTGGCTGCAAATAGCTTCATACTTTGTGTCGTAACCCCTTGTGCCACCAGGGAGGCCCAATGCTCTATATTCTTGAATTGATGATTCTAGTTGCAACCTGAGAGGTAGTAATTCACTAGCAGGGTAATTTTTGTATTGTTCTGGAAGTCATTCTCTGAACATACAGCCTGGTTAGACCTTCCAAAGTATTTCAAGCAGGTGTAAGGTCCTACATTAAATCTTTTATTGCTATAAATAGCAGGTACTGAATTCTCACAGACACAATAGATATGTGATGTTTGCCCCTTCTGTTTTTTTCTATTTCGCCATAACACTTCTGAGAATGCAGATGAGAAAGCTACCATTTCAAGCCAAGAGCATAAGATCACATGTTAGAGATGCTTCAATAAGATGGGAGTAACAGTTCTTGAGAATGTTATGAAGCAGAGTCATCTTCCAGCCCTGGACTGCTTTCTTCCAGTCAGATATAAACTAGCACATAAAACAAATATGTAGTAAAATTAGCTCTTACCATTCCCCTGGCCCCCTGCCCCAGAATGCTCTCTCCTGCCATATTTGCCTTTAGAGATATTTGTTATCTTCCAAGGTCCAACTGAGATGTCTCCTGTTCTGTGATGCCTCCCTCCATTTTCTACCCAAAACTCCTAGCAAACACGGCTAAAATTAATTACCTAGTATGGTAGGAGTTTGTGCATGTCCATGCCTTCCCAAGAGTCTTTGTAAATAGATCAGACAATAATCAAATGTCACCTTATAACAAAAATACTGAACCACAAATTATACATATTTATGAATTGATGCTGAAAAGTTTCACATTATTTAAATAACCAGATTTTGTGCTACCTAGATTCAGTTGCACTGCATGCCTCTTGCTTTCTGGCTGGAGACCCTGTGACACAATTATACAGGACACTCTGGACTCCTTTGTCAGTCCCATATGTGGGGCCCAGAATCGTGGAGCTATTTACTGACCCACAACCAGTTTTAACCCATGTGTGTTGGGGATAGGACTAGAAACAATAACTGAATTTCCATATTCCATCTTTGGGTGAACATATCAATGCTGCATTCTCCACACTCATGATAAGGACCCAGGGTGACGAAGGCTGCTTATCAAGTGGCCAACCTGCTAAAACACCTTTTCATGGACTGTTCCTTCTGCTCTGCTTCACTCTCCCATGGCTTCTCCTGGGATCATTTTCCAAACAAATGTCCCACACAAAGAGAAAGCAGGCTAAGACAAGAAGACATTTCTGAGATTCCCCAGATCTGTTCTCTGTGCTTCCAAGACGAATGCCTAACCTGTTAAAGTGATATTAGTAACAGTGGCCTAAAAATCATGTGCATAGATATATTCAGGAGGTTGGCTTTCTCATGATTTTAACACCGAAAGTACAGAAAGCTAGCTAAGTTTTACTTAACTTTGTTCCCCCCCCAGAACCTTTAATTGTGCTGGTATGTAGAGGCACTCAAGAAATGCTGAATGGGGGAACTCCTGGTGGTGCTAAGGTTAAATTCTGCGCAATCATGCTGCCAGCAGATCTCCAGCAGCCAAGGAGCTGATCCAAATAGTGTAGCAGACCTCTCCTGTCTCTCCCACCCGCTGCTCTCCTCAGCAGTGTATTTCAGTACATCTGCCTGTTCTGCTCCTCACTCTCTCTCTGGTGAATCCTTTCACCCCCTGCACCTCTGGTTTACACCCCAGTTCTGTATGCATAAATAAATAAATCTTTTTTAAAAATGCTGAATGAATGAAAACAATGTCTTGTGGTTTTTCTCAAGCTCTTAGTGGTAAGACTCTATGGCCAGACCATAGTAGTAGTCAGTGCCGGTCATTAGAAGGACTTTAGGACAAAGTTTGGAAGGAATTCCAAATCCAAAATAGCAGGTGCCACATACCTGCTTCTCCACCTGAGGTAAATCCAGGTCTAATAGGTGCAAAGAGCCTCCACTCTGGGCTGTGAGGTCAGGAATGGGCGTATGAATGAAGGGGACAAGTAGAATATTGAGCTTATAATTTTTGTTTTTTAATCATCAGATGGGTTTAAAGGCTTTTCCCTTATCAGGTCCCTTTTCCAACTTCTGAGAGTTCATTTGGTATGCTTAATATTGTTAATGTTCAAGTTGCCAAGCAGTGGGGGCAAACGGAAAGGATATGCATGAAAAAATTAAAATGCCAGCATAACATTTTTACAAGACAAACTACGAAAGAATAAAGCTGAACAAATATTTTTGGCTGGTAATATAGGTCCAGAAAAACATATGAGAAGATGATTTATTTCAAAAGCATAACACTGCATGATTTAAAATGGTTTGTCAAACACTATTATTTGTCACAATGACATATGTCAAAGTTATTATTCTCATCGTGCAGATGACAAAGATTCAGAAATAATAAGAAACTTGTCTAAATGTGCACAGTTGGTGAGCAGCAAATCCTATCCAGAAATTTGATGGGTTTGGAATTTTTCTTGTGAAATATCTATCTCTGGTCTTCAATGGGAAGTGACATCTCTATATTTGCAACAGAAGAGTTATAAAAAAAAAAAGAGTTCATATTTCTCTAAGAGGCCATTTTTTCTATGACCCCATAGTATTTGCAAGCGCTCTGGCCAGAAAATGAGTTATTAAAGAAATCTACACAGTATTCTTTGCGCTAATGTCTATTTTTGCTCCCTTTGTTATTAATAAATTTCTCAATCTGGAACAGAGGGGACACTACAAACATTGAGAGGAATTATGTCCCTGTTAATCTGGTCCTGCCTTTAGAAAAAGATTTTCAACTTCAATCTGTATATGCCCTTTAGTTTTAATGTTCTGCAGTTAAAACTCTTAAGTTGAGTTGATTATAGACTCTTGGCCCATGTCTTATCTGCCACACATCTTTTAGCAATATTTTCCTAGTGGATGTCTGTTCTTAGCATTACTTTCCCCAAAGGCATTATTTCCCATTTAATGTAATTACTTCAATTAATAAATCTAACGGGAGCAAAAGAGCTATTATCCCTTGCTTTACTTTCACAGGAAACAAAACTTTGATAAAGATGAAGAGAGGGCAATTAGAGCAAGTATACTTGAAAATTATGTGCATAATTGCCCTTGATTTTTTTATACAAATAAATCATATATCAAAGTTTTTCCTAGAGATAAAGAATTTTGAATCTGGAAAGAATTTAAACATAATTTTATAAATCCATGTCAACAAAATAAAAATGGTCTAGCTGTGGATTTTTAGTCTAGTATTCTTATTAATTAAATGCATTATTGAAATATGAGCAGTTATTGGGACACTGGTTTGTCCTTTAATAAAAATTGAAAGTTTTTTTTTTCCTTTTGGCAATAGTTAAAATTAAGAACTTTCTTGGGCCCACTGCTCACAACAACACTAGGATATCTATAGAAATAATTCAAAAATATTTTATTTCTTAGCAAGGGTCCAGACTGATAATGTTCTCACTTTAATAGTTAGTGTCTATGACACTTTTATCCACAACAATTTCCAAATCATTCTGTAGTCAGAAGTACCATCTGCAAAAGATTACTCAGTATCTCTATTCTCACAGCTCAGACAATTGGATTTTACATATTGCATGTTACATATATGGTGAATGAGAGAGTGCCATGGAGTCCTCAGAGCACTGAAATAGGATCAGCAAACTTGCTATACCTTGAACTCTGAAAAACAGTTATAAATGTGCTCACTAAATTTTCAAAGTAAACATATTTGGGGAGCACTTTCATATAAACAACACTATTAAATACACTTAAGAGTAGGATTATTTTGTGTATTATGAAATAAGAAATTGTATACAGTGTTTTCTATGCTCCCCTCTCTTCTTTCTCTTTATTACATTTGTTTCTAAAAGTCTCTCCACTTTCATTATACCTGCCACAATAAAAAAGAAAAAAAACAAAGTTTGAAAGTATCTAATTGAAATCAACAGTATAATATTCTGCTACTTCTTACTATTGAGGGTTTTAGATAATCAAAATTACTAGTAAAAATGAAGGTTTGGAAAATTATATTTCTTTCTTCAATATCTTAAATAGTATGTTATGAAAATATATTAATTTCTATGATAATTTTATGTTGTAAACATTATTATATATTCAGTTATTAAACAGGAGACCCAGACTGCTTTTCAAGTAAAATATAGAATGACAAACACTGAGAAATGTTGAGTGATAATTTGTTTCCAATATGCTTCCTCTATCCCTAAATTTCTCACCCACCAAATAAAAGAAAAACAGGAGTTGAGGTATGAATTGTTTAGATGATTGCTTAAAATTTATTATAGTTTATAATAAGATGTAAAGATGAAGGTAAAAATTCATCAATTTTGTAATGGTGACAATATGGTTTTATGAAGTTTATATTCAAATTGTTGTTGTTATGCCTATAAAATAAAACATACCTACAAAGAGAAAAACACAACAGAATAGTGAGAAAGGATTGTATTTTTATTTGTTTTTAGAAAAGATGAAACAGAAACCACCTGGTCCATACCATAGATTTTTTGTAAAATTGTTGATTTTTGAAAACTGCCTTTTTGACTTTTTAAGATTCAGTAGCAGACTCCTTAATTATTATTTTCTAAAAATGATGTCAATCTATATTTGCTAGGAGTCAATATAACTTTCCAAATCCAATTCTCCTCATAAATAGATATGCAATGTGTCTCCCTTGTCTTTATTTGCATCTGAAAAATGCCTTATTCCTTTTTTATTTTGGACTCATAAGCTTTAAGTACATATTTTAATGATTCTAATTTTATGCAAGTATGCATGTAAGATGCAGAACCTACTTATATAGGTACCTGTAATAAAAATGCAGTGTAATGCATTGCTGTCAAACTATTAGCCGCTCTAATCCAACACATAAGCTCTTATATCTTCACCACTTTGTGGGATCTATTTATATATTTTGAGTATAAATGTGAATTTCAATTAACACAAAATGAAAATAATACATATGCTATGTAAGATATTCATCTCTAAAACAGTTATTTCTAAAAATAAGGCTAAATTTCTTAAGCACTTTAGCAAAGAATGCATTAGTAGATATTTAAGTTAACTATCTAATAATAGACTGCAGCAAAGAGATAATACAATAACTTCCAATAACAAAAGCAGAGTTTAGTATTATGTATTATTTTATGTTGATATCAAATTGCATACAGTGGCTTTAACTATAAAAAAACTATCAAAAAAGAAGTAATAACAATAAAATACTAATAAGAAATCATCTACTCAGTGGTTCTTAAAGTATTGTTATTAATAGAGTCACAAATCCAAAATGTCAGGGCCCATGCCAAGACTATGTGTATAAGGATGCAAATTTTAATATAATTCGTCAGCTTCCGTGATTGATCATCAGTGAAATTTAAATCAACCTCAACATTCCAATCTTGGGGTAAAATGTTTTTATTTTAAGGCTTCCTTTAGGAGGAAAACTCAGTAGAGGTTTTGGCAATTAAGCAAATGTTACCAGAAAAAAAAAAAAAACTATTGAAGTATGCCTACTAATTTAGCAAAATCCTATAAACTGTATGGACTACTGTAGGCAATTTAGTATTTTAATATAAAGCCCAGGAGTTCCTATCCCCTTTGACTTTAGTTCATTTTTAAAAAAGTATAATGATTCTGTTAAGTTCTAGCCAGCCTTGCTGCTAGTTCTGCCAGTGTATTAACTTGTCCATATATTCACATAATTAGCACCTCATCATTTTATGCTATTCTGGGACTGCCTCATTTCCTCCAGTCTCACATGCAACATTGGGAAATATCGCCTCCTGAAATCCTGTCCTTCAACTTCTGCGATTTTTCCTGTATGAAAATCAGACTTTAAAAAGATGAGGAGAAATACTAGACAACCAGTGAATGCTGAAAAATATCATGTAAAATATGAAGAAACCTAGCATCTTTTCGGGCCCTTTTAGCACCTATTTAATTGTTGGAATTTCGATTTTGGCAACTTGGACTGCCGGAGCTCCATGCCTAGTGCCCTCACCACACTCCTCCAGCCGGGATGCGTTGCTTCCAGAGGACATAATTCCTCTTTGGCTGCGAATTTAGTTGACATTTAATTTCTTTAAAATTCTTGTCTTTTGGGGGGGAGGTCGGTGGTGTAAGGATTTCTGTGACCCCCCTAACAGCCTTGATAACCCTGCCTGCACCGTTATTATTGTAAAATGATTGTTTTGCATGGACAAAGAAAAACTACTTTTGGACAAGTTCCTCCGCGGTTAACTAGTTTTAGGAAATCCCTCCGTTTGCATAAGACGGAACACCGTTTGGATTGTTCTGTTATCTCTTTTTATTTAGGAAGAGGGATTGGGTTGAAAAGTGAAGGCCACAGGGCAGACTCCTGCTGTTCGGTCTCGGTCAAAGTTTTTACCGGTCAAGTTTGAAGCTCGTAGAGCGAGAGGAGCCCCGGGCGCTGCTGATTGACCGGCTCCTTACTGTAGCCATCCGGCAGGTCAGCCGGCGCCACATTTGCCACCGGACTCTTCCGAGGGGTGGGGGTGAGGGGTTGCTCCGGAGCCAAAATCGCTGCGGCCTCGGGGAGAGCCTATAGCTTCTGAAGAGGAGCTCGCTGGCTGCATCCGCTGAGCGGTGGGCTTCTGGCATCCAGCGCCTCGCACCCGGCATCAGGTAAGAGTGGGTCCGGGAGTGCTCGAGGGACCTCTGGAAGAGGGTTGCGGGGCTCGTCGGGAAGAGTCTAGCAGCTTCTGGAGCACGCGATCCCCAGAAACCCCGGCAGCATTCAGACTGAGTCTGCAGGGCTGAGGCTTTGCGCACGGGCGCGCGGGCCAGGCTGGGGAGCTCTTCAGACCGATCCCGGCGCTGACCCGCTGCTTTCTTGTGTTTGACAAAGGCTGAGAAACTTGCAGACTCTTCCAGGAGCCAAGACGGCTTGGCTGGAAGCCGTGCCCCGTCCAGGGGACGCACCTGTTGCCAGACAACGACCCCCGCCTCCCCCCGCCGCCCTCTCCAGCTGTGCGGGCGCGGGGTGTGGCAGCAGAGAGAGCTGCCCCGCGCTGTCGCCCGGTCGTTTGCTCCGGTTCCTCACCGGCCTGAGCCCTCTGAATGGGCCCCGGCCCCACGGCCAAGGTCACGGCGCGTCTCTGGCTGAGGCCCCTTCGGGCTGCTGCAACCCCTGCCCGAGCGGACTCTGCGGCCCCTTCCTCGCGCGCGCCGCCGCGGGTGGGCTGTGGCAGCGCTCGCCCTCCTGAACTCCGCGCTTGCTCCTCCTAGGGTTTGATGCCTACCCCGAGGGCTGGGCGGGAGCGGTGGTTGACCTCCTCGGAGCCAAGAGCTACTCGACAAGGAATCGCGGCGTGGTGGGGGCGCCTCTGCCTTTTGGACCCTGGCGAGCATCAACCCATTTTACTGCGAGCAAAGTTGTGGCTCCTTTGCACACGATCCCTCTTCTTATTGATTCCTCTAAGGACTAGGGCATGGGGAGAGAGCTCCTAGAGTCTGGGACTCTTGGAAGGCTTCACTAAACGAGCTTGCCTGGCTGGGACCTGGCCCTTCAGCTCCCCACACCCACGCATGGCAGCCCCTGGGGAAACAGACCGCGGCTCCCTGGGAGGGACAGCGCGCCGCGCCCCGCACTGCGATCGAGGGCCCTCGGCCCGCAAGCCGCGGATCAGCCACTTTTGGCACTGCCTTGTTTGGGGAGCTAAAAGCTCTTTAGGAGTGAAGAGGCTCTGGTCGGCGCCGAGAGAGGCCCCCGCACCCCTTACACTTAATAGCGCAGCCCCACTCAGGGCTGGTCGCCGCCCGCCTTAGTCTCTGCACGAAAAGGGCGGTTGATGCCGGCTCCCCGAACCCTGGCCCCTGTCTTTCCACCAAGTGAGCTGTTCAGCGTGTGTTTCGAGAACGATTTCTCACCCCCACCCCCACCCCCACCGCTCATCACCGCTTTCTCTACAAATTTGCGGAAATTTTACACCTTACTCCATGTTGTCCACTGAGAAAAATGGACTTAAGAAAAGGTAAAAATACTTTCCAGCAGTCTGATTCTTTACTCCTTCATTTGCAAACCTTCTGCCCTAACTAGAGGTTGCACTTCCCGAAATAAAACTGAGGAGTAGCATTCCCAGCTGGGGCGTGGGAAAGACAGAGGTCGGTGCCAGCAGTCAGGAGGTGGCTCGGGAGAAAAAGGAGGAGGTGGGCGTGTGCGCACTGATCGAGAGGTGGGGAGGCCCTTTCGCCTCTACTAGAGCTCTCCCGGCCCTATACCCCATCTGTGCATCAGCAGGGAAGCCACAGAGGGCTGTGGTCTGGACCACGCCTCTCCCCCAGCTTCGGTCCATCACCTGGGACGGTGTCCAAACATATGCAGATGTTTTGTAACCCTGTTTCTCATAAGCAGCTCGGGGAATGTTGTTGAGCTAAAATGGGTGAGTCTGATGAGTTAAGAAGCATTCCTTTGGCTTGGATATTAGGAGTGTGTTGGGCATCAGTCTTTCCACATCCAAATGAATCTATTGAACTCTATTTTAAAAAAACTTTCCTTCTACTAGAGGGAGGTGATACAAAGATAAGAGACTTGTGTCCAGCCCTTAAGGGTCCTAAGGCCCTGGCCTTGATGAAAGCCTGTTGGCCACTTCCTGTTTTCTTCCATTTCTTTTCTTTCTCTCTTTTTTTACAGAGAAGCAAAGTTCAGTGAAGAAAAAGCCCCCATTCTAATGTCAGCTCTCCCCCACCCCACCAATATTGCCCGTGCTGCTTTTGCAGCGTGACTGCCAAGGAGGCACAGTCTTTTCATTTATTTCATTGTTTAATTTGGGGTAATATTGGGACAGCCCCATCAGGTTTTACCACCATAGTGCACCCACCACCAATTCACCCATATTCCACCACCACAGACCATTGCATTAAGAAGGCACAGCCTTGCAGAACATGCAAACTCTGGACCTTGGGGACTCCCTCTTCTGTTGACTTCTTGGTTTGTGTCAATAGAAAGTGAGGCCTTCTCTTCTCTGCCAGTCCTAAGGACTTTCAGGGACTCCACCCAGCAGCCTGGGATCCAAATTGCCCGAGATTCTGGGATTGTTTCTGTTTCTCACTTTCTATCTGGATACTGAACCCCAACCCAGCATCTGTCTCTGTTAGCTCTGAGCCGGGTGTGTTCCGGTGCCCAGATGCTTTCAGCGGCGGTCCCCGGGGCTCGCTCCCTTTCGGGGGATTTCTGCCTTTCCTCCCCTCGCGCAGCTTAGCTCGTTTCGGTCAACAAAAACGCAGCAAAGGGGAAGAAAGGTCGCGCTGATCTCCGCACTCCAGGCCTCCTCTTTATCCCCAGAATCGACTTCCCGCTGGACTGCAGTGCCCACGCGCAAGAGGCTCTCCAGATCCTTTGGCAGCCAAACGCCACCACACGCGCACTCCTCATTATTCGACCCTGTGCTCCCGCTTTCCCAGGCCAGTCTGCTCCGGGCAGCCCCTGCAGGATGGATGCACCCGGCCAGAAGGCCCGATGTCCAAAATTACAGACGCTTCCTCCTCACGCCTGCACCGAGGCCAGAAGGCCGCCCAGGCGAGCTTCGGGCGGGGACTGCAGCACCATCTTTTGCTATCCCTGGGTCCAGGGGTTTCGGGGAAGCCTAAGCAGGAACAATTTCTCCTGAGCTCTTCACACTCCCCAACTGCCTCCCCGCCCCCTAAGCTGCTTTCCAACCCTCCCCTTCTCAAGTTACTCTTCTGTAACACTAGGATTTTTCCCCCTTGGTTCCAGTTCTAAGAAGTTAGAGAACTGGTGAAAACTGAAATTCTTTCAGTAATCTGCTTTTTAAAATGAAAGGAAAGACATAAAAAGCAACAGATCCATGCCCACAACAGCGTCAGGAGCAAACCTATCGCCAGATACGGACATCCATGGAAACCAGAAGGACACAATAAATAAAATTAACACAGTGTCAATACTTAAAGAGACCTCATGGGGGGGGGAAATAACTTCGGACCACGCACATCAACCCACAGCCCTTCTCCTGCCACCCCAGTGCGACCAACCGGCCCTCCACTCCACATATCTGTTCTTTTTTTTTTAACCCACATTTCCTAAAATTCGGGAGTAGCTATGAAGGAAGGAGACTAACTCAAGTCCACTCTCCAGACCGCGAGGAATCTCTGACAACTGCCTGGATCCCTTTAGTTTCCTTTCTTCCGTTCCTTAGGTGTGATTTGGTTAGGGAAATTGCGAAGGGGCTGGGGTGGAGGCTGGTTTAAAAAAAAAAAAAAATCAGGAAGGCGTGAGCTGGAGCGGTGAGTGTGTCAATCAGAGGGTTTTGTGCCTGGGGGCTCCTAGCGGCTCTGAGCAGAGGTGTCCCAGGGCGGCCCCACAATGAATATGAATAGGAATCCTTGCTAAATGGGACAGCAAAGCGCACCGCCCTGAATGATGGCACGTCATCCTAACCAGCCCAGGATAGATAGGAGGGTTCCTTTTGTCTCTTTTCTCCGCCGCAGCTCTATAAAAGCCCCTCTTTTTCAGCGTGAGGTTAGTTCAAGCACACACCAACTTGCTGTCCAGGAAACAGCCTCACCAGAGAGAGGGGTGTGGGGAGCGAGAAAGGCGGGGAAAGGCAGCGCCTCAGATCTTCTCGCGTCTTGCCGCAGAGACGTGGGTTGCTAGGCTGTTCAGGTTTTTTTTAATTCAAGATTTTCTTTAATTTCCCGCCTAAAGCCTCCCCACCGTAGGGCCGCATCCCCTATAATAAAATGAATTCTGATTCGAGCTCTGTCTCCAGCAGAGCTTCCTCTCCGGACATGGATGAGATGTATCTGAGGGACCACCACCACCGCCACCACCACCACCAAGAGAGCCGCCTCAACTCGGTCTCGTCCACGCAGGGCGACATGGTGCAGAAGATGCCTGGGGAGAGCCTCTCGCGGGCCGGTGCCAAGGCCGCGGGCGAGAGCAGCAAGTACAAAATCAAGAAGCAGCTGTCGGAGCAGGACCTACAGCAGTTGCGGCTGAAGATCAATGGACGCGAGCGCAAGAGGATGCACGACTTGAACCTCGCCATGGACGGGCTGCGCGAGGTCATGCCCTACGCGCACGGGCCCTCGGTGCGCAAGCTCTCCAAGATCGCCACTCTCCTGCTAGCCAGAAACTACATCCTCATGCTCACCAGCTCCCTGGAGGAGATGAAGAGGTTGGTCGGCGAGATCTACGGGGGCCACCACTCGGCCTTCCACTGCGGGACCGTGGGCCACTCCGCCGGCCACCCAGCGCACGCCGCCAACGCCGTGCACCCGGTCCACCCGATCCTGGGCGGCGCGCTCTCGTCCGGCAACGCCTCGTCGCCGCTGTCCGCCGCCTCGCTGCCGGCCATCGGCACCATCCGACCTCCCCACACGCTCCTCAAGGCGCCCTCCACGCCGCCCGCCCTGCAGCTGGGCAGCGGCTTCCAGCACTGGGCCGGGCTGCCCTGCCCCTGCACCATCTGCCAGATGCCGCCACCCCCCCACCTGTCCGCTCTCTCCACCGCCAACATGGCCCGGCTGTCCGCCGAGTCCAAGGACTTGCTCAAGTGAGCAGCGGGCCCGCCCGGCTGCGGAGAAGAGGCGGGAGGGGCCGCGGTGCCGGGCCGGGAGGGCAGAGGGAGGCTGAGCGCTCCGCCGACGGGAGGGAGGCGCAGGTCCTCGTGGTCTCCCGCAAGGTCCGAGAGACCTCAGCTCCCACTTGACCCCCCGGAGGGGAAGGACCGAAAGCAAACTGCAATTTCTAGGTGGTAGCGAAGGGGGACTCGAACCAGACGTCGTGTGTTTTGCATGCATGCTTCTTTTCCCCGTGCCGCGCCAGTGTTTCCCACTGCCATATGCTCTTGTCAAAACTGCATTTGTTGTATAAAGACGGGATGGGTGTCGTTGAAAACTTGCGAAGGGACTTTCGAGTGGGCGTTCTCTTGGCTCTGTTTTCACCTTGGAAAAGACAGCCATCCGTTTTGTGCAAAACAAATGTAAATATTTCCTTGAGATGGATGCAATTATGATTGTCACTAAACTAACGCTCCACCGTGGTTTTTCTACAGACAAGACAGAGAGCGAGAGCGAGAGCGAGAGAGAGAGAGAGAGAGAGAGAGAGAGAGAGAGAGAGAGAGAACGCCAGAGAGAGAGAGAGCCCCCCATCTTTTGAGTTTTGAATCTTAGTTCCGGTCCAGGGCATGACATCTCCTCGTGGATTTTCCTTACGACGCAGTGTAGGTCAAAAGAATGCATGCACGCTTCTAAATGAATCTTGTCTAAACATGTTGTGCAGGCCGTGATGCCATTTTCCTTGTAACAAGGATTTATTAGTGAATTCTCCGAAGTACTCCATATATCTGACTGTGGTTGTATGAAATGAAAAAGGGGGCCAGAGTGCAAAGACCCATACTCACGCACACTTGCTTCTTCCCTACCCCACCCGCTTCAACTCCCTCCCCAAGCTTCCTAGGCTGTTCTAGGGGCCAGCAATTGCAAAGCTTGGGCTCCTGCTACTAAGCTTGACCCACTCCCACCCCACCCCGCCCCTTGCTCAGTGATTCTGCATGCTGGGTCAGCTCTCTCTATCATCAGCTTTGAAAACTTATTGTGGTTTGGGGAGGGGTGCTGTTTTTTATTTTCCTGAACATTTGCTTGAAATATTTTGTTAGGGCCTCAAAGACAATACTTGTCTTTATTTTTTATATATTCTTGATAACTATGATATATTTATTAACAACCAGTGTTTCTGGATGAGATTTCAAATAAAAAAAAAAAAAGAATCTTTAAATCCTGGCTTTGCCTTTGCCTAAAATTTTTGAGGATGGGGATAGTGGGGAGAGAACATGGATCCTGTAAGATGTGCCTGGTAGTGGATGAGAGATTTGGATGGTGGGCACATGCAAAGATTTTTCTCTCATTATTTACAGGTAAAGAGGATGGATACATTAGTGTTAATGATTACTACTAAATATCCTTCCAACAGGGGCCTTGTCCACACTGGTGGTCTTGTGCTATTTGAGCTCCTTATTTCTCTACAGTAATCACAACCTCATAAACTCTGCAGTTGAGATTTTAAAAAAGAAACCTGGAAACTCAACAGGAAATGAGAGAGAGTGTGGGGATGCGCTGGCTGTGTGGGTAACAGAGGAGAATGAAGCAGTAATTTCTTTTCAGTTTAAAGGGACTGCGTGGCCCTCTCTCTTCTTTTAAAACAGGTTAAAATCCAGTATATGTTTTAAAAGTCAGCAGTGTGGTCTTAGAAAATAATCAACACACACGCGCTTGCACACACACACACACACACACACACACAAGCAGGCCTCAGGTAGAAAAAGGGCAGCCCTCCATCATTGTAAGGTGAGCTTGGGCTGAGGCCAGTAATGGTCCAAGTCTCAGCTTCTGCAGTTTTATAGCAGAAATTCTCTCTTCTCCATTAGAAGATTGTGGTTTCAATTTGTTGAATACCTCGGGTTGTCTCTTACATAAATGATGACCAAAACAATGGTCACTTTAGTCCACTGCTTTTCTTTTATCACCCCCACATAAACTTCCAATAGTTTGTATAAGCAAAATTAATATAGCAACAAAGTTTTGTTTATTGGTTTATAGAAAAGAAGAAATCTGCCCCAAGAGCACCCCCCTCTCTTTTTTCACCAAGGACAATAGGAACCTAATTGAAATGTGGCACCCTTTGCTTCTGAAGTAGATGTAACATTACACCCTGTTGGTTGAGGCCTCAGTCTTTTCCATCCAGGACAACAGAGCTGTCCTCTCCAAGACCCAGCATATGGGGTGCACACAGAAGAAGCACCTGCCCCTTCTTCGCCCCCTCCCACGGTGCCTGCCTGGGTGTACCTTTCTAGAGGGCATCTCTGCAGCTCCCCTCCCTATTCTACTCATTCTCTGTTTTTCCTTCTCCCCTGTGTCCCTCTAATTCCCCCACAGCCAAAGTGAGAAAGACCAAAGTGAGGGTCTACAGTGGAGGTTTCTTATTTCCCCTGGTTTTAGGTAGACAAATGGGGGAATAATCGTCTGTTTCCCAAGGGTGATTCATTTCTCGGGGTGAGGAAAGAGCTGTGGAGGATTTATTTGAAACCAACACTAGGCAGTCCTCCAGCCTTTCCCGGTGAGTTTATTATTTAGAAAGAGGAGGGGGGAGAGGAGTTTCATTAATCAGGAAAATGACTTTCCCCTAGCCACTTGCTTCTTTGGAATCCTATTTCCAAAGACCCGATTCTGGAGAAAGACTGACTTTGAAGTAGGCATCTAGAGTTCGAGCTTAAATTGGCAAGGAGTAAGAATTCACTCCTTAAACCAGAGAGTTTAAGTTAGTGCTGCTGGCATAAGAATCCCTTGACCACCTCCAGGGGTCTTGAGTTAAACTCAGAGGGGAAATTTGCAAGAAAAGGAATCTCCAGCCCAGGGTAATCTATCCCAAACTTTCCAACTAAAGCAGAAAAGAGATGAGAGGTCCAGTGACAAGGAGGTCCCCTAACCAGGCTGAGTCCTCTGTGTCACAAAAGTTCTTTTCACTTAGAGATAGGGAGAAAGGTTTTTGTTGTTGTTTTTAATGAGAACTGGATAGGAACTCAAGGAAGAAGGTGATTTGGGAGCCAAGTCATCACAGATTTTTTTTGGTGCATTGAGAAGAGACCATGGCCACCTGGCTCCAGGGGGAAGGGCCTCTGGCTCTGTGGGTTGACTCGCCGCTGGGAGTTCGGAAGGACTCTCACTTACATTTCCCATTAAATTCTGCAAAGACTGAAGCCAGAACAGGATTACAAGCCTTCGAAAGGTTCTTGATGGGGCTATTTTTCATTGCTTATTTGTTGCTTCTCTGAAGTTCTCAAGTTTAAGGCGGTTTTTAATTCAATCTAGAAACATGACCACGATATTTTTCTTCTAGAATAAATATTGCTTTACATTTAAAAAGAAGGCTATAGGCTTGCAGGCAGAGATACTGTGAGAAGCCAGTATAGGTGCCCTTTAAGCCCCAGAACAAACTAAAGGCTGGGGAAAGCCACACAGGGAAAGGGAAAGCAAGACCGACTTCTGCTGAGACCTTTGCTCCAAGCCAGCCTCTCTCACTCCCTTGGCTTCTAGAGCCTTGGGGTTCCTCCAGAAAAGGGGTGGGGAGAGGCCACATGAGGAGGGTCTGGAAACCCAAGAAGTCTTAGCTCCTGCAAGGAGGACTTGTGTCTCTTTAAAGTATTTTCCCAAACTGTTAGGTCCAGCAAGTTTTTGTGGTTTCTACGGACACCCTAGGCAGAAATTGCCAAACCCTTCCCTGGGGAGGGCGCTGGATTTTCTGAGCACTTGGCTAGTCAATAAGATTTAATTGAGCTTTATAGATTCCAGAGATTTGGGGCTCCTCTGTAACCCTCCCTCCACCAGTGTCAAGAGTGGGCTCCCATCCCTGGCACCCAGGCTTGCCCACCCGGCTGCCAACGGCTCCTGCCTCTCTACACCCGGCGAAGTCTGGAGAAGGCCTGGCTGCCCCGGCTCCGGGGAGCCTCCGCGATGCGAAGATGCACAGAGGAAGCTCAGCTTCAGCCCTGGGGATTCTTTGAAGACCCAGTGACACCAAAAAGTTGGTCCCTGCCAAGCGGCGCACCGCTCCGGGGCCCCCTCCGCGCCTGCAACTTGGAGGCCACCGCCCGGCCAGGGCTGGCAAAGCAGACTGTGAAGAGCAACAGCCCGGCCAGGCTCCGACCTTCGCCACGGGGGATTTGGGTCTTTCCAGGTTAGCGCGGGCCGGGTCAGGGCCGGGTTCCGAGGGCTTCGGGAGCCACGCTGGAGAAGGAGCCGCAGCGCAAGGGCGCTGAAATGACTTTGAAAGAAACAGACCAGGAGAGGGGCCCCGGGTGGAGCCGGTGCACCTGCATCTTCCACCCGCCTCCAGGCTGACCTGCGCGAGACCGCTGGCCATGCCCTGCCCTCCCCAACCCTCCCCTGCAACGTTTCTGAGCCTCTGCTGCACCCAAATTCCTTCTAAGTAGCCGAGAGGCGGCGAGCCCGGATGGTTGGGGTCTGCGGAGTATTTTTTTTTTTTCCCTTAGTGAGTTTTGGTTTTCACTCGAATCTTTCCTGGGACAAAGCGGTTGCAGTGATGCCAGGGTCCCAAGTGGATGGAATGCTGGGGATGGCGCGGGAAGAGCAGGAGAGGCTCGGATAACGGCCCTCGGCCCTCGCCGCGCTCCCACCCCTCGCCTTCTGAACTGAAGCCTCCCCGAGTCTCTGGCTTCGTGCTCATCCACTGCGAGAGTGGTTACCCGCTTCTTCCTCTTGCCCCCGTTGGCGGGGAGCAGGGAGCCAGGTGTCCAACCAGGCGTTCAGGCCCTGCGCAGCAGAAACTGGCTCCAAGCCTGGCCGCAGGGGCTCCAGATTGGGGCTGGGTCCCTTGGGAAGCGCTGATGGAGCAACCCAGTTCCTAAATGATCCACCTTCAGGCCCTGAGAGTCCAGGGGTGGGGGTGTAGATGACAAAGGCGCACTGGAGGGACATCGTGGAATAAGCCCCAATTTAAACTGCGCAAACACCTGCAAAGAACCTGGAAATCTCTGGGCGTTGATAGAAATTGGGAAGCGCAACAATTGCAACATTATTACAATAGCAGACAAATCAACACTGGAACCCAGAGTTGCAGGCGCGCTCCATCCCGGGCCAGTCCCCTGCTGACATTAAATGGTTTCTGAATTTCGCTAAGGAGATTCCGTCTGAGTTGGTTGGCTGTGTGGCCCCAGCTGTGGCGCCTTTTCCAGTCGCCTTTCCTTGCCGGGCAACTCACAAAGGACTGTGAACTCTCTCCCCCAGCCACAGTCCCTGGCTCGGAGCCTCTGCTTCTAACCCAGCTCGGGCCCTGTTCCTGTCCCTGGCAGCCGTGCAGGCTAGATCCCCGAGGATCGTGCTCAGAAAAAAAGTTCGAGGAGCTCAGGCAGTGCGGCCCAGTCCAGAGAATGGGAAAGCGGGATCAGCTGGGGCTCACTGGGGGCAGGAGAGGGAGGAGTCAAGATCTGGGCATTCCAACCGGGAGCCTGGATTTTGCTGCTAAATCCTGAGTTAGGTCCTAAGTTAGGGTTTTGCTGCTGCTGAGTCCTGCCCTGAGATAGTGCAGGGGCCGGAGGAGGCCTGATTCTGGGGGCACCACAAAGCTAAGTGCAAGATGTAGCTTTTCAAGCACCTCCTCATCTTCCCTGGGCCTGGAAAACTCCAGAGCCATGTTCTGAAGAAGCAGTGTTCTGAAAGTCCCCTGCTCAGGCAGCCTGCAGAGCAGGGAACACATTTCTGCTTCAGGCAGGCGCCTTCACTCCTTGAAAAGCAAGTTTGGAGAGAGCACATTGGTGACTCTCTTTTCCTGGTTTTTCAGCCTTCCTCTTTTCTGAATCTCTTGGATAAGAACAATTCTCTCTTTTCCTCATTTTTCAGCTTTCCTATTTTCTATCTCGAAAAAGAATAAGGAAGTTCACATCATCCCTTGAACCCACATATAAACCCATGTAGTTCAGCCCCAACTATGTAAATCTTGACATTTCTTCCTTTAGCTTCTCATAATTAATCATTCTCCTATTCAGCAATGAACACTTTCTGAGTGCTTCCGAAGTTCTAGGAACCATGAGGGTAGGGAGATTATGAGCAGCAAAACAGCAAAAGTGAGATACTCATATGCAGAAGGAGTGACCCCAGCCCTCTTGGTCCTCACACCCCAGTGGAAAAACACAGGTCGGCAAAGTTTGATGGTACTAACTCCACCGACAGCAGAAAACCCAGTGCTGCAAACATGTTTTTCCAGAGGCTTTTTCAGATGCTGGAAAGCTCACTGCCCAATTTCTGCTACTACCAGATAGAGAGGACAAGAGCAGATGCCTTTGATTAATATGGAAATAAAAAGAAGCAATGGTGGCAGTACTTAGTTTCAACGCAGTTGTTTAGAGATTTAGTAACACAGAGATAAACTTTAGTCTGGGGCATCACAGTAATTCATGTCTCCATTAGTTATTACCAAATGAGCAAATCGTTTTTCTTTTAACTGGTTTTTAAAAGAAAAAATAAAAGGAGGGGGGGAGAGTGGGAGAAATCTTTTTTTAATGGGATTATGGTCATTATCTACCTCATCTTCTTGGGTCCCTGAGTCACAGAAACTTCCCTCTGGACTCCAGAGTTCACCAGGCTGTGCTCTAAACATAAAACAATCCTGTAATTTCCTTCAAGAACAAAAGTTTTCAAAGAAATGACCTGCATGGTATCCCCCTCAATAAAGCAGAATTGACTTAATGATCTGTTAATTACTCCATCCCTGCAGGGGGAGGGAAGCTGCCCAAAGAATTGCTACAAACCCTCTGTTCATTGAAGCTGTGGTCTATCCCCAAATGTACAGCTGGGGCTGGGCCATTGAAAACCCAGACAAAACAAAATCCCTGATAAATAATCCCACCTAGAACACAAAGATTCAGCATACAATTGTTGAATCTCTGCTGGTCCTCAGAGAAGCTCTGAGGGCGCGCCTTTGGCGCTTCCGGTAATCTTTAAAGCTGGAGGCCAGGGGTTCCTCCACAAAAGTTAAAAAAAAGATTGTTTGACTTTTCTGTCCCCTTATTCTTTCTTTTTCATTTGAGACTCTAATACTTTTTTTAAAAAAATCTAGTCTTCTTTCATATTAATTAAAGTTTGTTTCATCATTTAATACATTTTTGATTTGGTGATCTTCCAGTTGTTTCTCTCTTAATGATTTAAACCAAAAAAAAAAAAAAAAACAAACCAGAATTTCAGTGTCAGTAAAAAAGGACAAACTAGAGAACAAAAAATAAGAGGCAGTTTCAGATTATTATTCTCTGTGACTTCTGCACAGCTGTAAGCTAACATCTGCATCATGCAATTAAATATATTCCTAAAATTAAAATTTTTAAATCCATGCAAATTCAGTTAATTTGTCATTAGAGACAATTAAGCAAAAAATAAAAAGAATCAATTTTTGAATCATCTCTTTAAGGAAGAAAATACAGAGAGATATTCTAATCTGATTGAGAAGATTTTGGTCTCAGCTTTGTATATATTTGGCCTTTGCGGCTTCCATTTAAATAAAAACATTCAGAAGGGTGAGATCTTGCACCTATAGAGTTGGGTATTGTGAAAGGGATCAAGAGGAGGATAAGATTTGTTTTGAAAATCTGTAATTTATCTGAACTAGGCAGTATCAAGACACATGGTTTACCACATCTACCAACACTTCATAAGGAAGTGTCCTTAAGGGTCATGTGGTAATTAAAGTCAACCTTTGCCTTCCTTGTCATAGCCGACTAGTCCATGCATGGTATAAAGCATGGACGTGAGGGAGGCTGGCTCAAAGGTGATTGGTAGAAAACTGTGCCCACAACTGTGTTTCATGCAGAGTAATGGCAAATACACACTTATCTAATTGCAAAAATCCACAAATCCTTTAAATCAGAAAGATACCCATCATTTAGATTCAACTTGACCCCTTAATCAATGGTAAATTTTGGTTTTGGTTCTCTGTCGATTTCAATTACCTGGAATAAGGGCTCTAGACACAGAGTGATAGTGTGACACATAGAGTCTGAATAGTGTTGTTTTTTCCAATAAAATTCATACAAAAGTCTGTCTTTGCATGTCTACTCAATGATGTCCTCATCATGTCCTCATGCACTCCCCACAGAACTAGAGAAGTTACAAAAAAGAAAAAGAAGCCCTCCTTCTTGCCAAACAGTTTATGGGGAATCCTAGCGATAGAGCAGGCAGTTTGTTTCTAATTTTTGCTAGAATTTCATTATGAATCAATTAGAATCCAAGGTTGAATGAAGTACAGTTTCAGAAATTATGCTGGTTAGACCAAGCAATGTAAAGACAGGTTAGTTTCTCTTTCCATCTCTGCAGAGATCAATGTACTCAGGAACCAATGTCCTTCTCCAAAACCTCTGAATTGCCAAATCAAAATCCCAAAATAGGAACTTTCCTCATTTTTGCCCATGGGTAATTGATTAATTAGCATTTCCTTCACCTAAGAGTGTTGTTTGCTTGACTTTTCAATGAGACATTTGACCTTTTCAGGGTTACAGAGTACAAAGACTTAAGATCAGTAACTTCTCATCATTATTGATATGGGCCTATTTTGAAATTGAAAATAGTAAGAAACATTTACTGTATTTTATTACTAGAAACACTAGCTCTCAACATAAGGAGTTTGTGAAGGATTGCAATTTTAAGGAAAACACTAGCAGTGCAAATTTTGGGATATATTTTAAATAATGCTAACTTGTCCTTGAAGCTGGCAGTAATGGGGAGCAGGCACAGAGGAGGGAGGGAGACAGAAGAAAAGTGCTTTCTCTGAGCTCTCACTATGCAGACCCTCAACTTCATCAGTTCATGGAAGGAGAGATCACAGTGCGAGGAGCTTTCCTTAGAGCTATTTACTCGAGCACTAACTTTCTTTTCTTTTTCTATAATTTACTTTCTCTGAAATTTTATATTATGGTTGCTCATTTAAAATATATACTATTGTGGGCTAAAGGGATGTTCTAGAGCTTGTTAAAGTTAAAATTATGTTCAATGAAACATTCGATGAATCAGATCACAATAACCTTGAAAAAAGACATCAGCATAAAAGATAGAAGGTGGACTCTAAAACAGGCATGAAATGAATTTATTAAAGGGAGTAGGAAAGACAAGAAATCGGTGGCTGCTTTTTAAAAATGCAAAACATTTCTGATGGTAACAGCATCGGGACTTACCCTCCCTAGTTTAGTTGTCACATATACAGGCTTTGGGTCATTAAGGCATCTGTTTAAAGAACTATGCTTTGCCTGCATTCAAGAAATAAAAGACTTGTGGGTGGTTTTCTCTCTCGATAGTCTGTTACTTAATTTTCCTTTCTTCCTCTATTTCTTAACCTTGCTGCACAATCATATCATCATCTTTTTGTTTCCTCTCTTCTACCTTTCTGCTTCCAGTCTCTAGTCTCCATTCCAATTCATCACTCCTTTCTATTTGTCCATTTCTTTGGCCATTTCATTGCTTTCAGGGAGCATGGGGTTGACATTCCACTAGTCTTTTCCCTCTTATACACCATCTGCCTATCCTCCAACCAGTTTCAGTTCCTGGGAAGTCCTCAACACCCTTTGCATAGCTTTACCCTCAGCCTGCGTTAGATTATCGAAAAATGACTTACATAGGTGTGTATTCCAGAACTAAGGGTGTTCAAAAGTGCTTTAACTTTCAAAACAGTGTTATCATGTGATGGGATATTGTGGTAGATGCTGTTATGTCTTATCAGCTTGTGTTGACTTAGGGAAACATTTATGTTCATAATCACACAAAGTGTTTAATATGTGCCACTTATGGGTTTAATTTTTTTATATTTATTTTTTATTTTTGCATACAAGAACTGGGTTGTAGGTCAGAGGTGCAGGGAGTGTGTGTGAGAGGATCCACCAGAGACAGAGTGGGGAACAGAACAGGCAGAGAGACTGAAATACACTGCTGAGGGGAGCAGCAAGAGAGTCAAGAGAGGTCGGCTGCACCACATGGGTAGCTCCCTGGCTGGCTAGGGGATGGAACTCATGCTGCAGAGGCTGTGGATAGCTTCATAGTGCTGTGCTTAATCCCTTGCGCCACCAGGGAACCCCATCCTGCTGATTCTTATGCACTGCCATTTCCTCATTCAATGTCCTTGCCCAGGTCTGGCTATGGTGTGGCATTCTGAGGGCACAGTCAAGAATAACAACGATGTGGTGTCACCCCTGAGAAAGTGTAGCCCAGTGGGGAAAATAATCAAGCAAATTGCAAAACATGTATTTATTATTCATTGCTTATTTTTTTTAGAGGCATGTTTTATTTATTTATTTGTTTGTTTTCTTTATACATGCATTGGGTACAGTCAGAAGTGCGGGAGGGTGAGAGAATTCACCAGAGCCAGAGTGGGGAGCAGAGCAGGCAGAAGGACCGAAGTACACTGCTGAGGGGAGCAGCGGGCGGCAGGAGAGGTCAGGAGAGGTCTGCGCGCCATGTGGGACCCTCCTCTGGTGGCCGGGGAGCAGCCGGGGATCGAACCGGCATCACAGAGGTCGCGGGCAGTTTCACAACCCAGTGCTCAACCGCTGCGCCACCGGGGAGGCCCCATTGCTTATTTTTTGTCCCCTCCTTAGAATGAGATCAGGGTGACTTATCTATCCTGTTTACTTTATCCCCAGGAATGGTTTACTAGCAGTTAAGTGCATGGACACTGGACATGGGCTGAGTTTGAATTCCAGTTTGGTCACTTAAGTGCTGTGTGACTTTGCGTAAGTTACCAAACATCTCTGAGCCTTGGATTTCTTAAAACTGGAATGACGTTAGTATTTAACTTGTAATGTTGTAGCTATGATAAAATAAGTTCAGATATAAAGTACATAAAACATTGCATGGCACATGTTAAATGTTATGTGTGCCATCTATTCATTAACTTAAATCTATGTTGAAAAAGATTAGTGGATGAATTGCTGTTCCTCTTGGCTACTGGGTCTCACTTGTCTCTACAGCATCATATCTTGCTGCACCCCACTTTAACTGTTTACACACGGGAATTCTACACTCCCACTGCACTGAAAAGTCTATTGAACGTCCTCTGCTCTTTTGCTTCTAGACATGTTTCTGTTGCTGCCTCTCAGCTGACATCTGCACCTAACAGCACAGCTTGACACACTCCTAGGAAGGCAGGGTTTAATGCTCATAGGGATCCTGTAGTGCCCTCTGTCGCGGTGTTTCTCACTAATACTAACAGCTAAGGAGGAGATGCATGAAAAAATCCAAGCAACAGAACAGCTTGAGTTTGACTTGTTTAATAAAATTCAGCAAGAGAAGCAGGGAGGGCTTCACTGAAGGGTGACACATGAGCTGTGACCAGAAGGAAAAATGAGATCAGAGAAACCCAGGCAGTGGGAAGAGGCATATGTGGTCAGGTGGTGGACATGTGTGATAGTTAGATTTATGTCCCCCTGGCTGGGCTAGGGTATCCAGTTGTTTGATCAAACACTGTTCTCCATGCTGCTGTGAAGGTATTTTGTAAAGGTGGTTAACATTTGTAATCACTTTACTTTACGTGAGGAATTACTTTCCATAGCCGGTGGGCCTCATCTAATCAGTTGAAGGTCTTAAGGGCAAAACCTGAGGAAATCTGCATCAGGACTGTAACAGAGCTCCTGCCTGCATTTCCAGCCTGCTGGCTTGCCTGCAGATTTTAGGCTTAGCAACCCCACATTCAATTCCTTAAAATAAATCTCTCTCTCAATTGTGACCAAATTTCTTTCCTCATGAAAATTTTCTGTTTATATCAGAATGCATGCACATCTCTACATTTTTTTTTTTTTAAGATTTATTTATTTATTTATACAAGCACTGGGTACAGTCAGAAGCGCGGGAGGGTGAGAGAATTCACCAGAGTCAGAGCAGGGAGCAGAACAGGCAGAAGGACCGAAGTACACTGCTGAGGGGAGCAGCGGGTGGCAGGAGAGGTCTGCGCGCCATGCGGGACCCTCCTCTGGTGGCCGGGGAGCAGCCCGGGATCGAACCGGCGCTGCAGAGGCTGCGGGCAGCTTCGCAACCCAGCGCTCAACCACTGCGCCACCAGGGAGGCCCTCTACATATTCTGTGACTGATAACAAATGATTAGTAAAGAGAGGCTCAGCCCCTATCCTCACAAAGCTCCATTAAATAGAGACAAACATGAAACAACTGATTACACAATTAAGAATTTAATTTCAAGGGCAAAGACGTCTCTTTATTCTTCTTTATGTCCCCTTAAACACCAGCATCAGACGGAATGTAAGAAACACTAAGCAAATATTTACTGACTGAGAAAATGATATTTGGAGTCAGGAAAACAGGATTCTAGTGCCAGTTCTGTCCTAGTCAGCTGTGCAATGGGTCCTACTGCCTTCCTCTGAACTTATTTCCTTCTACATGAAATGAGGGCATTTGGGATAAATGTTTTTAGGTTCTTTCTTTTTCTACTTATATGGGATTCTTTGAGAGCAAATAGAAGGCTGGTAAGGATAAAAGGCTAATTAATGATCTACTGATGAGAGCAGCAAACATCAGAAATACAGTCCTAGAAGATGACTTTTTATTTCAGGCAACACGTGAGTGAGAATGCTAGTATCCCCAAAACCTCATCCCAATCTTCAGCTGCTGGTACCTTAGTGGGGATCTTGAGAGTCACGTGAAAAGAGCACGGAAACCATGGGAGTGTTTGATACCTTCCGGTTTATAGAAGCTCAAATTAGAATGTTTAAGTCAGAACAATGTTTTTGTTTTCCCTTATAAAGACCATTGGAAGGAGAAAAATTAGGATTTTTCCAAGATGAGAATTTACCTTTTCTCTATATTAGTATAGTGTTTCTATATTTAATTTTATACAAATCAGTTTGAAGAAACAATTGACTGTATACTGCTCTTTCTGTACTCAGATTAATATTATTTTTTACTTGCTCAAAACTATCTTTCTTTTTTTTTTTTTTTTTTTTTGGTCTTTAAGATCTTTACAATTTTATTTTATTTTATTTTTTTTTAAATATTAAATTTTATTTTTATATTCCCCCATACAATTGCAAACGCCCCATTCTGACCCCAATCCTTCCCCTCCCGCCCCCCCCCCCCCCAAAAAGTGTCTCTGGTTCATAGTTTTTTTGTTGATTTTGATTTTCACTTTCTTATATTCATTTTCCTGGTCCCTTATTTAAGTTTTCTAGATTCCTGCTATGAGTGAGACCATCCGGTATTTTTCTTTTTCTTTTTGGCTTATTTCGCTGAGCATGATCCCTTCCAGTGCCATCCATGTTGCTGCAAATTGCATGTGTTTATCTTTTTTGAATGCTGAGTAATATTCATGGTATATATGTACCACATCTTCTTGATCCAGTCATCTATTTTTGGGCATTTGGGTTGTTTCCAAAGCTTAGCTATTGTAAACAGTGCTGCTATAAACATAGGAGTGCAGGTGCTCTTTGGAATTGATGTTTCTGTGTCCTTTGGGTAAATACCTAGGAGTGGAATTGCTGGATCATATGGAAGCTCTATGTTTAGTAGGTCCAGAAATCTCCACACAGCTCTCCATAGTGGTTGGACCAGTTTGCACTCCCACCAACAGTGCACAAGAGTTCCTTTTTCTCCACATCCTCGCCAACATTTGTTGTTGCTAGTTCAAAACTATCTTTCTTTGACAACAAAGAAGAACAAATTTTTCATTAAATAATGAAGATGTGGTGGGGTCTATTATGTGGTAGGTTCTAAAGATACTTCAGTAAACAATATTGGTTAAGTTCTTGGATCTTCCAGAGTTTATAATCTGGTATTATTATCAAAAAATACAGTTCTCTCTGTGGGACTTATTGGTTTATGTTCTTTCCCCCAATCTATGTTAGACACTTAGTATTTTACTAATTAATTTGTGAGATCTCTATTAGAAGGAAGTTTTTTCTTAAAAATACCTTTTCTAGCTTGTCTTTGGCCTTTTAAGTTTGGTTACACTTTAATTCATAAAGAATTTACAGTTACATATAGTTATAGATGTGAATATATTTGTTTTTGATTATTTTTAAGTTTTAGCAAATCCACCTATGCACGGAAATTGATATGTATTGATCTTTTGTATTAATAATATACACATAATGAGACTCAATAATACTAACTAGTATTAACCAAGAACTAAAATTATCTTTAAAAAATTTATTATATTTAATTCTCAAACTCGCTTCAAGTAGCCATAATTTCCCCTATTTTATGAATGAGCAGTGGTTTGTGAATTATTTTGAAATGTGGTGCAATGTCAGGACCAAAATAAATTTTCTCCTTCATAACTAATCATACTTCCCAAAATGATTTATTGATTTTTCCCTTCTCATTCTCGTTATTGAGTATGTCTCAGCAACATATTCAACATTTTTATGTTGTAAAGACTGTGTAATCATGGCTCCCTTCTACATAGTAAGTACATTAGGAGGTGCTCCTTCATCTTTTTTGGGGGGTAACAAGAAACACTTTTTAAAAGATATTTTTAATATGAAAATTTTCTACTCATTCCTTTTTTTAGTCTCCTTTCTTAAAGACCTCAAATAAATTTCTTTTAGTTATAATAATTATACTAAGAACTTACTTTAGAAAAGTAAGAAAACTAATGAACATAATAATTTTAGGTCAGCAGGTTGGTTCTGTTCTTCAAGAATTATTTCAAATTAAAAAGATAATTTTTAATTAGTTTCTTTAATTTCAACGTTCCTAATTTTTTCTTAATTTATCTAATATCTAGAAAATGACATGTGTGCTAGTAGATGTTTTGCTAAGGTTTCAAACAAAGATTCACTCTAATTTTTACTCTTTGCCAAAGTGGATGTGGTGAACTTGAGGCAGCTTTATGCAGATGAATAGTGTAAATGACCCAACTGTGCTCCAGGGGTTCAAGCCCCACCTCCTTTTAGTTCCATTAATCTTCAGGACACAAAATTACTGCCATAGAAGAGAAGGGAGTGAGACAGTTTATGATAGACTTGAAAAGAGGCAGCAGAGTGTGGATTTCTCCTTTAAAAAAATTTAAGATGCTTCTGAAACTAGTAGGAAAAAATTATTGGTCACTGAAGAGAACCCCCATTGTAGCTAATTTGGGTTGTTCTTACATGAGTCAGTTTTCAAGGGTCTCTATGACATCCCCGCCACCTTTTACTGCCAGGCTGCTCTCTGTGGAAGTGAGAAGACATGGATTTTCAAGATGTCATTGGCTGATCAGCCAACCTCGGTGACCAAGCAAACTCAGGTCTGCAGTCTCAGAATTTGCAGGGGCCTCTCACACCTCCAGCGCGCATTGAACTTTAGCCCTAATTCCATACAAATCGTTGTCCATACAGTTTAACACTTGACTTCATTAAAAACAACAACATGTCTCTTAAATCTTTCATTCAAAAAGATGGCTTGTTGCAGAAATCCAAGGAAGTAAAGACACTAAATCTCAGTTCCTTGCTTTACATATATCACCACCAACCGGCTTGTAAATTTTAGTCAGTCCTCAAACCAGTCTTTTAAAGGAGCTGAAAAATGTCCCTGTGCCCTCAAAGGACACACCTGTTATCTGAAACAGTTTTTAACCAGCTTGTTAAGCAGCTTTGACAGATCAAAGACCACAGACAATGGACACAAACTTTAACAATAGCGTAGCCTTGAGCAAAGGACCCTGTCAAAGCCAGGCTTGTGCCCCTGGCATTATGGCCGGCAATTGAAAATAAATTTTACTTGAATAAGTACCTCAGCCGATCAGAGGCACTGCCGCTACTGAAACAAAAGCAGTTGGGGATAAGTTATTGACTCCACTGACAGCCTGAATGAACTTCATTATGCCAGCCCACTCTTGGTAAATGTGTCAGGTTTTAAACTGAATTAGGTGGCAGGTGCATGGACCATTTTCCTGCCCCCCTTGAGACAGCAGACAGCCAATCATCACCTGATTCTACAGACAAATGTTTAGATTTGTTTTTCATATTGCACGGCCATAAGTGAAAGCACATTTAAATCTTTTTTCTCCACTCCTCCATCACTGCTGTGCTATGTTCCCTGAGCAGGTCAGACCAACATGTTGGTGTAATGGGATTCATAAAGACCTGGACTCCCCCAGCCAACCCTCCTCTCCCTCCAAGGCACAGATTTCAGGGATGATCTGGATTCTTCACTTGAGGTTATTGGATTTCAGCTTTGGAACAGAAGCTACTCTTCTGTTCTAAGAGATTAAAATGGAAAAACACACATCCGAGGTCTCTTCCATCTTAAGAATTATGAAAGGACAAAGCTTGGCCGTTCCAGGTAGGTTTTGACCAGAGGGAGTAGGTGATGGATTGGCTTTTCAGTTGGGAGCTAGAAAACAGAATTCAGATATTTTACTCTCTAAAAGGTATTTCCTATCAGCAAATCTTGTAACCACTGCCAAGACCCATGAATCCAAGCAGAGAGTCAATAAAACTAATATTTTTCTACTGTGTATATTCTCTCTCTGTGTCTCTTTCTCATCTACTTGTATATTTGCCTTTAAAACATTTTGTTTTATGGTCTTCCCTGGCCTATAAGGATAAATGCAAGATCAGCTAAACTTTAGATACTTTGATGCCAGCTCTCATTACTAAATCATGAGACACAGGACTATTAAGACTCCTAAAAATGAAAACCCAGACTTCCAACCAGAGAGGGAGAGGGTTGGCATATGCCTTTGGCTGTATGCCTTATTAAAGTTAATGAGCAAGAAAGAGTCTCTTTTCCTAAGTAGTGTCTTAAAGACCTGAAATCTTTCCTCTCAGTAAAGTATCTTTTATTTCTACATAATTTCTCATCACTCTTGATAAATACCTGTATTTTTCTTGACATCTACTTTGAATAGTAAAGTAGAACTCTTTCTAGAAATTGTCCTGTCCCCTCATCCTCCCCATACAGAAATAATATTTTTTAAATCTCAAACTAAAACATCGAGATATGCACAACATGATTCAAACCTCCAAAGAAACTTTATTTCCTTCTAGTCTGTATTTATTGATATTTCATAATAATTTTTGATGGAGTCAGTGGCTTAGTGTTTGCATTTTAGTATAAAGATGGATTCGGATTTACCACTTCTAGAAAAACATTGATATTCTATAATTTACATCCATGTGAATCTGGATGACCAGGACATACTGACCAGGAATACGAAATTGGTTTCCTTTAGGTCTACCTAGAGGCTGTCCTGAGTTAAACAGACCGGGGCTCTACAGTGGCTCTCACTTGCTGGAGCCTATCCTCCCCCAAACACAGCAGATGGTGTTTCATAGTTGGTCACAAATGGCTGTCAGCGAGTGTTTGTCTGCCTGCCAGTAACCTGTGGTTCAGGGACTCCCTCAGAGAGTGTACCAGCTCTGACTCTGCTGATAACAGCATCTGAGAAAATGATCCGTCCTTTCTTGTCAGGCACAAAATTAGCCATCTCACTTTCAAACTGTTGACAAGGGGGACATGAAAGAAACAAGGACTGTGCCAGCCCAGCTGATGTTTCCTCAGCTCTGGTTGTATGGGCCTAACGCAGATGAATCTAAACGCACTTTATGACAATGGTGCTGTCACCAAATCGACGGTGTTGGAGCAACCCCAGTTCTGGTACCAGCATGTCCTGCAGTGACTTGGGGAATGCTCCATCGGGCAAGTTTTGATCTTTGAAGCAACAGATATTTTCTCACCCCAGGGTCTCCATCCGACATCATTCTGAAATGGCCATTAGTGGCCTGGCCTTGGATGAAGGGGGAGAAAGAACAGAATTGCAAAGTGTCCCAGTGGCTCTGGGCACTGCCCCCAGCAGGACGTGCTAGCCCTTCTGCCCCTGTGGATGCAAACAGTCTTAAAGCACAAGATGCAGTCACTGATGAACCAAAGGGGGAAAGGGTGAGGGACAGTGGAGGGTGAGAACGAGGGAGAAAGGAGTGGAGACTTAAGAGGGGATTTAGAAGAAACAAACATTTACTGAGACTCTGTATGACCAGGCGCTGGGCTGGTGTTGATGCATCAAATGTGTAATCCTCCAGCAATTTCATCAATTGGGATTCACCACCCCTCTGTTAGATGAGGAGAGCAGGGTTCTGCAAGCTTAAGCAAGGTCTCTAGAGTCCCCAGACTAAAAAGTGACAGAACCAGCATTCCAACGCTGGCCAATGCAGTTCAAGTTAACCAACTACATTGGATTGTTAACCAAATGCATTGGATTGCACTGGATTGTAGGGTTCCTGATTTGGAAGCTGGCTTTGCTTCCTATTGGCTGCAAAAACTTGGGGGAAATTGCTTAACCTCTCCATGCCTCAGTTTCCTCATTTCTAACATGGGCTACTAATAATACCTACATTCCATTGTTATTGTGGAGGATGAAATAAATTAATATCTCAAGTACCTTGAGCAATTCTTAGGCAATAAAAAATCTGCTAGTACATGTTTTTATTCTTTCTTCACTGCTCTGCATTTTCAAGTATTTATTTCAATGTTTGATAGCAAATAGCCCTTCTAGAATCTTCAGTATAACAAAATATTTTTGTTCTGACACTGTTTATTTTCTTGCTTGATATTTTTTAAGCAGATGAATTTGAATTCTAAATATGTCTTATCAGTTAAGTGTAGAAATGTAGGAAAAACAGTGATTTTTATATCAGAAAGTAATAGAATCTTACTTACGCCATCTCCTAGTTGTGTAATCCTAAGCAGGTTACTAAACCTCTTGCTTCCGCAGTGTGTCCATCTACAGAATCAAAAATACTTAATTTATGGAACTTCTCCAATGATTAAATAACAAAAGGAATGTAAGGTGCCTAGCACAAAATAGGTATTCTTTAATTATAGTTACTATTATTTTACTAAACTGGCTTATATTATGTAGCTGCCTATGTATGTCAACTCAAGCGGGTCATAGATGCTATAACCTGAATGTCAGGGGGACTTGCACAGATTGATGAAGCTGAAGACTGAAGCTGCCCTAAATGTATCTCTTTTTCCACCTATGTCATTTCTCACATTTAATTCCCCCAGAAGCAATATCTGGGTAATGACCACCAACTGCCATAACCATTTTGTCTGGCAAAGGAGTTTCAGTTCTTCACCCTAGATTGTGCCCCAGCTGCTCTGAGTGAGGAGATGCTGGGGCCTCAGGGAGTCAGGAATGGGCTCCCTTTCAAATAGCGCTAGCCTGTCAGGTGAGGTCAGTTTGGTGATTTGGGAAACATCCTTCGACCCTGTAATCTCTCCAGGAAAAATGATAGGAGCCTCCTGCCAATTGTTAATGATAATGGTCTTATAATTCCAACACCACATTTTACCCGGGAGGATCCCAAATGCTTTGCAGATCTACAAATTGCTTCACCCACTTTGCCCAGAGGTGTTAGGTGGAGGAAGCTTGGAACACAGCCATTACCGGGAGCGTTACCCTCATATTTTAAAAAGTATGCCAAAATGTGTTCCAGTAACTATAAAACATAGGAATGCAAATGTCATACTTAAATGCATTACTTACTAACTAAAATAGGAGTGAAAACATTCTTGTCCAAAAAATTATTCATTTTACCACTTCTTTTTGCAGAACTCGCAAATGAGCATAAGCTTAGGTTTACTGTCATTAGTACCTTAGAAGGATCTTCAGGGGCAACAATTCTTAAAATACTAAAAAGAACAGAAGGTAGTTCTGAAATTATGAAATAAATTAAGGAAAAATGATGGCAGATTTATAAAAATAGCCCTGACATGGAGTTTTTCAGCCATACTTCAATCCCAATAATAAGCAATCCCAAACGTTGGTGGTTTAAAGTAACATTTTCCTTGTATCTCATCTCACACTTGTGTTTACCAGGCATTTGGGCAGAACATGGTTGGGCCCTGAGTTCCACTTGGCATTGACAGTGGTCATTCAGTGGTACTCTGAATGCTTGACCACTTGGTGGTGGCTTGGCTAGCCACATGAATACCTGGAGTCTTGGCTGAAATGGCTGGGACACCGGGCTGGAGGTTCACCCAGCCATGAGATGCTAAAAGCAAGTGTTCCGAGAGAGGAATGGAACCTTCCTTCAGTCTCTGAAGGTTGGGTCCACCTCCACTTGTGGTCAGTTAGTAAAAGGTGTAAAACCACCGATTCAGATATGAGGGAATAAGATGTAGCCCTCTGTTCTCAATGAGAAGAGTACTAATGACTTTTTGCTTTTGTTTGTTTGTTTGTTTTTAGTTGGCCACATTTTACAGGCATAAAAGCAGCTTGAGGCAGAAATTGACATGGATATCCATACTTTGTTTTGGCTTTCTTCTTTTTTTTTTTTTGAAGATTTATTTATTTATGCATACAAGAACTGGGGTACAGGCCAGAGGTGTGGGGGGTGAGAGGATTCACCAGAGACAGAGTGGGGAACAGATCAGGCAGACTGACTGAAGTACACTGCTGAGAGGAGCAGTGGGCGAGACAGGAGAAGTTTGCTGTGCCATGTGGGTTGCTCCCTGGCCAGGGATTGAACTCATGCTGCAGAGGCTGCAGACAGCTTCATAGGTTGCATCTTAACCCCTTGCGCCATCAGGGAGGCTCCTGTTAAAAAAGTTTCTAAACAGCAACTTTCAGTTTCCAAATTTTTGTATTGTAGTCTAATAGCACCCAGTTGGTGATCTGCATGGACTGGAGAACACAACTTTGAAGAGAGCTGCTATGTTTCTACTTCTTGTAGGTATATTATTTTAGCTGTTTCTTGATGTTATTTTGTTTACTTCTACTTACAGGCATGTTTTCCCATTCCATGGTTTTTGTACACAGCAAATATCTTAACCAAGCAAGATCCAAAAGGAGAATTCTGGAACTAAGAGATGCTCCCAATGATAAAAATTGATGGAAATTTTAGAACTGTGCTAGCCAAACCATTCTGAGTTAAGGTGCATCACAACACCAGGGAAAGGATCTTGTTGATTCATTCAGAACATTACTGCATCCTGTAAGAGGAAATTCCAACTTTACTAAGAGCTGACTCACAGATGGTATTAATATTGAATCTTCAATGGGACATTCCATTGTTGTAGTGAGGTGTGTGTCATTATTAGTAAATCCCAAGATCCTACAGCCCATTCCCCAGTGTAGAAGAGACTGGCATTCACAGAACAAGTCATCTTTTAATATTAAAAGTCTTCTGTCACAGGGAAGTGAGTTGGGTGAGCATTCAAATAGCATACACACATGCTTGCACCCTGGTCTGATTCTGAGAGATCCACTCCCATACCCCTTCCTCAAGTGCTGTCATGAATTGTCTAACTTTTTCTTTCCAGGTTCCAAGGGATTGGCTAAATTATAGCAAATTATTAAGAAGGAGAGTACTATTGCTCATTTATCAGTGACATCTAGTAAAACAATTGTGATTCTTCCCTCTGTGTGGAATTTCCTTCCCCATTGTCCTTAAGAACCTCAGTGTTTTCTCAGATTGTGCTTCTGTGTTACCTAAACTTCTCAAGTGGATTCCTGAGCTCTCCCAGAGCTATTGTCTTTTGTAGACAACTGTCTAGTTATTGATCATCACAGGGGGACTGAGATAGGAGTCTTCTCCACCATCTTGGTGACATCCATTATAATTCCTTTTATACATTGCTGGATTAGATTTGCCATTATTTTGTTGAGGATCTTGCATCTATGTTCATGAGAGATATTGATTTGTAATTTTTGTTTCTTGGGATTGTCTTTTGTTTCTTTGTCTTGGTATTAAAATAATGGTGGTCTCAGAATGAATTAGAAGACATTTTTTCTCCCTCAATCTTCTAAAAGGGATTATGGAGAATTGGTATCATTTCTTTTTTTTTTTTTTAAGATTTATTTATTTATTTGTTTGTTTGTTTATTTATTTATTTATACAAGAACTGGGGTACAGGCCAGAGGCGCGGGAGGGTGAGAGAATTCCCAGAGGCAGAGCCGGGAGCAGAACAGGTAGAACGATGGAAAACACTGCTGAGGTGAGCGGCAGGCGAGACGGGAGAGGTCTGTCGCGCCATGTGGGTTTCTCCCTGGCAGGCCAGAAATCAAACCCGCATTGCAGAGGCTGTGGACAGCTTCACAGCACTGTTCTCAACCCCGCTGCACCACCAGGGAGGTGATATCATTTCTTCCTTAAATATTTGATAAAATTCTCTGGTGAAACTGTTTTTTAAATTTGGGGAAAACTGTTAATTCAATTTCATTAATAGATATACTTCTATTTAGATTATTTCTCCTTGTGTGAATTTTGTGCTTTGTTTTTTTCAAGTAATTAGTCCATTTTACCTAAGTTACCGCATTTGTAGTTACAGAGTTGCTCATGTTTCTTTCTCTGCCTTTTAAATTGCCCATGGCTGAGTTGGAATGGCCCATCTCATTTCTGCAATTAGTAATTTGCATCTTCTCTCTTTTTGTCTTGATTAACCTGGTTAGAGGTTTATCAGTTTTATTGGATTTGTCCATTTTCCCTATTATTTCCTTGTTTTCCATTGTATTAATTTCTGCTTTATTTTTGTTTCTTCTGCTTACTTCAGGTTTTATTGCTCTTATTACTCAGTTTCCAAAGATGGAAACTAAGATTCAGAAACTAAATGCAGATTACTTAGGTCTTTATTCTTTTCTAATATTTCATACCATAAATTCAATGTTATTCAATGCTATAAATGATATCATACAGTGTGATAGATTTCTCTTTAACTCTACATGCATGAATTTTTTAAGATTTAATTATTTATTTATACAAGCACTGGGGACAATATGCAATCCCCTCCTTCTGAGGGGAGCAGCGGGCGTAGCAGGAGAGGTCTGCACGCCATGTGGGACCCTCGCCCGTTGGCCTCTGCAGCAGGCAGCTTCACAACCCAGCGCTCAACCGCTGCACCATCAGGGAGGCCCTGCATGAATTTTTTAAAGTTATATGTTCATCTTCTTATTTTCCTTTTGTTCTCTGGTCCTTTCCTGATGGGCTAATATGCTGTTTGCTATTTGGCAATGTTTGTTATTGCTTTCAAATATCATGGTTTAGTTATTAACATTTTATTCAGCTTACATGAGTATGTTCAATTTGTGATCACGAATGGCAAAAGCATACCAGAGTGATTTATTTAATATCTTGATTGTATCGCCATGCCTATGACTCACTGTAATAAAATAATACACAATTTTAAGGTCTCATTCCTAAATCTTCACTTCTCTTGTACTTCACTGCCAATGCTGAACAGAATCTCAAATGTTTCACTTTGTGGATCCCATTCACACATTAATTTAGTGATTCTATTCTCCATTTCTAGTCTCCTTTTGGCTAGCTTATTTCTGGATTTCTGTTTCAATGAATCACAGCATTTAACCAAGCCCAGAAAATGGGGACACATCCAAGGTCATTCCCTCTCCCTCAGCTTCCAATGTTAAATCACTCATTAAAAGTCTGTAAATTTTATCTTCTAAATAGCGCATAAATCCTTAGTCCCACTATCTTAGTTTAAGAAGAACTGCAATTACGAGGCATCTTTACTTGGCCTGAAAACTAAGAACAGGTTTTTCTCCTTTTAAGTAGTGTGTGTGTGTAGGGGGTGGTGGTGGTGGAAACCACTGTTCTCATATTAGTCTAATACCATTTAAAGTAATTCCATATTATTTTAGAATAATATTTTGTAACATGAGAGATTTGAAATTCAAATTTCGGGATCCCTAATTTCTTGAAACACAGTCACGTTCATGTAGTTTATGACCTTTTCACACTGTAATGACAGAGTTGAGTGGCTGCAACAGAGACCATATGGCATGCAAAGGTTAAGATATTTACTCTGTGGTCCTTTACTGAAAGCTTACTACCCCCTGCCTTAGATTGTGATCAAATATTACGTGCATGGGTGATTTTAAAGCATAATTGGTTTTCTTGTCTTAAGAATTGGTCCCCTCAGTGATCCACCTCCCAACTGCAAGAGTAATACTTTTTAAAAAAATTTTATTTATTTATGCATACAAGAGCTGGGTACAGGCCAGAGATGCAGGGGGGTGAGAGGATTCACCAGAGACAGAGTGGGGAGTAGAACAGGCAGATTGACTGAAATACACTGCTGAAGGGCGCAACCGGCGAGGTGGGAGAGGTCTGCTGCACCATGTGCTTGCTCCCTGGCAGGCCAGGGATCGAACTTGTGCTGCAAAGGCTGTGGATTGCTTCATAGTGCGGTGACCCCTTGCGCCACCAGGGAGGCCCTGCAAGAGTAATACTTTAAGGCATATATTTGGAGAGACCATTCCCATTTTTTAAAATAACTCTTTAGTCATTTTCTAATATATCTATTAATAAATTAGCCAAAATAAAAGTTCACGCCACACTATCTTTCATATCAGAGTATTGTGAAAAATGGACTATATTTGGTATCTGATGTCCTCCTAAATGGCTCTTTCCTGAAAAACTTAGACATTTTACTACTGTATAGTTACTTTTGCATCTACTACTCTCAAGCTATTCAAAACGTATGTCTGTTTGGTCAACCCAAATTAATGCTGTTTTTACTTGGATTACATAACATTTGTGACAGAATTATGGACTCTAGAAAAATAGTAATGGTTCTTTCAACATTATTATTACATTACTGTAATATTACACTATTGTTTCTTTGCCAAAATTAAATTAAAAAGTTTCACATGTATTCCCTTTAAAGCATGATTCACTAACTTGTAAGATCTTTGGTAAATATGACTATATTTCAGAAGTATAACATGGGTGTCTCAAATTACAATGGTTTCTGTTTTTCACTGGCTGGTCAGAATGTCCTTTAGATAATTTTTTTAGTCTGCTCTATGATTCAAAGTATGACCCTGGGTAAATGTGCAATTGAGTGACAAATTTACTTAACTTCATGCTTAAATTAGGAAATGTTTATCAAAATGGAATTTATTGATAACAAATATACTAAAAAGTGATGTAGAAACTTGAAAAGCATTAAAAGAAAAATAGGAAATAAGAAAAAGCAAAACCAGATGTTGTTTTTGAATTGTTTATTGGATTGTGGTTGGATTGTTCTCCTATGGAGAATTCTGTCTATGGGGTTTCCCAACATTTAGCACTATTTTACATTTTGTTATACCCAACATCAAAATTGCCTGGAATTTAACAAATCATAAGCAATATAGCAACATGAGTCTGCTGTGACTTGATTACCCTTGAGCCAAGGGATTTTCCTCTAGCCTCCTTATACCTGTCTTGTGATAAAGATATTCCATCCTGTCATCAGATCCAAAATTTCAAAAATCTTAACTGATGATCTGGCAAATCATATTTTTTGTTCTCATTTAATCATAAAGAGGACTTAGGTACTTATCTTAACTTAATAATAATAATATATTCTTTCTATTTATAAGAAATTCGTAATTCAGTAGGAAAGAATGATGAACCAACCTATCATGTAAAACAAATCCATGTATATTTGTGTATACAGAAGTAAACCTATGTGGGAAATACAGCATGGGAATCATTAATAACAGCAAAATATTTATGGAGTTTGTGATATGCAAAGCAGTTTAAAAATAGCTCAGGACTTCCCTGGTGGAGCAGTGGTTAAAGTCTTAGTGCTATCAAGCTGTTGCCAGCCACTGCAGTATGAGTTCCATCTCTGGCCAGGGAGATATACACATGGTTCAGCAGACCTCTCCTGTCTCTTCCCTGCTCCCCTCAGCAGTGTATTTCAGTAAATCCACCTGTTCTGCTCCCCACTCTGTCTCTGGTGAATTCTCTCACCACCCTCCCTCCCCACACCTCTGGCCTACACCCCAGTTCTTATATGCATAAATAAACAAAAATAAATCTTAAAGAGGGCAGACATAAAGACTACATACTGCATTCTATAGATTGGCAAAATAAGTTTTTGCCAACCCAGAAGACTATTCAGGCTTTGGCAAGGGAGAAAATGCTAAGTACCTTTGGACAGGAGACTGTGGAACACTTACAAATAGCTCAGCTGAATGACCTGGAAATAATCGCGCCATTTCTAGGTGCTGGTATCTGTATTCCTGAAGTGGTTCAGCGCTCTGTGTGGGCATCCTGCTTTTCAGAATCATTGGTGCATTCCAGTGTATTTGCTACCCCTTCCCCCAAAAAATGGAGGTTTGGCTTTTTTTGTTGGATGTGGAGTTACTCATTTAGTTGCTTACAGGTTGCTGAAGAGTAAATTGTATCTGCATGAACTAATTATTTTCTAAGAATTCTGTACTTCCAATTTATAACGAGTGCTTTCTTAGATTTTAATATGAGAGCAGAGAAATTTAAGAATTGGGGAAAATCTATTTTCAATATTAACATCACAAACATCCTTTGTTCTTATTTTGTATTTACACTAGAAACTTAATATAATTCTTAATCTTTTTTTTCTTATGCTAGAAGTACTGCATTGTGAATTTTTATTATCATTTGTAACATTCATTCATTCAACACTTTACATTCTAAATCTATAAAAACATTGATTGCATGTATGCCAAACCTATATTTTAAAATTACTGGATTGGGCATATAAAAAAAAGAATCTAAAGAATTGGAAAAAAAGTAAAAACAGGTACCATATATTGAAATTTCAAAACATACCTCTACTTTAGGACCGTGACCTTACAGTCTGGTTAATCCATTGTTCATATAAAAAACACCATAGTTTCCCTTATTTTATGTGTCTTAAATGGAAAGCATAGTAAGCCTCTTCTACAAAGCACTTTTCTTAAAAGGGAGGGGGAAGTTCGCTGCCTCCCAATATCTGCTCCTCTTTGCATGAGGAATTTATGTTCTCACACTTATCCATAATTATTTGTAGTTCTTTGGCCAAATGCTATGAAGGAGAATAAAACTTCCATCTTTGAGACTTGATACCCTTTTTAATTAACATAACTATATATAGGGATACTAATTAGATTGATATAAAACTGATGGCAATGCCAAAGAGCATAAGTATTGATACTAAATAGCATCAAATGAAAGAAACTAATGAGTCAGAATGATTCCCAGAGCAGAGCATACAGAGCTATTAAAAAACTTATTCATGTAAATGAAAGACTGATTAGTTTAAGCCACTGCTAGGATGTTTAGAATGATCCATTTACTTTAATCTAATTTCTCATATTTTATAATAAATATAACATTTTAAAATTTAATTCTAAAAATAGTTTATTTTTAAAATTTATAATTATTTCCTTTTTTATGAATGGGGAGAAAAGTAAACCTTTACGAAGATAAATTTTTCTGGGTATTCAAGAAAAAAAATTTAACTTAAGGTTTATTTTATTAGGCATGTAAGCCAGATGTTCCTGGCTGCTTATAAGCATTCCAAGTTGTTTATTCACAGAAGTTTAATACCAGGAAGAACAATCAAGTGATTCTTGAGGTCGGAGATTTGAGTTAGTGATAGTCTTAAATGTAAATCAGTCAGTTTGTTTATGGGGAAATAAGAGATCTTAAAATACTTAAATTAAAAATTAAAACATGTAAGTAGATGTTAGGGAAACACTGAGAAGAAAGTAAATATGGGAATAAAACTCCACTTGGTGCCTTTAAGTGATCTCAAAACATACTTTCAAAACAACTGCTAGCTTAAATCTTTTAAGTAAACCTCTTTTCTTTTAGTTATTTTATCCAAGGAATGCAAAGTCTATTTTTGTTTGTTACTGAGAGTTTCAACAAACTTTTCTAGATAAAAAGATGATTCTTTAATGTTCTAAGAGGTTCAAAAAGCTGTTTACAGTTAAATGTTAAATCAATGAACCAATAAATAGTTTGAGTTTATGACATTAAGTAATTATTCTGGCAAAATTGTTTTGGTCCCCAACTAGAGTCTTTGATGTAGATACTGACATAACATCAACATACATGTTCACATTTTATTCTTTAGCTCTAAATTGTTGATGTAAAAGTATGATTTTTAAAATTGATGATATTTAGTATTCTTAATGTTCTGAATATGAAGTTATTTACTTATAAAATTAAGCTATTGGATTTTTTTTAAACATTCATTTATTTATGCATACAAGAAATGGGGTACAGGCCAGAGGCAATGGGGGATGAAAGGATTCACCAGAGACAGAATGGAGAACAGAACAGGCAGATAGACTGAAATACACTGCTGAGGGGAGCAGCGGGAGAGACAGGATTGGTCTGCTGTGCCATGTAGATTAGCTCCCTATCAAACTTGTCCTTCAGTGGCTGCGGATACCTTCATAGTGCTGAGACTTAACTCCTTGCACCACCAGGGAGACCCAAAAATAACTAAGATTTTGAAGAAAACCACAATTAACATTTTGATAAATAGTTTTCCAAATCTCTTTGCACAAAATATACATAAAATATTAAAAAGGATCATTTTATATATGCTATTTCATAACATGCTTTATTACTATTTATAATATTAATTTTAATTACTTTTTGCAATTAAAGTGCATTTGATGTGTGTATGTTGATTGTATGGTCCCCATCCTAAAGTAAGCTGATTTTATAATTTGTTTATGGATTAAATTGTTTTATTCCTAAAGAATTCTGTGAATAATGACAATCTCTTCTTTGACTTTATACCTTTTAAGCTTTTTCCGCTATCTATGATCTTAGGTTTAATGTTGAATGGAAGGGTCAGTGACATTAGACACTATTGTGTATTCCTTACCTTAAACACTTCAAATATTTCATCATCTAGAAAAATGTTTACTGCTCTTGTAAAAATTATGAATGAATGTTATAAAATAAATGAGTCATAGTGATATTATAAACAGCATGGTGATTATAGTTAATGCTGTTACATATTTGAAAGTTGCTGAGAGTAGATCTTAAAAGTTCTCATCATAGGGGCATCCCCTGGTGGCTCAACGGTTGAGCGCAGTTCTGCAAAGCTGCCGGTAGCCTCTGCAGCGCCAGTTCGATCCCCCGCCGCCGGTGAGGGTCCCACATGACGTGCAGACCTCTCCTGCCATGCCTGCTGCTCCCCTCAGCAGTGTGTTTTCATCAGTCTGCCTGTTCTGTTCCCTGCTCTGGCTCTGGTGAATCCTCTCACCCTCCCGCACTTCTGACTGTACCCAGTGTTTGTATAAATAAATAAATCTTAAAAAAAAAAAAAGTTCTCATCACAGCAAATACACCCTGTTGTAAATCTGCATTATCTCAACCAAAAAAATTTTAACTATTTAAGGTGATGAATATTAACTGCACTTATTATGGTGACCATTTCACATTACAGTCGACCTTCAAACAAACATGCAAGTCAGGTTAGATGGGATTTTTTTTCTATCCATGAATTTCATATTCACTAGCTCAACCAACCTTAGATATGAGTTGGTCAAACCCACAGATGTGACCCCCCCGCCCCGCCTCTATAGGGAGGGCGTTTCTAAGGGCCTTGAGCATCTGAGGATTTTGGTATCTGTGTGGGATGGGGGGAGAGTCAGGTTGGGGTGAGTTTGAGGTTGTGTGTGTTTGTGTCTTAAGGCAAATCCCCTGAGGATAACAATGAGCAACTATAGTTACGTTTTGGGTGAGTCAAAAATTATACATGTTTCAACTGAATGGGGGTCAGTTCTCCTAACCCTCATGTTATCCAAGTGCCAAGTATGCAGATATCAAACTATTATATACCTGAAACTAATACATTATGTGTCAATTATAGCTCTAATTTTTAAAGTGACGCACTCTGAAAAAATTTATGTGGAGGGATGTTGAATTTTATCAAATGATTTTCCCTGCAAATGGAATTCACATGTGGTGTTTATAGAAACACGAAATAATGCAACCCCTGGGAAATAGCTTGATATTTCCCTGTAATATTAAATATATTTTTGCTGTATGACTCAACAACTTCATTCTTAGGTGTTTACCCAACTTAAATAACAATATGTACACCATAAGATTTATATGCAAATATTAATAGTTTTATCCATACTGTTCCCAAATTAGAAATAACAAAATGTATAAGTGGTGAATATATAAACAAATTACGATCTATCTGTACATTGGAATATAATTCAACATTAAAAAGGAATCTGGAGAGCATTGAAATAAGTTAAAGAGGGCAGACATTGGGGGCCTCCCTGGTGACACAGGGATTTTAGTCTCAGCAATATCAAGCTATTGCCAGCCACTGTCCCATAAATCCGATCCCTGGCCAGGGAGCTGACCCACGTAGCATAGCAGACCTCTCCTGTCTCACCTGCTGCTCCCCTCAGCAGTGAATTTCAGTAGCTCCACTTATTTTGCTCCCCACTCCGTCTCTGGTGAATCCTTTCACCCCTGCACCTCTATCCTACACCCCAGTTCTTGTATGCTTAAATAAATAAAAATAAATTTAAAAAAAAATAAAGAGGGCAGACATAAAGACTACATACTTTATCATTTATTCCCGTGAATTCATAATACAGATTAAATTATAGGGACAGGAAACAAATCAATAATTGCCAGGTGGGGGTAGGAGACAGGATAGATGCAAAGGAGCATGAGACTATGTTTGGGGATGGAAATGTTCTATATCTTGATTATAAATTGTTAAAAGACTTTGAATTAGATGATTAAGTGTGGTAAATTTTAGTATATTTTAGTTACATCTCAATAAAGAGAAGCTATGTAGGCAGAATAAGTGGTTGGGAAAATGTATAAAATTGAAGTATATTTGAGGACTAGAGAGTGTGTTTCAGTATGGCATGCAATGGGGAGGATGGCTGGAGGGGATGGTTGGGATCAGACTGCAGAGGCATTTGCACTTTCTTCTGCAATCAAAAGAAACCAAAAGTGGTTAAAACGGAGGCATGGAGGCTGAGAATGCCATGCCTGCGTACATATACCACATTTAGCTGTGATAAAATATGCATAGCATAAAATGTACAACCTTAGACTGAGCAGTTTGGAGGCTTATTTGAAAGTGAGACAATAGGCAATGAGCTTTGGTATAGGGCATATGTGCATGGTTATTAGCTGATGTTAACATGATAATATGTCAAAGGGATTAACATACAATTGAATATAGAGCAAATTCAGAAAGACAAGACTTGGATAAAAGCAACATGAAAAAAAAAACAAACCCCTAAGTCCTCAAGGTCAATATGAATGCAGAGCAATGAAGTTGTTGAGAGTCCATGATGTGACCTTAGGTTGTATCTGTAGAACTGAGTCAGATGAGGTCCAGAATCAGGTAGAATCCTGCTTCAATTGCATTTCAGATACTCTTAGGGACAGTTTCTCTTGGATTCAGCTTTGAGATGAAGGGTAACTCATCAATAATATTTGGAAGAGAAAGAGGAAGAAAAGGTAGAAGCGCTAAATACCACCAGATGAAGGTGTTACACTTGGAGAAGGAAAGTCTAGATAAGAGCATAGATGCTGCCTTCAGTTAAGAGGGGATGAGACTCGCTTGGCTCCACTCTCTGCAGTCAGTGAGTGGGAATCTCACAGGTGCAGATTTCAAATCAACTGAATAACTGCAATTCTATCACTTACCCAGAATTCAACATTTCCTTTATCTGGGAATGTCATCCATGAGATTCCCAAAGTAGAGGCTTGCACTGTGTAACCTCTAAAAACTTCTAATTCCAATTCTAAGTTTCTACTATTTGTTTTCAAGTGCTTTTCTCCTGTCATGACCCAAAAACATTGAGGGGAAATATGTTTCTGAGATTCCAATATTAATCAGCATAAGGTTTAGATATTGTTGTTCAAGAATACAAGATTTCATGAACCATGAATACCTCCATTCCCAGAATAGGTGTATTAAAGTCAAGTCACTGAATTAAGCCAATCATGTTTTCTCTAAAATTTTTCAGTTGTGTTCTGCAGTTATTTGCTCTCACTGTCAAACTACTGAAGATTTCAGGTTGAACGTTAACAAGTTTGGTTTCACTAAGCAATAACTTCAGTGAAGCTGTTACATGTTATTAGAAGTTCTTATCCAGAGTATTTATGATCAACTGATTTGTTAATTCTAGTTGTTAAAATTCCTCCTTCCCCATTGCCAACTCTTTTTCCAAATGGGAGTGGGAGGGGGGATTATTTTGGGAAGCCATGCCCACTTGCTTTTATGCCTTTATCCCGAATCTTTCTTCAGAGAGCTGTTTGTTAGCCAAGCTGAATACACCATGCGTGACAGATATTAGTAGAACTGGCCTCAGGGCGAAAGTGTGCTTTCCCTGCTTGTGGAGGGTGTTCACAATTCTCTATGGGGCTGAGATAATCAGCATTATCTGAGCGCAGGCACCTTATCTCATGCATCTTTGCATCCCTCCCAGCCCTGAGGACAGCGCCTGGTACATAGTAGGCAGACAATATGTTTACTGTCTGAATGAATGAATTAGTGAATATGAATAAATGAATGGTTGGATGATGGCACAGATGGCACTGAAGAAGAGTCTGCTTTATGCTTTAAGTTAAGCATGTCAGGGTTCCACTCCAGTTCCTGAGTTGAATTCCTGCCCCTCACCAGACCAAGTTTCCTCTGTGGGGCTTGACGATGATGGTGCCTGTGGGTAGAATGTATTCAGGGGGAGATGATAGCTGCCTGATATGAGAGATGATATCAGAGATTAGTTAACCGTATGGGCTTTGTCCCAGGGGAGGTGTGTGAAATGAATCAGATTAAACAAAATTGATAATGTGAATGCTTAATCAAACAGACAAAGGTAGTCTGCGCAGCTAATTAGGGGCAAATAGAGCGTCCCTCTTGTACCTCATTTAACTGACAAATTGTGCAGACAGTTTTAATGGGAGTCTGTTTAGCAAAGAGAAGTCTGTATAGTTGACAGCTTGGCAAAATGTGGTTTCTGTAACACCACATGATGCTTATGGAAATGAGCTGGTGCAGCTGAGCTCTGAGCAGTCCTGGGCTGTGCAAATCACAGCAAAACGGACCTTTCATAGACCTGCTCTTAAAGGCAAAGAACTCATTTTCATTGTTTTGAAAGGTCAAAGTTTAGACTCTGAACATGAAGTGAAATCTGATATTACCAAACTTAATACAGTAATAGAAAAGAGAGAATTGCTGATTAGATAAGCAGAATCTCCATCGAAGTAAATAAGCTGCTGAGGTGTCTTACAGCTAGAAGCACTGGCTTCCACTAAGCAAGGCATCGCTGAGAGAACAGAGTAACACAGGAGTGAAAGGAATTGGCCTTCTGAAGTTTCAAAAGGTTTAGATAAACAGTACCAGCATCTCTCAGCATTTTCACCATGCCCTAACCAACATCCTAGCTTCATATCTTATTATTTCATTCTGCTTTCCAAACCTTAATAGGTCCTACTCCTTCTTGTTTTCCAAATTAAGCACCTTCCTCCTCTGATATTTTCAGGCTTTTGGACTTCCATGTTGTTGGAGACTATAAAGAAATTCTGGGAGCAAGGGTTGTCTCTAGAGTAGAGAGCAGATAGTTTGGATGGATTTTCCTGTTTGACAGGGAATAGAACTGTCAAGGGCCCATCCAGGAGTCAAAGGCAAGGCCCCATTGGCCTCCTCTGTTGTGAATAGCATCATTGGGTGCTCCATGGACAATTGGGTGAAAGATTAAAACAAGGGTTGGTATGAAGTCTGGGGACTCCGGGGACGCGCCTGTGGGTTGGTTTCCCTAGTGCCGTGTGCTGTGCTCGGTGGCATAGGAGCAGGCGTTCCAGGGACAAAAAGAGTCAGAGAGTTTGCCTGAGCCAGCATGCCAGCCCCGGGATGCCATTGTCTGAAAGCAGGAACTGGAACCTGAAGTTGGATTCACGTCGTGGCAATGAACTCCCCTCCTTGGGTACCCAAGCATGGCTCACAGTTTTACCCCACTAAAGGGAATAAGGCCACGCATGAAGAGTATTAGTTTAATGAAGTGATTTTTGTGAATCACTCCACCAGTCAGACATGGTCCCTTCCGGAAAATGAACAGTTTTGCATAAAACGGTCCATTAGTGTCAATGGAGAGGCACTGACCTCCCTCGGCTGCTCTGTAAGCCCAGTCAAGTGGAACTACTTGGGGGTGTGCTTGGGCTGGGAGACGATGTCTCTTCATCCCAGGAGGCTTACTCTACATCATTATGCATTAAATGTAAAAACAAGAATAATTCCACTTTCAATTTGCAAAGTATAAATTTAGCAGAGGTGCGTAAGCACTTGAACACATGCAAATATATGTGATTTTTTAAAATTGGTGGCACATGGTCTATTGATGAATTTGAAATATTTTAAACCAATAAAATGGCTGTGTTTTCATCACAACAAAGCCACACACATACTCAGAACTGTATGGGCACTAACACAAATCAAATTTATTTATTGCTTTTTTTGTTGTTTTTGTTCCTTAGTTGGCTTTTTGAGCAATGAATGAGTAGAAGCAATGAAGGATTTGGCAAAACACATTTTCTAGAAAAATGGGTAAAGCTGTTGGAGTATCTGTATAAATAACTTCTGGATTTTCTTTATTCATTTTTTTTTTTACTATTTTTCAGTTTTTTGTTAATTACTTCCTTTTAAGAGAAGAAAAATGGGCAAAAAAAAAAAACCGAATGTATTAAAGAAAATGAACAGTGTCCAAAGCAAAAGAAAAAAAATGCTGATCATTTCCTATAAAGAATCCATCTGTGTCTAGGAAATTAGTCTTGTCTTCTACTTTTGACAACTTGACCACGACCAGAGTTTGTTTTATGTGTATGAAAGTTTGCAAAATATGCTCATTTCTGGAATTTTAACCTGGTGCAGGAACCATCAATCTTGTATGATAGATGGACGCTATAATACATAGATATAAAGGTAACACTTCTTGCTTAAAAAAAAAAAATCAAAATACTGAAGCAACAGCTTTCAACATTAAAGAAACACAAAGGCAGTGTCATTTTGATTATAGCATGTTATATTATTTATATAGTTCTATAGAGCAGCTTTACAATTTGATTTACCCATATTAGTAGCAATTTTTTCCCAGATATTGCAATTTGAAATCAAAGAGGTTCATTATTGAAAGATCTTGAGGCCAAAACCATCCAAATTAATGGCTCAGGATTTCGTACTGACTGACTTCAGTTTCAACCTGGACCAGCCAGGATCTTTCCTCGTTGTTTCACCTCAGGAGGCACCTTCATTGATGACAGACTTTTCATTGCATTTCCTTTAGCAACCTGCCTATCAGGCACCTCTTGATTAAATCACTAGCATTCAACGTGAAGTGGAGAGAAGTTAATTACAGAGGGAGTGTTGTCCGCACCCCAGTAATCTATAGCCGTCAGACCTCTCCAGATCCCATCAGACCTCTCCAGATCCCATCGGGGCTAAGTGACCAAGTGCCATAATTCACAGAATAATAGCTTTATGACTGAGGTTGCTCGACCTCACCAGGTAGATCTAGTCATTGTACCTGAGGGGAACTCTGAGTCCTGAAGAAAGGTCAGAGGCTGAGAGGAGAGATGAAGTAGCAGCTACAAGTGTGACCCAGAGAATGAATGATCAACAAAGTCAGGCCCTCAGGCCACAGTCAAAGGTGCGCTGGACAACACAAGCAAAACTCCATACGGTCAGTAAGAAAGAAAAAAGGAAAAAGGTATTTGGACTTTTATAAAATGATATTAAAGGACTGTTCATATTTTTGTTTAAAATCAACACTTTCATTTTTCTTTCTGGGCACTGACACTAATGGGAAAAATATAGACATAATTACAATTCATTCCAGCCAGTTTTTTTCTGTCTTTCTACCATTATTTTATTTCACACATTTTAAAATTTACTACAGTGACTCTAATATGTAGATCTGACTGTTGTTTACAATACTAAGTACCTGGTAATTGGCTAACAGCTTTGATGTTAATTCTAAAATTACCTTTTCCACTCTAGATCTTAGGTCTTTGATGGCAAAACACCTAGATGGCGGAGCAGGAATTCAGGCATCTGTCACACCATTTTTCTCATGTGATTGGTTGACAGATTTACTTTCTTTATGCTAATTTAAGTGACATATGAACTTAAGTTACTTGTGTCAATATTTAGTCACAATGCTTCACATACAATTAAATTAGGAACTAGATGTTTTATTGAATAAGTGACAGCATGCTGTTATATTTTACCTTTTAATGTCAAAACCTGAATTAACTAATATTTTGCAAAGTATTAAAACAAATATTCTTCTACATCTTTTTTGAACCAAATAATTTTAAATGACTGTTAAGATCACAAAACAACATACTAAAAGAGCTGGCAATCTCTGTCCCTGCATGTCTCAGTTCAGTGAAATGATGCAAATCTCACCTTTAGAATGTTTTTAATGAAAAACTTAACATTCATTTCAGAGAAAAGGTATTCACTTATTAGTATTCAGTAAAGATTACAATTATTTGATTGACTGCATTTTTTTTTACTGTTTACATTCAGCTGATAGTTGCTCCTAATAAATCTATAAAATTCATGTAAAAGTTTTTAAGGAGTCCTGTAATTCAGTAGAGTCCTGGTACTATGAGTTTTTAATCTTCCTCCACCATGTGAGCAGACAAGCCTTCTGCCATCCGGGTGACTTCCACATATAAATCTCTAGGCATCGCTGCTTGTGAGGAAGGAGAGAGAATGAAAACCATTTGAAAAGACAGATAAATTCACTTTATTAAACAGCAAAGAGTTTCTGATCTTTTTTTTCTTCTTTCAGACTCCTTACTGTTTTTACCATCAGCAAATCTGAAGTTTTCCTGAAGCATTTCCTCAGCATGGTGTAATGGCAGTGGTGTGGGCAGCCAGTCATTGCCTACACAGCACTGTTTGAGTTAATTGATAAACCTCTCCTTTTTATTAGCAGTACTAGCCTTCTGTCTACAGCAGCACAGCCTATTGCCCCTGCAAGGCATTGAGATTTCCTTGTGGAATTCTAGCAGATATTGGAAATTGTGGTGGCAAATTAGCAGGGGCCACAAACCAGAAGTGACAGCTCCAGTACCCTGATGGGGGGAATGTAGCAATCCCTTGCCCATAGCAATTGGCCAGGCTTATCATATGGACTAATCACAACAGATCTGGGGAAATAATGGGCACCAGATGTTATCGCTTTGTAGACTTGAGCTCTCCAGAGAGTATGTCCATGATAGGAAAGCTCCCTGAAAACAGGAACACGATTCTGTTGCTTATTAATCAAGCTGAGAGGCTGAGTGTGATCATCTACTCCTTCCTCAGCTCCACGGTTTCTCTGTACCACATGGATGAATAAAGGAAGCAGTTTCTCTGTGTGTGTGTGAGTGTGTGCATATATTTGCTTGGGAGGGTTGGGAGGAAATCTGGATATCGTACACATACAATTCAACTTATTATCTATAAGCATATTTCCCAGAATTAACTTTCTTTCTGGAGTCAATTGTATTCAGCATTAAAATATGAGGAATAACTGTTAATTAGATCTTTTTTTCCCTCCATTTTATTTTTTCTAATTACTCTCAAATTTAAGAAGATTACATCACTGGGGGGTCCCAGTGATGAACCAAATTCTCATTTCTCTTGGTCTTTCTTTACAGTTCCCCATGGATATTTTTGAGCTAGCACAAACTTAGCTCAATAGAAGGAATGGGGTTGAGGGCACATTACCCCAAAATGTGGCACAAGGGCATATGGATTTTTTTGTGTGTGTGTGGGACCCTCGCCGGTGGCCTGGGAGCTAACCAGCTCTGCAGAGGCTGCGGGTAGCCTCGCAGCCCAGCGCTCAACCGCTGCGCCACCAGGGGAGGCCCAGGGCATATGGATATTTTAAGCAGGAGTTCGGAAACAACAGAAGACAAAAGGTCCCTCTGACTTTCCTCAAACCCATCCCCTGAAGAGGGAGGTAGATCCTCATGTGAGAGGTGCCTTCTAGCCCCAGAGGAAGGGAGTTTCCTTACCTTTAAGGTGGAAGGACATCAAGAAGAATATTAACAATCTTGTTTTTTACCCCAGTTCATTACACTGACCTCATACTTCCTAATTTATCATATCTCTCCACAACTGGCCATTCTTTATCATTCTTCATATAAAACACTCAGGTTTAACCATCTCTTCAGATCTTCATTTTCTGATGAAGACTCCAATTGCATCTGGAGCCCTGCACTGTTGTCTGCAGGGCAAGGCTGGCGTTTTCTCTGCTGCTGCATAAGCATCGGGAATCATTAGAAAAACGTGGTGGGCTTACCGCCACCTCCCCCACCCCCCCCCACCCCCGCCCCCGCCGTGCCAAAAGTTGCTGCCTGTGGGCAGCCCCTCCCTTGGGTGCCAGCCAAGTTAAATGGTCCAATCAGGAGGTATCAAACAGGGTGGAGGATTGCAAGACACTATAAGGCAGCACAGGAGCCAGCTTGGGGTTCCCCCAAGACTCCCCCCACACTCAAAGACAGCTGGACAGCAACTTCCACACTCCTGGAAAGAAGAAAGAAGGTTCCCAGGAGCCAGCCTCCAAAGAGAGGAGCTGAAGAGTTTTTGCATGCACCGGGAGGCTGAACTTGCCTTTGATCTTGTTGCTGCCACTGTTGGGAAAGAGCACTGAAGGCCCTGGGCCTGGTATCTCAAAGAGCTGTTTATCTGATTGTCTGGCACTACCTTGGTGCTGCTGCCTGTGTTGTTGTTTGGTGCAGCATCTGGTGCTGTCCATTTCAGCCTTCAGACTGTTGCTGCAGGCTGCTGAGGTGTCACCTCAGTGGCCTCTCTTAGAGGTGCCTCCAGCTGCCACCATGAGTCAGATCCCAGCTGCAACATGCTCCAGGCCCTTGTTGGTAGGATTGTGCCATCTTGGATGAGCAACTTTATGTTTGGGACTTCTGAACACTGAGGACACTTTCTAGGGTGAGATAGCCAGCCTCTCGTGACCTTAGTAACTCTTTGTTTCACCCGTTTGTTAAATAAACCCCATTATTGGTCTCTGAGCCTGAATGGTCTTGAAATAGCGTGCGCAGGTAAAGCATCCTGTAGTGTAGGCATGAGGGGCAGCTCACAACAGTGATCTGTTCTTTACTGGGCACTGTCCTTGGATGGCTATAGCATCCAATAGCCCTGTTTCACTCTGCCATACAAAACTTATGTTAAATAAATATGTATGTTTATTTCCTCTTAATCTTGTCTTTGTTTAATTTTCAGACCCAGAAAATCTAGCAAGCAGTGGCAGAGAGAGGACACTGGGCTTGCCTCCTCCATATACCCACAACTAAACTGCAGTGGACCAAAATCAGTAACTCCTAGAAATAAAAAAAAGGACAACAGCATACATCAGGAACTAGTCCAGGGAAAAAGGGTGGGAAAAGCTTTCATGGAATTGTGTTTGGAGCAAAGCCGATACTGGGGCAGTGCAACTCATGAGAGAGGGGCAGCTGCTATAGGGAGCTCCCCTCCACTGCCGACTAGGGCACATGCCTTCGTCTTCAGGCTTTGGAAAGCTGCACTGTGTTGGATAGAGGGTGCACAGAGTTGGCATCCAGGACAGAGGGTACACTTCTGCAGACCTATAGGAGAAAGAGTGCAGAGAGAGAATCACTCACTTCAGACAGAACCTGAACCTGGGAAGAGAGTCAGGTCCGGTCACCTGTCTCCTCAGAGAGGATGCTGCTATCTACAGCCTGAGGCTATGATATTCAAAACACATTATATTCATCTCCCACCCCCAGTGCCAAAACTGAGACAAGTGAGTTCTTCCACTAGACAGAATTTCAATTTGTTATCTTAAAAATAGGAGTAAGTACCTGAGAAGAAAGCTCTGTACTGGGAAAATAGAAATCAACTCTGGACTTGAAGTCCTACCTCAACTACAGCCTGCACCCAGTGCTGCAGCTACTGCTTAAACACAACCTAGATACTGAAGGGGGGATAAGACTATATGAGGCAGTTAGGCCAAGGAGTTGGGGAAGGGGTCACTGGGGATCCCCATCACATGACTCTGGTACCTACAGCACAGTAAGAAGCTTGAGTTCCCAATGCCCCCTGGAAGTAACCCTTTGGTGCCCCACTGGCCTGGTCCCTTTCTATTACCCTTTGCTGCTGATAGGTCTCCAGCCATCCATGATAAGTACAAAAATAGCAACTTAAAATTTCATCCCTATTACAACTCATAAAAACTGAAAATGAAGAAACAGAACATATCACAAGTGCTGGAGCAAAATTAAATACAATCCTGGAGAGAAGTCTCAATTTGGCAAAACTGTGGAATACGCCTGAAGAAGGTTTAAAATAATGGTTATAACAATGCTTGCTGAATTAAAAAAAAATCATGTAAAGCAGGAACAAAAAGAAGACTGATAAACTATGAAACTGTTGAAATTAGAATTAATAGATCTAAAAAATACAGAACCAAGTTAAAATATACAATAGAGGACCTCAATAGTCACCAGATACAAGCCATGGAAAGAATTAGTGTACTCGTAAGCACAATGTAGGAGAACACACAAATAGAAGAATATAGAGAATAAAAAATCTAAAAGCTAAAAATAGTGTAAGAGTCCAATAGGAACATAAAGAGAGCTAACATTTATATAATGGGGGTTCCAGAAGGAGAAAAGAGAAAATTTATAAAGGAATACTAACTAGGAAATCCACCAACTTTTTAGTAGAAAAATACAGGCAAGAAGACAGGGGCAGGAGATAGTTAAAGTATTCAAAGAAATAGATTTCCACTGTTGAAATCTTTTTTGTCTGGCTCAGTGAGGATTGAAAATCTGGTTTACTCTCAGGCAGCAGATTCCTGCATAGACGACAGGGCAGAGTCTATTCCCATTTTAAGAATATGTAGGTGTCTTTGCTCTCTTGCCTGCCATACCAGAGAGGGGTGTTCCAGATGATCCGATCATATGCTCAGGGTATTATAACTTGTCATACATCTACAACTCAACAATTGCCCATCCATTCCCAATTTTTATGTACCTATTTACTGCTACTGTTCCTCCCTCCCTAATTTCTGAATCAAATCTCCCGTACAATACCATTTTATCTATCATAACTCTACTTTTTTTTTAAAGAGGCACCTATTTTTATTTATTTATTTATTTGTTTATTTATTTATTTGTTTGTCTATACATGCACTGGGTACAGTCAGAAGCGTGGGAGGGTGAGAGAATTCACCAGAGCCAGAGCGGGGAGCAGAGCAGGCAGAAGGACCAAAGTACACTGCTGAGGGGAGCAGCAGGCGGCAGGAGAGGTGTGCACGCCATGTGGGACCCTCCTCTGGTGGCCGGGGAGCAGCTGGGGATCGAACCGGCGCCATAGAGGCTGCAGGCAGCTTCGCAACCCAGCACTCAACCACTGCGCCACCGGGGAGGCTCTCACAACTCTATTTTAAGATGAGAAAACTGAGGAACAGAGAATTAAGTCACTTGTTCTAGATCACCTAACAAGGAGAAAAACTCAAATTTGAGTGCATGTCTTGCCACTGGCAGTCTCCTGAACATCTGCTTTTTATGCTGATGCTCCAATTGGCAGTCCTCCGACATCTGAGAGATTGCACTGGTTGAGATAATCCAGGAGAGAGAAATTATAAACCAGTAGGACTAGTTGCCCCAAATCCTGTTTGAACATTGGACTAAATCAGGGACTGGCAGGCCCTCTCCAAACACCTTGGCCCTCCGCACTGACCATGAGGCACCATGAAAGACAAAAAAGGGTTAGATCCTGATTAATGATTATCTCAAGACGTCCTGAAAGGAGACAGCTGAGAGCCTCATGCACAGTTGAAATGAAAGCCCATCTGTGCATGCCTGGGCATAGCCCAACCTAGAAGAAGCTAGGAAGCTGCTCTCCTCCTACCCGCATCTTGTGGACTTACCCATTACAGTCTCCTCCTAACTGCCTTCAAGGTGCCAAGCTCATTCTCCTTTCTAGCACTGGCTCCCTCATGCATGAGTCTTTCTAATAAAGACTTTCTTGGTTCACCTATACCTCGTGCTCTCTGGTGAATCCTTTCCCTAGAGTGCCAAGGACCCACGCTACTGAGTAGAAGCCCATAACATGATGACCAATATATGCTGCAGACCCAGATGGGCCAAACCAGGGAGATGCTCATCAGCCAATAGCCACTGAAATAACTTCTCTGAGTCCATTTTTTTGGGGTTATGAAACAAGAAAAGTTTGAATTCTTCCTTCTCATTCATGCCAAGTCCATTCAGTGTCTTTTCTCTTCATCTTCTACCAGTAGGAAAGAATTTCAAAGTTAGTCCTCAGGGGCCTTCAGAGGTCTCTCTCTTTGTTAACAATTTCCCTGTTTGCTGGTCTAATTAGTCAGTGACATTGTGTCCTGGTTATTTTATGTTTCACTTAGACACTCTCAGAGAGTTAGTAGAGTAAGCTGGAGGTGACAGAAATCTCTGCAGGTGTGCACACAGACAAAATGTCAGGTCCCAGGTCCCTGGGTGCCCCTCTGGAGATGACAAGTTGGTAGTGCTTGGTCAGTTACGCTGATGTGCTGCCAACTCCTGTGCTATGCAGAGTCCTTTGTGGCTGTGGAGTAGTTCATGGTCAGGGGCTTCAAAGGTATAATGCTAGTTCTGTTATAGGGCAGCCCCGATATTGAACGGGTTGCCTGGTTGTGTGTCCTCACCCGCGCGCTTAAAAGGGACTTATTAACCACTACAGGCACACACAAAAGGTTAATAAAAGGTTTATTTACAAGGGAAAGGAAATAGGAAAATGTACAACTCAGGGAGAAAATAGAGAAATAAAGTCTTTAATGCGTCCTACCTGATCCGACGACCTGGAAACCCAAAAAGCACTCTCCGAGCTGGCCGGACGCTGCAAGCTGGAGGAGAGTCAAAATGGGGGACCCCCGCCAAAGCCCACGTGTCTGGCTTTATACCAACCTGGCTGCTTAACCCCACCCCCAGGTCCCAGCCACCTTTCCTTTGGTGGTGATGGGCTTTGGCCTGGGGTGGGGGTGGAGTCCACAAAGCCTGTATGGAATTAGCTTTAGGACATCCTTTTCCCCCTAACAGTTCTTTCACGGGACACATGTGACATGCAGTTCCATTTATTTCTCAGTCTCATAGAACTGCCAACATGTTACACTTTTTCTATCAATACTTCTGGTGTGTAAATGTTTGGATTCCAGGTTATTTAAAGATAATAAAAACTCATTATTACATTCTCACAAAATTGGAGTTTGTGATTATTTCAAACAGTTGTTACAGGGCAGGGAGAGGGGCAGCCCAAACTCCGCAAACCTGCCTATTTTATATAGGGTTCTGCCATCCGCTGCATTAACACAAAACATGAGACTTTAATGGGAAGGAACTTTAATACAATTAGGAAACAATACAGGAAAGGCAAAGAGTCTAGTTTCTAAATCAAGCACCCAAAGTTACCCGTCCCCTTGTGGGTAAAACTCCATCCAAATGGGATCGGCCCAGAGCAAGGCCCCAAAGCCTGCCACACGTCCAAAGCATCTTCCAGTGGGGACCCACAGAAAAGGCTCAGAAACAACCAGACAAGCCCGGAAAGAAAAGAGCAAAATCAAAATCAAGATAAAAGCAGCCATTGTCACCTCCCCACGGGTCTCACCCACATCTGTGTCACCCAGTCCACGACCAAAAGGCAAGCGCAGTTTCTTCACGTGTCTCTTGGCCCCATGTGCCTCCTCCAGGTCTCCTTCTGGCTTCATCCTGCTTCTTCCTTCCTCAGTCTCCTCTGCAGCCTCTTCTCTTCCTGCTCAGCTCCACCCTCCCTTGGGTGGGGCAGGAAACCTGGAACCTCCCCCTTTCCTGGGGACCACCCTGTTACACAGTGACTGGGATGAAGTTTAACCTCATCTTTTCTCTGAAAGGATAGTTTTCCACAGACACTAGTAGTGTAGGCATGATTGAAGGGAACATTTTTCAGTTCATTATAAAACTAGGCCATTCTCACAACCTGAGCTAATGCTAATTTATATCCATTGATGTGTTACACTCAGATTTGATTTGTTGCTGACATGTTATCCTCCAGTCAATAAAACTAGTCTCCTAGAAGCTACCACTGGAGAACACTAAGTGTTTGTGTGTACTTGAATGTAATAAAGGTTTCTTTTTGTAGAGGTGCTTTATAATTCAGACTTTTCCCTAGTTTAGCCAGAACAAGTTCTTGTTAGTGAGGCTTGCTCGTACATTCAGGTATCTGTAGCTCAGAAGAAATTTGTGTTAGTGCAAAGGAACCCCATCATTCATGGCTTCCAATAAACTTGTCAATCCTGAGAGGCTCCCCCATTTGGCCTTCTAGCAGAAAGCAGGGTAACTGAGTAACTAGTCCTCCATCCTCTCATTTCCCAAAGTGGCTTTAAATTTTGAAATATCCTTCTTTCATTTTCCTTTCTCTAGTTACTCTACAAATTTCCTGAGTTAGATTCTAACGATAAACTTGCCCTGAACTTTTTGCAAAAATAATGGGAAATATGAAAAAGAAATCTGGGAAATAAAACAATCTTCTGTGAGAGAGCAACGTAATGAGAGAGATTAAATGCTAGACTGAGAACAGAGAGAAGGACTGAATAATGGAGAAAGGGAGAGAGGAAGATAAAAGCATGAAAGATGTAAAGAATTCAGCTCAGATGGAGAGAAGAAAAAGACAAGTGGATATACACTTACACAAAGCAGGGTAGAAGAGAGAAGGTGAGGGAGGTGAGAAGAGAGACGAAGTAGGAGAAAAATAAAAGAAGGACTGTAGCAATAAGCCCCCATCAACCTCTGACTGGGGTGGGGCCACCATTTTCCATTTCCTGAAAGCTACTTTCCTTTTTTTCAGCAGTCATTACCAGTTGTAAGGCTTCCCTCTGTCTTTCTTCCTCCAATTCAAAAGTCAGAAAAGAAAATTATTTTCACATTAGCAACTCATTAAATGCCTCTGGGTTTTTTTGTAGCTAACTCTCTGCTGGCCTTGAATGCTTTGTTTTTACACATCTGAATGCCCACTTGGAGGCATTGTCAGCCAGGGAATCGGGCTGGGAGCCCTTCTGTCATGCATATGGGTAAGTGGGTGGGGTGGGGCTGTGTCAGAGTCATCCATCATCCTCCATCAATGTCACCACCACCTGCAGGGACCCAGTCAATGGTCAGTCAGTCACTCAGGCCTGACAGCTGGTCATCAGTCCCCGGCAGGGGCTACACTCTGGGATCTCAAGGTATTAGCTATGGACTTACTGTTGTTGTTGTTTTGCTAAGACCTGTAAGTTCTTGGAAGCTTTCCACCTTCAGAATTACCAAAGATATTGGTGATTTTGCTCACCTGCATGACAAGTGGGCAAAGTCAGGCAATCAAAGGTAAGGTTTGCTCTATAATTACCTAAAATGATAATGGGTCATCAACTAAAATCAAATGTTGGGCAGTGCAGGTTCACATAGTAGAGACTTTCACCATTGGCGAAAACAATGCACTTTTTAAAAAGGTGCGTTTATTTCTGTGTTGGCATTTAAAATCAAGCAAATTCAGATTTAAACCATGTAAAATTAGTAGACCAATTATATAAGGGACTAGTAAGGTAAGCCCGCCTCTGTCATAAAATCTCTCTTCCTTTGAACTCTTAAATAATGCCTCTTGTTTAAATTGAGGGATATCAGTGATAGCTCAATATACAATGAAGTTTACGATCTTAAGGGCCATGCCCTTTTGCACTTGTATATACACATCACCATTACCATCCCTAGATCACAATATGGTATATGCTTCTTTTTAAATCCAAATCTCATACCCAATTGCAGTAACTTATGAATACTTTTATTGAATTTATTGGAGAGTAAACACTTAAAAGACAGGATCCTAGGGCCTCCCTTGGTGGCACAGGCAGTTGAGTGCAGTGCTGTGAAGCTGTCTGCAGTCTCTGCAGCACTGGTTCGATCCCTGCTGGCCGGCGAGGGTCCCACATGGCGCAGCAGACCTCTCCTGTTGCGCCAGCTGCTCCTCTCAGCAGTGTATTTCGTCAGTCTGCTTGTTCTGTTCCCCGCTCTGTCTCTGGTGAATCCTCTCACCCTCCCACGCATCTGGCCTGCACCCTTGTTCTTATGCAAATAAATAAATAAATCTTAAAAAAAAAAAAAGACAGGATCCTAGTCTTTTAAAAATCTTACTTTAACAAAATTATGTTTATTGAGGTAACATTGACTTAGAATACTGACTCTTTCTTAGGTGTATGTTTTCACACCTCTACAAATGTACATGATCACATAGGGCACAAATTTTTTCATATTTAAAGTTCTCACAATGCCAGGCTTGATATCTTGCCCATAGCAGTTGTTTTATTTTCATTTTTGTAATTAATAGAAAAATTCTCTAAGTAACTTTGCAGTTAAAATGGGTCTTTAAAATCTCACGTACTTAGTAAGAGGCTTAACAAGTAAAAGATCAAGTAAAGAAAACATACAAACTACTGAAGTGAAAATGAAAACTATTTTGTGCCTCAATTGTCAACACAGAAATTCATTCAGCAAAATGTTTGCTGGGCTCAATACCAAGTTCTAAGGTCTTTGAATAATTGGTAAATAAACTTCTACCCTTGCGTAGTTTGCATTCTGAAGGGGAAATCGCTATCCAGTCTTCGAGAGGAATACAAAGTTTCATATGTGAGATTATGAAAAGAGAGCAAAAGACCTAGACAAATATGAATTGTGCTTTAGCAAAATTTAAATGGAATGTAATTTGCCATGGTTATCCTAGTCCAAAAAGAGGTCCTGCTAGTGCAAAATGTCCTGCTAGCCCAATACTGAAGGGAAGGCTACAGGGAGAAACTGACTGATCTATTTTAATTCAATATATGAACACACTGGACACAGCAGATCAAAACTTAATCCTGGGATGGAGACTTAGTACTAACTTGAAAGCCACTGCCATAATCACAGTGAATAAAAATCCCCTGAGGAGCACTAAGCTGACAGCCAATGTCCCTATTTTTGATGTTTAGATGAGCTCTACCTTCTCTACCAGGACTAGTCCTATATGTCTCTGCTTTTCTTTCTTCTGACTTGGTCTTAACTCAGTTCCACCAATCTGTTCCTACTCTCACGCCACTTACACAGAAAACCACCTTATTTTTTAAGTCGATCCTGAAAGACTTTTAAACATATATAGCAACCTTCATTTCAGAGTCCATGGGAATCTGAATTAAGTTCTACTCACAGACCCAGTGCTTGAACTGCCTAGCTCTGACACTCTCTCAGCAGTAACTCGGCAACCAAGTTTCATAGGGTGAGGCCTTGGGTTCACCTTCCCCAGGTTGCTTCACTTCCAGCACCCGGGTTGGTCCTCTTCTCACATTTGGGATCCTTTGGGGGGGGACCCCACTCCATGGGCTGCCCAGTCTCTCTGAAGATCTGAAGGTTTTACCCTGAGTCCCCATGTGGATTGTTGAAGTCCAGTTCTTAACCTTCATCTTTCGTAGGCTTTCCCCGCCTTCTCTTTGAAGCTGGGTCACATCCTAGCAGAACTGTCAGGATGACTCAGCTTATGATGTGTCCACCTTTTTAGTTTTCCTCTGCTGTGCTGGACTGGAAATTGGACTGTCTGGAAGGGACTGAAACATGCTGAGCAACTGCACTTTGACAATTGTTCCCATCAGGACCAGGCTCTGATCTGTCCCATGCCCAGTGAACAAACAGGTTCCCACCTGCTTTCTGGCCTTCGGTTACCAAAGTCCAAGCCTGCCTTGCAGCTGAGTGTACCACACCCTACACCTTTTTGTGATTTAATCATGGAGCCCAGAACTGAAAGAATAAAACCTCGCAGTTTCTATATACTGTCTTCAACATGCACAGTTTTTAAGTAATCCTAGATGAGAATATTAATTGTTTGGAAAATTGCAAAAATGTTAAGGTTGATGTAGAGATAAAGATAGATATTCCCACAAAAGGAGAAAATATGTGAGCAGGAAAAAAAATACGTTTTCATGGCAGATCTGAGTGATGTGGAACATTTTTAATGTGATGACTTTTACCAAACTTTTATTTAGACTTTTGGGTTTCTATTTTTATGGTCACTTTGATTTTATCCAGTCCCCATACAGACAGAATCAAGAGGACTGAAATGAGAAATCGCTCAGAAAATCTTAGAATTAAAAGAATGTCCATGACTTGAATTTACTCTGTATCACTAGAACAGGGTATTTGGGGTCTGCTTAACCCCCCTCACCCCCCCAACTGCAGTGATGGGCAGCTGCCTTTTCACAAAACAATAAATGCTGACTGTGAAAAGTTCTCTTTTTAAGTCATTGTTTTCTTACTACTAATTAAAATTACCTTTGTTGTTTCTTTTAACCATAAATAAAGAATAACAAATATGTACATGCTTACATTCTAAACATTTTGCTAGATTAGAATGTAAGGCAAAAACAGATATGATCTTCTCCCTTAAATTTGGATAGCATACCCTCACAGTCATTAGTCTCTGGAAGAGGTGAACTTTTAAATAAATAATTGCAACATGTGAGAAAAATGATAAAATGAATGTGAGCTATTTCGAGAGCATTAAGAGAAGCAACTGACCCTGGAGGATGGATGTAAAACTGGTGGAGTCTCTCACCCTCACAGAGAGGGTGAGAGACAGCCTAAGCCTGGAAGAATAAATAGTAGTTTTGCAAACAAGAGTGTTCACAACAAATTGCCTCAGGAGAAGATGATTTCCTATACGTGCTAGAATTCCTTATGCTGAAGGTCACAGATTACTCAATTCAAATTGATTTGAATAAAAATATGGGTAGATTTGTCTTCATACGTAGCCGGTTTAAGAGCTTGAAATGATGTTATCAAGATTTAGGTCCCCTTTTTCTATAACTCTATCAACTCTTCATTCCTTCATCTTTAGACTGGGTCTGCTCATGGAAGTAAAATGACAACAATAGTTTCAGACATCTGAAGCTACCATTTCCAAGAGAAATGTGCACAGAAGTCTTGGGATTTACCTTTGTTTATTAGAGCTAGTTGGTTATATTCTCATCTCTGAATTTATCACTGTAGTTGATGGAAAGGAGATATGGATTCAGCCCATCAAGAACTACCCCTAAGGCTTGAAGAGGGTAAATTCCATCAATGAAATGTAATAGAGGGCCTCCCTAGTGGCACAACGGGTTAAGACACAGCCTATGAAGCTATCCGCAGCCACTGCAGCACGAGTTTGATCCCTGGTAAGGGAGCTACCCACATGGTGCTGGAGACCTCTCCTGTCTTGCCGCTGCTCCCCTCAGCAGTGTATTTCAGTCAGTCTGCCTGTTCTGCTCCCCACTCTGTCTCTGGTGAATCCTCTCACCCCTCGCACCTCTGGCCTGTACCCCAGTTCTTATATGCATAAATAAATAAATCTTTAAAAAAAAAGAAATGTAATAGAGGAGACTTAAGTTCCTCAAAGGGACACCAATACATTGTCACCAAGAAAGGGGGATAGATAATGAAGAGGAAGTTCATATTATCCTCTGTAAAAGGGCTAGAAATCCTATTTTATGTAATATTGCAATATAATTAAAATAATTAGAGGTTATAGTTGGAGAGTAGGGAGCATTTGGATGTATGGCTTGTGGAGATTGCATTAGTTAAGGCAAATACTAAGCTGCTGTAACAAATTTGCTTAAATTGTAATTTGAAAAAATTACAAAAATTTCTTCTGAGAAGAAGACAAAAATTATTTCTGATTAAAAGACAGACCTGAGGAAGAACATGGTGGTTTTATTTTGAGTGCTTATTCAGAGACTGGGCTCCTTCCTTCTCGTTGCCTCACATTCCCTGAGGCATCAACCTTGCAGCCCTGGTTGGAGCTGGATCATAGTATCTCTATGTTTTCTCTCATGGGCGAGAGAAAGAGAGAAAGGCCAGGGCAGCAATTTCCTTTTAGAAATGTGTATTTACTTCAGATCATCCATTGATGAGGACTGAGTCACATGACCACATAGTCACAAGGGAGGCTACAATCCTCATAACATACTGTGAGCTCTAGTTCAAGCTATACCTGAAGACAGACCTACATATATATATATATATATATATATATATATAAAAGATTTATTTATTTATTTGTACAAGAACAGGGGTACAGGCCAGATGTATAGGAGGGTGATAGGATTCACCAGAGACAGAGTGGGGAACAGAACAGGCAGACTGATGAAATACACTGCTGAGGGGAGCAGCGGGAGTGACAGGAGAGGTCTGCTGTGCCATGTGGGACCCTCGCCAGCCGGCCGGGATCGAACTGGCACTGCAGAGGCTGTGGACAGCTCTACAGCGCTGCACTCAACAGCCTGCGCCACCAGGGGAGGCCCAGACCTCCCTATATTTTGATAGAGATAAGTTGTCTCTAGCTGGGGCTAAGGTGTAGTGAGTGAATCCAGGAAGAGGGAAGAAGTGGATTTGAGAAGCAAAGAACAGTTTGCCAAAGACACCAAAAACTCTGGTAGAGTTATTTGTTAAACAAAGGGACAGCATGAAATGATCAGATTCAGGGTTGAAGGTTTAAGATTCATTTTACTTGGTTGTGGAAAGAGGGCTAAAGTGAAACACAATCACCAGCTAAGAAATTGTTGCAATTATGAAATGTGGAATGTTGAAGGCCTGACCTAACATTGCTTCAGAAATAAAACAGGTCACCTACATGAGCCTGTAAGTACTTTTGGTATCACCTTGTATTTTGCATTACTCTTCTAAGATATGAGCAGCTTCTTGTTTCCATGGGTTGCCAATTCTCAAAAGGCCTAAGTAAATTTAAGCAATGAGTTTAATCACACACATGCACTCATTGGATGTTCATAAAACACTAAATGCTGACAGGAACACAGACAGAACCATTTCTATAACACGACAAGGGAAAGTGCAATTAATTTCTGTTCGTTACAATGCAACACACAATTAAAATGCAGCATGTCCGAGTGAGAGATGGGAGCTCGGCCATTCACTGAAGTCCTGAGTAGGATACTTGGTCTCTCTGACCTGCAGTTTCTTAGGATGTAAATGTGGGACACTCACTATCTGAAGTGTTGTGAAAATGCTTGAAATAACCAGCACATCAGTCAGGAGTTCAGTAGGGGGCATCGTAGTGTCCCTTCCCATCTAATGTGTTTATAAACTTGCCTTTGTTCTTAAAACATCTCTGATTCATTTCTCAAAGGGAAAGCAGATAGATATTCTGTACTCTGTGCTGGCCCTCCACCCTAACTGTGGCTCATTAACCTTGGGGTGCCTGGTGACCGAAGATCCACAAGCTCCTTGCAGCTGGTAGAAGTACCGCATTAGAAATTCATTTTTTCCTGTCATAATAACAAAGTGCAGAGTGGCAGCCCGGGCATAGTTTCTTATGGGAAAACCTGCAGAAAAGGACAGCTGAAAGAAGCTGTGCTTTTCTCCGATATTTCTTGTCAGGGAGAACCATCCTCAAAAGGAAGGGGGAAAAAAAAGAAAGAAAAAGAAAAAAGTTCCTGTTGAATTTAGGAGTCTTATTTCATTCCCACTGGTAAAATTGTTCCCTTTTCACAACCGACCCTGCAGCCTGCCTTTTGCTGAATGGCGTGTGCCCACATAGACCGGACCGGCAGTCAAACAGCTACCTGGCAAACTCTCTTTTCAATGGAATTCTCTTCATCCTAGCAAGTTAGATTACTGGACAGGCTGTTCCTCTGATTTGCCTCTGGAAAGATTTCCTAAGAAACCAAATTCCTAGGTTCATTTCTTAAGTCCTAGATATGGCCATTTAATTGGGGATAGGGGATTTAAAAGAAAGGAAATTAGGGGTGTGTGTGGATTTTAGTGGGGGTTTTTTTTTGAACAAATTAATGAATGTAAGTGGGCATGCCTGTGCAAGTACACTCACTTGTAACTTGGTCCAAATGTCACCGGGTTCAGTGAAATGATCACAGGAAATTAAGTCTAGGTCTTCAGTTCAAGAGGCAAGTTGGATATCCAGGGTTGGTGAATGTAGCAGCTGCTAGAATAAAGATGGGGTTCAGGACATGTTGCAATGAATGTGGCATCGGGACCATGGGCTATTTTAATTTGAAGGAATTTGAGCAAAAGCAGGGATCAGAAGTTTCCTTTGACCACACGCCTGTCCTTCTTTCGTGAGGTAGTCATCAAACCATGTGAGAGGTGCTCTCTGTAGGGAAGGAACTTCCTTGTCGCCAAAGGCAAGGTAAAATCCTTACAAATGGCACTGGCTAAACCTCCCTCAATTCATTACACCGACCTCAGATTCTTTATTGTATCCTATTTTTTCATGACCGTCCACTCTTCATCAAAGCTAGCATAAAAACACACGGACCTACCTTTTTTTGGTTCTTCTTTTCCATATGAAGTCTCTTATATCACATAAAGCTAACATTAAATAAACTATATGCTTCTCTGCTTATCTGTCTTTGTTTGATTTTGAGAACCAGCAGGTACTCTGCAAACCTTTTTCTGCCCCTGCAGTGAACTTCTTACCAGTCACAAAGTTTTGCTTAAAAATTCACAACATGGTATAGCAGGAAACAGTTATTAAAAAAAATTAAGGAAGCACCAGCGTCCTAGCTAACAAGTAAAGCAGCTCTAAAGCATCTTTAAACATAAAGGGAGAGGGAAAGAAAACACTCCAGGTTCTGGAAGGAATGTTTGGAAGGGCTGGGCTGCATGCTCCATGAGCAGGCTCGGTGTCCTTGATACTTTTAAGGACCCATAAATCTATATTTTGCCTAAAAGAGAGGAAAAAAAAAACCATTGACATAGTTAAAGTCGTACAACAAAATGTTGATGTTATTTTGGTGAGAGGATTCCTGAAGGGAAAGTTGCTCAGAGGCCATGAAAGTAATAATGTGGCCAGAGGAAGAGCCAGATTTTAAAAACAGAGACAATATAAAAAATAAAGGAAGATAAAATTAGTAAACTTTTAAATGGAATATTGTATTTAATAATAGGTAATCAACAATGAAGTCCCACAACTCTCACTGAAAATCAGTGTAGATTTCCACTGATTCACTATTTTCCATCACACCAAATATTAATATTCATTTAATTTGATTTTCTTCTCTTGGTCATTTGGATAAGTCAACACTAATTGCTCTTACCTTTTCATATCATTCGCCTTTTTCTGTGCTTACAGCATTTCTCCAACCCTGTATTTCTCTCCTAGTGGGAACGAAGCAACTGCTCTTTGCTAGTCTCCAGCATTCAATGCAACCAGCAGGGGGTGCTAGTGAACAACCCGGGCTATGTGTGTGCGTGAGTGTGTGGTGAGTGTGTGCGTGTTTTGAAAAAGATGGAGAAAGTAAGCCCTCAGAGAAAGCTAGCGCTTCGTTGCATTCTGGGCTGGCAGGACCACACAGCACAAGTCAGGTTTTACCAGTCCTTGTGGGTTTACAGAGATTAAGAAACAAAGCACAAGCAGTGTATCTTGCTGCTGAAGGCCCTGTGTCTTTGAGCTCTATACATAGGTTTTAGATCTTTGAACTCCAGTAAACCCAGTTCCCCTGCTGACTGATAACCTGAGGGAGTAGGCGTGAGAAGGCGCGGAGTTATTCGACTCTCTCCCAAGAGAGCTAGAAGCCCTTCTCTGGATAAATGCTGAGCCTGACTACTTTCTAGGTTGAGTTTTGTGTTTTTTTGTTTTTTTTTTTTTTTTTGTGAGGGGCAAGATTTAATTTTTGAACTCTAGCTGACCCAAAAAAGGACTCCCTGGAATAATCCCAGACAACAAGTTGAAACTTGAGATGTGTTGTCTGTTTTCTTGTGGATGAGTTAGTAGAAGGCTACAGGGGCTGCTGCGTGGTGACCATTTTAGTAAGCGGAATGGAGAATGGCAGCTACTTTTCCTTCAATGGCCAGTTTCAGGAACTCAGTTTTGAAAGGGCATTTGCTGTCTTGTTGCTGCCTATTGTGTTAAAGAGGTTTTTTTTTGGGCCTGATTGTAAATGTTTTGAATTTAAAAGACACCCAAATTCATTAAATGTGTGAAATGATGGGAAAAAAAGTGTGAAATTGTAGCAGTCGGTTTGTAGTTGATTAATAGAAATCTCTTCTAACAATCCCCAGAAGCTTCGGGGGTCATTGGAACAGAGCAGCTGTAGAGACAGCAGGAGTGATTTTGACACTGCCCGACAGGGCTGCACAGAGTTCCAAACACGTGGGGAGAGTCCCATGCACTCTGCACTCTCCCCGGCCTCCCAGAGATGATTGGCTGCAAGGTCAAATTAATATGCAGATCAGCCAGCAAGGTGCTGTTTGCTCTTAGTCTTGGAGGGGTTGCATTTTAAGACCCATTATGGTTTCATAGCAGTTGACTCATTGGGCGTAAACTGGCCACTCTGGCCATGGGTTACTGCTCACAAAGAGCCAATCTGATTTCTTAGCTTGACCATCTGTGCCACAAGCAGAGATGCATAATGTGGTGTGTGACAGCAACTTTGGGGTGTCCAGAAAGGGGCTATTTAATGAGCACAAGACTTGGCAATTGATCGAAGTCTCCGGTTTGCCACACCTTCTCTGCTGCAGACAAGTCTTGACAGGGGCAAGGAAGGGAAAGCCAAAAATCGCCTTTCTTTGGGGGAGCACATTTTTCCATAATTTTTTGGCCTCTGCCCACCCCAAATCTGTAGTGTCTTTTCTCTTTGAAACCCTGCTGCAGGCTACCATTCTGAAGTTAAAGGATTTTTGCCTTCGAAGAGGTACAAAGGAAACATCAAAGTAAATGTCCTCACAGTGACATAAGGATAGAATAATGGTGACCTAGCAGCTAGAGACTTGGCCAAATGCTGAAAGTAATTCACGCCACTCACTAACAATGGGGGATGTGTGACAATGATATATACCAGGAGACAAGGACAACCACTTTGCAGGGCTTCGATGCCCCACAAACCCAATTGTAGGCAGATCAATACTGTCATAGGACAATTATCAAAGACCATCAGCACATCATATTTTCATACCATAAACAGCTCAAGGCGCCAGGGATGGCTTTCCTACAGAAAGCACATAGCATAAATTTGAAGGGTGTGAAATTGACATGATTAATAATTATAGTTATTAGCACATGTGCCAGCTGCTCATGTATGGTTTATCCCTTGATTTATGGTGCCATAAATGCCCATCTCTCCCTCTGATGCCGAATCAAGGGGGCACACAACCGTGGGCAAAATGAGTCTTTCTCATTGCCAGGAGTTTCATCACAAATAAAAGAAAAAAGTGGGTTGAAAATCACCCCGGATCTGGAGACACCTCGGTGAGAGGGAAGCTGCCTTTTGTTTGCATGGCTGCTTTATCGGCTGCTGAAACCTGTCTGTTCAATGTTCTCAAAGCCTTTGAAGTTTGGACTGCAACTAACAAGGGGCTATAGTTTTCCAGTCCCCCTCACCCATTGGAACTGTTGCCAGGCTGCAAACAATCACTATACATGTTACAGATGAAGCCACTAGCACCAACAATGGAAGAAGCAAAAACTAAACTTTGGGTGCCAAAAGTTAAAGCTTTTATTGTCAAATGCAATTTGGGAAGGAGGTCCCTCAGTTTTAATAAGTGTTTTCATTGTTTCATAAGGTTATGAACAGATCTGAACATTAGTAGTAAATCAAAATACACTTTAGAATGTGGTTCCTCAACAATCATCATCTTTAGGACAAAGAGACAACTCTAGCAAGCAGGAAAGACCCAAGTCTACAGAGAGGGATTTCTCTCATTCTCTCACTGTTAACCTCCTAAATTATGAATGGATAATTGCAGTTGTCATTCATGACTTATTGAATGTTAAATTACATGTTCAAGAGAAAGAGGTTAATAAAGGATAATACCAAGTGATATATATTTTAGCCATCTAAAGGATAGCTTTCTTTATTTTTACACATTAAAAAAATAAGAAGAAAACAGGTAGACGACATAGAAAGGTTATTTTTATTTTAGTCTCATAATTATTGAAATACAGTTTTAGACATATCGAAGGCAAACACATGTTAGGAGAAAAGGCTTTTTTTAGAAGGCAAGGCTTGAAACCTATCATCCAAATGTTGAGATTATGGGGCACATAAAACCTTGCTAACAATGATTGAAAATACCCTTTACACATCTCCCAACATTTTAATAAAATATTTCCTCCTGTTCCCACTCAGGCAGAATGGCAACCTGGCTTCAGGGAATTGTGACCAGTCCAGATGGGGAGAGACCTGAGCAGTGGATCCCACCACACTTTCCATCTTCTCTAGCACAGAATTCACCTTCCACTGTCCTCACTCCTGAACCAATACCAAGATGTGAGACGCACATCTACTAATAGATTCATTTTGACAAAACATGCCCTTACAGAACTTCAAAAGAATGTATACTGACTTATTTTGACCCTGGAAACAACTCAAATTTCCAAGTATTAATCAGCTGATGATTTTTTTCCCAAGGAAAATTTTTTTTAAAGATCAGCCAGCTCTTTGCCGACAATAAACATTCCAATGATGTTTTTGTAAATAATTCAGAAAAGATTGTTAAACTTTAGGTCTCTTTAAGTTAAGACAAGTAACTCAGGAATTCATGAAGCCTCAGTAGCTTAAAAAGAGATGATTTCAGCAAGTGGTACTTAAAATTAAAATTCATTTTTTTCTCATTAACGAATATAAATAAAAGAGGGAAAGCTCTTCATCTAAAACTCAGTAAACAAGGCATCAGAAAAGTGTTCAATGTTTTAATTAAGATGAAATTTAAAATAGAAGCATTTTCTAAATAAGCTACTTGTTTTAAATGTAATTATGTATGTACATACCAACATAATGCTTTTAAAATAAATTATCATAGACAGGGACACAGAATTAAATGGTATTTCTAACTTAAAGAAAAAGTGAAAATTGGAATTTAAGAGATCATTTTAGAAATCAGAATGAAGAGTGGATTGGATTATGAAAACTCAGACAATTTGTGTTCTGAGTTTTTTTATTTGATTTTAAAGAGTTGCTTATATGTAACAACAATAGGGTTGCGCATTTAAATTGAGTGATTAAGAACACAGATCTTAGCAATAGCAAAGATAACTATAAAGTTGAAAGATAACTTTCCATTTTGTGTATAGCATAATTTTAATGCAAGGATTAAGACTAACAAAATGTCCTACAAGATACTACGCACATAGACTCTTAAACCACTATTGGTCAAAGTACTTTTCAAGTCTTGCTAACAATGCTTTACTCTACATATGTAGGAACTAGAAGACATTGAAAAGAGTGGATGAATGAAGTAATAGTCACATACTAAGAAAATAAATTTGGTAAATTAGAAGAAAAATTATTTTTTTTAACCAAAGACTAAATTTTGGGCAAATTTTCTGCACAATGTATAGAAAAAAATAAAGGAATAGCTACTTCTAAGAAAGCTACAGAAAAAAATTCACTTCCAAATGAGACTTGAACTTGAGTTTTCTAAAGAAGAAAAGGAATGGATATGAACAATGAATTAGAAATATGTAAGAAGGCAAAATCAATAATTTTGTCCACATTGACTGGACACCTTTAACCATTTCTTTTTATTCTTGAGTGTGTCCTCATTGAATAGTGCTGAATGTCTGCATTCTAGACATTCAGGGTACAGCTCAAGCCTACTGCTGCCCACTCTTTAGTGTCTGCTTGCTTTCCTTGCTATCTCTGCTTGCTAATCTTGGTCATTCCTAGTCTTTCTCCCTCTGTTTGATTTTTCAGAAATATCTTGCCTTGATTGCTGAATCTTGGTCCTTGCCTTCACTTTCAATTTTGCCTTTCCAACCCCTTGACTCTGCTCTTCATCCCTGTCCACTGCTTTTTAACACTCAAACCTGGTTGGCGTCTACTTGTCCTCTCGAGGAACTGAAGTCTTTTGCAATTGTCAAAATCTTACATATAGCATCCTTTGCAATAAAGTTGATGAAACAGTATTTGTTAAGAGGCTTCCCCTATTTGCTCCCTTCTTAAGTGCTCCAGAAAATACTTCCTTGGGTTTCTGATATTACTTAAAGCCATTGCGATCAGCAGAGAATGGCAGGAGCCACAATTTGAGTGCTGGTAGGTTAGCTGTGTTCTAGGAACATCACATTGTACATGTCAGTCATGCATGACATTTTTTTACGTCCAAGACCTGCTCTCCATAAAGGAAAGAGGCCACTCTCATTGTCTGACACATCTCATCTGTTGTTGCTCTGACGCTTGACAAAACAGAAGGGTCTGACATTGAGAATTCTGTCTCTTACTTCTTGGCTGATGTTGGCATTGTTTAGCAAAGTACTGCTAAAGTAATGGATTTTAGTCTGTATTTGAAGGGGAAAAATCTTATTGAATACGTCTCCCTGACTGCAGGCCAATTCCTATAGTTTAATTACCATCTCATAACTGAGCTGGGTCTGAAATTTAGCCATAATCTTTAACATAACTTTAAAAAAAAACTTTATATTTTTAAAAAATTCTTTCTTGTTTTGATTTATTTTTTATTAAATTAGAATTGAATTATAGCATACAAGCATCAGGTATACTGACATGATTCTTTGTCTACATTTTTAGAAAGTTTGGAAATCTATTTCAGGGACTTGAATGGCATTCACAGAATGTCACATTGGAATATTTTCCTAGAGAAGTTCAATACTAGCTTCTAGATCTTTTATTGCATCCCAGGGTCTGACTTAGTAAGATAGATTTAATAAAACTGAACTTAATCTGTAGCCCAGAAGTAATTTCTTGGTAACAGAGAATCAATTAAATAGAACATCGATTCTGACACAATTGGCACATCATGGAGGAACAGGTTTAGGATCTGAGTCAAGCTCTCCATGGAGCCAAATTTCCTTAAAAGCTGCCAGAGACGAACCTACTAATGTTATTAAATGTTTCTGGAAATTGAACCATACACATGTGGCCACAGTTTATGCCAATCAACATGTAGTTTGGGCTTTGCCAGGGGTGGAAGTTCTGGGGTGGGGGGGGCGGGGCTGGGAGGGAGTCACTACTCAGGGGAGTGAGGGTACCAAAGAAAATTTAGCTTTGACCTAAAAAAATTTCACCATACCATTGAGGAGTATAAAACACAGAACTCTTGAAATCATAAAAATGGTCAAAAGTGTATGATAAATGAAAGCACAGAAAAATATGCCACTGGTGTTCTGAAAAATGAGAGATCAAGTGAGAAAGGCCAAGGAGGCCATAAAGAATACATGCTATTTTGATTTGTTCTTGAATGGAGAGATGGATTTGCTAGGCAGAAGGATATGGAGGGTTGAAAAAGACTATCTGGAAGAAAGTGAGAATATTGCAGAGGACTAAACCCTTAACACTCACCAACACTAAAGCGAATTTATTGCTACCAATCTACAATGTATGTGGGGTGGCAGAAACCCTAATTTCTAAGCAGTCTGTGAATTAGACTAGAAATTTTAATTGAAAAGCTCTTGCTATTTATTGGAGATCCTTCCCAACTGTTATTAGTACCATTTCTCTGTAGTGTCCTAGGTGTCACTGATTAATATATTTTGTGCCTGCACATTTTCTTTGTCTTGTGATCTAACAACAGATTCTCAGCTGATTGTGCTACCACCCAGTGTATAGGAATACAACAGTCTTGAGGTGAATGTGTCCAGTCCTCTATTATTCTTTTGGGAAAGATAATAATCCCAGTGTCTTTAACACGGGATGGTGGGAAGACTGACAGAGCTCTCGTGTAGTCAAGGAAGGAATATTGATATGTCATAATGAGTATAATGAGTTATCCATTTAACTGGATTCAGTTACTTAGATTTAGATTTCTGTATTGGATAACTGCAGTTATGGGTAAACCACCACAAGTATGAGGAGCTAAAGGGGTCTTCTGTGCCTTTCAGAGGCTTCATCTCCTTACTCACTCTCTTTCCTTTCCTCCTTGATGAGGAATGTCCTCTGTCATCAGTGTCCTCTGGCCTAAGGTTAAAGTGATGTCACCCATGGGCCTCCCCGGTGGCGCAGCAGGTTGAGCACAGCGCTGTGAAGCTGCCCGTAGCCTCTGCAGTGCAGGCTCGATTCCCAGGCAGCCAGGGAGATACCTACATGACACGGCAGACCTCTCCTGCCTTGCCTGCTGTTCCCCTCAGCAGTACTTTCGGTCTGTCTGCCTGTTCTGCTCCCGCTCTGTCCCTGGTGAATCCTCTCACCCTCCCGCACATCTGGCCTGTACACCAGCTATTGTATAAATAAAAAATAAATGAAAAAATGTATTAAAAATATTCCTTAGATATAAAGTGTTAAAAATTAAAAAAAAAAATGGTGTCACCCATGTTCTATCATCATGGCACCTCTCATGTGGGCTTGGGGGTAATTAGATGCTCTTTGTTTCTCTTAGGGCCCAAAGGATTCCTTTGCAACTTTGCCTTCCTGTAGGCTAGATATCCATCTTTATTTATTATTAATTATTTTTTTCTTACATCATTTTAGTCCCCATAGCCACCATATCATCTATGAACCATCACCATATTCCCTTGTATTTATCCCTCTCTTGTTTTGCCTCCCTGTCCACCCCCCTCTCCTATGTTGTATGCCTCAGTTCTATGGTCAGCTTGGTAGTTTTGACTTTTTCTTGATATTTTGTTTCCCCATCTTTATTTTTTTGAATTTTTTAAAAGATTATTTATGCATACAAGAGCTGGGATGCAGGGGTGAGAGGATTCACCAGAGATAGAGTGGGGAGCAGAACAGGCAGATCTACTGAAATATACTGCTGAGGGGACCCTTGGGTGAGACAGGAGAGGTCTGCTGAGCTATGTGGTTTAGCTCCCTGGCCGGGGATCGAACTGGTGATGCAGTGGCTGCCAATAGCTTGATAGTGCTGAGATTTTAATCCCTGGCTCCGCCAGTGAGGCCCTGCACTGCAGATTTCAACAAGATGAATTCAATGTGATGTCCAGACTAAATCCAACACTCTACTTATAAATTATTCTCCCAGGAGGGCAGAAGTAACAGAGCACATTGGTGGAGATTCAGCCATCATTTGAACAAATAGCAAGTAATAGCACAGCAAACATTCTTTCATTGCCCTGGTAGAATACAATCTAATAAACACTAATAAGACTTCAGAACAAATATTTTATTTTTAGATGGGAAAGAATAGAAATGAGAATGTATATCACCATGCCTGTGTGATGTGCAGGTGAAGTGAGGTAGAGAACTTGATGTGGAATGCCCTCTCAACCCTCAACAGTAAACCTTTCCATGAAGGTTAATACACATAAATGATCAGTTACAACATTTCTCCCCTTTTTTTGGAAAGGAAACACAGTTTTTTTTAGAACTCTCTGATTCACAACTTACTAACTCTTTTAATATGAGTGTTCACAGAGTTATTGGAACTCTTACTTATAACTGTATTACTTTAAGTAAATGGACATTTACAATGGAAAGATTTTTTTTTCATTTGGTGTTTCAATTTATTCTCACTTGGTTTAATTTACTTCTGCCTTCTGTGCAATTTAAAAGAAAACAATTAGAAAATGTATTATCAATTTCAGGCCACTAAAATATCATTTAACAAACTGCCATTGAGTCTTTTAATAGGCTTATTATAACCTTGGAATACCGGAAACTAGATCAAATCAGCAGTCTTTATTAAGACACTCTAAAGGAATCGGTAGTGTAAATGAGACATATAAGGCTTGACTCCCTGCCCCTAAGTTGTTATCTGGGTCTTGGTAAGACAGTGAGTCAATAAAACAAGTACTTTCCAGATACATTACCCAGCATTGCTAGCAGCGTTGTCTCATCAGCTTATATCCCCAAAGTCATGTCATAGAGATAAAGTTTTTATAGGGCAACCTATAAAAAGCTGGTACTGGGCCTCCCCGGTGGCGCAGCGGTTGAGCGCTGGGTTGCGAAGCTGCCCCGCAGCCTCTGGAGCACCGGTTCGATTCCCGGCTGCTCCCCGGCCACCGGAGGAGGGTCCCACACGGCGCGCAGACCCCTTCTGCCGCCCACTGCTCCCCTCAGCAGTGTACCTTGGTCCTTCTGCCTGCTCTGCTCCCCGCTCTGGCTCTGGTGAATTCTCTCACCCTCCTGCGCTTCTGACTGTACCCAGTGCTTGTATAAATAAATAAATAAATCTTTAAAAAAAAAAAAAAAGCTGGTACTGACCATTTTATGTAACTGGTGCTGCAGAGGCTGCAGATAGCTTCGCAGTGCTGTCCTTAACCCCTTGTGCCACCGGGGAGGCCCTATCTCCCAGCTTCTTTTCAAAACTTTGTTACTTTAGGAAAAGGTAAAAGCAAAGAAAACATCATGATTGTTACTATATAGTCCAATACATTCTGCAATATATGCTGCTTGTTTCTTTCCAATGTGCTGTGGCTTAAGTCCTATCTCCAAAATTCAGAGACAAATGGTAACTGCATGTAGAAATCACTTTTTAAACTCACTTCCATGATGTTTATATATATTATATTTTCCTTTCATCTCCCAAGCTTTTTTTAAAGATTTCCTTTACCCAATTACTTCCTTGTTCAAGTTTTATTTTACTTAAAAGAACCTGTGTTGTTTCTAAGCAGGTTTCTATAAAGGAGCATAAAACTACCATTCTTATCAATTTTAGCCTGAAACAGAATGAAAGAGAGATTTTATCTTTTAAAGGCTTTTTCAGAGTTTACATTCAATAAATACAGATAAGGAGGTATCATTTGGAAGGTGGACGAAGTTTCAGTTATACAAAATGAGTAAGTTCTACAAACCTGTACAATCCTGTATTGTACACTCAAAAGTTTGCTAAAAGGGTAGATCTTAAGTGTTTTTATTACACTGATCATACACTCAGAGGTGATGATTAGGTTTATGCCAGAGATTGTGGTAATGGTTTTATGGATATATACTTATCTCCAAGCTCATCAAGTTGTATACATTAAATATGTATAGATTTTGTATATTAATTATACCTCAATAAGTTGGTTTTCAAAGTAAATGCATAAAAATACATAAATAAATAAGAACTGATGAAACCACTCTTGTATTGGTAAATCTATGCAGTACCAACTTAAAAAAAAAAGACACCAGCAGAGATGCCAGTATTAGATAAAGGCAAATTACTAGACAGCTGGGATCATATTTACTTAAGTGAAGGGGGGATTACAATAAATTAATAGGTTCAAAGATGCACCAGAGTAGATGGGGACCTAGTTTGGTATCTCACTATTAAATGAGGAATTGAATTTCAGCACTTAGCCTTAATATAAAGTGATCTTAGAGTTTTCCACATAACAATGGGAAACCCTTGATAATTATTGTCTGTGTGGAAAGCAACATTAATCTTTATATCCATTTAGGTATTTTTACCACGATATGTCTATTCAAGCCGTTTTTCTGAAGACTGTTTATGCTGAAATGGGCATCTGCTCAGCTCACCCAATTCAAAACAAAAATTAACATAATCTCTATTTGCATAGCAGCAAGTGGGTGGAGTTAGGCAAGTGCACAGATGAACATAAAAATCAAATATGGGCAGGAGGAAACTCAATTTCATTATAAAAAACCATGTTTGTTTAAACATAAAAAAGCTGTGTAAACAATCCAAATGTGTTTACTGTAGTTTAGCCTACAAGGCTCCCATTTTGTTCTCATCCTTCTAGCAGCCTGGTCGAGCAAATGCAAATAAACTTGGGCTGCTCATAAGAGATTCAATTTAAAATTTTCTCTTAGAAAAACATAAATAGGCTGCAAAAGCCTTTTCTTCTGTGTGAGCTGCCTGAATGAAAAAAGTGAAAGACAATATTACTAGATTGTATAATTAGGAGTGATTTGAAAATTATTTGAGCAGTCAAAAGAATGGAAAATTTAAAATAAAAATACTATAAATTAGGTATTCATCAGGATTTAAAGACTTTAGAAGAGGAAGCAAATACGACAAGAAGTGAAAGGGATATGGATGAAATTTGGGTTAGAGAGAAGAATTTAGGGGGACAATAGCTCTGTAACAATAGCCCTGGAAAAAAAAGATCATAGAAAAAAATATTGACTTACAAAGTTTTGGTACAAGTAGAATGCTTATCTTGGTGGGATCTGTGTATATGTACAAGACCTAAGAAAGTAAGACTCTGACATTAGATATATAGTAATATGTTGTGGACCCGAATCTTACCAAATGTATTGTCATCTGTGGTCAGCAAATCAGACCATAATGTTAGGTCTATCATAACACAAACTGTGTATTAATGGAGCCATTAATCACCATCAAAACTGTATTAGGAGTGAAGATAGCCAAAGAGAGCTTAACTGACAGCAAGTGGCCATAAACCTGTCCAAAAACTAATTTGATTACCATCATACCAGCATCTGTGCCACTTATGAGGGTTCATTTTTTTGATGAAATTAAGTAGACAAGTCATTCATGCGTATAATAGACATCTAAATCATGGTAAACATGTTGTTGGCAACAGAAGTAGTTAAAGAAGTATGGGATTGTTTGGGTGTCTGAATATAGAACCAACTCAATGGAAAGTGTCTTTTGCACAACAGTTGGGTACAAAATGCCATCAAAGAGGCTTTGGATGAAGCCAAACGCCAAGTGAGAAATAGAGAGATGCAAAGTCAGCTGGTGAGATTCAGAGAATGTTGGTTGTTTACAAGAAGGAATGTTTTGCCAGGATAAACTCTCACTCTTTATGGGTCATAAATGTTCCAAGCAAACAATCTGTTTTATTTGGAGACAGTTGGATCTGTTAGATTTCGGTCCTGACAGACGGAATTATGGGATGTCATATTTAATGACAGCCTAGAGAGAGAGCCTAGAATGTGCATGCTAAATGAAAAAGAGAATGAATGAACTTGGCCATAAAGAATGACTATGTTCTACCCACTGCTCCCTATTTAAAAAAAAATGTGGAATTCCTTATCCAATTTATCCTTTTATAATTTTGTCTTAAGACAAGCCTGACTTAATGTTCTACGTCTTTTTATTATTCTGTCCTCTTGTGAAAGGTTTTCTCTTTCCATGAACTCTAACTTATTCAAAGTATTAGAAGGTAACACTCTCCACTGACTGAGTGAAAGAAAAAAGTTCTAGTATTTATTTCACAGAGAAAAGGTTTCATTTAAAAATATGCTTTATGTGTAAAAATACCAGGCATATTTGAATATAGAAAGAGCAGGTTATTTTAGGTACGTAAAATTTTAAAGGACCCTATATTCATGTACATTGTCAAAATTTAAATATAATACATTTAACTTCTGCTTGCTCAATAGTCTCATCCTTCTAGACAAAACTGTATCTGTGTGTATATGTCGACTGGTTACATTGTCGTAGACATGGGAAAGATTTAAAGGAAATAATTGAACTTGAGGAATAGGAACATTTTTATGTTCATACCAAAACTGAGAGCACTTCTGCCGTGAAACATCTCAGGAAAAACTAGAGAGAGTGACATTCGTCTCCAGCGCCTCCCGAAACATTGTGCTGCTAATACCCAACACCTTGCACCGCAGCGAGGAAGCCTCCAGCCACGGCGCTGCCTGCCGTTCACAAGCTGATGCCTTGTAGGCCTCCAGTCTTACCTGAGTTTGCAGATGGGCCATTTCCCAGGTGGGCCTGGCCAAACACTCCTCATTAATCATGGCTTAAACCTCTCTCAGTGGGAAGACCTCAGGTTAGACATCATTTGGAAACAAATTGGGTGAAAAATAGCTCTGACAATAAGGAGCCCACACGGAATTCCCCTGTGAGAGCTTCAGCGGTGTGAACACAGACTCTTCCAAGACACTAAATGATCTGTCAGTTAGTGAATGACATTATAATCCAGTTTTATGTCATCTGCAGCTTGAAGCAGTTGCTGCAAGCTCCAGCCTTTCGCGGCTGCTGCGTTTCTGACTCTCTGGACTCACTCATTTACAGAGAGGCTTTGGAGTTAGAAGCAAAGAGTGTGTGTGTGTGTGTGTGTGTGTGTGTGTGTGTGTTACATACGGCAAATGCACATATGCATAGGCACACAATAGCAAACAAAGTGCTTTGCCATATGCTGCTTCACTAAAAATGAAACTCGCTCAAATATCCTGGTGGAACCAGAGGAATCACCAGGGTACAAAGTCCTAAACTGAATGATCCTGTGTGATAGAAACACTAAACAAAACAAAAACCTGGGAGCATGACAACATGATTTATCCTCTGGGTAAGAAAAACTCAGCTTCTTTCCTTCTACTGCATTCCAAGCCCTAGAGCCTTGGGAGAAATTTATTCTTCCTAAGCCTTTATTCTTAAAAGTAACTGTATGTTTGCCTTAAAGTGACAGATGGCTTTCCTGCCACATTTTAGCCATTATTTATACTAACAGATTGCAACTGAATTGACTATAAACCAATGTATTTTGTTTTCCATCTATTCCAATTCTTATTCTGGGTGGATGTACTAGGGGAACAATAGAAGACAAATGTTTACCCGTGTACTACTCGTAGCTCCAGGATTCCATTGATAAGAGGACTATTTTCCAGGGCACAGACCTTGATCACTCTCTTGTCCAGAGTAAGCCCAGAAAAGTCCCTTTAGGTAGTAACACATGTTCTGGGAAAGAACATAAGATTTTGAGCGCCTGGTTTGTTATAATCTGGTGAATCTTAGGCACTCCTGATACACCCACATTCCTTGGCTTATGCACGACCAGCTCCTTCTTCTGAACTGCAGAAGTCAGAGGTGGACAAATTCTCTACCTTCCCCTTTGGGTTCTCAGAAGGACTTCTTTGAGTTTAACTCGTGAGGGGATCTGTGCCTTGAGAGTCAGAAATTCCTATTATTTTTATTCCTTTTTCAGAGATTTATAGGAAGGATGTTTCCTGACTCTGTACTTTGAGGTAGTCCTACAATAACGTATTTTAGTAATCTGGCATTTAGAAATAATAGAAATCTGTATCTTTCTTTTCTTTTTCTTTTTTCTTTTTTTGCTCTCAAAACGTAAACAATATAAATCATTGACATGAAGATGCAGTTTGTGTTGAAAAGCATATACCGAGATGAATGGAGGTGGGGGTGTGCCTCAGGGATTCACAATGGCCCTTCATTTTGGGGAGGAGAAGCAATGACTGGTCTGAATCAGAGGTGGAGCAGCGCTACCAGTAAATTGCATAAGACAAATCAAAATGGTCCATTAATAGGGTCTCTTGTTTTGGCTGATTTTAAAATTTAAAATTCACACAAATATTAAATTTAAAAATGAATCTAACTGTTGCACCTTGTTGCACTTGTCACTGTCAACTTAGTTGTTTGCTTTCCTATGTACATGCTTCATTTGGCTGGTACTGATCCAGGCCACATCTCTTCTGTGAGCTCCAGCCTGTAGTTGTTTAGTGCCAAACACCTATGGGATGGCTCTGCTTGACTGTCACATAAGCATTTTGTATGTCCAGAATGAAATTACTCATTTTTCTTTCTCTCCTGTTACAGCAAATGTCAGCATCATGTCGCTAAATTACCAGGGATCACTCTTTCTTTTTCTTCCTTAAACCTTCATGTAAGCCTATTAACAAGACTTGTCTCTTTTCCTTCCCCAACACCCCAGAAATCTCTCCATCTCCTTTACAGTAGATGGGAAAGGGGAAATGTTAATGAATTAGTGGATCTCATGGTAACACCTGAGACCGATTTCCCCTTATTAGTTTTAGCACTCTGTAAATTCCTAAAAATTTATGCAGAGGCCAAGAAAAATGGATAGTTTAAATCCCCAATTGGGGTTTAATGAAAACATTCTAAGATATATGAAAAATAATGGTTCACAAGTAGTGAAATCAACTTTTATGAAGGACAATGACATGTACATGTTAATATGTAGGTTGTATTTTTTTAATGGCATTGAATAATAGGGATTTATTTAATGAGTTCCCCTTCATGGGAGTTTCCCCCTTCTCATTGTTTACTTTCACAATTGATACTTGAATAAATTCTCTTTTCCCAGTTGTTTTATAAGTTTAGGGGAATAAGGAAAGACTAAATTTAAGCAAGTCAGTTTTTCAAGATTTAGATTTAATGATAGATTTACGAAAGAGATGGCTGCAATTAAAATTTGGAAAGAGGGCCTCCCCGGTGGCGCAGCGGTTGAGCGCTCGGTTGCGAAGCTGCCCGCGGCCTCTGCGGCGCCGGTTCGATCCCCGGCTGCTCCCCGGCCACCAGAGGAGGGTCCCGCATGGCGCGCAGACCTCTCCTGCCGCCCACTGCTCCCCTCAGCAGTGTACTTCGGTCCTTCTGCCTGCTCTGCTCCCTGCTCTGGCTCTGGTGAATTCTCTCACCCTCCCGCGCTTCTGACTGTACCCAGTGCATGTATAAACAAAACAAACAAACAAATAAATAAATAAAAACATGCCTCTATAAAAAAAAAAAATTTAAAAAAAAAAAAATAAAATAAAATTTGGAAAGATAATTGTTTTAGCTTTCTCCATTTAAACATACAGTTTCTTGAGACCACATCTTCCTTTTCCTTTTAATTTTCTCCAAAGATAAGAAGCAATAATCTTGAATAAACAAGAGGAATAGTAGAAGTTGTATCAATCTGGATGAGTCATCAAAGGTGAATGGAATCAAAGTTTGAAATTGTGTGATTTGTGAATTGTTGTAAAGTTCCAAGTTAAATGTCCCAGGGAATGACATTGAATATATAGAGATTTCCTCCTCTTATTTCCTCATGTGAACAAAACACAGATACAATCTTCTTAGTCAAGAACTGACAAGCAAGATTGGCTAGACCAGGTGGTGGCTTAGGGTAACAATGGTCAAGGAAGTTCAATTGATTTACAGTGACTGACATTTGTTCCTCAACTTCAAGAGTCACTGGAAAAACAGAAGGTAAAAGTTGGGCAGATACAATTTATTTAAAAAGTAATTTTTTCCCAATTCATGTTATTTACAAGTAGCCTGTGAATTGATCCATGTGTCCCTTCTCCTATCTATAGTTTATTTTTTTTTTGTTATTCTCCAGAAATTATTCCACCCACAGGTTTTGCTAACACAGATTGTTCCTGCTCTAGTTGCAATGAGGGTGAGAACAGAGAAGGCAGAATCACCCAGACTCTGATTTCAGCCATGGAGACGGGACCAGGGCACACTGACCTAGAGCAAAAGGTAAAAATGCAGGTTATATCTCTGAGTGATACCTGGGGTCAAAAAAACCCACAAATCTGTCTTCACTGAAAAAGGCAGACCCAAGGGAAAGGATCAGGAACTGAGAATGTACCAGAATCCATAGAGAAGGAAAGAATAAGGAAAAACAACGTGAAATGCTCCCATCCAATTACTATGAAAGAAGCTGCTTATCAATCACATAGTGTGAGGAGTAGGTGCTTATAATGTATCTGTTTCCTTAGTAGGGACTTGAAGCATTTAAATATCTAAAATACTCAGAAGATGACAGCTTTTAGCAGAAATAAAGTGCTATTTCTCCTATAAAACAAATCTTAAAAAATAAAACTATCATAAAATTATTTCTTTTAATTTTAGTCCTTGGTTTATACATTTGCCTGCACATCAAATCCTTTCTTTAGAGAAACGACATTCTGAAAATATATTAAGGCCCAATTTATAACTTTACCGATGATATTCCTTTGTCTCTCCCCCAAATTTATCAATTTCCTGAAGTCAATTATCTCCCTCCCCTAATATGGTTTCATATTTTTATTCATATTTCATTAATACATATTAGTATATTCATTTTATTCACAGTCCATATTTTAATTCCATCTTTTATTCAAGGCACTTTTTCCTTTTTATTACATAATTACATATTCATAAACAATACAAAACCTTTTCTTTTTAAATATTTACTTCAATTGTACTTTTTTTTTTTTAATAGAGGCATGTTTTATTTATTTATTTGTTTTGTTTATACATGTACTGGGTACAGTCAGAAGCACGGGAGGGTGAGAGAATTCACCAGAGTCAGAGCAGGGAGCAGAGCAGGCAGAAGGACTGAAGTACACTGCTGAGGGGAGCAGCGGGCAGCAGGAGAGGTCTGCGCACCATGTGGGACCCTCCTCCGGTGGCCAGGGAGCAGCCGGGGATCGGGGATCGAACCGGCACCACAGAGGCCGCAGGCAGCTTCGCAACCCAGCGCTCAACCACTGTGCCACCAGGGAGACCCCAATTGTACTTTTTTTTTTACCTAGTATTCTGCAATGGACCTTATGCATGTGACATTTTGAGTGATACATGTAAGATTTAGTTCACTAATTTTGTACTACTCAACATTATTCTACTATGTTAACAAACCACAATTTATTCATTCTCTTGTAAGTGGACATTCATATGGCACAATATATCTTGTTATTATGTTAAGATCGTGGTTTTGAGACAAGAAGGGAACTCTCATTACTGTGATTACCAAAGGACAATACAAGGAATATTTTACATTATAGGTATTACGGAAAATTCCTTTTCTTCACTGAAATAGATTTCAAAGACTTACGGATCATGGTCTTGGTAAAGGTCCACTGCTAAATGAAAATATTTTTTAAATGCCTTTTTATCCTGATCAAATGTTCAAATCAAGTCCTCATTCAACATAAACTTTATAATATCATTCAGCGAGCAATCCACACATGTTTTCTTTAACACTGTATAACTGAATGAATGAATTGCTTCATTTATTACTTAGTACTCTGTAGCAGAAATAACTTGTTCACTGATTAATGAGCCTCATAATAGCCTTATTTATTGAGTTAATACTACATGCCAGGAAGTTATATCCATTAGCTCAGTTTATAATCACATTTTATCCCCTTCTCATTTCACAAAAGAGGAAACAGATTCAAAGAAATTGCATTCCCAGGGTCATGCAGCTTTCAATCAAAGTCAGAACTCTTTTCTGTTAATACTTCAGGCTTTCTCTAAAGGAAGTTACACTGATATCTCTTTTGGTATGAGAATTATTTCATTCTGAGATCAAAAGTCTTCATGCATAACATTGAATTCCTCTTCTCAGAAATAGTGCGTGATGAGCTAACGCATCTTTTTGAATAATTGCTTTTGCATAGACTGTCATGTGGAAAATAAAAAAAACTAGGAGAAAAATCTAAGAATTCAAGTAAAATATAAAATAATTGCATCTTTGGAATTTTGCATTTTACCAATTCCTTTCACAGAATCACATCATGGAATCTACAGAAGGTGTATTCTAGATTGTTAACTATGTTTAGTTAACATGGACTCTTTGACATGGAACAAATAATCTGTTTTTGGAGACAACATACTTAATACTTGAGCTTGAACTGGAGATATACAGGCAATCCAACAATTCCTCTGTGGAAAAATGAAGAATTTTAACTGAGAGGATAAATTCTGAATCCATTTACACAATCAGTCATCAGAGATTTGCTAGGCAGTCAAACTGAGAAAAGAAAGATTATTTTGCTGTATCTGTAGAAACTTCTGTGGGGCCCAAGTAAATTATAAAAGAAATTATCAGGAAAACTTGTACTTGGGTTTAATTTCCCTACCTACACCTGAAACTTTCCCTTACCAGAGGAGATAAATATCAATATTATTCTAAAGATCTCACCCTCCACATGCTTGCCATAATATGATTCTCTTGTTCCAGGAGTTGGAGAAAAACAGACTAGGAGATGATAAAGGGATCGCTTTATACTTGCCTCCAGCTAAACAATGCCTTGACATGTTTAATGTTAAGGTCATTGAATTTCTCCCAAAATGAGCAGTCAAATCCCAGTCTTATACCTCACAATTCTGAAGAAATGCTGACTTTAAACACACCTGCATGTGCGTGCACACACACATATACACACACAAGTAGTAAATAATTGTCAAAGGTAAAATAACAAGCCAAGGCCTCCCTGGTGGCGCAAGGGATTAAGCACTGCACTGTGAAGCAGTCTGCAGCCACTGTAGCATGAGTTCGATCCCCAGCTGGCTAGGGAGCAACCCACATGGCACAGCAGACCTCTCCTGATTCACCTGCTGCTCCCCTCAGCAGTGTACTTCAGTCGGTCTGCTTGTTCTGTTCCCCACTCTATCTCTGGTGAATCCTCTCACTCCCTGCATCTCTGACCTGTACCCCAGCTCTCGTATGCATAAATAAATAAATCTTAAAAAAAATAACAAGCCAAGGTCAACAATGAACATTAAATACTAAATCCCAATCAGTAATGTTATACTAATAATGATATACTTCCAAAATATGGGTGTAGTACTCAATACTAACAGGCATTGTATGCCACTGGCTTTATGCAGTAAGTGCTAATATGCTGTGGAAGTTGAGACACAGAATATTTAAGTAACAAGCTTAGAGTCATCCAGCAGAGGTAGAATACAAATCCAGCCTGTTTAGAATCTCTGCTTTTAGCCATTGAGTGACAGATATCCTAATTTCAGGGATATTTAGAAAAGAGCTCTAGATATTTTTTTGCAGCACAGTCATATTTAGAAGAAGGGAAAAAATACACCTCTCTAGACAGTCTCTGAAGGAGTAATGTTTGTGGCTAGATTTCCTGAATCCACTCTATCCTATCCCCAAGTCCTTATGAAAGTCAACTCACTGCCTTCACTCTAGAGAAATGACTAAGGGGACAAACCTAATAAGGGAGAAGAGAAATCCTTCATTTTCTGGGTGGTATATCACTGAAGATGGAGATTATAGGAAAACTTGACTTCCTATCACTTAGATAAAGAAATATGAAGAAATCCCAGCTTTAAAAATCCTCACACAACAATCCTAACTACCAGTTTGCCAGGACCATGCTAGTCTGTGAAAAAGTTGTCAAATCTCAGGAAGGAGAGATTCCAAAGAGGCATTGAGCCAACATAATTAGCAGACTCACATGGCAGATTGCCTTTGGATTTCCAGTCATGAACTGAGGGGTCGGGAAAGCAGGACTGATCCAGCAATCATCCCATCTCAATATGTTTGCACCTTGATGCCAGTCCCTGGAGAATGCAGGGCTGCCGCCAGCCTCACTCATCACACAGAATTAGTGGGTATGTGAGCGCTATGACATGGCGGCACTGCACAGCAGTCACTGAGCAAGAAGATTTATTGCTCTATTTGACAGTCTGTTATTCACTAACTGAGCATGACACATCTGGGATTTAGAATCATCAACTTGACATCTAACAGGAGAACAAACCTTTGGGAGGAGGACAGAGGCTGGGAGGAGAGAGCAGAGAAAAGCAAAAATTTTCAGAATAGATTTCTCTTTTCCCTGGCTGACGCCCCATTTCTGGTCCAGGCTTGAGGTCATCAGCAGACTAAAGGGCTGAGTCAGAAGCATGGAAGACCGTGGTCTGGATTATTAGAATGAAGCCTCAGATCACATTGAGGAAAGCATCTGGGGTCCCAGCAAGGGCTGCATGTCACTCCTACTGACATTGGACAGGCTTTTGTTCTTGCAGGAAAGCATGTACCATGGGGATGTAGAAAAGTTCCCCATTTCTATCCTCCTTTTGTAGTTGAGGCAAAGTCTAGCTGGTGGAGGAGCATGAGCATTATAACTGAAGTCATCCTTTCAGTCTAAAATTGCAGCTAGCGAGAGGGTCCCTCACACCCTTTTCCATGCCCTGGCCATGTCCCATCAGTTGTATGGGTTGAGCTAGTTCCAGGCACCATCTTCAGTCCTCTGCATAGTCCCCCTTACACCAAAATATAGATGAAGACATAATCTTTTCTTGCCTTATATAAAGCTGAAATTCTGTCCACTGTGTTTCTGCAGGCTCTACCTTTGCCATGAAAAAGAGTGGGGCTCGCTAATGATTGGAAGCATAATTTATTTAATCTTCATGGATCCGTTGGGAGCCATGGCTCAGAAGCCCATGAATAAAAATGGCAAGTTTGCTCAGAGCATTTAAGACACTTAAGACAATTTGTTTAGCCTGCTGCTAAGCACTCCAAGGATTTATCTATCCTGACTGAAAATGGCATGCATAAACCCCCATCGAAAGCTCCTAATCTCTCTGCTTCTATTTTAGCAAGTAAGTACAAGATGAAATGAAAGTTTTAATGCTTAGTTTCTAGCTCTCTTAGTTCTCATATGCTACCCCCTTAAATATTTATTCCCTCCCCAGTGCTGTCCTCAGGGTTGCCTTGGGCTCTCTCTGCCTACACAGTGTTTCTATCTTACTGTTATAGACAGAGGAGGGACTCTGCTAGGTTTGACATCATGGGGTTCTTCTCAGAAATAGAAGCTCTACCCCCTCTCACCATGGGATTTGCTACCTACATGACTTTTTTTTAAAAATGTATTTATTTATGCATACAAGAACTGGGGTGTAGATAAGAGGTGTGGGGGTGAGAGGATTCACCAAAGACAGAGTGGGGAGCAGAACAGGTGGATCTACTGAAATACACTGCTGAGGGGAGCAGCGGGGTGAGACAGGAGATGTCTGCTGCATCAGCTCCCTGGCTGGGATCAAACTCGTTGCAGTGACTGCAGGTAGCTTTGTAGTGCTGAGACTTAAGCCTTTGCACCACCAGGAGGCCCCAACCCACACCTTTTTGTCTAGAACATAACTGATGGTTTCCCATTAAAGATGTTCATTCTGGTATTGAACGTACTGTCCAACTCTGCTTCTCTTCCTCCTCTACTTGTAAAGATCTTCATCTCTTCTGGAAGGAGAGGCACATGTGTCCATTATCTATATGCCTAACCTGCTATTTATGGCAAAAATGTTGATCCTGGCCCTCAAGTTTTCATATCCAAATTCTTTCCTCTCAATTTTTTTCTCTACCTTGATTTAGAAAAGTTCATTTTGAAACTCAACAGCCAAGAGTTGATACTTCATTTTCTTTTCCTGTTTTGTGACAATAGTACCCCCAAAGAAGAGAGTGCTGATAGTGGATGGGCACAGAGGGCAAGATTAAAAAGTGATTTCTGAGGAAATCAGCAGATTAATATTTCAGATTTTATGTATAATCATTCATGCTATTTCACCTGTGCTTTGTGTTATGTCTATTAACTAGCCCTCAAATAGGATGAGTGCTTCCAGATTCTCATGCTGAGGAGACTGCATTTAAAACCATTTCTCTTTGAAACTAAAATCTATTCCCTTTTCACAAGTGGGTATTGTTTCATTCATCAGCTTGACGCCAATGATCACAAATAATACATGAAGCTCTGGCTTCTGTCCTTGACTTGAATGAAATATATTTGTCAATAAATAAATGCTCATCTAATCTCCTTCTTCTCCAAAGGACTTAAAGTATCTTATAAGTAATTTCAAAACATGTTATTCAAAATAAATGAAGATGTAAACCTAGGGAGACTAGATGTAGAAAAATAAGATAAAACCAAGGATAGAATTATTATATAAAACAGAATATCATTAGGGCTTCCCTCGTGGCGCAAGGGGTTGAAGCACCACACTGTGAAGCAATCTGCAGCCTCTGCAACACGAGTTCAATCCCTGGCCTGCCAGGGAGCAACCCACATAGCGCAGCAGACCTCTCCTGACTCGCCCGCTGCTCCCCTCAGCAGTGTACTTCAGTCAATCTACGTGTTCTGTTCCCCACTCAATCTCTGGTGAGTCCTCTCACATCCCTCATCTCTGGACTGTACCCCAGCTTTTGTATGCATAAATAAATAAATATTTAAAAAAAAAAACAACAGAATTTCATTAGCTTCCATGCAGCTGATAGCTCTGTTCCTCAACTGGGCTGGGACAAGGACAGGTGTCATGCTTATCATCTTTTTAGCTATTCTATTCAAAATGCTGGATAAGATTAATGCAGACTAAATTTATAATCAGAATTGACAAGGGGCTCATTGTAAAAGAATCATGGTGGGAGAAATTACAAATATTAAACAAGAGGTTAGCCCTCGGTTGGGTTGTACAAGTCATCATGTGAAAATTCCTCCAAGAAAATGAGGAGAAATTAGACTTCCTGGTGGTCCCTCAGCAAGATCTTGGGAACAATGCCAGATTCACCATGTGGATTGGACCATTATTATGTGGGTTATATGGATAACTAGACGGAACTACATAAACGTATAAGCAGACATTCCAAATGATGAGAGCATGCAGTGGTGTCCCTCCAAATGGCCTCAAAAACAGAGTTTTAAGAGTCAAAATATTACCTTTCAGAAGTCGTGTGTTCTTCATGGTTCAGGTTAGTCAATGCAAAAAGAAATGAAATATCACAGCAAACAATTTCTCACTCAGGGTAACTACACTGCATTTCATTTCCCCAGTTCACTTTTTTAAACAAAATGGCAGATCATGGAGTTATAGGATCTAAGGAGAGTGGAGGCCATTGTTTCAGCTTTTGCAAATGACACTAATTTTGTAGGGAAATAGATCCTGGTGAGGTCTTTCTGACTTACGTAAACTTTTTTTTTTTTAAGATTTATTTATTCATGCATACAAGAGCTGGGGCATGGGCCAGAGGTGTGGGGGTGGGGGGTGAGAGGATTCACCAGAGACAGAGGGGGGGGGGACAGAACAGACAGATCAACCGAAGTACACTGCTGAGGGGAGCAGCAGGCGCGACAGGAAAGGTCTGCAGTGCCATGTGGCTTCTCACTGGCCAGTCAGGATCGAACCCACTCCGCAGAGGATGCGGACAGCTTCAAAGTGCTGCGCTCAACCGCCTGTGCCACGAGGAGAGGACCTGACTTATGTTAACATTTTAAAGAAAGTTCTTATTTCCACGTAAAGTGATTGGGAGCAGTAAAAATATTAAAAAATTGGGCCTGCCCGCAGCCTCTGCAGCGCCGGTTCCATCCCCGGCCACCAGGTGAGGGTCCCACATGGCACGTAGATCTCCCCTGCCGCCCGCTGCTCCCCTCAGCAGTGTACTTCGGTCCTTCTGCCTGCTCTGCTCCCCACTCTGGCTCTGGTGAATTCTCTCACCCTCCCGTGCTTCTGACTGTACCCAGTGCTTGTATAAATAAATAAATAAATCTTAAAAAAATATATTAAAAATTTTCTCTCTGAAACGACATTTGCTTGTCGTCACAAACATTCATTTGATGTTACCACCAAGTTAATATGGGCACAAAACAAGTTCTTCTACCTGACCTGACGCAATTTCAGGAATGATGACTAGGGGGATCAGATCCTCAAAGACATGGATGGAGGAGATGCTCAGAAATTACATGATGTGTAACTGAATTAACTGAGTAAACAACTGAAAGGAAAACCCAGTCTCTGGTGGGATGGTCTGTGATGACTTGAGCAGGCTTCTATTTTCATTACAAGGATGACATAGATCTTTTATTTCTAAGACTGGGATGAAATGTTTTTTAATATGAATGTCGCATATGTTGGTTGAAAAAAGTTTTTTAAAAGCGAAACAAAATATTAAAAGAAAAACAGAGTTTTTAAAATAACTAAGATTTAAATATATTCCTACTGGTTGTTTTTCTATGCTTTTACAACTATTTATTTTTTAACTTAAATGGAACCATACTGCATAGCTTTTTATCCTGCAATCTCACTTAATATTTTATAAAATCATTTTTCTATGTCACTTAAGCTTCCCTAGAAACATTTTACTGATCACCTAATACTTCACTATATGAAGATGTCACATGTATTTTTTAAGATTTTGTGTAGGTACTTTTTGTTTCTTTTTTTTAATTTTTTTAGTTGACGTAACATTGGTTAACAATATTGTATGCTATCAAAGGCATAGGAGCACACTTCCTCTGATGCATGTTCCCACACTGCATCCACCAACACAGAACCCTCAACCCTCTACATGTCCATTGTGCTCCATCCCATCTTTCCCCACGGGTCTCTCACCCACATCTGTTTTACCAGGACCAAGAAGCAAGCACAGTTCCTTCACATGTCTCTCTGCTCCTTGTGCCTCTTGCAGGTCTCCTTCTGGCTCTCCATCCTGCTTCCTTCCTTCCCCAGTCTCCTCTCCAGCTTCTTTTCCTCCCCACTTAGCTCCACCCTCCCTTGGGTGGGGCAGGGAACCTAGAATCTTCCCTTTTCCTGGGGACCACCCTGTTACAGTACTTAATTATTTTTATTCAATCACAAACTATCTGCATTGAGTATTTTGGTAAAATGTAGTTTTTCTAAGGCCTTTTTTCCTAAAAACAATGAAAGGATATTATCTAGTATCTGTATCCGATTCTGGTAAAGTAGGTAGGTCTCACTCATTGTACACAGAGGAAAACTGGGATGTGGAGTGATGACTACTGTAAGGCATAAGGCAATAACAACCAGTGTTTACTATGACTTTATAGCTGATCCTCATGGCAATCCTTCTAGGTAAGTATTATTTTTATTAAACTGAGGCAACCAAGACCACAGGGAGGGTGAAATGCACATGGTTAACAAAGGGGTAAGTGAAACAGTAATGTCTCAAATCAGTATCTCTGTCCCCAGTCTGCATCCCCCCAACTCCCACAGTTGCTTCCTACACAGGACATGGGGTCCAGCTCTGGCCTGCCCACCCAAAACTCACCAATTCCTTGCTTTGGAGACTCAGTAGGCATCCGCAACAAAAGACAATCAGATGTTTTGCATAAATCCTTTTCCTAAATACATGTCTTGCAGGCAGGTGGCTGCATTTGCATTAACTCACCCAGTTGCTTTCAATTAATGTCTAGGAGGCATCAAGCTTTAAATCTTCCTCTTGTTTTTAATAGCCTCTAGCCACACTTTACAGAGATATAATCCCACCAGCCCAGTTCCGGTGGTGAATGAGCATAAACCTTTCCTTAGCTTTTGTAGTCATCACGGGCAAACTGCTAGGCTCATTGAAAAGAGTGTTTTGTTTCTGAATTCAGCCCCATCCATCTGCCAGTACTAGAGTGTGGGCATAAACTAAAAACATAGTTTCACAAGTAAAATATCTAGATCCACTCCTCACATTCCTTTTAGATGGTGCTGGATCAAATCTTAATATTTATCATGGCTTTCTTAACTTATAGTATTGCCTTGCATGCACTATTAAAATTAGCATATTTTAACATGGGAAAACTTAGGTTTGCCATGAAAATTTTTATTGGTCTCTGAACTACAGCTGCACATTGAAGAGCTTTAAAACACACAGATTCCTGGGTTTCCCTCCCTCTGGTGAATTCTTCCAGGATTTGGTGTTTCCTAAGGAAGAGATCAAAGGGGACAAGGAAGGAGAGCAAAGGAGCAGGGGATTCCCTTTGTATCTGTTTCCAATATGGTTTCTTTTGATTTTTCATTATCCGTAGTCATTGTGATTTTTCAAAAGAAGCATTCGGGCTTCTGATGAGCAAAAAAACGTTTCTAGAATATGTTAGGGTCTTGAAAGGTGAACCAAAAAGGTATAGTACCTACTTTTTGGGAGAATACACTACTAAATAAGTTTATATAGATAGATGATAGGTAGGTAAGTAGGTATGTATATATGTATGTATGTATGTATGTATGTATGTAGATAGATAGATGATGCATGGATAGCTGGATGGATGGATGAATGAACAGATGGATGGATGAATAGTCTTTTTCCTAATTATGGTAATTTTTATAGAGAAAGAAACAGGATGCTATGATAAAATAATAGGGATGTTGGCAATTTATTCTGGGTTGGTGAGTAAAGAAAAGTCTCTCTGGGACACTGACATTTCAGCTAAGATGAAATAAGACAAAAACCAAGTGAGCAAGAAGAGAGAGAGGATATCCCAAGTGGCAGACAGAGTAGTCATATTTTGACTTACAGAGGAATATATTTGGGAAACACACTGACATTGAATAAGAACCTCAACAGCAACTTTCTGCAGCAAATGCATCAGAGAAGCATTCTTTATCTATGAAACCAGACATGCATTAGACTTTTGATTTATTATGCATTTTCATTACCAGTGATAATGAGCAACAGTTTCGTAAGGTGAGCGAGCCATGATAGAATTCTAAAAACGGTTGGGTTTTCACATACTGTACATCATTTCACCTCTGATTTTAAGATGGAATTAACCCAAACAATCTTATCTTGACAGACAAAAAAGAAATGACCACACGGTTGCAAATTTCTAGAATAGATCATTAACAGATGATGATCTTTTCCAGAAATTCACAGCCCTAGCTTCACACAGAACCCTCACTTTTGTGCTCATTTCCTTAATAGAAAAACTGTGATACTAATAGATTAAGAGGCCAGTTCAAGAATGACAAATGGAGCATCATCCTCTCCCATATACCAGCTTAAGTAAATAGTAGTGATTAAAGAATCGCTGAGAAGGATCTGAGACTGCAGCAGGGTGTAATAATCATGACTGATTATTGATGTCTGTCATGAGTGTGGAAGGAAGCACATGTTCCCATACTTTGTATCTCCAGATCAGTCATATTATTTAATTAATAAATTTATGGCATAAAAGATAAAGTTTTCATCAGGATATTAATTCGATTAATATTGAAGAGGCAAATGTAGGTGATCATCATATTGTATACTTTAAAAATATCCTTTAAACATTCCTGTGTATGTCAAGTTCATTTGTGCTTCAGCTCTGAGTTTGATTAAATATCAAGATGGATTGAATGGAAGAGAAGCACTGAGGTGCTATACTCTGAAACCCAACCAGAGTGAGCACAGGAAAAGTTGTCGGGAAATATTTCTAGTTCTTGGGCTTCCCCAGTTGCGCAAGGGGTTATCACTGCACTATGAGGCAATCTGCAGCTTCTGCAGCACAAGTTCAATCCCCGGCCAGGCAGGGAGCAAGCCACATGGTGAGGCAGACCTCTCCAAACTCACCTGCTGCTCCCCTCAGCAGTGTATTTCGGTCAGTCTGCCTGTTCTGTTCCCCACTCTGTCTCTGGCGAATCCTCTCACCCCCCATCCCCACCCCAGCATCTCTGGCCTATGCCCCAGCTCTTGTATGCATAAATAAATAAATCTTTAAAAAAAAAATATTTCTAGTTCTTGGTTTGCCTTTTCCTCCAAGAAAAAAAAATGGAAAAAAAAAAAAAGACATGCAGTTGGGTTAAAGAGCATCTCCCCAGGCAGGAAAGGGTGGAAACTATTTGCATAGAATAGCATCTGGAGTCCCAGTGCACTCAAATGCTTCCAGGGGAAAGACAGCTTTCCGCATTCATTGATGTTTCCTAAGGAAGGGGAGAAAGGGAACAGGGGAGGAGAGAAAAGGAGCCAGGGACTCCCTTTGTATCTGTGTCCAATATGGTTTCTTTTGATTTTTCATTCTCCATAGTCAAGGGCCCCCCAGGGGTTCTCATCTGTTACCAGGCTCTGCTGTACCTGCCTGTCTGTGTGAAAGTGGCTCAGCTGCTGCCCTGGATGAGGCTAACACATCACATCTATCTCCCTGGCATCTACTGAGCTCTAGGGCCGCAAGGATCAAGCCCCACACGGAGCACAAAGGCAGGTCTGTATAGAAAGAATTGACCTTCTTTATTGTCCAATGCTCTTTGTGTGGACGCTGGGGGTCAGCGCTCCCTTCACATTCCTGCCTCTGCCATGAGAGAGAAGGAGAGGGCGTGTGAGTGTGAGTCCATACAGTAAACTCTCCGTGGACGTTCATTTGGGCAAAAATGTAGGATTATTGATGGATCCACCATTTCCCTGCCATTTGGTTCCCAACTTAAAACCTAAGGCATCACTATAAGTCTTGAGTCCAGTCTTACATTTTCTAAGGCCTGATAAAATATTGGAAATTTTAAAGGAAGATATTAACAATAGAGAACTGAGTTCCCTTCCGATTTAAACTAGAATCCACTGACCTCAGAAGACATTAAATGTCCTATTATCATCTTATTCGGCATCATTATTCTCCTCATCATTTAAGAATTTATTTTAAATAGGACATAGTTGTTGGCTAAAGGTCAGCAGGAGATACACAGAGGACATAGGACCTACTTTTTAGGACAAAGCACTTATAATGAATGATGAGGAAGAAACCAAGATAATTTTAAAATCAGATGGGGACAAGTTTGAAGTTCGATGGATATTTTACTTAATAAAAGAAAGAAAAAAATTAAATGACAAGCATTTAATAAACATTGAGTATCTTAGATCCAGATGTGAAACTCATTCTTAAATTTCTTGTCACTTACATACTTTGCTTTCTGCCAGAAATGACTCTGGCTCATTTCATCCTAACCTTATCATACTTTCTGGCAAGCCTTCCTTTTTCTTTCTTCCAAAATGTTGCTGTATGGTTTAAAGAGGAACATTTGCTACAATTCACATCTTTTTTCCCCATGAGATTGATCCTTCTTGAAAAGTATTTGCCATGTCAGGGTTAGAAATGATAAAACAGGGTTTCTGCCCTTGTTCTCTATAACATTCCATATGCTACAGACTCACATTTTTCTTCCTTCAATTAAAAAATTTCAAGTTTCAGGCTCAAAAATAGAGCATTTTTCACTGACGTCTGTCCTATGCTTTAGTCGACGGTCACGGGCACTGGCTTTTTCTAGTTGTACTGAGTCTTTAAAACTTCCCTAGATGTTTTCCTCCACTCCTATTTCCTGTCTGTCTCACTCCCCTATCATTCTTTCTCTGCGAAGACTCAGAAAATGGGCAATCAAAAAAAAAAAGGCGCTGCTGTTCCATTCGTTACGCCCTGCCCCCATAAAAAGCTAATATTTTCAGGTTGACTGAAAGTTTAACTTTGTTATTTTTTTTTATTTTTCAAGAAAATCCAGCGTGACGTGGCACGTGTTAGTGCCCTCTTACTTAACAAATTACATGTTTTTTTGACCTAAGTTAAAAGCTGTGCAAATCTCCCTTGTGTGTGTTTTCATTGTGTATGGACTTCCCTGGTATAGCTTCAGACATGCCCGCGGTGGGACTGGGGAGAGAAACTCCCTCTTTCTGTCTTTCTGCCGAGAGGCCTCTTTGTCCCTCCAACTCTTGAGAAGACACCATCCTCCGGGAATGTGATACGTTCTTGTGATGGAATGTCCTCATTCTCCGTGACCATAAAGCATAGATGACTTGGGGTTTAAGTAGCCCTATGTCGTTGCCCCACTGACATGAGGGAAGCTGCCCTCATCTTATTTTTTTAAGATAGTTGGTCTTTCTCTGTGGTGAAAAGAATCACCAGCTTTCAAGATTCTAAACAATTTCTTTGAGGTTGAAAAAAATCAAAGTGACCGCAAAAGACAAAGAGTCCAGCTCTCTTTTTGTTTTGAGGAACTTTTAAATGGCCTACAGAGTTCTTTTCCAGATCTCCAAGTACTTGAGAACAGAACCTGGCCTGTTTCTGATGCCGCCTGTGACCTCCCTTGTTTGGCAATGGCTTTGCCCAGCCTCACTGGCTAACACTGCCTTCTGGAAAAAGAATCATTTGGGATAAACTTTTTAAAAAATGCATAAGAAAAGTCTTGAGGGAGCCTCTGTGTGTCTGTCACTACACACACCAATCCTTTCTTTTCTCTACAGATTTGCCTGGACAGACCCAAGCTTTTGACCTGGGTGATGAACACTGAACTGGTCATGCCTCAGGACAGGCCCTTTCAGCTACACCCCTTTCCACCTTATGTGCCATTTCATTATCAAAAGGGAGAGATATGCTAGAGCTATAAATCTCCTCTCTTTCTTCGCACGCCTGCGGCCCCTGCTCTTATGCAGGGCTAACTCTCGGAAGTCATTCACAGTGGGTTGGGAGAGGTCAGCTCAACACACAGTTCCTGGCAGGTGGTCCAACACGGAAGCTCAGGCCCGTGCAGAGCTGTGGCCCCAAGGTGCTTTAAAGGCTCTCTTGGGAAAATAATGGCCATGCGTCTTTGTCTGCATCTCCAGGGCTGCCTATGACAGGCTTGGCTTCATGACAGATTGCTGTCCAGACACTGACCCCAGTTGTATCTCCAGCCCCAGTACAGAACAACTTGACACCCTTCTAGAAAATAAACATTTTTAACCCTCAAAGAAAAAAAATGAAAACTCATTGTTAGAGGAAGCCATAGAGAGGGTCCTTTAGGAAAGACCATGGAGAATGGAGAGGGGAAGCCCTGTGCAAACAGATATGAGATACTAGAATGTGGACAATCAGGACTGATGCTGGCCTTTCTCCTGTTTTTCTCCACATGTTACTTAGATGGTTGTACTCTGCTTTACCCCTTGACTTCCTTCCCCAATCTTAAATTAGTGTATTATTTACCTTTATTTTTTTTCCATAAACTTATTTCCTTCTGATTTGTCTAGTTTGCCCTTCATTTCATTTGTTTTCCTTCCTTTATTTTCCCTTTTACTCATCTATTGTATATGTCAGACACTGTGTTAACCCTGATGTGGATAAAACTAAGAGATGGTGAGTAGCCCTTCTTTTGCTCCATCTCTGCACCTGGGACACGACAACACTCATATTCAGGAAAATATTTGATGATGATTGTTATCTAAGGTATTAACATTATGCTTGGTAGTATTTGAAATACTGTTTGTGTTTGTTGAATCAATGAGAGAGAGCCTTTGTAAAAAATAGAATTCAATTCTCTATTAGCTGACCAGTTCTTGAGGCTAGGGTTTCTCATCCCAACACTATTGACACTTTAAGTCCTATACTATTTTGTAGGGATGGAGGGGAATTCTGTGTGTGGTTAGCTATTTAGCAGCATCATTGGCTACTGCCCACTAGATGCCAGTAGCAATCCCCCCCACCCCTCCATTGTGATAATCAAAAATGTCTTTAGACATTGCCAGATGTTTCTTGGGGAGAAAAATCACACCCCTCTCTCTTACCCCATAAGAGTCATCACTTTAGATCATTGTGGTCCAGCAGAACTTTCTGGTATGAAGGAAATGTTCTAGCTCTGTGTTGTCTATTATGAGGGTCACTAAGCTACAGCTGTGGCTACTGAACACTTGAAATTTGGTTTGAATTAAGAGACACACTATACGTTTAAAATAAATACCAGGCTTTGAGCACATCATATAATAAAGTAAATGTCACATTAATAATTTTCAATGTTGATTAAATTGGTTACACAAATATGTTGAGTTAAATACAATAAATGGATCAAATTTACTTCATCTGTTTCTTTTTACTCTTTCAACTACTAGAAAAATTGTGATTAAATTATTCAATTTGCATTTGTAATTTGCATTATATTTCTACTGGAAAGCACTGTTCCAGAAAGCCATTTCTTCGTTTTTTTTTTCTTTTTCCAACTTATTTTCTTCGTACATACATTCTTCTCACCTGCTCTCCCAAAATGCTATTGTTGCTATTTTCTGTACTCAATGATTTTTGTGCAATTCAATGCCTATTTTATTATCCATATGCCATTGAATAAGTCTCTCCCTCCCTGACCCTTGTTTCCTTTAAATGTCAGCTCAGTGAATTGTGTTTAATAATTTTGAAAGTCTAAACTCTAAAATCCAACAATAAATTCTTAAATCAGCTAGATTGCATCACTCTGAGGAGAATCAGCTCAGGGTCCCTTAAAAAAGTAACCAGTGGGTTTCAGTTTCAGGTCAGAGCTTTGCACTCAGATCAGTAAGTGAAATCCCTAAAGCTTATCCTAGAGGATGCTGCCTTGGGGGATGCTGATAAGAATAATGCAGTGTGATCCAAAGGAAGGAGATAGAACATAGAACGCAGCATTTTTCCATATTTATTTATTTGTTCATGGAATTCTTACTGCTTTGGTTTATCCTTTAACCACTGAAGACAGGAGTGACATGAGCCATTAACATTTTAGCGAGCACCCTCTGGGCACTGTAGATATAGAGTGGAATATAAGATGGGAGGATAGGGAGAGGCCCACGCAGAGGCAAGTTGGGAGGCTATGGTAATTGCCTGGATGGGATTTGAAAATGGTTGATTTGTGAGGAGTTTATAAAATTCAATCAACATGATTCAGTGAGTCCAGACAGGCCCAGTTTCTGGCTTGGAGACTCAACAGAGGATGGTGCTTCTACCAAGAAGTTTACAGCCTTATTAAGGAGACAGAATTGTAAATGAGTAACTGCAGTGCAATATCATTGAGCACAAAAGTTAGAAGTAGGTACATGGTACTGTAAGTGCAAAGCCACAAGCCACATACATACTTCAGATAAACATATGCAGAAAAATAGATGCAAGAAACATGATCTTTCCAACTCTGGCAACATTGATATGTTCTAATTGGGGGTCAAGATTCAATTTTGTACTGAAAAAAATCACAAAATTGTTGGAAGGGAGTTACAAAATTATAAGACTCACAAATAGGGAAAAAGCAATTGCAGACTGACATCTCAGTGAAGGCAAGGATTTTGGTCTGTCTTGCCAAGCCCCTAGCTAATAAGCTGGCATTTTAATATGTGTTGAACAATCTAAATTCCAAAGCTTTCTACATCTGATGCCTGTGAGAACTAGAGATAATAATCAAAGATAATATAATATGATTTTTCAATTTAACCAAAAGCATTACTTTTCACAGCAGGAATAGGAATTCTTTCTTTGGAAATTCTCCTCTTAGATCTGTTTAATATTCTAAGCAAAACTCATTCTTGTTAAGGAACAGCTCTTCCATTCTTGGGAATAGGGAAAGCTGATTTGGCCTGAGTAGAAGCAGTCCTTCAGGGTGTGATAAAAGCTCATACTTGTATTCAGTTTCTTGATGACTTAAGCCTCAATATAACTCCTACTCTTTCACAATTCCATCCTGAATTCTAAGAAAACAGTTAGAAGAAACTGACCTAGTACTCTATTCACAAAATACATGTTTGAGAATTTTTTGTGTGTCTTGCAGGCTAAAGAACTCAAACATTGGGAAATTTAGGTCACACTTCACTTATGCTGATACTCTATTAATTCTAAACTAATTCTACAACCTGATGGAATCTGCAATAGTGGAAGTTCCTTTTTTACCAGATATTTATAAAATATTAGAAGAATCTGAATTGTATTACCTTTATTTTTCTTGCTCCCTCTTGCTTTCTGCTCTGACAATCTCTATAAATTAATACACTGGTCCTTGCTACCCAAGGTGTGGTCCATGACCTAGCAACATCAACATCATCTGGTGATGTCTTAAAAATGCATAATCCCAAGCCCAATTCCAGATCTATAGAATCAAATGCACCCAGAATATTCATGTACACATTTAAGAGTCACTGATACAGATGACTCTTGATTGGCCAACTTAATAGGAATGAAAATAAGGAAGACGAATGCTTCATGTTTTTATATACCTCTGAAGCTCATCCTTGTCAGTATTTTCAAGAACTGCTAGTAAGTTACTATCTGGTGTTGCTGGCTTTTAGCTTCACTTCTCTCACCCCCTGGTAACAACCAGTGGAATTTCTAAAAGGAGAAGGAATGAGCAATTCTTTTTTTTTTTTTTTTTTAGATTTATTTATTTATTTATACAAGCACTGGGTACAGTCAGAAGCGTGGGAGGGTGAGAGAATTCACCAAAACCAGAGCGGGGAGCAGAGCAGGCAGAAGGACTGAAGTACACTGCCAAGGGGAGCAGCGGGCGGCAGGAGAGGTCTGCGCGCCATGTGGGACCCTCCTCTGGTGGCCGGGGAGCAGCCGGGGATCGAACCGGCGCAGCAGAGGCTGCGGGCAGCTTCGCAACCCAGCTCTCAACCGCTGCGCCACCGGGAAGGCCCGGAATTAACAATTCTTAAAATATCCCTTAAGTAGATTGACCATACCTTGGCTAAATTGCCAGCATAAGGAAAAGACCAATCAAGAGCAGTGAAGGTAGAACAAAGATCTGGGGAGAGACAAGTCTGAGGGTGGCAAGTCACCAATACAGCAGAATCAGTGCTCACCTGGCTCATGAATGATGTGATAGTTGATTGACTAGATGTGCTTGCTGCTTTCTATCTTCTGGATGTAGAAAGATACCCTATTTGAAGAAAAAAAATGTGGCCAAATTTCAGATAAAAGGAATGCTTTCAAAAATTATACCCAGCCATTGGAATAACCTCCAAAAATGTTTCCTCTACAAACACAATGTCACTAGTCTGCAAAGGTACAGCCAGGCACCTGGAAGTTTCCTCTCTGCATAGGCACATAATGGGCAGGTCTGGATGACATGTCCTTTTCCAAGTTCAGACCCCCTGGTCAGAGGGTGATTTACACGTCAGTTGCAGCGTGTTGGTCAATGTTCCAGGCTGTCAGTTCGGCACCGCCCTGCTCTTCTTTAACAAGTGCCATCAGAGTTCCAGCTACATGGGGCTTTGAAAGGTTAGTCAAAGACCACATTGTGTTGCTCTGGCTGCTGGAGCAGCTGCACTAATTTGGATTGTGACTTGGCTTGTCTCCCCCCCACTCTTCCTGAGTCTGAGCTGGGTTTGTGTCAATCAGTGGTGTCACACCATTCAAGCATTGAAGGATGGTGGCCCTCCCAACCCTTGAAATAGTTTTTAGGATAAACTTTAGTAAGACTTCTAAACAGTGTTATGTAACTCTGCTCACTCAGTACCAGCAACAGTCAATGGAGCATCTTTTTGCAGATTTATAGAAATCAAGCTTCAAAACCAATGTTTTTAATTTGCACCCTATTTGGTGCAAGGGGTGTCAGACATGGAGCAGCTTTTGCCACTTATTCTTGCACCTCAGCTTAGTTAACTATAAAATCAGTATGTTATCTATCTCTCATTGCAAAAATAAAGCACATGAAATAATTTTGTAAGTTATTAAGAGGTATACAAATTAAGATGGATCCACATCTGAGCCAAAGAACCAATCCAAGGTAAGATGCTCAGCATGTGAGAGTATGTAGGTCACAAGTAGACATTTCCATTTCAAATATTATTTAAAAAAAAAAACAGAATTGTCAAGAGTCATTAGAATCAGGAATTACTTTATAATAATACTTTCTTTTGAAGCACACATTAATTAGATTTCCACTAAGTTTAAGTGTTTCTGTAGGTAATGGCTAGAAGTCATTGCCATAACTCAGCCCTGAAGGTACCTTCTCTCCTCTTCTCTCCTTTATGTGAAAATTTCTTCCTTTCTTTTCGTTATAGGGGGTAACAGCAAACTGCACACTCAAAAATGTCTCTTTTTATTTCCCTTTTTTGGGTGTGGACTACTTTTTTAGGTTTTCTTTTTGTTATGATCTTGATTCACTAACTTTTGTCTCTAAATATTTTAATTTCTTGTATCTTACCCCAACTCTGACCTTAGCCGAATCAAGAGTAGAATTTCCTCAAATTGCATATCTCACCAGTAAAATGTGTAAGGGATGATTCCTCCTTAAAATGTCTCATTCTTTCCTCCTGAATTTTTAATGACAACTTGGAATAGGTTGCTTTTTAAAAATAAGTGTTGAGATAGAAGAAGAAAAGAGAATTTTTAAAATTCAATTTAACTTTTTAAATTCAACTGTTTTTATTGAAGTAATGTTGGTTTACAGCACTGATATGATTTAGAGGTATAGGATCATACCTTTTCAAATGTATGTTATCACACCACACCCACAGACACCTGCTCCTATAGTCCTCCAACATAGTCTATTGTGCCCTCCATCCCCTTTGCTCCCAAGCCCCCAAAAGTAGACTGGTTTTGACTGTGGAAGAATGGCTGGAAATAAGAGCATTATTCCATCTTTAATGAATTAAAAGTCTATCAGCAGGAGTGTTTTGTGAATTACAGAAGGTATTTTTTTCAAGCCCTTAGAGGAAAGATTTGTTTGGGGAGGAAGAGCTGTGTGAGAGCCCAAGATAAGTAGTCTTTAATATGATCTGCTTTCATGTTCTCCATGGCATCAGATGCTGTCGATGACCTGAAACATGGGGCAGAGATTCCAGTAGCATGAATTCCCTTGGCATATTATTCAATGAAAAGTTTCAAATTTCCTAAGTTTTGTCACCTTTCATAAATTCAACGTAAACATGCAACTTATTAGTCACCCTTCAACCCATGTTTCATTCATAGAGCCTGCACGCGGAGACCTTAGCTTCCTACTCTGCTAAGTCTCATCTTGGTAAACTTAGAGGACCAGAGTTCTGGCATATATAAGACTTGCTCAGTATTTATGTGGCTATTCAGAATAATATTCCTTGTCTAAAAATGACCAAACAAGCAGTCAATGTTTTCTTACAATGTGGACAGATCTTTCAGTTTTGTTTTTTTTTTTAAGATTTATTTATTTATACATACAAGAACAGGGGTACAAGCCAGAAGTGTTGGGGGGAGGGTGAGAGAATTCACCAGAGACAGAGTGGGGAACAGAACAGGCAGATTGACTAAATACACTGCTGAGGGGAGCAGTGGGTAAGACAGGAGAGGTCTGCTTTGCCATGTGGCCCGGGATCGAACTTGTGCTGCAGTGGCTGCCGATAGCTTCATAGGTTGTGTCTTAACCCCTTGTGCCACCAGGGAGGCCCCAGATCTTTTAGTTTTTTAGAAAATAAAATTTGCTGTCAACAGCAGCATTTGGTCTAGTCTGTCATTAATGAAAAAGAGCAGAGTCTAAGCCAGAAATGGTATCTTGGGAATGCTCAGGAGCACTGAGGAATCGGATGAAACTCAGATGTCTGTAGCATAGAAAAAGAGACTGATTTTCCCACATTAGCTAGAGATTTTTTTTTTTAATTAAGAGTATAAGCTTTGTTTCTCTTTGGTTTCTTAGCATAAAAGACATGCATTCTATAAATAAAAAGAAATTAGATTTTCTGAGACATAATAAATAGGGGGTGGGGAGTGGCCAACTTTCTACCTAGTTACAGCTCTATGGTTTGTCTTCAGCTCCCATTCTGGCTTTCGTCTCAGATGAAACCTGGGAAAAAATGTTCTTCATGCTATTTAGGAAGGGAAATGCCAAGGACAGCAAATGCCTCCGTCCTCTGCTCAGAGCGGGCTTAGACACCTAAGGGGCCTGAGCACATCTGTGTGACCACCTTGTTACACCCTTTACCCAACAGAGAATTCTTACTCCTTCTGAATCAAATTCAGTAACAATTCAAGTTGTCTGAATGGAATGTTTATCCTTAATATACTTTAAGTCAATAATCATGTAATTCTATTTTTATATCCACTTTAAATTTTTGTTCTATAATACATCTATCATTGTTATTACTAATATATAAGTGACCAGCTCTAAGAGAAATTAATTTAGAAATCAATTGTGTTTTTATGATTCAGATTCCATAAAAACTGGAAATTTGCACAACATGAAAAATAATACCTCCCTAAGACAAAACAAGGAAACTGGTAGTAGACCTGATAAAAATCAGAAAATAGGCTTATGAAATTTAATAATATTAATTACCATTTTTGAACACATAACTACATAACATATGGCTTGTATTTTTATCTCTAATTTTTGTAGCAATTTAACCACAAGTGTTATACTGCCTTTTTTCATATGGTGAAAGTAAGATTCTAGAAGGTAGGGTTAGTGACCAAGGTCACTTTGTCATTAATTTCTGACTTCAAAGTCCATGTTCTTTTCACAATGTCAGCCACACTGCTGGGCTCAAATATTTCCTTGTTATGTGGCTTCCAAAATTAATCTGTTTTTTTGAGAATGAAAAAAACTAATTCCACAGTGTGAAGGCTATTTTAAAGTGAAGAAAATATTAAATTCAATTGGAAAATATGAATGAGACACAGAAATTTCATAGTGACTTGAATTGAAAGACAAAAAGCAAATAAGAATAGTCTCAAATTATTTTCAAGATTGCTCAGTAGGATGACATAGGGAGAAATTTTAGCTTCTCAAGAAAATATTATTTTTCTTCTTATTCCAAAAGATTGTTGAATTCTGATAAGCCTACAGATATTAAATATTCATTAACTTTAGCATTCTAACACAATCTATGAGTTAATTTTCATTAACTTTAGCATTCTAATACAATCTAATACAATCTAGTGGACTATATTAAATTTTATGTGGCTCCTAATATTTGAGACCTTATATTTTGGTTTTATTCATAAACATAAATAAATTGTGTCTTGGAAATATATAAATTACTTTTTAAAGGAAAGTTATTTCTGCTAAGTTAAGAGCACTGAATAAGACTCTAATGGAATGTGAATTAATTTAATTCAAAGTTAATATGTAGAAATGTGACGTTTCATGACTTTTTAAGTTTCATGACTTCATTGCATAGAAGCCCACTTCTATGCAAATCTCATTTCTCATGAAAGTGAGTTCCTGGCTTGTCCCTGGCAGTGAGCTCCTGGTTTGTGTCCCTAAGGCTGAAAGCATTCTGTGTATAAGGTCATTACCTGGGCCTATCTCTGGATGTGGCGCAGAGGCAGAGTGTCCATATTGCAACTGCCAATCCTTTTGATGGCTCCGCCCATTCCTCTACTATTGGGCTACAACTCTTAATCAAAGTCACTTCAAAGACCTCAAACAGATTGATTCACATGTGAATGCTACTCAAACTATATTCCAAAGGAGGAGGGATTCTAGTCTTACTTTCCTTTGAACCTACTGTTGCTCATTTACTAGTATTTACTTTGCATGGCCTATGGCTGAACCATGGAAATTGGAAAACAAACTCCTATTCAGCAAGTCATGTCAAAGGTGACTGCAGAGCCAGAGAGTTGACTGTGGGACAGACATTCTTTCTGATCAGGAGGCCTCTTCTGCAGCACTGCTGTCTCCACAGTGACATACCTGTCCGTGGAAGCCTTTAGTTTATCTTGTCTATGTGGGAGTCCTAGACGATGCCATCAATCTAGGAGATGAGAAAGATGCCCAGCTGACACTTCAACAATGGTTGCGGGCAAAAAAAAAAAAAGGAGAGAAAGAAAGGGAGAAAAAAGAAAATTAGCTGAATAAAGTTCTTTGGAGCTGTGGTCATAGAGAACATCCAGTGGGCAGCCTGTTTAGGAACATCCTTTGTGATCTTTCAAATGCACGGTTAAGCATTTCCACTTAGGAACACAAAATGGGCACTATCCAAGGATTCAGTGATGAGAACAGGAAATTGCCACATTCAAGAACACAGACTGAAATATGTCTTTTTATTTTCCTGGAAAAAAATACTCTGCCTGTGCATTTCTCACTCTGTGGTGCTATGAGGTTCAGTTGTGAGGCTGCATGAGAAAGTGCTTTCGAAAATGTAAGCTTCCCACCTTCACAGCTATCATCACCGTGCTCACCATCACTGCTGATAGAATCCTGTGGAAGCCTGGCTGAGGGGTCTATGAAGGAAGCTGAGGACTGTTTTTGTCGTTTGAATTGAAATGAAGATGAAGCTTTTCTTATGGGAAGATCTTTGACGAAAGGATTTGCTGCCAAACTCACAGTGCTCCAGCCAGCTGACCTTTAGGGCAAGGTGAAAAGTCCATCTGTTTCCACAGACTTTTGCTCCATGGGGGTTAATTTGAGAAGAAATTTCTCAGACATGTTACAGGGGAGATGTGAGTTTGAATGTTAATGTTTGTTTAGTGCTGTTTCCTTTTCTAACATTCTGCTTTATAAATGTTTCTACACCTCACAGAAATAAACCAATAGATTCATTTAAAACATTGCAGAATGTCATTTATAAGTCTAATTGAATAAGTCATGTTAATTGAAAAGATAAAAATTGAAAAACATAAACTGAAAATAAAAATTCCCTGTGACTGGAATAGCACATTGCCTTTTACGTGATTGCATTCTAATCACCATTCAGATCTCAATAGAGCTGAAGAAAAGGCAGATGAAGAAATCAAAACAGGAAAGTGTCCATAAAGAGGCACTGCGGAGGGGCCTCCCTGGTGGCTCAAGGGGTTAAGTCTCAGTACTATGAAGCAATTTGTAGCCACCACAGCACGAGTTAGATTCCTGGTCAGGGAGCTACCCACATGGCACAGTAGACCTCTCCTGTCTCTCCTGCTGCTCCCTTCAGCAATGTATTTCAGTCAGTCCTCCTGCTCTGCTCCCCACTCTGTCTCTGGTGAATCCTCTCATCCCCCTACCTCTGGCCTGTACTCCAGTTCTCGTATGCATAAATAAATAAATCTTTTAAAAAAGTGGGGGGGCACTGTGGAGAATCCTGCATCAATAACAGGGTTCTCAAGTGTCTCCAAATGCAGAGTATATCCCCACCCTTAAAATATTGTTATCCTTAAGGCTATATCCACAAACAGCATCCTCAGGCATATACCACATCTCTTGCTAAGACCACACAGTGCTTCATGTCATGATCTCATAATCTGGATTGTCACTTTGGGGTGGTATGTGTGGATTTGAGGAGAGGGGGAGGGGTGGGGAGTGGTACACACTATATAAAGGACTTGGATGGCTCATTCTCAGTGATGGCCCATTTTCCACACCTTCCTTTCTGAAAGGGTTTATTTCCTAGAATTTCCACAATAGGCTGTGAATGAGAGACGTTAGCTTTGAAATATTGTTACATATAATTAACTAAAAACTAAAGAAAGGCATGATAACTATTTATATTTTCTATGAATTAGTGGTAAAATCTAGCCAAGAACACAATTTTCTTTTCTGTCTGCCTAATTTTCAACTCACCACTTCATATCAGCCCATGAACATGTCCCTTGAATGTGTGTATGTGTGTGCGTGTGTGTGTGAGTGGAGGGGGATGGTATGGATGTGACAAGGTTTCTATTGAGGAATAAAGAACTGAGATAAATAATATTATGGGTCTAAATAACATTACAGGCTTTGAGATAGGTCTATTCAATCTGAAGCTTAGTTTTCATTTACATCCTCTGCTATTTAAAATGAATCTGAACAATGAGCTGTCAGTGGTATTTGATGGAGATAGCCTTTTCAGTAATAACTGAATAATAATAACAGTAATAATGAAAACATATGATACTGGTAGGCATTCCCATCTTGCCAGTATACCTCCAAGCACTAGACATGCATTGCTTTACTTCATGAGTACCATATGGGGTGGGTGCTACTGTTATCTGCACCAGACGAGAAACTGAGGTTATAAGAGCTGCAGAGACTTGTAAGGGAGTCATCTAGTGAGCCAGTGAGGAGTTGAGACCCTCTCCAAAGCTTACCTTATTAATCATGCTGTCCTGCTGTTTCCTCAATGCAATGTTCACTAACTGGCAACCCAATGGACTGGGTGAGCCCAACACCCACCACCTTAGGGAAATGTTCTGTCTATTTAGTAAAGATCTGTTTAGCAAAGAAACAACTTGGGACATAAACTACTGAGTGACCATATGTGGGACAACCAAGGTAACTTCCGCTAAAAACAAGCAGAAGTTGGAAGCACAAAGGTCATTCATTATATGTAGTCATCTGTATACAAAAGAAGGCTAATATAAATTTAAATATTTGGCCCCCAATGCAACAGGTTGAGTATCTCTATTGTTCAGATAATGAATTTGTTCCTTAAATCCACACCACCAAGAGGTATATTGTCTCAATCCAAATCGTGAGGAGCTACAGATTGCTGGTGTGGAGAACTCAGAGGTGTTGGTGTACGACTTACAGTATGTATTTGAGTCCTGATATGCTTGTCTCTAGGTGAGTTAGACTGTAGCCTCGAATTTCTCTCCCTTTTGACATTGCATGTGACAGAATGCAGGTCTACCAGCAACAGGTGCAGCACGGGGAAGTACACCATTCCACAGATAACACGCGTGCATATGTCTGGTGGATTTAATTAGACACAGTGCCCATTAACAATTTCTGCAGACGTTCACATCCAATCAGCGGAGCTAATTTTCTCACACTCTTCTGTTTGGCCTGTTTTCCCTTCCCCAAGTGTATCTACTCTCACCTTAATCTTATGATACCTACATGCAAGCGAACTCTCTTCCACTCCTGGACTCCAGATGGATATGAACTCACTATGTGATATTGAAAAGATATGATTAAAAGTTGATATTTAGTCTTTATTATGAATTGCATATTATTTATGGTTATGGGTTTCTTTCTGGAGGATAAGGAAATAACGGCTATGTGTAGCTGGGAGCTACAGTCTCTGATGAAGGGAGTATTGCACCGGGTTCTCTGGGTCACACTGGCCCACCTAATCAGATAATTAAAAACAACGGTGCCTGCATTTTGCTGTCCTGAAGAACACTTCATGAAATCAAGTGTTTGCAGCCCTAGAAAGCCATGAATTTGCTAAAGAATACAATTTATTCCCCAAGGTGGTCTTAGAGAAAGTCAACACAGTTAAATATGCTAGATTAAAACACAAGCATATTGTTAACACAGTGAAAAATGGACTTGAACTGGGAATGAGGGGATTTGGGTACTTGTCTCCTCACCCCTAACTAGCTGGTGAATCCCTTCACCCCTCATTGTCTTCATTTATTCATTAATAAAGCAATGGGGTAGGAGGCTTTATTTTTAAGTTTCCTTCTAACTGGAAATTTATTTTTTAAAATAACTAAATGACATTTTTTCTCTCTGTTCTGCAAGTGTGACTCATGGTGATATAATGATACTAAAATAATGTGCAGGCATGCACTTTACATAAATCCTTGCTTTTCAGTACCTTGATGCTCTGGCAGACATATATTTATTATTCCCATTTTACAAAAATCAACTTCATGAGCAGATTTAAAACATCTCTAAAATAATAAAGAGACCTATAAGATCTGTATTGAGACAAGCAGACACGTCTAAAACATGGCTGGCTTTCCTGTCTTTTTTGTCTCCCTGAGCCTTAACTACCTCTCTAAAATGGGTGTACCTTGCCCTCTAAAGCAGAAACCAAGGGCAAATGAGCTGTTCAGATTATCTTCAGCTCTAAAATATGTGCTCATGCCACGTGGTCTCCTATAACAGGCCATGCAAAGGATCATCATTAAGAAGTCAAGGAAAAGCTCCTGTTAGTAAAAAACAGTCAAAGGCCATCTAGTAATAAGACTGTGGCTGCAGAGAAAAATATCTGAGACAGGCATTTTTGGAAATCTTCAGACCTGCCTCTCATGATTGATATGGTATTTTTAAAGCATATTTTATTTTATATAATTCTTACATCATTTTTTGTTTTTGCACAATGTATGCATTTTTGTTATGGTTATAATCCCCATACAATTGCCCCCCCCTTATTTTGACCCTTATCCTTCCTCTCCCTGCGTGCCCCCCCCCCAGTGTGTCTCTGGATTATAGTTGCTTGTTGCTTGTTGATTTTTATTTTGTATTAATTAGTCTTTTTCCTGGTCCCTTATTTAGGTTTTCTAATTCCTACTATGAGTGAGACCGTCCGGTATTTTTCTTTTTCTTTCTGGCTTATTTCGCTGAGCATGATCCCTTCTAGCACCACCATGTCGCTGCAAACTGCATGTGTTTATCTTTTTTGATTGCTGAGTAATATTCCATTGTGTATATGTACCACGATTGATACGGTATTTTTAACTATAGTCACCCATATCTTGTTTATACAGTTATTCACTGATGAACAATTAGGTTGTTTTCATGTCTTGGCTATTATAAATATGTAATGAATATGGGGTACAGATATCTTTTAGGGATTTTGAGTTCATTTTCATTTGATTTTTTTTTATTTATAGAGGCATGTTTCATTTATTTATTTATTTATTTGTTTGTTTGTTTGTTTGTTTGTTTTGTTTACACATGCACTGGGTACAGTCAGAAGTGCGGGAGGGTGAGAGAATTCACCAGAGCCAGAGCGGGGAGCAGAGCAGGCAGAAGGACCGAAGTACACTACCGAGGGGAGCAGCGGGCGACAGGAGAGGTCTGCGCCATGTGGAACCCTCCTCCGGTGGCCGGGGAGCAGCCGGGGATCGAACTGGCACTGCAGAGGCTGAGGGCAGTTTCACAACCCAGCGCTCAACTGCCGCGCCACCGGGGAGGCCCCATTTTCATTTGATTTTTAAAACAATTTACTTTGGTCCTTTCCAAGTTTTCAGAAAAAGACATTGAAAACAGCTTTAGTGTGGCGGATAGGGTGCATTTCATCCTGGAAACCATCCTTATAGAGGTAGAATTGGTCCATAGATTCCCATAGGAATCCCCATGAGTAAGAAAGCAAAGCCCACTGCTACCCTCACAGTAAAAGCATTTACTCTCCTAGGAGAGAACACATTCTATTTTCTACCTTATTTAAATAATCCTCATAAGGGCAGAGTTATCTGCACACCACTTATCAAGGTGATTACTACGTTTTTTAGTAACTATTACTAAATATGTCGACTAATTCTGAAAGGAAGTATTTAAGCATATAAGCTATTAAAAATATCTACCTAGGGCCTCCCTGGTGGCGCAGCGGTTGAGCGCTGGGTTGCGAAGCTGCCCCGCAGCCTCCGCAGCGCTGGTTCGATCCCTGGCCACTGGCGAGGGTCCCGCATGGCGCGCAGACCTCTCCTGCCGCCCGCTGCTCCCCTCAGCAGTGTATTTCATCAGTCTGCCTGCTCTGCTCCCCGCTCTATCTCTGGTGAATCCTCTCACCCTCCCGTGCTTCTGACTGTATCCAGTGCTTGTATAAATAAATAAAAATCTTAAAAAAAAAAAAAATATCTACCTATATGTACCAAGTATAGTGCTTTTCATTCATCTTTAGAAATTAACGTGCTGTCCAAGCACAACAACATAAACTTCATCACCTCTTGAAAGTTGTTTTCAGCCTTATGGTTCATGGAAATTTGCTTTCAATGTATATTTTACTTTTCTACCTTTTAAAATGGAGGATATATTCAATATTGAAACTTATTCTGGGGTGTGTTTCACCCAGAAACACATGGACGTTTTAATGCAATGTTACGATTTTGACCCTGGAGTCCCCTTTTTCTGAGCAGAATGTCAGTTGTCACATCACCTGTCCCTGTAACAGTTCTTTTCAACACTCAGTCTCCCTCCTTTGGTATTACCTAGGCCCAGAAAAGTGCATTCAAGCTAAGAGATAATAAAATTTAGAGTGAGTTCCTGAGAAACTAAAGTGAATAGATCTATGGCAAGGGATTTGGGGACCAGTGCTTATCTTTTACTTACTTTGGTGCTTAAGATACAAGCTCTCCTTAAATCTGACCCTAGAGGAGCAGAGTGTTATTAGTTTGCATATACTTTAAAGATTCTAACACAGTGTTTGCCAAATGGTTGAAAAATAAAAATCCTTGATCTGAATGTAGAATATGTGTGGTTCAAACACTTTCTGGGATGCATAATGAAGGCATCCTTTCTGTATCTCAGTTTCTCCAGGATGAATCCATAATTTCCTTCAAAGCCATACCAGAGAGGAAGTCTGTATTTTCCAATGTTCTGGATGATTTGACAATCTCTGCCTTAACCTCCACTCCCCCGGCATTTTTGTTTTTATGCTCCCCAGTATCACTCCACAAAGCAAGCCACAAAATGAGGCTGGGAACGCTTTTGGCAAAGAATGCCCCTGGTCTGTGGGATACCCCAGAGGTGTCCCAGAATGAGACCACAGGCGTCCTTCGGCTGCCGACCCGACCCTGGGAACTGTAGAGGTTGACACAGGGGTCGAGAACCGATGTCCCTTGGATGCCTGCAGTGTTGTCATATGACCCCGTCCCACTGGGCTGTCAGCATCACAGAGGACAGACGTTTTGACTAGAAAACATGCCTTATTGTGAGAGGTCAAACTGATATAAAAGGGACATTTTCATAAAAAAAAAAAACCTTTAGGGGACCTTCTGGGGAATTATAGACCTTCTGGTTTTATAAGCTTCGGTTATTCTTCATCAAATTAAAGTTTTTACATTAATGACATCAAAAGATAATAAAAAATCTTCCTTTTCTGCCAAAGATAAGGTATATCACAGGTGATTCATCTTCCACTCCTTCTTACCCTATGAAAAATACAGTAGTATTGCCAATGTTATTTCATTCAGCACAACTAGTGCCATCTCTTTACTACAAAAGGAGAATCATTTCCTCTTTAAATTTATACCAGGAATTATGCCTTAGGTCTTATGCACACTGAAGATTGTCATATCTCAAGGGAAAGAAATTGATACCTTGAAAGTTCTTTTGGTGGCTTTCTTTTGTACCTTACTCCTTTATCTACTTCCTTTGACTTTTTGATTTAGCAAGTGTTGTGTTATATCTGTGAGCATTATCAAAATATGTATTTCTATTCTTCCCTGGCAATTCAGAGGAGAAAGCACACACTTGTTCAAAAGAATCCAGAGTAGTCCCCTTGGCACCTGCATGCTTCCTGGTTGTGTTCTCAGGTTGGCAAACCAGTTACCCAGCACCTGTTCAGCCTCAGCCCACAGAGAATGCATGGGAATTTAAGTGCAGGTCTCTTCCTCTGTTTAAATCCCAAGGAGGGACTCGGGAAAGTGAGATACTCTCCTGCAAGTTACAGGGAGATCCTACCTGCAGTCTAGGCACTGATGGAAGGGAAGAGGGTGATGCAGCTAGGAAGAGTAATTATGAAAAGCAAAGGCTTTCACCTTATATCCCAGCTGCCTCCATTCAATCTCAGTCCATTGACCCTTAAATGCCCACAGGCAGGAGGCTGCCTAGCTCCCCAAGTTCTGTGGGACCCCCCAGCATTGAACTTGATGCTGCACATAACATACCCCATTACACCACTGGATCCTGTTACCCCTAGCCCTAATTTGCTCACTCAACTCACCCCAATCACTTGTTTGGTGTCTCTTTTGTTCATAGTTTGCTCAGTCAAAAGAAGTTTATACTGATCCTATGTGACTGGGCTTTGTCGAAGTTTTGAGAACTAACAAGAAACAAGAGAGAGAAGTAAAAATAAGCAGGAAAGGAAATCAAGTATGAATCAGATGCCTGTTATTAAGATTAAATAAAAATGCATTCAAATAAGTGTTTTATTAGTAATAAAGTAATAAAAAGAAAAATATTTTATATACATGTAATTAGTCCTAAACCGTCATGATTTTTGGAACTCTACATTTAAACTTTTAATTTTTTAATTCACTCTGTCCACATATTTTATACAAATTTTTACTAAGTCAGACATACCTAAGCACATAAATACTTTAGTATTGGCCTTTGGTTAGTGAGAGGAGTAATATTTGAGATCATATTATATTAAAGAGAAGTTTCAAAAAACACAGAATGGATCTCCATTCCTGTGCATTATTACATATACTCTATATTTCTTAGGGTTAAGACTCTACCAGTGAAAAGACAGGCATGAATGCCTTGACTAATGACCTCAATTTAACAAAGTGAGCAGCTAATAAAATAGCCTTTAAAATAAAACCACGCCTTCAGTTACTTAATTTTAATTTTAAACCTCCACACATTTGTGTTCTTGGGCCAAGTTTGCTTTTTTCCAATCATATGTATGTCAAGTAATTATGTGTTTAATAGAGACTGCAGGTCAATTATAACTGAATAAAACTGGAAAAAAGAGTTTTCTGAGTTTCTTTGGGGTAGACAGCCAAAGATCATAAACAACTTTCTGCATACAAATCATATTAGTAAAATTCTAGTGAAAGTAACATCTAAATAATTCCAATAAAAGGAATTCCATGCACATTTCTCCTTCCCCTCAATTTTCTTAAGAGTTTCTTCAACTTTTTTTTCTGTAATTATCTATAAGAAACCCAGTAAAGGTGATGAAGAGAGGGCTTATTCCTGATAAAGACATGGAAGTTATAACTTAGAGATTTAAAGATCATGTTATGGTCCTGTTAGAACATAGAGATCAAGGTATATGAGCAAGTTCCCCAAAATAAACAAATAACAGTTTCATAAATGCTTAACTTTGTTACCTGAGCAAATAGCCCATCAGAAAGTATTCAGTCCTGAAGCAGCAGAAAGGACATTGTATTGGTCATGAAAGACTCTGAGGTTATATTTATTGTAGCAAAAACTACTCCTTTGTGAAATACCTAGTTAACATAGGTGTCTTAGTCATACTCTTGACCTTAAGTAATGCTAAAATATAAGGACACTGGAGTATGTTATAGTCATTTTGTCTACTCAAATTCTGTTTTCAGAGACATGAAAATAAAAGTAGGTGGGAGAGGAGTTAAATAAAAATAGTAAAATGGTGGGGGGGAGCTTTCAAAAATTGTCCATCTTTTTTTATTCTCTTTCTTTTCTCCCCTTCTTCAATGGTGTCAGAGCACAAAGACTCTGCGGACTTCCCTTGGCAGATGCTCAGCCAGGGATCACCCCTGCTCTGCGGCCTTGCATGCTGGGAGGACTTCAAACTTCCTTCACTCTCCTCAGCCCCCACCTCACCATCCTCATCCCCAAATGCGGTGTGTGATCAAATGTGACCCCCAAGATCCCTCTTACTCGGCACCCCCACCTTCAGAGCTGGACCCTCATATTAAGTGGCCAGCTTTGGTTAAGCTTCATAAAATAGACACATGCATCTTTATATGCAAGATGTCATAAAATTACAAATATTAAATGCACTACTACCAATTACCAGTTATCAAAATGAAAATAGCATCTAGCAAAGGGTTTTGTCACCTTTAGGGTACTTAATAAGTATAATGAATTGTTTTCTAAATGAATACACTCAGATACTCTATCTGCATAACTCAGTGAGGCTGCTAATTTATCAGGTTAAAAGAAAGTTTCACAGATAAAATAAAACAATCACTATTTAATGAAAAAGGAATTTACCAGAATATGAAACCAAGAAACAGATGACGAACATGGAGTATATTGCATTTGCATTAATCTGTGCCCCTCAACCCGGCTTTGATGCAAAAACGCTCTTCAAGTTTCATGACTCAAGTTTCCTTAACCCTCTGGATTACTCTACATATAGATTTTTTGCAGCTTTTTTCAGAGTAGGAGGAAGTTTTCATTTTTGTTTTTTTTTTCCATTTCCAGAATGTGCAGATGAGCAGTCCAAGTTCAGTTTGGAAGCTAGGACACACATCACATCGAGATTACACATGTAAAGTATCATTCCAGTGGGAAAGCCAAGAGTTTACAATCACAATCATTTATATAATAGTAAGCTTGATGACAGTACAGTGTCTAGTGTCCATTATTAATTCATAGCCAATTCTGTCCAAGGCACTTGGCCTTTGGCCTCTTGCCTGGCAACACAACAGCCAGTGAGTTAAAGCCACACTATCCCCTCATTCTCGTCACTGTTTTGATGCATGTTAAAAGGAACAGCTTCACTGAGGTTGGAATTATTTCCCAAGAATGGGCTTTTCTGTCCTCACCCTGCTCTATCCCCACAGCACCTCACCTCCAAAGATTAACTGGCCAGAGAGTCTCCTTTTGAAGTTGGCGCCAATGATGCCACCTTGTGGGCACTAACACCTTTTCTGATCATATCAGCTCCTTACAGAGCCTGCCAACCTTCCCGCGTCTGGGGGAACATGGTCCTCAAAGCTTGCAAGGTTATTCCTAGCTCCCACCCCCAGCCACATCACTCTGCCGCTGCTGCTGCCCCGTCCTGTCTGTTGGCCTCTTAGAGGTGACACGCATCTGGGTCAGGCGACCGGGTGGTTGCTTCGAGTTGAGCAATGCAGCCTGCTTCCCAGCTCCACCGGCTTCAGCCTAGGGAGGCACAAATCGCTTCCAGGAGGCCGCGCATATGATTAGCAGGAGCCAGTGAGAAGGCTCGGAAGAGGCAGTGGTTGCCAAAAGAGCAGATGTGTCTGAAGTCTGCATGAGTTCATCTGGTGACCTCCTGAAATCGGTGAAAGATTTATATTGCTAATTATAGACCTTTTTTTTTTCTAATTTAGTCATCCTTCTCTTCATTAAAAAGAAATGGAGATACATCTTGTCCATTTTAAAATCCAATGTTACTTTAGAAAGGGTGCCATCATGTTTAGGGACATTGCAAATTGCTGTGTAGACTTTTTGGAGCAGGACTAGTAAAACACACCAAATACATACACACACACACACACACACTGCTATTTACAGTATAAATCTGGTATTTATATACCAGCTCACCGCAATAAAAAAAAATGTAATTTGGTTGGAATTTGGTATTCATTATAACTTTGAAGTTGTGGAAATAAACTAGAGTTGCCTGGGAATTTATGTATTCATCAGATAATTATTATTGAGAGGAAAGACTATGGAAGAAATAGGATGATTAGCCAAGTCACACTGCAGTGTTAATTTGATTTTTACAGTTGGTTATTGTTTAGACCATGGGGAACTTCTGCAACTTAAAGAAAAAAAGACAGAAACAGAACTAATCCACAAAACTTTCTGGAGTCTAATAGTAAAGGACACGGTCTTCCTGTTATCTAAGGATTCCCTGGTGAGCTTACAGGGACACATCACATGGATTCAAGATTTCCTTAGCAGTTCCTGTAGGGGCCATCAAAATGAAGACAACTCCTTGTCAATTTTCCTAGAAAAGTGAAAGCACAAGCATCTTGTGTCTTTCATAAGAATTTAGCAATAGAAATATGTGCAAAAAAAAAAAAAAAGGAACAGGGTAATTCAGTCTTAGACAGTAAATTTTAAATTAAATTTTAATTTTAAAAATTAAAAAATTTAAGATGGGTCCTATATACCTTCCAAATCCAGAGATAGAGGATGGTATGCATGAGTTTGTAGGAGGTCTGTGTTGAATCAAGAATCTTTTCAAGTATTATGAGTAAGATTTTCTGGTCATATCATCATCCCAGGAATCAAATCTAAGTTGTTTTTAAAAATTGTACCTAGAAGCATGTGAATCATGTGGTATGAGGTTGTTTTGATATTAACACTGAGGTTACCATGACATTTCTGACATTATAGTAAAGCTAGGTAGATTTTTTTAAAGATTTATTTATTTATTCATACATGAGCTGGGGTGTAGGCCAGAGATGCAGTGGTGTGGGGTGAGAGGGTTCACCAGAGACAGAGTGGAGAGCAGAACAGGCAGATCTATTGAAATACACTGTTAAGGGGAGCAGTGGGCAAAACAGAAGAGGTCTGCTGTGCCATGTGGGTCAGCTCCCTGACTGGAGATAGAACTCTTGTTGCAATAGTTATGGATTGTTTCATAGTGCTGAGACTTAATCCCTTGTGCCACCAGGGAGGCCCCCTAGGTAGATTTTGATCAGAAAGTCTGGATAGTCTTTATGTTGTACTCTCAGTTTTACGTCTTGTTGGTAAAGAAAATAATCACATGCAGTTTGGCGAGAATATCTCCTGCAAAGCCAGAGGCAACTGAGTCTGGGTCCCACACAGAACTAGGGATATAGAATCTGAACCCAAATGCACACATGGAGACAATGCCAAAGCTGTTATTTCCTGATCTAGGAAAATTTGTTGTCAAGGACTTGATTGTGTATGAGAGGAATGTTGTTTTGTTTCAGAACTAAAGATTTCCGACAAGATAGAGCATGAGCTTTCTGAAAGGGGAGAGCTTTTTGTTTTTTTCTCACAAACATGCTCAGACATAGCTTTCCTTTCAGCTAATTAAGCTGTTTTAAAGCAAACTGGTCAAACAGTGACATCTTAGTGGGGAGCCCCCAAGTCAATTGCATGATATAGAAGGCAGGACACCTACAGGGTGACTTCTGCCATTGTTTTCTCTAGCTGAATATTTTCTACTTGGTCAGTGCTGCCAGAGTGACCCCACACAATTGGGGGAATTCAAAGCCACTGGCCTCAAGAGATGCCATTAAGAAGGCAACCACAGAATAAGATTTCATGGTCAGAAGCCAAACTTACTTTCTCTTACCAAGTCCTGATGCTTACAATATTTTATATGTATGTTTTCTTCCTGTCATTAGCATACTGTTAAAACAGCTAAGTGAAATGAGAACACCATCATCAGGAATTGTGATAAATAATTATTCCTGTGTTAATGCAAAACTCACAGGCTTTTTCATGAAAGTAGCAGTTGAGAAAAAAGCCAACTTCTGGATTAATGATGGTGCTTTAAGAGATTATGTGGAATACCTAGAACAGATGTTTCTCTAAGCCATATACACAGTAAGAGTGATGGACTATCTGTGTTGTCAAATATTTTTTAAACAATGTGTAATAGCCATTGTCTTTCTAAATCGGTGGACATAAATGTGGTGGTTTGACATCTGTCAAGAAGGTGAATATTTCCCATGCTAAAGGAATAAGAAAAAAATTAAAGTGTTTATAAACAATTCCAAGATTGTTGAAAATGCTTGCCTTTTTATTTTTTATGTTAAATCCCAGCACACTGAATCAGTCAGTAGGCTAGAAATGGGACCTTTCGAAACTGTGACAACATTAGAGTTTTTTTTCATTAATAGAAAATGATTCATTATTTCTTATCAAGTAGCATGGTAATTTTGATAAGCCATAGGATTCTGGAAATAATTACAATGAAAATTTTATGTGAAGGTAAGTAGTATTCTACAGAGGTCAGAGGCACCTGTTTGGGCAGGAGAACTGTAGCAAAAGGAAATGAAGAAAAGAGTTGTTACCTTTCAGGAGGAATGACAGAGTTGTAATCTTTCAACTTTTCTTCTCAGGGGATATCATATTTAAGTCAATATTTATTTAAAAGAGATCCTATGTTTTCCTTTGACTTTTAAACACCAACTATACTAAAGCAATCCATTAAAACAGAGCATCCTGATAATAAGAAAAGTGGGAACTGGTCACCCACACTTAGTAGGTGTCTGTAGTTGAGAAAAGTGTTACCGAAAACAATATTGTTGAAAGCATTGCTACTTCATGATTAAGAGAGACACTTCAGAGCCTGGGATCCAATTCTGGCTCCAGATTCTGGCTCCACCACTTCTTACTGTGTAGCTTTAGGCAGGGTAGGTAACCTCTCTGTTCTTCAGCTTTCAAACTAAGAGAGCATACTACTAATAAACCTACCCTATAGGAACTCCTGTTTTTTTGTTTGCTTGTTTCTTTAAATTTTATTTTGTTAAATAATTTTTAAAAAAGATTTATCTATTTATGCATACAAGAGCTGGGGCATAGGCCAGAGATGCTGTTGGGGGCGGGGGTGCGACAGAGGACCCACCAGAGACAGAGGGGGGAACAGAACAGACAGACTGACTGAAACACACCACTGAGGGGAGCAGCGGGTGAGACAGGAGAGGTCTGCTGCGCCATGTGGGTTTCTCTCTGGCTGGCCGGGGATCCAACTCATGCTGCAGAGGCTGTGACCGTTCCACAGTGCGGTGCTCAACCCCTTGCACCACTAGGGAGGCCCTGTTAAGTAATTTTATTGACATGTTAGTTTCAAGTGTACAACATGTTAGTTTCAAGTGCAGAACAAAATTTTTATTTTGTTAAGTATTTTATTGACACGTTAGTTTCATGTTAATATTTGTATATATTGCAAAATAATCACCACACTAAGTTATTAGCAGCCAATTCCATGCATAGTTACAATTTTTTTTCTTATAATAAGGACTTCTAGGAATTACTCTCTTAACTTCTAAATATGCAATACACTATTAACTGTTGTCACCATGTTGTACGTTATAGTCCCAGAACTTATTTTATAAGTGGAAATTTTTATCCTCTGATCTATTTTGCCAACTCCCACCCCTGCGTCTGACAAGTGCTAACATATTCTATCTACAAGCTTGGTTCTGTTGTCATTTGTTTGGTTTTTAGATTTCATATATAAGTGATATCATGGTATTTGTCTTTCTTGGCCTGACTTATTTCATTTAGAATGTCCATCCATGTTCTCGCAAATGGCATGATTTCGTTCTTTCTTTATGACTGAGTAGTATCCCATTGTGTGTCTGTAGATAGACATATATATAGTAAATAGATATGTATTGTATGTATTCCACAATTTATTCATCTATACAAGTTGCTTCCATATGTAAGCTACTATAAAAAATGCAGACATGAACATGGACATTCATTTATCTTTTTGAGTTAGTGTATTCATTTTCTTTAGATAAATGTCCAGAAATGTAGTCATTAAATCATACTATAGCTCTATTTTTAATTTGGGGGGCAAATTCCATACTATTTTCCACAATAGATGCACAAATTTACACTTTCATCAACAGTGCACAAGAGTTCCTTTTTCTCTGCATCCTTGCCAATACTTGTAACTTCTTGTCTTTGATAATTATCCTAACAGGTATGAAGTGATATCTCATTGTGGCTGTGATTTGCATTTCCTTGATGATTAATGAAATGAACATCTTTCCATGTACCTGTTGGCCATCTGCATGTCTTCTTTGGCAAAATGTCTATTGAAATTCTCTGCCCATGTTTTAATTAGACTTGGTTTTTTGCTACTGAGCTGCATGAATTCTTTATAAATTTTGGATATAGATCTTTTATTATATATATATATATATATATATACACACACATATGATTTGCAAATCTCTTATCCCTTTTGTTGATCTTCTTGGCTATACAGAAGTGTTTTAGCTTGATATAGTCTCACCTTTTTATTTTTACTTTTGTCACCTTTGTTTTTGGTGCAGATCCAAAAACCCATTAAGACTAATGTCAGGGAACTTAACACCTATGTTTTCCTTCTAGGAGCTTTATAGTTTCAGGTCTTATGTTAACATCTTTAATCCATTTTGAGCTATTGGGGAAGGAGGGGAGTTATGGTATAAGATAGTGGTCCACTGTCTTTCTTTTGCAAGTGAGTGACCAATTTTCCCCAATACAATTTATTAAAGTAACTGCCATTCCCCATTGTATATTCTTTGTTGCTTTATCATAAATTTATTGTTTATATATGTGTGGCTTTATTTCTGAGCTCTCTAGTCATTCCATTAATGTATGTGTCTGTTTTATGTCAATATCATACTGTTTTGATTAGGATAGCTTCATAATATAGTTTGAAACCAGGAACATAGATCTTTCATGGTTCCATACAAATTTTAGGTTTGTTTATACTATTTCTGTGAAAAACGACTTTGGGATTTTGATAGGGTTTGCATTGAATCTATAGATTGCTTTGGATAGTATGGAAATTTGAACAATACTCTTTCAGTCCTTAAGCAAAGAATATTTTCCCTTTTTAAGTGCCTTTTTCAATTTCATCAATGTGTTATAATTTTCAGTGTACAGGTCTTTTACCTCCTTAACTAAATTTAATCCTGAGTATTTTACTCTTCTTGATGCAATTATAAATGGAACTGTTGCCTTAAGTTCTCTTTCTGCTAGCTCATTATTAGTCTATAGAAAAGCAACACGTTATATTCCACAGTGTTACTGGATTCATTTATTAGTTCTAATAGTTTGTTGGTTTGTTTGGGGATTTTTGATGTGACATCTTTAGAATTTTCTGTATATAATATCATATCATCTTAAATAGGGACAGTTTGTTCTTTTTTTTTCCATATAGATTTAAATGAGTAAAGTGTCTTGCACATAAGAATCACTCTGTAAATGTTGGTAACTATGAATACTATGTGCCAACATTATGCTAAGTGCCATACACACATCATTGCTCTGTAATTTTCACAGAAATCCTCTAAGTCCTAGGTCATTCTTTCCTTTGTAGTGTTGAGCAAATGAAATTTTATAGAACCTACTGTCATAGAACACAGATTTTAACCCAAATTGTTTGACTCCAACTGTGTATTATTCTATTATATCTTACTGCTTTCTCAGATATTGATACATTTATTTTTGTCTCATGAAAAATAGAAAAGTAGACAAAGGAATAAACACTCAAAATTATATCTTTATTGATCATAATTCTTGACATTTCCATAAGTTGCCATATGTGTGTATACGTATATTATACAGCATGTATCATTTGTTTACTATACACATATATCTTTTTATGTGTAAACTAATAACTTGGTGATATTTATGTAGCTATACAATGGAAGGATATAACCCAATGATGAGGTTGCAGTAGAATTATCTTGAAGTAAAAGAAAATGAAGAACTTAAGTAATTTTTAATTAACTGCTGACACTTTCCAGAGTTTGAGACAAAATCTGACTCCAGAAGGAGTCTGCTTGGATGTGGGGCTGAACAACACTGTGTATTTATTCCAGTCTTCCATCTCTGTCCTGGGCTCGCCCTCTAGAACTGGTGATACATAGGAGAGGAGAAAATGGCTAAGCCCTTGTCATACTTGAATGGAGTGTTCACAGATCACCATTCTAGCAGAGGATGCTCACATGAGTTGGGCAGAGGAGAGAAGAGAGTGCTTAGAACCAGGAAAACCCAGGTCAGACTCAAATTCTGCCATCATCAAGCTGACCATTCAGTGACTTTTTTATCTGAGTTCTCGCCTTAAAAATTCGGAATGCTTACTATCTTCCAGGATAGTTGTGAGATTCAAAAAAATGTTCTGTAGCCAGCAATCAATAGCAATAACTTGTAATAATCATGAAAACATGCTTTGTGTGCTAATGTCACTGTTCCAGTGCTGCACATGCATTGTTCTTACCATGTTCAGATGACCACAGGTATCTGCTTCTCTCTGGAGAGGCAGGCAGAGTGTCTTATTTCTGCCATAGTGCCTCAAGTTGGCCAGTAATTTAGTCAGCAAGATGGTTAAAATGACAAATGAAATACAATTTTTTTTTAAATGGCTATTAAGATAATGCCATCTTGGCCTAGATTAGAATAAAGACAATTTTTACTTTCTAAAATTAAACACAGAAGACTTACATACTCAAAAACCATCAAAACATTCAAGAAATGAGGAATTGTTACTTGTTCTTCATTCTGTTGAGTTTGGGAAGATAAAAGATAAGTAGAATCCCACAATTGACTGATGAAAATATTTTTAATGTTCTTAAGATATTTTGGGGGTGAGAAAGGTTTACTGTAGAAGGTTACAGGAAGCTATAGGAAGGTTGACGTTTCCAACACAATTTTCCCACATGCACAAGAACACCTTATATCTAAGGCACAGCATGATGTCAGTAAAATGTAAAAACCATGTTGGCTCATTTGCAATTTTCCCCAAACCTTAATGTTTTGAACACAACCAGGGATAAACTTCCTCACAATTCATTTCATAGATTTTTGAAAACCATAAGTAAAAAGCTAAAAGTCTGACAAGTCACTTTCTTTAGTGCAAGCAGTGATTGGTTCATTCCCTCTGGTTTCCATTATGTGGAACTGTCTGCACATGAAAGTTTATAGAAGCTTTCATCATAATTGCCAAAACTTGGGAACCAACCAAGATGTCCTTCAATAGGTGAATGGATAAAGAGACTGTGGTATATCCATACAATGTCTTTGGGCTAAAAATAAATGAAATATGAAGCCACAAAAGATATGGAAGAATCTAAATTGCATATAAGTGAAAGAGAGCAATCTGAAAGGCTACACAGCTCTACAACATCTGGAAAAGGCAAAATGATGAAGTCAGTAAAAAGAAAAAAAAAATCAGAGGTTTCGAAGGACACCAGGTGTCCACCAAGGACACCAGGACAACAGTGAGTCCACCAAGTTTCCAGTTCAGTTGGTGCAAATGAAGACTTTCAGTGAACACATTACTCCAAAAGTGTGGGCAGTTGAGGGAGCAATCATAGATGGTGAAGTACCAAGATATTGGCCCTGTTCTTCTCCCCATAAGCCTGAAGGGCCCAGGGAGGATAACATAGAGCCCATAAAGAGCTGGAATTGTGCCCACCTATAACCACAGAGACGCATAGCCAGAAGCATAGGCCCAAAACAGCGAGGGAGCAGGGAGAAAATGCTCCCATGTCTTTCACCTTCCAAACACACATCTCCTGCTGGTGCTTCCCATTAACCAAGGCAACACCTGCCAACCAGCAAGGATGCCTAACAGGCAGAGTTTGCAGGGTTCAGCCTTCCAGAACACACTGGCAAGTGGATAAAGGCAGAGAACAGTTATTTTTAAAAACCTGTAGAAGTTATATTTCCATTGTAGGATGTCCTGAAGTGTGATGCAATCTCTGTGAACCTTCTTTTCTTTTTTATTTGCATATTTGTAAATTTTTAAATGTAGTACTTTTTTTTAATATGGCCTTCTCTTCTTTGTAACCTCTCTACTTCCATTCTATGTTTGTAGCAGCACTATTTGCAATAGCCAAGATATGGAAACAACCTAAATGCCCTACAACAGATGAGTGGATCAAGATCTGGTCTATATATGTATACAATGGAATACTACTCAACGATCAAAAAAGATGATCTCGTTACATTTGCAGCAACATGGATGGAGCTGGAAGGGATTATCCTAAGTGAAGTGAGTGGAAGGAGAAAGATAAATACCAGATGGTTTCATTTCTATATGGAATATAGAAAAAACATACAAAGGGTCAAAGATAAACTTTAAAACCCACCCTTGAAAGCTGATCATATATCTGAGGCACCCAGGAGGGAAGGAGAAGGGGAAAGGTAAAGGAAGGGCAAAAAACAGGGGTGGGAGGAGAGTACATTGGTCTATGGTGGAGAATGATGGGTGCTTTGGTGGTGAGAATACTATGGTGACCGCCCCCTGAGGGGAGAAACCCTGCATTGTGAAAAAACAAACAAGGATGTGAAATAATGGTCCATCAGTAATTTAAAAAAAGAAAAAACAACTGAGGTGATTTAAAGGTGAATGATGGCAGAAATGTTCTTATAGAGACAAAGGAAAAGAATATTTCAGTCGCCAGCTGTGGGCAAGCAAATTTTTAACAATAATTGTGTGACAAATTATTTGACACCTAAAATGGCAATGCAGTACATTGTGCTGCATCCTTGATGCTTTAAAATAAAAACGCAGATTTATTAAAGAAAGGAAATCTTTTCTGAGACTCAATATAAATTACCACAAAGGATTTTCTGTAAAGTACCTTGAGTGATATGTGTGTGTATGGGGGGAAATCTCCCATCAGATAGTGAAATGATGTTCAAACATGATATTAATTCTGTATGACTCCATATTTCCTGGCCTCCTGCTTCTGTCTCCTCCAAATGACTTACATTATATGGCTGCCTCATGTCACACACCAATTTTCTTATTTCTTCTGGACAAAAGCTTATTTATAACAACGACCTCCAAGTCTTGCCCAGAGGTCTCAGATCAGCTTGTCAGGATTACTTTCTTCATGCACAGACCAGCCTTGAGTCTCATAAAGGTGAACATCCCAAATATCCAAATGCACTTTTATATTCATTTAACAAAACTGCCCTTTGCTAAATGCCATAATCCCAACATAAAGTTCTTTCACAAATATCCTGCCAAACATTTCCTAACTGGCTATCATCATCTTTAATTGAACTCTTTCATCACAACTGTTTTATATCTATGGTTTTTTCTCTATATATCTACATTGGACTTGTTTTGTCATGTCTCATGTCACTACAAATCAACATATCTGCAGATAGAAGCTGTATCTAATTTTCACTCTACATTTCTAAAATAGCAAAAGCTAACCATTCTGACCAAAAAGTTTATTAAGGTGGATAAGAGTAAAACAATAGCAAATCTATTGGTAGGAGAAGATGTACTTTCTTGTTATATTAATGTTTTTTGAAGTTCAAAGAAAAACTCCTGAATTTCAGAACCAATTTGTTTAAGCTATGCTCTAGCTCATGTGTTTCTTTCTTTTTTTTTTAAACTGTTTTTCCACGTTTCAGTTAAGATTAAATATTGTGAAGACAACACACCTCTTTCCTCCCAATACTCATACACACACACACACACACACACACTCAAACCAACAGTTTTCCTGGAAAAGTCACCTTCAGCCAATGGGTGGGGACCTGCTTTAAGTGAGGCTCTAGTGCAAACAGGCATTACTTGGAGACTTCATGATTAATCATTTTTGGTTTGTAGCAGCAACTTCAAGGGATGACTCCTGGTCCTGATTCCTGGCCATTGGCTACTTTTCCTGTGTAGTTGCATGTTAAACATGATGACTTGCTGTATAGAAGCCATGTGTTGTCATAATGTAACATCATTAAACAAAGTGTTTAGAGCAGTTTTAGCTGAGCCAGAACATGAACAACAAAACCCGCCAATTACAGTGTCATTTTGTGTAGTTGTTAAGGTTTCAAATGTCTCCAACTTTTTCTGGTAGGCCATATTGAGCATGTCACAGTGAACATCTGAGATAACGATTTGCTAGGCAATGTGCAATTCTCGCTCCTTTTTTTAATATCGGAGAAGAAAGAGTTCTTTATAATAATTTGGCTCAAATGTCTACACACATTGCTCCAGCGTCTGTAGCAGCATGTGTTTCTAGGATTGTTCTGGAAGAGAAAATGCAGAAACAGCAGGGAGCAGAAGATAAACAGGCAATCCGTGACTCATTAAAACCAGCATTGGTAGCCAACATTGTGGAGTGTGTGAAGACCCCAGATCCAACTCGCCTATAAACTTTTTTTACCAGCTGGACTTAGCATCTGTCAGAGTTTGGAAGGAGAGATAATCTGGTACAAATGATTTCAGTGTGTCGCATTTATTAACCTGCCACCTTACATAACTCTGCTGATTGGGAACTCAGGGAAATGTTTGAGCAATGACACAGCTTATTGTTGGAATGTTACAACTTCAATAATAAAGATGCAAGTTGCTATTTAAAAAAAAAATACACAGACCACAGAGCAATTGGAAAATGATAATGAAGCAAAGTTAAAAAGCATCACAGTCTTGAGAAAAGTACGTGCCAGAAGAATAATTGAAATTCAGTTTGGATTTGATCATTTTCAATTCTTTGCATCAATTAGGCAGGAAAAGTATTTTATTTTTTAATAGTTGTCACATTAGCTTTGTTACCAGCGCTGATGTAAACAAATGCCAAAATGAGAACATTATCATGTCCTTTTCCAACTACTTACTCTTCTAAATGAATGATTCACTTCTGTGGTTAAATCCCTGTCAATTGTTAGAAGGGCATTTTCAGTTTCTTTAGTATTTTCATGATATAATTGAAGGAAAAGTAAAGGCATCTTTATGTAGAATTCATGTCCATTTTTCCCTTAACCAGCTTCACCTTGCTTCACAGTTTATGAAGGACAGAGACCATGATCCCAGCAATCAAAACCATATAAGCACATAGGTAACATGTACCCTTTTCATTTCTGTACTTTAATTGACTGTCTTTTTGCCTGAAAGTTTGCGTAGGATCATTTGGTCAAGAGGGAATAAGGCATCATAAAGCAATTTCCTATTTCTTATCTGGATCGAATGCTAGTCATTTGAAATTAATGGGGATGTTTACTCTCTGGTACAAAATTTGCACTTATTAGCTTATAAAATATGGATAAGCTGGTTTCCTATAACAAAATATCACCCTGTCATTTAAAAAATGAAAACTGCAGAGACTTTGGAAAAAAAAATCAGCTAAAGGAATGCTTCATGTTTCGCAATGGTTAGCCTATTATTTGTAGTTTTGAAACTTTATTGGTCCCCAATCTAATCTTTTCTGAGTATAAAAACATTAACATATGGTTTAACACAGCACAGGGCTGGAAAGTCCATATCCCAAATGCACATTGTATGCAGGGTGACATTCACACTAAATATCATCCCTCAGGGTCTGTACTCCATTTTACCTGGGATTGGAGAGCCATGAAATCCCTGGAAAAGTTGTTCATGAGTCTGAACCAAATGGTGCACAGTGTACTGAGATACTAACAGTGTCTGCTTCTGCCAAAGGTTGTGGCTCAAATGTCTCTCTAAGTAACATTAAAAATCTGCTGCTTCATGCCTATGAATTTCAATATTTATAGCATTCAATAAAACGGTCCACTGTCAGAGAGAGATGTGCCACTGTGTGCTCTCTGAGCAGATGGGCGGCAATATGGCACATTTACATGGACCAGCTGTGGAGCGCAGAAATGGATGCTGGTCAGAGGCAGGGTACAGGCCCCACATCTGGAATTCTAACCGACTGGCCTCAGTGCCCATTGTAAACTTTCCTTCGGCAGGATGAGCTCTGATTTAGAGCTGCTCACTTGTGTGCCTTAAACCGCATCAAGAGTCCTCATTAACACAAGAGACGAGAGGCAGGTTAGGGCCTGGAGCTCCTCTGTTGGGCATCTGTTAGAGCCGCGGATGGCACTCTGTAGTCGCTTATAGACGCACCCAGGGGAAGATTCTCTCATGCATGGTTCAATGTTCTCTATTTAACTGGTTTTATACCAAAAAAGACTTTTTTCCAAGCCCCCTTTTCTAAATAGGTCAGAAAACATTTGGCAAGAAAGGACAATCCCTGGGATATTTAAATTCGGGCTAGACATGTCTGCTCTTTTTCAAATCTCTGGAACATTGTCTTATTTTGGATGTTGAATGGGCATTAGTTCAAATGCATAGCAAGAAATTCCTAAAATAGATAAAGCACCTTAGACTAGTTCTCTTCATTGTAGTGTCACTATCTAGATCATCAAAACAGCCTGATTTTGTTTGGTTTAGATTGTTCAACTTTTTTAAAAACTTGATGAAAAGGTAAACTGCTATAGGCATATTTCCAAAATGAAAAAAAAAAAATGGTTTCTTACCTGAGGAGCAAATTCTAGGTTCACTTTGGTAAATATTTCCCATTAGAGAAAACTTATAACCCCAATCTATGGATAACTCAATTTTCCAAAATAATCTGTCAACATCTATCCCTATATCCTCTTACCCCCAAGAAAAAGCACAGAGAAGCACAGATATTTTAAGCAAGTGAGTCGATACAATCAGTTGTCAACTGGGTTATACCAACTTAATGGTGCAGTTTATAGGCATTTTTAGGGCCTTGTCATTCAATAATCATCTACTATAGATCTAAAAATAAAATAGTAAAAAATTAAAAATTGCATTTATGCTATTTTGCCTTAGCCACTAAATAAACACAATTTGGTCACAACTAACAAAGAAGTTCTGAGTGATAGCTGATTTTCACCAAAGGAAAAGGTCAAGGTTAAAACACCGATTAATTGATGGACTGATTGATTGAGTGGTATAGGGTCTTAGTAATTCACACATGACTGAACACCCAGCTAAATCATAGTAGCTAAGACAACAATTGTTTTCAAAAGAGAGTATCCACTTTGAATACACCCATGTACCCTAGAGACACACTCGCCCATAAAGAGATGTGGTAAAGCGGTGAGGAGACAACAAACTGCAATGAACATTTGGAGGTATAACTAAAAAAAGTACAGAATTATTAAAAGATAGTGTTTTGGTAATAAAGAATGAACCCAAATTGGAAATCCAGTAAAAATGTATGGTCATTACACTTGATGAAGGAGAATTTCTATTTTCCTCTTATTTTTCAACTATGATTAAATTTTTCATTGGCAGCTAAATATTCCAAAGATATCATGTATTTACTCCAACAGAAAATGTCAATATTTAGATCTTCCTAGACCCTCCTAATAACTACATGCAGCGTGAGCAAACTAGAAGGCAACATGTGATACCTCTGAAAGGAGATTTGGTCTCTAACCTTGGGGACTCCTGGAAACAAAGCGCATGTGAAGCAAAGGACAACTCACATGATGGGGCATTCCCAAGGGGCTGTCTCCATCCACAGTCGCTGCCTGCTCCACTGTGACTGACACAAGCTTCACCAGCACAAATCCCCCCATCTCTGGGTGTCTATCAGCAGGCAGAGCTCCAGCACAGAGTCGTCTGGCTCCGTATGTGCTCGTCACGGATTGCTGAATGCACAACTTTTCCCATCTTGTAGAAGGTCTTCCCCGCCACTACTCCTGACAAGACAAATCTATTTATGCATACCGCCTCTGGTTTTGAAATGCAGAGAGATCATTTTTCTTATGATATATTTTTAGACTACACTATGAAGGCAATCTTTAATTACAATGAAAAAGTTATAAGGATGACACAGTTCCAACTGTCTTTATAAAGCAATATTAAAATATCTGGTAGAATGTGCTTTTCCTTAACTGAAAAAACTGGTTGGTATGATATCTATGTGTGTTTTAAGCAACTTAAGATAATAAAGCAATGCAAAAGAAATGTACCATGTGTAATAATTTTGTGATTATTTTGCTCAGTTTGTCAGGCAGTGAAAATGAAGAAAACCTCCAGAGGGTTTATTTGTGGGTATTTTGTTTTAAAATCTTAAACATCTGAAGATGAAAAGGGCTGCAAATATTGAAAGGGAGAAAGTTAGAATAAGCCTTGTGGTATTGGATTGAAATTGGAATTAGTGTAAAACATTATTTCAAAATGTATAGATAAAATAAATATAGATACGAAAGTGTGTGTGTGCACATATGCACATGTTCACACTTTCCCTAACTTCTGCTGAGAGGAGCTGGGAGCCATAAGAGCTCAAAAACAATGAGCTTCCCTCACACTCAAACTTGGCTTCAAATGCCAAGCACTAAATTTAAAAAGGAAGAACTCCTTGGGGAGATGGCTGGTTCCAGGGCTAGAGCAAAGGACCAGATGAGTCCAGCATTGTGTTGTGCCAGAAAACAAGAATTGCTTCAAGAACTCCAGGATGTGTGAAAAGGACACAGGAGCCAACTTGATGGACGCCCCACTGGCCAAATTGGGGACAATTCGAGCATCAATATGATAGTAGTATATTTAGCCATCAAATAAAAAAGAAAACCCTGAAAACATACAAATATAAATAAATCAATACATTTGAAGTTTGGTAACGTACAAGATGTGTATGTAGTTTCAAAGTATCTTGCCACAAAATATTTATTCATTGCAGAGGTGGAAAAGTCTAACTTTACAGGTGGGAAAATTGGCTGATATTGCCCTAATCAAGCCATCAGTGTGAACTTCATCAGTAAGGGGGTAAATTAAAATGATACATCTTGGGGGCCTCCCCGGTTGCGCAGCAGTTGCACGCTGAGTTGCAAAGCTGCCCACAGCCTCTGCAGCGCTGGTTCCATCCCTGATCCCTGGCCGCTGCCGGGTGAGGGTCCCACATGGCGCGCAGATCTCTCCTGCCACGCCTGCTGCTCCCCTCAGCAGTGTACTTCATCAGTCTGTCTGTTCTGCTCCCTGCTCTGGCTCTGGTGAACTCTCTCACCCTCCTGCGCTTCTGACTGTACCCAGTGCTTGTATAAATAAATAAATAAATCTTTAAAAAAAAATGATACACCTTGGTAGGAAAAACCAGCCTTACATCTGAGAAATCCTTATCCAACATGTATCACCTAAATTTAATAATGAAGGCGGATCAGACAAACTCAAATCCAAGATATTGGATCAAAATATATGGCCTATAATTTTCAAAAGTGCCAAGATTATGAGAGTAGGGAAAAACCTCAAGAATTTTTCTGTTCTAAGAAAGATTAAAGTGATGTGGCAACTACATGTAAGGGGTTATTCTAAACAGGTTCGGTTTACAAAAACATGTTGAAGCAATGGGTGCAAGTTGAATGGGATCTTGAAAGTACCCATGTTACATAAGTTTTATGATTATGTGTTAGATATGTCCTTGGTCAGAGGAAATTCACACTAAAGTATTCAGGAGTGATAGATCATTAGGCGTACAGCTTAAAATTTCCTAAAATTAGGGAGAACTGTCTTTCTTTATGTACCTTCAACTTTTTTGTAAGTTTGAAGTTTTTCAAAATTATAAACAAAAGGTTTTAATACCCATTCATGAGACTCACCTTCAAAGAATCTGGATTGGCTTAATTTGGGACCAGGCCTGGGCGTAAAAAAAAAAATATCCCCAGAAGTTTTCAACCTTTTACAAAAAGGTTGCGATTCACTGGTCTACACTCTACACAAATCCTCTCATTTTATAAAATAGTGAACAGAACCCAGGTGCCAGGTCAAAGTTGTTCAATTGGCAGAATAGTTTCCAAAACTAAGGTCTTCAGATTCCTAGCTGATTCATACATTCATTGATATTATATTCAGAGCACTGGCTGGGTGTCTTGAAAAAAAAAAAAAAAACAACAATGAAACATGTGTGCTTGTAATAGTAACAATGCCTTCCCTTGTATAACATTTTATTGCTTGTAAAATGTTTTATTTCTTTTGGTTTTCAAAGCAATTCACTTGAGTATTATTACCTCAATTTTATAGACAAGAAACCAAGCTTTCAATAAGTGAATGATATCCTGTATCAGGTCCTGGGCTAAATGACTGCTAAGATCTAGCCCAGGGTTTTTCTACCATGCTCCACTTGTTTAACAGAAGACAGCAAATATTAAATGGCACATGAGTAATAAAAAAAAATCATCTGGGAACGTATAAGAATTTGGTGTCTATCCAGGTGCAGTATTAGCGAGAACTTTAGAAGGGAAGTAAGGTATGAGGTGCAAATTGAAAAATTATCAAAACAGAGAGGAAAAGAAGTTATTCTAGACAGAGCAAAAGGCAACAAGAAAGTAAAAACTCAGTGTCTTGTGGGTTATAACTGATTAAAGCAACTTGCAGATTTCAGATAAAGAAATTCCTATCAGAAAGACTCTGTAAGGTTAGACTACAGGTACTTTAAGATAACCTGCAGCTTCCAAAGAGCAAGCAGGAGCTACCCAATAACATGGGCTAGAGATCTTATAAAGCTGGTACATGAATTTGAATCTTAACCCTTTGCACTCCGCTGTCCCCTCTCAGGGGACATCGGAATTCTAGCATATCACTTGGATGTCCCCTCTCAGGGGACATTGCAATTTATTAGTGATTACGGGGAATTGAGGTTATTTCAACACAACTTTTTGAGAATGCATGTTTCCCTGAAGTTTTATCTTGAAATGGTACAAGAAATTAAATCAAAATATCGTAAAATGGTTCGGAGTGCAAAGGGTTGACTGTTACTTGTTATTACCTGCTGTTTAAGAAGAAAAATCTAATACTTGATGCTTCTAAGAATGAAATAAGCAGATCAAAGATAACTAATCTCAAAAAGATTCTACTGAACAGGATCATTAATGAATCTGGTAGGAGGTGAAAAGCAATATCATTGTTCTCTTATCAATTGCCTGTCTCTGTGCGTGACACCTGACTAGGGAATCTCTCTTATTCATTTTTTCACAGATAAGGAAACTGAGAGTTGAAGGGACCTGTTGAACTCCTCAAGATCACCCACCAAGTAGGTTGCATAATACAGGTTTAAATTTGGATCGACTCATCTCTCAAACTCATCTTTTCTCTCCCCTCCTCTCCTCTCCTCTTCTCTCTCCTCTTTCTCTCTCTCTCTCTCTCTCTCTCTCTCTCTTTCTCTCTCTCCCTCTCTCCCTAGCTCTCTTGCTCATGCTGGCACAGGGCCTGGAAAGACCAGTATGCATACTCTGGTAGGGGTTAACTAGAACTAGACCTTTTTAAGCCCAAAAGTAGTATGTTGTCACAACATTCACCCCTAAAGTTGATAGGCTGTTATTGCTCTGAATTCTTCTTTCAGTTCCACATTAAGAAAAGGTCTATTTCTTTTGACTCTTATCAAAATAGTAGTTATAATGCTTTTTCATAATTGTAAATGTGGAATTGAAAACTTCTTATCTACACAAACAGCTGAGGAGCTATCAAAAGACCTGACTCTGAGAGAGCTAAGAGGGATTGCAGAGACTAAAAACAGACTTGAACAAAGCAGTTTGAAAAGAAGTTTCAAGAAATTATAGAAGGAAAGGAGTGCCTTTCCCTCTGGTTCCAATTTTGAAAACAAAACAACTCTTCATATCCTATGGTCATTAAAGCTTTCTGACCTGGGAAAACATGCCCTAATTGATGCCTTTGTTGAAGGCTGATGGAAATAAGCCATCTGCTCACGCAATTAATGACTGAACATGGACATGAAAAAATGTTTATCTTGGGAAACAGATATGCAGGTGGGGACTAATCTTTTCTAAAAAAGAGGGAGCATCCCATGCCATGCCATCAGGGTCAGTGGCATAGGATCTCAGCAGAGCTTTTTTGTTTTTGCCCATTCTGACACATGTTCTTGAACATATACTGTTAACTGATATAATGGTTAGATGCCATTATCACTTACCCATGTCAATTACTCACCCAAATCATTAGTTGAAACTCTTCCATAGAACAAGCTCACTTACTGCTTTTATACTGACGATGTGGGGTCAGGGAATCTGTGGGAAGGAGACAGATGAGCTTTCACCTCAAGGGAAAATGTTTAGTCATGATTGTTCTAGGTCCCCATTTGTTCTAATGTATATTTCTTTGAAAAAGCCCTACCATTTTGTTGGTGGACACCCATTTTGACTCCTCCATGCTTGCCCTTTGCCACTTGAAAGTAATCTCAGAAAAGGTAGTGAACTGGTGGAGACCAAAAGCATAAGAAGAGTAAAGAAAAATAAAAGCTGGATTCCATGCCTCTGGATTCCTGAATTACATGAGAAACAAGGACAGTCTCTGTTCTGGCCAGAAGAATGTTGTGAGCTATTTGGGTTTTTTTTTTATTTTTTATTTATTTTTTTTTTTTGACGTTCTGTCAGAGAAAAAAGCCAGTCACAACAAAGTCGTAAGATCTGACATTCAACAGATCTTATGGAGGAATATCTTAAATAAATTGTTCGTTTTTATTAGAAATAAAATAGGCATTGCTGCATTTTAAAAGTTACAAGGAACAAGTATGAGTCATAGTTGACAAATATTAGTTTTGAAGTTCTGCATTTTGTAACAGAGTTGCCCATTTGCAAGATTTTGTCCTTGATGGGCTAAGATCAGCTTTCAATTGTAAATAAGGGATTGCAGCAATATAGGCACAAAGTCTTTCTATTGAGGTGTGTATATATATATATATATATATATCCCACTTATATATAATAATTTATGTATAATTTATATATATATTATATATAATTTTATATACATATAATTTTCTTTCTATATAATATAATAATATACAACAATTTTCTTAAAAGAGATAGAACTAAATTTTGATTCCTTATGATCACACTAACCTGCTGTGACAAAGAGATTCTCCCAGTACAGTGATTCTAAAAAGGTAGTAATTTATCTTTCTATCAGAATAACTGTGAGGTAAGGGGCCCAGGTCTATGAACAGTCCTGCTCCAATCAGGTTCAAACACTCAGCATTTCCCTCCCTTTCCCCCCATTCCCCATCATTCAACACCCCTTGGGCATGCTTATTATGGTTGAAGCTGGGTCACCACTAGAGCATATGGGTATAGCAGCCACTGTCTACAGTTCCAGAGCCAGAGATGGGAGACATCACATTGTTTCACATTCACTGGGGAGAATGTGGTCACATCTAACTGCAAGAGAGCCTTGGAGATGACCAAGAAAAAGAGTGAAGGAATTTGAGGAGATAACCAGAAGTCTGCTTCATGCTGTATTCCTAATCATGGGATTTCATAATTCAGTGTAATATACTTGAAACAGCTTGGGAAAATGAATAGGAAATACCTCTAAGCAGCTATTGAACCACCCAGTTTCCTGATTGCTTCCTACAGAAGAGGTTAATTTCTCTAAATTTAGAAGAATGGATTAAGACCTATGTTAAAATAATTCACCATCTTGAAGCACAATCCTAGACTTAATAACATACTAAATAAATGATATTGAAAACTAACAGTCCTATCTGATAACTTTCAGACCACACTCTGGCATCCTGCAGGTTGAGAGAGAGGCTCCAACGTAGTTCATTAGAATTGCACAATCTATAACTCTTATTGAAAAAAAATGGAAATTTAGACAAAAATACTGTACTGTCATTTCTACCGGCTGGCATTCAACTGAGATAGATGCAAGACTCACCAGTCTCCAGCACAACATCTATCCTATAACCAAACTGCTCTGGCTTGGACTGCAATTACATTTTTTAAGTTCTGGGTTAGACACAAAATAACCAGCCACTAAAATCTAGCTTAACTTTAGTTGCAATGACAAGAAGCTTGCTGTAGGCAAGTGGGGACATTACTCCAATATAATTCACCTTTTCCCAGGCTTGCTGCCACCTTAAATGTGGATTTCTCCTTCATTGAATATTCTAACCAATTTTTACTTTACACATTTAAATTCTATTTACTATAATTTCTACTAAGTATTGGGTTCTCAATTTGCACAAAAACCTAGATTCATTGAGACTGGTACTTTGCATCAACATTAAAGATGACAACTGTTTCTGCTGTAGAATAACATGAAGTCAGACTTCAGGACAAGAAGTAAACTAGGGAAATTGGAGCAATTTTTACCTTCTCTGAAGTCAGTTTTTAGCAGTGTGGTTTTCTTGATTCATTAAAATGAAATTTTGCATGATAAATTCCCATAATATCAGATCATATTTGGAGCTCACATTCAGCTCACTATCAGAGCTAAAACACAAAAGAACACTTTCAAATCAAAGGCAAATCATTTGCACTTCTTAAGTCTCACTGGTCCTTCCATTATCACAGATTGCAATCAATCAATCAGAAGGTAAAATCCCAGGCCTCTCTGGTGGCGCAAGGGGTTAAGTACCACACTATGAAGCAATCAGAAGCCTCTGCAGCACGAGTTCAATCCTTAGCTGGTCAGGAAGCAAACCACATGGCACAGCAGACCTCTCCTGTCTCGCCCGCTGCTCCCCTCAGCAGTGTACTTCAGTCAGTCTGCCTGTTCTGTTCCCCACTCTGTCTCTGGTGAATCCTCTCACCCCCCTGCATCTCTGGCCTGTACCTCAGCTCTTGTATGTATAAATAAATAAATCTTAAAAAAAAAAAGAAGGTAAAATTCCATCACTCTCATGTTCTCATCACCATATTTTTAACATCAAACTAAATAAGGTTTTCAAGAATGATTAAAACTTAATGCAATTAGATGAATCATTAAATAATAAACTATGTATCTGGTGAGTTTAGTGTTATGAACTTGAAGGATTCTTCAGAGACACAGGTGAATTGTTGACAAGGAGGAAAAGGGACCCAATATTTGGAAATACAGTAAAAAAATATTTTTGCTATTAGAAAAAATTCTGGGAGTTTTAAACATTTTTAAAAATAAATTCACTGAAAAAAAATGAATCCATGATGAAATTTGAAGAAAGAAAGAATAGAAATGGAAATCCAGAAAACAAATACTGGAAAGGAGGGGAACAGGCTGATCTATGTGCCTAAAAAGATACATTTTTTTCTTTATTGTTTCTTTTTCTTGATCTTGTTTTATGTAAGCAATTTATTTAATTTTCCTGAGTGAAAAGGCAGACTGAGTTGTAACATAAGTCAATCAGCTGGTCCAAAGAGTAGTATTCTAAGACCAAATCTTTTGCAAATGTACCATATGCACAAATTCTCCAGAGCTCAGTCCAGATCCCACTGGTTAAAAATTATATTGGATGAGGTATCGAATCTCTGCTCTCCCTGCATGGCCAGAATCCATCCTTTGCCCTGATAAATGTGAGTTGGTGTCTGGTTTTATTTGGGAAGAGAAATAAATAACATAACAAAACCCACAAAGGGGAACTCTACCATGGCTATCATTAATGTGCTAAATTATTTCTAATACCTATCAGCCTCCTAACTCCATGACTGCAAATGCTTTGCACAGCAGTAAAACTGTCTTTATCTACTGAGATGGAGCAAAGAGACAAACATTTACATTTAACTTCTGCTGATAAAAATGCAACATTAAGAATGCTATTTGGCAAGTACGCAAAAGCACAGAAGAGCAAAGCCTTATTCTTTTTTAGATGTAGTCCTTTACAGAGTCTTCTTAAGAGTGCTCAGTAGGGTGTGACCATATTGCTCCCCGTGGTCATCATATGGTTTGCCCACGCAGACACCGAATTGTTTGGTGGGTGTGAAATATTGTATGTTCCCCCAGAGCCATGGAGCCAGTGGAGCCAGGAGCTGTTGTTGAGACTGACAGTTACATTGTGTTACTGAATAGTGAATCGGCAGAATCAAAAACACAAATGGACCCAGACAGAATGTCCTGACCTTTAAGAAAAAGACTGATTGGATATGGTGTAAGCTTGCCTTCATCTCCCTCCATAATCCATTACACCTTTCTCAGCCCACTTTCTCAGGGTTGGCGGCTCATAGATGAGCTTCTCTTAGATTCTTTATGTGAAATTATTTATGGGGAGGGGGGGAGAACCCAAGAGCACTGCAGTAAGTAGCTACCTCTCCCCCCATATAATTTATTCTTGATAGGTATTTTGTATTAATGTGGTTCAAAGACAACATTAATCACAAATAGTGTTATTTTCATTAATTTAAGCATATTGATATTTATGACTGTACTTAAATTAAAAAATGAAGACAGATGCCCAGATCTGGGAATGGGTATATAATCAATGCTTCCAAACTAATGTCATTTAAATGTCTTTAATTTCATAAATTATGGTTTGCATCACTACTCGCCATATTGCCAACTTCTTCAAATGATCTACATAGAAAATTGAAAATGCACAGAAGGGTGAAAGTTGTTAATTTCTCATTTCTCTCTCTATAGATTTTTTTCTACTGAATAAAGTTCTTTATGATTAAAGTCATCAACTAATTGCTAAATGGTGACAAAATTATATTAAATATATACTATCTCTTAATATAGTATACATTTTAATACATTTATGTTTCAAGTTTATGTGAAACTATTAATTGTCACATTTAAAGGGTTGATTCTGTTCACATGTGAATATATATTTAATATGTAATTAAATCAACTGTCCTACACTATCTGATACAAGCACCGAACTATGCAAGTTGGGATAAGAGTGTTACAGAACAACTGAGATAATTAGTATAACAAGATATTACAGTTTAAATATATTTATTTCTCTAACTAGAAATGGACAGCAAAATGAAACTTGACCACCAGGAAATGTTGAACTTAAATATTCAAATAAACTAGTCCAGATGTATATTGGTAGCAATAATAATAATAACTCCTCTTTATGCTCACTAGAAGATTGATACATCTTCTTTGCATCTATTTGATAACAATTTTTTCCCTTAGAACAACACCTAATGACACACAGCAACCTTTTTAAGGCTTCTGTCTTTTTCTTTCTCTCTGCTGTTCTCTTCTTGATTTCTTGACTGCCCTTCTGCTAACAAAATCTCTGTACATTTAGAACTAGCAGATTTACAATCAATGATTTAAAATATTTATATAATTACATTTACTGGATAGTTAGTCTGTCTCATCAGATACAGGGACTTCTCATCCTATTTTTAATTCAGAACTTCTGAAAGCCTGATGATTGCACTGGTTATTTCTTGCATCTCTGTTATACAAGAGGAAAGCATCTTCTAACTCAATTAGCATGCTAAAGAATGAGTTTGGTTTTGTGCTCCATTAAAGTCAACTAAATGGAAGCGCTGCATGTCTTTATTTCAAAAATAAAGCTGAACAATTAAATCCCATGTCTCTTTGCTCAGCTTTTGATTCCACACAAAGCTTTCCCACTTGCTGCCTTTGGATGTAATGTTAACAAAGTCACTTAACATCAAGCACTGCAGTAACAGGCATGGCAGAATTCCTTGTTTTTGCTCAATCAGTCTGTGTTCAAACTATCAGTTTGATTTATTTGTCCACATTGACCCTTATTCACCACTTAATTATCCTCGTATAATGTTTCAAGAGGCTCCTGACACAAGGAGAAAGACAATTGCCGATGTTCTGTGAAGCAACTGTTGACCTGATGGGCCCAAAGGAAGACCATGGGTCGAAGGTTGTTTGCTTTTGGAAGAACCCACTTCTCATGCCTGAGAGCCGGGGCCAGAGCCGCTCCCTGTGGGTGCAGAGGGCTGTCCGGTCAAGCTGTTAATCAGGTTCTCAGAGTGTGCGCTGACCATCGCCGCGGGGCGTTGCAGCGTTTCGCTCCATCAGTCCCTCCGCATTCCCAGATTTGGGGTAATATTACAGCTAAGAAGGAAAACAAAACAACACACACACACACACACACACACACACACTGCACTTCATTGTCAGCAACAGCCTTATAACTATGCGGTTACTGTTGTGACTAAAACCAGATTTTCTCACTTTTGCGTGAACGGGAAGGATTTCAGCATCACAGAGGTGATAGGAGAATAGTATTAGAAACCCTGAACTGCTTCATGTTGTGGCTGATCTCCAAGTCCGTGCTAAGAAGTCAGATGAGTTACTGGAACACAAACACTTAACTGACTTTTAACCTGGCCAGCAATGCCAGATATAGCGATACGTTTAATATGAAATTAAAGACAGTCATTCAGTATTTTTGAAATCTGACAATTCTACATTCATAATCATTCCAAATTCAAACATAAAAAAAATGGTAGTTGAAAACACAGACAACAAATATCAAAATTTATAGAAAAATGGCCCATATAAATATAAAAGAATAATTTTATATTTATGAAGTGGTTTTCTATAAAAATTCAAAATTCTTTTCTGGCATGTGGAACCCATGTTTCATCTGGCCCATCACAGTTATATAAATGGTCTTTACAAGACTCTCCCCACCTCTGTTTATTATTTTAATTTTTCACACATTTTCCTCTTTAGTTTGGTGTGTTCTCCATCTTATTAAATTTTGATTTTCATAGTTGCCAGTGTAAGCTGGCAGCATAATCATTTTTCATGATTTAACAATGTCCATAAACACCCTGGAAGCGTAGTACTAGCAGATCACCCTGGATCTCATGATCTGCACAGTCTCCATTTGTCAAGGATGCGCATCCTTTTGTGTCTTGACTTTTCCTTCTCTGTAATGGGCATGTGATGACAAATGTTGCCACACAGAAAGAGTATCATAAGAATTAGATAAGTTATAGGAAATATTTTCAAAGTGAAAAATCTCAAATATTTCTAACATCTTCTTCTTGGAACTTCTAACTGTGATGATTGTTCCCAAAATGCCTGAAGCAGCATCGGAAGCTGGGTATCCAGTGTGAACACCATCAGAATGTAGTCTTACACAGCCCAGAACCCTGAAGCCCTACTCCCTCAGCCAGAGGAAGGCTGAAACGCCAGCAGAGTCTCATGGTCAATGTCCTTCTACCTAATTCTGGACAGAGGAGCCTGAGTGGTCAGGAGGCCAACAGTGTGACCTGGGCATCCCTCTCAGACTTGTTTGCGCTTCAGCCAGCACTTTCTGCCATCTGGGGACATTCCCAGGAGCCCCGCTGGTGCTCACCTGTGCATGTGTCTGAGCAGATGCCCTGGGGTGGGCATGTCAGCAGCAGCTCTGCCCCACTGGCTTTGACCCCAGTGGATCTTCTTTTTTCAGTTCTTGTCTGCATAAGACTTTTCTTCAGAACAAAGGATTCCATGAACTTGAAAGAGTTTTCACAAGGACAAGAAAAGAAACAAACAAACAAAAAACCTCTGAATGCAGAAGACTTCCAGTTCTGGGATTACATCGTTTGGGAAGTAAATCATTGTTAGAGCTGAGAGAATGTAGAGACACCGTAGAGAGGGGGAGGTGAGCGGACCCTCAAGTGGAAAAGTTGACCTGCAGCTTGTCCTTAAGACCACCCCACCATTCTTCTAGTAGTTTCTGTCATGTGCGGCCAGAGAAGGCACTCCAGCTCTTCCTCTAGTCACAGACACAGGAGGCTGAAATCTCAGAATGCCCATGAGAAGGTGGAGATGCAGAAGGTCGGGGACTCCCCCAACATGGAAACACCTGCTCCCAGAGGCCACAGTGCCTTTCCCTCTGCTCTGGACTTGGCCTCTAAACCCTGGAATATTTGTATTGTGTTTCAATAGAAATGACTGAAATAAAAATCTGTGGAAAATGTAGCCACCATAAAAAAAAAAATTGTTTTATCTTTCTCTTCTACCTGGACTTCCTTTCTGAATTTTTTTTTTTAATCTGGAAAAATAAATTGATTTCAACTCTCATAGTTACTTCTGTCTGCTTCTTTCAAAAACACATGTGCCAAAAGTCCGCTTCCAACAGTTGAAGCATTCTCTCACAAATCTAATTTTGCATTTGACTGCCACATGCCGCTCGTGATTACAAACAGAACACAAATGTAAAAGTGAGTAATGGGGGAAGGAGTAGCTAGAAGCCATAGAAACATGCACATGTTTTAGCAAGTGAGCTTAACTTACTCTCATCCACACAACCTCCCCACTAACTGAACTAAGGGTAATTAATATGCACCTAAGCAAGAAGATAAGAAAGAATGGCACTCCAACTATACTTCTAAATTTACCACAGTACTTTGGTTATTATGGATAGGGTTCATTCTTTGTTAATTCATATTTTGATCAAGTAAAACTTCAATAAATTACACACTGGTCCTCCTTGAGACAGGTGGATAAATAATATTTGAAAATTGGCCTTGTTTTGTCACCATGTGCAGTATATTAAGTACCTGGTGACTTAAGCTTAGGTGACTTCTCTAGTTAACACAGGTGCATTCTCTTACAAAAGTTATTTTGTCTTTCAGCACCCCAGTTTCTTTATATGTAAAATGGGTCCTCTGTGTCTGGAGCATTTAGTGAGAAAATCTAAATTCAGTAGCTATCTTATGTCTATCAAAAGGAAAGTGATCTACAAATTATTTTCTTTCACTCCAGCATCTTGTGCAATTCTCCAGCACCTATGAAGCAGGTGCAATCATCCCTTCAAGGTTGTGGGGTGTAATCAGAAACATACCTAAGTCTGCTGCACTTCCCAGCCATATTCTTTATATTGCCCTCTACAATCCTTGTTCCTCCCCCAGAGTCACCATAATAAGATGAGATTTAGCTACAACATGTGTGAATTTATGGAAAAGCCTATAACAAGGGGAGGTGAGGAATTTTAAAATATGGAAAAACACAATTCATAACCATACATCCTAGATTTTCTCTTGGAAGTCATGCAAAATGAAAAGGTCCTGACTGGAGATATTGGAAGAAAAGCAAAGGGCTACACAGCTTATTGGTTTAAAACTATGCGTTTGGTGGGGGCAGGCATGAACTTACTCTTCCAGGGACATTTAGCAGTATCTAGGGACATTTTTGGTTGTAACCAAAGAGGAAGCAGTATTACTGGCATCTGGGAATTAAGGCCAGTAGTTGAGTAGTAAGATAAGTAAGTAGTAGCTAGTAGTTAAGGCTACTGATCATACTACAATGCACAGGACTGTTCCCCACAAATTATCCAGCCCCAAAGGCTGAAGTAGGTAAGACACTGTTGCAAGATAAAAATCCAATTAAAATCACTCTTCTTGGTTTTCAGTGATTCTTTTCCAGTAAATATTCTGGCAGTGACATCAGGTGAAGTTTAGCTTGGTATGCTAATTCTGAATAGTGAGATTAGAGTCATCCTGGGTGAGAAAATTATTCAAATATATGTAACGCTTGTCATGGTGCAAAGAAGGTAGCCCAGAAAATAATTGGTATTCCAATTATTTATAAGTTTTAAATTACAAAAGATACTATGAAACCCAAAATGTTGGACTAAAATAAAATAGTAAATTTTTTATGTTATTTTTCTTCTTTCTGTTACAGTCTGAATTCCTCAGCCTAGATTATTGGAATTCTGGGAAGTTGTAATAAACCCAGCACCCAAAATAGATCACACATCACAGAGAAAGATGTTGGAAAGATAGACATGAGTTTATCTTTTTTATATTTACATAAAAAAGATTTTTATATTTTTTATATTTCTATTTCTATAAATTCTATTTATTTATATAAAATATATGAATTTATATAATTATATAAATTTATATAAATATATATTTATATTTATAATCATTCTAAATCTGTGTGTTGCTTAAACACCTATATTTTGTTCACATTGGTTCCTTCCCTATAAAACACAGATAATGAGTATTAAGAGTACATTTGTTAATGAACTCTACCCTGAAAGCACCACTAACTTATTCCTTGAAAACCAACTACTTGTGAAGAAAAAAAAAAAATAAAGACAATTCATTTTCTTACTTACCCGAGTCTTTCTAATACAAAAAGCATTGAGACTGAGTGTTCAGTAGAGTCTGTAATGTGACCTCAAAGTTCAGGGTTGCATTGTTAGGTTCATTCTCTGATGGCAGAGGGGCTTCTCTCTCCCAGAATCTAATAAGAGAAATGAAGTCGTATTTTCAATGTGGCAATTTCTATAAGCAAAAATTCAAATATACTCTTAATCAAAACATATGGACATGTAATACTTTCTAGTTGGTATGGAGAAATTAAAAAAAACTAGTTTTTATACTTGGAAAATTTATGACCACAAAGTCAGTATGTATCAAAGAGTTTAGCCAAGGCACACCAATAAAGCACTCACCTACTGGGTTATGCTAAACCAGGGCAAGATAAAAGTAAAGTTAGTTCATTTCTTCCCATCCCAACAAAAAGGTTGATAAAGAACATACTTGATATCAAACAGAGCTTCCTGCTGGCTTCAGTTACCTGGGAGTTTGGAGCCTGTGGTTTGAATAATGTCTCCCCTACAATAGGAATGACAGCAGAAGTGTGGAGAGACTGATGGGGCTTCCTGCGGGCTCAGCTTTTAGAGTTCAAACTCATTCTTTATTCTCCAGGAGAAACGATAACAAATGTGTAAATAAACAGTCGCTGATCTTCTGATGTTTCTTTTTTTGGTGCTGGGAATTACATAACAATTCATCCAACAGAGGTGAACTGACTTCATCAAACTACATTCTAGAGTTATCCAAGTTTTCAAAAGAATTAGCAAAGAATCGTTTTTCATAATTTTACTTATGTCTGAATATGAGATTCAGGAAGAAATAGGGTTTAGTCAATGCAAATGGGGCACTGACTAAAGATACTTCCATAATGATAATCTGAAAACTGTAATTTTAATAAACTTTATACACATGCATAAGTTCTCAAATTTATGACTATAGTTTTATCTCCTCAATTCTGGAGAACATTTTTCAAAAAAACATAAAATCTTAATGTAAGAAATTAAATTTTAATATGAAATATTAATATTAGCACTGATAATCTTTTTTTCTAAAAAGGATGCCTAAGTCAATATCAAAGAGAAATATCTATGTGATGGTCAGATACATAAATATAATATGCCTAATTCTCAAGCATATTAATAAAACTACATGCAATGCATTTTATAATTGCTTACATTATCTTCTAATCATTCAATTAAAATGATATTTAATTATTCTGAAATCTCTGAAAATCTCTATGTGTTTCTTTGATTTACAGCCTTTCAAGTGCTCAGAAGAAAATACTTTAACTTCTGGTAAATTAATGTCGAAGTTGTGAAAAGACGGAAACAAAGAAAATTCTAGCATAAATCCAACTCTCTGAGCTACACAGCAGCTGTGAGTTACCACGAGAGGGCAGCATCCTCAAATCGTTGTGGCTGGAGGAGGCAGGAAAGGAAAATGGAATGGAATCTATGTGGAGATTAACGGTAACTACTTGTCCAACTTTGCTTTAAGAGCATCACATGTGTTACTCATTTAGTCCTCATGACAATCCTGTGATGTGCACACTGTAATTACCCCCACGCTTAAGGATGAGGGCACTGAGACACAGGGATCTTCAATCACTTGCTCAAGCCAAGTGGCAGAGCTGAGAATCAAATCAACGCTCTTGGCTCCAGAGTCCAGGCATAAGCTCTCTCTACTAGAATGAGACTTCCCAAATCCTTTTCTACCAGGTCATGAGGCATCTCTAAAAAAAACTAGAAGTCAGATATTGTTTTCTTCTTCTCACCCCGTCTTCTTAAAAGATACAATTCCAGGGCCTACCCTGGTGGCGCAGTGGTTGAGCGCTGGGTTGCGAAGCTGCCGGCAGTCTCTGCAGCGCTGGTTCAATCCCCGGCCTTGGCGACGGTCCCACATGGCACACAGACCTCTCCTGCCATGCCCACTGCTCCCCTCAGCAGTGTATTTTGTCAGTCTGGCTGTTCTGTTCCCCGCTCTGTCTCTGGTGAATCCTCTCACCCTCCCGTGCTTCTGACTGTACCCAGTGCTTGTATAAATAAATAAATCTTCAAAAAAAAAAAGATACAATTCCATTTTTCTTTCATTTTCCATAATTACAGTCAATGTAAACTTTTGAAAGAAATACACTCTGTGTTTCCTTGAAATTTACACTGTTACAGGCTTATCTAGCATATAAAGACTTGTCAGAGAGAATGATTTCCATTTTAGGTTTTGATTTTTCAAAGCAAAAACCAGGGCTTCCCTGGTAGCGCATGAGGGGCTAAGTCTCAACAATATGAAGCTATTGGCAGCCACTGAAGCACAAGTTTGATCCCTGGCCAGGTAGCTAACTAACCCACATGGTGCAGCAGACCTCTCCTATCTCTCCGGCTGCTCCCCTCAACAGAGTATTTCAGGAGATCTGCCTGTTCTGCTCCCCACTCTGTCCTGTCTCTCATTACCCCTTCACCGCCCCCCCAACCCCGCCGCACCTCTGGCCTACACCCCATCTCTTGTATGCATAAATAAATAAAATAGGGGCCTCCCCTGGTGGGCGCAGGCAGTTGAGTGCCGCACTGTGAAGCTGTCCGCAGCCTTTGCAGAGCTGGTTTGATCCCCAGCGGCCGGCGAGAATCCCACATGGCATGGTGAACCTCTTCTCTCTCGCCCGATGCTCCCCTTAGCAGTGTATTCCAGTCAGCCTCCCTGTTCTGTTCCCCACTCTGTCTCTGGTGGATCTTCTCACCCTCCCATGCATCTGGCCTGTACCCCAGCACTTGTATAAATAAAAATAAAAATCTTAAAAAATAAAATAAATCTTTTTTTAAAAAAGAAAGCAAAAACCTAAATGTACAGAAAATATAAAGACTTGAGTCTCAGCTAGCACTGGGGTCAAAAATTAGTTGAACCAAAAGCCCACATATAGGAAAAAATAAAGACTATCTCCAAAGAATAAGTTATCAAAAATTCATCATTAAATTTGAAAAAAAAACTAAAGAATTACTAATCTCAAGTTAAAGTACAAGAAAGACAAATAGAATTAATTTACCCAAAATATTGAATCAAAACAATTTTTTAAATTAATATTGCCATCCTTCTAGAAGAGAGAAACTGCAAATTAATAGAAAATAGATCTGAACAGCCAAGTAAACAATTTATTCATTCATTTACTTGGCAATTATGGAGAGTTAGATGCAGAATTACTGAGCTCTTCACAGAGTTGACCCTTTAAATAGAAGTAGGAATTTCCTAGAAGATAGAAGAGTGCAGGAGTTGGTGGGGAAGCTTCTTTGCAAGGAGTCTACCAAAGCAAAGTCAAGGTCAGGAGGGATATGATTGGAGAATAACAAAAAGCCATAATTAGTTGGGGCTTGTTGTCTGTGGAGGGAAGAGAGGGCTGAGGGACCTGCAAAGTGGGGGGCAATGTGGTATGAAGGGCCTGAAAACCTTAGTAAGGGACTTGACCTTTATATGGTAGAAAAGGGGAAAATGTGGATTAAGTACAAAAACTGGACTGAAGTATACATCTAGTGTGCAACTAATAGGTTGACCTTGGATGTGGTATTAATATTTGAATGAAGAATTAAATAATGAGTTCCATTAAGTTCGCAGATGCTACAGATCAGGAAAGCAGATTAACATTTTAAATGCCTTAATGAGTTGCAGAAGCAACAATTAAAAAGAAATAAATACAAGTGAAGAGAGAAAATAAGTCCTTACTAACAACACTTACAGAAGAGTTAACATAAAGAAGTACTATCTCCAGGACATGAAGTAAAACTTAAATAACAACTGTTTGTCAGTTAATGCCCATCAGTCTCAGACCAGCAGAAAGATCAAGAGGACCCAATTACCTAAATCACAATTTTTTGAAGCATTTTGAATGACTGCTATGTTCAAAGCACTGTGCTAGGTGCTGGGTTATTAAAGATGAAAGAGAAATGATTTTTGCCATCAAGAAGTTCACAGTTATAGGACCAGCAAAAAGAGACATATAAATTGAGACATTTAGATGAAGAACTGTCTGCAATAGTTCTATACTATTAGGGAAATAAGCAACTAATCATTCAGAAGAATGTTCAGATTTCTGTTGCCTGGAACACTCCAGACAACAGTAACCCAGGATGCTCGTCCTTCCCTCCCCTCTTCTAGAACATTCTCTTTCTCACTCAAGACTGGCTTCTCTGAGGTCACTAGTTTTTCCATTATTCCAGCTGTTAATAATCCTGAGGCTACTGAGTAATATGTGATCCTGTTAGTGAGGCAGATAGTGTAAAGGCTAAAAGAGCAACATAACCATAGGCAGGTTGCCTGCAGTGGTAGCTGCATTGCTCATAATTGTTCATTCCATACCTACCCTTGCCACCTTCACCTATGGGCATAATGTATTTCCCACCCCAACAACTTTGAACTTGATCAAGGGACTGACTTTGGGCAATGGAATCTTAGTGGACTTGATATATAACACCCAAAGCAGAAGCTTTAAGTGTGTTTGGTATAGCTGTCTCCCTCTTGGGCTGTTATCCTTAACTATGAATTAAGAAACACCAGAAAGGGGTTATGCTGTATCATGCAGCATCTCAAACTGAGAAGACACCTGGAGCCCAGCCAAGACCAGCCAAACCCGAGGTCAACCTATAGTCCTCATATCATGTGAGCAAGAGTTCAAGCTTTATTAAACAACTAAGATTTGGGGATTACTTGTTGTAGTAATTGTTGACTAGTTGATCAGGCAAAGTGTTGTGATATTTCAGATAAGGAATTATTGTGGCATAAATTGGAGTAGAGACATTGACATTGAGAAAGTCAAGGGCTATTTAGGAAGTAAAACTAAAAACCAGACTTAAGGAGACATAATTAATTGGAGGTGAAAGTTTATGAAAAAAGGAAGAGTGAATGATGATTTTTGGCTCAGCAACTAGAAAAGGGAAGTTAAGACTTAAGTTCAAATTTTAGTGTTGCAATCTTTAGTGAATGCATAGAAAATAATAGAGAATTAGTTAATACTGCAAAATAGTTTAATACGTGTGTGAATGTAATTATTAAAGTGACTATCATTCATCTCTATTAAGCATCTAACAAGTGGAAATAAGCTTAATTTGCATGAAAAGAGGTTATTACACTCAAGAATGACACTTCTGACTAGAAAGGTTGTTAAATATTAGAATGCATTATCCATGGTATTCAAGGAATTTTCTTTTACAGGATATATTTAGTTCCAGATTAGACATGGAATTTTCAAATTAATTATGAAGGAAGATCTTTTCTAGCAGTGTGATTTGGACTCCTCTTTCTCATACTTCAATGAGAAGGATTTGATTTTTTTTTTTAGAAGTTTTATTTTTATTTTTTTAAACTCTTTTTTTTTTAAGATTTTTATTTGTTTATTTATACAAGCACTGGGTACAGTCAGAAGCACTGCACGGGAGGGTGAGAGAATTCACCAGAGCCAGAGCTGGGAACAGAACAGGCAGACTTATGAAACACACTGCTGAGGGGAGCAGTGGGCGAGACAGGAGAGGTCTATCGCGCCATGTGGGACTCTGGCCGGCGACCTAGGATCGAACTGGTGCTGCAGAGGCTGCGGGCAGCTCCAGCGCTCAACCACTGCACCACCAGGGGAGGCCCTGGATTCAATTTTTATCTCTCCGGGCTTTCCTTTCCCCATCTGTAAAACCAAGAAATGGAAGTAAATGATTTTCAAAGTAAATGATTTTAACTATTTGGAAATAGTTAAACAAACTCCAATGTTGCCACCTGCTACTAGAAGATAAACTCACAGCCTGAGCTCCAAAAGTAGCTGAATAAGCTACGGAAAAGATGCCTGCATAGTGGTCTCCCTGGTGGCGCAAGGGGCTAAGACTCAACCTATGAAGCTGTCCACAGCCTCTGCAGCACAAGTTTGATCCCCGGTTGGCAAGGGAACAACCCCCATGGCACAGCAGACCTCTCCTGACTCGCCCACTGCTCCCCTCAGCAGTGTACTTCGGTCAATCTGCCTGTTCTGTTCCCCACTCTGTCTCTGGTGAATCCTCTCACCCCATGCACCTCTAGCCTGTACCCCAGCTCTTGCATGCATAAATAATGAATAGATCTTGAAAAAAAAAAAATGCCTGCATGGAACATTTTATATACTGACATTGACATTGAGGCAGAGATAGGATATACTCTTTTAAACCTCAGATATGCTCATTTCCCTATAAGGAAAATTAAACTAGTCAAATTTCTCTCTTGATATAATTAAAACATGAACAAAAAATGCTTAAGAAATGTAATTTCCTGGGTCTCCCCTGGTGGCACAGCGGTTGAGCGCTGGGCTGCTAAGCTGCCTGCAGCCTCTGCAGCACCGGTTCGATCCCCGGCCGCCCGGGAGGGTCCCACATGGCGAAACAGACCTCTCCTGCCACGCCCACTGCTCCCTTCAGCAGTGTATTTCATCAGTCTGCCTGCTCTGCTCCCTGCTCTGGCTCTGGTGAATTGTCTCACCCTCCTGTGCTTCTGACTGTACCCAGTGCTTGTATAAATAAATAAATCTTAAAAAAAAAAAAAGAAAAGAAATGCAATTTCCTGTGTTTTCCTACAAATTCCAATTAATCCTGGCTTGATGTGCCAACAGAGTTAAACTTTACAGTTTGGCCCACATTGCTACACTTTTCCTTGGGGAAATACTAGGATAAGCTATATCTACATATGACCTTAGACCTAACCCAGCATAAAATGCAACATATATAATACTCATCATTCCTGGATTTAACAATTGAGTTTCTTTTACAACAATTTAAATCCTAATAACTGGCTTCTTTTAGCACAGTTCAATACTATTAAATTTTGTTTACAAAAGGTACAAGGTAAATACGTCTACTTGTTAAAGAGCCATTAGCCTTTTCATGTAAGAACTGTGATGAAGGCTTTATGAATAGGACTAGTTTCAAGTTCAAAATCTGAAATCAAATTATCAGTCTACCAACAACATTTATCATGCAGAGAGTCCTGCAAAACCAGCTACTGTTTCATGCAGAAGGGAAGGAAATGGGTGTGAGAAAACAGACTAGGCCACATGAGACCCAAGAGGAAGCTAGATTGCAAAATGAAAAAAGCAACAAAATAAGGTTTCTGATCTCAGGGTTCCTTAAATACTAAAAATAAGAATATGCTGACTTTAATTCACCAGCGATAAAACAATAGATAGCCTAAAATACAGGGCAGGGCCTCCCCAGTGGCACAATGGGTTGAACACAGCGCTGTGAAGCTGTCCACAACCTCTGCTGCGCGGGTTCGATTCCTGGCCAACCAGGGCGATGCACACATGGCACAGCAGACCTCTCCTGTGTCGCCCGCTGCTCCTCTCAACAGTGTTTTAAAAAAATACAATACAATACAATACAGGGCAATAGGACAAAAAAAAAAAAATAACCCAAACCTGTAGTCAGAATCATAAAATTATAAAATAATACACACCATTAACCCAGTGCTCTTTCTGCCCTTATGGTAGCCTGTAGCTAACAAAGAGTTTAGCAGGGCATTTCTGCTGGATTCTGAGTTAACAGGGAAGCATATTTTTAAATAAAAAGATGTCCCCCTCCAAAAAAAGATGTCCCATATGTAATTTTGTGCATAGGTGCTCAATAAAAATGTGTTGAATAATAAACTATTTGGGTTTAAAGTCCTGAACTCTGTAAAGTAAAACTCTGTCAAGGTTTTTTTTTTTTTTTTTTTAAAGATTTATTTATTTATTTATACAAGCACTGGGTACAGTCAGAAGCACGGGAGGGTGAGAGAATTCACCAGAGCCAGAGCGGGGAGCAGAGCAGGCAGAAGGACCGAAGTACACTGCTGAGGGGAGCAGCGGGCGGCAGGAGAGGTCTGCGCGCCATGTGGGACCCTCCTCCGGCGGCCGGGGAGCAGCCGGGGATCGAACCGGAGCCGCAGAGGCTGTGGGCAGCTTCGGTTTTGTTAGAGTAATGACTATATGCCACAAGATCCGCGCTGGTAATTATTTGTAAGCAAGTTAAAATTTTTTCAGTGGGAGGGAGGAAATCAAGTAACAGTGTTTCAAGTCTTATTCTCATACTTCATATTTCCTACCCGCCTGAGTTTATGCACCAATAATACAAATGTATAAAACAGCAGGGAGCCTGGGATATATGTGCAAGCACTCATCTATGCACAATTATGTAGGGGTGTGTGTACTCAGATAATTCTCACAAAAATCCTATGAGGTAGGTACCGTTACTCCCATCTTACAGGTGAGGAAACTGAGGGATGGAATGTTTAGCTAACTTGCTAAAGACCTCACAACTAGGAGTGTTACAGGGCAGGGAGAGGGTCACCCCAGACCCCACAAAACTGCCTGCTCTAAATAGGTTCTGCCATCTGCCACATCAACACAAAACATATGAGACTTTAATGGGAAGGAACTTTAATACAATTAGGAAACAATACAGAAAAGACAAAGAATATACTTTCTAAATCAAGCACCCAAAGTTACCCATCCCCTTGTGGGTAAAAGTCCACCAAGCGGGATTGGCCCAGAGCAAGGCCCCAAAGCCTGCCACGAGTCTAAAGCATCTTCCAGTGGGACCCACAGAAAAGCATCAGAAACAACCAGACAAGTCTGGAGGGAAAAGAGCAAAATCAAAATCAAGACAAAAGCCGCCATTGCCACCTCCCCACGAGTTTCTCACCCACATCTGTGTCACCCAGTCCACAACCAAAAGGCAAGCGCAGTTTCTTCACGTGTCTCTCAGCTCCATGTGCCTCCTCCAGGTCTCCTTCTGGCTCCATCCTGCTTCCTTCCTTCCTCAGTCTCCTCTGTAGCTTCTTCTCTCCCTGCTCAGCTCCGCCCTCCCTTGGTTGGGGCAGGAAACCTGGAACCTCCCCCTTTCCTGGGGACCACCCTGTTACAGTAGGTAAGTGAAAGAGCCAGAATTCAAATAGAGGCGGTTTATCACCTTTATCCACGCCCTTCTTAAAAATATTTTGATCGGGCCACCCCGGTGTCGCAGCGGGTTGAGCACAGTGCTGTGAAGCTGCCCGCAGCCTCCGCAGCGCCAATTCGATCCCGGCCAGCCGGCGAGGGATCCACATGGCGCTGCAGACCTCTCCTGTCTTGCCAGCTGCTCCCCCGCGCAGTGTACTTCAGTTGATCTGCCTGTTTCATTCTGCTCTGTCTCTGATGAATCCCCTCACTCCCACCACATCTCTGGCCTGTACCCCAGCTCTTGTATGCATAAATAAATAAATCTTTAAAAAAAAATTTTTATTCCCTTCCGATATACTAACTAATGTTTATTTTATTCCAGTGTCTCTTAAGGGTAGGATTTCTCCCAAGGAAAAGTGTAGCAACTGAAGCCAAATCTCGTAAGTTCCAGAGTTGCATGCTTACTTGGTATATTTTAAATGATTTAATGTTAAAGGCAAATCTGCTTTTAACAATCTCCAGCCCACGCTCACTACAATCTATCCTTTCACCTTATAACATGAAAACCAAAATGGCATGTTTACATATATATCTTAAAGACCACCTTATTTATTTGATTTCTTAAACTTTGAGTGGAAATGGATAAAAAAATCTAGAGACTATATCTTTATGTCCTTATGTTTTTAAACTTTTATATACTATATTAAAAAAAAAAACTGGTCCCCTGCATATTATTTCCATGGACAATGATTTTCTAAGTGACCTGCAACTTGTCAGTCTGATTTTCTATGTATATCAGGCAATGGAGACGTCACGTCCATTCAACCCCAACAATGTTTAACTCCAGATGTATGGCTAAAGGCACCCTTCTGATGATTCGGCCTTAAGTTTGAGGCTGTGCCCCAAATATCCTGCCAGTCAAGAACTGTGAAGGGTCTGAAATTTTTACCCTATATGCAAGCTAACAATTTAGTCTACCACAGTTCTATGTATTATGGCAAAAAGCATGAGATGCTGGGTTATAAACAAAGGACTCTATTACTCCCATCACAATAGACATCATGAATTTTTATGCTCATATCAATCCTCTATTTCCCTAAATCTTGCTGGGGTGATGAAGGAGGGCATGGGTACATGCTGCACATGTAATGGGCTTGCATCACAGCTAAAGAATCCCAAGCTTAGGAAACCCATGTTTTCACTGGACTAAAATCTGAACAATCTTTGCCCCAGAGAGATTATTACTGGAGAGCAAATAAATCTGTCCTCTGTTCTGGAGAGAGACACTATTGCCATTTTCCAAGGCTGATCACTATACAAACATTTTAATTTGATAGCTTTCCATAGGGCTTGTGTAGAGCCAGTGGAGAAGAATAAAATTAGGTGGTAAAGCTGAAGGAGGTGGGAGGTGACACAAGAGAGGATTAGCAACTAATTCATACCCTGCAGAAACTCAGGTTTCAACTCTCATGAACATTTGTGTTCCCAATTGACTGTTTGAGCAGTAGGTTTGTGGGAAAGCATGTGGAACTCATTTGTATCTAAAAGTTATTTGTATCTAGAAGAATAAACTAAATTCTGAATGTTCCTGTTGGTTAAAGTCTACAAAGTTCTGCATCATGTTCCTGCTTGGAAACTAGAATCAGTGGATGACACACTGGGCTTCCTTATCAGGCCTCCTGTGGATCAAGGACAAAGGGAATGGCAGGCTTCCACCAAGCACATATATTTGCAAACTGCAGCCAGTCATTTCCCAAGGCCAGGAGCTCCTGCAATTGACAAAGGAGACCGAGCTACTGATTTTCTCTCTCTCTGCCTAGCTGGCCTTGCATCTCAGGAAACTTTAGTTTTCCTTCCTTAGAGAGCCACAAGGCTCAGAGTTAGGAGTATGGACAGGAATTGTAACAGGGTGGTGTCCAGGAAAGGGGGAAGTTCCAGGTTCCCAGCCCCAACCAAGGGAGGGTGGAGCTGAGCAGGGAGAGAAAAGGCTGTAGAGGAGACTGAGGAAGGAAGGAAGCAGGATGGAGAGCCAGAAGGAGACTTGGAGGGAGCGCAAGGAGCAGAGAGACACGTGAAGAAACTGCGCTTGCCTTTTGGTCGTGGACTGGGTGACACAGATGTGGGTGAGAGACCCGTAGGGAAGTGACAATGGCGGTTTTTGTCTTGATTTTGATTTTGTTCTTTTCCCTCCAGACTTGTCTGGTTGTTTCTGATCCTTTCTGTGGGTCCCCACTGGAAGGTGCTTTAGACTTGTGGCAGGCTTTGGGGCCTTGCTCTGGGCCGATCCTGCTTGGGTGGATTTTTACCTACGAGGGAACGGCTAACTTTGGGTGCTCGATTTAAAAACTATATTCTTTGCCTTTCCTGTATTGTTTCTTAATTGTATTAAAGTTCCTTCCCATTAAAGTCTCATATGTTTTGTGTTGATGCGGCAGATGGCAGAACCTATTTAGAGCAGGCAGTTTTGTGGGGTCTGGGGTACCCCTCTCCCTGCCCTGTAACAGATTTGGTGCCCAACGTGATTTAGGTCAGAGCCATCATAGTTAGTCAGCCCCATGGGGAAACTGGGCTTCCCTATGACACTGGCTACCATAAGCGCAAATGTGATTTTTGGTTTCCCTTAGTGTGTTTGTTTCATATGTAGATTTGCTGTTGAAAAACTGGCTTGGGTTTTGTGAATATTCTGTGTGTCTGTCTATAATTTGTTTGTAGTCACTTGCCAAGAGATTTGATTTTGTAAAAATTATTCTGTGCAACAGTTTTACTCAAAAGATTAGGTAGTATGTTGGAACAAGTGGCCAGACCAAAGATGGCGTGTGTGGCCGCTTGATGGGCTCTTGTAAAACTCAGAGGTTCTTGTTGCTAGGACTTTGGACCTTTTTTTTTGTGATCTCTGCTGTCTCATTAGCATTTCTAAAGGCAATAATGATTTTTCAGTAATATGTTCCTTTGTCTTCACAACTTCCTGACCTCTGCCTAAGGGGTTTTGCAAGCCAACTGCAGAATAGCCTTAAACAGTAACTGGTAATTGCTGGTAGCCTTGATGGATTCTTGAAGATAACTTGAATTTTTGCAAAGTCTGGATCAGAAAAATTAAAAAGATTTTGTCTGAGTCTGAAAGGATTTGCTGCTGTGAATTTTGTCTACACAATATGTTTTGGGTATGTTTGCCATTTGAATCCTGGATTTGTTCAAATGCTGGTGTAAGACAAGATTCTAAGTTTCTGCTTCCTACTGTGGAAGGTCTGTTGTGGAAACACTCTTTATGGTGCATCTTGTAACTACCAGGTTTTCATACCTGTGTTGTTGTTGTCCCTCCCTAGTGTGGGGGAGGTGTAGGTCTGTGCTTTGATGTCAAATCTGCTCTTTCAGCTTCTGTCCCAGAGTGGCTAACAAATGTAAGGAGATGAACTTTTTCTCCATAAAATGGTTATAAACTCCTTAAAGACAGTAATCTGGTCATATGTGTGCTTGTTCTGTTAGTGGGCATTAAGGGGCACTAAAACTGGCCAATGACATTTTCACCAGTGCAAATAGTTTACTGTTCACTATCTGAGTTCTTCACCCGAACACAAACTGCAAGACCACTCAGGTTCAGGGAACAACAGTAATGGGATTTATTTAACAAACAAGGGAAAACAGAGTCACAGAGGCCACAAGTGACCAGTTATCTCACTCCAAATATTGTTCAGTGTTTAGAAGTCCTAAACAAAAAGGTGTCCAAGATAGCTTCTTCCCGCCACTGAAGATCTAGAACACATTCCCAATAAAAGGGCTAAGATGGCATCTTCCCGGCACTAACTACCTGAAACATGTATTCTGAACGAAAAGCCAAGAATAGCCTTCTTCTGCAGTATGGGCCTCTCCACATCCTTGGGAGACCTTCAGCAGTCTGGAAGATCAGAGTAGTGGGGGCTGGAATGACCCTGGGGGTTACTTCTGTGGTCCCCTATATTTGCTATCAAAGTGCCCACTCCCACCCATTCCTCCTTCCCTGCATATTCGACCTGGGTCTATTCATCCTCCCTGTAACAGTCTTTGGCTCCAGGCTTGCCCTTCAGGCCCATTAAGGTTCCTTCACTTTTGGGATATCTGTTAATGATTAATGGAGCAAATAACTGAAGGGAAAGGAATTTAAAACTATGAGAACAAAGAAGTTGGAAATTGTCTAAATTCTAAACTCAGTCCACACAAACTACTTATCTTTTCCTCTTCATGAGGGATTCAGGACATTGGATAAAATGAGGAATTCTTTCAGGAACAGTTCAGGGACCTCCCTAACTAGTGTGGACATGTAAATTTTCTCCTGTGTTACCGACAGCTTGGAAGATAAGAACATTTACTCATTTTTGTCTTCTTTCCCCTCACGTTGAACCAAGCACACTCTCCCCATCATTCCATTAAAAAGGCCTATGAAAGTGGTTTGCAATGACCTGAATTAGTGGAGAATTTATACCAAGGAACCATTTACTGAGAAATGAACTCTGGTGCTGGAAATAAATGGTGGAGGGTACATTCTGGCTTGGTTGCTTGGAACCCTGCTTGGGGCCTTTCTTCCTTAAGCAAAGATCTTGCAAGATACCTGATGATAAGGTCAATTTCCTACCATTGCCACAGAAACAAAAGGAGTCTATTTCCTCACACTCAAGACCAAGGGTTCTCCCCAGTGGGGCCCCTTTGATCTGTTCTATAAGCTGCAGTCTCAGTATGGAATACCTTTAGGAAGGCCCATATAGCTTTCTCTGGTCAAACTGTTCTACCACCTAAAGAGCCTGCAAGCCTCTACCCCTGTTTGGGCCAGAAGTAATAGACCTATGACTAATCCGGAAGGTAAATTAACTTTGTTTATTTACTGGGTAGAATTAATGAATACTGCCATATTTTTATGCTATTTGGTGTCTTGCCAATGTCAATTCCATCTGTAATATATCCCTTCCAAGACTCAGACAATCTGTGTGTTTTATCTCTTCTTTCTGCACTTTGTGGTTTTTAATCTCTGGCAAGTAAATTTCTTAGGAATTAAGGAAGTCAAGGAGTTGCATGAATCAGAACAGTTAGCATCATATATTAGAGGACACAGAAATGAGATCCAACAAACATTTATTGTATGTTTACTTTATGCAAGGTGCTACATTGTTTGGACAGAAAGATCAGTAAGATTCCAGTTCTACCCTCAAAGAACTAACAATATGTTGGGGGTATGTGTGTGTCCATATGTTATAGGATAGGGAGAGGGGCAGCCCAAACCCCACAAACCTGCCTATTCTACATGGGTTCTGCCATCCGCCGCATCAACACAAAACATAGGAGACTTTAATGGGAAGGAACTTTAATAAAACTAGGAAACAATACAGGTAAGGCAAAGAGTCTAGTTTCTAAATGAAGCACCCAAAGTTACCCATCCCCTCGTGGGTAAAAGTCCATCCAAATGGGATTGGCCCAGAACAAGGCCCCAAAGCCTGCTAAAAGTCTAAAGCATCTTCCAGTGGGGACCCACAGCAAAGGGTCACAAACAACCGGACAAGCCCGGAAGGAAAAGAGCAAAATCAACATCAAGATAAAAGCTGCCATGGTCACCTCCCCACGGGTCTCACCCACATCTGTGTCACCCAGTCCACGACCAAAAGACAAGCGCAGTTTCTTTACGTGTCTCTAGGCTCCATGCGCCTCCTCCAGGTCTCCTGGCTCCATCCTGCTTCCTTCCTCAGTCTCTTCTGCAGCTTCTCCTCTTCCTGCTCAGCTCCACCCTCCCTTGGGAGGGGCAGGGAACCTCCCCCTTTCCTGGGGACCACCCTGTTACACATACACATGTGCACACACAACACATACTCACATCCCTAATACTTACCAGAGTATGCCACATGATTCAATAGAGGGTTAAAGCAAGGGCTGAGAGAAGGAAAAAGGAAAAATTCATTCTCACTATGGATATTAGAAACATCCTAGTTAAGTTGACATCTCAGATACAATCTAAGACAAATCATGTTTCAATAGGCAAAGATGATGTGGCTGTTACATAGAAAGAAAAACTGACAATTGGTGGATTTGGTTTTAGACCAAAAATTTATTTTGTATTTTCATACCATAAAGTTTCATACCATAAAATAATAAAATGTTAGTTTGGGTATTTCAGTGTACATTCTTATATATATTTGTATATACACAGAATAGCAAGCATTCTGTTATAAATAAGACTTTTCAAGTCTTATCTGTATATTCTATTAGTAACAATTATTAAAAGATTTTAGTTCAGATCAAGGAAACATGTGCATACAAAACAGGAATTACCTTTATTCATGCTTCCAGTGAGCTACAGAACCATGTATAATTTAGGTTAAAAAATACCTTAGTGATTATGTAAGTTAGACTTCTTACCTTACACATCAGTAAATGGTTAGTTAGCAATAGAATTTGTTACAGAGCAATGGTTTCACTGCCTGATATGCACAGAAGGGGATACCGTGACACCAGGTTTTGAGAAAAGAAAAACGCTGTATTGCAAATCAATTGGCAAATCAAGGAGATGGGAGAAAAACTCAAATCTGCCTAGCCACATAAGAAAGGGAATGAAGTAATATGGGTTTGGGGTACCAGGCATTCAATTTATTAGCTAACAAGTGGACTAAGGGAAAAGAAGATTTGACTGAAGCTCATTGGCTAGGTATAGAATAGTTCATACATGGAGAAGACAGAAAAGGCTTTTTTCCAGCTAAATTGGAGCCAGAGACATCACATTCAACAAGGTTCACTGTATTTCTTTGCATGTAAGTAATTCAGTTTATGGTATTTTGTTATAGCATCCTAATAGAATATGCAGGTTCCTTTCAAATAGCCACATTAACACAAATGAAGCAACAAACATTTCTGTATAGGTCTCTAGAGCCTTTGTCTCTCCAGTGTATATACCTAGAAGTCAAAAGATGACTCAAAGCAGAGTCAAAAGATATGCACTTCAAGCTTACTGTATTCCAAAGTGTTTATACTGATTGTGTGCCTACCATTTGTGACGGGTGTCATTTCCCCACCTTGACAAAACTAGCTTTGTCCGATACATTTGTTTTTAATCAATCCGAGGCTTATTAAATTGTTTCTCACCTGAGGTTTGTAGGTTGTTTTGCTGTTTTCCAGTAAAAATTGAACACCTTTTTGTTGGTTTACTAAATATTTGGGTTGGATACCTGCTTTTTTCACACAAAACAATTCAAGTGGATTGAAGATTTAATATGACAAGCAAATTTTTAAACATTTAGAGCTCTTTATAGTACCCAGGTAAGAAAAATTTCTTAAAGGCTAATAATAAGGCTTTTATTAGCCTTTGATCTTATAAGCCAATCAGTATTTTTCTTACTGAATCAATCAATATTTAAATAAGTCAATATTTTTCTTACCATGAACCCTTTGGATTATTGTTATGGCCAAAGTTTTTAAGTGTTAGCTGTGCATTAAAGTGTACAAAACAGTTGAACAGCAAATAAGATTCTAATTTCAAATTAAACAAAACTGATTTGTACTATTAGCTACCATCCTAAGTTCTCTTTTAAAAATTCACTGGTGGGGTCTCCCTGATTGTGCAAGGAGTTAAGACGCAACCTATCCGCAGCCTCTGCAGCAGGAGTTCAATTCCTGACCAAGGAGCTACCCACATGGCACAGCAGACCTCTCCTGTCTCTCCCGCTGCTCCCCTCAGCAGTGTATTACATTACATCTGCCTGTTCTGTTCCCCGCTCTCTCTGGTGAATCCTCTCACCCTCCCCGCATCTCTGGCCTGTAACCCAGCCCTTTTATGCATAAATACATAAATCTTCAAAAAAATAAATAAAGATTCACTCAGACAACCAATTAAACTTGATAAATGCACTCCAACACGGGCAAAGGGAAATATAGGACTCATCGCAAATGATAAAGACACATATTACAGTCTTTTATTAGAATTATGCTTTACAAACAGCTGCTGTTAGGAACAGCAACGGTTCCAGGCTGCAGAACGACTCTTCGTGGTACCCACGCTGCAACTTCTCCAACCAGCCTGACACCCAGGACACTGGTGCTTCCCTCCGCAGGTGCCCAGCACTCTGCACATGCGCAGTGGGAACCCGTGCTCGCCCACGCACTACGTCGCTGGCGTCATAACTTCCAGCCGCCAACTGCCGCCATCTTGTTGGCCGGAAGCTTCCCTGCCTGCTGAGATCCCTGAGGAGGCGTGGGCCGAAGTGAGTGCCATGTCGGCGCTGCTGCGGGTGGCCGTGGTGTGCTCGAGCAATCAGAACCGGAGCATGGAGGCGCACAACATCCTCAGCAAACGGGGCTTCAATGTCCGGTCCTTCGGAACAGGGACTCACGTGAAGCTGCCGGGACCCGCCCCTGACAAGCCCAATGTTTACGATTTCAAAACCACGTACGAGCAGATGTACAATGATCTCCTGAGGAAGGACAAAGAACTCTATACGCAGAATGGCATCTTACATATGTTGGACAGAAATAAGAGAATCAAACCCCGGCCAGAAAGGTTCCAGAACTGTAAGGATCAGTTCGATCTGATCCTCACCTGCGAGGAGAGAGTGTACGACCAGGTGGTGGAAGACCTCACCTCCAGAGAGCAGGAGACCTGCCAGCCGGTGCATGTGGTCAATGTCGACATCCAGGACAACCACGAGGAGGCCACCCTGGGCGCCTTCCTCCTCTGCGAGCTCTGTCAGTGCCTGCAGCACATGGAGGACATGGAGAACGAGATGGACGAGCTGCTGCAGGAGTTCGAGGAGAAAAGCGGCCGCCCCTTCCTGCACACCGTCTGCTTCTACTGACCAGCCTGCCCGAGGCCATCTTTTGTTAATACGTTTTGTTAATACTTTTCTTTTGTTAATACTTCCTTTTGTTAATACTTTTTCCTTCGGGATACTTGCTTCCACTTTTAGGTATTCTGCCTGTGGATGGTAGTATCCAAATAAACTGAATATATCAAATGAGAACAGATACATAAATGCCAGAGTACAAACAATCAGGTTTTCTAGCCCACATTTTTATGAGTAGGATATTGTTTGTAGTTTTTTTCCCCTTTAACCAAGACAGAAATTGGTTTAGTGTGCATTTCCCCCATCCATGTGTGCCTGTCACTGTGCCCTCCCTCCCCTCACCACGCACACCTCCCCCCAAACTGGCTGTAATATACAGATCCCCAATAAACAACAGGCTGTACCTTATTAGGAGAGAACCTGCAATTGTCGAATAAATTGCTGCTGCTGCTGCACTAAGAATTAGTTGCTTTTTTTTTTTTAAACTAAGATGTAATTGATATAAACCATTCTGTTAGTTCAGGTGTAAGAATTACAATCATTCAGCTGAACTTGATGAATAAGAAAGATTTTTTTGTTATATTCAGATAAACTAAGAGCTGTTTGTTACAAATCAGTAGCTCCATGATACATTACCCAGAATTAAAACAGAGTTTGATAGGTATTTGAGATAAGCACCAACTGTTTTTCTCTACATAAGAGCATTTCTATTTTCCCTTTTTTTGGCTATTGTAGTCATGTAGTTGTGATAGGGCATCTAATTTCAATGTACTCCTGAGGGACTTGTATTGGCACATGACCATTCTGGGTATGTAATAATCTTCATTTCACATGGCCATAGTGATTTGTCCAAGGTCAAATGGATGACTCAAGTAAAGCTCATCATAATGCTTCCAAAGGAATGTATTCTTTCAGCTACAAAAGGAAGGAGCCCAATCTTCTTTCATATATATATATTCTGAGAAACGATGCTGGTCATGTCTCCTCCCAGCAGAGAAGGCTGGAGAAGTGAAACCACCGTGCAGAGAAAAGCAGAGTCCTCAGGATGATAGCTGATATTGACCCCAACCTTCCAGACCACCTCACCCTTCTACCACCCCTACTTCATTCTGAACTTAGTAAAGAAGGCACTATGAGCAAATAATGACTTTTAGGGGGGAAAGTTTTGAGAGTAAAGACAAAGGGAATTGGTTTTCTTTAGTCTACCAAAATATGGCAGAATAATGGTTGCCACCCTGCATTTTGTTTATCCCCAATTGTCCATTTACTTAGCTGAAAGGTGCCTGCCTTTCCTGCTTCCTGGAAAGGGTGACATAACCTATGGGTCTTAGAAACTCAGTTCCTCTACAGAGACTCTAGGAAGATTTCTGAATGGAGAAAAGGGAGCCCAAGGACAGAAGATCAGGCCCTGGAATTCTTGTGACCAGAAAGGTTCAGAAGCAGAAGAAAGATCTGCGTGGTGGGACTAGAAAGCAGCCCACAAACTGCCTTGTTACCCAAGTCCAGCATGGCATAAATGGCATAAATGGGGGAATAGAAAGGCAAGGAAGGATTTCCTGCTCCCAAGATGCTGTAGAAGTGAAGAGTAACTGCTCTGTACCCTGAGGAAAATCACAATGTGCATATCACTAAAAGAAGCTGGGGAAACCCAAAGTTGAGTCCAGTTTGTAAGGAATGGGTTACTTTCAATAAAATCTGTTTGTATTACACATAAATTTTCGACATGCTTGCTGCAGAATGAGATTCATAACCACACTTTCCTTTCCTCCAAATATTAACTAAGAAACACTTCCTTAATTACAACCTTTTTGGTGTTGGAGGGAAATAATATGAGTAATCTGAATTAATAGTTGATTTTCACTTGGAACCAGACAATAATAACTAGCTAAAAATGAAATAGGACTCCAATTGGACTCGAAGGAGATTTTCTGGCATATAAAGACTACACACATGGGTATACATGTGCATGTGCTCACTCACCTGTGTGTGTGTGTGCGTCCACACACAAATAATTATGTTGTTATTAAAAAAGAAGATAGGCCTATAGTCTTCCTGAAGTTGTAGTTCATATTTTCGTTCACAGCAAGTTAAATAAATCAAGCTAGTATATAATGTGTACTTAACCCAAGAAAAGGAAGATTGAACCAACAAACTTGTTTTAAACAAAGATTTTATTTTCTTTCTTCTCCATTTCAAGAAAGCAGAGCAAAATTGTCACTGTTTTAACCACTAGATTTCAGAATGTTCAAGATTTAATGGAGTTGTAAGGTGCAGTGAATAGAGAGAAAATCCAAGTATATTCACACATGGGCATGCACACAGATTTTATGAGAGGTGGTGTTTACCAGGGGTAGTATTTATAGCCTAGTAGAATTTATAGCTTTTAAATGTAATGTTATAGTGCAGACAAAGTTTTTTCCTCCCCAGTGATGAGCTCATGAATAAACCTGAAAAGAATGCTAGGCTGCAGAGAGATGGGAAGAGGCTGAGACTGACTCAGTGTGCTCCTGCTTTCTCCCGCCAACTGTCACTGCAACCATGGGATCACTTCAGTGCTCAGCATGAGGACTCTGGTCACAGCTATGTGTGACATGATGCTGAACAATTCCCATCCGAGGCAACAGAGCAGGAATGCTGCTCAGCCCACCATGCAACAAAAATGTATGAAATCGCATTAGCAGAAAAACAAGATTTCTGGGTCTTATCAGAGAAAGGCTTTTTTCCTCTCCTAGATGAATGTTCACCTCTAATTGAACAACTGTTACCCTCTTTATTTCTACCTGAAAATGGCCTTAACAGCTTATAATTAAGGACAGGATCCTTGTAATCCCATCTTGATAGAATGTCTTTTTAGTGCCTATGTGCAGTTCATTAACAGGACAGTTAGGGCTTTTTTTTTTTTTTTTTTAAATGCTTAATTGAACTACAATTCATTTGCATGTCCTGAATATGCATTTTAAATGTACACAAGAAGAACTCCATTTAGCAACTTTCTAAAACACATTCTGGAAGACTGGAGTCCACAATCCTTATAAAACAAACACTATATGAGATATGATTTATGTGTGAGAGAGAGATTATAGGAGGAAAAAAAGCTAAATCCCAATGAGGCATTCTCTAAATACAATAAAATTGTTTTCAGGAGGGAAAAAAAAACACAACATAAGAATTTCCAAAAACTGATGCATCTTTACTAAAAACAACAATGGTGTAAAAATTCTGAAGGAGCTTAAATTTAGAGTTTTTGCCAGGACACTGTGGGTAATATTGTTTAGTGTTCACAACGAACTTTGGGGACTATGGAGATTTAAGGGTTAATTTGTTTAAAATTCATGGCTGAGTTTATGGAGAGACAGTGTTTATTCTATTGATAGGCTGCTACATTTGGGAGACTAAAGAGAAAAATTAATGATTCCCAACCCTAACTCTTCTGCTACTAAAACACATCTATCCAGAAAGTTTCAAGTCATAGAAAGTTGCAATATCAGCAAAGTTTTCAATCTAAAAGGGCATTTGAGTTTTAGATACCCTTACTTCTCTGAATTGCTACTCACTTAACACCAGCAATCCCAGTCAGATCTGCTTCCTAGATGGAATTAGCGTTATTTGTTTCCCTCTCCACCACCACGAAAATTCTGTAACATCTTTTGGATCAGTTCTTGATTATATGGACACTAAACAAGCAAGTTAGTCCTGAGGCTAGCATAGCATTATTAATCCTTTCCTCCTATATTTCCTTCACAGTAACTCTCAAGTCCCCAGCGAATCCTTCAGTCCGTGGATAATTCCGGGGCTTTAGGAACTTTGATAGAATAGGTTGATAAGATGGATTTGTGGCAGGTCTCCCATACATATATATGTTCCATTAATACTTACATACTCAAGTTCAGATTAACTAATTTATCCAGTCTCTCAGCCAATGTAGAACTCAGATCTGTTGTGTTCTGAAGGTCAAGCTTTTTCTACACTTCTCTGAAACTGATCTTTTTTAATTAAAAATTTAAATGTTATCTATTGTAATAAACTGCTAGGTAGAGTTCACTACATTTCTAATAACTTCTTGAATAAAAACTACTTATAAATGTATAAAAAAACACAAAAAAACAAGAAACAGAACTATATAATGTGGGTCTAAATGGATATACAAAAACAAAGTTTTTAAAGAATTATTTTTAGATTTTTGTGTCAAATTAGAATGTTAATTTGAAAATATTTTACTTAAGTTTTTACTTCATCACAACTCATTATGAATATAATTAGCTGTAAAAACTTTTCATAGTAATTTGAACCTCTTGAAAAAATATCTTAAATATAGAAGCATACATTTAAATCCACGAAGTGATTCTAAATTTCATGCTATGAATTTAATATCCATGATACAACTTTACATGTAATTAGACAAATTTTTATGCTTGTTCTCACTGATTAGATGTATTTTTTAATAAGAACTCTATTACGGTTTTTATTTACTTTAGTTATTTATATGTGAAGATAAATTTTATAAATCTCTATCATTATTTTTATGTGTGATATGATCTATATAAAATATATATTAATGTGTAGACACTATCCATAATGAAAATCCCTTGCAACTACAAATTATATGCTGACAATAATTGCTAAAACTATTTAGTGTAAAATGTAGCACCACTATGGTTATTATTTATGAAACTTAAAGTATTGTGAAGTATCTTCAAATTGAGCTCAAACTAATCGACTCTGTGTCTTTGTGCAGATAATCACATAACTATTTTGTTGAGAGGATGACAAATGCACTATATTTTTGCTAAGTTTTATTTTAGTTCTACTAAATTAATAGAGATCTCACTGGCAAAAAAATTAAAAATCCTTTCAGATATTTTATCAGATATGCAAAAATACATATTTTATATAAGTAACATAGAGATATATATTTTATTTTAAATAACATTTTACTGACAGTTTACATGAAAAATATTAGGGTAATTTATGTCAAAGCATATTTTGCTGCAAAAAGTTTAATTATCAGCAGTCAGAAAAATCAAATCCAGTTTTATCATTTTTATATTGTTGAAACATGCAGACATCTTTAATTCTGAAGTTAACTTCATGAATTGATTAAAATTTATTCCTTTATAAATGCATCTAGATTTATTTTTATTTTGTCATTTTGTTAGAGCTCTTTAAGCTTACAAATTCATGAAGATTTACTAATAAATTCCCTTTTGCAGAGATTTAATTAAGAATCTGAATATTGTTCATTCAGTTTTCTTTTAATGCTTGAAAAATTTATTCTTAATGAACTTCAATAATCTGCCCTTAGGATAACATTAACTAAATGTAGAACTTAGTATTTTATCATTTTGGCAGCAAATCTCAATTTTACATTATAATAATTTTATAATAATTTTTTCAAGTATGAATATGCATTAAAAAGGAAGTAGCAATGGATCTAGAAAATAGTCTATAATGAAATATGTCAAAATACTATGTTATAAAGCAAATTTAATGCAAAAATTACCTGGAAGTATGTTATCAAAAAATCTCCTTGAAGTAAATTTATCAGCACAAATTTTTTCCACATACTTCTACAATAAAAATAACTACTCTGCAATAAACAGATTACCTGCTTCTCCTCTTAAAAATTTAATTGGATTATTTTAGCTCGAAAAGCATTAGCACTACTAGAGGGCGAGGAAGGATGGGTTTGGAACAAAGTAAGAGGGGGGCATCCAGTAGTCTGTGCTAAAGAACAATGGGTGCTGTGGTGGTGAGTGTGTATGGAGTCAAATATCTGAGGAGGTGTGAACATTCCCATAAATCATATACAGTGTTGTCTACCCTTTTTATCTCAATTAAAAAAACACATTATTAGTGTCTGTAGCGTGGGCAGGATTAAGTCCATGTTTACACTATTAAGAATTCTTCTGCCCAGTGCATAAACCATGTTGCCAAAGGTTTTCTATGAAAAAAAAATTGTTTCTTATCTTGAATAATTAACTAGTTAACAAAGATCTTTTTTTTTTTTTTAAGATTTATTTATTTTTATACAAGAGCTGGGATACAGGCCAGAGGCGCTGGAGGGTGAGAGGATTCACCAGAGACAGAGCAGGGAGCAGAAGAGGCAGACTGACGAAATACACTGCTGAGGGGAGCAGCGGGTGCAATACCAGAGGTCTGCCACGCCATGTGGGTTCTCGCTGGCCATCTGGAAAACCGGGATAGAACCCGCACTGCAGAGGCTGCAGACAGCTTCACAGTGCAGTGCTCAACCCGCTGCGCCACCAGAGAGGCCCAACAAAGATAATCTTAACTAAAAGCAGAATCAATTTATATTTTTTATAGATCATGATAATGTAGTCATGATTGATTTTATTTGTAATTATAGTCTTACTATGTTAAATATAACATTTAGTACACCATTTCTAATATTTTCAGTACTATGCAAAAAAAAAAAAAATGTAGCTACATTTTACTTTTTAAAAGCTCCAAATTTCAGGCCTCCCTGGTGGCACTGTGGAGCTGTCTACAGACTCTGCAGCACGAGTTCCATCCCTGGCCGGCCAAGGAGATACCCACATGGCACAACAAACCTCTCCTATTTTGCCAGCTGCTCCCTCAACAGTGTATTTCAGTCTGTCTGCCTATTCTGTTCCCTACTCTGTTTCTGGTGAATCCTCTCACCCTCCCACACCTCTGACTGGTACCCCAGTTCTTGCATGCATAAATAAATCTTTAAAAAAACCTCCATATTTCTTAATCCACTTAAATGAATATTCAAGGAAAAAATATATATATAAGAATAAAATTATTAGATTTGAATGTGGAAACTGGGAAAAACTTAAGTGAAGAAGTTTAAATCATGTTTTGATTATATTATCAACATCTACCTTAATAGGTCTTAATAATCTACATAGATGATCATCATTTTTGTATATGATATGATTATATATCCATATTATCCTCCCCAAATCAAATAACAATCTTTAGAGTCCCATGGAGTGAAAGGATATACAATAAACAAACAAAAATCCACAGCCATGGGATGATATTGTATGCCTAGAAATAACTTTACAAGATATGGACAGGACCTATTTACATAAAACTATAAATTTTTACAAAGCAATAATAAAAGGTAAACTGAAAATATTAGAAAAACTTCATATTTAGGGATAAAACAATACAAACAAGTAGATTGTAAATAATACAAATATTACTGTCAGTTTACATAGACTTGATACTATGCTTGGCTCCATTGTAATTTTCATTTTATTTTATTTTATTTTTAAAAGATTTATTTATTTATTTATACAAGCACTGGGTACAGTCAGAAGCATGGGAGGGTGAGAGAATTCACCAGAGCCAGAGCGGGGAGCAGAGCAGGTAGAAGGACCGAAGTACACTGCTGAGGGGAGCAGCGGGCGGCAGGAGAGGTCTGTGTGCCATGTGGGACCCTCCTCCGGTGGCGTGGGAGCAGCCGGGGATCGAACCGGTGCCACAGAGGCCGCGGGCAGTTTCAACCACTGCGCCACCGGGGAGGCCGTGTAATTTTCATTTTAAATACACTTTTATCAGGCTGACTTGGTCCTCAAACTTGGTAGCTGATTGCAGCTACACTAGAAATTATAAGAAACATTCAGTGACTCCAAGCTGGTCTGTTAGGCTGTTTTATCCCCAAATTGTCACCTTTCAGGGCATGGAAAAGGTTTTGTAAGTCATTCCTGGGAGGAGGAGGGATTTGCTGCAGAAGGAACTCACTAAAGCACACGAATCTTGCCTTCCTGTGTGGGGACAAGATTATCAAAACCACATACCTGTTAGCGTGTTCAAAGTGAATTTAAGGTAAATATAAAATTAAATAGCAATCACATTCTTTTAAGAAAAAGCCTAGACCTTTCAGTCTATAAATGATAAGTGCAAAAAAATGCAAAATTCCCAAGATTGTTATGTTATTGTTTCATTTGTCACGAAGAATAGATGTCTACAACATGATGGCTACCTAAGAAATGAATCTATCTATTAAATAAAGTTCAAGCCACAATGTCACTCCATAGAAAATGTCATTTTTTTAAACTGGTGGCTATTTTAATAATAATTTCACAAGGAATAGTATGTAAAATACAGGTTTAGATTTATTGAAGCATGTAGAAAATTCTGACCTTGGGCCTCCCTGGTGGCACAGGCGTTTGAGCGCCGCACTGTGAAGCTGTCCGTGGCCTCTGCAGCGTGGGTTCGATGCCCGCCAGCCGGTGAGAATCCCACATGGCACAGCAAACCTCTCCTGTCGCGCCTGTCGCTCCCCTCAGCAGTGTATTTCATCAGTCTGCCTGTTCTGTTTCCCACTCTGTCTCTGGTGAATCCTCTCACCCTCCCGCGCATCTGGCCAGTACCCTGGTTCTTGTATTAATAAATAAATCTTTAAAAAAAAAAAAAAGAAAATTCTGACCTTGATTAGAAATAATTCTGATCTTAACTGGAAATAAATAATTATATATTAAGACTTATCAGCAATTTACAGTTGAGATTGCAACATAAAAACAAATAGTTAATGCAAAAATACAAATACAATAATAATAAATAATAAAATAATACAAATAAAAGCAATAGTTAATGCAAGATGAATCCTTCATTGCAATTACCTACAGTTGCCCCCATTTGTCTGTCTCACCTTTTTTGCAATCCTAATTATTGCTGTTCTACAAAACTGAGAATGATTAATATTTCCAATGTTGTATTTTTTCTGGTTTTCACTAGGGAAAGAGAAAGAGTGTTCAAAATTCAAACATGTTAACCACATTATTTATAATGGTGCACAAGCCAGAAGTAGAATTTTTAGAAACAAAATAACTGAAACACCAGTATTTTTCTTATTCTGCTATACTTGAAGTTAATGAAAAAATAGTAGCTACTTTTTTCAGCATTCTGATTTGAACATGACCATCATTCTGAAATATTGAAAATAATTTTTATTATCCCTTTTATCAAGGAAACAGTAAAGTATATCTTTATATGCAGAATTTATCATAAGAATTAAAATCTGTCATGAAGATTATTAATTTAATAATTTAATAAACAACTTCACATTTAATATGTAAATTAACTCTTAACATACCATTTTGGCAAGAACATTATCTCTGGTTATATTTAACATTTCTCCTGAAAAATTAAATTGTAGGATGTCATTTAGTGACTGAATAATATATTTTCAAGTTTTTGTGCCTTGGTTATCTAATAGGCAGTAATCTACAAGTATTGATTTTAGAAGAGGACCTGAATTTTTAAATGTACACAATGGAAAGATGGTATCCTTGAAAAATATTAAGTCTAGTAGAGCTATGCTTATAGACTTTGAAGTAGAACAGGTTTATTTATTGTCGTTGTTTAACCAGAGTATTTGATATTTTGATCTTTTAACAAAAAATAAATAACACAAATAAAACACCATTACTATTATTCTCCTCATTTTCAATCTAGAATCTAAGAGGTTTAAATAACCAAAAATGTGTTGCTATGTTGTATTGACATCTGGTGGATTAAAGCAGTTATTGCAAGATTGAAAATAGCTTTCAATTTTCAGAACAATGTTCAAGTTGAAGGATAATGGAAAGATTATCTCTAGTCTAATCCACTAATTTTTCAGATATGAAAACTGAGGCAAAGAAAAATCAAATTTGGCAGAAATATATCAAGAGCTATGAAACTACATGAACTAAATATAGCATTGGTCATGGTAAATAGAAATTCAATTTAAGAAGCAGAAAACAAATACTACTGTAGAATATCCTATACCATATATTTTAACTTATGCTATATGTTATATCCTACGCTATTTATATACTACATACTATATATATATTGTACAGGATATTCTATATTATATTATTATAGGATTAATATACAAAGTTGTAAAGTAGATGGTATTTCCTCTTTGGGACAGGAACTTGGGGTTTCATTTCTCTGCTATGCATATTTGACATAAAAGGATTTTTAAAGGAAATGTAAACATCTTTGTAAATTGCTGCTCTTCTGATGAACTTTGTGTTTTTTATTTTACTGGAATGTGAAGAGATGAGAAAATCAAGACTAACATGACTTCTGCTCTTCACATATTTTAGCAGTTCTCTGATGTGATACTTATTAACGAGGAAATTGATCCATGTCAAAGGCATTTCCTTCTCAAGCTCTGTCAGCCATTTTGCCTCTTAAACTAATTCCTTCCTCAAAGAAACTTAAACACAGCACCACCGATAAGAACGATCTCTTGTGTATTTTTTAAAGATACAAATCATTGTCCACCTTCCCTTCTCCAGAAATGCACATTCCAGACACCTAAGCTTCTCAGATTCCCTTTTGCCCCAAATCTGATTCATTCTTAGAAACTCCTGAAGAGGCTTCCTTGTTCTCGCAGCCAGTGGCTGATTCTTACCTCTCTTTAGTTTTCTTCCATAGTCTTTCTACAGCAACACAAACATATAATCAGGAATGTATTGTATGGGTTTCCTTCCCTAAACTGTGAGCTTCAATCTGGCAGGCAGCCAGCCTGCCAGAGTGTAACTGTTTGTCAAACTATTAAGGTATCCCTGAGATAAATTCCATTTGGTGTTTGGATATGATTATTCTAATGCATTGTGTCTGCTCATCAGGGAAATTTTTTTTTGTAGGTCTATTCTTTCTATCTATTCTGTAGGAAAGAAAGGAGAGAGAGAGAGAGAGAGAGAGAGAGAGAGAGAGAGAGAGAGGAAGGAGTTTTTTATTTAAAACTTTTTAACCCCCACCAAACCACCCATGCTCATCCGAACCCCATCTGCCTCCCCTGCACCCTCTTGCCTTTGCCCCTGCTCCCCTGGTAATCATCATCCTTTTTTGGCCATGATTTCTTTTATTCACATATTTTCTGTCTATTAAGATTTTTCAAAAAAATCTCCCACCAGGTGCCTGATATGTGTTTTGATCGTGACCACTCTATCCTTAAACTTTTAGTAAAAACCAGGAAGTCTGGTGATTCTGTGTGTCTTTTATGGCTGAATTTTCTTGTGTCTTTTCATTAATATTTTATTTAATAATAGCCTTACTGACATATAATTCAGATGAAATAAAATCCACCCTGTTAAAACATAAAACGCAGGGGTTTTTAGCAGATTCACTGTGTTACACAATCATCTGATTCCAGAATGTCTAATTTCACAACATTTTCATAACCAGCAAAATAAAGTGTACCCAGCTACTTGCTATGATTCATTTTGTCTCTTGAGAAATCTTAAAACTCTTTCAGACATGGTCAATTATTTGCAAAAAATAAAAAGGCTTCATTTCCCATTTAAAGCACAAGATTTTCCTTTCTTTTAGATTACCCGGGCTACATTGCAAACATATACATACTTGAATATTTAAATTTAAATGAACAGGTAAATGAAGCTTTTGGGGGGCAGGGAAAATTGGACTTTCTGGCTCTATATTCTCTTTGCTGAGCTCTTCCTTTTACATAAGAATTGCATTAATAAATGATTTCCAAAAACACTGTGAGAAAAATTAGTAAAAACAATTTAAGTGACATGTATCCATATTGAAGTCTACATCGATGGACATGCAAACTCAATTTGCAAACACTACTTCGAACTTTGTTGTAAAAATTTGCTCAGTTATATTAGTGGAAGCTTTGCCAAGAACAAAACAATGTGTTCCAACTTAAAGAATGTCCCACTCTTTATTTCCAAAACCATCAGAAATGTTTTGCTTCTCTCTTTTTTTAATTGCACTAATGTTGTTTTACATCGTTTGCATTTTTCAAGTATAAGATTCCCCTTTTTAGGTGTTGTTAGCATAGCGCACCCACTGCCAAAGCACCCATAGTCCACCACAGGAAACCATTGTTCTTCCTTCCAACTTTGTTGGAATTCCACTGTTATCTTAAACGCTTAAAAAACAAGCCAAGTGTGTAGTGTGTGAACCACAGCTTTCTCATCTATACTTGTAACCTGATTTCTTGTTATTTCATGTTAACAGAACCCACACATGCAGATGAGGTTATATTAACAAAAATGCCACACAACACACTTCCTTGACAATTGCCTCCTCCACCTCCTGCCAGATCTCCATGTAAAGCAAATTTCCCCTTCAATCATCCAAGTGTGTTTCACATGAGGTCACTTGAAAACACAATGAGTTCCACTTACACATCTAGGACACTGCTCCTACTCCCCAACACTGCCCTGAAGTGTCAGATTTCTGCTTCCTCTGATGTTGCTTTTCTGGAGTATCACCACGTACTGGAAATTATCTCACTACTTGATTCTTAAATCTCTGGCCCGATCTGAGTTTCTCTTTGATTCTAAGGGCAGGAAGTCTATGCAACACATTTCTAGAGATGAGGTTTCCAAACCCAGGGGGCATGAGATTCACCTGGTGAGTTGAAAATGCAGACAGACTTCTGAACCCACCCAGGTCTCTAAATTGAATTTCTGATGCCATTTGGAAAATACCTTTATGCTGTATTGATGATTTGGATAGTGTCATGTTGTCTGAAGCTTCTACAACATGTCTTCGAAGTCTTTCTGGACCTCCCGTCTGTTAAAAAATAAGAGTAAATAGAAGGGCTAAAATGGAGTCAATTATGCCAAGTCCTTAGGTCTTCAGCCCTGGCCTCCTCAGCACATACCCCTTTGGCATGTCAGTTATCTCAAGCCAAGGTCAAGTGAGGCTCCTAATCAGAGAAGTGTCACGTTTGTTTGATTACCTAGAACAAAGATTGGAGTTTTATTATCCAGATGTGGAATTATCTGTAGAAATGACTTCTCGAGGGCCTCCCTGGTGTCGCAAGGGGTAAAGCACTGCACTATGAGGCAATCCGAGGCCTCTGCAGCAAGAGTTCAATTCCTGGCCCACCAGGGAGCAACCCATATGGCGCAGCAGACATCTCCTGTCTCACCTGCTGTGCCCCTCAGCAGTATATTTCAGTGGCTCCGCCTGTTCTGCTCCCCACTCTGTCTCTGGTGAGTCCTCTCACTGCCCCCCGCCTTCCTGGCCTGTGTCCCAGCTCTTGTATACATAAATAAATAACTCCTTTAAAAGAAAAAGGCTTTTCAATCTGAGAAACATATCCATATTTGCAGATAAACATGAGTCATCCCTTCATTTTGTTGAAATTATCTTTCTTCTCCTTGATACCCAGGGTTTCTGTTTCATTCATTAGCTCATGTTGAAATAAAAGCTCTTTGTCTGGCCCTTTCACTCTGGAACTTACAGCCATACATAAACATAATTGAGTTTGCTCCTTTTCTCCTACTAATCTGAATCAATTTTATTTGTTTACCTTACCAGCCCAAGAGGAAAGTCAGATGGACAATGTACATTTCTCCTGTGCCCTCATAGCCCCCGTCAAGTCTTTTTATCTAACTTAGCTGTAGTTTCAGCCTCTCCCTAAAAGTGGAATTTTAAACCAATCAATCTGGAATTTCCAAGTCAGCACTAGTGAGGCAATCTGCATAAGAAAAATTATTTCCCTTTTCTGCTTGCTGGAGGGGATGTGACCTGACTCATGAATCACATAATAAACTCAGTAAGATCTCTAAATCTATTCAGATGAATTTTGTTTTTAACAACTCTTAAAGCAGGCTTCTGCTGAGGAACTGCTTTTGAGTCACATAGACTCCATCTTGCCTCTAAGCTGCCATGTTGAGATTTCTGGGTGAAATGTAAAGAGTCTAGAGGCCTCCCCTGGTGGCGCAGGCAGTTGAGCACAGCACTGTGAAGCTGTCCGCAGCCTCTGCAGCACTGGTTCGATCCCGGCCGGCCCGTGAAGGTCCCACATGGTGCGGCAGACCTCTCCTGTTTCCTCCGCTGCTTCCCTCAGCAGTGTATTTCGTCAGTCTGCCTATTCTGTTCCCTGCTCTAACTCTGGTGAATCATCTCACCCTCCCATGCATCTGGCCTATACCCCGGTTCTTGCATAAATAAATAAATAAATCTTAAAAAAAAAAACAGTCTGTCTCAGCCCTTTGCTGACTGTGGAAGAAAGAGAGATTATTTGCTGATCCTGACAGCAAATAATCATCCTGTCTTCAGCCTTTTGCCCACTAATCATAGACACATGGCATTGGGAACTAATACAAACACTTCACCACAAATGATCCAACCTCAAACCTCAGATTATGTCCCTGCCTGATCCTTTAAAATCCCCTACACCCTGATCCTGATGAAATACACCTTGGATTCTCCCATGGTGGTGGACCCATTCATGATTCCTATTCCCAAAAAAATGTGTTTCCTGATTATATTACTGCCTGATTGTTTCTTGGTTGACCTTGTTCCAGTTCAGCCTGTGAAGGGTCGGTCTGTAATCAGTACACCTGGCTCAGGTTCTCAGTCTTGAAACTATGATGAAAATGTCTTCAGGTAGTGAGTAGTCTGCTACAGAAAATGGATAGGGTCCTAGATTATCATCATTTTAGTTCTTTTAATTTTTTCCCTCTTGTATTCCCTGGACATGACCATTCATTCATTCATCCTCCTGTAGCTGAAACTTAGCGTGAACAGGAATTCTTTTCTCCTTCTTATCCCCAATATACAAATATTCATCAAGGCCAATCTAATCTCCCTCTTCAATGTCTTCTAAGTTTGCCCCTATTTGCCACAGGAAATAGTTCAGGCAAGCTCATCTCTTCTCCAGACTATTAAGACCAACTTCTGATTCTTCTCTCTGCTCTCAGTCCCTTCTTTACAGCCAGCGTTGAGCTCAATCCCACAAAGACCAATGCAACGAGCCCTGCCACCATGCAGGACTCTACCGTGCAACGAGCCCTGCCTCTTCTCTGCCCATAAGTTAGCAATTAGCTAATTCTAACTACCTTTTTTTTTAGTCTGACAAGTTAAATCACATAAATAGTGATCCCCTTTAGCAGAAGTCACTTGTTCTTTCCTACTAATTCTGTTTTTCCAGATAAAGAAAACCTAGCAACCTGTCCAGGCACGTCCAGGAAGTGTCTATGTATCAATAGGACCTGACCACTAGCCCACACATGGAAAGAGCCTACTGGTATCAATGTTTAGGCAACTTTGTGCGCCTCTGTCCCTCTGTCTATTTCTCCCAAGACCTGCCAAAACCACATTTCTGTGCCCCCAGCCTGTTCCTTAGTAAATGAAAGTCAACTCTGGTTCTCCCTGCTTCCCAAAATGTGTTTCAAGTCTATACTCCCACTGTTTGGTGAGCCTTATCTTGGTTGGGGGGCTCCGTCTCCCCTAGCTTTGCAATAGTCTTTTCCTTTTCCAAAAATCCTGGTGGAATATCATTGGAATCTCTGCATTCCAAGTAAATGACCCCTTAAGTGCTTAGTAAGAGAGTGATCCATCAGCCATGCAAAACCATCAGGGAATGGAGGATGTGATGGGCAGCATAATGCCCCTCCCCAAGACATCTATATCCTGGTAATATCTTCCCTATGTGGGGAAAGGGAGTTTGTAGATGTTGATAAAGTTAAGGACTTGAAAATGGGGAAATTATTATGGTGATACAGGTGGGCCAATGTAATCACAATGTAAATTTTAAAAGTGGAAGAGGGAGGCAGAAGAGATGATCAGAGTAACACAGTGTGCATAGGAATCAACCTGCATTGCTAAATTTAAGAGAAGGAAGAAAGACATGAGCGAAGAATATGGGTGGTCTCTGCAAGTTGAAAAGGCAAGGAAACAGATTCTTCCCTAGAGTTTCCGGAAAGTACCATAGCCTCCCAACCCTTTGAGGCCCATTTCAAACTTCTAAACTCCAGAATTGTAATATAATAACCATGTGCTGTTTTAAGCTGCTATGTTTGTAGTCATTTGTCAGAACACCAAAAGGAAATGAATATTATGGTGTCAGGAAGGAAAAGGTGTTAATAGAGAAAGAAAATAAGAAAACTTCTCAGTCTTGGAACCCTGGGGCCTAATGAGGGGAGAGAGGGAGAAGACCCCACTGTACCAGAACAAGGACATCATCAGTAACCCCAAAGTGAGAGGATGCATCCTGGGCTAAGGATCATAGTCAGGAGAGAGGAGAGGTATCACAGGGCCCTGGAACTGGTGTTTTTAATGAAGGTAACAGGTCCAATGTCTAACACCTTGTCTAGATCTTATCCTCTTTGAGAGCATAAAATATGACCACATACTTTTTAAAAGCTCAAAAGTTTCTAGACCATTGTATGAATTAAACCAATCTTTATAATATGACACATATAAAAGACAATGTATATCATGATGGAAATTTTCTAGGGTGTACAGTGTAAGCAGATTAAGTTGCGTTATAACTATGTCTGTGCATGCAATGGAGAACCTCCTATTCACAGAAACTATAAATATTTACTACCTATTTCCCAATCAGAGTTTCAATATGAATTGAATGGTTTGCAGCAATTTTTATTTTATTTTATTTGGTAAAAAGATTTAGTCTAACAAAAATTTATTCCAGGAATCTTTTCTTTAGAAGCAGAGAGGAAAGACCTGATCATCACCTACCAATGAGAACAGAGCTCAACAACAGGGCTAGCAGCATTTTGATAGAATGATGAGGGCATAATGGTATCCATGGTTTTGCCTACCCCTACAGAAAGGCTCACAAGAGTAACTAAAGATCTAAAGAATAAGAAGCTATCTGTGAGGAGCAGACAGTTGGGGAGAGGTGTCTCTGTGAACATAAAGGAGGAACATAGCGTTGTGGGTAGATATTAATCTGAGCCAAGATTTTAGGCATGTCTGATAGTTTAATAAATTGTTCATGAAACTATTTATTCCACTTGATGGGGTCACAGGAAAGAGAGGGGAGGGATGTGAGGAGAGTGGACTAAAAGGAAGGCAATGGACAAATTAGAGAGGGTTTCTAGATTCCAAACTGCAATCAGGACTTCTCTAAAAGTTTTTAAGCAAGGAGGCAACAGTGGATTTGTACCTTGGAAAGGACTGGCTGACAGTCATGCTCCCAAGGGTGGTAAAATGTAGAGACTACGTCTGTGTGGAGACAATGACTAAGTTTAGAGTGCTTGTTGCCTCGTGGGGCAGCAATCTTGAGAGCTGAAATTCACAACAGATAGAGATAATTCACAGATGCTGAAATTCATAACAGATAGATATAAGGAGTGACATGCTAGAAATGTTAATAAGGCATAGTTAGATGGATAAAAGCCCAAGAATGTGGTTATCCGTTTACTTAGGAAGAGTGAGGGTAAGGTTTTGATTGAATGACAGGTAGAGATGGATGCCACCAATGAGATAGGAAAAGCTCCATGTGGACAGATAGAGCCACAGAGATATCTGTGAACCCTGGCAGAATGTCCCATTGGCAATAGGATGAAACTCAGCAGACAGTTCTGGATTAGAGTTATTGGCTAAGGAGGTGCCAATAAATAGACATCATTGAAGCTATACATATATGGTGAAAATGCATTTTTAAACAAGGGGATGATTAATGTAAAGGCTAGGCTTCCCTAAGATGTTCAGAATAAATCTTCCTAAAATGTGTCACTTTGGCATTGCTTAGAGCTGAGGTGAATCGAGTTCCTGCTCACAGAAAATTTTATCACTCCCTTAACTGTCTGGCAGAATGAAAATTGGGGGGTTTTTGCCTAGAATTAGAGTAAGGGTGAACATCTAATTATAGAGCTACTGGTCTCTGCCATGTGAGTTACTCTCTCTTTGTCATGGAGCCCCATCCTCTCTCTTCTTAAAACTCCGGGCTTCATTCCTTCACTCGGGATATATGATTTGGGAATTCATGTCTATGTAAAAACAAATAATTAAATTTCCCCCCCCTACTAATCTATCTGATGTTAATTTGATTGCATGACCATCCCAAGAAGAATCTAGAGGGATAGGCTTTCCTCTCCTCCCTAACAATCACAAAGTTTACAATGGTACATGTCTCTACAGTGGATCATGCCGGGGGAGGGTGCTTTCTGGGAAGCTGGTTGGGTTCTTGAAGGAAACAGATGATACAGTTGAATTAGTGGGAGGGAAGTTATAAAGGGATTACTTACAAAGGTGAGGCAGTGTGGGGGGGAAGGGAAAAAGCTAATGCAGTGCTCCATTGGCCAAAGTCAACTGGAAGTTAGAAGGTAAAGGAGTTGTAAATGGAGACCGTGCAGATCAGCTCTCTGGAGCACAGAACTCAAGGGACAGAGTAAGGCAAGCACACCAAGACAAAGGGCAAATGACTTTCTCTACACAATGAGCTCATTTCGTTCTCTTTTTAAATCAGCAAGTGTATGCCCTTTATACTAGTTTAAATGCGTGCTGTGTTTACAGCTTAAAACTGGAGGAAAACAGAACAAAAATAATACCTCCCCCCCACCTCATTCAGAGGTTACTTTAAAGATGTTTCAAAAGTAGAAATGAGGGGGGAAAAAAAGTAGAAATGAGGAGTAAGAAGCATTAACATGGCTGGCTAATAGCAGGCATTATTTTCTTACCCTGTGTTTCATTGAAAGCTCTGAAATCATAGGCACATCCCTATACATATGTGTCACCTACATGTCCCAGATGTCCTTGAGTATAAAATCAAGTTACCCTTTAATGTGCAATAGTCTGAGTTCCCATATGATTTGACAGAATTCCAGTTTTTCCAGCTGCTTGGCAAAAGGTATATAGGAAATTCCAGGTGAGCTTATATGTGACACAGATTATTCTGGTTGAGACTTGCCACATCAGAAAAGATCTATAAATCTTCTCTTGTCATTTTACAAGGATAAATTGACTACTGGAATTCTTATCTTGAAACGGTAGGGCCTCGATTAACCTCAGTTTGAAATAATACACAAATTAAAGTAAGCCATCTGAGGAGGCCTGCGTATTAGAATAACACTGCAAAACTTTTGTTAAAGTAACAGACTTTGAGATCAATCAGATCTAGGTTTGAATTCTGTGCCAAGCACTTACTTTCTGCAGAGAGCAGTGTAAGTCGGCTTTGTTGCCTCATCTTTAAAGGGAGGATTATAACATCCACTTAGCAAGATTATAGTTAGAGTTAAATTCGTTCAAGGATGTGCCTGGAACATATAGCATACTCTCTGAATTGTAGGTTTTGCTAGCTATTAATCTTTACAACAGCGACTTCTACAAAAGTGCAAAAACCTTAATTCCACAGGATCATTTCTTATATTGACATTCAAGAATGCCAAAGACAGCAATATTAAGTTCTTTAGTAACTGCAATTTTACAAAGAGCTACACTAATTCAGACCAATAGTTTAATTTATGGGCTATAATTTGATAAAGGGTTAGAACTGAAATCTTACAAACGGTTGTAGGAGCAAGGAGGTAATTTGCCCCTCTGTTCTCAGGCTGGTCCAGTAATCAAATTAACATCAGAAAGAATAGTAGGAGAAAGGAACAAATTTAGTTACTTATTTAGGAAAATAGATATGGCTATAAATTTTAAAGTCAATAGGATAACACAAGGATATTTATCCTGTGCTAAGAAATGGAACAGAGGCCTAGGCTATTCAAGGAGAGAGGAGGGGATGTGTATGTGAAGAGAGAGACAGAGACCAGAAACTCTGGATGTTTCCCCTACCATTTAGATAGATTTCTCTGATAAAGGTTATTTCTGGAAAAAAACCTAAATCTGGGTAATACTCCCAATTTTTATTCTTTTAGGTAGTTAGGAGTGTGACTAAAAAGTTTCTTCTAAACCACAGGGTATTGATTGACCCCAGCTCAAAATAATACATATGCCAAAGTTATGCATCTTGGGCAAGCTGGCCTTCAGGGTGTTTGTTAATACTGTACTTAAACTGTTTTCAAAATTCGGTTTCTCAATTTCACGTTTTGCTTATGTTAATTAGATCAACTCAGAACTGAGCATTCTGATGAGTTTACCAAATATATAAATTTCATTTGGATAGAAATACTCTTTGCTGTTAACCAAAAGTACAGATGTAGGTACCAGATGTGTACCTGGCAAACTTCTCTCGTTACTTGGAAGTAAGGGTATGTTTTGCTTGCCAAATAAATGGTGACTTGTTCCACTCATGCCAAGAAATGGAAAACAAAGGTAGTAAAAATTTGCTCTCAGAGAGAGCTTCTCTTTTTCTTTCTAGAATTCACTAAAAAGGGCATGTAACTTTTCCTTAAAACAGGGTGGTAAAGTTTTTGTCTTATGATCGAAACTTCTGCATTCAATTTTGCGAAGTCACAAACTGAGAAACTAAAATGTTTTTGAAATGTCAAATCCAGTCCTGAGACTACAGAGAAACAGAATCATCATGTTACCACACTTTAAACAATACAACAGTAATTAAAACAACATGGTATTGGCATAAAAATAGACATGTGGATCAACTGAATAGATCAAAAGCCCAGAAATAAACCCACATGTATATCACTACTTAATTCATGATAAAGGAGTCACAACGATACAATGGAGAAGGGACAGTCTCTTTAACAAATGGAGCTGGGAAAACTAGATGCCACATGTAAAAGAATGAAGTCCGATCACTCCACAACCCCCGGAATAAAAATAAGCTCTAAATCATATATATAGGTTAGCTTTACATGTTTTTAAAACCTGAGTATGAAAGGAAATGGTAAAGGTAACGAGGAAAAAAAGTAGGATAACATTTTTGTAGACTCAAGGTGTGAAGGAATATTTATTTTTAAAATATTTTATTTTATATAATTCTTACATCATTTTTCATTTTTGCACAATGTGTACTTTTTTGCAACCCCCCCCTTATTTTGACCCTAGTCCTTCTCTCCCTACCCTGCCCTCCCCCAGTGTGTCTCTGGTTTATAGTTGCTTGTTGATTTTGATTTTTACTTTGTATTAATTAGTCTTTTTCCTGGTCCCTTATTTAGGTTTTCTAAATTCCTGCTATGAGTGAGACCATCCGGTATTTTTCTTTTTCTTTCTGACTCACTTCGCTGAGCATGATCCGGGAAGGGATATGTAAATGAGAACCAAATACTACAAGTCCAAAGGTAAATGATAAAACTGATAGATTAGCTTCTATTGAAATTAAGGATTTGTCTCCAAGAAATACACAGATAAGATAAACACACTGGTGGCAGATTGGGAAAAATATCACAACACCTAAAATCTAAAGGTGATTATGTTGTTGTAGAGACTCCCCCTAGACACAGACCCGAGTCTGAATCAGATTTCGAAAAAGCTTTTATTAGCTGGCCAGCGACTGTCCCTCTCCAAGGGAGCAGCCCCGAGCAAGGGGTGATAAGGAATTTCAAAGCCAAAAACTGCACCTGAGAGTGTGCAGTTGCCAGAGAAAGTGGGAGTACAGAAGACAAACTGTGCTGTTATAAGCAGCAGAGCATTTCACCACATCCCAGGTCCCAGACCCAAAGGGTACATACATCTTATTTTTCTGACAAGAACCCGGCCTCTATTGTTTTGGACTGGAATTTTCCCACAGTCCTAACTTATCCTCCTGAGATAGCTCAAGCTTAGGCCTCGTGTGGTCTCCTACGTTTCACATTGCTCCCATTTCACAATGTCAAGAAGAAAGAAGAATAAAAATCAACAAAAGATAGGGAATGTAACAGAAAAAAAGTCCAAAGGATATGAAGCAATGTTCAGAAGAGGAAATACGAAAGACTAACCAGTGTGTAAATAGATGTGCAGCCTTGTTATTAATTAAACACAAACTAAAGATTAAACTTTAGGTACATTAGATAGACAAATTAAGCATCAGATAGGTAAAAAATTAAGTAATCAGAAAATGTTAAATTATAATTAAAATTACAAAAACAGAGGGAAATGGTAATGATTATGCACAACGGGTGGGAATGTGGCATTTTAGCCATGCAGGAAAGCAATGGGTAGTCCTCAGGTCCATAACCAAGAAATTTTTCACCTAGGTATGGTCCTCACAAAGCCTCGACCACACAAGTCCACAGACATGGGATCTGCCTGCAGGAGCACCTTCACAGCTAAAGGTATTACATGTGTGCAGCCAAGTATTACAGATGAGCCAAGTCTAGGAAAGGAATCTTAAGCAGCAATCAGAAGGAATACCAATATAATCTTAAAAACAGAGTATTGTGTTTGAAAAGGCCAGAGAAAAAGAGCACTAGTACAATACTGCTTAAGTAAATTTAAAACAAGCTTATATATAATCAGCAAGGTATTTCTTATGAGATACATGTATCTACACATCTAGACAGACAGATAGATGGATGCATGTATAGCTATATTTTAAACTTTAAGAGTAGTACACAGGAACCATGAGCCACTACACTGATGAATCATGGTCTCTCAACCATTTCCCACATAGGAGTCAGTTCTGGAGCAGAGTCCCTTCAATGAAGAAGTGACAGTGTTCTTTGAGGAAGGCACTTCATCACTATCACAATTATGAACTTTATTTTGTTCCTGAATCTCTAAGGAAGAAATACGTGACCCTTTACCAGAGTGACTAAGCACTGGTTAAGTGGTAACCCCCAGTCTTTGGGGATGTCATTAGACACTGAATTTGGGCTGACCCTAATCTATATTGAACCAGATCCCACTTGGATCTATCTGACAGAGTGAGGGGGCAGATGAAATCAAGACATGGTTTGAATTTGCCTCAAATGTTTGTCAGTAAACTCACAAGATTTCTCTAGTGCCTGAGTATGCAGTTGAAAGATTTGAATTGAAAACCCTACAACTATGAAGTAAAGGATATTATTGTATTAAAGACTAAGTGGCAATCGTTTGGACTGTCTTCCTTTTAAACGTGTCAATCCAAAATAATAGCTCATGCCTACAGGAATCTCAGCAATCAACGCCACCCACCACCAAAGACTTAGAGAATGTGGTAATTGAAGGGTAACGACTATCACATCCCTATTTAAGTCACTTGTTGGGCCTGTGAGCAAGACACTTGGATCTTGGGAATGGTAGTTTTAATCTTAAATATAATCACATGTGGGATAACTCCAAGTTAAGATATTTATACAAATGTGGTCTATTTCTTGAAGCAAATCGACTCAATTCAGCCCTGAAAAATCACTGCGACAAGGGAACACAAATGGGTAGATGCATAAGTAGCAACTAGCTTGTGATAATTTGCAGAAATAAGTACTAAACTACTTAGCATAGCTGGGGAGGAAGTTGTCATCTTTGAGCATCAGTTACAAAGTCTGTAGCGTGTAAGCTGAGGATAATCATACCTACTGTGCAAGGTTGCCCTGTGGATTATAATGAATACATGAGTCCTTTGACATTTACCAGGTATTCACTGTGCGGTGGTCATCTTTTAGAGAGGTGGCAGTCTCTAAAGGAAAATTGTTAAGAGCAGAGATTTTGGAGTCATATTAAATGTTGGAATTTCAGTGTTTACAGACTTTTAGGGCTTGTTGGTTATGTTCTCAAAGTTTTGTTTCCTCTTTTGTAAAATGGAGTTAAATATACTTATTTATTGATTTTCTTTAAAACATTCAATTAGATAGACTATAACACTTGAAAGTACTTAAGAGGTAATAGCACTTAATTTTATGATGTAGTGTCCAGGGGAGTGTCATAGATGTTTAATTGATGACCGGGATGAATTGGGAACATGGCAAAAATCAAGGTAATGGAGATACCTAATCTAATCTGATCGATGCTGTTAACAGAATTAAGTCCAGAAAGGTAAAAGTAAATTTGTGGTCCCAGACATAGTTAAGGAGAGAGCTGGGACCTAAATTCAACATTTCTAAATCTTGCGTCAATTTTTTTTATTTATAATAATTAAAATATTATACTTGTATGAGCTATAAAATTATCATGCCTATTTAGTTTCCCAATGCACAATTCTCTGAAGATAAGATGTGTCTATTACAGAATTATATACTTGGTGATAGCTGTAATATACCACCCTTGTGTGTGGAACCTTTATTCAAACCCATCTTTTAAACATAATACAATATGGTAGTTGTGAGGCCCCCAGCCCCTTTCTTCTGGGGATTTTACTTGGAGCCCAAAGTTGCTGCTGGTTAAGCTAAATGTAGAGTCAGGCAGGGAGCCTCTCATCAGAACAAAAGTCTTGGTATGAAGATATCTGCTGAAAACCACAGGCAGAATTATGCCAGATTAGCATAGCCAGCTAGAGCACCTTGACAGGATGTTAAGTGTAAACAGGGACTAGAGAGAGGATGTTCTGATCAGCAGCAACAATGGAGGCCCCCAAGAAAGAGCTCCTATTCACTACCCTCTAGCTCGTGGCAGACTATAATGCATCTCCAAACACATCCCCACCACACACATGCCTCTACACATTCCTCCACATACTTACCCACTTTCCCTGAATCTGACCCCCAAATAAATGTGAGACTTGCTGTGCGGGAAGGTTCTACATCTCCAGAGATGAAGCCCCGGTAGGTGTCTCTCTCTCTTTCTCTCTCTACTTGGACTTTGAGTTGTTTTTCCTCCATCCCACACCGCTCCCAAGGTTGCCACCCCATGGGGAGACAGGTAGCGCCCTTAATATCTGTAACAACTACAAAAGGAAAAAAAAAGACATGAATTCATTTACTCAATATTTTAAAGTTTTTTATGTCCCAGGCAATATTCTAGGGGCTGGGAACATAAGGGTAATAAAAAACAAACAGCACTTTAGAGGAGAAAGGCAATAATAAATGTAAAAGTAACATATACTGCATTGCATCTGCCTTTATGGCACTTATGATAAAATGGCCCAGTGTAAGGGTATCTCTTACAGATGTTTTCAAAGTCTGTTGTTTTAAAAGAAGTGCTAAAATACACTATTTGAAGTGACAACTTGCCTAATGACTATATCTTCTGTACATCCAACCTCTGCGAAAAGTGCCTATGAAAGACCATTTCATACACATCAAGGAAAGAAAAAAGCGGAGCTGACCTTAAGAGAAAAAAAGTATCACCTTATGAGTTCAACAGTATCTACAGGGTTTTAGCCAGGTACTGGGAAGTCCTTCGTAGGCAGATACAAGCCAGGTACTGGGAAGTCCTTCGTAGGCAGATACAATCTATCGTATGGATGGGGAAAGGAAAGGGGGAGAAATTTCAAAGAAAGAGGATGACAGACTTTGAGAATTACCTTAAGAAAAAGGATTGGAATAAGCAAAAAAATTTTTCTTATTCAGCAGCTAGAAAGCTACAAGAGAAATGTGATGAGGGCCTCCCTGGTGGTGCAGCAGTTGAGTGCTGGGTTGTGAAGCTGCCCACAGCCTCTGCAGCCCCGGTTCAATCCCCGGCCAACAGGCGAGGGTCCCAGATGGCGCGCAGACCTCTCCTGCCGCCCGCTGCTCCCCTCAGCAGTGTGCTTCGGTCCTTCTGCCTGCTCTGCTCCCTGCTCTGGCTCTGGTGAATTCTCTCACTCTCCCGCACTTCTGACTGTACCCAGTGCTTGTATAAATAAATAAATAAATCTTTTTAAAAAAAAGCTGATTTAAAAAAAGAAAAATGTGAGGAATTTTGCACCATTATTAAAAAGAGTTTTCAAATTCCTGAAATTATGCACCACATGTAAGAGACTGGGCCTGGAATATGGGGATTTTGAGATAAATTAGAAAAGTTTTCTTTTTTTTTAATGAAGAAATAAAGAGTGGATGAAGTATTCATATTTGTGAAATGGGAAAGAGAATGAATTATTTTAAAGTCTGTTTGCCCCCTTTCCTAGTTATACTTTTCTATCATAGTGACCAATAATCATGACCAATTTATTTAAAGCTTGTGATTTCCTTCAAAACACATGATGGGAAGAAGGTGGAACTCTTAACTGAATCTAAGCTCTCCTGTGGTGACTATCTGGACAATGAACCAAGACACAGTTGGTTCTGACATGTCTTCATTTCAATATACAAATGCCTCCAGCACTGAGCAAGTAAATTCCAGCAAACGTAGCAATAGCAACTGTCACAGTCTGTCAGAACAACCCCCAAGCAAATTGAACTTCCAAGAAGCCAGCATAGTTCCGTAATCTGTTCCCTAAAATATATGACTAATGCACATGAACACTGTAATAAACACAGTTCTACCTTGTTATCACCTGCTATATATGGAGCTGTTTCATTGTCAGTTAACTTCACTTTCAGTGGCTACAGTTTCTGGCCCACATCCTCAGCCTCTTTTTTTTTCTTTTAAAGATTTATTTTACTTATTTATGTATACAAGAAATGAGGTAGAGGCCAGAGGTGTGGGGGTGGTGAGAGGATTCACCAGAGACAGAGTGGGGAACAGAACAGGCAGATTTACTGAAATATGGTGCTGAGGGGAGCAGCAGGGAGCAGGGAGACAGAAGAGGTCTGCTGCACCATGTGGGTTAGCTCCCTGGAAGAAATAGAATTCTGGCAGCAGTGGCCGGGGATAGCTTGATAGCACTGAAACTTTAACCCCTGTGCAACCAGTAAGGCCCTTGATCAGCCTCTTCTAAAAGCCAGTCAGCTTTGACATAGAGTACTGAGAGAAAGTTTGGGTTAGTGAGGTTTTTTTCCCCACAGAATACATCGTTTTGTTAATAAAAAAGCATATCTAATCAACAAAAGCATTGCTCAAAATAACAAACATGTTTAACAAGATTACAGGATAAAAGAAAAAGTTCAGTTAAAAAAAAACAACTTTCTATACTCTAATAATGAATAATTAGAAAATGCATTTTTAAAAACACTGCTGTTTAAAATAGTATAAAAACCCCAAATATCTAAGAATAAATCTAGTAAATGCGTACAAAATTCTTATGACAAATTTTAAAAGACTTAAATGAATGCAACAAGGCTAAAAACTTGGTATTTTTATGTCATTTCTCCCTAAAATAACCTATAGATTCATTTTATTTATTTTTAAATTAATTTATTTATTTATATTAATAAAATACCACGGTTTTACATCCTTGTTAACTTTTGTATAGTACAGGATTTCTCCCCTCTGGTGTGGTCACTATAATTCTCCCCCCACCAAAGCACCCACAGTCATCCACTATAGTCAGTTGTGTCCCCCCAACTTCTCTCCTCCCCTCTGCCCCCTCCCCTCTCCTCCCTCCTCTCTACTGCTCCCATCCTTCCTGGATGAACATTTTTTAAAATCAAGACCAGAAAAACAGTCCATGTCCTAGGGATAATGATTTAAGAATAAAAACTTCAATTGCCAACACAAAATTTATTTGGGATAAAGGGGAACAGACTACGCTACCCCAAAATATGGTACTTGGGCATACTGATTATTATGAATTAAAGATACTTGAGAAACAGCAGGTGCACTCTGATCCTTCCTTGTTCCCCCTAAAACAAGAGATAAATCTCCCATGAAAAGCTACCCTAGCTGTAACCAGGAAGGTGGAAAGCATCCTTACTATTGATATAGGAAAATTAAGGGACCATATAAACAAACTAGCTATTTTATCAATTTACTACCCTAAGACCAAACTCCTTTGTCTTGTTAATTTTACACAAATATGTTGCTTCTTTGTAGTAAAGATATAAAATCTTCCTGCTTTGGTCACTTCTTTAAGTCTCATTTTTATGGGGTTCCCATATATGCAAAATTTAATTTTGTTTTTCTTTTATTAATGTATTTATGTCAATTCAATCATTAGACCAGCAAAGCACAGGGGAAAAGGGAAATATTTCCCCTGCATGGTCGTTCTTCCAAAATCTAACTCTCTTATCTTCTGGAATGAAGACATCGAGGCTGTTGGAATAAGAGCATTTATAGTTTCTCCTTCTCAATAACTGATTAAAAAAAGTTCCCCTAAATAGGTCTCTCTGTCAAATAAAGATAATAAAGAGTTCTCGAGTTTTTAATAAAAGAATGCCTATTATAAGAACTAGGCACTTTAATATAGAGGCAAAATAAAGGAGATAAATACTTCTTGTTCTAGGCTCCACAATCAGAATAATGGGCTAACAATCTAAAGTATTTCCTGGGGCCTCCCTGGTAGTACAAGGGGTTAAGCACAGAACTATGAAGCAATCCGAAGCCTCTGCAGCACGAGTTCAATCCCCAGCCAGACAGGGAGCAACCCACATGGCGCAGAAGACCTCTCCTGTCTCACCCGCTGCTTCCCTCAGCAGTGTTTTTCATTCAGTCTGCCTGTTCTGTTCCCTGTCACTCTGTCTCTGGTGAATCCTCTCACCCCCCACATCTCTGGCCTGTACCCCAGCTCTTGTATGCATAAATAATTAAATCTTAAAAAAAAATGAAGTATTTCCTCATCTATTCTCAACAGAAAAAAAAAACAGCTGAACAATTATTCAAAAACAGTACCCAGAAATTCCCACTTTTAAACATTATATTTCATTAGTCAGAAATGTTCAACTCCTTGTGACAACAGAAACATTTCTTAAATGGTCAGCATAAATAAAGTAAATTGAGCAACTTCCCCCTCAACTAAACTATGAGCAATCATAACATAAACACTCATATCCTTAAAAGAGAGCAACTGAAAATAATGGAGCCAATGTTGGGGCTATGGAAAAGGAACAACTTTTTTTAAAAGTAGCTTTTGATTTTTTCTGATATGGAACACTTATTTCTGTGAGATATAGAAATAATAACTAACACACAGTAATTACTGTGTGCACAATGCTGTACTGTTTTACATGAGTTATTTCATTTATTCCTCATACAATTACGAAAAATTATTACTACCCCCTTTTTAAAAGATTAAAGAATAAGTGACTCAATCCACGGTGGTAGTAAGAGAAGCAGAAAGAGTCATATTCTGGGCAAATTTTGATGGTAAAGTCTAAAGCCTATGTAGATTGATATGATACAGATGAGAAAAGGAGACCATTGGAGATGGTCTCAAGGTTTGGGTTCTGAGCATTTGGAAGAAGAGAGAAAAACTGCAGGAAACACAGGGATATTGGAGAAGACCAGGAGTTTGGTTGCAGATAAATTAAGTTTGAGATGCCTCTTATAAATCAGAGTGGAGCTTTTGGGAGATAGTTAGCTATGCAAGTCTGGGGGTTCAAGTAAAAGATTCAAGCTAGAGATAAAGTATATTCAGAGGTGGAAGAACAAACAAAGGAGAATGAGAAGGAATAGACAGTGCGAGAGAAAGTTACCCAAGAGGGGTAGCATACTAAGTAAGGTTAAGAGAAGAAAGGAGTCTGTGGTGTCAATTGCTGCTAAGTCAAGTAAAATGCAGCTGGAGAACTTCCTTATGTTGTAGTTAGCAAGAATGGGTATTTTGTAAACAGCCGTTTCACTTTACTACAAGGATCCTTTTTATCATTTAAATGTGAAACTTCAAGCATATCAACTCCTAATAACCCTCACATTATTATTCAGCTACTAATTTAAATTATCCTTTAACATGTCCATTCTTTTTTCTTAAAATAAATATCTTATCCAGTGCTTACCAATGCCACCACTCTTTCAGGCCTCTGTTACTGCAGGACTGGATTGCCTAGTATTGTCTGAAGCTAATTTCTGGTTTCTACTCTCCCCACCATTCCCCAGTTCCGAGTAGTCATCTTGGAACAATTTTTCCTCAGGGATTCCCCTAAGCTATTTGACTCTCCTCAGAAGCATACTAGCAATTTTTCTCACCCATTTCCCAACTCCAGCATGCAAACATGTCCTCCAGATACACAGCACACCCCTATGTACTTGCAAGCTGCCATGGTTTGCCTGAACTCCACAGAAAAGAACCCACAACTGGAGTGACTCAGCAGGATGCATGGACCCCTCTTCTGGTCAGAACTTGACAGAATGTGTCAGGCTTTCATCATCCAGGAGAAAGTGGGGCGCGTTGAAAAACACCCACCCAATTAACTGGTCAAAGGACTGTTGTTTTCTCATAATTATATGCCTGCACATTTGTTAGGAATGGTTAAAGTAAAATTAAAAAACAAAAAGCTTATAGTTCCAAATACTGGCAAGGATGAGCAGCAGGAGGAACGCTCAGTCTCTATGGTGGGAATGCAAAAACAGTTTGGTCACTTTGAAAAATAGTTTGGCAGTTTCCTGTAAAGTTAACATGTGACCCAGCAGTCCTACTCTTAGGTTTTTACCCTAGAAACATTTGAATCAGTGTTTGCAGCAGCTTTATTCAAAATTACAAAACTGGACACTTTACTCCTAACCATAAAAGTGGCCATCAAATGGTGAAACAGACCAGCAAACTGTTGCACATTTCAGTCCTACAACAAACTCCTGCTGCATATAAGAACATGGGTGAATCTCAAAAGCATTATAGTAAGTGAAAAAAAAAACAAGACATCAGGTTACACAGTGAATGATTCCACTACATGGCATTCAGGAAAAGGAGGGACTATAGAGACAGAAAACAGGGTGTCGATCAGGGGCTGGAGGTGTGTGGAGGGTATGATTATAAGGAGGCCTGTGAAACTTGTTTCAGTCATGGAAAATATAACTATACGGTGGTATTGGCTTGTCAAAATCAGAATAGTACATCTAAAATGGGTGAACTTTACTGTGTGTAAATAATATCCAAGAAATCTAATTTTAGAAAGAAGGTTTTGTTTTGTTTTTTTTTTAAAGAGGCATGTATTTTATTTATTTATTTGTTTGTTTTGTTTGTTTATACAAGCACTGGGTACAGTCAGAAGCGCGGGAGGGTGAGAGAATTCACCAGAGCCAGAGCAGGGAGCAGAGAAGGCAGAAGGACCTAAGTACACTGCTGAGGGGAGCAGCGGGCGGCAGGAGAGGTCTGCGCGCCATGTGGGACCCTCCTCTGGTGGCCGGGGAGCAGCCGGGGATCGAACCGGCGCTGCAGAGACTGCGGGCAGCTTCACAATCCAGCGCTCAACCGCTGCGCCACCGGGGAGGCCCTAGAAAGAAGGTTTTATGAAGGCAAGCATTCTGTTTTATTCAGAGCTTTCTTCCTAACAACTAAAGCAGTAATTGGCACAATAAGGAAAAGGAAAAAGGGAAAGGAAGAGGGAAATGCAGGAAGGAAAAGCACAAAGAAGGGCAGACAGGAAAAAGGAAGGGAGGGAGGGAGAAGAAAGAACAGAGGGGAGGGGAAGGGACATTAATTCTAGATTTTAGTCTGAACGTTATTTAGATTCTTTAACCCAAAAATTTTCAAAATTTATGTAGCTCATTCTAAAACCCCAATTTATGAAACATTTCAAATTTCTTTTACATACTGGAGCAGAGAGTAAAAGTTTACATCTTAGAGTTTGTGTCCCATATACTCTTCTCAATTTTTATTTTTATTTTTTTAAAGATTTATTTATTTATGCATACAAGAACTGGGGTACAGGTCACAGATGTGGTGGGGTAAGAGGATTCACCAGAGACAGAATAGGGAACAGAATAGGCGGATTGACTGAAACACACTGCTGAAGGGAGCAGCAGGTGACCCAGGAGAGGTCTGTTGCACCATGTGGGTTGCTCCCTGGCTGGGGATCGAACTAGTGCTGCAGTGACTGTGGATAGTTTCATAGGTTGCGTCTCAACCCCTTGCGCCACCAGGGAGGCCACTTCTTCCCAATTTTTAAAACACAAATACAGATTAGGAAACTTTATTTCTTGTTGAGAAAGAAGAAAATTCACAATACAATATATTTTTTAATTGATTGAGAGTCTAAAAGAACATATAACTATTTATCTTTGCATATTATTATTGAAATTTCTATTCAGATTGCTTAAACTGGAAGTCAAGACAGGTCAGGCCAAGTTAGATTTCTCTATATAAACTCATTAATGCAGGGTTAAGGTTAGGGTTAGGGTTAAAAAAAATTAAGTAAAATAAATAAACTCATTAATGCAAATGTTTGTGAGTTCCAGTGGCAAGCAATAAAATGTTAAAGAGGACTGCCTTCAGTTAATCAGCATGCTAAGTGTCAACCTTCTGTTCCATGAAGTTCAAGTGCAAAAATGGCTCCGTGTTGATCCAAGGTACATTGTATGGAGGATGTCACAATGACTAGCAAGCTTGAAAAGTAACAATAACCAAGATAGCTCAGATAAGAAAAAGAGCACACAAGAGTTGCTCAATACTTTAAATATCAATAAATGATTTTGGAAATAGTACCTCCACGATATGGCTGGTAATATCATTATAAATTAAACCTTTGGTTAAAAACAGTGCTCACTTCCTTTGATTCACTTATCTTTCACATGCTTTGAATAGGTTGGAATTTCTGAATGCCCAATTTTTTTTTTAGATTTATTTATTTATTTATTTATGCATACAGAAACTGGGGTACAGGCCAGAGGTGTGGGGAGGGTGAGAGGACTCACCAGAGACAGAGTGGGGAACAGAACAGGCAGACTGAATGAAATGCACTGCTGAGGGGAGCAGCGGGCAAGTCAGGAGAGGTCAGCTGCACCATGTGGGTAGCTCCCTGGCTGGGGATCAAACTCGTGCTGCAGTGGCTGCAGATAGCTTCATAGGTTGCTTCTTAACCTCTTGTGCCACCAGGGAGGCCCATGAATGCCCAGTGTTGATGAAGATAAGAAGCCTTCGTCTTTAAAGGTCAATTATAGATTGTCACTGTACAGTAAAGCCCTCTGTGTTCCCTGGGAGTTACTCACTCTCTCCTGTGCCAGACACGTTTCCTTAATCTCTGGCTGGAGACATCAACCTCTACCTTCCTAAGACGTAGTAATAAGAAATAATGCCAATACTATAAATCACATTTAAAACCTCATACAATGGTGGGCCTCCCTGATGGCGCAGGGGGTTAAGACTCAGCCTATGAAGCTATCCACAGCCACTGCAGCATGAGTTCAATCCCTGGACAGGGAGCTACTCACATGGCGCAGCAGACCTCTCCTGACTTGCCCGCTGCTTCCCTTCAGCAGTGTATTTCAGTCAGTCTGCCTGTTCTGCTCCCCACTCTGTCTCTGGTGGATCCTCTCACCCCCCACACCTCTGGTCTGTGCCCCAGTTCTTATATGCATAAATAAATAAATCTTTAAAAAAAACCACACACACAAAACCTCATATAATGGAACAAAGGAAATGAGCTGATTTTTACAAAGAAAAGTTACAGATGGCAGTAAAGAGGTGAGAAAGTATTCAACCTCACTGGATGGTAGAATGGATTCCATTTTTTCCTGTGAAACCAGAAACCATTTTTAGTGATATAAGAGTTAGTACTAATAAGGATGCCATGGTAGACCATTTTACATGTTGCTTTTGGGAGTATAAACAGGAACAAGATTACTGAAATATTTTGCAAGCAGATCTAAAATGGCCAGAATCTTTGACAGTAACTTTAAATCTAGATACCTGCCAAGTAAATAATTAGGAGTGCATGAAAAAATGTCTGTATTAAAAGGCCAAACATTACATTATATGCCCAGCCCTGGTTCATTTGTAGAATGACCCCATCCAAACTTTAAATAAGATGTTTATGAAGAGTCATTAAAGAAACAGAAAATGTTAAGTGTATACTTAGCCAAAGTCAGATAAGCTGTGTGGTCAACATAGCTGTGTAATCATTTAAGAGATGATATATACAAAGAATTAGAGAAAAATAGCCAAAAATCCTAATAGGAGTTCTCTACAGGTGGTGAGATCATACTTACTATTTTTCTTGTTTCTTTACACATCTCCATATATTTCATACTTTCTACCTGAGAATGTATTGAAAAAGCTAAAAAAAAAAAGTTTTAAAAGTTAGAGATGATTAGTAACAGAAGCTAGATACAAAGGGTACAAAGTACAATATATAAACACAGGAAAAAGCAATCTGTGTCAAAAGTGGTTAGTCATGAGCCAGAGGGCAGAGAGATCCGGAATATAAGGGGAATTTGGGGTGCTGGCAACATTCTATTTCTTCTGAGTGCTGGTTTCTTAGTATATTCAGTTTTTGAAAATGAATAATTATTTTTTATAAGTACACTTTTCTGTAAGTATATTTAATTTACTAAAAAAATTTTAAAGAAAAAGTTTTATAGTTCCTCCCCAGAAATATGCAAAATTGGTTATGTTAAAGACCCTAGATGTCATTATAAACATCACATTATCCAACGATCTATTTTCTCAGTAGAGAATGTAATTCATCCCACTACAGCAAGCAATCAAGTGAAAAAAAAAAAATAGCAGTTCAGACCTAGTCTTCAGATCCTCACAGGTAATACTAAATGCTCTCTAAAGTTAATAAAGGCTGTCAAGCAAATGTCTGAGGGGCGTGCAGAGAAGTGTTACACTAGAACCATGACTCATCTGTGTATTTCATTGATGAGAAAGTGCATTGCCTTTTCCTTCCAGGCAAGGAGATAAGGAGACTTTTCACACACGGTTCTTGTAAGTGGGTGGAATCCTGGAGGTGAATGAAAACAGGTAAGCAGAAAGAAAGTGAAGGAAGATGAGGTTTATCGAGTTAAGGCCACACCTGGAGATTGGTAAGAAAGGGTACCTGAAAAAAGATCTTGCAAATAATACCTATCTGTGCCTACACAGAGGCAGTCAATTAAAGCAAAGTATAGAAAGCAAACTACAATGTTGGGAAAGAAATATAATTTTAAACTGATGAACATTTTTAAACAAAAAGTTGTTAAATTAATGAAAAATGAGGCAAGTGGAAAATGTATTAGGAAGACTATGCAGTCAAAGGAAGAAGGAAAAATAAAGCCTTAGAATCTATTTTCCTTCCTCCACTTACTTATTTTTAACATCAAGAATTTTCTCACGAGTGTCCTGAAATCCCCTAAGATACAAATCTTTGCTTCCTCAATCTTAAAACAATGAGTCATCTATTTAGCACAATGGAACACCTGCCTTTTCCCAGATTCAAAGTGCCTTTTCTAGAAAGCAAAATGGGTTTTTGATAGCTTTCAGTAAAAGGTAGAAGATTTATGCCATTTGAAGAGAAACCAGAAAATCGTTTGGCTTAAAGAGACACTTTCTTTCAGGCTAGAGTTCAGCGAGTTTTGCCCAGGAAAACAGGGGCAGGCAGTCGGCAAGGGCAGGATTGACTCTGGTTCTTGGTCAGAGCCAACCTCAGGACGCATCAACTAAGGTGGCCAGTTAGTTGGTCAGTGCTTAAGTCACCATATGTACAAAATGCCGACAAACAAAATTGGCGCTGCCCACAGGTTTCAGTTGTGGGAATTCAATAATATAATGGCTGTCTGAAAGGACTTCTTAAGCAATAAAACAAACAAGAAGTTCCTGTTACTACTAGATCTGTCAGTTAGAACTGAGAGAAGGCCCAGATGCTCTGGCCAACCACAACGTAAAAGATGAAAAGACATACTAAGGAGAGTTACTAGGCCATGGCCCCAAGCTAGATGTCTGTGCTTGAGAGGCAGACAGGTACTATTCCCTACTTGTGGCTGAAATGGATTTATGGGTACAAGTCAGAAGCCATCCAGCTGCTTCTTTAAACAGAAAAACAATGAAATACCTTTCTATGTCTCTGCTTCCTTTCCTAAGCTCCTGTCTTTGAACTCTCTGAGGTACACCAGTATCCACCCAACAAATTCCATTATTTTTTACTAAAACAATATGGCAAGAAAGGCCAGCAAAAGAACTTGAAGCCTCACACTTAGTGCCATGGAGACATTGTGAATCTTAAGCACAGCCATGATGAAAGAGAAGAGATTTCCCCTCCTCCCTGACACCAGCAGGAGCGGATGATAGAGAGAGGAGACAATCACATGGTGACAGACTATGTTGCTGCAGTGACCAGGTAAAAGGGGCTGAGACCAACATGGTGACTGTGTAGTCATATGTAGAGAAAATGACAGAAATAAAGAACATTTTCTAGACCAGTCGATATTCCTTCAAGTCACATATGTAATTCAAAATTCTCCTGTAACCACATTAAATAAGTATGAAAAAGGACAAAGAATGATAAAATTAATTTTGATAATATTTTATTTAACCATCTCAAAAAATATTAATGACATGTTTTATTCTTTTCTTTTGTGCTAAGTCTTCCAGATCCAGAATGTATTTTGCAGTTACAGCCCACGTCTGTTGGGACTAATCTCATTAAAAATATACTCAGAGACCACACGGAGCGAGTAGCAAGTCTAGACTCTTAAAATGTCTTTAGATGTTTTACCCTTTCTTGTCTTCTAGCCTCCAGTCCAGACTAGGTTTACAGAATTCTTAATCCAAATCTTCATTTTATTAAAAAATAAATGTATGCCCAATATATTTTTTTGTTTCAAAATCTTCCATTTAAAAGAGGAGTCTGTTCACATAAAATGGAACTAAAGCAAGGTTTTCACCGTGAGTGTTCTAGCTCAAAACTACAATCCTAGCAAATTGTCTAACACCCCTTTATGGGACCAGTCTCCCCTAAAGGGTCTGAGGGGATTTTCTCAATGTGTACAGAGTAGGGCTCTTGCATTAAGTGTCACCTTGGCATGAGAACTAGAGGTCAACTGAGGCCTGTGAGCCTCAGCATTCTATTGCTGTTCTTTTTTTTTTTTTTTTAAGATTATTTATTTATATAAGAGCTGGGGTACAGGTCAGAGACACAGAGGGTGAGAGGATGAGAGGATTCACCAGAGACAGAGCAGGGAGCAGAACAGGCATAGTGACTGAAATACTCTGCTGAGGGGAGCAGTGGGCACCTTGGCATGAGAACTAGAGGTCAACTGAGGCCTGTGAGCCTCAGCAGTCTATTGCTGTTCTTTTTTTTTTTTTTTAAAGATTATTTATTTATACAAGAGCTGGGGTACAGGTCAGAGACACGGAGGGTGAGAGGATTCACCAGAGACAGAGCAGGGAGCAGAACAGGCATAGTGACTGAAATACTCTGCTGAGGGGAGCAGTGGGCACGACAGGAGAGGTGTGCTGCGCCATGTGGGCATCTCCCTGACTGGCTGTGAATCGAACTCGCGCTCCGAGGCTGCGGACGGCTTCATAGCACTGTGCTCAACCCGCTACGCCACTGGGAAGGCCCGGTCTATTGCTATTCTTAAAGAATGCAGATTATTTATGTTCCACAAACAGGTGAAAGCATCCAGTGTCACCCCACGAGAGTTTCATTGAGGTGTGAAGCATGTGCACCTATAAAGTGTAAAAATGTACCCCTAAAGTTGGATATGCAAAGATTAATAAAATTTGAAGAAAAAAAAAAAACGAAGAAGAAACACAGATTGTTTTGAGCTGGGAGCAGTGGAGACTTTGGAAACTAAGAGAAGCTTTTTCCTTATTTCACTTTCTTGCCTTTTTTCCTAATCAAAAAAGCAATCATTGCTCTCCCTTTTTATGACTAGAAGGATGTAGTTTGGAGAGTACCTGCAGGTGTAACCTGTTTGGAGAGTACCTGCAGGTGTATCTGTAAACATGTCTTATCTTAGAACTTGGTTCTTACTCTCAGAGTTAAATCAGCCCATCCTTGTTTGTTATGTGAAGTCTCCCTGTCTCTATACTTGATGCTCAGGACCTTACACACAGAATAAGCATCCCTGGTCTGCTCTCTTTCAAATTTACAGCTATCAGTCTGCCTGTTCTGTTCCCTACTCTGTCTCTGGTGAATCCTCTCACACACCGCCGACCCCTTGCCTCTGGCCTATACCCCAGTTCTTGTATGCATAAATAAATAAGTCTTTACCAAAAAAAATTACAACCATCCAATTTCTCCAATCATATGTTATTAAATTGATTTTATTTTTGCTGACCTGATTGATGCATTTTTGATTTCTAAACTAAAGGGATAGGGGATTTTCCCCTGTGCCCTGACTACTGCTGACATATTAACACACACATACCAAACCACAGAGTTGAAAAAAAAAAACATTCTTTTGAAGTGATAATGAAGTAATGATTAGAATTTAACACCTTCTAAAAAGGAAATTCATCGATATAGCTCTTTAAACTTTGAGGCTCTAATTCAAAACTTCCCCACTGTTTTTCAACAGACTCAGTGAGCACAATTTTACCGTCAAAAGTTGATTACTTTTGTCATTTTATTCCTTTTCCTGGAGGGGGTGGGCTTTAGGTGATTGTTTAAGGAATTGTACATGTGTTTATGGAAGCTGGCCAGTCTACAATTTGCAGAGTGGGCCCACAGGCTGAAGATTCAGGGAAGAGTCCAGGATGCAGTCTGTGTCCAAGGCTGTCTGCTGGAGAATTCCTTGCTGAAGGGAGAGTACGACTTTCAATTAACTGAGGGAGGCCTTCACTATTCCTGACCCAGCCACCTAGCCTTCTCGCTCATGGTGAATCACTCTCAAGTATGTGCTGCTCCAGCCTGCAGTCCCTCATGTCAAGCCTCTGTTTCTGAGTTCCAATTGCATCAAGGTCATCTCAAGAGGTCCACAGTCTTATTTAAATCAGAGGCTTTGACTCTGCATCTGTTCAGTGGTTCTTGCACATTGCATATTTGCAATTTGCTATGAGAGTAGATCTTAAGAATCCTTATCACAAGAAAAAAAATGTAGCTGACGATGAACGTTAACTGAATTTATTGGGGTGATAATTTCACAAAATATACAAGTAATGACTCATGTTGTACGTATGAAACGAATAGAAGTTCAATCATACCTCAATAAAAAGAACTGAACTTTGACATGAATGACTAAGGAATGGAGCGTGATGGGTACAGAGCATGTGATATGTTAATGAAGGAACCATAAAAGACAAAAACCAGGGGAAAACAAGCTGACAATGCTTATATATATATTTTTTTTTACTTCCAACCACTGAATTCTAAGTAGTCAATGTTTTTTGTGTCAAAGATATAGCAAGTCTTATTAGTAAAAAGGAAAACATGTACTGTCAAAAATTTCTACTTTATTTTCTCCACCACTAGTTGGTGATTGCTAGGAGCCCAAGGTGAGAGTTGAAGCTGACTTAAAGGTTAGTTCACATGTCCCCACCTTTTGTAAAGAATTTCCTCATGATTTTCCAACCTCTTTAAATAAAAGTGACCACTCCCGGCTATCTTCTCACCAGAGCTGGTACAAACTCCTAATCCAAGATAAGTAAAACTCAAAAGCCAATTTTAGTTTCTCTCTTTCTCTTTCTTTGCCTCTCATAGAATAAATTCCTTCAAAAAAGAAATAATTATTTAGTCTTCTTTAAATCATTTGTGGGGGTCGGGAGATAGAACTTAGCAAATAATAATTCACAGCTAACATCTTTCTCTTTCCCTGTCCAGCATGGGGCTAACTACTATTCGCAATCATCTCATATAACCTTCACAGGGATACTATATGGTATGTATTACTCTATCTCTACTTTATAGGTAATGAAACTGAGGCTCAGAGAAGTTAAGTAACTTTCCCAAGATCACACAGACCAGCTTCAGAGGCTTCATGCTTGGTCATTGCACTATAATGTCTCTCTCCTAGAATGTCTGATGATGTGAGGACTAAAGAAAAATTGTCTGCTCACTTCTGATCAGGAGCTAGGATTCTATGACACTTTTCCACATAAATTTCCATTAAAATAAAATTGTTCTCGTAATTTGTAGTAGTGTCTAGTCTGTTCAGGTTGCTATCACAGAATACCATAGACTGAATGACTTGTAAATGACAGAAATTCATTTCTTACAGTTTGGAGACTGGAAGTCCAAGATCAAAGTACTGGCAAATTCAGTGACAGGTGAGCACCAGCTTCCTGGTTCACAGACAATCATCTGTTCACTGTGTTCTCCCATGACAGAAAGGGATAAATGAGTTCTCTGGGTTCTTTTTTATAAGGGCACTAATCCTCCCATGAAGGCCCCACTCTCATGACCTAATCATCTTCCAAAGACTCCACCTTTATTTTTTTTTATTTTTTTATTTTTTAAAGATTTATTTATTTTTTTAATACAAGAATTGGGGTACAGGCCAGAGATGTCGGGGGGCGAGAGGATTCACCAGAGACAGAGTGGGGAACAGAACAGGCAGACGGACCAAAGACACTGCTGAGGGGAGCAGCAGGCGAGACAGGAGAGGTCTGTCCCTCCATGTGGGTTTCTCCCTGGCCAGCTGGGAACCGAACTCGTGCTGTAGTGGCTGCGGATCACTTCATAGTTTGCGTCTTAACCCCTGCGCCACCAGGGAGGCCCCAAAGGCTCCACCTTTAAATTCCATCACATTGAATGTTAGAATTAGCAAAAGAATTTGGGAAAGGACACAGCCATTCAATTTGTAGCAAGTAGTAAGAAATTATCTACCCATTCTGGCTTGTTTTTTAGTGCAAAAAAAAATCATATTATACATTCTTCACTCATACAAACTTTAAATATCCCAATTTTCTTTTTAGGGGTCTGGATATTAGCATATATACATTTTTTGTTCAAAATTTTGATCATGATAACTTGGTAGTGTTACAGGGCAACCCCAATGTGAAATGGGTTGGCCTGACTGTGGGTTCTCACCCAAGCGCTTATAAGGGACTTATAATGAGGCTTAAGTGTAAGCACACCCAAAAAAGGTTAATAGAGGATTTATTTATAAAAAGGGGAAATGAAGAAATTAATAACTCAGGGAGAAAGAGAGAGATATAAATTGGTGAATATGTCTTACCAGTTTTTCTGAGCTGGAACCCCACTAGTGTGCTGAGAGCCAGCAAAAAAAATCAAAGGGACCCCCAAGGCCCACATGTCTGGTTATATAATAAGCTTGGCTGCTTAACTCCACCCTTGGTTTTCAGCAGTCCTTTCTTCAGGGGTGATGAAATTATGGGATTTTTAGTTCTTGGTGTCTTGGATCTTTTTGGTCTGGGGTGGGGGTGGAGTCCATAAAAACTGTGTTTGTGGAGTTCCTGTAGGACATCCTCTCCCTGCAACAGTAACAAGCTATCAGTGATAATTTAAATTAAGGTGTTATATGAGGTGAAGTTTCTAAACTCAAATGCCTATAGGAACCAAAAATGTAACATAAATCAAATAGTGTGAGAGTTTATTGAGATACTGGGCTTATCGCTCAAGCAGGAAACTCAAGCAGGGCTGAAAAGAAAAATTTTGTGTTTCTATACAGTTACAATTTACTGAGCAAATTTCAGGAATCTGAGCTAAAAGAACAAGCATGATTCTATGGATGATTAAAAGGGAATTTATGAATGACTACCTAATAAGAATTCCAGAGAGATTTACCTCCACAAAGCTAAGTGTGCTGATGTAATGACTCCCACCCAACCCTATAGGACCATAGAAATATCTCCTAGGAAGTGAAGCTGCAATTTTTAGTTTTATCTTCCCTATGGAGAAATTCATTTACATCCCAAAGGTAATAACCTAAGATCCTGCTCCTTTGTGCCCTTACAGAGAGTTTGTTTACAGTAGGGAACAAAAGAGTTCTCATAAGGGGAGAGAGATATCAATGTGTAGTTTCATGGGATGGAGAGAAGCCATTCACCTACCATAGACACTATTATGTGTAAGATGATGACATCTGATGGCCTTGCCCCAAAGGCAAGAACTGGGACAAAGGAGAGATGAGATGATTATTTACTATGAATAAATAATAACTTGTTCTCCTCTTGTGCCTCAGTGTTAGCATACAAGATAATATTAATAAATATAGATATTAACACTCTGCTTAGAACCAATTAAAATGAAACTCTCAGTTGACCAAACTAAACATGTCTACTGGCTGAATCAGTCCATGATTTTCTAGTTTGCAGTATGAGTATCAGGTGTGCCCTGTGTTTTAGAAAATGGGTTGATGAATCATGATTTGAAGGGTACCCAAAATATCCCTTTTCTGAGGACAAAATTACTCTACGTTCTGTTCAGGACCTTCAATGGCTACTGCTAGTGTTTTGCTAGTTAAGAGCTTTTATCATGTTGCAAATAACTAGGAGGAGTGATAACCCTACAATGGCTATCAAATTTTGCTACCTCTAAACTGATCTGTTTACACATTGTTACCCGGTCAGCTAAGAACTTCTGCCTGCAGAGTATAGACCCATTTACCTAAATGATCCTAGATCAAGATGAAGAGAAAGAAACCTTTAGCTGAAGCCTGTGAACCAGAATAGTTCTAGATATTCTCAAAGCAGGAAGATTCTCACTATTGGAAAAAGCAGTGAAATGGTATGGACCTTCATTTTGTAGGGAAACAAAAATCTGCCACCCCAAAATACGTCTTTTTGGCAAGAGGCTGATTTCATGGTAGGAACTCTGAAGTTGGGTGGAAGTTGCTTTTGAAAAAGAGTTACATGTAAACTCTCTGTAAAGGTGTCTCCTTCATTGTACTAGGAAGAGAGAATCTCATCTGTTTTCAGTGGAGAAGGTAGAATTTGAATCTGCATTTCTTTGTTAACTGTTCCTTCCTTAGTAAACCCCCTATCGGACCTTCTCCCTTTCTCTATCCAGACACCCCCACCTCCACCTTTCCTCTTAACTAAGCTATCTGAGATGGCATCTGAAGCCATGTGGTAAGTTACTCGGCTTTTCTTGGTCTCATGTATACAAGAGCTAGAGATGTTATTATTAATGTTCTTTGGCTTTTTTCGCTTATCAAATTTTCTGATGTGTCTGATTATTGCCAGCCTGAATGAACCTACAGGGGTATGGAGATGATTTCCTTTGTGACCCAACAGTGTGGTGAGGGAAAGCAGTCAGATGAGGAGAGGGCACTGAAAGAGGAAGTGTGAGGCACTGAGCACTGATCACATGCTTCTTGAAGTTTCTTGATGCTTTTCAGCAATGGTTTATCTAGGTCAGATTTTTGTGTGATGTTGAGAAATATTATCTGAAAGAATACAGTAGCTGAGTTTCAGAGACTGATAACAGATAGCTAGAAATTATTTTAGGTAGATGCTCTTAGTTGCAAGGGATAGAGACACTCAGATTACCGTCAGTGACAAGGAATTTGGGTGAAGATGGGAAAGTCAGAAGAGAAAATAGTCACCAGTGAGTGGTCCTCAGGGGATAGTGAGAAAACTCAGTTCAGGGTGTACAGCGGAACCACCAAGTCTCTGGCTGTTCATGCAGCTATGAAACCAGACCTCTTTTTTCCCCTCAACAAGGAATCTAATTTGCTTATTATTAAGGTGTTCTATTTTCTGTCCTTGTGTGTTGCTGCTTCTCTTTTTCTATTCCCTTCCCCCACACCTTCCATTATGGTTTACATTCTTGCTTTCTTTTTTTTTTTTTTTAAAGATTTATTTATTTATGCATACAAGAGCTGGGGTACAGGCCAGAGATGCAGGGGGTGAGAGGATTCACCGGAGACAGAGCGGGGAACAGAACAGGCAGACTGACTGAAACACTGCTGAGGAGAGCAGCGGGTGTCAGGAGAGGTCTGCTGCACCATGTGGTTTGCTGCCTGGCCGCCTGGGGATCGAACTCATGCTGCAGAGGCTGCGAATTGCTTCATAGTGCAGCGCTCAACTCCTTTGTGACACCAGGGAGGACCTACATTCCATCTTTCTGAAAGACAATTTATTTAGGTTGAGTGTCCCAGGTGTAATCTGAAGCCAGCCCCATATATGGAGGGCAAGGAGAGACCTGAGAAAAAAGCAGAACACTACATACTGGTGGGTGGCAGTTTTAATCATCTAGGGATTTAATGGCAAGGCTTTGATGACCACAAGAGGAGTATTTTCCATAGCCAGCCCTCCAAATCTTATTATATAACAGGACTTTACAGGGTTTAATCACATGCACCATCTAGATGGTCTCAATAATGTATTTTATCTCAGGGATATGCCTTTGGGCAGCTTCTGGGAGTGAGGAAGTAAACAAAATGCACAGGATGGGTGATGATTGGAGCCTCTAATTGCCTGGGTCCAGCACACAGACTGTCATGTTCTTTTAATGGCCTTCCCCAATAACCTAACCTTGACTGAGAATTTAGCTCTTTAACTTTTTTCTTTTTGAAAGAAAAAAAAAATCAAAATTAAATACCCACCTCCATCCCATATATCCGATTCATACTTTCCTCCCAACCTCTCCCCTTTACTTTTGGTAACCTCAGTCATTATCAATATCCAGTATTTGTTTTCAAAACTCTATTTTTTCTCCTATAACAAGAGATAGTTGCAGGTATTGGCTCAGCTGCTCAGTGTAAACACAGAATTTCATTCATTCTATTCTTTCACTTTAAGCTTTTTGTTTTTCATCTTCAGTTACCTCACCTCAAGGTTGCAAGACAACTGCTGCAGATCTAATCATCATTGTGTCTACATACAAGGCAGGAAGACTGGAGAAGTGCTGAGACTGCAAGATTTTCTGTTGCTTCTGCTGCATACACACACACAGAAACACACACAATACACACTCACTTCTGTTTATGTCAGATTGCCCAGAACTGTGCCATATAACTACATTTAACTTCCATAAAGGCTGGGAAAGTGAATATTGAGTTTTCACCATCTGTAATGGGAAGACAGAAAGGTAAAAAGATATTGAGAAAAGCTTTTAGGCTAAAGGCTAATGAACAATGTTTGCCACAGTCACCTTCCCAACACGTGGTATCTAAGCAAAACTCAAAGACAAGTCATCCACTAGAAGACTTTGCCATCTATGGATAACAGCTATTGTGCCAGGAGTTGATCTGATTTGAGCAGAAGTCAGCATGACAGCTTTCTGTGGAAGGGGTCTGTGTACAGGACAAAAACTGATGCACTTTGTTTGGTACAGTTTGTTTTTCTGATAGCCAGATATATCTAAATTCTCATCTGTGACCCTATGACAATAGTATCAATAGGGAGTATGTCCCCAGGCCCTAGTAGGTACCTGAAATCTTGGTTAGTACTGAGCCCTCTGTAATACTATGCTTTTTCCTATATATACACACTTATGATTAAATTTAATTTATAAATGGGCACAGTAAGAGATTAACAATAATAATAAAATAGAACAATTATAACAATTACTGAAGTAAAAGTTACTGTAGTAAAAGATGACATGAATGTCATCTCTCTCAAAATATCTTTGTATATATATATATCTCTCCAAGGTTTCACTGTCCATGATTTTAAGTCATATATATGTATAAAGAGATATATATATAACATATATATAAAGATATATATATAACTTTATATATATATATCTCCAAGGTTTCACTGTCCATGATTTTAAGTTATATATATATATAAAACAGGTTTCACTGTCCATGTATAACTTAAAATCATGGACAGTGAAACCTTGGATAAAGGGGAATTATGATATAACTTAATCAGCTACAAATTTAACTATTTCAGTTATTATAATCCCAGATGGGCTCACAAATTTGCTTTGTTCATTCATACATTTATTCAATAAATATAATGGAATAATAGGTCGTTGTCTAGCTTCAGGAAATTGTGGCAATAAAGAAAATGAGGAGCTTACTTTCTAGTGGAAGAGAATGTATGCTCTAGTAATCCTGTTACTCTCTGTGGTAGGAATTAACAAATTTTCAATATTTATGTATTGAAATATATGTGTGTATATATGTATATATAAATATACATATATTTACAATCTCTAGCTGATAATAAGTGCTTGGCAAAACATAATTAAGTAAAGGATCTCCCTGGTGGTGCAAGGGGTTAAGCATAGCACTATGAAGCTATCGCAGCCTCTACAAGCATGAGTTCAATCCCCAGGCAGCCAGGGAGATACCCGCATGGCGCAGAAGACCTCTCCTGTCTCGCCTGCTGCTCCTCTGAGCAGTGTTTTCAGTCAATCTGCCTGTTCTACTCCCAACTTTGTCTCTAGTGAATCCTCTCACCCTCCACACCTCTGGCCTGTACTCCAGCTCTTGTATGCATAAATAAATAAATCTTAAAATAAAAAAAAAACATAGTTAAGTAAGGAATAGTGTGGGAAGTCATGACAGAGGGTTAGAGAATCAGCATGTTTTGGCTATAATTTATAAAATGTTCATAATTCAAAACCAAATGCTTTAGTCACAGACTTTTCAGTGTGTCTCCTTTAAAACTGGCAGCTATTTCTATTCTAGAGAAAAAGGGAAGGAAATGCAGAGCACCAGGATCCCCAAAAAATGTACAAATTGTGCTGAACACCCAGTTTCTGTTCTCATTAGATTATATTCTAATTTCCTGCTTTATTTGATCTATTAACTTCTTCTAGGTCATATTGAGTATGACCTACAAAATGTAATCTTGCTCCGGAGCAGCATTTTAGTTTACCCTTGCTTTGGGATTACCACTTCTTGAACCACACTGGTTTTCTTGGTTTTAAAAACTCACTAGAGAATATAGTGGGGACCAATATACTTAGATTTCTCTAGTTATTAGGCATTGAATTTTTAGCAAGGAAATGAGCAATGCTCATTTGACTTCTGTGTAACTAGATATGATTTACATACTAGATATAGTTTACCCTTCTTACTTCTCTTACTAGCCTGTGACCTGCCTTCCTCCTCCCACTCTACCCCCAACCTTTATCTTTATCCAGGCTAATTCCCCCTTTTCTTTGGGCTATAGCATAATTGTAGCCACTTTAAGAAAGAATTTACTTAAAACTTAAATTAAGTTCCTATTTATGCTCTTGTAAATCCTGTGCTCTCCTTGATAGCAATTACAACAATTTCAGCACTTATTTCTAATAGCTTGATTAAAGTTGTTTAATCCCTCAGTGAACTGTATGCTCTATGGCAGGGGCCATACTGGTCTTACTCCAGTGTATATCTTGTTGCATAGCAGTGTTGGACACACACACAGTGTTTTAATAATATTTAGTGAATTAATAAATGTCTTTAGTTTCAAATGACTAGCACAATGTCTCTGAGGGCTAGGTAGTATGGTAGGCACTAATTACAAAGCTCTATCTAGACCCTCCTTCATTTAGAAGCCATAATACCATCCGCTCCCTACTGTAAAGAGTATTGCTTGTAGAACCCCTCAGCTGTTAGCACTCTTTGGAGAATGCCTCAGCTAAAGAAATGGTCCGCCCCAAATCATGTCCCCTTCTTGGGGTGTTTTGCATCCAATGACTAATCAATGCTGGTACTTGAAGAACCAGTCATTCGTTCCAATTCAAGACACCTCTAAACTGCCATCTTGGCTCCAGAGCGTGGCCAAAGCCTTTGTTAGTGTGGCTTCACAGATAAACTTCTCCCACTGCTCTATCCTGCTTCTTCTACTTGCTTTCCACAGTGGTCAGTCCAAAAAGCATACAGGAACTTGTCATGCATGCTAATCTTCCATTCAGTCTGTTCATGGATAACCCAACCTGTGATGGCCACTGCAAAACATTTACTAAACTGAAGTGCATATTATGTCCTATCTCACTCCATAACCCCCTATAAAGGCAGAGAATAAATTTTTCCCCGTCCCTCTGGGGTCTTCCTGGGCTGGCTGATTGAACAATCAAATTAACATCAAATAGATTAGTAGTAGGGAAAAATAAATGCATCACTTATGTAGAGGGAAACCATATAAAAGTGAGTTTGAAGGTCAGTGAAGAGAATCAGGGGTATATACCCTGAGCTAAGGAATGTGATAGGGGCCTGGAGTTCCAGAAGAGAGGAGACGGACTCACATGATGAGGAGAGAGCAATTCAAATGAGAAAGACCAGATCCTCTGTAATTAGGTATTTGTCTTGTCACACAGAAAAATTTATCCAATAGAAAGGCTATTTCTGATAGATTATAATTCTAGGTAATACCTCTAGGTAGTCAAGGTTGTGGTAAAGTTTTTTTTTTAATATTCTGAGTAGTGAAGAAAATGGTAAATTTTATTTTTCTAGGCGGTTAAAACAATAACAAAACCATCTCCAGAGACTGAGCAATGGATGTGGTCAGAAAGGAAAGAGGACAGATCTCAAAATGATTATTAAGTTACTATACAACATTTAATGGCTGAAAAAGTAATGTAAGTTGTTTTTCCCCCTAGAATAAAATACAGCTGAGCCTTGAAAAACTTAGGTTTGAACTACAAAGCTCCACCTACACGCTGCTTTTTCTATATCAGAAATTACGCATCAGGGTTCAATCCCCTCTCCCACAACCAAACTCAGAATTCACTCTATTTCACCTACATGGAGGATGGACTATACCAATTATACCCTGATTTTCCACTATGACCACGCCCCCTCACCACCACCCAACTCCTCAACCTCTGCACTATGTAAGGGTTAACTGTAGTTATTGGTTAAGCAAATTAGGACTGGTTTCTGGTTCCTCGAATATAAATGCAGTGATTAGAGAAGGCATAGCATTTAAGGGTTCTTTTTGCTGTCGAGTCTCAGAGGCCCAGATGGCGACATCCAATGGGGTAAAATACTCATTGTTCTGGGTTGTAGGATTGTGCTGGGTTGTAGCCTAGGGTAAACTTTTTTTCCCCCTTAATTTATTTATTTTACACAAGAACTAGAGTACAGGCCAGAGGCACAGGAGGGTGAAAGAATTCATCAGAGACTGAGTAGGGAGCAGGACAGGTAGACAGACCAAAGACAATGCTGAGGAGAGCAGCGGGCGAGGCAAGAGAGATCTGCCGCGCCATGTGGGTATCTCACTGGCCGGCTGGGAATCGAACTCGCTGCGCCACTGGGGAGGCCCGTAGTGTAAACTGTTATAACCCCAGAACACTGCAGAAACAGAGTCGTAGAAGATGTTGCAATCCACAGAAAGTCCCAGGACGTGACCATAATCTCGTGCCGACAGAGGGGCCTGCCGACGGCGCTGAGCAACCACGCAGAGGCCCCCGGGCCCCGCCTTTCGGCCCCGCCCCTTCACTCTGACCACGCCTCCACACCTAGCCCCGCCTTCCAGCCCGTTCTCAGTACCCGGGCCTTAGAGCCGCGGGCCACGCCGCGGACCTCACCGTGGCCACGCCTCCCGGCTCTGGCCACGCCCCCCTCTACGCCCCGCCTCCAGGAGCCCTGCGGCCCGCCGGTCCGGGTCGCCTCTTCCTTGGCCACGCCCCTATCCCCGCCCACGCCCCGCCTCCGGTGCGTGGACGCGGAAGTGACGCGCGAGGCCCCGGCCGGCTGGGACGCCCGCCGCGGCTCAGGGCTTCACCCCGCGGAGGCGCGGACCGGCATGGCGCTCCTTCTTCTCGTCGTGGTGGCGCTGGCCGGGAGCGAGGCTGAGACGAGCGCCGTGGGCCCGGCGCCGTCCTCGGGTACTGTGGTTTGCGGCGACAGCCCGGCGGGGTGGGAACGGGAGGGGACGGGAAGGGACGGGGGCGCCGCCCCGGCCTGGAAGCCCCGCCTCGGCCGGGCCGCGCCGGCGTCCGCCCCGCGCTGCTCCCTGCTCCCGAGGCCCGGCGCTGGGGCCGGCGCGGGCGGCCGCCGGGAAGGCGCCGCGGGGTCTCCGCGGCTGCGCGGCTCAGTTCCTGCCCTTTTTCGCTGTTGGCAGAACGACAGGACGCCCCTCTTGAGTCTTTTATTCCTGAAATAAGGGAGCGTCCTGGACGGCGATAGTGCCTTGTGTCCGCAGCTCGCGGCTTCAGTGCCCTGATCTTAGGGTGGACCCCAAATCCTTGCGGTGGACGTTCCGTCGCCTGCTGAAAATTATTAAGTGGCAGTCACTTTGCCGTCTTCCATCCAAGTCTGGAATTGATGCCGTCAAGAGCCCATTTGTCCGGCTGGCCGAGTCTTCACGTAGCTTAGTTCACTTAGACATGTTATTTCCTCCTGTTTATTGAGATTTCCCAGGAAAGAAATGCTAAGATGCTTTTGGGTTTGTTTGTTTGTTTTTCCTTACGTTATTGTTAATTTTTGGACTTATTCGTTGAGATGCTTTTGTAAACTCTGGTGTAAAGGTGATTAGGAGCTCCAATGACATCAGCACCTTTTCTGCAAGAAGGGTAAAACCTAATTTATCCGAAACCCCGTCAGCCTTGAATGCCTCCTCATTGTCCACAGTTAACTGCCTGGAAAAGGTGAAAGGAGGCCCAACCTCCCCATCCTTTGGAGCTCACCTTGCTCTGAATATCTGGGAACCCTTGTTAGGGATGCTGCTTTCATAGCCAGGTTTGCCTTGGGACTTGTTCTTTAAAAGTCAAACAAAGATGTAGTTATTATTTGGGGACAGGTATGCCAGTGCCAGGTGTTGGGAATACAAAAGGGAAATTATTCAAGATTCTGCTTTCAAGGACCATGATTGTATAATTCACAGTTTTTGAGTGCTAGGCACTGACTGTTCAAAACACTTATCATATCTCATTTCACACCTAGCCCCATTAGGTTTGGGTTTATGATCTCCATTTTTGGGTGAGAAATTGAACCACAGTGAGATCTACTCAACTTGTAGAGAGGTACTACCACTAGCTGGGTTGCAGACTCCAAGTTTTGAGTAGCTCTCTGCAAACTGCTATTATCTCGGGCAAATTAGTTATCTGCCAGGGCTGTTGCATTCACTGTGTTAAGTTGCAGAGGCTTGTGGTCTAGCACAGGCTCTGGAAAGCAAGGTACTGAGTGCCAGGCTCTGATCAGAGGAGTCAGGAAAGACTTCACAGAGATGACGACCCCAGAGTTGGAACTGAGGGTGCAGAAAGAAGTATGCAGAGGACACAGTGTGAAAGAGCAGCTTTATTAGTATGAGATCAGCAGTTTTATTGTAGAATTATTTGTGTGAGGATACAAGGGGAGATAGTACAGTGGAGAGGAAGGAATCCATTAACAAAGTGCCTTGTCATGTTTAATAGCAAAAGATAGAGCTGCAGCTTTGGCTAACTTATGGTAAAAAGAGGAGTGGTTCAGAGAATTTGTTCCCAGATCCAGTCATGCTGCTTGCCATCGAAAGCCAAAACTCAAGAGACAAGGGTTGATGGGAATTAATCAGGTTTCTTCAGGACCTGGCCACTTGAGATGGCAGACTTTTGTGTCAAGTCCACCTTTTCAGATTGCCAACCCCTGAGTAAACCTGATTTCCTCCCACCAAATTATGTCTCAATTTCTGCTTTCAAATGGCAAACAACCAGACTCTGTCTCCATAACAAATCCAAGGAAGAATTTAAACAGAAAGGTCGAGATGCCAGGTGGGCCTCAGGAAGCCAAACCATGAATTCAAACTGCAAAAGACTTGCCATTGCCTATTACTAACTCTAGGTGTGAACAACTTTCCCTACCTGGCAGGAGTAAGTGGATGTTGACAATTTTTGGGTTTTGACATCTTGCAGCTTTCTCCAATCTAATAAAATTTCAGGGAAGACTCCTATTTGTCCAGCTTGGCTTGGCCAGAACATTGTTGCATGGGGTGGCAGCAGGGGAATCCCAGAAGAAATAATGTGCCTTCAAGTACAAGAACTGAGTCAACGAAAAAATATGTTTACTGTTCCTTGCTCAAGTTATTGGTCAGACGTTGGATAATTTCCAAAAGAGAAATGCAGTATTATCAGATAGGCTATTTAGAAAGATCGTTTATCTTGCAAAATAGTTTGGGGGTAGACTCAAAGGAGAGAGGTGACTTAGGAAGCTGTGGCTTAAGTTTGGGAAGAATCAGTGAGAAATGGCAGTTTTATTTAAATGGAAAGGAGAGGACCATTTGAAGAAAGCAGTTAGAGGGACTGGATTCTGAAAGAGAGGAAGAGGATGACCCGGCTTCCTGGCTTAGGCAGAGATTTAAGCCAAGTGCCAGGCCTTGTTCTGAGCCAGGGCCCTGCTAAGTGCGGCGCCCCGTTGAGAATGCACATTCTTTTTTTTTTTTTAAAGATTTATATTTTTATTTATACAAGAACCAGGGTACAGGCCAGAGGCGCGAGAGGGTGAGAGGATCCACCAGAGACAGAGTGGGGAACAGAACAGGCAGACTGATGAAATACACTGCTGAGGGGAGCAGCGGACAAGACAGGAGAGGTCTGCTGCGCCATGTGGGACCCTCACTGGCTGGCCAGGAACGAACCCGCACTGCAGAGGCTGCAGATAGCTTCACAGCGCGGTGCTCAACTGCCTGAGCCACCAGGGGAGGCCCAAGAGAATGCACATTCTTGAAGCTACCCTGGAAGTAGAGTTACCTGCATGCCTGCTCCCCGGAGAAACATCTACGGCTTTTTTTCTTCAAGTATTTTGTAAACATAGATGTCAGTGAACCCCCAACCCCATTTTCTTCAGTGCATTTCTCTACTTTGTGTTGTGTTCCCTATGCTTTTAAAATTAATTTAAAATGCAGACTCTACTCCCTTCTCCCCCTACGTTGAGTAAAAAAATAATCAAAAAATAAAATAAAAAGCAGAATCTCCCAAGTGGGTGGAAAATCTACAAGGACAATCTGCATCTGGCTTTTGGTTAACTTCCCTGTCTTGACAGCTTGCCAGGCCCTTAATACATACTCATTGTGTTAACTCTATTATTGCTGGGTTGGACTGTATGGGGTGTTCATTTTAGATGACAGCACCTGATAGAAACAGGGAAGCAAGCAAGACAATATAAAAGTTCAGCACATTGCTTGTCCTGTAGCAAATGTTTAGTATATGTTGATGATTATCATTCAACAGTGTCATTATTTTGACAGATATATTTTTAAATATTAAATTGTTTTAGTTATATATGAGAAATTGTTGCCTTTAAAAATAAATTTATCCAAATCACTATGAGAAATCTAAAAATGAACTCAGCCAACTCATTCTTTCACCTTTTTCTTCTTTCTTATAGGCTGAAAAGACCTCTTCAGTGTTTTCAATTCCTAGTCTAAAAGGGAATTAGTCTTGAGAAATGACTACTCTCAGGACCTAGAGGGGTCTAATTCAGTTAGCATTCATTGGCAAGCTAAGTAAACCTAACAAGATTAAATTGGAGAAACAGGAGCAAGAATAAACCCTACATTTAGGTCAGAAAACTGAGCAGAATTTTGTTGGATAATCACCAACTTGGTAGGGGTTTGAGTGAAATATCTGGAATATTTTAGCTTATTAGAAATTTCAGTATTGGCTACTATATGATAGGCCCAACCCTGAATAAAAAAAAGAGGAAGAAAAATATTTCTTTCATACTTGCATCACTCGGAGATGAGGAAGAAACGGAGAGATTAAATGATAAAAGAGGGAGTGAAAGATAAGACCAGAGTAGGTCCTGAAGACAGATAGGAAGGTGTTACAGGGCAGCCCCAGATATAAAACGGGTTGCCTGGCTGTGGGTCCTCACCAGCGCACTTTAAAGGGACTTATTAATACTCCACTGAAGGCACACACAAAAGGTTAATAAAAGGTTTAATTACAAGGGAAGGGGAAATGAGGAAATGTACAACTCAGGGAGAAAATAGGGAAATAAAGTCTTAAATGCGTCCTACCGGATCTGCCAACCTGGAAACCCAATGGCACTCTGAGAGGGGGCGGAGAGCCGAGAGCTGGCCGAGAGCCAAAAGGAAACCCCCCAAGGCCCACGTGTCTGGTTTTATACCAAACCTGGCTGCCTAACTCCACCCTCAGGTCCCAGCAACCTTCCCTTTGGTGGTGATGGGATTTGTCTTTCCCAATGTCCTGATGGCTTTGGTCTGGAGTGGCGGTGGAGTCCACAAAGCCTGTATGGAATTAGCTCAGGACAGCCTTTCCCCTAACAAAGGGAGAAGACTGCAGGGCTGCTGGGTGTCTGGACCCAGCTGAGGAGCAATGCTGTAGAAGGTAAAATAGACCTGAAATATTTTAAATGTCCTCATTAAGTTTTGAATCTTACCTTTTTATGAAGATGCAAGAAAGTAATAAAGGAAGTAGAAAATGGATTGTTTCCCATTAGTTTCACAATGTAATGGGTCTATATTTCCTTTCAGAGCCCCCAAATACTGAAATAGTTCATTAAAAACTTTTAGAAGCCCTTGAAACATCACATGTAAGAATTCCCGAAATGCCTTTATTCATCTGAAATCTGAAATCTAGGGAATACTTCAACTTGCTAGAAAAGTTGAAAGAGTTAGAAAGCATGAAAGAAAATAGCCATTTTATCAACACTATGAAACCATTTTGGAGATGAGTGTGATCATAAATTTTATTCTGAAAAATGGCCAGTTTTAATTTGATTTTTTTTCACTTATTCCCCCTGTATTTCTTTTTGTAGTGCAAAAACAAACCTCTGTGATAATACCCACAGCCCTGCAGCTTTAACCTGGGGAAGGTGTTAGATCTCTTCTCTGAGTTTATTCAGAAAAGGATCTGGATGCTTTGGAACATTTGTTTGTGAGTTGTAGTGTCAGATGATTTAGAAGAGCCCCCCAAACCAATTAATTACTAACCCCTGTAGCCTTACTTCTTTATGCATCTCAGTTTGTCCTTCCCAGAAGAAAGGTTGGTAAACCAGATAGTTAGAATGATGTCTGCAGGGTCTGGAGCTCTGTTCTGAGTGAACTGCATATCTTTTATATCCTTTCTATGCAATCAGTGAAGAAATCCTTGGCAGTCTCTCTTTCAGTAGAGGCCCAGATGCATTTTTGGCAGTTAAGGCACAGAGCACAGGTGGCAGCTGCTGCTCCTGTCCTTGTCCATGCAGAGGAAATCTGGAGACATCCAGAGAGTTTTCTCCCTCCATCAGTAATTACAGAGCAGTCCTGCCTGCTGTGTTTTTGTCTTTGGTGAATCCCCATTGTTCTTCCAGCAGCACTGCTTCATCACTAAGCTTTACCATCTTTTCTGCCCTCTCTTCAGTGGGTTTTCATACCCCGTCTCTTCTAGCTTATCACAAAAAAAAGTTGGTTTTATTTCCTGTATCAAATAGAGTGCTCCAAAGTAATGCTGCTTCTCTCCTGTGTTTGGTTTTGTTAAATCCTCAACTGCTAGTTTTCTAGAACTAGAATTCTGGGAAGCAGATCTGAACATAACGTTCACTCTAGGTGCAGATGTTATGCACCAAATAGCTAAAAACGACACGAGTGGACATGGTTAGATTTGCTAAGGGACTTAGATGATCGCTTTCAAAGCAATCAAAATAGGCAGGTGGTGGTAAGAGAAAGAAGTTTTTTTTTTATTCTTAATATTTTATTTTTATAAGGTTTTTTTTAAAATAAATTTTATTTTTATATTCCCCATACAATTGCAACCCCCTTATTTTGACCCCAATCCCTCCCCTCCCCGCCCACCACCTCCCATAGAGAGTCTCTGGTTCATAGTTTTTTGTTGATTTTGATTTTCACTTTCTTATAGTTATTTATTTTCCTGGTCCCTTATTTAAGTTTTCTAGATTCCTGCTATGAGTGAGACCATCCGGTATTCTTCTTTTTCTTTCTGGCTTATTTCGCTGAGCATGATCCCTTCCAGTGCCATCCATGTTGCTGCAAATTGCATGTGTTTATCTTTTTTGAATGCTGAGTAATATTCCATGGTGTATATGTACCACATCTTCTTGATCCAGTCATCTATTTTTGGGCATTTGGGTTGTTTCCAAAGCTTAGCTATTGTAAACAGTGCTGCTATAAACATAGGGGTTCAGGTGCTCTTTGGAATTGATGTTTCTGTGTCCTTTGGGTAAATACCTAGGAGTGGAATTGCTGGATCATATGGAAGCTCTATGTTTAGTAGGTCCAGATCTCCACACAGCTCTCCATAGTGGTTGGACCAGTTTGCACTCCCACCAAGAGTGCAGGAGAGTTCCTTTTTCTCCACATCCTCGCCAACATTTGTTGTTGATAGTTTTTTTAATATGTGCCATTCTCACTGGTGTAAGATGGTATTTCATTGTCGTTTTGATTTGCATTTCCCTGATGACAAGTGATGTTGAACATTTTTTCATATGTCTGTTGGCCATTTGCATTTCCGTAAGAGGAAGACATTTTAATGGGTTATAGCCAACAGAAATAACTTACAGATTAAAGGAGAATTTTAGTATTTAAGAACTTTAAATATTTAAATACATGTTTTAAATTTCTAGGCATTTTTGAGAGATGGAAAAATCTGTAAGATTGTTTTATCTCATGAGATAATCTAGTAGGAACTTTCCTTAAATTCCATAGATAATGGTGTTGTGATATTTCTACATATTTTTATTAATATAAGGTGAATTTATTAGGAATAGAAGTTTGCTGTAATCTTGAATGATTTTCATTTGAATGTATAACAGTTTAAACTTAAGGGTTCATAATTCTGAAACTTAACAAGGAGACTTCTCACGTCTATCATGTGATTTTTGACAAAGTGACAAAAACAGATGTCTAATAACCACACAGTTTTTCATCCGTGGCATTAAAACCACAGGTAACATCCTTTGGTGTAAATATTCAAGTTTCTCCTTTAATCTGGTAGAAATTTCTGTCTACTCTCAAGTTTCTCCTTTAATCTGGTAGAAATTTCTGTCTACTCTAATTCATTGAAACTTTTCTCCTGCTGCCTGTCTGTGTTGGATGCTATCATTTTAGTCCTTTTCTTATTCTGACCTTGTCAAGGTTGGAACAAGGAAACATTGTTTGATTCACATTAAAAATAATCTAAAGCTGCACAAATCTACTGTTTGTGGTTTTATAATAGTCAATATATGATTTTGTAACTTCTCAAATATAAATGCATTTTATATGATGTTCTAGCATATAGATTGACTTCTATATGCCTTTCCCACAAATATCAGAATTGTAGATTGAATATATACTGTTAAGTCATTTTGATTGGGAATAATTTTTTAAAGAAGGTTTAAAAGGAACTGAAGAGCTTGTCATTATTGCAAACTGTGGGAAGGAGAATCCTTGCTACCAAGTGGCAGAAAGTTTAGCAACACTGTTGTTTTGGGTAACAGGAGAGTAGGAAATGTGTCTGTTAGTTGCTTGACCTGGCTGAAGAGGTTTCCAAGCAGTGTTGAAAGGGGCATGCGGTTTCTTCTTGCTTCTTGCAGCATACTGCAAGACTCTTTTTGAAAAAACGGCAGGGGAAGGACTTTCAAACAAAAAGAAGCCAAAATTCTCTGTATCTGAAGAGGCAAAAGATACTAAAATTAAGAACTGGATTCTCAGAGAAGTTCGGATTCATTAGGAGTTCTTAGCATTAGTTATCTCTTACTTATCTGGTTGCAAAATTATGTTTACATGTGTGATTTTTTTTTTATACTAATGTTCAATGGAAGCCTGAGGGAAGGGTACATTTTACTTCCTCCTCAACCATAGAATATGAGCTATTTGAGACGAGATTACTTAAGGAAATTGAGGTGCAGACATGCCACAGAAACAGGAACCCTGCTAAGGCAGTCTGGGTATACCCAGCTTTGTATGGTCTTGGGAACTCTCAAAACCAAAATCAGGGCTAACTCAGGGCAAGACCAGTGCTTTCTGGCTCACCCACAAGCCTTCAGCAGTATTTCAGGAAGAATAAGTAGGAAACTTACAGATATGTGGTCACTGACTGCAGGAAGGGCATTTTAGTATTAAGGAGTATTTGGATCTGTGAGACACCTTCTCAACTTGATTATCTCACCCTTTTGACCTAAGTCTTGAGCCTTCTTTGGTAAATAATATGGCAGTCAGACATGTGGGCAGTAGTGAGAGCTATTCATTAAAGGGAAAACTATGAAATTTACTGGCTTATTAACAATTATTTTTTAAATTAGATTTTCTTCCTAAATAGAAAAAAATCCTAAAATTATTAATTTGTAAAGCAGTGTTTCTCAACTATCTCCTCACTTGACAGATAAAGAAATCTGAATTAACTGTTTAGTAGGGTAGCCAGGAAAGAACCCAGACCTCTTTATGTCCATCCCAGGACATATTTTTTCTTGTTTTAGACCCAATCTTCTTGGTAAAAACCCAAGTGATCATTATTATCATCTGGGAAACTTAAAAAATATCTAAATTTTTGACTCTCAAAATTTTTGAAAATAAGTTTTATTTGGAAGCCACTATACCTGACCACATTGCCATTCATTTATTTTAACTGCATAGGTATATCATTTTTAAAGGAATTTTCTAGGATTGAATAACCTTAAATTTTGAGTTTCATCAAGGGAAAGAAAGGAGGGAAAGGGAAAGGAAGTTTTCTAAGAGGTGATGAGCAGAGGAATAAAATGACTAAATAAGGTTTTGGTATTATCCAACTACAAGATATGGAAGTGACTTATTTTTATTCTCTCATATGATCACATTTTATCAACAAATATTTTCTGAAATGGTTTAAAAGAACAAAGGCAAGAAGAAATATTGTATATGTTTTGTTAAAAGCCATGTGTGCCCCAGAGAGCAAAATGTTGATGTCACTGGAAAGGTCCATGCCTTTCAATCATTAGGCTATAGACAGGGCGTTGAAAGTATGTAATGGTACTGGGTATAGAACGGAGAGTCTACATGGTATTTTAAAAGGATAATGACCATCTCTGGGTTACCAGTTGTCCTCTAGCCATCGAATGCAATCTGTGGCACCAAAGATAGAAAATAGAATGTAATGAAATAAATTGAGGATAATTATTACAAAAGACAATGCATTTATTTATAAAATTTCCTAAAATGTAGGAACCAGCTGTCTCATACTATATTTGATATCCTTATATCACAGTGTTGTTTCAGTGATTTAAAATGAATCAGAACTCTCCTATACATTTTAAAATAAAATTAATTTTTAGAAATCTCTCAAATTATGCCAGTGAGTTCTGCTCTTCTTCACAATGCATATTTGCCCAACATGGCTTCTTATAACAAGGTTTTCTAATGTTAGTGTTAGTGTCTTACTATTGTCCATTTTCTATTTTTAATCTCTTACAGTACCAGTACCAACCAATCTTAGAATTGAGGCCTTTAACTTGAATACTAGTGTTAATTGGGAGTATCCAATTATGTCTCAAACCCCTGTCTTTACTGTACAGGTAAAGACCTACAGGTGAGTGTTATTCTTTTATCTTTTTAGCCTGTTTTTGTCTAGGTCCTTGCACGTTTCATAATTCTGTTTCCTATGTCACCCTTCCTTCTCCTGTGCTAAAACTTCCTGAACTGGTTATAGTCTTCCAGAAGTGTTGGGATGTAAATCACTTCTTTTCTGAATACCTCCTACCTCTTAGTTCTTCTTGTCAGTATTGAGGTAGAAAAATACCACTACTTCTGATACTTTCTGAGATTTGACAAATAAAGCTTACAGTTTATTAAAGGAATGATGTCATCTTACTGTTAAGTAGAAACATAAAATTTCAAAATTTTTCGTTTGTTAGAGTGGACTCTGTAAGTAATATATTAATGGACTCAAGTTGTCCAAAAAGCAGAGTCTTCACAATTACATGTGGAATGTGATTTGTACAGATGTGATATTTTTAATTGGACCCTATCATACAGGAATTATAGTATTCCTAACCATAGAGTAAGGGCTTCCTACCTTGTCTTATCTCCTGTATCCTATTTTTTTTTAATGTTTAATGTATTTTATATAATTCTTACATTGTTTTTTCATTTTTGTACAATGTATGCATTTTCATTTTGGTTATATTCTTAGCTCTTTCTACCCTATCAGCTCCATGATGTGAATGAAAAGCAAGATGGTTCAATTTTACAGGTTAGCAGTAAAAATTACCATTGTGATTCTTCTTTCTCATTTTAGTAGTGCACAATGGATTGATACCTGCAATACTTCTCATCATTACTGTTATATTTCTTCCCATATTGATGATCCAGAAGTTCCGCTCTGGGCCAGAGTTAAAGCTAGGCTCGGACAAAATGAATCAGACTATGTAGAGTCAAAAGAATTTATTTTGTGCAGACAAGGTGAGTAAACATTAGATCTAAATATTAATTTTGAAAATACACATATCTTCTGTATATATTTGCTATTTTATTAGCAGTTGCTAAAAATTACAAGAATGCACAAGAAACGTTCAGAAAAATTTAGGGAGTCAATGCTTTCCTCTTAGCTCCCCCCAGAATAGGCTGACGAGGCAGCCACCACGCTGGGCCTTCTAAACTGTCACTGCATGCACACAAGCAGGCCTGCTTTCCAGAGGTGTCCCCTCCCTTCCCTCTCTTCTGTGACATTCCTTTCTGGGTTGCATTCACTGAGGGCTTGGGCAGCTGCTCTCGTTTTCCCTCTTTTCCTTAAATTCTCAAGACTCATGGGAATTTTAATACCCACATTTACACATTAAAAATTTTTAGAGTTCTGTGATCTCTTCAAACCCAGTGATTTTCAGCTCTTTGCTCTTTCTAGCATCTCATTCACCCATCACCGTAGAATCTTCAGAGGTGCTGCTTACTGTGTGGCTCTCACATCCTCACTGCTGAATGAAAGAAGCCCTAGTCTCTTCATTCCTCCCTAGGAGGAGGTCCTTCAGTACCTTGTCTTGTAAATTTACTTCCTTTTTTGGTTCCATTTCTTTTCTTTTTTTGGGGGGGGGGGGAAGATTTATTTATTTGTGCATACAAGAGCTGGGGTACAGGTCAGAGATATGGGGGGTGAGAGGATTCACCAGAGACAGAGTGGGGAACAGAACAGGCAGACTGGCTGAAATACACTGCCGAGGGGAGCAGCAGCCGAGACAGGAGAGGTCTGCTGCGCCACGTGGTTTCTCCCTGGCCAGCTGGGGATCGAACTCGGGCTGCAGAGGTTGCAGATTGCTTCATAGTGCTATGCTTAACCCCTTGCACCATCAAGGAGGCCCATTTTTTTTGGTTCCATTTCCACGCTTCCTTACTTCAGCTGCAGCACCTTGGTTCTGTACCAGGTTTTCAGATTATGCTTATTTGGTCTCTTCCACCAGCCCTTCCTCCACTTACCTTGAAATGCTTTTATTCCCCAAAGTCCCTGCCTTTGACATCTATGTAAAAAAGTATGCTAGGCCCTGAGGATACATTGGTGCGTGAAAATAAACCTGTCTGACATACAGTAGATGTGCAATAAATATGTGACAAATCAGTAAATGGTTCACCAACAAAGTCCCAAACATCAAAAATACCTAGTATTTGTTGCATGGATGAATATTTAATTCTGATTTTCACAAAAAATTGGACATTATTTAGCAAGACATTTATAAACCCTTCTTGCCAGGTGTCCATATGTGTTTCAAATAGAGTTTTGATGAAGGTTCAAAGATTTTAAATCACTAAACTGGCACTTCTGAAACATTCTTTTTTTCTATATAAATAGTATATGTAGGGCCTCCCCGGTGGCGCAGTGGTTGAGCGCTGGGTTGCGAAGCTGCCCGCGGCCTCTGCAGCGCTGGTTCGATCCCCAGCTGCTCCCCGGCCACCAGAGGAGGGTCCCACATGGCGCGCAGACCTCTCCTGCCGCCCGCTGCTCCCCTCAGCAGTGTACTTCGGTCCTTCTGCCTGCTCTGCTCCCTGCTCTGGCTCTGGTGAATCCTCTCACCCTCCCGCGCTTCTGACTACCCAGTGCTTGTATAAATAAATAAACAAATAAATAAATAAATAAAAATACATGCCTCTTTAAAAAAAAAAAAAAACATTCCTCTCAGTGGGATGTCTTCTTAATCTACTTATATATTATTTCACTGTGTAAAAGCTTTTTAATTTGAGGTAATCCCAATTGTTTATTTTTGTTTAGTTTCCCTTGTCATGTCAAATCTTCTAAAACGTCTTTATCATTGATTTCATAAATATTGTCAATATTTTCTTCTGTATGTTTTACCATTTCAGGTCTTCTAACTCTTTTATCCATTTAGAATTTATTTTTGTGCATGGAGTTAGAGAATGTCCAACTTTATTCTTTCACATGTTGCCATCCAGTTTTCTCAGCACCATTTTTCCAAGAGACTACTTTCGCCTTTTGTTGGGTTTTGACTGTTTTAACCTGAATTAAGTATTGATATATGTATGTGTGTGTGTGTGTGTGTATGGTTAGGGATTTATTTTTGGACTTTTGATTCTGTTCCAATTGATTCATGTGACTATTTACATGCCAGTACATACTGTTTCAACTGTTGTTGCTTTATAGTATAAAATCAGATATCATGATGCCTCCATTTCTCTTTTTAAGATTACTTTTGCTATTCAGGTCCAAACATTCCATATAAATCTGAATGTTTGTTCAAATTCTTTGAAGAATACTGTTGGTGTTTTGATGAAGATTGTGTTAGATTTATATATTGCTTTTGGTAGAAGAGTAATACTTCTACTCTGAATGAAATTATTTTTTTAATTGCTTTTTCTTTTTCATTGTACATAAAAATGCAATCATTTTGATTTTTTTAACTTGCCACTTTGCTATGTTTATTGTTTCTAATCATTTTTTAATGGAGTGTGTAGGATTTTCTAAATACAGTTTCTAAATATATTTGCAAATAATATCTTCATTTCTTCTTTTCCAGCCTGAATTGCTTATATTTCCTATTACCTGATTAGTCTAGCTAAAGTTTCTAATACTAAATGAAGTAGAAGTAGTAACAGGCTTGTCTTGTTCCTTATCTTAAAGGAAAGCTCTTTTTTTCTTCTCCGTTAAGTATTACATTGGCTATAGTTTTGTGATGTGTAGTTCTTCTTAAGATGAGGTAGATTCCATCTGTTCCCATCTTGCTTAAAATTTTTGTCATAAATAACGTGCCGACTGTTGGTGGGAATGCAAACTGGTCCAACCACTATGGAGAGCTGTGTGGAGATTTCTGGACCTACTAAACATAGAGCTTCCATATGATCCAGCAATTCCACTCCTAGGTATTTACCCAAAGGACACAGAAACATCAATTCCAAAGAACACCTGTACCCCTATGTTTATAGCAGCACTGTTTACAATACCTAAGCTTTGGAAACAGCCCAAATGCCCAAAAATAGATGACTGGATCAAGAAGATGTGGTACATATATACCATGGAATATTACTCAGCATTCAAAAAAGATAAACACATGCAATTTGCAGCAACATGGATGGCACTGGAAGGGATCATGTTCAGCGAAATAAGCCAAAAAGAAAAAGAAAAATACCGGATGGTCTCACTCATAGCAGGAATCTAGAAAACTTAAATAAGGGATCAGGAAAATGAATAACTATAAGAAAGTGAAAATCAAAATCAACAAAAAACTATGAACCAGAGACACTTTTTGGGGGGTGGGGGCCGGGAGGGGAGGGATTGGGGTCAGAATGGGGCATGTGCAGTTGTATGGGGGAATATAAAAATAAAATTTATTATTTAAAAAAAAAAAATGGAAAAAAAAAATAAATAACGTGCCGAATGTTATCTATGCTTTCTCTGCAATTGTTGATATCACATGATTTTTATCTTTACTTTTGTTGACTTAATGTGTTACATTGACTGATTTATGTATAGTAAACCATCCTTCTGTAGCATACATCCTGCTGGTCCTGATGTATAGTTCTTACAATGTATTGTTGTTAAATTCTGTTTGTTCATATTTTGCTGAAGATTTTGCATCAGTATTCATCATGGATATTGGTCTGTTGTTTTCTTGTGCTATCTTTATTTGGTTTTGATATTAGGATAATGTTGGCATTATAAAATGTATTAGGAAACATTCCCTTTTCTTGGATTTTTAGACACAAACTTGAGCAAGATAGGCAGAAATTCTTTTTTAAAGGTTTAACATAAAAGAAATGAATTGAACTGTTAAAGAAGAATTTAGATAAGATAAGAAATCTTGCCTGAGTTAACATTCATTATTAAGGACACAGAACATATGTTCTAGATATTTATGGAATGGTTTAAATCTAGTCTGCTTTAAAACAACAACAGAAATACTTATTGATTGTGGTAATTTTATGTAATGTACTGTAAAATTCCAGGGCCACTATCAATTCTACTTCTTTTTTGTCTCCCCAGGAAAAATTGGGCCACCTACATTAGCTTTAAGAGAGAAGGAAGACCAAATCATTGTTGACATACATCATCCTTTAAGTATGATAAGTGGAAACGTGTCAGAATTCATGTATGATGAAGAAACCTCTTGTTTCTCTTATATATACAATGTATTTGTGACGATGCATGGCAATGAGGTATGTTTCTGTTTTATCTTTCTCAAAATGGAAATTTTTTTTATCACTAGTGTAAGATTTTTTTATAGGTAGTATAATGAAAGTATAGGATGCACATGATATTCAGGCAAGAATCATGAGTATTGGATTCTTATAAGAAAAAATAAATATTTGAATGCTGATAAAGGAAATTGGTGTTGCAGTTAATCACTGACACTGGCCAGGTGAACACATTTAAGTGTTGTTGTTTTGTTGGGTTTTTTTTTTTTTTTGACTAGTTTAGCAGCATGACCCTAATCTAGAATTTTAACCAATACACAGCTATCTTCTATTATCCAAAAGTAGAACATTTAAATCTATTCAGTATGATTTGGTAGGTTATTTTTGGGTCTGGAAAAACTGTTTGTATTCATTTACATGAAAATATTTGAGTGTCACCAGTCCCAAAAAATAACCTACCAAAGCATACAAAATGGGAACATTTCTATTTTTGGAGAGCAAGGAAAACCTGTATATCTCCATTTTCCAATAGTAAGATAAGGGTAATTTTAATCTTTCTGTCCTCATTGGTAGTGATATAAAATAATGTGAGGCTGTCATTGGAACCACTGTTTTGAAAGTAAAAGCTAACAGTACTACTATAGGGAAATAATTACATTCCCACAGTGTTGTGCAGACCACACTTTAATTAGAACCATTCCATTTCATCCATCTCTGCCATTCCTTTATTTAACAATATTTGTCAAGTATGTAGTTTATGATTCTAGGAGCCAAGAGATACTAGTGCGTAGTATAGACAAAACTTCATTGGTAAGTACTGTAGAGAAAAACAAAGCAGGAAAGGGGGGAATGGACTGTGTGCTGGGATGCAGGCATTCAGTAGGGAGGGGACATCGGGCTTCACGGGGATGGTGTTACTGGAACCAAGAATGAAGGATGTTAGGATATATAGGGCGAGTGTTTGAGGTAGAAAACCTGGCAAAAGCACGCTGGGCATTTGAAGGGAACAGCTGAGTTCAGACAGGTCACAGAGGGCCACACCTCTTAGGGTATTGGAGGGTTTTGACTTTCATTCTGAGTGAAATATTATGCCTCTGAAAAAATTTAAGCAGAAGAGTCACATCCACTTTAGGTTTTAAAATATCACTTTGGTTGCTAGCAGAGTTGTGTTTCTGAATCTGACCATATTATCTCATTACTTAAAACCCTTTAACAAAGCCCCATCAACTTTAAAGTGATATTTAATTCTCTTTCATGGCCTGACTTGCAAGACTTCCATAGTTTGGTCTCTTGAATCTTTTCTAGCTGTCTGTCTCCCTGCCCTTCCAACTTTTTGCATTTGTGCTTTGGTGAACCACTTCCCTATGATTTACCATGATATTTCCCAAAAGTACCTTTTCTCCTTTGGCAAATTTCTGCCTATTTTTGAGTATTCAACTGGTGTTCATTTCCCCTTTGAATTCTTTTCTGTCATGATAGATTATTTCCTCTTTTTTGGTCTGATTATTTCCAGTTTCATATAGTAGGCCTCTTGTCATTACTCTCCTATTTCTTGTCTCTGTTTTACATTTTATCATGTTATTTGAGGTCAGCCATCACTGTCCTATCTTTATGTCTTTAGACCCTAGCACACACTTTGGCTGGTTGAATAAATGGTAAACAACAAGCGACTGCTTCAATCCTGTCTATCTATTACTGTGAAGAGATCCTACAGTCTTTGCATAATACTTGTATTATTCATCCTATGAAATGCTAATATCACATTAGCTAAGTTCCTAGCACTGTAGCAAAAGGCTAATGAACATTTGTGGGTTTAATAATTAACAGTAAGCATTTATGCTATTTGAGTTTTAAACTTTATAATCTCTATAAAGAACATTTTCATGGATCCATAACATCATGATATGTTGTAGTAACAAGTTGACTTATTACCTGATATCAGCTATTTTCAGACACGTTCACTGATTATCACATGTATGTTTTCTTCAAGTATTTGACCAGGATAGATATGGTGATTTTTTTTTTTTTAACAAATAAAAAGGGGCATTTTCATTTTTTTTTCCCATACAGACCATAGATAAAATTCTGAAGTATATTGACGATGATTGCTATGAAACCCAGTGCCAAATCCAGATTCCACTGCGCGCTCTGCGTCATAAATACTGTGCTTCAGCAATGTCCCCACTGAGTGCTAACTACTGTGTTTCAACAGAAGGAGTCTCAGACGTCTGGTCAGTTACAACTGAAATGTCCCCAGAATCTTGTATTGCCATTTGCAGTGCTAATGGTAACAGCGTTGAAAGTAAGTTCTTGCCATTTTTTCCTAAATTTAGGGAGTAACAACTAAAATAGGGTAATATGAAAAGAGACAGTTTGTCATTTCAATAAATTTCTACTTTTAAAAAAATATTTAGTGGTTCCATTCCTCAGAGAAGTTCAAGATTAAAAATGGCCATTTCCTTAAAAAAAAAAAAAAGGCCATTTCTTAAACATTAAAAGATACAAAACAATGAATTTATAAAGCTGCACAGTGACCCTTTGACCCATAGAAGAAAGAAAACAAACATGTAAAAAAGCTGTGTGCATAAATGTCCACATTTCAGGATTATACAGAATAGTAAAAGTCAAATGTAAGTTTAAAAGCTAAATAACAGGAATGTTCATTAATTAAACTTACGTGAAATGTAAATGGGACAAGGACTGGAAATTATTTCTCAAAAATAATTGTAGATTAGCAATTAATGAATTATGGGTCATTTTTATAACGTTGCAAATTATTTTTACTTCAGGGCCTCCCCTATGGCTTATGGGCTAAATCTCAATGCTGTCACCATGACAGCCAACATTCAAACCCTGGCCAGGGAGCAACCCACATGGCCCAGCAGACCTCTCCTCTCACGCCCGCTGCTCCCCTCAGCAGTGTATTTCAGTAGATCCACCTGCTCTGCTCCCCGCTCTGTCTCTGGTGAATCCTCTCACCAGAGGATTCTCTCACCACCTCTGGCCTACACCCCAGTTTTTCTACATAAAAATAAACAAAATCTTAAAAAAGAGAGAGATGTGTATTTGATCATCTTTTCTTTGAGTAGGGAGATAATAGAACTTTAAAACTGGCATTCCCCAGGGGTAGGTACCCTAACAAAAATTTGGACCTTTCTTTATAGTTATGAAATTTAAATACTCATTATAGATAATTTATAAAATAAAGCAAAAGAAGGCTAAATTATATATAGTGTGTCTAAGTACAAATACTCCAGATAGTTATTCTTTAGCATTTTCCCCCCATCCTATGTTTCTCTGTGTCTACATAGCCATGATAATATTTGTATAGCGTATGTAATTTTGTGTTCAGATTTAAGTGTATATTATATTGTCTGCATTTTATTTTACATACGTTCTCAATATTTTTCAGTATCTGCAGTGTTTTGTCATGTAGCTGTATTCTATTTGGTGAATTTTTTTACTTTTAAATTATTTTCAGATTTTCTCAACAGATGCTTTGATGACTGTGTTTGTGAATGTGTGTGAGAGTGTGTGTGTGTGTGTTCCAATTGCTAGGATATTTTTAGAATATATTTCCTAGGTTACAAAAAATACATGAAACTTATATGATACAAATATCTTTTTGAAGAATAAAAATCTAGGTTGAAGAATCAGACCAAACACCTAAAATTTAATACTAGTAGTAGCTTTTAGGCCATTACAGCGGGGTTTCAAATAGGTGACTTAAAACAATGCAGTGTGTCTTATGTCAATTTGCAATATGCTGTTTTGAAAAATAAAACCCCAGGTAATGTACAATAATTGAAAAAATGCCAGTGCTCCAGATTCTTTCTTTTTGAGTGCCTGAATTATAAATTGGGCTGATACTGTGGCCACTCGGTGGCACTGCTGCGATTGATAAGCAGCATTCCCTGCCTCCCTGTACCGTGATTTCTAACACAGTGCTGGGTTTAGTTATGTGATTATTTTATATTTGACTATTACAATAATTTAACTTGTTTCATATCCTGTAGCAGGTGTGAAGCAAACATTCATTTAGTTAGTAGTGTCAAGGGTGGAAAAGATTCCCATACCCACAGAGGAGCATAGTATGTCTGCTAGCCCACATTCCAGCTGGGTTGTCACCTTATTTCCTGGACCAAATAAAGTCTGGCAAGTCTGGAAGTCTTGGGAAGAGTCTTAACCACAGTTTCCTGGACTGGAAAAGAGGGAGGGAGAAGTTCTAACTAGCCCTGGGAAGAGTGATGGGAACAAGGTATACATAATGAAGAGGGACCCGCCCCACCCAAAAAGGAAAAATTCTTAAAAACCCCACTGTTATTGCTGCTCAGGGCAGCAATCCTGCTTTCCTGAGACTGCCCCCTCCCACAGTGTGCAGTCCTGTGGCTTCCCAACAAACACTTCATTCTGGTGCTTCGTGACATTCTTTTCTTGAGAGACACCAAAGACCTTCAGGTATCACAGTCCTCAACAGAAGCTTCCAGAATTACTCTTCCAAAGAAATAACTTTACAACAGAAGTAAAGATAATAGAATGCCTTGAAAGAGTACTATTAATTCGGAAGAAAGGACTATGGGAAAAGATACCGAAGACTGTGCACTGAAAATAAAAGGCAGCATTACCCCAAAATACACAAAATTCTTCTACCTTTTTAACAGAAAAAGGTGAAACTGGGAAAATTAGCCCCCTATATTGGGACTATAATTGTCAGGAAAAGGCCGTTTTAGCCACATCTTGTCATGGCAGTGTAGTTACAGAAAACTTAGAATTGCAAAACTGAAGAATCATACTGATGTCTAAATTTTTACTCATCTTGCCTAAATTCTGTGTTAGTGTTCTTTAAAACTGACCATGTTAATTACCCAGTGTGTAACTATGATAAAGAATAGTGCTAAAACTTCTTATTTACTTAATGGGTATAGCAATAGTTATTATCTTAATTCTGATTTGCATTTTTTTTTACCTTTGTAGATACTATTTGGATTCCAATTTGTGCTGTTATCCTCTTCTTTTTAATACTTATCCTGGTATGTGGATGTTATCGCCTTAAGAAGAGTCATTCATTAAGGAGAGAAAGCGTCAGTTTACCCAAATCCTTGGTAATGTATCTAAATATTTTTCTTTAGTTATACATGCTAAAATAGTTTGAACCTTTTTGATAGTCCCTTAAGTTTTATTGTTAAAGTAGAATGATGTTCAGCAGCGTGTCAGCTACCATAATCTCTTAATCTACCACCCATAAAAAAAAAAAAAACACAAATTTTTTTACTACCCGCTACTTTTTTATGCATGAAGCAAAACATACAAATCTATCAAGGAGCGCAGACAAGTCTGACGGGATAAAAAATAAGTATTCAATGGGTGTACAGTGTGATCAATTCAAAGATAGACGTTTACACACATGCTGGTGATGTCTATGTCTACCTTTGGGGGTTGGGAGTTAGTCATGTCTTTTCCAGAAGCACTGATGCCCGGGCACTCTGAAGGGACAGAAAGCAGTTTATCCAGATACTGAGGGACAGTATGTACTAAGGCCCAGTGACAGGAAAACATAACTTTTAAAGATTACAAATACAGAGACTCTTCATTCTGGTTGGCTGTAAAGGAGAGATGACCAATGATGAGACTAAGCTACAAGTTTGCCATTTTAGTGTCTGACATTTAAATGCCTTTCTATGATGAAAGGAACATTTAAAGGTAACAGATAACTATTTGATTCAAATATGATACGAATAATATCTGATATGCAAAGGGCACGTGTAAGTTTTTTATAAAAACACTATCGTGAAGTAGGTAACAGCTATCAACAGTAGACAATTCACACATGTAATATAATATCCTTACTTGTAATTAAGCATAAAGCAACTTTACAGTATGCCATTTCACATCTCTAAGAGAAGTAAAAAACCTGAACAAAAAATAGACCTGAATATCCAGCAATACCAGTAGTAGTAAAATTAGTATGTGCTAGTAAAAAGTAATGTGGCCCTGGTGGCATGACAGGCATGTCATGATATATACAGTGTAGCAGTGCCACAGACATATCACAACCTTTGGCTTTGTATTATTATTAAGAATGCTAAAAAAATTTCCATTAACAGGTGTATAGAAATACTCATTTTAACATGTCCTATAAATAGTAAAAATCAAAAATATCTTAACATCTATTGAGAAATTATTTAATCACAAGGATTAAAAACTACATGAGCCAATGAAAATTACAATTATGAAGACAAATATTGAAAATACTGTATAAAATAAATAGATGTACTCCCATCACAAATGTAATAACATAAGGACACATGGAAGGTAGTGCACAGAAAGCAATGAGGGTTGCTTAAATGGTGGGTGACTTTTTTAAAATTCTAAAAACTGGGCCTCCCTGGTGGTACAGGCAGTTGAGCACAGTGCTGTGAAGCTGTCTGCAGCCTCTGCAGTGCCTGTTCAATCCCCGCCAGACGCGGAGCAACCCAAATGGGACGGCAGATCTCTCCTGTCTCGCCCACTGCTCCCCTCAGCAGTGTATTTCAGTCATTCTGCCTGTTGTTTTCCCTGCTGTGTCTCTGGTGAATCTTCTCACCCTCCCGAGCATCTGGCCTGTCCCCTGGTATAAATATTTATTGTATAAATAAAATAAATCTTTTAAAAAAAAGTCAATTAAAAAAAATCCTAAAAACTTATTTTTAATCTTAACATAGTACATTGTCATTAAAAAGAAAGAAAAGGCAACCACCAGGTTCTATTATATGCTGTTATTTTAAATATGCTATTCGTGGTATATTTAGGTTACACCTTTCTTTTTTGAGGATAGTTTAATAATTTTTTTTTATCATTGATTTCTCTTCCCTTAGATGTCTGTGGTTAAAATGGCCTCTTCAGAAGCAAAACCTGAGTCGAAGTATATATCACCCATTACCTACCAGCCAGTTGACATAGAAAATGAGAAGGTGATCTCGGAAGAGCCGTTGTCTTCTCTGTCAGCAACTTCAGGTCATACGGAAGATAATCTCGGCAAAGTAGAAGACAGAGAGCTTTTTGATGTAAAAGAAGTGGTGGCGTCAGAAATACATGTGTCTGACACGGCGCCTGATAGCCCTCTGACCGCAGTGAAGAGAGAGAATTCTTCGCATTCAGGAAGCAATCAGTCTGAACTCTGTAGCGTCACTTTAAATTCTTACCACTCCAGAAATGGTTCTGATAGTGGCCTCGTGGAATCAGACAGCTTCTTATCTGACTCAGAATTTCCTCCAAATAATAAAAGTGAAATAAAGACAGAAGGACAAGAGTCCACGATGCTGAGAAACACTACCACTTCCTTTGGTTATGATAAACCGCACGTGCTGGTGGATCTGATTGTGGATGATGATGGTGGGAAAGAGTCCCTGATTGGTTATAGACTCACGGCAGATTCCAGAGAGTTCTCGTAAGATCAACCAAGATGCACCAACTTGGAAGCATCCTGAGCAGTTTTTCTGCCTTGATTTCATGAAATCTTGTGATTTCAGAAACTGTATCATTGATATTAGCCAAATGCAGTATCTTGGTTTAGTTAAAATTCAGAAGAGCCTGTTTGACACTGTCATATTTCATCGGCAAACTGCAGACTATTTGAAAAAACAAACCAAGCATTGTCGCACATGAGTCCTATGCAGATGGCTTAGCATTAAAGGTGAACACCCTCTCATAACCTGCTTCATGTGATAGGTGGTGATACCTTGGTCTCCCGTCTAACCACTTCAGGATTTTCTTCTTTTTCTGTGCCTTAGTTGTTGGGTTTTGTTTTTTCTTTTCGGAAGTTTACATATTAGTATTTTAAATGCTTTCAGGCAAAATCTGAAATCAAATTTAAACTAATAGAATTAATAGACTTTCTACCTGTATATTTTTATGGAACATTATGGTTAAGTTTTTTAAAATAAATCATTTTTTAAAACTCATCTTTGTGTTAAGTTTTTCAAGCATTTAGGTATACTAGAATATTTTTATACATTTGCTGTTTCTATGCATTTGTGAGGCAGTTATTTTCAGATTATTCATATTTAATCTTTAAAACATCTTTCCCTCTACATTCTGGGTACTTTCTACTAGTGTCTGTTAGCCACTTGCTACTACTACTACCAATTGGAAATGAATCAATCAAAAAAACAAGTGTTTAATTATTAAACTCTTTAAATTTGTGTCTCATTTCTTCTTTACAACACTCTGGAAGGAGGAATTGCTACCCCTACTTAAAATGAACAAACCATGATTCAGCAAGTTTAGTAACTTACCCAGTAAGTGATGAGTGAGGAGTCTCCCATGCTCTTTCCAGTAAATCTCAGCTGTCTGCTAGTGGCTATTAACATGTTTGGTGGTAGAACTATCTTAAGAGTGTAGAATGTTTTCTGGGATGTTTAAACTGTTAAATTATCTCCATAGAAATATTTTAAAGGTAGATAAAACTAAAAAGTGGAGGGATTAAGTAGGAAGGGGATGGTAAAGCCAAGGAGAGCTATCTGGTAATGGTCTATGCCAACAAGATTGCTGGGTTGTGTTGAGTTCATTAAAGATGAATGCTTAGGTTTGGAGGATACCTTGAGAGTCTCTGGAAAGCCCTATAAACTGGGTACCAAGGAGTATATAAAAACTAACATTGGGTCCTTCTTACATCACCAGGCACTAAGCTGAGGGCCTCCTTTGTTCTCCGTCATTACCTAAACCCCATATTACCTGTATTTTATAAGTGAAGGAACTGAGGCTTGGATAGAGTGACTTCCATCTTGTCACAGAGCTGGTCAGTGCAAAACCATTGTTTTCAAAATGAAAGTGGCCAGGAGATTGCCAGACCAGAACTCTAGGATGGAGAGGGCCTGATAGCACCATTGGGTGGAGGGTTAACTTGGCTCTCTGCTGCACTGGTAAGAGATTAAGAATGCCATGTTGCTCACAATGGATAGGATGAAGTGAGCCTGAGCAACAGGAGTCACTGACATTAATCCAACCTGAATTACCGATCGTGGCTAGAAAAGGGACTCTACAGTCAAAATCAAAAAGATGAATCAATTTCAAATGACAATGTGATCTGAGAAATGTCTTCTTTCAATCGGCATTTATTCAGCACCCACTAATAGCCAAGCACACATTTTTGGTTCCTCATCCTAAGTATGTTTAGGGTAGTGGTTAATTCAGAGTAGAATTTTGGAGGTAGACCTTTGAGTTAGAATCTCCAACTCTGCTAATCACCAAGTGATTTGGAGCAAGTTATTTCACTTGTCTGCCTCAGCTTACTATGAAGAAGGCATAATAGTACAGTTGACCTTTGAACAATGCAAGGGTAAGGGCACCAGGCCCCATGTAATTGAAAATCTATGTTTTGACTCCCCAAAACCTAATAGCCAGCTGTTGACCAGAAGCCTTCTGGGACAACATAAGCAGTCCATTAACATAGTTTGCATGCTATATGTATTATATGCTATTCAATAAAGTTAGAAGATGTTACAAACTTTTTTTTTTTTTTATAGAGGCATGCTTTATTTATTTGTTTGCTGGTTTGTTTGTTTTTTTGTTTATACATGCACTGGGTACAGTCAGAAGCGCGGGAGGGTGAGAGAATTCACCAGAGCCAGAGCGGGGAGCAGAGCAGGCAGAAGGACCGAAGTACACTGCTGAGGGGAGCAGCGGGCGGCAGGAGAAGTCTGCACGCCATGTGGGACCCTCCTCCGGTGGCCGGGGAGCAGCCGGGGATCGAACCGGCGCCGCAGAGGCCGCGGGCAGCTTCGCAACCCAGCGCTCAACCGCTGCGCCACCGGGGAGGCCCTGTTACAAACATTTTAAGGAGAAAAGTACATTTACACAACTACACTGTATCAGTACCCTACGTTCACAAGAAAGTCTACTTCTAAGTGAACCTACAAAGGTGAAGTCCATACAGTTCAAGGGTCACTATACTTAGAACACAGTGTGGCTATAAGATAATCTCACAGTGCCTTAGCGCAGCACTTAACCTAGGGCATGCATTTAAAAATTAGTACCATAAGTATGGGAAGGAAACTACAATTACATAATCAAATTCTTAATTACCCAGTGACAATTGTAACAGGAAAAGCACAGGGTGTAACCTGAGCATAAGACGGGAGCTAGCCGAGATCAAGTTAGCCTCTTGAGAAATTAGCACTTCAAGATAAATCAGGTGGTAGGTGCAATGAATTGGAAACTTACAAAACTAAGGGTCAATAAATAAAGGATCTTGAGCTGCAAAACTGCCTTAATGTATATGAAGATATTATTTTTGTTTCAGCTACTTCCTCTTCCATTTCAACCTGTTCTTCCATCCTCACAGTTCAGCAGTACCATGGCATAGAGTCAAGATTCATTCCAGTAAGTGTTGCCTCTTCTAGGCAGGCTTTTTTTTTTTTTTTAAGATTATTTATGCATACAAGAGCGGGGGTACAGGCCAGAGATGCAAGGGGTGAGAGGATTCACCAGAGACAGAGTGGAACAGAACAGGCAGACTGACTGAAATACACAGCTGAGGTGAGCAGTGGGCGAGACAGGGGAGGTCTTTCTCGCCATGTGTGTTGCTCCCTGGCTGGCCAGGGGATCGAACTCGTGCTGCAGTGGCTGCAGACAGCTTCATAGGTTGTGTCTTAACCCCTTGCACCACCAGGGAAGCCCCTAGACAGGCTTTTAAACAGACTTGTTTTACATTGACCCAGACAAGAAACGGTTGAAATAGAGGGCTTATAACTCACACATCCTCTGTTCCCAGCCCAGTGACCTCAATCTTGATATTTAATTATTACTCATTTTAGATTTTCTCTATTTAAAACAGAATGATAATGTATCTTTCTGTGATTCCAGAAAATTTGAAAACTTTTGCAGAATTGCAGAAATTCTTGCAAGCCAGAACTGAGTCAATAAAAATTATGGAATGAAGGTATATGGGATTATACTCAGATGATAAGAATCTAGACAGCTAGAAAACAAATAAAGCCAGTTTTTATTTTTAAGGTCCTGTTCTACATCCCTGTTACACCCTCCTAAATTCAGTGAATTGATTTTACCTCAACAATTCTACCTGTATCACACCATCTACAGAACTGCTCATTCCCGTCATTTCCATGGTTCTCAAGTAGGGTTAGCATGGAGCCATATATAACTCACTCTTTAGAGCTGCAGTGTTCCTCCCCTTCCTCACAGCAGGATTCCTGCCAGATTTCTGCTTGAATGTTTGGGAAACAATGACAGCTATCACAGCTCACCAAACCTGGAGGGAGAGCTAATATATCAATACTGCTACAAGCCAACGTTTGCTCAGTGTCTCTTATTGCACCTGCTTTCTACCTAGTAAGACAGACATTCTATATTATTTTCTAGTGAGGAAGCCAAGGCACAGGAAGCTTTTTAAGTAAACTAGGTACATCTTGCGAGTACCAAATAGAGCTCAGAATGCACCTAAAAGAAGGAGGCTGGAAGGGCGGGGCCTTGTGGGGCGGGGGAAGGGAAGGCAGCATCTCAGTGCTAAGGAGTCAGCTAGGAGCTGAGACATGGGACCTGGAACCCACATGGCCAAGGGCAGGGACCTTGACCAAAGTCTGTCTTTTTGGCTGAAGGAAGGACATGAATAAAAAAAAGTTAGGCACCCTCTATAGTATTAATGTGCAGCCCCTGCTTTGGGGATTATGGCATGGGTTAGCAGGTTTTGGTAGAGCATAGAGACTCCCAAAATCAAATGAACTTAGCAGGTGCTCTGGGTTTGGGCATTTGAGAAGGAGAAGAAATGGCATCCTGTGGGCATTTAAGTATCAGAATGGGGTCCTCACTGCAAATGGGTGAAGTTCAGTGAAGTGTGTTTTGAGGCATTTGAATTCAGGTTTCGCCTCTCCCCAAAGTTCAGACTTTTGCGTTGTGGTCTCATGTCTGTAGCTTCCTGTATACCAAGGAGACAATAAACCTTCCACTTGTTTTTGAATAGAAATCATGCTTAACATTGACAACCTGACAGCCACACCCAGAAATAACCTTGTGAAGCCAGAAATACCCTTTAATAAGTTACTTGTGGTAGTTACTCATCATGCTAGCGTAAAAGAGTAATTTAAAATATAAAAATTACTCTAAAATATAAAAATCATCTTCCTTACTCTGAGGTTCATGAGAATTTTTAAGTTTTGTTAGGAAGTTCAGTGTGCATCTTGTAGGACTGATACTATACAAGCAATTTTCAGGTCGTGTTTTATCTTTGTTCATGAATAATAAATTAACCGTAATCTATCTCTGCCCTTCCACTGCCAGAAAGAAAAGCAATAATAGAGGGGATTTCCAAATTGAGATGCTTGTATATGTCAGCATCTTTTTTCTTCTCTTAAATCTTAAAAAAAACAACAGTGAGAATTTAAATTACAAAGCCTTCTACTTAGAGATTTTGTTTTTAATTCTTTCTTTAAAAAAACTTTGGGTTAAACTACCATGAGATACCATCTTACACCAGTGAGAATGGCACATATTAAAAAACTAGCAACAACAAATGTTGGTGAGGGTGTGGAGAAAAAGGAACTCTTCTGCACTGCTGGTGGGAGTGCAAACTGGTCCAAACACTATGGAGAGCTGTGTGGAGATTTCTGGACCTACTAAACATAGAGCTTCCATATGACCCAGCAATTCCACTCCTAGGTATTTACCCAAAGGACACAGAAACATCAATTCCAAAGAACACCTGCACCCTTATGTTTATAGCAGCACTATTTACAATAGCCAAGCTTTGGAAACAGCCCAAATGCCCAAAAATAGATGACTGGATCAAGAAGATGTGGTACATATATACCATGGAATATTACTCAGCATTCAAAAAAGATAAACACATGCCATTTGCAGCAACATGGATGGCGCTGGAAGGGATCATGCTCAGCGAAATAAGCCAAAAAGAAAAAGAAAAATACCGGATGGTCTCACTCATAGCAGGAATCTAGAAAACTTAAATAAGGGACCAGGAAAATGAATAACTATAAGAAAGTGAAAATCAAAATCAACAAAAAACTATGAAACAGAGACACTTTTTGGGGGGTGGGGGGTGGGAGGGGAGGGATTGGGGTCAGAATGGGGGGTTGCAGTTGTATGGGGCATATAAAAATAAAATTTATTATTAAAAAAAAACTTTGGGTTAGATAAAGAAGTCTACATTAAAGAATAGTTAAAGGAAAAAATATAATGAAAATATTCCATTTCAGAGCCAAAGGAGAATCTAAGGAATTGATGACAGCATTTTATTGTTCAAAGAGTCATATTATTTAATGAGCTATAAATGAAGTAATATACGTGAAATATAAAATGGGGGGGCTCAATGGTGGTGCAAAGGTTTAAGTCTCAGCACTTTGAAGCTATCAGCATGAGTTCGATCCGCGACCAGCACAGCAGACCTCTCCTGACCGGCCCAAGTTTCCCCTCAACAGTGTATTTCAGTCAATCCGCCTGTTCTGCTCCCCACTCTGTCTCTGGTGAATCTTCTCACCCCGCCTCCCACCCCCATGGCACCTCCGGCCTACACCCCAGCTCTTGTATGCATAAATAAATAAAATAAATCTTTTTAAAAAATGAACTCACCAATGGCAAAGCACAAGCCCATTTGGGGAGGGAAATAGATTAGGCAGCACCCAGTGGACTTACTGGACACAGTGATAAGGGTGGTATCCCGGGGGAAGGCCTGAAGAGGGCTTTCCAGAACTGAACAACCAGACAATCTGACCTTGGGTAGAAAGACTCTTTAAAAGCATTAAAAAGGCATCTGGACACCAAGCAAGTCACAGATGCATCTCCATACTAATTCATTCTTTGAAGCGCTGCCACTCAATTCAGGCATAGCAGGAAGCGCCCTGCAACTCTGAGGAGGTGGAATCTGAGGCCCTTTACTACCTAGACCTGACTGAGGACAGATGGTGGCTCCATGAGGACCAGTGCTGCCATCTTGGTCCTTCCTGCTTCCCTAGTATGGTGTCTGGCTTACAAAACATGCCCAATAAACATTTGTTTGAGTTGATATACAAATAAGCAGATGAACCACCAAATCTGACATCATTCTATCCTTTTATGGAATAAATATTATAAGTGAAGAACAACACTGAGTGACTTTTATAAATGACCTCAGAGCCTGAGTTCAACCAGATCTGATTTTATCTCTTGCTTTTTCACTACACATTTAAGACCCTGCCATGTTCTCTTAGCCTCTCTCTGACTCAGTTTCTTCAGCTGTAATATCAGGATAATAATACTGATGCTTGAGGCTTGTTGTTAGGGTTAACAAAAGCAATGCACAAAAAGAGCTGAATTCATGCTCCAAAATGATTAGATCTTACTATCAACACAAAAATGGTATTAAAAGTTACCAGAACGAGTTTTATAAGGATGACATCTTTTTTTGTGTGTGTGTGGGACCCTCGCCGGCTGCCGGGGAACCAACCGGCTCTGCAGAGGCTGCGGGCAGCCTCACAACCCAGCGCTCAACCGCTGCACCACCAGGGGAGGCCCAAGGATGAGATTTTATAGATAAAATTTTTAAATCTTCTTTTTGTTATGAAAAATTTTAAATATATATCAAAGTAAAGTGTAATGAACTTCCATATACTCAATACTGTTTCAACAATTATCAGTTTAAGAAAATTAACAAAGAATCATGGTAATGACCTGATTATCTAGTTTGATCAGATTTCAAGGACTGTGTGAAAAAAAATCTCAGATAGCTTAAAATGATTGTTTTCCATTGTTTATCCTTTTAATGAAGTATTTGGTTGTACAGGCTCAAAATTGTTATCAGGTCCTGGAAACTAAAAATGGGAATGGAAAACCCTTTTCACGAAGATGGCTCCGAAAGCAAAGAAGGAAGCCCCCGCCCCTCCCAAAGCCGAGGCCAAGGCAAAAGCTTTGAAGGCCAAGAAAGCAGTGCTGAAAGGCGTCCACAGCCATAAGATAAAGCAGATCCGCACTTCACCCACTTTTCGGAGGCCCAAGACATTACGACTCCAAAGGCAACCCAAATATCCACGGAAGAGCGCTCCCAGGAGAAACAAGCTTGACCACTATGCCATCATCAAGTTCCCTCTTACCACTGAGTCAGCCATGAAGAAAACAGAAGACAACAACACACTTGTGTTCATTGTGGATGTCAAGGCCATCAAGCACCAGATCAAACTGGCTGTGAAGAAGCTCTATGACATTGATGTGACAAAGGTCAATACCCTGATCAGACCTGATGGAGAAAAGAAGGCCTATGTTCGACTGGCTCCTGACTATGATGCTTCGGATGTTGCCAACAAAATTGGGATCATCTAAACTGATTCCAGCTGGCTAATTCTAAATACAATTTTTCACCATAAAAAAAAAAAATGGGAATGGAAAAAAAGAGGCATTAATTGAACAGGACCCGTGACCCAAGAGTATGACGGGGAGCCCTGTGGAGAGCTGGGGGGCATGGAAGGTGTGAGGGACACCAGCAAGGTGAGACAGAGAGCTTCCAAGAAGAGAGGAAGAAACAACAGAGACACCCCCCCCCCAACCTCAACTCTCCTCCCCTCTTGCTTGAACCACCACCAGGGGCCCTGATAGTTGCAAGTGTCTAGCACATCACTCAGAATCATCTGCCAGCTAAGTCCTTGTGGCTGGCAGCCGCTCTACCTCCTGGGGCCAGATTCACTTAAGTTGTTTCATTCACTCTCTTGCCAAGCCCGCCTTGCCCTCCAGTCTCTCAATCTGGGTGTTTTGCCTTTTCATAGCTAACAAACTCTTGGGTTCAGCGAAAATCAAACACCACAGCAACACACCTCTTTTAACTCCTCAAAAACAACAAAACAGGGACCTTCCTAGTGGTGCCCTTGCACAACCTATGAAGCTATCCACAGCCATTGCAGCACGAGTTCAATCCACAGCCAGGGAGCTGCCCACATGGTGCAGCAGACCTCTCCTGACTTGCCTGCTGCTCCCCTCAGCAGTGTGTTTCTGTCAGTCTGCCTGTTCTGTTCCCCACTCTGTCTCTGGTGGATCCTCTTAACCCCCCCCACACACACCTCTTCCCTGTACCCTAGTTCTTGTATGCACAAATAAATAAATCTTAAAAAAAAAAAAAAAACCCAATGTGTTGACAAGTAAAAACCACTGTCACGCAGAGAGGGGATTTCTTCTATTTCCCTGCCAGCCCACACTGAGCTCTCTCTGAAGGATCACAGGTCGAGCAGGCGCGCGCAGCCATGGTGCCCTCTCGTCGCTTGCTAGTCTTCCTCATCACTCTCAACCTGACTGGCGTTCTAGGTAAGTGCTTCGTTTCTTTTAAACTGTTGACAGCTTTGCCAGCTTAATCCGCTGAAGGGATCTTCAGAAATAACACTAGTGCTTTTCTGGCTTTGTAAAAGTTTCAGCTTTCTTCTCTCACTAAAGAATCATAAAAGACTCATATTTCCTATGTGCAGCATGAATACCTCCTTGGGGGATTTAAAGAGTAACTACTAAATAAGGTGCAAGAAACTTCATACAAGACCAACACATCCATCTGTCTGTCTTAGTGTTTCTTTTGCCTTCAAAGCATACTTGACATCGTCGGAGCACCCTTCAAGGCCTGGATTTCAGCTCTGCCATTTACTATCTAGGCAGCTTGTACAATTGACTTAACCCCCTCCCTCCCCGTGTCTCAATTGCTTTATCTGTAAGATGGAGATTGTAGGTCATGGTAAGGATTAAATGAGTTAATTATATGCAACTGCTTAGAGCAGTGTCTGAGACAGAATTGAGACCATAAAATGTGAGAATTTGCTATTGGTGTTCCCAAATAACTCTTCAAAAGCACAGTGTATCTTATTGCACCAACAAATCTCCGGGCAAGGCCATTAGAATCCCCATTTAATAGATGGACACCTCACAGTGTAAGTGGCTCAAGTAGTGTTTCCAAGATTATCAGTTGCCAATTGACTGATAACATATACATTCAAGACTCTGTCTCCCAGAAATGTGAGTTTGAGTAGACTGTGCCTTTGGTCCTTGGTGGCACCAAGGGCTCAATTAGCAAAATGTGGCAGGAATTCAAGTGTTACAAAAATGATCTTGGCTTTGCCTTTTGTTAGGTCTGTAACTTTGGGTAAAATCTGCAACTTCTTGAAGCTTTAGTTTCCTCACCTGTACGTAATAATAAAAATACCCACCTTATTTGGTGGTTGTAAGAATGAAATAAGATATAACTATTTGAGGGCCTCCCTGGGGGCGCAGCAGGTGGAACATAGTGCTGTGAGGCTGTCTGCTGCCTCTGCAGCACTGGTTCAATTCCCAGCTTGCCCAGGAGATAACCTCATGGCACAACAGACCTCTCCTGTTTCTCCTGCTGCTCTCCTCAGCAGTGTTTTCGGTCCGTCTGCCTACTCTGTTCCCTGCTCTGTCTCTGGTGAGTCCTATCACCCTAATGCACCTCTGGCCTGTACCCCAGTTCTTTTTTTTTTAAGATTTATTTATTTATTTATACAAGAACCAGGGTACAGGCCTTATTCAAGGGAGGGTGAGAGGATTCACCAGAGACAGAGCGGGGAACAGAACAGGCAGACTGATGAAGTACACTGCTGAGGGAGCAGCAGGCGTGACAGGAGAGGTCTGCCACGCCATGTGGGACCCTTGCTGGCCGCGGGGGATAGACCTGGTGCTGCAGAGGCTTCGGACAGCTTCACAAAGCTGCACTCAACCACCTGCACCACCAGGGAAGGCCCACCCCAGTTCTTATATAAACAAATGAAAATAAATCTTAAAAAAAAGATGTAACAGGCCTCCCCTGGTGGCGCAGGCGATTGAGTGCAGCTCTATGAAGCTGTCCACAGACTCTGCAGTGCTGGGTCAATCCCTGCCTGCCGGCGAGGGTCCCACATGGCACGGCAGACCTCTCCTCTCTGGCCCGCTGCTCCCCTCAGCAGTGTATTTCATCAGTCTGCCTGTTCTGCTCCCCACTGTCTCTGGTGAATCCTTTCACCCTCCGGCACATCTGGCCTGTACCCCGGTTCTTGTACAAATAAATAAATAAATAAACAAACAAATAAACAAACAACTAAATCTTTTTTAAAAAGGTAAATAAAACACCAAAATATTTTTTTTAAAAAAATGTAACTATTTGAGCACAGTGCCTGATACATGTTTAATGTTCAGATATGATCAGTGTTCAATGAATAGCAGCCGGAGACAGGAGGAGGGAGAGAAGGAGAAGGAATAGCCTTAACCTCTAATTGTTTTGTTTTGTCTATTGGCTCCTCTGTGGTAGGTGAGAGGCAGGTTCTGGAATCAGACTGCCTGAGTACAAAATCCGCTTCACCATTCGCTATTGAGCAAATTCCTTCATTTCTCCAAGATTTAGGTTTTTTTAGCCTGAAAGAGAAAGAGAGCGGTGGTATCATTTTTTCATAAACGAACAGGCAGATTAAATGAATTCAAGGTGATGAAACTGCTCAGGATTTGGTAGAGAGTGATTTGCAATTGTATTTGATGGAGATAGCAGTGGTGGTGTTAAAATAAATAAATAAATAAAATCTATAGACATAAGGAGAATTTAGTCATGTAGTTTCAGGGTAGCAAATCACTGCCAGGCAGGGTCTTCAGGAAATTGCCTGTCTTCTCCTGGAATTTTTATATACTAAATACGATTGGTTAGGATAGCCAAATCGAAGGCAGAATAGACTTTTTCAAAGTCCACACCATACCACCATTGGATGCGCTGAAAGAGGTCCATAAAATTTTTAAAATATTCCAATAGCATTAGCACTAGAACATATACCTCGAATCTTTAGAGCTGAGATTGTGGTCTTAGGAGAATTTGCTTTCATCTCAATGATTTTCAAGCAAAAAATTTTAGTAGGTGGAGAAATCAGATGTGGTAATCCAGGGGACAATATCGAGAGACAAGGAAGGCAGTCAGAGACCTTGGGGTGGAACCACACCCAGGATGGTGGAGCAGGGGAAAGGAGACTCTGCTAAAGAGGGTGGGATGGTAGAAGATGAGGTCAAGGAAATGCAAAGGCTATGTCTCCTGACTCCTTCTGCCTAACTTCCTACTCCTTCTCAGAAACTTTGGACCTGCCAGAGAGGCAAAGTTTTATATCTGCTAGTCTTAAATTTTCATCTGGGACTTAAGCAAAGGGCAGATTAACAAGAGAGAAGCCTTTTATTAATACATGCAGTGCATATCACCGGAGAAAGCTAATCAAAGAACAACTCAAAGTGGTGGCTTAGATTTCTAACTTCTATAGCATCTTGAACAAAGAAAAATAAATTTCTAAAAAACTTGACAGGAGAAAGGAAAGCAATTTAGGTTCCCAAGGGCAGATAACTGTGGGAGGTTAATATATGGGAGGAAACAAATGGAGATGCCTCTGGTGCCATCTCTGGACTGAGCAGAGTCCTTCTCCAGTAAAAGGAGAGTTTATATCTTGCCTTTAGGCAGAAAGGGAGGTGGGAGGGAGAGTTTTCCCTGCATTTATTCCTCTTAATTGGCTTCAGCTCAAAATGATTTTTATGTCAAAGAGGCAAATTTTGGTGTGACATATTCTGGTTCTTTCTGGCTCTAGCATAACATTTTGTCAAACATATCTTGCCCCCATGGGATTAAATCCACGTGGGAATGGGCCACCCATGTTGCAGGGCTTGAGGAATCATAAGCTATGCCAATGTGAAAATAGCACCTTTCCTGCCAAGATTGTTCATGAATCCTTCTCAGGAATATTAGGCCCACTAGGTAGGAACTTGAGCAGTTTCCTCAGTAACATGGACCAGTTTATCCAGGCAAGGATGCTGGGGTTCTGAGCACCAGGATTCAGTCATTCAGCAGAGGGACAGCAAAGGGCTACCTCTGTGCAATAAAGCTAGGTTAGCTGAGAGAGCTGGAGGACCCTGAAGCAGGACCCAAAGATTGAGAAAGGAGGAGCCAACTGCCAGACTGAGCTCCTAGAGCCAATACTGACCTCAGGCAAAAGTCAGCCTCAGAGTAGTGGTCATGTAGGCTGCTTAGGAAGGTGGGCCAGTGGCCTTGGTGTGGGCCTTCACCTCAGTCATTACACGCCATCACCATCACCATCAGGGAAGGAAGGAAGAACAATATTTTATCAGTGGTATTTACCTTCTCTAGCTTGGGAATGGGGTGGGAGTTTATTACGTGTGTTCTTATCTGGAACACAATTGTATCAAAATCATCACAGAGAAGATCCAAAATGTTGGTTTCTGGGCTTCCCTTCCACATTCTGCACTTACAGCAACTACTTCAGGGAATCCCAAGACAGGTTTACATTGAAAACTCTTGCTAACAACAGTGTGCTCCTATTCCGTGTTTTTCCTTTTCTTATTTTAGACATGCAGCCAGCCCATGAGTCTCTGAAGCCACAGAGAGTGCATTTTCAGTCCCGAAATTTTTACAACATTTTGCACTGGCAGCCTGGGCAGGCCTGCTCCAGCAACGGCAGCCTCTATTTTGTGCAGTATAAAACGTAAGTAATTTGAACTAGAAAAAGCTGGAAGAGATGTTTACGGGATGTTTATGGGATTAACAGACCCGAGCTATTTTCATTTTCAGAAGGGTTGAGAAAATGCAGAAGTAGGGACAGTAGAGTCTGGCCCCCAACCCCAGCCTCCTCCCAAGGCTGCTTGGTAACACAAAATGCATGATGATGTGCAGTCTGTGGGGGAGATACATCACCCCTGGGAGACCCAGCACCTAGGTTTCTTAACAGAGCCTGGCGCATGTGGGCTTTTAATACCTGTGTCAAGAAAGCACTGGAAACAACTTGTTTAACAGTTAGTAGTATTGTAGAAATAAATTCTAGCCTTTTACCCAGGCAGGGGAAGAACAGGTGGTACTTTAGGAATGGTGATGTCAGGAGAAACTTTTTACTCATGCATGAGGTCCCAGACCTGAGTAGCTCTGTAAGTTCTGAGAATCGGTTTACAGACCAAGGGTTCCTTTTATACACAACGGTGTCTATATCTGTTACATTGATAGCATCGTTTTTTCATCAGGCACAACCATTTGCAGCAAAGTCCCCAGACAAGGGAGGCAAGGCAAAGAGGGAAAGATGCAGGCATTCGGGGATGGCCTTGGAAAGATAGACCAACTGGCTGGCTGCCGGACTTTGTAGATAAGAGTGCTGAGGCCCTGGCCATGAATCTTGAAAGGGGATAAAGCTGTAAATTATGTTAATTTAAATTATTGTTAATTATGCCTGCATTGGAGTGTTCATTGCACCTGGGCTGGAAGTTCTGCTGGAATCTTTATTATATTCATTTGCCCAATAATATATTTTCGCTTCAGTAGGTAGTCAAATAAGTTGACATCATTGATAGTTGACAAAGAAGTTGTGAAACACAAGAAGTGAGTGTATAAAATATATTTTCCACTTAAGATCATTATTTAGAGAGGGTTTCCTATTTCAAAAATTATTTTGAAAAATTAATGACTCCTGTAAGCCAGGACACACATTGCAACGCGTTGGTGCACGTCCCTCTCGTGCGAGCCTCACGCTGGTCCTGGTGGATTGTTGCCAGTACTCAGACATATTCGACTTTTTTCTGGATCAAGGCCTCCGGCCATAAGCTCTTGATTTGCAAATCACAGGCTTTCCCACTCATACATTTCCTGGTTTGTTTTTTTTCCAAATTATTTTTATTGAGGTAAAGTTGGTTTACATTGTTTCATCTACTTTGGGGGTTGTAAGTTGAAACCTCTGTAAATATAGGAGGCATTTCCTTCTTTTACATAGATTCAGAAGCAGCTTGAGCGTGAGACAGGAGATACTAGCTTAGCTTAATGGCTTATTAGAAATTCAGAAAATCAGATGATGCAATGGGCCAGAATAGCGATTTATTTTACTGATATATAACTGGTGAGGAAGTAAGGTATCAGTCTTCCTTTTGCTGTGTCACCTTCCCATTGTTTTAAGCTGAATCAACTTATATTGCCTCCTTGCCTCACTACCTTTTTTCCATGGATTTTTCTCACTCTCTCCCAACCTCTAATTGTAAAATTATACACTGCTGAGGGGAGCAGCAGGTGAAACAGGAGAGGTCTACTGTGCTATGTGGGTTAGCAGCCTGGCCAGAGTGCTGCAGTGGTTGGTGATAGCTTGATAGGGCTGTCTTTAATCCCTACACCATCAGGGAGGCCGGAAACCTCAGAAGCTTAAGAATGTCCCTGGTCTTACAAGGGGTTAAGACGCAAACTATGAAGCTATCCACAACCAGGGAGCTACCCACATGGCACAGCAGACCTCTCCTCACTCTCCCGCTTCTCCCCTCAGCAGTGTGTGTCAGTCAACTGCCTGTTCTGTTCTCCATTCTGTGTCTGGTGAATCCCCTCACCACCAACCCCCCCATGCCTCTGGCCTGTACCCCAGTTCTTGTATGCATAAATAAATAAATGTTAAAAATAAAAAAAGAATGTGAAGGGTTAGTACTCAAGAATGGAAATTGATCCAAATACCAGAAGACGAACTTCTCTGAGTGTTAAAAACCAAAAACACTTATGTTAGTGATACAGAAGGGGTCAAGCTTGAGGCTGTCTTTCAGCAAAATAGCACTTGGTTAACAAGAAGGAATTCTTTTAAAAGATAATTAAGAGCAAGGCCTCCCTGTTGAAGCAAGGGTTAAGTCTCAGCACTATAAAGCTATCAGCAGCCAACCTGCCTATTGTGCTCCCCACTCTATCTCTGCTGAATCCTCTCACCCTCCCCATACCTCTGGCCTACACCCCAGCTCTTGTACACATCAATTAGTAAATCTTTTTTAAAAAAAGATAATTAAGAGCAGCCATAAGCTTTTTCACTGGTGCTGATATTGGAAGAAAAATTCCAGTCTAAAAATTAAAAAAACTGAAGACTTCTTTGATGAAAAAAGAAACTGAGATCTTTGTCTTTTTTCTGTAGGTATGGAGAAGCAAAATGGAAAAATAAAGAGAATTGTTGGGCTACTCAAGACTTATTTTGTGACTTTACCAATGAAATGTCAAATATACAGGATGCTTATTATGCAAGGGTGATGACGAACTCAACTGGGATCAACTCAAGCTGGGCCATGACCAAGAGGTTCATCCCTTGGTGGGAAAGTGAGTTCCATTGAGTTTCTTCGTATTTGCTCTCCCTGTCCTTGAATAACCCTCATGGAACTTGGCCAACTCCCAGGTCCTATGATTTGTTGAGGTCTACACCATCATCTCATTTCATTTAATTCTTAGAACAACTGTTGGAAATGACTTTTCTACCCTCATTTTACAGTCAGGAAATCAAGGCACAGAGGTTTCATGTAACTTTGTCAATATTAAAAGCTAAGGTTTGCTCAGATCTGTATGAAACCTCTATATATGCCTTTTAGATTTTTAATTGTCATTTTTTTAAATGGATAATTAAATATTGGTTCATAATAGTCTGTAAGCCAACTTAAATATTTTGATATTGAAAAATTTCCCAAAATAAAATCCTAAGTAATGTCTTTTTGATTTAGTTCCTATGAGATTTTTTTTTCCCCCCAGAGAATCCTTAGAACACATTCATAAGATCTGTTCACCCTGTTAATAAAAAAGGGACATGACAATCTAGGCTAATTAAGCATATTGATTGCATGGAAGAGTCAAATAAGATATGATGCTAAACCTTACCATTTATGTATAGAAATATGTGATGTTAATGAGGGTATCCTAAAATTATATGAAATCCCTAAAAAAGTCTGATATGTGCTGTCATAATATTATTACTTGTTATTGTGGTTATCATTTTAAAATAGTTTATGCAGCAAAATTAAGTAAATTTTGTTTTTCAATTGCATTATAATCAGATCAGTAACTATGGCGCAGATTTAGCTATTTTCTAGCTTTAAGAAAAACTTGTTCTTTTTCTAAAGCTATTACCTGCTACAATTTGTAAATTATATCTTTGTGAACATAACTGAAACACTTTTCTTCCTATCTGAGGGCTTCAGAATTTGGATTTTATTAGTATGCTTATTTTATTGTAATATATTTATTTGCATAAATTCCATAAAAATCTTTTTTCTCGCTTTAATAGGACATTATTGGAAACATGATTACGTTGTCAAAGCTTTGACAAATGTGTTATATTTGAGAATGAGGAACATAAACTTAGATGTAATCAATAAAGATAGATCAGCCTAATGCCTTGCTTACAGAATTGCAGACAACCTAGCCATTGATGCTGAAATTTCAGGTTTTTAGGCCTGGTCTCCCAGCCAGGAATGGGTCCCAGGCTGCAGTGCAGCACTGAGTCTCAGCCACTAAATCACCATGGGCTGGTGTCTCACAAACCCAAACAGAAACTTCCAGTAACTTCTCTGGCGCTTAGGCAAGCAAGCGAGAAGAGGCAAATTTGTTTAGAGAAAGAAAAAGTTTATTGAGGAGAAAAGGAACATAAATAAAGTGGGACTCCCCGGCCTCCCAGGCCGGTGGAAACAGGCCAGGGAAGGGCAAAGGAACCAAAGTGGAGTTGTGCCTTAGGGAATATACACCTTCTTTCCCTAATTATGTAAAGCTCCACCAGTCTCTTTGTGATTGGTTAGATCTCGGTGGTCTCACTCACTGTCGAAAAGTCTCTGCCCAGCACTAAATCTCTGTGTCCCAGCCCTTATCTTTTTTCTTTATCGTGCTTGTCCAGGAATGTCCTGTTGCCCCTAGTCTTGGGGTGTTTAATTAGTTCCTTTTGGAATTTGTTCTCCTTATCTCTCCCTGACGCTCCTGAAGTCCCTACACTGCCCTTGAAGCTGCCTAATTATCCCTAACTTGCCCTAGGACTCACCAGGAGGGTAATAAACGTCACCTTATCAGGACTAGAACCCCAGGATATTTTGGGGACTGCAGGAGAAGGGAGATTTACACAAATCTACATGTGTTGCTGGGGAAGTCTAATGGTGGGATTTTAGCATGACTTCCAAACTTCGAGAAGCTATTAAAAGTTCAATCTGAGATGCCTTGTGAAAAGTTCCAGCAAAACAGATTTACAAGAGTCTATATGATTAATATTTATTTTTGCTGCACTTATGAAAATAGCTGGTGAAGTTTATTGAAACTGGACTTAATTCACAAGAAATTAATTTTACTGTGGTTATCTTTGGCAAAATTGGGGGTGATGGTGTTATAGGGCAGGAGGGCAACCCCGCTCTAAAATGGGTTGCCTGACTGGGTCCTCACCCATGTGCTTAAAAGGCACTTACACTGCAGACACACACAAAAGGTTAACAAAAGGTTTATTTACAAGGGAAGGGAATGAGGAAATGTACAACTCAGGGACAAAAGAGGGAGGTAAAGTCTTAAATGTGTCCTACCTATTCCACGGAACTGGAATCCCAATGGCACCCTGAGAGCTGGCGAAGACCCAAGAGTTGTGAAGCCAGGAGAGAGCCCCAAGGCTGCTGCTTAACAACACCCTCAGTTCCCAGCAACCCTCCCTTTGGTGATAATGGTATTTGTCATTTCCAGTGTCTTCATAGCTTTGGTCTGGAGTGGGGGTGGAGTCTACAAAGCCTGTTTGGAATTAGCTCAGGGCATCCTTCCCCCTAACAGTAGAAAATTATCTTCAAGGGGAGAAAAAATGTGAACTCAAGTTAGCTTTGCTGGAAAAAAATACAACATTGCTGCAGATCCTGGTCACTCAAAACAAGGAAATTTTGTGGGTTCAGAACAAAATGCAAAAAAAAAAAAAAAATTACCAGTATTATGTCAAAGAAAACAGTAAAAATCAGAGGTATTTCCAGGTCTGTTCAGTTCTGTGTAGGAAATTTTTACTCCCAACAGTTCCATCAATAGGAATCTGCTGAGGCCTTTTCTCTCTATTTTCTTCGGAAACAATTTCTGTACTATACAATATTGCAAGGCAACAATCACCATTGACAATTTACATACTATATATCAGGTGTTGAGAGTTTGTATATGTTTTAGAAAATCAATATGAACATTTCTGTACATGTCAAAGTGTTAATAATGGTAGTAATTTTTTTACTACTTATCTCAGAGTCTATTTTTGCATAACTTCCATAGGGATTTTGTCTGCTTAAACTAAAACAATTGGACATGAGTTTCATTGTGTGGCTTTAATAGGAGTTCTTCCAGGAAGATGAAACAGAGCTGAATCAAGGAGAGGAGAACCAGGCCTCCCCGGTGGCGCGGCGGGTTGAGTGTAGCACTGTGAAGCTGTCTGCAGCCGCTGTAGCGCAGGTTCAATCCCAGCTGGCCAGGGAGATTTCCACATGGCACGGCAGATCTCTCCTGTCTCACCAGCTGCTCCCCTCAGCAGTGTTTTCCATCTATAGCCTTGTTCTGCTCTCCGCTCTGTCTCTGTTGAATTCTCTCACTCTCCTGCGCCTCTGGTCTGTACCCCAGCTCTTGTATAAAAATAAATAAAACTTAAAAAAAAAAAAGAAAAAGAGGAGAAACTGTTGCTTTGTTGTAGGCTCCAGAGACCCCCAAGGGAGGTGAGTGAGCTGCCTCCATGGGCAGGACTGGACAATCTGGAAAAAGAAAAAGCCCTGGTACCCTCGAGAAGAGGAAGCCCAGGTGGAGTCTGGTGAGACCAACTTTGTTCTTGAAGTCAACGTGGACCAGATGTCAAGAGTTTGCTCTGATCCTATATGGAGGATCAAAAAAAACCAGCTAAAATTGCTGTTTAGTTATTCTGCCCTGTGATTTTACGCAAAAATAGGTAGTGTGGTTTAAAAGTAGATTTGGTTTTCAAACTTTTGCTACGCTGTTGAAACAATTTTGTATCAAGGTTGAGAGAAACTGTTTTTGCATAAGTTGAATCCATTTTAATATTTTTCCTGTGATTTAATATCTTTGCTGTTTTGTTTTGGTTAATGCCTCCAGATGATTTTTCTTCTTTTTTTTTTTTTTTTTTTTGGCTTGGACTGATAAACTATTTTCCAGGAATGGAGGAATTTTGCTTTCCACTGGTTTGCTTTCCAATGAGAACCCTGAGAAAAATTTTCGTCTGAGACTGTACCCCAGCATCCATACATTTGATCTTCAACATCATGGAAATGGTGGCAAAAAGTGAAAGGGGGGAATTGCTAGGGGGAAAGGATGTTCTGAGCTAATTCCATACAGGCTTTGTGGATGCCACCCCTACTCCATCAAACCTCTGGGAAGTACAAATCCCTGGATCCCCAAAGGGAAGTTGCGAGGACCTAAGGGCAGAGTTAAGCAGCCATTTTCTCTCTTTGTAAGTAAACATCAGCCATGTTAGTAGGGCCGGGCACACTTGGCTCATGCTCTTGGCCAGGCAGCTTTGGTCTCTGCATGTTATTTTGTTAGGGGGAAAGGATGTCTGAGCTAATACCATACAGGCTTTGTGGACCACACTCCCACTCCAGACTAAAGCCATCAAGACATTGGGAAAGACAAATCTCATAACCACCAAAGGGAGAGTGGCTGGGACCTGAGGGTGGAGTTAAGCAGCCAGGTTGGGTATAAAAACCAAACACGTGGGCCTTGGGGGGCTCGCTGTCACTCGCCTCCTGGCTTCATGGTTCCTGGCTTGTGGCCAGTTCTCAGAGTGCCATTTTGGGATTCCTGATCAGCGGATCAGGTAGGACTCATTTAAAATTTTATCTCCCACTTTTCTCCCTGAGCTGTACATTTCCTCATTTCCCCTTCCCTTGTAAATAAACCTTTTATGAACCTTTCATGTGCGCCTGCAGTAGAGCATTGATAAGTCCTTTTAAGCACGCGGGTGAGGACCCACAGTCAGGCACCCCGTTTTGTATCGGGGTTGCTCTACAACAGTTTGGGAATCCAGGTCGGCAGAACAGGTAGGACACATTTAAGAATTTATCTCCCTCTTTTCTCCCTGAGTTGTGCATTTCCTCATTCCCCTTCCCTTGTAAATAAACCTTTTGTTAACCTTTAAAAAATTAAATAAATTAAATGAAATTAAAAAAATAAATAGATGATCGCTTCTCGGCCTTTTGGCTAAGATCAAGTGTAAAAAAATAAATAGATGTTACCATAAAGTTTCAAAAAAAATTATCTTCAAAGAGATTTCTTAAAAATTTACATTTTAGATATCAGCAGTATCTCTCTATAGTGATTTTTGCCAGGTCTCTGAGTTTAATAACAACTTGGTATTGTGCATAATGTATCCATGTGAAGTGTCACAGTTTTGAATGATTTGTCAAAGTTTTCTATTCTTTTTCCAGCCAAAATAGATCCTCCAGTCATAAATATAACCCAAGTTAACAGATCTTTGTTGGTGATTCTCCGTGCTCCAAATTCACCATATAGAGACCCAAAAGGGGAAACTGTAAGCATGGAAAATTACTATGAGCTAGTATACCGAATCTTTATAATGAAGAACTCACTACAAAAGGTAAGTTCAGATGAATACCTACCACTCATATTTTTTTCTTTTGTTCATTTAACTACCGTTTTAGCTACACAGTACATCTTTTCTTTGCTACTCTATCTCCTCTTATTTTTCCTTATCCAAATAATGTACCGCATCACCAACAGAGTGTATATATATATGTGTGTGTATATATATATTTGTGTGTATATATATGTATACAGAATATATATCTACATATATATTCTGTATACATTCACACTTTATAGGGGTAAGATCACAGCATTATCTATTTGTGCCAATTTTGTTACAGTATTCTATTGATAATCCACCAACAGTGCCTTTATCTTAGTTGGGTAGTTAATTAAATGTTCTTTTTTTGTGTCTACCTAAGACAGGTTTCCTTTAGTTGAAAGGAACAGAAACCCATTCAGACTCTTCAAATACAAAAGTTGAGGTGTTGTAGAGCAACCCCGATACAAAACGGGGTGCCTGACTGTGGGTCTTCACCCGCGCGCTTAAAAGGACTTATCAATGCTTTACTGCAGGCACACGTGAAAGGTTAATAAAAGGTTTATTTACAACGGAAAGGGAAATGAGGAAATGTACAGCTCTGGGAGAAAAGTGGGAGACAAAGTTTTAAATGCGTCCTACCCGATCCGCCGATCAGGAATCCCAAAATGGCGCTCTCAGTTGGCCGCCAGCCAGGAGCGGTGAAGCCAGGAGGCGAGCGATCGCGAGCCAGAGAGCGAGCAAGGCCCACGTGTTTGGTTTTTATATCCAACCTGGCTGCCCAACTCCACCCTCAGGTCCCAGCCACCCTCCCCTTGGTGGTGATGGGATTTGTCTTTTCCAATGTCCTGATGGCTTTAGTCTGGAGTGGGGGTGGAGTCCACAAAGCCTGTATGAGATTATCTCAGGACATCCTTTCCCCCTAACAATCCCCCCTTTCACTTTTTGCTTTCCACAATGGACACTACCTGGAGGGATTCGTTTTCTTTCAGACTGGAACCCTGGAAAATTTTCATCTCAGACTGTATCCCAGAATCCATATGTTTCATCTTCATCACCATGGAAATGGTGGCAAAAAGTGAAAGGGGGGAATTGTTAGGGGGAAAGGATGTCCTGAGATAATCTCATACAGGCTTTGTGGACTCCACCCCCACTCCAGACTAAAGCCATCAGGACATTGGGAAAGACAAATCCCATCACCACCAAGGGGAGGGTGGCTGGGACCTGAGGGTGGAGTTGGGCAGCCAGGTTGGATATAAAAACCAAACACGTGGGCCTTGCTCTCGCTCTGGCTCGCGATCGCTCGCCTCCTGGCTTCACCGCTCCTGGCTGGCGGCCAACTGAGAGCGCCATTTTGGGATTCCTGATCGGCGAATCGGGTAGGACGCATTTAAAACTTTGTCTCCCACTTTTCTCCCAGAGCTGTACATTTCCTCATTTCCCTTTCCGTTGTAAATAAACCTTTTATTAACCTTTCACGTGTGCCTGCAGTAGAGCAGTGATAAGTCCTTTTAAGCGCGCGGGTGAGGACCCACAGTCAGGAACCCCGTTTTGTATCGGGGTTGCTCTACAACAGTTATGGTGACCAACGCAAGGGATGTTACTTTGGGCTGGTCAACCGCAGGTGTAACTTGGAAACCACGTTGGGCGCCAAACTGTTGTAGAGCAACCCCGATACAAAACGGGGTGCCTGACTGTGGGTCTTCACCCGCGCGCTTAAAAGGACTTATCAATGCTTTACTGCAGGCACACGTGAAAGGTTAATAAAAGGTTTATTTACAACGGAAAGGGAAATGAGGAAATGTACAGCTCTGGGAGAAAAGTGGGAGACAAAGTTTTAAATGCGTCCTACCCGATCCGCCGATCAGGAATCCCAAAATGGCGCTCTCAGTTGGCCGCCAGCCAGGAGCGGTGAAGCCAGGAGGCGAGCGATCGCGAGCCAGAGAGCGAGCAAGGCCCACGTGTTTGGTTTTTATATCCAACCTGGCTGCCCAACTCCACCCTCAGGTCCCAGCCACCCTCCCCTTGGTGGTGATGGGATTTGTCTTTTCCAATGTCCTGATGGCTTTAGTCTGGAGTGGGGGTGGAGTCCACAAAGCCTGTATGAGATTATCTCAGGACATCCTTTCCCCCTAACAGAGGGAAGGGGAGGAGTTTTTTATCAGGAGGTAACAAGCAATCTCATGGACAGTCAGAGGAAGAAAATAATGTGCTGTCAGGAAGGAAAAATGCAGAAGCGTGTCAATAATTGTCCTGAAGTCCATTCCACTCTCTTAGCTGCACAGTTTAATTTTTTTGAAAAAGAGACTCCAACTACTGGATTAACAACTTTGAAAGGAACCATTTCTACACAAACATGACCATCCTTCTATCTGCTGTGTATAGGACTCTAGAAATCTAGGATGTGTCTGGGAAGAAACCCTACAAACCATCCACTACTGTGACTATGTAATTTTATCAAAAATAGAGCAGATCAATGACTTACAGAAAACTATTTCTCTTCCTTTTTCCCCTGGTGTATAGGAACAAAAGGTATATGAAGGTGCTCACAGAGTTGTTAAAATTGAAGCTCTAACACCTGGCGCTGGCTACTGTGTAAGGGCTGAAATATACCAGCCCTTGTTTGACAGAGGAAGTCAGAGAAGTGAAGAGAGATGTGTGCAGATCCCTTGAAGTGGTACGCAGTGTTCCAGGAAATCAAGGTCTTTGAGAACAGGACTGCTGGTCTTTGAAAGATTTCATTAAAATTTACTATATTTTCTTAACGCTTTGTTCACCACTATGCTTCAGGGGCTTCTTTGCTTATTCATTCTTCTTTCGCCTTTCTATTTTGTTTGTAATCAAAATTTAAGCATCTCTTCCTCCCCCCAAATTAGAATTTAAAAAGGCAGAAAATAAACATCTCTATGAAACACAGAACTTCTCTTCTGAATGTAATATCAGTAACAACCTTGACGCTTCTCAGACAGATAAAGGAACATTTAAGATTCAAGGAAAAGGGTCCTCCTTGGTGGCGTAGGGGTTAAGTCTCAACCAGCGTTCTCATTTAATCATCACTGTGGCCTCAGTTAGATCCCAGGCTAACCCACATGGCGCAGCAGACCTCTCCTGTCTGGGCTACTGCTCCCCTTAGCAGTGTATTTCAGTATATCTGTTTGTTCTACTCCCCCTTTGTCTCTGCACCTCTGCCTACACCCCCCTGCACCTCTGCCTACACCCCAGTTCTTCTATGCATAAAAAAATAAATATTTTTAGAAATCCAAGGAAAAATAGACATTTAATAAATGTTATTAAATTAATTATTCAAAACCAGCATTAGGTTAAGCATTTTCTGTTGGGCCAGTTAAGTTGATACAGTTTCGCCAACTTGTACATGAATGAATATTTTCCCATATAGTTCTATTTTGTATGAACTCTTTCATAAATTTATTTTCTATTATAAAATGTTTCTACTTAATTAACCAATATTTCATTTTAAGTTCTATTCTATGTAAATAAGAACTGTATTTGAAAAAAACTTCTCATGATCTTCAGATTAATATCTAGATTAAAATGATCAACAATAACAACTAAATACCAAAATGCTTACTTGGTATGATTTCCTTCATTAAAATTTTAAAAAACTCCTTTTTAAAAAATATTGCCTTAGAAAAATTTGTCTATATTCTCAAAATTGGGTATAATATTTTTCAGCAACAAATTACAAATGAAACTTACCTCCAACTCAATCTTCTTGACAGAAGAAGATTGGAAAGCTCATGATTTGCATACTTAGGCCTTATGAATGACAGTGTGGTTGGGAGCATAGGAGCTGGTGGGGTACCCCGTGGAGAAGTTAATTTGAAGATGAAAGCTTACATTGGATGGTAGGTTTATTAGGCAGAGGGACTGGCAAGATTATATCCCAGAGACCTTCTAGAGACTCCACTGTTTCTCCCAAGTAAAGTTCTCCGGCCTTCAGGCTGGGGGTAGGTAACATAAAGTTGCCTTCTCCTCTTTGCCCTGACCCTTGCTTATGGCCTATGGATGTCTTCTTTTGTGAAGAGCTATATGTTGGGGAATACTTGTACAATTCCTCATGAAAATTGCTCCAAATGTGATTTAAAATATAGGCAGTGCTACTGGTTATATACAATTACATATGATAATAAAGGGATTAGAAAATATTAAAAAATACTTAGGGTGAGAGAATAAGGAAGAGCAAGAGCTAGAGAATTAGTTTTATTTTTCCTATATTTTCAGAAAAAAATGAATATAAGCATAGATCTAGAGACAAAAATTACTTTCATATATATTTTTGAATTATGCAGAGTGTTTTGCTTACTATCTTTTTTGTCTTTTGTCCTTTTTTGCAGGGGACGGGATTTAGAGAAATGGGGTGGGTAGGGTATAAGTTTTGTGTGCTATAAACAGCATTTAATAGTCTTGAAAAGAAAAGTTCTGGTTGCTTCATGAAAGTTGTTAGGTGTCATCAAATTTTGTTTTTATGTTTGCTTTGCTTTATTTTCATTTACACGTTTAGACAAGTCACCTAGGAATACTTAGGCAAGAATAAAATACTTTGTTACAAAATAATTAATTTTCACTTTCTTGATTGTGTTAGGAACATATTGTCATACCATTTCAATAAATCTTTTCATATTTTTGCTTTGCATTTTGAAATAGTTACTTGAATTTTTTAAATGAAGGATATAATTTTTGTCTGTTAGATGAATATTTATGTTAATTTTTTTAATTGTTAGCTTTTTTATTTCTTAGGGTTTTTTTAATTGTTAGTTTTTCCCTTCTTTTTCCCCTTTTTATTGTCATTCAATAAATTCATGGAAAGTGTTGACATTTAGGACAAGAACATAGGCATAGGAGAAATGTGACAGGACAGTGGGGCAGCTGGCGGGTAGTTATTTGCTTTCAGGGACAAATAGAAGCAACTTGAACATTACCTGTTTGGAAGCTTTGAATACATTGAAGAAATCTCTGAAGTCCATAACTGGTAGGCAAACATTCACTAGTTGGTAAGTTCCTACTCCAAGTTGCTTTGAAGGCTAGTACCAATAATCTCTGTGGTGTCTTGATTTTCAAGCAACAATTGAAAATTTTCTTTGTATTGAAGTTTCAATACTTTCTTCTTTTTTTAAAAAAAAGATTTATTTATTTATGTGTACAAGAGCTGGGGTATAGGCCAGAGGTGCGGGGGATGAGAGGATTCACCAGAGACAGAGTGGGGAGCAGAACAGGCAGATCCACTGAAATACACTGCTGAGGGGAGCAGTGGGTGAGTCAGAGAGGTCTGCTGCGCCATGTGGGTTGCTCCCTGGCCAGGAATCAAACTCGTGCTGCAGTAGCTGCAGATAGCTTCATAGGTTGCATCTCCAGGAAGGCCCCTGAAGTTTCAGTATTTTCAAGGCAAAACAGAAACAACAAAATAGCCCGACGTGTTAAAATCTGATGTAGAGTGAATTTTGGACAAGTCTTTTAAAATTATAACTATTTAATAATTCTATCACCAAACTATGTTTTTCTTTAATATATGCCACTTACCCAGGGCATTTAAGTATATAAGTGAACTTGGAGAATTCAACCTCTCATTGTTGCAGTGGATTTTCTTTTGTTTATTTTACCCTTTTGGTTGAGAACATGTTACTTGGAAAGGAAAGTAGGCCTTTGTGTTTAAACAATGATAAAACTCATTATATAACCAACTATTTGATTTGTCTAACCTACACCACAAAAACTAACATCTACAGAGGTGTGATCCAAAGAGGTGTGGTCCAAAGAGAGGGACTTTGACCCCTTTACTCAAATATATAAAATATTTTTAACTGAGACCTCAATTTCTTTCAGCACTTCTTCAACAATAGCTAGTTTTACCCTCAGCCCCCAGGCCTGATGTGGGTAGGGACTAATCCATTCACTGTCAGACCCCTCAGCCTTCCTCCTTTCTAGCCCCAGAGGGTTATAGAGGTCAACTGGTTGTGTTTGACTATACTCACATGAATGAGCCAGTTCTGTCAAATATTTGAATTTGGGACTTCTTATCTGTCAAAGATTACTGGAATGAATGCTTTGCTTAGAGTAAAACAGATTGCACACTGTGCTACTGGAAATACATGTTTTAGAGAGAAAGGCCCTTCCTCCACCCTTACCCCCTGAAACTACCCCCTGAAGTTCTAAGGAGCGGGTACACAGCAGGTGGGTCTGTTTAATCTTTCCAGAGGTCAGAGTTAAGCAGGAGATGTGTGTGCCTGGCCTAGCCACAGCCTGTCCATCACATTCACCCCTCATTCCATCCTCCAATGCCAAGATTCTCACGAGATAACCCTGAGGCTTCTAATAACTGTCACCCTTCACTGTCCCTGTTTGTTACCTGTCCCAGCTCCCCCGTGTACATGCACAGCTTGAACACCTGGTGGGATTTGCTCAGACCAACTGGAGTTCTTTTCAAATATTGACATTGAGAGGAGAGGAGAGGGGTCTGCTCTCTTTGGGGATCATGTGCTATAAGGAGCAGCCAAACTTGGAGCTGCTACAAAGGCCACTTTTCCACCCAATGGAAAACCCCATTGAAGACTGAAGTCAAAACAAAGAAAAGCAGAAATGGAAAGACACAGATTTCTGGTGGTGTTCAAGTAAGTTCAGCTATGCTAAAAACTAGTCTACCTTCTGAACTTTAAGTGAGCAAACGAGCTGTATTCTACCCTTATTTTATTTTGACTATAATGTGTATTATTACTTTCAACCAAATGATCCTTGGCTAATAGAATAAAACAAATGTGGGTGGCATAAATTATGTGTGGTATTAACAAAAGCAAAATTTTCCTTGCCAACTATAACCTTTAAATATTGAGACGAACATTGCTAGAAAGTGTAAATCTCTACAGATAACATAATTAATGCAGCTTTACCTCAGGAAAGCCTACAGAATGTACCAGTTATAGTCAGGGCTCTCTCTCTGCTGAGCTTTCAGCAAATTCTTGTCTCAGTTATATCACTTATCTCAGTTCTAAATGAAAGTGGAATTTTATTTCTACTTGTTTTTATAAAAGCAAATTAAGGTCCCATCCAATGTTCTTCATGTGGATAAATAATTATCATACCGAAGGACCAATATTGTTCTCTTCCTCTATGAAAGCAATTTTCAAGGTCAAAATTTTTAAAATCCTCCAAGTTTAAGAAAGAAATTCTTACTGACATCCTAATATACATCCATTGCAGTGCTAGTGAGCAAAACTATTCCACACATTAAACCTATAAATGTTATGGCTCTCCTTCTCCTCTCTCCCCACCCCCCATACTCCCATACACACACACACACACACACACACACACACACATCCTCTTGGCATCTGCCATTGCAGGCTGCTGGCACATCATCTCTACTGTTTCGAGGACAGGGCTTTGAAACAAAGACATGAGTGATTCTCAATTTAGTTATATGGGAGATTGGATCTTTGAATGACTCCTTAATCCTAATCTCCACCGGGAATGAGCTTTCTTGTTTCTCCAAATTCCAGCCGATAGTTCACTTAGCCACTATGCTTCATATTTGTGTAAAGAGCAATATTTTGCATTGTTTAAAATTAATTTGCTATTTTTTGTTTTCTCAACATAACGTGAGCAAAGAGGGAATATAGTTTCAGATATTATTGCTTATCAACTCCCCATCAGAACAACAGCCTAAAATTTATATTTTGTTCTTGTTTATGATGTTGTAGCTACACCCAGGGCACAGATCCTGGGCCATCACTAGTTATGCAACGACAACAAGAATGCAGTTGTCGAGGCAAGACACTGACAGGCTTCCACAAGCTGGGACTGTTGCCATTAATTAGTATTCTGGTGGTTCGATTTAATTATTCAAAGCAAGAGAACGTGAACCCACATTGGCCTAAAAGGCAAGGAATCTAATACTCAGCTGTGAACCTCTCAGCATCTGCACCTTGAATGAACACAAATTCCTTAGGCTTTTTGCCTCTAAGTGAGGAAAAACAAAGAATTGAATAGGAAAGCAGTCCAGGAATTTCCTTTACTAGGGCAGTGACTAGGGCAATTTCCTTTACTATGCCAAGTACAACATGGGCATACTTCAGGTATGATTGTAATTGAATTCATATCTCTGTGCAGACATTTGTTACTTTTGGGAGGGTGCTTCCTAGGCAAACCCACATGTTATGGTTAAGGAATCTTCCCAAGTGATGAGATAGTAGCAAATGTTCTTTCTCTCCAAGACCCCCTGAAATAAGGGGCAAGCATGGCAGCTCTGCCCAATCTGATACCCTTACCCCAAACTTTGAATTCTAAGCTCTGTCACGATGAGCAGTTGTGCAAATCCATCTGGGCTAAGTGAGAGAGTGTCACAGAGACAGCTGTGGTTGCAGGACTTGAAATGTAGAAAATAAGACAAATGTACAAGATGAGACAACTCTATTTGCCAGTTATTCCTGCCACACACCGTATTAAACTGATAAATGTTTGCATCCAAAACATCATTTCCCAAAAGCATCCATTTTCTTGCCTGTTTTCATGTTATAAAACTTGTTTCCAGAAATACTCACAAGTTAGTATAAGACACATAACAGTTGCACAGAGTAGTAGCGAAGAAACATTATTGTGAGACTAAACACTTCATTTTCTCCCCCTTACTATTATGTCATAGACAAAGGGCTTTAAAGCTGACAATAATAGCAGTAGCCAGAGTATCATCATTTTTCATTGATTCACTGGTCAATAGATCTGAAATAAGACCCAAATATAATTAACACAAATTTAATTGTGGTTTTCTGGTTGGGACCTGGAAACAGAGAAAAGGACAAGAATAAAGCTAAATGTAGATCAAAACTAAAGGAAACTGAATAAAGTATGGACTTCTCTTAGGGAGAATGTATCAATATTAGGTCATCAATTGTGAAAAGTATATCCTAGTCGTGTAAGATGTTATAATAGGTGAAACTAGGTTTGGGGTATGTGGGAAATATCTGTATTATCTTCACACATCTTTTTGAAAATTTAAAACTGTTCTAAAATAGTTTATTTTTTAAAGTTGAATAAGCAAAAAATGATAAATGATAGTACTCTTCCACTCTGATATTGAAAATATTGTGAAAATTGCTGTCAAGGACTATAGTTCGAGAACACTGGTTTTAAGTATCTGAGAGATCTCTGAACAACTTGCTGAGGACACATTCTTTCCTACCAGTGTGAAAGAGGAAGATATGTGGTCAAACCACATTAATATCCACCCATGGGTTACAATTTCAGATCATTCTTCTGCAGTACTAATTAGAAGTGTCTTTCATCAACCCTGCTGTGAATGAGACCAACCACAGAAAGTAGAGTTGACCCTTCTGCAAGAGTGAAACATGTCTTTTTCTGGAAGGAACTGGGGCTTCTTTGTGTCTGGGTTCTCAGGGGATTTCTTAGGTGGGGAGTCACTCTATATACCCAGACTCAGTCTACCACAGAAGCACGCCTCTTCACAAGCTTATGCCTTTTCAAAGTCCCCTTGGCAAAATTGAATCCTTGTCCACACGGACCAGACCCTTCACGCTGGGGGTAGAGAGACGGAGATAAGTCCAGATCCACGGATGCCCCACCTCACCCTCTGTCTTTGCAGCCTTTCATATCATCCAGAAATATTCAGTTCTTTTCTCTCCCTAACCGCAACACCCGTAGTCCCAATATGAGAGAAGAGGGTGCCAAGATTCCTTAAGATTTTTTTTTTTAAGATTTATTTATTCATGCACACAACAGCTGGGGTACAGGCCAGAAGTGTGGGGGATGAGAGGATTCACCAGAGACAGAGTTGGGAACAGAACGGGCAGACTGAGTGAAATACACTGCTGAGGGGAGCAGGGGGCGAGACAGGAGCGGTCTGCCTCGCCATGTGGGTTTCTCCCTGGCCGGCAACCAAACTCGTGATGCAGAGGCTGTGGATTGCTTCATAGTGCAGTGTTTAACCCCTTGCACCACCAGGGAGGCCCAGTAGTCTGGAGTTTTAAGTGCCAAGGGAATCATCTTTAGGGCTTGTTAACAACGCAGACTGTTGGATTCCACCTCTGGAGTTTCTGTTCAATGTAAGGCCAATAGTTTGCACGTCTATCAAATCCCCAGGTGATGATGATGATGCTGTTTGGAGAGTCACACTTTGTGAGCTACTGGTTTAAATGTTCAGGAGGACATCTTTCTACTTTCGTATTTATTAAATTCATGTGCATCAGGCTCATGACAAGATCTCCCAGGAACTTGGTTAAATACACAGATCAGAAGACCTCACAGCAAACCTATTGACTTAGAATCACCAGGTGAGCCCCCAGGTGGTTCTTATGATGAGAAGAGTTTGGGAAACTTCATTAAAAACTCATATAAAAATTCATATAAAACTCAGGGCACATCAGTGACTAATCAGTGTCTAATCAATGGCTAATGGTCCTGCTAGAGCAGGACATGGTGGCAGATAATGGGTGTTCAAGAACAGCATGTGGGCACTATGGGTAAATGGGCAGAACTGAAGGAGGGGATGAGAAGAGCTTATCAGGATCACATCAGTTTGGTCTTGAACTTTGTCCATTGCATGCAAAGCACTGCAGTGATCATCTTGGCCATTTGACATGCTTCTTTACTATTCTACCCACACATCCAATGGGGAAGCAGGATGGTCCAGCAATTGCAAATGGGAAAGGTAACACTGGATCAAAGGGCAATGTTGGAAGGCCATAAATATAACATTAATTAGGGCCTCCCCGGTGGCGCAGCGGTTGAGCGCTGGATTGCGAAAACTGCCCGCAGCCTCCGAAGCACCGGTTCGATCCCCGGCTGCTCCCCTGTCACCGGAGGAGGGTCCCACATGGCGCGCAGACCTCTCCTGCCGCCCGCTGCTCCCCTCAGCAGTGTGCTTCGGTCCTTCTGCCTGTTCTGCTACCCGCTCTGGTTCTGGTGAATTCTCTCACCCTCCCGTGCTTCTGACTGTACCCAGTGCTTGTATAAATAAATAAATAAATAACTTTAAAAAAAATAACATTAATTGAGTCTTAGGAATATGGTTGGTTTCCCCAAACATATAACAGCATATCAATGGAAAGTTCTTTATTTATTTTTATACCCTCTCTTACATGTTTAGTGATACAGCTTGGTCTCATGAGTAATTATAACAAATGGTTCCTAAGGTCTCTTATGGCCAAGAAGTCCATATGTTCCCTTTTTCCCTGGATAATCTACTATTATTCCAGTTTCCTCACCCCGATGTCCTCTCAAAAGTGTCCTATTTTGTAGCATTTGAATTTGAATGATAAATTATATAATTCATATAATTTGTTTACAGATTTAATATCCTACATGTACATGGATCTAAACATAGTCACTTATATGCCTAATGTCTTAAGAGGTATTTTTGAAAAAATGAGTCAGAAGTCTTATCCCCACTGTGAAGTTCTGGAAACACAGGCTCAGAGAGGCTAAGTGACTTGACCATCATCATGAGGCTACTAGTGAGATGAAGTACTAAGGCCTATTCTGAGCTCTAGTCCAATAGTCTTCTTCTATCATAGTATTATTTGAAGGTAAAGTTGTCCTTAAACAATATTATCTATGTGTCCCAGAAAACAAAATTCCATCTTTACAATGTACAGTCTTTTTAATCATTTAATCTCAGTATTATAAATCCCTTCCAAAATAAGCTAAGCCTCCATCAATTAAGATAGCAGTGAGTCAGACAGGACAGTGAAAGCTGGCCTAGTCTAGTAGGTGACAAGTGTCACATCACCACCACAACCCTAGCCAGTTCTGGCAGGAGTAGAGAGAAAAGTGGAGCAGAAGGAAAGAACAGTGAGTAAGGAGAAGGTCCTCCCAGAGGTTCTTCTCTTTCTTTCTTTTTTTTTTTTTTTCAGAGTGGGGAACAGAACGGGCAGACTGACTGAAATACACTGCTGAGGGGAGCAGCAAGCAAGTCAGGAGAGGTCTGCTGCGCCAGGTGGGTTGCTCTCTGGCCGGGGATTGAACTCATGCTCCAGAGGCTGTGGATAGCTTCATAGGTTGCATCATAATCCCTTGTGCCACCACGGAGGCCCCCCCAGAGGTTCTTTATGAAGGAGCTATACCATGAGGCGGGCATCCTAGTTCCTGCCAAAATCCCAGATTTTTTTTTTTAAAGATTTATTTATTTATGCATACAAGACCTGGGTTATAGGCCAGAGATGCAGTGGGTGGGGTGGTGGTGAGAGGATTCACCAGAGACAGAGTGGGGAACAGAATAGGCAGACTGAGCAAAATACACTGCTGAGGGGAGCAGCGGGCGAGACAGGAGAGGTTTGCTGCTCCAGGTGGGTTGCTCCCTGGCCGGCTGGGGATCAAACTTGTGCTACAGTGGCTGCAGATTGCTTCATAGTGTGGTGTTTAACCCCTTGCGCCACCAGGGAGGCCCCCAAATCCTAGATATCCCCTGTATATTCCTAGTTATCCAGTTGACTCAAATTAAACAAAAACTAATATTAACCCTGACGAAGGTAATGTGAAGATTTGATTTGGCCTAAATTATCCTCTTAGATTAAGGAGCAGAGAGAAGCTTCTTACAGAAAAGACCCAGTGATGGCACCCAGAACACTCCATGTCAGTGCAGGATTCTGGACCATGTCATTTTCCCCTGGTGGTGGTACCCATTCTTTTCCGCAGTGGGGTGGGGCTGCTCGATTTAACAAGAGACTCAAGGAGAAGGCCATTAGGAAATTGGAAAGGGTGGCGGCTGGAGAGCAGATGCTCCTGCCTTATAAATTAGTGGAAGATTATGCACAACCAGCTGTGCCATATAAATGCCCGTTTTTTATACTGCACCATGACCCTCTGTGTTTATCATATGGTCCACCATCTGGTCAATTCTGTCCCCAACTCCCATATATCTATTCAAATCAAGTATTGACTGGGGATTTATTTATGTATATGCTTCCATCTCAATCAGCATACCCTCCTGAGGTCTTAAGTTGCAGCATGGCAGAAAATTAACTCAGCTTGTATTTGTGTTACAACTCCAAATCCCTCATTCACCTGGGTCATCATTTTATTTTCACAAGGTTTAGGAAGTGACTCATGGCTAAGTAAGGGAAATATGTAGACAGATAGATAAAGATACAGATATACAAGGCTCAAAGTCTTATATACCAAAAGAACCAGATATGGACACTCTAAAATAAGGTAAAAATAGTGGTTTATATGTTTTTAAGAGAAATTTTCCTATTTCCTATTAATAATTATGGGCTGATGCACCTGAGCCAAAGAAACCTGAAGAAAATTCAGTTCTGCAAGCAAGTGTTCTGCTCTTGTTGAGGGGGAAGATGAAAATGAAGAGATTACACTGACTTGACTCCTACATCCTGTGCTTTCTCCTAGTCTCTCTACCCTGGAACATTCAAGAGCAAGTTGTACCTCTATCCAGACAAGATAAGGTAAAATTCACCATCTCCTGAAAAAAAAAAAAATTGTGGGCTGAACCTGAGGTTATGTGTAAGTTTTCTAAGTTTCTTTCCTTTGTAAAGATAACTTTTTTCCAAGAAGAAAATCCATTCATTGATTTCTTGGCTTTGGGTGTTTCATGTCAAATGTCTTTGTTCGTTTATTTTTAATGGGGCCCGAATTATATATGCCCTTTTCTGTGCAGTCAAAAAAAAAAAGAAAGAAACCCTCTGATCTTCTGATAACAACATCACAACATATTCTAGATTGATCAAAGAATTAAATTGAAAAAAAATCCACAACAAAAATAAACTTAGAAGAACAGACTTTTAACAATTTTTTTTTCGATTTCTGGAAGGCAACAAATTTTAGAGAATGAAAACACAAGCAGTCATAGATTTTATCCCATAAAACTTTAAATTTTCTTAATCTTAGGATTTAACAAACTGAATTAAAAGACAAACAACAAGATGTAATTTTTTGCAACTCATGAGCAAAGAGTTAATAATATTACATGAGGAGTTCCAAGAAGAAAAACACCAGAACAATAGGTAAATAGGTACAAGACAAAATTTGTCAAAGTAGGAAGTACAAATTGCTAGTAATTGTTTTAATCATTCAATTCAGTGATAATGTTAAAGTTTTAAATTAAAACAAAAATACTGTTCTAGACTTATCAATGAGAAAAGGATTTAACTGTGATACTCATTTTGGCAAGGATGGAATGAGATCAATAAATTAGAGGAAGCAATTTGGAAAGCAAATTGGCTTTAAAATGTTCATATCCCTTGACTCCATAATTGCATTTCTGAGCCTCTATTCTAAGGTGAAGTATTCAAAATGCAGATATAAATGTAGGCATGGTGATAGCCACTACAGTGTAAGTTTTAGTAGCAAACAAAAATGGAAACAATCAAAACTTTAAGGAAATGGTAAAGTACATTAGGATGTGTCCTTTGGCTACTATAGTCTCATTAAAAAACATTCTTACAAGAATTTACATAGGAAGGGGGAATAAATTCACATTTCTCTGGTCTAATTAATGCAGAACATTTTCCTCCATCCACATGAAAAGCCAAGTCTGTGTGAAGCTCTCAGTACAGTACTTATGGGGAGTAGGACTTACTACCCCAAGTTGTCACAGTGAATAAAGAATATTCTGAGCTGAAGGCAATTAAAAACCAACAGAAACAGAAAGAGTTCTTTGCCTTCCCCTCCTCAGCCTCCAGACAGAGTGCAAATTTCCCCTGTGAAGGCGTAATAGTTTTCCCACTTTTCTGTACCAAGATGAGGACAGCAACCCTGTCCCCAGACAGAACCCGTCCGGAGATGAATCAGCATAACCCAACTGACGAAAACGCCCTTTATCATCCTTGAGCTGCTCCCCCTCACCACTTGTATTTCCTAGTCACTAACCCACAGTCCACAGTCCCATGAAGCCCAAATCCTTTTTCTTTTGTTCCTGTTAGCTAAGTGCCAGGATCTAACCACTCCTGGGAGTTTCACTTCTTTTCTGTGAACTCCTGTGCATGTAAAAATGCTAATCATTTTGTATTTTTTCTCTCTTGTTTTTCTGACTTTGTCAGTTAAAGGACACTCAGGCACCCAGACAGTAAACCTAAAAGGATAGAAAAGGGGTTTGCTTTCCAGCAGCTTCTAATACGTGGGATTTACTTTATGAGTCTCAGCTCATTATGGTTGTTTTCATTTCATCCTTGAAACTGCTTTTGGCATTGTTTATCCATTTCATGGAAGAGTTGAAACAAGGCTGAGGGAGGTCAAGTCCAGGCTAGTATAACCAAACTTTTTCAGACACAAATTGGTCAAGTTCCATAGACGGTTTTCTTCCCAGCATATTATGCTCCAGGGAATGAAGAATTCAACAAGACTCATCAGAAAATCCAAAAACATTTCACATTGAAAAGTAATACCAGTTGTTTGGAGGATTACATTTTTCTGCTTTAGAGACAGTATAAAAAGCAGCTACTAAGTATAACAATGATTAATAGGGAGACAGTTAAAAGCTGAATGCTTCAAAATTGAAGAAATATAAGAAAGAACACAATACTATTAGCAATACATGCAAAAAGAGCGTTAAAAACTTTTGCAATAGAATAATATGCCTTCTCCATGATTTTATCCAAATTAAAAGCCTGGAGCGAGTATGTCCATAAATTGCAAATCGGGAATCATATACCTCTATGAAGCATAGTATTGAGTGGAATGCAATAAATGTGACCCAGCTGTTAACTTCACATGCTACAAATAGAGGTGACTCCAAATGACTCATCAGGTGACTTATCAATGATGCAAGAAAAAGTAACTTGCTTGTTTGATGACACCATGATATTATGTGCATTCCCTTTATTTCATCGGTTCCTATATTTTTCCTTGGTTTATTTTTGAAAGTTAACATCTATTTTACTACATCCCAGACCTGTGTCAGTATGGCAGTTCTTGCCTTAGGATTGGTCAGAGAAGGGAATGCTGTGAAGTGTCTTTACTTGGTATAGAAAGGCGTTGTTTATGACTTTCAGTAATTTTGAAAGAATTTTTAAGAACTAAAGGGAAAGAACTATCATACAACAGGCATTTAGTTCAAAGTCAGGGTTTTTAAAAAGCAAATTAAGTGAGAGAAATGAACTATATCCTTTTTTCCATGATTTTATCTCAATTTAGCTTTTTCAAGTACTGTGGATACAACTGTAAACATTACACACTTAGAATTGCGCATCTGGAGTTCGAAGCACATCATTCAATGGAATATCGTCAATGTGATCACAGCTGTTTCCTCACGTATTTCAGAACATAGGTGTCCAACATGGCCCACCATGTGGCTTTTAAATATTGATGATGCAAGATAAATTAACTTGATTTTATGTAATTAGACACTTCTGAGATTTTTGCAAGGCTTCAGATTTTACTGCTAATAAAAGGTAAAACTGAATTTTCCCTCACCACCAGTTTCTTCACCTCAGACCTCCCTCCAAACCCTACTTTTCCAGTATATTAAGCAGTTAAATCTCAGCATAATTAACCAATTTTTAAGATGGTTTTGTCATCAACCAAGAATATAAATGATACAAATGTCTTTCCATATGATGAGGTGGAAAACCTATTTTCACAAGACATTTATAAAATCATTCCCCCTTTATTCCCAAGACACTTTATTCCCAAGCCAAAAGGGGAGGGGCAGAGGAGAGAGAGGAAAAAAAATTCACCTTTCTAAAAGCTGGTGCTTTGAAATCAAACATTATAATTGTGACAAGGAAGAGAGGGAAGAAGTTCTCTTGTCAAGAAAATTGCCCTGGTGTTGTGATGTCAGGAAATAGGTAGTTAGGAGAAGCCAGCAGTGTTTCCGGGTTTCCGCTTTTTTGTTGGTTTGTTTTTAGTTACCGACTTTAAATCACATGTTAAAAATAAATGACATTTAACTTCAAAAACAGAACCAATGCTCCTTCTAATATCACCTGAAGAGAAAATGCCTTCTCTCTGGTAAAAAGGCCGGTGAGTATAAGGTGGTGATGTATCATTTGCACACAGGATCCGTGCTTTAATACTAAAACATGTTTACCCACACACATACACGTACACATGCACAAGCACAATATTTCTGCTGTTCTCCAACTGCATTTGAGAGGTATTTCCATTTAGTCTCTGAAGTCTGAGCTGGTGGGGGAATGAGAAGGAGGTCTCCCATCCCAGGGGAAACTGAGCTTGGGTGCAGCCCCTCAAGCTAGCAGGAAAGGCACTCAGGACCCCACTAACTCACCTGAGCAACCATGAGGACAACCAGTAGCCATTCTCAGACAATCTTCCTGGGTACAGTTTTGTTGAAACCCCGTTTTCTGCATCTAAGAAATGTTATTTTTATTGTAATATTAAGAAACCAGACCTTTTGAATTAGCCACAACTGATACTTGTGCTGATTATTTTGTGAAATTATTGATTATATTGTAGACTAAAACTCAGGAGAAACTCAACCATCTACCAGCCAGAATTTCTCTTCAACTCTTTGGGACAGTGACAATGAAGAGGGACTGGTGTCTCTTGAGAAAATTTCATGAAGCCCCAGAATGAAGCCAGCAGTGCGGGCTATTGGGAAGCAACAGGACTGCACTGTGGAGGGACAGTCTCAGGAAAGCAGGAGAGCTGCCCTGAGCCATAAAGCAGTGGGTTCTAAGTTTTTTTCCTTTTTGGGTGGGGAGGGGCTCCTCTTAAATTATCCATACTTGCTCCCATAGTTCCTCCCAATTCCTGACTAAATGGAATTTCTTTCTCTTTTCCAATCTGGGGAAACCGTAGTTAAAAGACTCTTGCCAGGCCTCCCAGACCTGCCAGGCCTTATCTGGTCCTTGAAACAAAGACACAGCCAGCTGGTCTGTGGGCTGGCAGACACGCACCTGTACTCCTCGGGGGAGTCTGTGGGAGTCCTTTCCTATCCCCAGAGAATCAGTAATTTTGCATCTTTGCAGTAAAACTGAAGTTGAATTTTGTACTCCTGAGGTTGAATTGTGTAAAACTGAAGTTGAATTTTGTTTCAGTTGCAAGTAAGAGCAGATCTGGGTAATTTAAAGAAAACACGATATTTTTAGAAGGATGTAAATTAGTTTTCGGAATTACTGGAAAACTGTGCTAAGACAGAAACTCAAGGTCAGCCAGGCCAAGTCAGTGCCACTGGCCTCACAGCCACCATCACAATATCTAAGTGACCCTGAGCCTTTGAGATGCCTTCGCCCAGAGAGGGCCTCTAGACTTGTCCCTCTTGCTGCCGGCCCACGCTCCAGCAACCAGGAATCTGCCTTCTGTTGGCGTCCACTGGGGTAGAGCAAGCCCAGACTTACATCCTTCTTTGGATTCTCCCCAAACAGGAAGGACTGGGCACTCACAAGGACACAAAATATGTAGGACTTTGTGATAAGCACTTCACACACACTGTCTGACTTAACTATGATAGCAATTGTATTTCTCCAATTTAAAGATGATAAATCTTTACTCTTTCATTGTAAAAGATAAGTCATTTTCTGTAATGCCAAGCTCCAACATACTAAAGTGCTGTCCCAAATATCAGAGAAATCCAAAGTTATGCTTACTGTGATTCTAATGATAGATGTGTTGGAGGGATAGATGTCTTGAAAAAATTATGATTGAAACGTGATATATGTGGAAACACTCTCAACAAAGACGCTTGTTTAATATCATACCCATTTATTTTCTCTCACACCCTGATATCGCAGGACATGAAACTTTAACTTGGTTGAGCCTGTTTCATTAACTTTAAGAGGTTAGTAGAGCTGCAAAAATACATTCTTCAAGCTAACCTGTCATTTGAACTAAAAGTATAGAAAAGATAACACGTTTCTAGTTTAGAATAAAGTATTTGTTGGGCCTCCCCGGTGGCGCAGCGGTTGAGCTCTGAGTTGCAAAGCTGCCCGCAGCCTCTGCAGCGCCGGTTCTATCCCCGGCTGCTCCCTGGCCGCTGGAGGAGGGTCCCACATGGCGCGCAGACCTCTCCTGCCGCCCGCTGCTCCCCTCAGCAGTGTACTTCGGTCCTTCTGCCTGTTCTGCTCCCTGCTCTGGCTCTGGTGAATTCTCTCACCCTCCTGTGCTTCTGACTGTACCCAGTGCTTGATAAATAAATAAAAATAAATCTTAAAAAAATTTAAAAAAAAAGAATAAGGTATTTGTTGGTTAAAGACACACGGAAGGGGACTCTGTTGAGTTGGTATTTGTTTTTTTAGTGCCTCTTTGTAGACCATAGCTCACCACTGACCCCCCGTGGCCATAGTTCAAGGTGGCATCTTCACTTTAAAACCAGCTATTTCTGGGCCTCGCCGGTGGCGCAGCGGTTGAGCGCTGGGTTGCGAAGCTGCCCGCAGCCTCTGCAACGCTGGTTCGATCCACGGGAGGAGGGTCCCACATGGCACACAGACCTCTCCTGCCGCCCACTGCTCCCCTCAGCAGTGTACTTCGGTCCTTCTGCCTGCTCTGCTCCCCGCTCTGGCTCTGGTGAATTCTCTCACCCTCCTCTGCTTCTGACTGTACCCAGTGCATGTATAAATAAATAAATAAATAAATAAATCTTAAAAAAAAAAAAGGCAGCTACTTCTGAGGGCCAAAAGGCAAGGGAGGAGAGGTCCCCTCAGATGCATAATCCCCTAGCTCCTGGGCTATGATGCAGAAACCAGTCATTTTCACTCAGAAGGGAAATGACTGAGTTAATAAGCCCTGTCTTGCTCTGCTCGGAACCCACAGTCCACACAGCCTAATGTTGGCACTTTCTTTATATTCATTGGGCACCTATATGTTTGGGCATCTGATAACACTTTACTTACATTGTCTCACTTAACCATCCTAGTAACTTCACAATCCCTATTTTATATATGAGAAATTGAAGTTCGACGATCAGTAACTTCCTTTCAAATAATATGCATATAAGGGGATTTTTGAAAAATAAAAAATAAAAAAGATTTAAATTCCTCCCCTGACCCCATCTGCAAAGTCTGCTGAGATCTGCATGAAAGTTTATTTTTCGTGTGTGAAGTAATATTTATTGAGGTAATGTGGATTTACATTACATTGTTTTAGGGGTAGAGCTTTACATCTCTACATTTGTTATTTCACCACACCCATTTGTAAGAGATGCACTATTTGGGCTCCCCTCTACATTTATTGCAATGGAATCTGCATTTTAACAGACTGCTAAGGTGATTCATATGCCCATTAGTTTGAGTTTAGTAAGCAACGCTCTAGCGAGGTAGCAGCAATATTAACAAGAGTAGGTATGACTCTCCCAATTCAATCTTACATTATAAGTTTACTTTGTAGTCATTTTATTAACTATCATTTCAATTAACTTGATTATCTTTAGTTTAGTACCTCACAAATTTCTTCACAAACTTTTACAATAGTAATAGTAATTAACAAGAATACAACTGAATTCGTTTTAAAGATTTAATTGGCTTCATTAAATGATTCGTGAATCTGGCAGCATTCCATCTAGCAAGTAGAAAGGTCTCCAAAAAACTGTGCAAAATGAGAGGGCTGAAGAGTCTGAAAATGGGCGAGAAAATGGAAGAGGAAATTATCTCAGGGAATTAGCCTACCTGTGGGGAACTGGAAAACATTTGGGACAGCTGATCTCATCTCTCTTTGGGAAGATTGAAAAAGATGAGCTCACTGGGGCTGACCAGGAAATTCCACACTGACCAGTTAGGACTACATTCCTATAGTGTGGGTGTTGAATGTGCACAGGGTTGAAAGCAAAGTTAGGTTCAGTAAGTTTTGGTGTGCTTAATACAGAGCCTCCATTTGGGGCATATAGTTTTCTTTTTAACAGTAATGAATGATATATAATAGAACCATTTTTTCAGGTACATTGCACAACCTATATTTTAAAAGCAGAGTGAAATTCAAATATTTTGATAAAAATTGTATTTTATAAAATGGACAAATAATTCAACTCTATTAAACAGATTCATGTTGACTTTCTTCAGTAGTGGAGTTCAGTATCTCAATTTCCAGTCCATAATTTATTTTTGCTACAACACAAAGGGTCAGCAGAGTTCCTTAAGTAGAATAAAGCTTTCATATGGGTCTTTATGACATCTTGTTTACATTTTTGGCCAGTGATTCACCACTTTTAACAAAAGAATGTGAGGGGCAGAAGATATGATTCATTTATTTCTTCTTTTTGACAGAATGTCAGCCCGACTCTTACTGCACACATTTCAAGATCATATTGTAAGATAATAATACGTTACATTTGTGTGCTGTGCTACCATTAGCAAAATGCCTTCCCATGTATTATCTTGTCTAATCCTCCCACCAGCTGACAAGGTGGGTGACATAAAGCTTTCCCTGCAGACAAGGAGAGTCAGGTTTACTGAGGTTGACTTGTTTGAGATGCAAGGTGGTAAATGGCAGAGCAGTTCATTCTTCTGACTCCAAGTCCAAAGTTATCTCCAGATGGGATCTCAGTGGAACTTGTCTGGTGTGCTCTGTTCCAAGAGCTAGGATCTGGATATGAATATAGAAATATGAATATTGACTGGATAATAAGCATGTGTTGGCACTGCTTTAAATACTGTACTTTGAAAATCTGAAAATATACAAGTATTAATACCTGTAATATATAATTCTCACAACCCAATAATGTAGTTAATTTTATTATTCCTCTATATAGATGATATAAATCTATATATGCTCTTGACTTTGTGCTCCTAGAAAATTTATCCCTATCATGTCAAAATTTATATTACATGAAATCACAAAACTCAGTTCTCTTTTCTTACTAGAATTTCCTTTAGTTTCAGTTGTAAACAGCTTCATACCTCAAAATGACATACATTCAGTGGTATGCTGGTAAATCTCTCTAAATCACTTTTTTGGGAAGAAAGTCCACAACTTGTAGATCTTGCTGATTTCTGTGGTGTGATTATTTCTATTAAGACAGATTCCAAGCTATCAAGTTGACTGGACTAAACTTGGAGTTGGGAAGACAGGAGCACATTCATGTGTAACTCCTTTTTAAGCTGGTATTCTTCATATTCTTAACTAAGGCCAAGCTACTTTGCTTGTAAGAATATATTTTAAGAATATATTAACAAGTTTTTGAATTACTATTAATTTTTCTGAATTTTTTTTTTCCCAAAGTGAACTATAATAATAGTCTCAAAACAACATGAAGACCTGGTGAAGCCACCAAGTCAGGGCTTGACAAACTCTTTTGTAGAGTCAGTGCTGTGGACTAAATATTTGTGTTTCCCTCTCCCCAAGTTTATATGTTGAAAATCTGCTGCCCAAGGTGGTGGTATCAGGAGTGGGGGGGTCCTTTGGGAGATGAGTACATCACAAGGATACAAAAGAGGTTCTGAGAACTAGCTCACCCTCTCCCTCATGTGAGGACACAGCAAGATATCTGTGAGCACAAAGAGAGCCCTAACTGGACACTGGCACCCTGAACTTGGTCTAAGGCCTTCAGACTGTGAGAAACAAATGTCTGTTATTTATAAGTCACCCAACCTGTGGTATTTTGTTCCAATGGCCCTAATGTACTAAGACAGCCAGGTAGCAAATATTTTAGATTTTATAGGCTACATACTCTCTCTGTTGCTTATATGTCTCTATTTTCACAGTCTCTTAAAAATATAAATATTGAGCAGCTCTCCTGCCTGCCTGTGTCTATCTCTGTTTTAAACTTACCACTTCCAAACACAGCTCTCCTGCCCACCTATGATGATGCAGGGGCCTTTTTCCTTCTCCTTTTTTAACAAACCTGTTCCTTTCAGGGGCAACACTTTCTGCCCTCCTTGTGTCTATGCACACATCCCTTTCTTCCCTTTTTGTATCATAAACCCACCCTTTCAGATATTATACACACACACACACACACACATTATTAGCTGGTAGGCTGTTCAAAAAAAAGCTGATTTTGAACCTAGGCACAGCCTCCTCTATGCCTTGGGAAGGCAGGTGGGTCATGTGGTCAGCTACTCCTGATCTTTACTGTGTATGTGATGCTGGCAGGTCACAGCCCCCATCTCACAGGATTATCAGGGTAAAGTGAATCTATGAGAACCCTTCCTAAAGTAGAAAACTTCAACCACCATGAGATGTATTAGCGTTATCATGAATGCCTATAAACTACTGTAACTATAATCCCACTTTAAAATCTCTATCCAGAGCAGAAAGTATCAGTTCTTTATATACCTGGAAGCCCCAGTAGCAGGGGAGAATTGAAACAGGTTCAGATCATTAATATAAAACACTGTCTGTTCTAAGCCACTTTTAAGGCAACATCCAAGTTCTTGGTAATGGATAATAATTTCAACCTCAGCTCAATTTCAGACTGTACTGAGCTCCAACCCTGCAAATGTATTCCTGGCTTATAGTAGATCTATACTGAATGAATAAATGATGATATTCAATTAGCTGAACCCTCACCTTGGATGAAATACAGCTCTCCAAAGCCACAGTTCCAAACCACATGTCAATCAGTCACCTACCTATTCTATACCAATAAGATGCGATCCCTCTCGCATATAAGGAGATGTTTCCTGGCTCAATGGATAGGAGATAAATAAAGGGAACAGTATGAATATCAGCTATCAATCCATCCATAATTGATTTCTTTTATATCTTAAAAGTATTCGATGTCAACATATTATAATCAGAATTATGTCCTAATCATAGATCATTATTTTAAAAAAGAAATAGTTACATAAAAGGGAAATACCACTTTTGAACTAGCTGAGAAATCCAATCTGAAAATTGAGGCGTATCTGTGAGCTGGACTATAGCAGGTCATCCTGGGACAGAGGGTATCATAAGGTCCATTTTTCTTCCATTATTATTTGATGTTTTGACAAGGCCTCATTATTTGCAAAAGCTTCATAATAATTTCTTAGTCTGGTACAATTTATGACAGAGGGTTTCATAATACTTTTAAAAATGACTTCTATCTGAATATACTTGGAAAAAATTTAAATTCTGATGCATAAATCAAAACCTTTCCTTTTAATTCTACTATATTAGGAACTTCTCACCCTCACTCTGGAGTAAGAGCTGGGACTCCCTTATTAACTTCAAATAGGGCCAGTTAACATTTATCTGAACTATGTTTCCACTTCATCTTTTAAGTATAATTTCTTAGTTTACGGCAAATAGGTTAAAGGCTGATAAAGAAAGCTAGTTTTAAGTATCAAGTTTCCAAAAAGAAGACAAATATTTTTTAAAAATCAGATGCCAGGGCCTCCCCTGGTGGCTCAGCGGTTGAGCACTGGACTGCAAGGCTGCCTGCAGCCTCTGCAGCACCGGTTCATTCCCCGGCCAGCCGCCGGCAAGGGTCCCACAAAAAATAAATAAATAAATAAATCAGATGCCAGAGGAAAAAAAAAATACAGCTAGATACTTTTTACCCCTATTGGTAAATTAGGAAATAGAAGTTGGCATTGAATTACAACATGTGTTACAATCCAAAAGACATCATAAAGTCGCACTGAACATAGGAGCTAGAGTAATTAGAAAGGCTGGTATTGAAATAAACGGAAAGAGCTCTTCATAGGCCAATTCAAACTGGTTGATGTGTTTTTACAGAGTTATGAAATCATACAGCATTCAGTTACATTTCATTTTTATTTATCTCCAGTGAAGCCATATCTTAACTAGGAAATTCATTTCCAGTAAAAGAAAGATAAAAGTACTACAAACTGGTGACATTTAAATCAAATGAGTAAGTCTGGAATTAAAATAAATAAATAAACTCTGGTGGATTGAAATAAATGAAATAAAAATGACTCTAAACTTTATATGTTTGATACTAAATAGGAATGGATTGCTATCCCCAAATTTCACTATGTGTGTGTTCCTGTGTGTGTGTGTGTGTGTGTGTGTGTGTGGCGAGAGAGAGAGAGAGAAAGAGAGAGAGAGAGAGAGAGAGAGAGAGAGAGAGAGAGAATATACTAGTACCTATTTTTACCATTCCATTGTGAAGTTAAATAATGGTAATTGTCAAGTGTCAATAATATTATTCAAGTGAATTATCTCTAACAACAATTTAATCTTTAATCCCAGGTCTATTTTATTCTGTACTTCTATACTTCTATACTATTCTATACATTAAGAAGCAACTTATTAGCCATCCATCATTTTCCTTAAGAAAATAATTTAAAAAGTACTCTAGGGCCTCCCTGGTGGCACAAGGGGTGAAGTCTTAGCATTATGAAGCTATCTGCAGCCTCTGCAGCAGGAGTTGGATCCCCAGCCAGGGAGCTGACCCCCATCCATGGCACAGCAGACCTCTCCTGTCTCACCTGCTGCTCCCCTCAGCAGTGTATTTCAGTCAATCTGCCTGTTCTGTTCCCCATTCTGTCTCTGGTGAATCCTCTCTCCCCACTGCACCTCTGGCCTGTACCTCAGTTCTTGTATGCATAAATAAATAAAATAAATCTTTAAACAAGGTTTCTCAGACTTCATTCTAAATAACATTGTACTAGCTCTATAAGATGTTCTATTAAAAAAAAATTCATCAACAAATAAGTTGGAGTCTTTACTGCCTATCACTCCCCTCTTGAGGATTTATGGTTTGCTTTGAGTTTTAAAACTCCTGAGAAATCTTGCAGAAAAGAAATTTGTGGATAGTTTCACCATGTTTGTTCATGTACTGTTTGTTAACATCTCACAGAATAAGTGTTCTCAGAATAAGTGTTTGAGAAACCCATAAATGCACAAAGAGAGAAGTAAAGCAGCTACTCATAAATTCCACACTGCACTTTAAAGCCAGACTTTAGAGAAACAGAGCCACACACATAATACTGAGTCTAGGGTCTATGTGTACTCACCCCTACTTTTGGGGGCCGTCCCCAAAACCATGATTCCTCTGAGTTCTCTGTGCAGCCCACTCCAGGTACTTATCCGCATCTTTTTAAGGATAAGACTCTGAAGTTTTTTGAGCTTTGGTAAAACTCATACCTCTGTCTTTAGTTGGAAGTTAGATGTGCATGAAAAAATTACATGCACCTAAATAGGACAATGGTAGGAATATGTCTAAGAAAAATAAAATAAAAATATAAAAGACGATTTTAATATGTCATTTGGGGGAGTACACAATCATTTTTGGACAAGATAAAGGCACTGGAACTGTGACCATTTCCTCATAGAACTGCATTAACTCAGAACACTAACACACAATAGCTGAACTTCGCCAAGAAGAGAGTAGAAAAGAAAGTGGGGAGAGACGACCTGTTGAATGTTTCTTCCTGAAAGCAAGACAACAGTGAAAATCATCCCACTTAAGAAAAGGCGAATAACAAAGTGTACTTCGACAGCATCTGGAAGTTTTCTGACCTGCCATTGTAATCCCACGGTTCTTAGTGAGGTGATTGTGTCAATGTCTGTGTCCTCCACTAGAGGGCAATCTTTCCATGGAAAGCATTTGTCAGCTTAATCACCTTGAACTCAAGACTAATAGAGGGCTGGCACTTAGAATGCATCAGTGACGTGTGTGTGGAGGTGAGGAAAGGAGGAAGGGAGAGAGAAAGGGAGGAGCAGAAAGTGATGAGGGAAGAAAGAAGAAAAGGATCTTTTGAGGTTTGTTTGTTTTCCCAGTGTGGTGATAGATTTACACTAGCTTGACTCACCTTCCATTGGCCTGAAGGTTAAGGGTGTGTTCTGCGGCTATGAAGCAGGAGATAACTAACTCACCAAGGCATTACTTGACATTAGTTTCATTTGTCTTTTTACTAGATTTTGCAATAGTACACTCACATTGTCAAAGAAAAAAATGTACTTCTTTTCCTAGGAGGTCTCCATCTGGATTTTATACCTGGAGTCATAAATTCATATAAGGTCATATGAGGAAAGGCATAAGGTGAGGGGAGTTGAAATTTGCTATTTTTAGGTTGCTTGTGTGCAACTAAGAAATTAAGATTTATTAGGAGAGAAGGAAACGAAAGTGAACCTGTTCACTCTCCCTCACACTTCCCCTTTCTTTCATTGAAACCATGACTAGGTGACCTAACGAGCTTCATGTATTTTTCTCTGTGATATAGATAAATCTGCAAACTGAAATTTAGTAGAAGTTTTGATGGGATACAAGGCAGCAAGCATTTAAATATCATTAAGTTACAGGCATTCTGCATGAGATCATTGATCTATCCTTATAGAATAGTAAGAGGGGAAAAAAGAGAACTATTTTCTGACTTAATCAATTTGAAGCAAGCACCGTCACAAATCAACAAAGTTTTTATTTTTTTGGTGGTGGTGGTCAGGGTGTAAAGAAATTGTGCTGCTTCAACAAAACAGAAAAGGTCTCAAGTATTGTCATATTTCTTTTCTGACCCTAGATTTGAGCGGGGACATTCCATCTGATTGTAATTCCTGTAGGTAAGCAGATGGTCAGGCAGCACACCAAGAATTATAATAATCTATGTGGGATGTTCCTAAAACATGAGTTAATGCTTTCAAACCCATAAAGCTTGGGTTTTTATGGAGATGAACCACATTATAGACCCACATGCAAGCATGCGCTCATCAAATTTACCTCAACTGAATCAACAGCTCAGCTCATTAGCACTTCCTGACCTTCTGGAACTGACCTGTGAGATGCATCCTCAAACCACTTTTCCTTCTAATTATTGCAGTGCAATATAGAAAAATATACATTGCGGTGATAGTATACATTTGCATCTTCAGATACCTTGACCGAAAACAAGGTAAATTGTATTATCAAAAGCAAAAGATTTTATTTTATATTTTTTTTTAAAGATTTATTTATTTATTTACACAAGCACTGGGTACAGTCAGAGGCACGGGAGGGTGAGAGAATTCACCAGAGCCAGGGCGGAGAGCAGAACAGACAGACTGATGAAGTACACTGCTGAGGGGAGCAGCGGGCGGCAGGAGAGGTCTGCACGCCATGTGGGACCCTCGCCGGGCTGCCGGGGATCGAACCAGTGCTGCAGAGGCTGCGGGCAGCCTCGCAACCCAGCGCTCAACCACTGCACCACCGGGGAGGCCCAAAAGCAAAAGATTTTAAATCACATTCCATGGCTCCTTAAGATTTCAAGGGACAGTAGCAGAGATGACTAGGAAAGAAATGGGAGGGTGTATAAGTAGACAAACTCACTATATTAAACTGACCTCCATATATAATTAATTAAGGGTTGGTCCTGGTGCAAGGAAAGGAAGGCAGGGTTTGGAATTCAAAAAACTAGCTGTGCCTTGTGATTCAGAGGCTTACCAGTCAGTAGCATTAAGAGATTATTTAACTTCTGTCTCCTTTGGTGTCATCATCCTTAAAATGGGGATTAAAAATATCTGCTTCGCAGCACATTTGGGAAATAACCTGTTTAAAGCACCTGGATCAGAGTACACAGACAAGTCTCTTAGGCTTCTTTCTTTCTGCTTATATTTTTCTCTTTTTAGTAATACTTTCAATTTTAAAACATCTTACTATTTTCAAAGTTCTACATTAAATTTCTCAACTGATCGTGTAACAATATGTGACATAAACTAATTCTGTTTCACATATGAGAAATCTGAAACTATTTAACTTCTAAACCTGGGCTGATTTCATGAGATTAAATATTTGGAAATCTGAAATCCTATGAGAAAATATCTCACAAACATGCATAGATTATAAGATTGAAATATAATAATCTAAGATTTTTAAAGATTATATCAGATCAAATATAAAAAAGAACAACATAGCCACCCAGGTGACATCCATTTCATTTTTTACTGCTTGATTGGCATATGGGAGACTAGAAATAACTATCTTCTTAAGAATTACCAAGCGCACAACGTAAGATTAAATGGACCCATAGGTAGTTATGAAATGATTTCTCTAAAAATTCCCTCTTATTTATAATTTTTGGTAGCAGGAATCTATGATAGTGTGCCCACATATGCAGTTACTAAAAGTTCTTGCCATTACAAAGTTAATGTTAAATAGTAAGATGCATCATTTTTAGCAAGTTAAAAAATAAAGTAATTCATAATACAGTTAAATACTACTGAGGAAATATATTTTTTTGTTTTCTATATTTTTCATTTATTACCACAACTAGCATACATAACATTACTACAAATCTTCATTAAAAAATGAAGTTTAGCACAATATGAAAATCTCAGAAATAAAAACATAAAACAAAGAGGAAAAATTGATGGTTCAACAAATTTAGGGACTGAACAGAAGCAAAGGTTAGTATTTGAGAAGTCATATGTGATGTACCTAAGATTGTTTCTGGTAGATAGTTTTCTAAACAACTTCTACTTTTCTACCAAGATAACATGTGTTTTATATTCAGAGGAGTAAAAGGCAGAGAAAATAAGTCCACAAAGATTAGATCCCAGAGCTGAGAGAGCAGCAAAGTAAGGATAGCAGTTTCATGTTTATAGAGATTAAAGAATCTGTCAATAATTTCTTTTAAAAAAAAACCCATTTTATTGAGGTTTCACAGAGTAAACTGTAGGCGTCCTTAAAGTTTTGCCTTTCTCTGAATGTTCCTGGAAGCTGCATGTTCAAATTACAAAAGCAGTCAGAGATTTTTTTTTTGAGCAGGAATTAGATGAGGAAAATATGATTCTCACATTGCTGCCAGTTGATGGGAACGTAATGAAACCATCAGGTGGAACCAATTGCTTCTTCAACTGCAGAAGTCAAGCCTAGGAAAAGTCAAGTAAAGGGGTTTCTCAAGGCTCCAGAAATGTGCTTACTGGGAAAGTAACTAGGATATTATTAAAACACCACAAAAGTCCAGATTGTAGCCATGTTCAAAGAAAAGCAAGATGGTGACCAAGAGAACAAAAATTCAGAAAATTTGTAAGTTGAGTGAGAGAGAACAAGAGACTAATATAGTGAAAGTGATAACTTCAACTCAGTGCCACACTGGCATCATGCACAAGCATTGCTGCAAGAGTCACTCAACCTAAAGCTGAGAATGCATATCCCTGTTTGTGTTGGGACCTTTCTTCTGGAGTCAGATGGCATGTGGTCTATGGCAGGCCTCTCTGGTAAATGCAAATGACTGGGTTCCTCTACAATTGCATGAAGGTCAGGTGTGGGAACCTGACACATCCAAGAGGATGACCTCTCTCTCTCCGTCTTCCTATTCTGGTCCTGCATCTCCAAACCTAGAAGATACATTATGCCCTGAATGTGCTAAGAGGAATAAGATGATGACAGAGGCAAAAAAAAAGTAGTAGCTTGGTTTGAACACACAAATATCATTCTCTTTGGGTGGGCCATGTCTTACTAAGGAATACTTGGTGGGGAGGCCACAGCTACATCGACTTGCACCCCAGTGGTTGCAGCCCTGTACTCTAGTCATCCTTGATGTTGCCTGATGCCTTGGGTTACAGATATGAATATCTAGATTCTGTTAGTTTTGCCAGAAAGTGACTTTTACTGTTGCTTCAAGTGTTTAGCTTTATAGGATACAATTTGGTTTTGTTTCAATAGATTTTATTATTTTTATCAGTTGTAAATTTTCAGAAAAATTAAAAAGTACAGAGGAGCCCTATCCACTCTCTACCTCCACCATTTCCCCTATTATCAGTATCCTATACTGCAGTGGTTACGTTGTTGAACCTACATTGACCAATCATCACTCACAGTCTATAATTTATATTAGGGGTCACTCTGTGTTGTAAATTCTATGATTTTTGACAGCTGTATAATTACATACATCCACCTTTAGAGAATTATTGAGTTCCACCTATTCAACTCTTTCCTTACCCCGAACCCTTGACAACCACTGGACTTTTTATTGTCTTCATAGCTATGCCTTTTCCAAATGTCATAGAGTTGGAATCATATAGTATGTAAACTTTTTCAGTTGGTTTCTTTCACAGCAATATGTAAAGGACAGGACTGGTCACTGAGCAGGTTTTCTGATCCCATGCAGACCGGGTAAAGGAGGAGTCAGAGTCCTTAGTGGGTTTTTGCAGGTCTTTTATTGGGGTTCACCAGGCATATGGCATGCAGGGGTGCTGGGGGGCCGGGAGGCTGGCATTCCTCCCAGCCCCCAGCAAATCCTCACTCTATCTGGGCTGTCTGGCCTTCTCTGCTTCTGCTTCTTCTCTGCTTCTCTCTTGGCTTCTCTTTTGGCTTCTGCTGCTCCTACTGGCGTCCCCGTGACGCTGCCCTTAAAAGCACAGTCTTAGTGCAGGTGTACCCACTTCAGGTGCCCGCCATCAGGCATGCATTCAGGATCACAGGGCTCCCTCATCTATCCTGATGGCGGGAGGGCAGAAAAGCCTGATTTTTTACCTTACCCTACAAATATGCATTTAGTCTTACTCCCTAAATGAATAGGTGACACATTAGAAATCCCTGTAAATTGGGCCTCCCCTGGTGGTGCAGCAGTTGAGCGCTGGGCTGCGAAGCTGCCAGCAGCCTCTGCAGTGCCGGTTTGATCCCAGGCCACCGGAGGAGGGTCCCACATGGCGCGCAGACCTCTCTTGCCGCCCGCTGCTCCCCTCAGCAGTGTATCTCGTCGGTCTGCCTGTTCTGTTCCCCGCTCTGGCTCTGGGGAATTCTCTCATCCTCCTGCCCTTCTGACTGCAACCAGTGCTAGTATAAATAAATTAATTAATTAAAAAAAAAGAAATTCCTGTAAATTGATAATCTAATGCAGACTGGCTGAAGAGATACTTCCTGGTCAAGTGTTAAGAATTTCTTTCAAAGTGAGAGCAACTGTCCTACTTTGTCACAAACTGTTGTGAAACCTTGTTTTGAGTTTCCTGGTTTCGGTTTTAAGGCAAGGATATTGAAATTCTCTCTGTATGAGTTCTAAACCAAATGTGAAGTCCAGGTGGTTTCCAGTCCTTGCGTCCAGGTCTGGGTCTGTAGAGAATCAGTCACTCTAGACCTTTTAGGCAGACGGCCGCTGTCTTCTTCTCTTGAGCACTGTTTTAGGACTCAGACTAAAGCTGAGAGCGTGACTGAGATGACCCATCTCTTCTAAACCTTTCAATGCTGCTCAGAACTGAAAATCAGTTTTACCTGGGAGCAGTCCATGATGCTGTAGAGAGGAAGCCTGCACAGGTGTGTCTACATCCTCTGTTAAGGTTGTGAACTCAGGCATTGCGTATTCACGTGTAGAGACTTGATGGGACACCAGGTCGGGAGCATGGGAGAACAGTGACATCCAGTGGTGAGCTGGGTGCATTTCTGCTGTGCAGCCCACAGATTGCAAAGGATGGAGCTTACTCACCCTGTGATTCAGATGCCGACTTCTGCCCTTCCAAGTCTGGGAACCCTGTGAAAATCCAGGAAGATTTCGATATTAGTATGAATTTCACCTTTCATCCTTCTATAGTGCAGTGCCAGTTGTAAATGCAAACACAAGTGCATTTAACCTGTGTGCAGAGTTTCTGAAATTACACAGTTTGTATTTCATGCTTATACGGACCTTAGGATTTTAACTAAAGCAGATTACTGATGATGTGTTTTGTTTTTCCATGCAAGGAAAAAAGAGCTTTAGTTTCTTTTCAAATATTCTGTCTAATTAGCATTCCTGGCAGGCACAACCACCAGCTGAATTATTACAGCAACAGTTGTTTGTTGAGAATTTTCTTGACCATCATGAATATCAAGGTCATTCAGCACTTGCAAGGATTTTCATCTTCTTTAAAGTCACCACCCTCTAGGGAGCTGACTGTAGACTTCTGTGGCTATTTGTAAACCCTCCAGGAGCCACTGTTTTGTTGAGAGGATCGCTTCCATTTTTCATAGTAGTTTTCACTCCTAAAATAGAAAAGAAATGGCCACAACAACAAATCCTTCTATTAAAACATTCTTTGAAATTAAGTGAAAGTTGCCTACTATCCAGAATATATCCAGAACATGTGTGTGCAAATAAATAAATATTTAAATACACACACATGGCTAACATCTTAAATACACACATGGTTAGCCATCTTTATTTTAATGTAGTCAAACTTATTGCTCTTTTTATTTATATTTAGTGTTTTCTATGTTTAAGAAATGCTTTTACACCCAAGGATCATGCGGACATTCTACTATATTGTCTTCTACTATATTACCTTTTAAAGTCTTTCTAGTTTTGCCATCATGCAAAGGCAAAGCTAGTGCTGCCATAACCAAGGTGATTTAAGTGACATAAATTTATTATCTCAGTTCTGGAGGCTAGAGGACCGACTTCAAGGTGTCAGTAGGGTTTGTTCCTTCTGAGGGTGCTGCAGGGAATCTGTTCCATCTCCTCTTCTGGCTTCTTGTGATTTCCAGGTTATCTTTGTTCCTTGGCTTGTAGATGCATCACCCCCATGTCTGCCTTTCTGTTCATATGACGTTCTCCTTGTGTGCATGCGTGTGTCCAAATTTCCCTTTTTTTATACAGACACCAGTATTTTGGATCAGAGACACACCCTACTCCAATGAATACACTCATTGTGCTGTATACTACAATTGCATTTGCAACAGCTTTATTTCCAAATAAGATCAATTTCTGAGGAACTGGGATCAGGACATAATGTGAATTTGAGTGGGAGGGGACAATGCAAATTATCTGTACAAATATGTATAAATAAAAACTTTCAAATTTACTTCTAAAGATGTGTATTGTTGCAAAAATGGACCAATAGATCAATGAGAAGAATAGAAATCTAGCACATAGCAGCTCTTTAATGCACCTCTATTTTTGTACGTGCTATGAATTAGGGTAAATATCCATTTTTACATCCATTTGTCCCAAAAATCATTCATTGGAAATTCTATCCTTTCCCCTCCAATCTAAAGTACCCTTTTTGTTATTTATCAAATGTCCATAAATGTGGGAGTCTATATACCACTTCTTTGATCTTTTAGTCTACCATATTGTCTTATTGTAATTTTATATGTCCTTTTATTTTGGAAAAGAAACTTCTCTCTTTGGAGCTTTTTAAAAAATGCCTTGATTATTTCTAGATCTTTGAAATTCCATATAATTTTATAATCACCTTATCAAATTTCACAAACTCCTGTTACAATTTTAATTAGAACTGCATTGGGACCACAATCTATATCTCCTCATCTTTAAAAAATGGTCTTCAATGTCCTTCACTGAAAATGAATTTCATACATTTTCTCATAAAGGCTTTTCAAGTCCGAGGCATCCTTTATGCTGTTATAAACTATACTCAGTTTCATTTTCTAACTATTTAATATGGGTATATAGATGTGCACTTGCTTTTTTCGATAATGAATTCATGTCTTGAAACACTGCTGAACTCTGATATTAATATTTTAACATTTTCCATAGATTTTCATTCCACAGGACACCTGGACAGTAACCTTGAGGCTGCAAAGATCATGAAAGACTTGGAAAGATTGAGAAACTACCACAGAGCAGAGGAGACTGAAGACACTTGGCTATGTGAGACCCTGCCTTGGACTCCGGAACAGAAATGGAAAACAAGAGAAATACAACTAAAGTCTAGAATTTACTTAACAGTAATATTCTAGTATAACTTTTTGGGTCTTGAAAATTTTACCATGGTAATGTTACTGGATGAAGAGTATACTACAGAAATTCTCTGTACCATCAATGCAAATTATCTGTACCAAAGTGTATAAATAAAAACTTTCAAATTTACTTCTGAAGATGTGTATTGTTGCAAAAATGGACCAATAGATCAATGAGAAGAGTAGAAATCCAGGGCCTCCCCGGTGGCGCAGCGGTTGAGCGCTGGGTTGCGAAGCTGCCTGCGGCCTCTGCGGCACTGGTTCGATTCCCAGCTGCTCCCCGGCCACCAGAGGAGGGTCCCGCATGGCGCGCAGACCTCTCCTGCCGCCCACTGCTCCCCTCAGCAGTGTACTTCGGTCCTTCTGCCTACTCTGCTCCCCGCTCTGGCTCTGGTGTATTCTCTCACCCTCCCGCGCTTCTGACTGTACCCAGTGCATGTATAAACAAACAAACAAACAAACAAACAAATAAATAAATAAATAAATAAAACATGCCTCTAAAAAAAAAAAAAAAAGAGTAGAAATCCAGAAGTAGTCTCATAAATACACAGTTGCAAACATACTGTAAAATTTTGGGGGAAACCACTCCTGGTATAGCAGGCAAGAAAGCAAAGCCACCTTCACAGTGTCCAACAAATATGTAGGAATCTGCTGTTGCACACATAAAGTCAAACTATTCACACCCATAGATGACAAAGGAGATACAAAGACTAGCTCCCAACTCACATACCCAGGCTTTACATCTCTGCGGTGTTTTCTTTAGCAAGGAAAAAAAAATTAAATCTTGCACCAACTTCCTCTATCATCAACATGTCTTTAGGTCAGGACAATTTAGAACTAGAAGAATAGTAGACACCTAGTGTCAATGACTCACTGTTCCTACTTATGTAAACTAAATTCAAACTTCCATTTATTGGAACAACTTTCACAGAATAAAATCTGCTGGACTTTTTCCCAGGTTTGATTCTTCACTTTGATTATCTAACAAAATCTTTGTCTAACTAACCTTTGGACTTTATTTTTAGTTAACATGGTTAATAGATTTTCAACAAAATGGTTAAAACAATTTAATGTGGAATGAAAATCTTTTCAACAAATCATACATAAACAACAGGGGGAAATAATTAATCTCTACTCTTTGCTCACATTATACAAAAAAAATTAACTTCTAATGAATTGTAGAAAAGCTAAAAAAACATTTTCAACCTTGGGATAAACAAAGATTTCTTAGATGGGACACCAAAAGCATAAAAGAAACAAACAGAAAATTATACCTTATCAAAAGCAAAACACTTTTTCTCTTGCAGGTATCATTGTAAAAATTAAAAGGCAAGACATGCAGTGAATGAAAATTTTTGTCATGCATATATCTGATAAAGCACCTATATTCAGAATACATAAGGGACTCTACAACTTAAATAAGAAACAACTCAGGGCCTCCCCAGTGGCACAGCAGGTTAAGTGCAGTGTTATGAAGCTGTCCGCAGCCTCTGCACAGGTTCGATTCCCGGCCAGCCAAGGAGACTCCCACATGGCACGGCAGACCTCTCCTGTCTTGCCCGCTGCTCCTTCAGCAGTGGTTTTGGTCCATCGGCCTGTTCTGCTCCCCACTCTGTCTCTGGTGAATCCTCTCACCTTCCCGTGCCTCTGGCCTGTACCCCAGTTCTTGTATAAAAATAAATAAATCTTAAAAAAAAAAAAAATCCAAATGCCCAACATTAGGGGAACATAAAAATCAAATGTGGTACATTCATATAATGTTATGCCAGGGAAACAATGCTTCGTGAATATTAACATAATTTTGGACAGTTTGTCTCCCTGAGCAAAGGAAATTGGTAGGTAGGGGAATATCTCCACTTACCCAGAACCATTTGCTCCTCATGTTACAAGGTTGTCAGACCTGGGGGGAGCCCTATGTTCCTGTTCAGAGGTTAATAAAACTTATCTTTCCCACAGTCAAATGTTTGCAGCCCTGGTAGGGACTTTCCCCTTGGTCTTCCTGAGGGAATTCATTTACTTTGCAAAGTATTTGTTTACAATAGGGAGATAGGGTTTCTCTCCCTTTCTCAGAAAGAGAGAGGCAGCCAAGCAGTGTGTGGCTTATCTAATCTTTCAGATTCATGGCCAAAAATTACACAAGGACCCATCAGGCCTCATCGCTGCTACCCTCTACCATCAGGCCTCTGTCCCAGAAGAGGGAGAACACTGGGCAAAGGGAGGTGATACAGTTATGCTTTCTATAATGATTATAACTCTGATTTCAGACCTAGAAACCTCACAGTTGCTGTCAGCAAAGAAATATGAACAAGGGGCCTACCTGACGGCACAAGGGTTAAGACGCAACCTATGAAGGTATTTGCAGCCACTGCGCACCACGAGTTTGATCCCGGCCAGGGAGCTACCCACATGGCGCAGCAGACCTCTCCCGACTCACCAGCTGCTCCCCTCAGCAGTGTATTTCAGTCAGTCTGCCTGTTCTGTTTCTCAATCTGTCTCTGGTGAATCCTCTCAACCCCCACACCTCTGGCCTGTACCCCATTTCTTGTATGCATAAATAAATCTTTTAAAAAATGAACAAATGTGGATGTTTAAAACTTATTAAGAAACACTGCTGGCAATTAAGAAAAAGATAAAAATGAAGATACATATAACAACATGAATGTATTTCAAGGACATTATGTGCAATAGAAGAACCCAGCCACAAGAGGACACATACTGTCTGGTTCCATTAATAGATGGGCAAAAAGAATCAAAACTGTCAAGTGGTAATGGAAATCAAAATAGTAATTGCCTTCATTAGTGAGGTGTGAGGAGCATGAGGGTATCTTCTACAGTGCTGGGAATATTCTGTATATTTATTTGAGGTTGGTAACATGGCTGTAGATATATGAAAAACTTAAGATTAGAGTGCTTTATGCACCTTATTTTATGTTTGTTATGTTTTAATAAAAAAAAGTCCTCTGCAGATTGTTTTATGGGAATTAAAAAGCACCAAAATTTATGTGGAAATGCAAAGGGCAAAAAATAGAGCAAGGCGCTCAAATAAAGTGGAAAGACTTGCTCTACCAGCAGAAATATCAAATAATTAAAATAGCAAGGTATTTGGCAAAACATCATTATGACATGGTATTTGATAAACAGATCAATGAAACAGAGTACAGTCTATCAACAGATGCCTTCATGTGACATTTAGCTTTTGGAGAAGATGGAACTGAAGAGTTGCAGGGAAAGCATGATCTTTTAATCAACAGTTCATAGTCAGTTGACTCACATATGAAAAATTATACTCAAACTGCTCATTTACACCATATATAAAAACCAATTCCAGGGTAGAGCATATTTGAAATGTAAATAATAAAACTTTCAGAAGACAATGAGAGGAATATCATCATGATCTTTAGGATGAGAATTTTTTTAAAAGATTTATTTATTTATACAAGAACTGGGGTACAGGTCAGAGGCATGGGAGGGTGAGAGAATTCACCTGAGACAGATCAGGGAGTAGAGCAGGCAGACAGACCAAAGACACTGCTGAGCGGAGCAGCAGGCGAGGCAGGAGAGGTCTGCCATGCCATGTGGGAATCATCCTGGCTTTCCAGGAATCAAACCTCACTGCAGAGGCTGCAGACAGCTTCACAGTGCTGTGCTCAACCCGCTATGCCACCCGGGAGGCCCGTAAGATGAGAATTTTTTAACAGCACCCAACAAAACAATGACCATAAAAATGTAATTGGTACATTAGACTCTATTATACTTAAGAAACTTCTTTTATTACTCAAGAGAGTAGAAACAAGTCAGAACAGGGTGAAAATATTTGCAATATATATAATGCCAAAGGCCACATATTCACCATGTGTAACAAATTCTTTCAAAGTAAAAAAATAAAATTAAAAGACAACCACATAGAAAATAATAGGTAAGACTCCAGTAGATCCATGATGCAACAGTTAATCCAAATAGGTAATAAACTTATGAAAAGTTTCTCAATGTCATTAACCATTAGAAAATGCAAGTGAAATCCACAATGGGATAATATCTTCTACAATTTCTAAGATTATGAAGACTGAAAATACCAAAATGTAGAAGAACTCTCGTTACTACTGGTAGAATGTAAATTGGTACAACTACTTGGGAAAACAGGCTTGGGATTTATTATTCACTTAAGTTGAAATTGTGTCTCTCCTGTGATTCAGCAATTATACTCCTTGGAATATATCTGGCAGAAATATGTGGGCCTAGACAAGGAGCATGCCTCAGGAGAAAGTTCAGGCAGCTCTGTTGCAATAGAGCTGTTATCAAAACTATAATGACTAAATAAATGGTGGGAATGTGATACAACAGATAATTTCACAACTGTTGCTCTAGCCAACAACATGGACAGCTCTCCTAGCATAATGTTGGGTGACAGAAGTTCAGATACAGCAAAGTACATAATGCTTTGGGAGAGAAGAGAAGAGGTAAGAGGGGAGCCTCACGAGGGCTTACCTGGTTTTTATCTCCACTCGGGTGAATCTTACCAGTGCATCTGTGACACTTCATCGAGCCTTAACATCTATATTTGTGTGCTTTTCAGTATGTGTATAATACTTCACAAGTACCATTTTTTTTAAATGCTTGAACCACTTCTCAAAAAATAATATGAAAGGAGTTGGTGGAAAATTTGATAAGATAGGATTCCATAGGATTTAAGATAATAGATATTATTTGAATTTAAACAGATGACATAATGTGAAAGTTGCTAATGGCCCCAAATAGTCTCAGTGAGTGACAGAGTATAGTAAAAGGACTTTAGAAGTCTCCTAAGTATGGTATACTTAATCCATCCAGGACGTTCTCCCCTTTCTTAAATTCCTCCCCATGCCAACCCTTTTCAGATAAATTTATTTTGCCAATATTTTCCCTCTAATGTCCCTCTTATCTTCAGGTTAACTTTTGAGCATGCTCCTTAGAACATTCTAAACCTGCCACTGACCATACCTGCGTCCAGGGATGGATATCTGCTTCCATTCACAATGTAGTTTATGCTGGAAATAACAATGCTACATTTCATAAATTAAAAAAGCTTACTTCTTACTATGGCGTTATTTTACAGTTCAGCCCCTCACATGTATTTGCTTTATTTTCTCAGGTGTAAGTAGCATAAAAGAAAGTCATTAAAAGCACAGACTATGGAATTAGATAAACCAGGATTCAGACCCTAGTCTGTGGTTTATTAAGTGACCTGTCCAAGCCTGTCTCCTTGTTTTACAATCCTGGGATAACAGACTAAATCACAGGGCCTCCCTGGTGGCCTAGGGGTTAAGTCTGAGCACTATCACTGCAACAGCCTGAGTTAAATCCCTGGCCAGAGAGCTTACCCACATATGGCGCAACAGACTTTTCCTGTCCTATCTGCTGCTCCCCTTAGCAGTGTATTTCAGTACATCTGCCTGTTCTGTCCCCCACTCTGTCTCTGGTAAATCCTGTCACACACCTTCTCTCTCACCTCTGGACTACACCCCAGTTCTTCTACAAGGAAAAATACTAACTCACAGAATTGTTAAAAGCCTTGAAGGAGTAGCAAATGTAAAATTCTTAGTGTTGTGCCTGGCTTAGAGTAAGTAACTTCAGATGATGAGGAAGATGAGGATGACATTTCATCGTAACCATTTAGGAACTAAAATCAACTAAGAAAAGTTTGTGGTTTTTGTGCTGGTAGTGATGTGGGATGAGATATTGGTTTATGGTATTGGTTAAAGTCCAGAAATCTATCAGGAGCCATGAAATTAATATGTCAGCTTCGTAACTCATGCAGGAAGGCTTGCGAGCTTTTAGAGTAGAAAGAAAACCCATCAATTTTAATGCATTGAGTCATTTCAAAACTCTTCTAAAGGATATACTAGGGTTTATTTTGACTGGGAAGGTCTAAACAAGGAGGGATTAAGACTGCCTCTTTTGAAGCAAACAGCCCTGGGTGAGAGGGTAGGATTTAAAGATGCAAAGGAAACTCCCTATAGTGAGTTCCAGGTCACAGGGTAAAGACAAAAGAAAATCTGTGACTGAATGCTTTAATTTAATGCATGGGAACTATCAAATGAGCACTCAACAGTTTCTCAGGTCACACTGATCCTATAAAAGCCACAGGTGTCCTGAGGACAGAATGGTTTTTTTAACAGGTGTATGAAACCAGTGAAACTTTGACGTGAGGTCTGACAAATGCAAAATAAGAACCAGTCAAGGGAGGGAGAGAAGAAGGGAATACAAAAAACAAATTGGCTCGCATACCAGGAATAATCTCCTTAGGAGAGGAGAGGCCTCCAAGGCCAGTTATCCTACCCATTTTCACTTCTCAGTAAAAAAAAATGAAATGTCACTGCTTGTGTTAAGAAGGGCTGGGGAGAAGACAGGGAAGACTATGGGTATACCTCTCGCCTCTTTCAGGCCATGAATAATTTGGTTTTGAACAGAAATGCACACAAGTCCAAAAGTTATGATACCCCAAAACAATGAACTCAAAATACTTCCATGACAAATATATATCCTATATATGGACATAAATGATATACTTAAAATGACAAAGTTGGAGCCAAGGTAACATAATTTACAATTGGAAAGAACAACAGCAACTCAGGACGATGCTGATGATATAGAGGTAACACAGAGTCCTTTCTCTAATGTTCGGTCCTTTTAACTCTTACTATGTTCCTAAGAGTCCAGCCAGGACAATGGAAACCATAGTAGTCATTTAAACAGAAAGAATTTGCTGTAAGGAATTATTTATTTATTTATTTATTTATTTATTTATTTATTTATTAAGATTTATTTATTCATTTATACAAGCACTGGGTACAGTCAGAAGCGCGGGAGGGTGAGAGAATTCACCAGAGTCAGAGCAGGATGCAGAGCAGGCAGAAGGACCGAAGTACACTGCTGAGGGGAGCAGCGGAGGGCAGGAGAGGTCTAGCGCCATGTGGGACCCTCCTCTGGTGGCCGGGGAGCAGCCGGGGATCGAACCGGCACCGCAGAGGCTGCGGGCAGCTTCGCAACCCAGCGCTCAACCGCTGCGCCACCGGGGAGGCCCTGTAAGGAATTTTTTAAACGGATGTTGGAGAACTAAAAAGGTAAATTGCCCTTTTGTCAAATACTCTGTTGCAAGAAGAGTTGAAGGAACAAAAGGGAGAAATAAGCAGAAAATCAAACAGCTGTGGGCACTGGAAATGGTACAGAGGCCAGAAGTCAGCTAATAAAGCCTTAACTGTGAAGATACCAGAGGACTGGCCACCTTACCAGAAGGTACACCCTGCCACTCTATCACAGCTGCTGGAAGAACAACAGCGCTGGGATGTGATAACCTAACTATGAACAGGCACAGCTTGCCCCAAACATCTTGGGAGATACACTGTAGAATAAAAAGATATAGTAGCCTTGACTCTTGCCTTTTCATACATATAGTAGATCTGACCACATTTAGTGAATTTCTTAAGTTATACAAACAATGTGACTTCCCAACCTTTATCTTTAAGCAAGAATGTTACACAATAACCAGGTGTCAGCTTTGTAAAATGTACCTTTCACACATATACCCTGCTTGAAACAAAGGTATGTAGACTGAAACCAAACCTCTGAAAGGCAAGGCCTGCGTTCAGAGAAATCCAAAGACTGTTTCTCCAGGTCAAGATGCTAAATTTTCCCTGAATGACCTCTTTAACTTCTCTTTGAATTGTTTCACAGCGGAGTTTCTTTCAGTCCACAAGGATATTGCTGACAAGAACAGCAAATAAGTAGGAAGCAGCAAGTCCTTTCACCCCTCCTGCAACTTTAAGTATTTCTGCAGTGTCCCCTAATGGTGGAAAGCCAAGGAGCCCGCTGGGAGGCAAATGTGATTTGCAGGATCCTGTCTCCTGAATCAAATCCCTGACTGCCAGACAAAGGGAAAACTCGACCTATATTCATTCCTTTTCCAACTCCTTCTGGGGAAGAGGGTATTTAGAGGACTCTGAAAATCCCGCCCATGCTCTCACGTCCTCTTACCAAAAAAACAAAAACAAAAACACCTATTTTTTTAATTACTGGAGGGTCGTTTTTTTCCTAAGATGAAGGCAGTTGATCTCATTTGAGGCCCCTTTCTCTTTTTTTTTTTTTTTTTTTAAAGATTTATTTATTTATTTATACATGCACTGGGTACAGTCAGAAGCACGGGAGGGTGAGAGAATTCACCAGAGCCAGAGCGGGGAGCAGAGCAGGCAGAAGGACCAAAGTACACTGCTGAGGGGAGCAGCGGGCGGCAGGAGAGGTCTGCGCGCCATGTGGGACCCTCCTCCGGTGGCCGGGGAGCAGCTGGGGATCGAACCGGCGCTGCAGAGGCCGCGGGCAGCTTCACAACCCAGCGCTCAACCGCTGCGCCACCGGGGAGGCCCGAGGCCCCTTTCTCTTTATGGTACATTTGAAAAAAGAAGTATTTGTGAGGGAAAGAGAAATGCATCTGAATTAAATCGTTCATTTCTCTATTTTCAAGCTGAGTCCAACTTTCACAGCTCCTCAAGGGGCAAAGCTGAGACTGGCTGTCAGGTTTTCCTTGTACATTTAAACACATTGCAGAATCTCAACCCCTTCCCTCCCTTCCTCAAGAGCTTGGGGCCTAGGGTGTCCTTTTGTGGCAATCCACTCCACTGTCCACAGGTTTGGGAAACTTCATCCTGACTGACCCACGACTTCCTGGCTTTGCTTTCCTCCTCTGTCAGTTGGGACAGTGCCTTTTGTAGGTGGTGAGGAGTAAATGAAATCAAATACAATGTGTGGCAGAGCTTCTGACAGTCAGTTGAGAAATGAATGTTGATTTCATTCTTCTTCCCGTATTGAACTCTGACATTTCAAAAGTTTTAAAGAAGGGAGTATCAGGGCCTCCCTGTTGGTGCAAAGGGTTGAGACAAAGCCTATGAAGCTGTCCGCAGCCACTGCAGCACGAGTTCAATCCCCAGCCAGGGAGATACCCACAGGGCGCAGCAGACCTCTCCTGACTTGCCCGCTGCTCCCCTCTGCAGTGTACTTCGGTCAATCTGCCTGTTCTGCTCCCCACTCTGTCTCTGGTAAATCCTCTCTCTCTCTCTCTCTCTCACACACACACACACACACACACACACACACACACACAGCCCGCACCTCTGGCCTGTGCCCCAGTTCTTGTAAGCATAAATAAGTCTTAAAAAAAAAAAAAAGAAGAAAATGGGTTTTGTTGTTGTTGTTGTTGTTGTTGTTTTAAAGGAGTATTTGCCAGGCCTGAATACCAGAATCATTTTTCTATGGGCTCTGGTGCCTGAGGTTGAAGTTTTATCTGCTGTCATCACCTCGTTGGTAAGGCCATGGAAACAGACTTTCAGGACTGAAATCCCTATTGCCTTAGAAATCGCGGGAACCCTCCCCTCGCCCCGGGGCACCCAGCTCTCCACCCCAGGCGCCGGAGGGGTGCGGTTCCGGCACGCCTTCCCGAGCTCCCGTCTGCCAGGAGCGCCGGGCGCCGCCGGAGCTGGGGATCCTGGGCGCCCCGAGGCCGCCCCGCTGCACCCCGCGGCGCGAGGGGGCGCGCGACGCGACCGGCCGCCCGCGGAGATGTGACCCAGCCCCGCTGCCCATGGCGGTGCCCCCCACCCCCGCGAGGGCGGCCGCCGGAGGGTCCCCGGAGCCCGGCCCGCCGGCCCTGCTGCTGCTGCTGCTGCTGATCCTGGCCGCGCAGTTCAGACCCGCAGGTAGGTGGGTGGCGCCGGCGCGCAGCCGGGCCCGGGACGCCCAGGTGGCCGAGCGCGCCCCCCGACGCCCTCCAGCCGGCCCGCCGCGGGGGTTCGCTGGCTGCACGCGGAGCGGGCTCGCGGGGGGCCCTGCGCGCCAGCCCCCCGACTCTGTGCGGGAAACCGAGGGAGAAACTCCTCCCCGGCCGGTACCTGCTCAGGCTTGCGCACCTCCGCGGGTCACGGGGCGCGCATCTCAGCCCCCAGAGGCCTCGTCACCCTGGGGCGCTTTGGTGCGGACCCCCGAGCCCAGTAACTGGAACCAGCGCCCGGTGATGTCCGCCTCAGCAAACCCAAACTCCCTAGAGGTTCTGCTCCTAGGAAAGAGAGCTAGGAAAAGGCAGCGTTTCTTAAGATTCCGCTTTTCTGGGCATGCGATTTGTTCCTTTGCAATTGCAACCACAGACAGATTTGTGCTTTATGATTTTTCGGAAATAACAAAACTTTAAGGAATTCACGACATGAGACTGAAGGTTTTTGTTTTGTTGTTTTGTTTTTAAATTTAAACTTTCTGCCAGTTGGAATCCAGGCCACATTCCTTCCTTAACCGTGTTTTTGTTTTTTTTATTTTGCATTTAAGGTATATAAGAAAAAGAATTTTTTTTTAAGCAAGCTATCTGGGATTTTTTTTTTTTTAATTAAAAACAACTATGAAGTATCCCAGAATCCTGTGCATTGTACAGCCTTGGATCAGGCTGCTTCTTCGTTTTAACCCTGAATTGAACAATGGCAGGGATTGCAGGAAGAAAAAACTTGTGTAAGTTGACTACAGTCACAAAGATTTAAAACAAAAAGTGTACATATGAATCTCAGATTTTTGAACGAGAATTATTATACTCAAAAACGTATCTCTTCTAATTCTTAAACTTACCAGAAATTTTACTTATTTTGCCTTTTAATATTCCTGGATAAATTGAATGAGAAGAAATGAGAGTTGCCTGGATACCCTACACCTTCTTAATAGGATGTGATTTCTTTCTTGACAGATCAACCACCATAGCTGCTGACCATTGTAGGCTTTCTAAGAGTTTTCTGACATTGCCTCTCTTCCATGGGTGAATGCTTTTAATTTTTTGAACTTCTTAAGCAAAAAATCTGAAGTCACATGATTCTGTGTTTGAATCAGACGTTCGAGACCAAAATGCAAAGAGCAAGGATAAAAACTCAATGTAGCATCAATACTTTAGAAAATGTTTGATATTTAATTTCACATAAACTTTTGGGCCTCCCTGGTGGCGCAAGGGGTTAAGCATGGCACTATGAAGCAATCTGCAGCCTCGAATTCAATCCGGGGCTGTCCAGGGAGCAACCCATAGGGTGCAGTAGACCTCTCCTGTCTTGCCTGCCCGCTGCTCCCCTCAACAGTGTGTTTCAGTCAGTCTGCCTGTTCTGTTCCTCGCTCTGTCTCTGGTGAATCCACACACCCCCTGTCCCGTGCATCTCTGGCCTATACCCCAGCTCTTGTATGCATAAACAAATAAATCTTTAAAAAAATAATTTCCTATAAATCTCCCCTCTACTCTCTAAGCTCCCCAGACAAAAGTTTCACCAGGAAGTTTATCCATGACTTATCAATTCTGTTTTGTTGGCATAGTCCCATATCTTATTTCTCAGGAAAGATAAAGAACCATGGCCAGCATTATGGAAAGTCAGTGAGACAAAGTAAGAGAAGAAGACTTCCCAAGGTCATGTATCTCTTCTCCAGCCATTCAGAAACTTCCACTGCTCACAGAATCATTCTCAAGTCTCCCACAAGGCCTCAGGCTGACACTCCTCTAATCTCCAAATTTACCTCACACCATTTAATTCCTCTCCACTACTCTGTTTCCAATTCCTAGAGCAAACCATTTTTCATCTCAAGGACTTATACATGCAGAATTCTCCTCCCCAGCTTTGTCCCCAGCTAGCTCCTGCTCATACTAGACATCTCACCCCCCCAACAAGCCTCCTCCGAAAGGCCTTTCCTAAACCCCATGGAGGAAAAAATAGAGAGAGTTCATTATGTCTATGAGCAGAAGAACTTAACTTTAGTTTTAGAGCTTTCGTACTATAATCAAAACAATGAAGGTATTTGTTGAAATGTCTCCTTGATATAAATTCAGCAGTGCTGGATATTTTATTTTACTGAGGAGTTATTCCAGACACCGAAATGATTTCAGTGAAGTAATTGAATGTTTGCATTATTTTCCTTTTTAACTTATTTTGAACTAATTTGAGATTTCAAGAAAGGTTGCAGAAGTAGTAGAGTTCCCAAAAATACCTCACCCAGTTTCTCCCAAATTTAACACTTTTCAAAGCTATAAGAATATTCAGAACTGGGCTTCCCTGGTGGCACAGTGGGTTGTGTGCTGCCCTGTGAAGCTGTCTGCAGCCTCTGCAGCGCGGGTTCAATTCCCGGTCGGCCAGGGAGGAACCCACATGGCGCGGCAGACCTCTCCTGTCTTGCCCGCTGCTCCTCTCAGCAGTGTCTTCTGTCTGTGTGCCTGTTCTGTTCCCCACTCTGTCTCTGGGGAATTCTCTCACCCTCCCGCGCTTTCTGACCTATACCCCAGTTCTTGTATAAATAAATAAATCTTTAAAAAAATATTCAGAACTAGGACATGAATATTAGTATATAATCTAAATTATGGACCTCCTTTGAATTTCATCCATTTTTTCACTAATGCCCTTTTTCAGTGCCAGGATCCAATTCAGAACACTTTATTACATTTAATGTCGTGGCTCCTATGTTCCCTTCTCTCCATAGCCTCTCTTCACTTGTTGTTTCTTGTCTTTGGAGCGTAGCCATTCTCACAGGTGTGAGGTGCTATCTCATTGTTTTGATTCATATTTCCATAATAAGAGATGAACATCTTTTCATGTGCCTGTTGACCATTTATGTTCTCTTTGGACAAGTGTCTATACAGATCCTCTGATCACTTTTGATATTTTGTGTTTTTTTTTGTTGTTGTTGAGTTTTATGTGTTCTTTATATATTTTGGATATTAACCTCTCTTCAAATGTATGATTTGCAAATATCTTCTCCCATTTAGTAGGATGCCTGTTCTTTTTAATGATAGTGTCTTTTGCTGCACAGAAGCTTTTTGGTTTGATGTAGTCACCTTTTTGCTTTTGTTTCCCTTGCCATTGAAGTTGAGTCCCCAAAAACATCTTTTGGCTGATGTCAGGAAGCACATCACCTACGTTTTATTATATGTATTTTATGGTGTAAGGTCTTACATTCAAGTGACCTTCACACTTTTGAAGAGTTCTGACCTCTTCTTCCTTAAAATGTCCCTCAATTAGGATTTATTTGATGGTTCTCATGATTAGAATGTTATTTGTTTGGGTAAGAATATCACATGAATTGTGTTATCTTTCTCAGTGCATCATATAAAATGATTTAGAACATCAGTATTTCTTCTTACTGGTGGAAGATCTGGATAACTTGGTTAAGGTGGTGTTTGCAGGCCTTCTCCCTGTGTAGTTACTATTAACTAATAAATATACAATATAATATATTGACTAAAAAACATCTCATGGGAAGATACTTTGAAAATAATTTGGGTCCTCCCCCAAATCATAGCCCACTAATTTTAGTATTCATCAGTGTCTATTGACTATAATAATTCTTTTTTTTTTAAAGATTTATTTATTTATTCATTTATACAAGCACTGGGTACAGTCAGAAGCGTGGGAGGGTGAGAGGATTCACCAGAGCCAGAGCGGGGAACAGAACAGGCAGACTGACGAAATGCACTGCTGAGGGGAGCAGCGGGCGCAGCAGGAGAGGTCTGCACGCCATGTGGGACCCTCCTCCGGTGGCCGGGGAGCAGTCGGGGATCGAACCAGCGCTGCAGAGGCTGCCGGCAGCTTCACAGCCCAGCGCTCAACCGCTGCACCACCAGGGGAGACCCCGACTATAATAATTCTTAAGCCCAATAGTGATTTTTACTTTTTTTCCATGTAATTGAAATTATATTGCAAAGAAGAACTGCCCCTTCCCTTCTTATTTATTTATTCTATTGCTTGTATATATTAATATAGAATCATGAATATAGATTTTACTCTTTGAGTTATAATCCAATAGCATCTTTATTTACTTTGTTGCTTAAATTGTTCCTGCTTTACCATTTAAGCTCTTTAACTTTGGCTCCTTTGAACAAGCTTCATTCTCTCTGAACACTTCATTACTGTTTAGCACCACAAAATATTCCAGATTCATCTTGTATCTTCCCTTCTCCAGGCCTGGAATTACCACTTCTCCAAGCAGTTTTTACTCTTTCTACTAGAGAATGATCTTTAGAAATCAACATCTGAATACTGCGCATACTCATGGCTGCTGGAATGTTATTTTTAGGCTCTCAAGAGGCAGAACCAGAAATTATAAATTTGTATTCTAATCCAGTCATCCACACACATTTGTATCTCTGTATCTCTCTCTTGTATTAATTAAGGACAATTAGGTTACACCGATACCTCTAATCCTAATTCGACAGTACAGCGTTCATTCTGGTCTTTCTCTATCATTATTTGAAATTTCTTTCTCCAACAGTGAGAAACCTGGTGTAATCACTGTCCACGGTAAACATACACTTATTTGTTATATTCTAGTAGAAAGTTGTTTCAAAGTCTCTAACCCATGATCCAGGGAGAAGTACATTTTCTGACTAGATTATAGCATGTGAATAGTCATTTAGAACAGGTCTCCTGTCTCTTCTGGGCTTGTCATTGTGTGTGTCTGTGTGTGTGTGTGTGTAAGCTCTCAGGAAACACAGAATAGATATCCTTTGGCCAATACAGATTTGTCAGTAAGTTCTCCTCATACTTCTTGATGCTCAACATAGGCGTTTTTTTCATCTACACTCCTCAAAGTTCCATTCTGTACCACTACATCTGTGTTTTGATGTTTTGGGATATTTGGACAACTACATTTTCTTGTTAAAATACTTGTTAACAGTATCTCCATTTAAATTTCCTCCTTCCTAACCTTGTATGTATTTTCCCCCTCACATCAACCCTCATATCTTTACTTTCAGGTGAATTAGTAGCCCTTACATCATTCACTTTTCAATGAATTTTTCATTCATTTTTGAGGAAAGATACAAGCTAGCAACAGACACCTACTGTATTCATTTCCTAAGGCTGCCATAACAAATTACAAAGTGGGTGATTTAAAATAACATAAATTTACTGTTTCACAATTATAAATCAGAGACCTACTGCAGGGGAGGAGGGAGAGAGATTAGAGGGAGGGAGGGAGGAGCACAGGGGACTGAGGTGATGGTGCACGGGTGCATTGGGGAAGGAAACTCTACGGGGACTACACCCGAGGGGCTGGGGGGAAGCAAATATTGTTTAAAAATGAACAATGATGTAAAATATTTAAAAATTAATATATAAAAAAATTGTGATAACCAAGAAAAAACACTTACTGTCTCATATTTCTGGACGCTACAAGTATGAAATGAAGATGTTGGCAGGGTTGATTCCTTCTGAAAGCTGCGAGCTTCTGTTCCATGCTTCTCTGTAGCTTTGCATGGTCACTGGCCATCTGTAGCTTTTTTTTTTTTTTGGCTTGTTTACTCATCATTCCAACCCTCTGCCTTCACACTGTCTCGTCATATAATCTCCCTTCTGCATGTTTCTCTTTGTTTCCACATTTTCCCTTTTGAGATGAGCATATCATACTGAATTGCTGACCCTAGTGCCCTCTCTTTAACTTAATTACTCCAATAAAGACCATGTATCCAATTAAGGTCACTTCATAGAGTAGTGAAGCTTTTAGGATATCAATATGTTTCTTTGGAGGGATACAATGCAACTCATAAGTGCGCCATACCCTCAAAGAATTGTAGGGTAGTGTGTAGGATCTGTGGACTTGACTTCTAAACTAGAAAAAGGCTACCTTAGAGCCCCTCCCCAATATGTTCAATAATGTGTGCTCACTGCTAAAGGGAAACTTTTGCAGAAACTTTTGCCATGTCTGAAAGGCTCTCCTGAGAACATTGAGAGCACAGATGAGGATTTCTCTTCCACTTTCTACACCAGGAACAGCAGGAAGAGGCTACGTTGGGGGTGTAATAAAGATGGTGAAGCTTCACTTTCTTCAGATTCATTCTCCTCAGACCTCTAACACTCGCCTCTATTTCTCAGGGTCACTTTCACTGCAGAATCCTCACTCTTTTCTCACTTAAGACTATCTCCATAATTCCAACCCAGGCTTCCCTCCACTTAAGATTAAAATGTATATATTGCAAAAGGTTCTCAAGATGCTAAATTATCTACTAAATGCTCCTTTTATTTTAAAAATTGATTGGTGGTTTTTATTTTATTTTATTTTTAAATAAATTTTATTTTTATATTCCCCATTCTTATAGTTATTCATTTCCCTGGTCCCTTATTTAAGTTTTCTAGATTCCTGCTATGAGTGAGATTGGTGGTTTTTAAGTGGAAAATAGAATATCACATGCAGCTCAGGAACATGTAACTTAGGGAAATGAGAGAGATACTCCAGCTCATCACATTTAGCAAAAAAGAATTATCTTAGCCCCCCATGCATCCATTTTGCATTTTCAAGACTTAAAATATAACTTATAATATAACAATGTGATTTTTAAATAATCTTCCTTTGAGTGCTTTTTATTCATTAAATCATGCTTTTATTCAACATCATTCATATGTATCAGGAGGTGTTCTAAGCATTGAGGTGAACAAGAAAACAAAATCTCTTTCTTCATGAAAATTTAGTTTTCAGGGGTAGACAATTAAATGATTATATTGATGTACAAATGTCAGAATTGAGGAAAACAAGTTTTTTTGGAGGCACAGAACAAAGTAACTAATCTTAATCTAGTGGTCAGGCAAGGTTTCCTGTAAGTATGATCCTTTATACTAAAATTTAAGAGTTGATATTATATATAATCTATCTGTCTATCTATCTTTCCATCTAACTTATGTGATGCAGATGTGTTTTTAACACATCACATTCTCCCTACCTGAAGAAAAATGATGCATCAGAAAAGAAATGAGATGTCCAAGTAAATGTTTTACTATGAATTAATACTTCAGATAGTTTAGGAAAAGCCATATAATTTCAATAGTCATAGCTAAGCTGCCATCCATATTACATTAGCTAATTGTAATTCAAATCTTTTTGCTTGAAGTATTAACAAAAAAATAAGGCTAAATCCTGCTCTAAGCATATTTTACCTCTAAATTACCAAGTAGTTAATATTCCTTTTTCACAACTCCATTTCTTTCTTACAAAACTAAGAGTTTACAAAAACCTAGCAACAAATAACAAAATCCCGTGGATGGGATGCTTTTTTTGAAGATGCTATCACCACATGGATAGGAGTAAGGAGCTTTGTGGCTATAGAATAGTCTGACCTCGGTGTAATTGGGAACCTCAACAGGTCCCTGTGGTCTGTGGCTCTTAGCAATACTGAGCTAAATCACAAAACAATTATTAAAAGGAACAAATGTTATGACTGTGGTATTCTAAGACTGGGCTGGTGTCCCCAGTGCTATTTCCCTCCTCCTGAATCAACATAGTCCTTTGAAGACTCTACATTCATGAGCAAGAGTAAAGGGAATGATTGATCCATTCCCCATGTTGTTCCTGGAGAAGTTCCAATGTTGTCATTGCAGCAGTGTCTCCAACTCTTCTGTGGGTGGCCTCTTCATTGTTGCTCTGCTTTCCTCCTCACTACTCTGTTTTGTTTTGTTTTTTAACATATGCATGGTAGGGTAAGAGCCTCAAAGAGCTAGTCTTCAGTAGACCAATGCAACAGGGAGCACTTCTGTTCATTTCATTGCATTTAGTTACACAACTTTATCAAGGAATAGTTCTTTTTTTACTCTGTGTTAAGATTATAATTATGAATTAAATATCCTTAAAGATAAATAGCTATTCAAATTTTTTTAAACATTCTTTTTTTATTTTTTCACAATATAGGATTTCTCCCCTCAGATGTGGTCACCATAGTTTTCCCACCACCAAAGTGCCCACAGTCCTCCACCACCCTCCCTGGTGCTCTCTCCTGCCCTGTTCTCTGCCATTCTCCTCTCTTCTACCCTTGTCCCCTTCCCTCCTGAGTGTCTCAGATCAGCTTTCAGTCAGGGTCTGATCAGTTAGATCAGTCTTTGTCTGATCCTAGGTGTGGTTTCTCTAGATTCCACATGTAAGTGAAACCATCTAATATTTATTTTTATCCTTCTGACTTATTTTAATAGGCATAATCCCTTCTGGCTCCATCCATGTTGCTGCAAAATGCGTGAGTTTGTCTTTTTTGGTGGCTGAGTAGTATTCCATTGTGTACCACATCTTCTTGATCTACTCATCTTTTCTGGGGCATTTAGGTTTCAAGGCATATTTCAACCCAGAAGAGGTGTGATCCTAGTCCTTGTCACCCTCAAAAACATTGAAGTATCTATCTGTCACTCTATGAGAGAGTTAACATACTGAAAATACCCAACGTTTCTGAGTGTTGGTAATGGCTACTGTATTCTGTCTTCAGGTTGTTCCACTGGAAAGTCTGAGATCAACCTCACTTTATCTCAGGAAATAAACATAAATACTATTAATTATGTCCAAATATCCACTCAATATATGTCTCCAGATTTTCAATAAAAATTATTTTAAGGCACTCATTTTTTCTATTAATTTTTCTCACATTTTAATCTGAAATTGATTAGATTTTCTCTTGGAAAAGTCCAAGTGATAGAAGCATTACTGCAAGAATTGCATTGCTGGGCCTCCCCAGTGGTGCAGCGGGTTGAGAGCTGTGCTGTGAAGCTGTCTGCAGCCTCTGCAGCGCGGGTTCGATTCCCGGCCGGCCAGGGAGAAACCCACATGGCGTGGCAGAGCTCTCCTGCCTCGCCCACTGCTCCCCTCAGCAGTGTCTTCGGTCTGTCTTCCTTTTCTGCTCCCCACTCTCTCTGGTGAATTCTCTTACCCTCCCACACCTTTGACCTGTACTCCAGTTCTTGTATAAATAAATAAATCTTTAAAAAAAAAAAAGAATTGCATTGCTTCTGTGAGGATCAAAAGAAGTACCAGTTGTGAAAATGATTCAAGAAAAAAAAATGGAAGGTGTATGTTCATATTTAATAAATACTTATTAATTCAATTTGCAGCTCTCAATAACTCAGCGCTCCAAAATGGTTTATGTTTGACTCATTTCTTTTATCGTTTCCTTTCTGAGGCAGGTTTTCAAGTAAAGGAGACTAACCTACATTCAAATATCCTTTTCCACAGTTACTTAATTATTATCAATCAAGGCACTCTGAAGATCACAAAATGTAAAGAAAACCAAGTCCCCAACCTCAAAAAACTATTTTCTGAAATGACAGAAAGTAGTGGGACTGGTTTTCTAACACATAGTGGAGCTTATGATGAACTTATGATGGCATCTTCACATAGGCATTTTAGAAGACTGCACAAATATCCCACAGCAGTGTATTTTTTAAACTGCCCCCCCCTTTTTTTTTGTCATTAGATTTCCAGGTAGATCTTGGCATACCTGGATCAAAATAGCCCACTAAGTGGCAAGTCTTTATCTTGAAGGTATGGATTTGATTTTCAAAAACAGTTTGAAAGCCACTTCCAACTTGGGTAATCAAGCTGGAAAATGCTATGCTGAGCCAAAACATGGTGTAACTATAAAAATAATGAGATGGAATTTTTTGCATGCATATAAACTACCTCTGAAGAGCATTGTAGTTGCAAGAAAGCATGCCTCAAGTGCATGAGCTGAGAGCAGTACTGTGGGGCAATCACAGACCCTCTTAAGAGAACTAGTTGGAAAGTCCATTCTTGCTTTGATGGGTTAATTCCAACATATTTATTTTAAAAGGTAGTCTCTAAAGTCCTACTTGTTATCTAGTACCAACAGCAAAATCATGTTCAAAAACATGTTTAAACACATAGATTTGCCTAGTGAGGTGTGGCCATGAAGAAATAACACTGCTTTTTCTGTATGGTGTATGCGTCACTCCATATAATGGGGAACACACCTGGCAGGGGTGGCCTGTGCTGATGGATTGTGGCTCAGCTTCAGAAAAGATCTGTCCCATGTGTCTCTGTTCGTTGCTGCATCCTAGTGCCTATCAGTTGTTGTTTTTTTTCTAGTACACAGTAGGTACCCAGTTAACTATTTGTTGATAGATACAAATATATATTATTCTGTCTGGAAAAATTATAATGAAGATCGAACTACCTGAGTTTACCTTATTGAATTTCTTATATCCTCTATAGAAGTAATCATCTGTAATGTATAAAATGAATTATCATGTAATCCCTTCATTCCAGCATACTCTTCTTTGGAAGAGTATTACCTAATGGTGGTAAGAGAGGGTCCTAGAAGCGAGGGTCCTGTCATAGTCAGAATATTTGGGCTTGAGCATCTTGTAGATGGTTGAATAACCACAGACAACTCATTCAGCCTCTCTGGCCTTTTTCAACTCAGCTGTAAGATGGGGATAATCCTGGAGGACAATACGGAGCTTATAACTGTTGATCTCTTTGTCCCAAGCACTGTTTTAGTAAATCTCTCTGTAAAAACAAAAAACAAAACGAAGCAAAAACCTTATATAATTGCCCCAACAAGCCTATCAGGCAGATAGTATTGTTCTATTTTACAGGTGAGAAAACTGAGGCCACTCAGGTTAAGTAACTTAAGGGCATAAAGCTAGTAAATGGTACAGCTGGGAGTGGAATCCAGTGTGACTCTAGAACTCTTGTTCTTAGAACTTCTGCCTGATCTGTTCACATAAACAATTATTAGGCACCAATAAGATAGGATAGAGGCAGTGCCTGTATTATCATAGAGAGACTGAAGCAGCCCCCACATACAGCAGTGAGTGAGTAATGATCGTGGGAATCGTGGGTAAGGGAAGATGATGAAGTTCATAGGAATTAATGTTAACACCAAACCATGCTCTCGCCTTTTTAGGAGTAGGTATCTTTTTTCGTGGGTGAATAGTTCCGTAATCGTATTTTAAGTGCTATATAGAAGACTTAATTTTTAAGAGCACTTACTATAAAATTGAAGGGACAGAGAAAAGTTAATAATTTTCAAAAGAAATATGTAATTTATAACTTGAGACAAAGGAAAGTATGCCCTTCCTATCCATATGGTGAAGTTAGAACAATACATGACATAATTTGGTAGTGGTAAGGATGTAGTTATTTATAACTTCTGCTTCCTGTAATTGATCAATCTGTGGTGCTTTTGTATGTCGACCCTTTTTAACCTCAATCCCCACAATTGAAAACTCATTCAAGAGTTTTCTGACGAATGTATTAAGGTATTCATGTGGAAACCATGCGTCACCCTGTTAAATAGCTCAAGTGAGAGTAAGGAAACAGACATGTGGATGGAGGAAGGAGGGGTCTTTTACAAACTCAAAAGATACATATGGGGAGTGCACCAAAATTGTTAAGGTGTAAAACACAGCAGCACAATTGTGGATATTAGAAATAAGATGGCATTGCTGGTGAATATAGTGCATTTGGCAGAATCACAAAAAGAAAGACCAGACCAGCCGATGAGAGCTTATGTGCTAAACTGAAGTTCCAGAAATAAAGCTGGGTGCCAATCCATTTGCTGTATGATTTGGGGTGTGAGATCAGAGGACTATCAGAAAACAGAGCTGTACTTTGAGGCCATTCATCTATGTGAACGAAGTGCTTTTGTTACACATAAATTGGCACATGATTCCTGATATCAATGTGGGTGTGACATATTTTCTCTTTGGTGATAATTAAATGATCTTATCAGTGCTATCTATCAAGTTAGAAAAATGACTTGTCTCAATTGGAATATTTATTCAGGAGTGTCTTTCTTTCATGTTTTCCAAACATGAAACAAACATAGAGCCTAGAAATCACAAAAAAAAATTTGCTATTAAATTTTTTGAAAATGTGGTTATTTCTTTTTGTTTGTTTTATATTGATTTTTTGTTTTTTTTTTTACATCATAGTTCATTTTTAAACAATATTTGCTTCCCCACAACCCCCTCAGGTGCTGTCCCTGTAGAGTTTCCCTCATCAGTGCACCCCGTGCACCATCACCTCAGTCCCCTGTGCTCCTCCCTCCCTCCCTCTGATCCCCCTCCCTCCTCCTCCCCTATAGTCTCTGATTTATAATTGTCTGTTTTTGCTTTGTTGTGTTTTGTACTGTTATTGTTTTTTTTACACTGATGTCCTTTTTGTTTCCCCTATATTCCTGCTATAAGTGAAACTGGTCCAACACTATGGAAAGCTGTCTGGAGGTTCCTCAGTCTACTAAAAATGGAGCTACCCTATGACCCGGCAATTCCACTCCTAGGGATCTACCCAAAGGACACAAAAACATTGATTCAAAAGAACACGTGTGCCTCTGTTTATTGTAGCACTATTTATAACAGATAAAACCTGGAAACAACCCAAATGCCCAAAAATAGATGACTGGATCAAGAAGATGTGGTATATATACACAATGGAATATTATTCAGTAATCAAAAAAGATAAACTCATGCCATTCACAGCAATGTGGAAACTAGAAGGAATTATGCTCAGTGAAATAAGACAGAAGGAAAATGTGGTATTTCTCCTTTAAAAAAAGTGCTAATTCTAGGGCTCCCTGGTGGCACAAGGGGTTAAGCACAGCACTATGAAGCTATACACAGCCTCTGCAGTATGAGTTGGATCCCCAGGCCAGCTAGGGAGGAACCCACATGGCGTAGCAGACCTCTCTTGTCTCGCCTGTTGCTCCCCTCAGCAGTGTATTTCAGTCATTCTGCCTGTTCTTCTCCCCACTCTGTCTCTGGTGAATCTTCTCACTCCCTGCACCTCTGGCCTGTACCCCAGTTCTTATATGCAAAAATAAATAATTCTTTAAAAAAAGTGCTAATTCTATTTTTATCACTCCTTTGCATCCTCAAGACAGATAAAAGGCAAATATTCCTTGATAAATCCTCACCTGTTAATTTAGCTTTCATATCATAGCCACTCTCTTACCCATGAGACTTTACAGCTGTGCATCATGAGAAAAAGCTGCTGCTTTACTATGAAAATACAGCTCTGCGCTGCCCCCCGCCGCCCCCCCACCCCCGCCCCCCATCCATTTGTCCACAGCCCACATCTCAGTGCAAGCTCAGCATTCCTTTCAAGGGCTGCAGGAATTATGACCTTACTGGTCTTTCCAGTTCTACTGTTGCTTCCATCCAGTCTTTTCTCCCTTAGTAAAGTAATCCATTTGAAATATAAACAGGCTCATGGCTACCCTTACTTAAAAGGCTACAATACTTTAAAATGAATTTCAAATATAATACAGATTCTCTCCAGGGTTTACTAGACTGGGAAATCTAGCCCCTTTGTATTCTTCAATTTTTTCTCAGCCAGTCTCCACTTTCTTGGTTTTTTCCAGCACACAGATCTTTATTATTATTATTATTAAATTTTTTACATCATTGTTCTTTTTTAAACAATATTTGCTTCCCCTTACCCCCTCAGGTGTAGTCCCCATAGAGTTTCCTTCACCAATACACCCGGTGCACCATCACCTCAGTCCCCTGGCTCCTCCCTCCCCTTTCCTCCCCTACAATATGTTTCTGATTTATAATTGTCCATTTTTGCTTTGTTGTGTTTTGTACTGCTACTATTTTTTTTATACTTATGTCTTATTTAGTTTCCCTATATTCCTGCTGTAAGTGAAGCCATCCAATATTTTTCTTTTTCCTTCTGGCTTATTTCACTGAGCATAATTCCTTCTAGTTCCATCCATGTTGCTGTGAATGGCATTAATTTATATTTTTTGATTGCTGAATAATATTTCATTGTGTATATGTACCACATCTTCTTGATCCAGTCATCTATTTTTGGGCATTTGGGTTGTTTCCAGGTTTTACCTATTGTAAATAGTGCTGCAATAAACATAGGTGTACAGGTGCTCTTTTGAATCACTGTTTTTGTGTCCTTTGGGTAGATCCCTAGGAGTGGAATGGCCGGGTCATATGGTAGCTCCATTTTTAGTAGACTGAGGAACCTCCAGACAGCTTTCCATAGTGGTTGAACCAGTTTGCACTCCCACCAGCAATGTAGGAGAGTTCCTTTTTCACCACTTCCTCGCCAACATTTGTTGTTGCTTGTTTTTTTGATATGTGCCATTCTTACTGGTGTAAGGTGGTATCTCATTGTGGTTTTGATTTGCATTTCCCTGATTATAAAGGATGTTGAACATTTTTTCATATGTCTGTTGGCCATTTGCATTTCCTCTTTGAAGAAGTGTCCTTTAATTTTTTCTGCCCATTTCTTGACTGGATTGTTTATTTTGTTTTTGTTGAGTTCTTTGTATATCTTTGTGATCAGTCTCTTATCAGTTGAATGGAGTGCAAAGATTTTTTTTCCCAATCAGTGGGGTGTCTGTCTGTTTTGGTTAATGTCTGTTTTGCTGTGCAGAAGCTTTTCAGTTTGATGTAATCGCAGGTGTTTATCATTTCCTTGACTATCTTTGCTTTGGGTGATGAGTCTTTTTTTTTTTATAATTTTTTTAAAGATTTATTTATTTATTTTATACAAGAACCGGGGTACAGGCCAGATGCGTGGGAGGGTGACAGGATTCACCAGAGACAGAACAGGCAGACTGACGAAATACACTGCTGAGGGGAGCAGCGGACGAGACAGGAGAGGTCTGCTGAGCCATGTGGGACCCTCGCCGGCAGGATGGTATCAAACCCGTGCTTCAGAGGCTGCGGACAGCTTCATAATGTTGCACTCAACTGCCTGCGCCACCACGGGAGGCCCCAGGTGATGAGTCTTTAAAGATGTTATTGCAATATATGTCTTGTAGTGTTTTACCTATATTTTCTTCTATAAATTTTATGGTTTCAGGTCTTATGTCCAGTTCTTTTATCCATTTTGAGTTGATTTTTGTGCACTGTGAGAGGTAGTGGTCTAATTTCATTTTTTTGCATGTGGTGGTCCAGTTTTCCCAGCACCATTTATTGAACAAACTGTCCGTGTTCCATTGCATGTTCTTTGCTCCTTTGTCAAAGATCAGTTGTCCATATAAGTGTGGTTTTATTTCTGGGCTTTCTATTTGGTTCCATTGGTCTGCACACATATCTTTTGATAGTTTCAAGGACACTTTTTTAGAAGGCATCTTTTCTTTCTCAGGGGCTTGTACTTGCAGCACTGTCTTTTCACCCCATATCTAACTCCTATCTGATTAGGTTCTGTGACCCACTCACCCCTTATTCCCTTTTCATAGCCTGATCACCAAATCTGCCAGTGCATATTTAATTACTGTTTTACTTGTGAATGCTGTCTCTCTTCTGGTAGACTGGGAATTAGAGAAAGGTAGGAATAGATCTTCCTATTCACCTTTAGATAGCCACATAGTGGGCACCTCTACTAGTTACCTGGAACCGCCAGAAGGAAGCACCATGAAATGACTAGCTTAAAGATGCAGAAATTTACTCCCTTACAGTTCTTAAAGCTGGAAGTGGGCAAGTCAGGGCTGGTTGGGCCACACCCCCTCTGAAGCCTCTGGAGAAGGCTCCTTCCTTGGGTCTTCTAGCTTCGTGTGTCCCAGGCACTCCTAGACGTGTGCATGCCTCACCAATTCTCCACCTCCAAATGACATTCTCACCATGTCATTGTGTCTTCAAAGGGCTGTGATTTATAAGGACATCAGTCATAAGAACATCAGTCTTAGCCCAACCCTACTCTGGTATGGCTTCATCTTAACTAATGCAACAACCCTGTTTCCAAATAAGGTCAGATTCTGAGGTAATGGGATTAGGACATCAATAATGTCAGTTTTGGGAGACACAGCAGCACCCAGAAAATACTAGTTGAATCAATAGGTTGACTCTTGAACCGATGTTTCTCATCAATGCAGGAGGGAATGACTGTAGTGTAATCTATATGGAGATGGAGTTGAAAGGCCAAGGCCAAACTGTAATTCTACATCCTTAAGTTTTACTGTGGGTTTAAAGTGACAGATGTCCTGTGCTCAGCAACTAAGAAGATACCACAATAAACTCTGTCTTCTCAGAATCCCTTGCTTCTTAAGTTTCCATACATTATCTGGGCAATGTGTTAAAGAAGTAGAGTTCCTACTTGTATTTTCTAGAATCAGATATAGGCAGAAAGAAAGGAAATATTCTGGTAGAAGAAGGAAAGAAAAGGCTTCTGCTGCAAGATGTGGTGGGATTAAAAAAATGCTTACTAAATGAATAGCTAATACATTAATTGTTTCATGTATTAATACCTTATAATATGTGTTTTCCCATGTCTTACCTTGTCTTTGTTTGAATTCAACTAAGAATTACTTTGCTAAAGTGGCAGGTGAGAGAGGAGGTTAAGAGTACGGAATCTCAGACCATCTCCTCTTCTTACAAGCTGTGTGAATTTGTGTCGCTTACCTAACTTCTCTGTGCCTCAGTTTCCTCATCTGTGTAATTGAGATGATTGACATTGGGGCTGTTGTGAGGATTGAATGATTTGGTTTTTATAAAAACCATAGAATAATGTTGGCTGCATGGTATGCTAAATGTTAACTGTTTTTTAGTATATAATGGCCAATTTGTCATCATCAACTAAATGCCAATATATAAAGGTTTTTACAATATTTATTAGGTTTTTAAGTCATGCAAATTGAGTTTTATTCACATACTGTATTTACAATTAAATAGAATCTCTTAGCCTGTCACAAATAGTTCCCAGTTTCAACATTATTTTTAATCACACCAAAAGACCTCTCGTGTCCTACTAAAGATGGAACTAATCCAAGGGAGCAAGCAGTCCTTATAATTCTTCTTTGTAGAAAGGTTCTAGTAAAAATCATCTATTCCTATCAGAGAAAGACAAATTTCAAAACCCTATTAATTAATAAAAGTTATAAATGGTACAGACAAATTTTACAACCAACTCCTAACAATTAATAAATATTCACTTCTGGATATAAAATTTCAAAAACCAGAGCGACAAGATGTCTAGAAAGAAGACTACCTGGTCTAATTTGCTGCAATTTTGAAAATGATTCAGAAACTAGCAGGTCATGCCATAATAAAGTTTTGTATTCTGGGGAGATAGGCGAGTACCACGATGTGATCTCCTTTATCATGATAGGGCCATCCCACAATAATACTTTGATTTATTGACAAGAGGATAATCCAAAACTGATATTTTTTCTGCATATGCAATCAAAATGATAATGTCAATCCAAATGAAGCCTCTACAAAAATAGTTAAATATTCTTTCCCCAAAATAGTGTTCAGAAAACAGCAACATCCATTTTCAAGGTGCTTACAACTCTGAATCCGTCACTAAGTATCTCTTAAACAGTCCAAAAAGTTGTAATCATCATTGCTATTAAAAGCTAATAGGTTATTGGGCCTCCCCGGTGGCACAGCGGTTGAGCGCTGGGTTGCAAAGCTGCCTGTGGCCTCTACGGCGCTGGTTCGATCCCCGGCTGCTCCCCGGCCTCCGGGGGAGGGTCCCACATGGCGCGCAGACCTCTCCTGCCGCCCGCTGCTCCCCTCAGCAGTGTACCTCGGTCCCTCTGCCTGCTCTGCTCCCCGCTCTGGCTCTGGTGAATTCTCTCACCCTCCCGCGCTTCTGACTGTACCCAGTGCTTGTATAAACAAAACAAACAAACAAATAAAATAAATAAATAAATAAATAAATAAATAAAAAACATGCCTCTATAAAAAAAAAAGATTTAAAAGCTAATAGGTTATTAATCTTGTTTACTAAAAGGCTAATTCATTTCCAGACTTCTCGTATTTTTAATTTTCCTCATAAAAATAAAATCAAGCTATTAAAAAGAACATTTCTCAAGTTTGTGAAAGGGAGTTCTATTTATAACATTATTAGGAATTGCAGGCATTGTTCCCTTCCTTCAGTCTAATTTGTATTTTTCAAGTGATTAATCTCTCCATTTCTCTCATTTTCAGATTCTTTGTTGTATTCATTATCCATTGCTTTGTAACAAATTATCTCAAAACTCAGCAGCTTAAAACAACCAATGTTATTTCACACAATTTCTAAGGGTCAGGAGCTCCATGGTGCCTTAGCTGGTGGTTCTGACTCACTGTCTTTCAAGAGAGTGTGGTCAAGAGGCAGGCTGGGGCTGCAGGCATCCAAAGGCTTAACTGGGGCTGGAGGACCCACAGTGAGTCTCACCAACATGCCTCTTGACATTTAATGCTTTACCAGCTGTTGCAGTCATCAGTTACTTGTCACATAGACCTCTCCATAGGGCTGCTCATCATAAGACAGCTGGCTTCCTAGGAGTGAATGATCCAAGAGAGAGAACAAGAGAGAAGCCACCATGTTTTTTTATAAGCTAAACCTGGAAATGATGTATCATATTCTGTAGGTTACACAGACCAACCCACAATGTTGGCAAAGACTATACAAGCTCTGACTGCCCCAAAGGTGGGGATTACTGAGCGCCATTAGATGCTGATTACCAAAACTATAGTGCTACCTATGAGTTACCTATAATGCAGGCTTGGTGAGAAGATGTATATATATTGCACAGCATTTATAATAAAATTTTCTTCCTTTTCTAAAAAATAAAACGGCATGATGAGAAAATTATTTAATGTTTTACTCTTGCCATATTATTAATTCCCTTTAACCCATTATTAATAGAGTTTTGTAACATTTTAATTGGCATAGCATTTCTAGAAAATCTTTAAAACAACTATAAACATCAATCATAATGTCAAATCAGTGACATTCTAGAGTATACTTTATTTCAGAAGAGCAAATTCCTTTATTTCCTCATGACAGAAAAAGAAACTGAATTAAGTTAGATTAAAATGAGGAATCCATTTGTCTTATTCTAAGTTATTTTTTAACATGTTTTGGCTATGTTTTAGGAACCTGGAGATTTCTGTCAATTGTTTGCTAATATTAGAAGACAAATAGAAACTAATGTTGTAAAGGATAAGATTACCAATGTAGATAACATTGAGAAAATATGGTTGAACTATAATATCTAAGATAACTTGTGTTTTTTTTTTTTTTTTTTTTTTTTTTTTTTTTTTTTTATAGAGGCATGCTTTATTTATTTGTTTGCTGGTTTGTTTGTTTTGTTTATACATGCACTGGGTACAGTCAGAAGCGCGGGAGGGTGAGAGAATTCACCAGAGCCAGAGCGGGGAGCAGAGCAGGCAGAAGGACCGAAGTACACTGCTGAGGGGAGCAGCGGGCGGCAGGAGAAGTCTGCACGCCATGTGGGACCCTCCTCCGGTGGCCGGGGAGCAGCCGGGGATCGAACCGGCGCCACAGAGGCCGCGGGCAGCTTCGCAACCCAGCGCTCAACCGCTGCGCCACCGGGGAGGCCCGATAACTTGTGTTTTATAACTTCAGACTCTAGTCACCAGAGACCAGAATATTCTAGGTGTTTATCAATTAGTTCTGTAGTCTTTTGGTAAGATTTCCATCCATGATATTATAATGCATTTATTAAATTTTAGTCTTATAAAATGCTAATCATTCTGCACATTAGTATCACCTAAAATGTAGAGCCACATTTTTTTAATTTTTTTAAAAAAGATTTATTTTTTTATGCACACAAGAGCTGAGGCACAGGCCAGAGTTGTGAGCGGGTGAGAGGATCCACCAGAGACAGTGGGGAACAGACCATGCAGACTGACTGAAATACACTGCTGAGGGGAGCAGCGGGCAAGACAAGAGAGGTCTGCTGCACCATTTGGGTTTCTTCCTGGCCAGCAAGGGATCGAACTCGTGCTGCAGAGGCTGTGGATTGCTTCATGATGGGGTGCTTAACCCCTTGAGCCACCAGGGAGGCCCACCACATTTTTCTTAGATCAGGAAAGATCCTTGGAATTTTTTTATGTTTTATGTTTTTCACTTTTAAAGGGTTGGAAAATACCTTACTTTATGCTACAGGCTGCCTCCTTACATGCTTGTATCATCTTTGAAAATCTAATCAGTGGAACCAGTAGAGAGGGCTGGTTGGATTATGGTGGATGATAACTAGACCTTTGGTGGTGCGCAGGGTGTGGTGTATACAATTATGGCAGTGTGAAGCCATACACCTGCAATGTATGCAATGTTGTAGACCAATGTAACCTTATTTTTAAAAAATGATTAAAATTTAGAATCTGGTGGTAGCACAGAGCAATATTAAATCATTAGCAATTATTTACTGTGTGTTTTCTCTAGAAAATACCAATACCAGTTGATATACATGGTTCTGAAATATTAGAAGAATAGAAATGGACATTGTCAAACTTTCCTTTTTAGATCCTCACTACTCCTGCCACACCTGTACTCACCCAGCAATCAGTTAATGTGCTTCTTTTTCTGTATTTAACTTTCTTCTTCAAAATCAAACTTAATATCCTAAATGTTTAAGGTTAAAAGTGGGAGTTGTTATAACTCATGCATACACACAAATGCACATTCAATCTCTTATGCTGTGGTTACTCTGCCACATGGTTAAGAGCTTATTTTGGCTTAGAATCAGCATCATATTATAAAGTTTAATTCTAAAGTAAAGAATTTTTTTTCTTTCTCTTCATTTGGTTTGTGGAATTACACAATATATTATATAGTGCTAATCTTAGCCAAGGATTACCCCAAGCATAGAGTTAATTCCTTTCTCTGGCATTAGTCTCAGCTAATTTACATAAGAATTATTGGACTTCAGCCCAGATTGGACCATCCCTCAGTGATTTAACTAAATGTTTTTCCTGTTTTATTTTCAGTATCAGAATTTGATATTTTCTAAGTTCACTGACTGAAATATGCATATTTATGATAAAATGATTCTTCATAAAATCTGATTATTTGTTACTCAGTATCTTGTGATCTCTCCAACATTTTAAGTTAATTTTGTGATTCTTATATGGCACCGTTGAATTTTTTCCTTTATTTTAATTTGGAGCATCCTTGTTTCTTTTTCACATAAGAAACTATCCTCTACCCCTCTTTGTCTTTTTCTAATTTGTTGACAGTCACTCAATTTATCATTTTTCTACAGAGGATTTAAAAAAAATTAATCCTCTAGGATACAGTTATATGAATATATCAGCATTTAATTAAATAATTTTTTCTTTCACTGGTCCTTTCTAATTGCTGTTTTATTACATACTCTAGTAAAACCAATCTCAGCTATAACCTCCAAAACTCTGCCTTGAGGCATATCTATCTTACATTTTATTTCTCACAATTCTGAGACTGATTAGGGCTCAGCTGAATAGTTCTGCTGTTCTCATTCAGAGTCTTTATGCAGTTTCAGTCTATGGTGATGAGGCTAGAATGTCCACAGTGGCTTCTTTCTGGTTCCTTGGTTGAAAGGTTGAGCTCTACTAAGATATTGGGACAATGTTGTGTAGTCTCTTAACATAGTTTCTCCAACAGAGTAGCCCCACTTTTTACATAGCAGCTCATACTTTCAAAAGAGTAACAGTGGGGGGCCTTCCTGGTGGTGCAAGGGGTTAAGACGTAACCTATGAAGCTGTCTGCAACCTTTGCAGTATGAGTTCAATCCCCAGCCAGGGAGCTGCCCACATAGTGCAGCAGACCTATTCTGTCTCGCCTGCTGCTCTCCTCAACAGTGTATTTCAGTAGATCTGCCTGTTCTGCTTCCCCCTCTGTCTCTGGTGAATCCTCTCACCCCCCCATACCTCTGGCCTGTACCCCAGTTATTGTGTGCATAAATAAATAAATACTAAAAAGAAAAAAAAGAGTAACAGTGGAAGCTCCCAGACCTTCTTAAGGCTTGGTCCTGGGGTCACTTCTGCTTCATTCTGTTGGAAGAAGGGGGCTAGTTTGGGAGGAGTACAAAAGCAGGAGTGCTGGAAGGTGAGAGTCACTGGAGACCATATCTGGAGTCTAGCAGTCCCAGGGTTATGTTTTCCTTTTTTTTTTATTTTTTGTTTTCCTTTTTCTCAACTAAGATCTTGCTTCCTCTCTACTCTTTTTCAGTTCCCTGTGTCTCTGGTGGTTTGCCTGAACCTACAAATATTACCTTCTTATCCATAAACATGAAGAACATCCTACAATGGAGTCCCCCACAGGGCCTGCAAGGAGCTGAAGTTATTTATACCGTGCAGTACTTCATGTAAGTTGGTTCCTTTCCTGTTGGCTAATTTACAAACACAAACCTCAGACTCCTGTTAATTATGAAAGTTGAACCATCTAGTGTATAAAATATGTGTTTGAAGAAAAGTTTTAGATATTTCATGTCAACTTTTTCTTATCTTTCGTTAAATTAGATTTTTTTAAAAAGATTTATTTATTTATTTATTTATTTATTTATTTATTTATTTATTTATTTATTTATTTATTTATTTATACAAGCACTGGGTACAGTCAGAAGCACGGGAGGGTGAGAGAATTCACCAGAACCAGAGCGGGGAGCAGAGCAGGCAGAGGGACCGAAGTACACTGCTGAGGGGAGCAGCGGGCGGCAGGAGAGGTCTGCGCGCCATGTGGGACCCTCCTCTGGTGGCCGGGGAGCAGCCGGGGATCGAACTGGCGCTGCAGAGGCTGTGGGCAGCTTCACAACCCAGCGCTCAACTGCTGTGCCACTGGGGAGGCCCACGTTAAATTAGATTTTAAAAGTTTTTTCATGTAGATGGCAGCAGTTAAGTGTTTCAGCAAGAGGGAATTATTTAAATAGAGAAAAGAAGTTGGTAAAAATGTTCTTCTATAACCGAGTAAACGAGGAACCCATCCTGTGCAACTAGCTGTCCTTATGAAAGATATAGTCTCATTGAAAGTAAGAAAGAATACAGAACAGATAGTGCTTGTCTTCAAAGAATGACAAAAACAGCCACAAGTTTTAAGTATATGTGACAAATACTGTGGAACCTGAAAGAAAGCAATGCAGAAATTGAAAGCAAACTTACACCGTCTCAAAATCCAACAGTAGATAATAATTTCACAAGAATAAAAATGTCACAGAACTAAGAGACTTACCTAACGAAGCAAAGGATGTGGAATTCTAGAACTTCTGCTTCCAGAAATTGAGGAAATGTGTCCAGGGAGCCCTGGGTTGGTGCCAAACAATGTGAGAGAGGAGGAAGTATGAAAGAAGTCAGACTCAAGTGACAAATCCATGGAAGAGGTCCAGTGGCAGCCCAGGAAGGAGCCTGGAGTGAACCAGATATGGGGAAAGAGGGATGACAGTAGTCGAAGGCAGCTCCCGATGGTCATGAACTGATGGGTGTGCTGTGAACCACGTTAGCCTCCTGCAGTCCAAAACCTGAGTGCTTCGTCTCCCTGGAGGGAAGTAATAAGATTAGGTGAGTGGGTAAGGGTGACATATTCTCTCTCCTATAACCAATTGTCTAATATTCACCAAACAGCTGGTGCCATTCAAAGAGTAATAGTCCCAAAGAAACCAGTGGAGCACATATCCATAATTATTGCACGAGAGAGGGGTGGTGTGGGGTGGAGTATAAATTAAAAGCTCCTGAAAAGATTTTCTGTGAATACAGGAGAAAAAAATTCAGACAAATAATTGTCCATAGCTGAAGTCTATAAACAACATGTTTCTAATGGTAAAACCCAACAGTAAGTCAAAGATGAGATACTAAAATAATAGGAAGATCATTTTTTAAAGGAAGTGGGTAAAGTTTTGGGAAAAGATGGAAAATGAAAGTGTTATATTGAAATGAACACCTGCTATAACTAACTAATTGATAGTAATAGTCGAATAGATACTAAGGACTAGAATTGCATACAATAAATGAATGCATGAATAAATACATTTCCTATGTCTAGGAAAATTCAGTAAACATTATAACAACACATATTCTGGTAGTTTAAGAAAACTGAATGATTTTTGGCTATTATAGCAAACTAAGAACTCAAGTGGGGCAGTGGGGGTTGGAGGGCGATTTCTAGTTGTCAGTCATAAGAAGAAGACAGTGGGAAAAACAGGTATGACCAGAAAATCTTACCAAGTTCAAGATGTATTTTCAAGTAGTTGGAAATTTGGGTTTCTAATCACCTGAGACCCTCTTGGAAGGAAAAAAACACTGATTCAAAATAACCAATTGGGGCCTCCCCAGTGGCGCAGTGGTTGAGTGCTGGGTTGCGAAGCTGCCTGCTGCCTCTGCAGCGCCGGTTCGATCCCTGGTCACCGGGCAAGGGTCCCACATGGCGCGCAGACCTCTCCTGCCGCCCGCTGCTCCCCTCAGCAGTGTATTTCGTCAGTCTGCCTGTTCTGCTCCCTGCTCTGGCTCTGGTGAATTCTCTCACCCTCCCGTGTCTCTGACTGTACCCAGTGCTTGTATAAATAAATAAATAAATCTTTTTTTAAAAAATAACCAATTGACAGAATGATAAAAATGAACCTAAATAAAGAACTTAGTAATGACAAAGTTATGTCCAAAAGACTGGCCACATGCATTGAAACCATCTAAATGTAGAATTAAGCATGAACAGTTATGGGAAATAGAACTATAGAACTATATTATACATGTTTCAACCTACATAGCAATATGATAATTCAGAAGGTAGAGAAAACAATGTACTAATTTTTGTAGCAAGAAGTCATTAAATTAGATCTAAAATGAAAATGGTGGAGGACTTCCAGTGCTTCTGTGGAGGGTGGGCTGAGGTGCCTTCACCCTAGGAGTCGGGACGGCGGGGGGGACCTATACTGTGAAAAAGCTAGCAAGAATGTAAAATAATGGCACTTCAATAACAATTTTAAAAATAGCCAACATGAAAGGTACTAAACATCACTAGTAGGAAAATGCAAACCAAAAAAAAAATCATTTTAATAATTAAACTCAATATTTTAAATTTAAACAATCTTTTTAGGAACTAATAACTCATATGCTGATGTAACATTTGAACATCAAAAATGCCTTTAATTTCATTTTAATTTCTTTTTCCTGTTAAATTTCAAATCAAGGTAAATTTACTACTTTTATTAAAAGCACATCGATGGTGGGCCTCCCCGGTGGCGCAGCGGTTGAGTGCTGAGCTGCAAAGCTGCCCGCAGCCTCTGCAGCTCCAGTTCGATCCCCGGCCACCAGGCGAGGGTCCCACACGGTGCGCAGACCTCTCCTGCCGCCCGCTGCTCCCCTCAGCAATGTACTTAGACGCTCTGCCTGTTCTCTTCTTCACTCTGGCTCTGGTGAATTCTCTCACCCTCCCGCGCTTCTGACAGTACCCAGTGCTTGTATAAATAAATAAATAAATAAATAAATAAATAAATAAATAAATAAATAAGCACATAGATGGTATAATCTAGTCTTTGCCTATACTTTCAACTATCTAACAGCCTTCCTTTTATACATAAATAGAAGATGCTCAGAATCATATCTACCAAATGTTTCAGGGTATTGGGCTTCAAGGTGATGTATTTCTTTCTTGGTTATGCTTTTCTGATTGTTTGAGGTTTTTTTAAGTTACCATATTGTAGGGTAAGGAAAAATGTCAGGCTTTTCTGCCCTTTCGTCATCAGGATAGATGATGGATGCTGTGTGTGGCTTGTAGCTGAGACTACAGCCAGAGAAGGCCAGGAAGCCTCACGGCTCCTGGTGTGTTACAGTAGATGCCGTGAGTGGTTCCCCTCCCTCATATGAGCAGTGCCTTTGGCAGGAGATTTGGTGGCTCATCTGCTGGTACCAATAATTGTCTTTTGCCACTAGGTTGGTGCCCTGCCTGCACTTTTTGGTGTTCTGTTGTATTTTGTTGTTATATTGTAATGTATTTGCTTTTGTGGGCCATGGCTGCATTGTTTATGTTTGCTAAGAAAATTGTACATATGTAGATTGTATGGCAGAAAACCCTGAGGGGGTGGACTGTAGGGTAAGGAAAAATGTCAGGCTTTTCTGCCCTCCCACCATCAGGATAGATGATGGGTCCTTGGGGTCCTGAATGCATGCCTGATGGCGGGCACCTGGAGTAGGGTATGGGCATAGGTAGATGAGATCCACCAGGGCTAAGACTGTGCTTTTAAGGGTGGCATCACGGGGACGCCAGCAGAAACCGAGAAAGAAGCAGGAGAAGCCAAAAGAGAAGCTGAGAGAGAAGCTAGAGAAGCAGAAGCCGAGAGAAGGCCGGAGAGCCCAGATAGAGTGAAGACTTGCTGGGGGCTGGGAGGCCTGCCAGCCTCCCGGCCCCCCAGCACCCCTGCCTGCTGTGTACCTGGTAACCCCAATAGAAGACCTGCAAAAAACCACTGAGGACTCTGACTCCTCCTTTACCCTGTCTGCATGGTATCAGAAAACCTGCACTGGTCCATTCCTGCCCTTACACATATTTACCAAAAAAAAAAAAAAAAAAAAACAGTAATTTTTGTCTTTTAAAAAAAAAAAACTTTGACTACTAAAAGCACTGAAAATTTCAACTGCTATTCACAATGAGTTCATTTCTTTGGAGTCTCATTCTCATTTCTGAGGAGTTTCTCAGATGCTGTTGTTCTAGAAAAGACAGCGCTGTGCAGAGAAGTGGCTTGGGAGTGAGTATGCCCTTGCTTCCTTTTCCATTAGGTGGAGCAAAGAGCTTGCTTGTGTGTTTATGTGATTCAGAAAAGAAGAAAAATAGGTGGAATATCACTGCTCTGTGAAAGCAGATTCTCCAGATTGTACAACTTTTTTTAGAGGATATTTAAAAAGAAACTTGCTATGTTGGAGTTCTAACCTGCCTGCGCATGTGCACAATGGACAGGAAGACAGGGCTCCGGACTCAGCTCCAATGTCAGGCAGTCCTTCATTCCCATCCTGGCTTTGAACTCAGCCAGGTAACCTGGGGAGGTCACACAGGATACTGTTATATTTTTGATTGCAGTTTGTTTCCCAAAAAAACAAAGATGAAATTTTAACAGAAGTTAAATTACATCTGACAAAGTACTTAATGCAGAAAATAGAGTGTAGCACAAAAACCAAGCACTTTGGCATTGGGAAAAGTGGTTCAAATCCCAGATGTATCTTTTGTTAGTCGTATCAACTTGAATGGCTTTCTTAACCTCTTCTAATCAGCCTCAGTACTCTCATCTGTAAAAAGGGTTAAAAATAATGGCCCCTACCCCCTAGAATTACTCTATAGGTGAGCTTACTATATTAAGTGAGATTAAGTGTGCAGACACTAAGTGCTGGCCCCGCACATAACAAGCACTTAATAAAGGTTTCCTGTCACAACCAGAGAACAATCAAAGACCACTAGTGACTTTTTGCCTTGCATAAACCTAATTGCAAAGTATGGAATGATTCATGTTTTTCAGTTTGTGAGATTTACAAAGCATGTTGTCCAAAATCCAGTAAAGAGCATTTTCTTTTCATCACTATCTGTCATGGGAAGCTCTTCTCCCGTTGGCCGAGAATGTTTGAGGAAGGAGGATCATATCAGTGATGGCAATATTTTTCAAACCACAAGTCAAGACCTGCAGATTTGCGAGACGTAAATAGCATTCATTTTAAAGGAAAGGCTTGGAATGGTGTGCAATGGATTGGAATTGAAAATACCGATGTTTGTTTTAGTCACATATACGTACATAGATTTAAATATGTGCGTGTTTTTGTGAGCTGGGTCAAAATGTAAAATGTATTTCTTTCTGTAGCTCATAGATTAAAAAACAAGTTGGAAAAGAATGTAGGCTATGGTGGTGACATGGAGTGTAGGGTAAGGAAAAATGTCAGGCTTTTCTGCCCTCCCGCCATAAGGATAGAGGATGGATCCTTGCGGTCCTGAATGCATGCCTGATGGCGGACACCTGGAATAGGGTGTGGGCATAGGTAGATGGGATTCACCTGGGCTAAGACTGGGCTTTTAAGGGCAGCGTCACAGGGATGCCAGAAGAAGCCTAGAAGAGTAGAAGCCGAAGAGAAGCTGAGAGAGAAGCAAAGAAGCAGAAGCAGAGAACGCCAGAGAGCCCAGAGAGAGTGCGGATTTGCTCGGGGCTGGGAGGCCTGCCAGCCTCCTGGCCCCCCAGCACCCCTGCCTGCCATATGCCTGGTGAACCCCAATAAAAGACCTGCAAAACCCCTGAGGGCTCCAGAACTCCTCCTTTACCCTGTCTGCATGGGATCAGAAAACCTGCACTGTGGCCTTCCTGCCCTTACATGGAGAAACTGATCCACAAGATCTCACTATATTTTACTGTCAGATTTACAAAGCATGTTGTCAGGTATGTGTAGGGTAAGGGAAAATGTCAGGCTTTTCTGCCCTCCCGCCATCAGGATAGAGGATGGATTCTTGCGGTCCTGAATGCAGCCTGATGGCGGGCACCTGGAGTAGGGTGTGGGCATAGGTAGATGGGATTCACCTGGGCTGAGACTGGGCTTTTAAGGGCGGCGACACAGGGATGCCAGCAGCAGCAGAAGCCAGAGAGACGCCAAGAAGCCGAGAAGCAGCAGAACAAATGGAAGAGCAGAGAAGCAGAGAGAAGGCCAGAGAGCCCAGATTGAGTGAAGACTTGCTGGGGGCTGAGAGGCTGCCACCTCCAGCCCCCCAGCACCCTTGCCTGCTGTACCGGGTAAATCCCAATAAAAGACCTTCAAAAAACCACTGAGGACTCTGGCTCCTCCTTTACCCCGTCTGCTGGATTAGAAAACCTGCACTGTGTCTTCCTGACCCTACATATGCTATTTAGGAAATGAGAGACATTTACTCTCAGAAATCGGTTACCATATTCTGAAAAGGAAGATAACCTTAAACTTGGGCTACACTTGATGCAGCTTCCATTTCCTCCCCAATATGTGTTCATTCTTTCCCTGAATTGGGTAATATCTGTTTCCCTTTCTCCCTCTTTAGTTGCTATTTCTAAGTGTACTTTGTGTACAGTCTTTAATTCTTGATACTCCTGAAATGTTATCCTAGACTTGGCGTTGTCTTCATGAGTAATTTCATTCACTCCTATGCCTTCAATAAGCAATTTGATGCCATTGATTTCAAAATCATAACCTCCCACGCACACTTTTCTCTTGACTGAGTCCCAGTGCCTACTGGGCATCTGCTTTAAATATTTTCACATACCTCAAGCATGTCAAAATGTTATCTTTCCTTCTGCCACCTACCTCCATTTCCCAAGCACAGTCTTTTTCAGCTGTTCCTTATCTTGGCAAATGTTACCACTGCTCCAGCCATCTGTCTGAGACAGCCCCTTGCATCTTTATTTCCCTCATCTCCTAATGCACTCAATCCCCAGGTCCTATCTACAGGACTATCTATATTTCTTCGTTTTGCTCTGTCCTTCATTCCACTGCCACAAGCTACCTGCATCTTCCACTTGGACCACCACAATATCCTCTTAACCACTTCCCAGGCTGCCTTCCCTCACCCATTTCATTCTCCAGGCGCCCACCACTTAGCTTTCTAAAACCACAACATGCCTGCTTAAGCCCTCAGTAGCCACCTCCCCCACCCCTGTGCATCCTGGTCTCTTTCACTGTCTATTCACGTGCCGCTTAGCCCACTCACCCACTCTGTGCCTCAGTCTTTCCCATATGAAAAGTGCTGAAAATATTTCTCCCTCCTATTTTCTATGGGTGTTGTGTTTTTAGTAAGTCTATGGGTGTTGTGTTTTTTAGTAAAAGAAAGGAAAAATTGATATGAACAACCTACTCAATAGCATCATCACTGTAATTATTGAAAATGCAGATTTTGTTATGTACTCCAACGTAGCAAATTTTCCCCAGAACCCTTGACAACCAGTAGATATTGAAATTTTTTTGATAATGTCAAGGTTATTTTTCTTGCAAGAAAATAAAAAGACAATTTTTTAAAAAGAGCAATGCATCAAACTGACCTGAGTATGCCTGGTAAGTTAAAAATTTACACAGATAACTACTAGACAAATTGATCACACACAATGCATAAAATTTTTCCTGTAGTCCAAGAATAATGATAAAATACATGCTTTCAAAATGTACTATCCACATTATAATTTACAGAAAAGAAAGGTGATTACAAAAACTCTGACTCATATTCCTGACAACTAATGAAAAAAATTGCCAGCAGCAAAAGTAGATTCTCTTTTATCTCAATGACAGGCACTTTTGTTGTTCTGAAGAGAAGGTCTTAAGTTACATTCAGTTTTATATAATGACTGGGTTTTTCCTATTATATGGCATAGAGCACACCTCATTATTAATTCACAGTTTCTTTCTTAGCAGATATGGGCAAAAGAAATGGATGAATAAATCTGAATGTAGAAACATTAATGAGACCTACTGTGATCTCTCTGCTGAAACTTCTGACTATGAGCACCAATATTATGCCAGAGTTAAAGCCATTTGGGGAACAAATTGTTCCAAATGGGCAGAAACAGCACGATTCTATCCTTTTTTACAAAGTAAGTAATACTATTGTCTGTCAAACATGTATTAATATCAAATCCATGAGACCTCGTGGTGTAACCGCCTCAGCCTCATAAACAGAGAACCCATTGCTCCCTCAGCCCATCTGTTCTCTCTCCATCAGCTGGTGGAGTGCCAACCCAAGGTACTTCACCCAGTTGGATCTTAAGAAGGAAAGTTTTGGCCAAGTGATCTCTAAGATCTCTCTGAGACCCCAAAATGGCTCTAAGTGCTACTAGTATCAATTTTTTATTTTGTTTTATTATTTAGTGCAAGCTTTATAAATTGAGAAACAGCTGACAGATTTTTTTTTAAAGTGGTTTGGCTTTATAAATCATTGATACATGGCCACAAGATTCATTAAAGACTGCTCTGATCACCAGCCTAAATTTCTTCTTGTTAGGAACTTGGCAGAATAATGTTGTAATTTCTAGGTTTAACTCAGAATGAAGGTAATATTTTCCTAGTTTTTGCTTTTTAAACGTTTCCATTCCCTGGCCTGTGACTGACTCAGCCATAGAGGACCCACACAGAACTGCCATAATGAAATTTACAAGGCAGGGAAGATCCTAGAACTGGAGACTTCCCCATGGTATTCTACATCAGGCTATGCTACTGTTTGCTAAACACTTTGTTCCAAATCGTGACAACTACATCTCCGAAGGTGCTTTAGTGCTCCATGCCCGATTTTTACCACTTAACAAATCATAGCAACGTTATTTACTATAACTTTTCCAATCGCAGGAGTGCTGTATTTTTATGTATTTACCATCATCAAGTACTGTTTATCTGTGTGACTAAGTAAATGCAGCCCTCAAAGTTGCTATTTTAACATTGCATCAGAATAAGTGAAATAAATGATTCAAGATTTGGCATGATTTGGACGCCTTAGCACGTTTTGAGGCTTTGTCTATAACATGGTAGCTTTGAGAGCCTTGATCCCACTAGAATTATATTGTATTTGTATCTAAGGTGATTTTCCACTTCTGAACATATTAACTTTCTCTTGCTTCTACTTTAAGCACAAATTGGCCCGCCAGAAGTGGCTTTGACTACTGATGAGAAATCCATCTCTATTGTCCTGAAGGCTCCAGAGAAATGGAAGAAAAATCCAGAAGAAAGTTCTATATCCATGCAACAAATATATTCTAATCTGAAGTACAATGTGTCTGTGTATAACACTAAATCTAATAGAACGGTAAGACAGAAATGGAACGCGGCACAGAATCTGTGTCACTTTTTGCAGCTACTCTGAGTAGCTTCTCTGATGTTTATTCTCTGCATGAAATGCAGGAACATGTGACATTCAAAAGAGACACCATATACAATGCAGCTGCAGCTGACTGACATGTGGACATTTACAAAACTCCCTTCAGATCTCCTTTACAGAAACCCTGTGTTAATGGGGGTGGGATGTGACTGTTAAAGCATAGAGAACTTGTTCACCTCACTTTGATGGGGAGTTTTTATTTGAATAACATGGGTCAGTCACTCTCCAAGAAAGAGAGAAATAAATGTTAGCAAGAACACAAAACAGCACTGAATCAAAAAAATCTGTCCTTATTATCGAATAATGATTGCTACTATTGAATTGTTTCTGGATTGTTGCAGTTCCTAACTATGATCTGCCCCTGGAAGAAAAGGGTATTTTAATGCTGTTGCTAAAAAGAGCGTGTGTAGTGATAGTAGCGATGTAAGGTTATCTCAGTCTCGTCTTCCCTCTGGAGAATGTTTGCCCTCTGGAGAATGTTTGGCTCTAACTCTGCTTGCAATTCCCCACCCTAGTGGTCCCAGTGTGTAACCAACCACACGCTGGTTCTCAGCTGGCTGGAGCCGGACACCCTGTACTGCATCCATGTGGAGTCCTACATCCCAGGGCCTCCTCGCCTTGCTCAGCCTTCCGAGAGGCAGTGCGTCAATACTTTGAAAGGTAAGTTTGAAAAAATATTTCTGCTGCTCTAAGGAAGGAAATCAGGTAAAATCTGAAGGAAGTAAGGCAGTGCAAACAAGTGTTGGCAAATTGGTATCTAAACAGAAACAGGCAGAAATTGCCATCACCGGAAATGTACTGTACAGTCTAGGACTCTGCCTTTGAACTTGGCCAACACTAGGAGTATTTTCACCGCCTCAGGGAATTCTCAGCACCACAGTCCTAGTGTTCCTGCCAATAAGCCACCCCAGATCACACAGCTTCCTGCCTTGAAAAAAAATCACAATTAGGAAGATTTACACACATCTTTTTCTTTTTTCACTTCATAGTCTCTCTAGCCCATAGAAGTTCTGCAATCTGCAAGGACATCCATTTTATGTCACACAAACAGTGTATTATCCTTATAACACTTTAAGACAGACTCTTGTGCTCCCCCAAATACAAATTACAGGCTCTGCAACTTGTGTTCAGATGTGGTCACTGCTGCGGAGGGCCTGGGATGGGTCAGTAATTATTCTCTTCGCTCCTACAGGTGCTTCTTTCTCGTTTTGTCTCCTCACATTTTCTGAACTTGGCTACCAGGAAACAGTGGCTTCCTGTTAGAAGGCGCAGAGTTGGGAGAGTGACGTTTGTTTAATTGTTCTTCCCCCAGAGTAGGAGGATGTAGAACTTAAAACTTGAAAAATGAAAACAAACCCTCCAGTTCACCTCCACTGGATAACTCTACAGCCATGTTTTTCTGTTTCTTTCTTCCAAATCTGCTGGCCTAGGACAAATGTCACCACCTTTCCCCCAAGCCTACTTCTGTCACCAACTCTGGGACAGGAAGAACGACACGTCCCCTGCCTTCCTTTCCCTCTCGCCTTCCACATTGCACCTGTGCCTACTTTAGGCTGCAACTCAGCCTACTAAGGAATAAAAAGGAATTTTTGTGAGCACTTATCAAAAATGACAAACTTTATTTTTGTTTTGTTTTTGCTTTTTTTCAGAACATAGCTCCTTTTGTTAGGGGGAAAAGGCAGTCCCAAAGCAAATTCCATACAGGCTTTGTGGACTCCACCCCCACCCCAGGTCAAAGCCAAAGACACTGGGAACTCCAAATCCCATCACCACCAAAGGGAAGGTGGCTGGGACCTGAGGGTGGGGTTAAGCAGCCAGGTGGATACAAAAGGCAGACACGTGGGCTTTGGGGGCTCTCTCCATTTTGGGGCCCTCGGCCAGCTTGCGGCGTCCGTCTAGCTCTGAGAGTGACTTTGGGGTTTCCAGGTCGTCGGATCGGGTAGGACGCATTAAAGACTTTATTTCCCTATTTTCTCCCTGAGTTGTACATTTTCCTTATTTTTTTTTCTCTTGTAAATAAACCTTTTATTAACCCTTTTGCGTGTGTCTGTAGTAGAGTATTCATAAGTCCCTTTAAAGCGCGCGGGTGAGGACCCACAGCCAGGAACCCGTTTAATATCGGGGTTGCTCTATAACAGCTTGGCGCCCAACGTGGTGGAATAAAAATTTAAAGGGGGGATTGCAACAGGGTGGTCCCCAGGAAAGGGGGAGGTTCCCTGCCCCACCCAAGGGAGGGTGGAGCTGAGCAGGAAGAGGAGAAGCTGGAGAAGAGACTGAGGAAGGAAGCAGGATGGAGCCAGGAGACCTGGAGGAGGCACATGGAGCCTAGAGACACGTGAAGAAACTGCGCTTGTCTTTTGGTCGTGGACTAGGTGACACAGATGTGGGTGAGACCCGTGGGGAGGTGACAATGGCAGCTTTTATCTTGATGTTGATTTTGCTCTTTTCCTTCTGGGCTTGTCCAGTTGTTTGTGACCCTTTTCTGTGGGTCCCCACTGGAAGATGCTTTAGACTTGTGGCAGGCTTTGGGGCCTTGTTCTGGGCCAATCCCATTTGGATGGACTTTTACCCACGAGGGGACGGGTAACTTTGGGTGCTTCATTTAGAAACTAGATTCTTTGCCTCACCTGTATTGTTTCCTAGTTTTTATTAAAGATCCTTCCCATTAAAGTGTCCTATGTTTTGTGTTGATGCGGCGGATGGCAGAACCCATTTAGAATAGGCAGGTTTGCAGGGTTTGGGCTGCCCCTCTCCCTGTCCTATAACACTTTTATTTCTGTACGTAAAAATATAACTTGGATCCCCAAGCCAGGAGTAACAAGAAAATATAAAATAAATTCCTTTTTGCTTCATTTGATTATCTCTGTAAAGTGAGTGCAAATTCCACATGAAAAGGCAGCTCTGCCATACATGTCCAGTCCTTACTTCCATAGTACATCATATAATACCAATTGTAATTTGACTTTATATAAATTGATCATAATGCCTGGCAAAATAATAGTTTGTTTTTTTAAGATACAGACATACAAAACCAGACTTACAAAACCAGATCCAGACATACAAAACCAGATCCAGGACTAACACAAAAAGCTGTATTTTTGAATCTTTACCCTTACCATACCTTTTCCTTTAAAATAAAGGATTCTCTACCATCTGCCAAATAAAGTTAAAATGCCAAGCAAGCAAAAGGCACAACAAAGCAGATTGAAGAGATCATTTCTGTATTTGGAAAAGACCTCTGTTTACTAACAGCCTGATCGGTGGCCAAATGGCAAGAATGAATTTCCAGTGGAAATCATTTAAGCAATTGGCAGAGCTGAAGCAGCTAAAGTAGATATTACATTAAATACCTCCCAGGAATCCCTTAGAGCCAAATATCTCACTAGGCTGAGAAAGGTAACAGAATAGCAAGACTCCATTTCTGGTTCTGGCCCTTTCTGTGACATCCCAGCTGATAGATCGCCAGTGGTACCTTTCCACAGCATGGACATCAAGGCCAACTTTTTAAAAAAATCACTCTCACCTCTTTTGGGACTATTCTTTTTTTTTTTTTCAATTTTAATTTTAATTTTGAGGGTTACATTTTTGTTCTTCCATATGTACACTCACAACCTATCAAACTACCTGTGCCAGTGCCCCACCTGCCTCCCTCCCTGGGACTATTCTTTGGAAAGCCCCATCGTTCTCCAGTCCCTAAAATACAGATTCGCTTTATCAGGTTTTTTGTGGAAAACCCATGCTAGTCTATACTAAATGCTGTCTGTCATTGTTGTCACAGCCCTTTTTAATTAGGGCAAGCTCAGTCCAGCGACCAAGGATTTTATTAAGAGGATTGGACTGAGTTGCAGCCTAAAGTAGGCACAGGTGATGCTGTACCACCAGCACTGTGGTGTCATCATCTTTCTATGTGGAACTTGATGGCAATTTGCTCTTCAGGAATTGCTACAAGCAGAAGAAGCTGCCGGAGTGGGACTTTCCCAGGGGGATATTGTTGATCACCCTCTCTGTCCATGACACTTCTTGCTAGAGAGTGAAACTAGATGACTTTACTGCTTTCTCTGAGGCATAAGCATCAAAGTTCGCATGGCTTACAATGTTCCCATGGCACTCTGGCTGGATAATAGCATGTAGGAGTGTACTAGAACTTCGTGTGACTTGTGAATTAGCTTCTTTTCTGTATACTCTTGTAGTAGGGGTCTCCAGGGAAGCGGAACACATATGGATAGAAATATATAGATATGGTTATGGATATAGACAGAGAGATTGATTTTAAGAGTTGCCTCATGTGATTGTGGAGGTTGGTAAGTCAAAAATCTCCAGGGTGGACCTATAGGCTGAGGCCCAGAGAAGAGTTGATGTTGAAGCTCTTGGCTGAAGACAATCTTTTGGCGAATTCTTTCTTCCTTAAGGATATCAGTCTTTTTCTATTAAAGCCTTCAACTGATTGGATGAGGCCCATGCACTTTACTCAAGTTTCTTAATTGAAAGGCTAATCTAATATTTTAAATGCCTTTACAGAAACATCTAGAATAATCTTTGAACAAATATTGGAATACTATGGCCTCACCAAATTGATATAAGCATTTAAACTATCACAAATTCCAAGGACCCCTATAGAAGCTTAACAAATATACATTACTTACCGTGAGCCCTGTTTGTCAACTTCATAGTTTAATCAGGGGACCAAGGCTGCTTTTTAAAAAACTATTCACCAGATCACTCCATTATTTATGGAATTTTTACTCATCATGAACCTACAGCATAGCAGGACCTGCAAAGGCATTACTGCCATTCTTAGCACACACAAGTTCAGCCACCTCCCTACATACTTCACCAACATCCAGACCTTCCCAGAAAGTCAGGCAAACTGGGGTGGCGATGGATCTGTTATTCACATAGAAGGTGACTGACACCATACCCTCCTGTCCTTTACTGAGTATAGGGGAAAGGTTGGGTCAAATGAGTATCCTGGGAAAGTGGGGCAGTTTAATTGATTGTCAGCAGATTGTTGTTTGGGAAATGCTGTGAGATGCCCAAATATTAGACACATAACCTTTAGAAATAAAACCAGCTTGAATTTCATAGCCAGATGTTTTTTATGAATATCAACTGGTTGGATTATTAATGCATTCTTACTGAAAAGTCCATATGATACCTTAAGACCATCTATTGCCAAAGATAGGGAGCGTTCAACTTCTTGATTTATGAGAGTTCCTAAATGTAAGTGATCTGCCCAAAACCTGTTGACATTTCCAGGTTTGCAGACACACTAAATCTAACCACTCCTTTATCTATTTTTTAACAGATCAAACTTCAACATTAAAGATTAAAATCATCTTCTGGTATATTTTGCCCACATCTATTACTGTGTTCGTTTTTTGTGTGATGGGCTACTCCATGTACAGATACATCCATGTTGGCAAAGAAAAACACCCAGCAAATTTGGTGAGTGAGTGCCAAGTGTGGCAGGAATCCTTATTATAACAGCATATCTCCAGGAGGATGTCAAAGGAGGTTCTAGAAAAGATACTATTCTTCTTATGGGCAGAATAAGTTTAAAGTTAAAGAGTTGATGAATTAAAAAGTACTTTCTAGACTAGATTAGTTCCCTAATGTAACCAAAGAGAAAATTCCTTAGCTTTGACAAAGATTTTATATTTAATGATCAGATTAGAGTAGGTCTTGGATAAACAGATAAATTAAGTCATGACCCCAGCCCTTCAAGTTTAGTTGGAAAGTGGAATTTCAAAATGATATCTGAAAGCTAAGATGAATGAGGACACTGAGACCCTACAGTGGTCATAAGAAGCTCTTGCCTGGCTCATTTAAGAAAGATAAGTAAGAGTTACTGCAGGCAGAGAAACAGCAGGGGCAAAGGTAGGTAAATGTCTGGGTGACCATGTAATATTGCTAAGCCATCAGGTTTCTGATGAGGTGCGTGAAAGATGTTACCAGAATGGGTAGTGGAGCCAGGTAACAAGATAATTGGAGTATTATTCTGAAGAGCTTTGGCTTTATTTTGCTGGCAAAGATAAATCTCTGTAGGCTTTTGATTTGGGGCTGTATGGTTAATATATTTTAAACCCAACTAGTTAGTGGGTCTGGAACAACTGTGGGAGATTTAAGACTAGAAATAAGAAAAGCAGCTAGGAGACAGTTGTCCGGGGAAAAGAAAGTGAGAGTCTGAAAGAGAAGTTTGGGATATACGCTGAAGACAAAGACATGAAATGGAAACGTACTAAGAGAAAATGGCCAGAACTTATACATTCACTCAAAGGGATGTGAGACTAAGCCCTCTGCTTCTTCCCCATCCACTGAAAGCTTTCCAGGGGCTAAGCACATTTTAGTAAAAAAAAATATTTCTCTGGGAATTATTAAATATATGTTCATATGACATAATGTTTGTGTACAGTCCTGTTGGCTCCGTTTTAGGGGCTTTTTTGTTCGTTTGTTTTCTATTATCCTATCTGTACTTACATTTCAGAGTGAGCTTTTTAATAACATAAGAGACCTTTCACGGGAGGAAAATTCACAGACAATTGATCACACATGATTGCACTCCTCATCACATTATAGAAATTGTGATTTCACAGAACTAAAAACCAACTTGAAAAATTCAATAATCCCCCACATCCCTTCAGCCAGTTCGACAACGGGAGTCAGCCTTGACTCCTGGACTGATTGTCACTTACCCAATGAACCACTCTTACTTCTACAGGTATTTCGTGGGTCTTGGGTCTCCCCTCCACATGTATATCCCAAACCCAGCTTTGACTTCCATGAATTAGTAAGAGTAGGTCTTTAATAAAACTACCCAGTTGAATAAATTGCATTTAACAAGCTGCTTATTACCATCTCTCTAATGTGAAAAGGTAAAAACCATTCTCTTCTCTCTTTATAGATTTTGATTTATGGAAATGAATTTGACAAAAGATTCTTTGTGCCTGCTGAAAAAATTGTGATTAACTTTATCACCCTCAGTATTTTGGAGGATTCTAAAACTCCTCATAAAGAGACAAGTATAATGGACAACAGTGATGATGGATGGAACTTGAGCAACGCTGAACCCGGGGGGCATCAGGAGCCCCATGTGGAGGAGATGGAAGTGAAGCACTTAGGGTATGCTTCACACTTGGTGGACATTTTTGGTGACTCTGAGGAAAACACCAACAGTGTTTCCCTAACCCAGCAAGAGTCACTCAGCAGAGCAATAGCCACAGACAGAACTGCCATTGAATATGAATATGATATTAGAACTATTGACCTTTGTATGGGGTTGAAAGATCAAGAGCTCAGTTTGCTGGAGGAAATGTCTGGACAAGGAAAATTATTTGAGCAACAGGCAGCTTTGGTGGACTGGGGCCCACAGACACTACTGTGCTCATACACCCCTCAACTCAGAGATTTAGACCACCATCTGTCACAGGAGTGCATGGACACCACAGAGAGCACCCAAGAAGAGCCACTGACCACACTGGTTGATTGGGACCCTCAGACTGGCAGGCTGTGTATACCTTCCTTACCTAACCTTGAACACGATGCAGAGGGATGTGAGGGTCCTGGATACTCGGGGCTCAAAGAGGAGGGCCTTTTGTCTACATTCTATGAGGAGCAGGCTAAGGACCAGCCACCGGATGAAAATGCAACCTATCTCATGCAATTTATGGAGGAATGGGGGCTATCAGTACAAATGGAAGTCTAAAGCCCAAACTTCCCATGCCAGCCCCTGCTATGACAAGGTCTGTGAGTGCAAAATTATGAATGAGAATGATAAAAGACCTGGAATAGAAGATGTTCACTCAGGTTTTTTCAGTGTCAGTGGGAATTACTCATTCTTGCCTCTATTCCGATTGCACTTGCTTATGCTGCCTTGTATGGATGATTGGTTCACGTGTGTGGGCCTCAGCAATGCTGACAGGCACCTGGAGTATGGGGCTGACTCACTGCTTTGTACCCACTAAGCTTGCAATAAATTTTGACTGGGATGCAGAATTTGTCCAGGCGGAAGTACTGTTTATGGCCTCTTGTTTATTATTTTCTAACTAGCACATTTCTAGAAATATATTCTGTGCACTTACCATATTCATCTTATAAATACTACTTTTTTAGAATTTGGTTGTCAAAAGGATGAGACACTTACAGTATATAAATTGCTCTCAGTCCGTCATGAGTTGGTCACACTGTTTAATCACAATAATTCATGTTCAGAGTAAATCCATCAGACAGAGGCCTTCATGATATAACAGGCACTCGGCTACTTTCAGTGGCCATGTTGATACTTTATGAGTATCATACTCCTCCTGTATGTGGTCGGAAAGCTTTTTGCTTTGTTTTTTTTTCTGACATAAAAAAGACTACCAAAAATATATGGGTTGAGGAAACATCTGTCCATCTAGCCCCAACCCACAGCCCATTTGGCTTTGACATAATTTACTGTGGGAGCTGTAGCATACCATAAAACAGCACCATCCTACTTAAATTCCAGTAAGTCTTCCCACTTCCTTCACCATTTCCTTAAAAAATTAAATTCTACAGTCACACTATTAAGTTAAACCATAAAAGACTGTTAATATCTGACTGTTTTTGATCTTCAAGGACAGAAATTACCTATGATTCACCTAAATATGTATTTGTTTTAATCATGAACTCATAATCCATTGATGCTCTTTCAGGAAAACAGATATCAGCCAGGTTTCCTTATTTATATTTTTGACAAAGGCAGACAACCCTGGTAGGAGAGATGGATCCTGGAGTCATGGTCTTTTGAGATTGTCCACAAATCCAAACAGTTTCTGATCTAATGATTTAATTTAGAGCATAACTATATTAACCAGAGTGTTCTGTTCTTTTTAATCTTTTAGACATGATTCTGTCAGTTTTAAAGAACAAATTTATATACTAACTATAAAAGATGTTCAAAAGTGAGGAAGAATGATTCGTCACTAAGAGTAAAAAGAAAATAAAGTGATTGACGATAGTTTGATTTATTCATTCCATTCACAGAATATTTACTGACTACCTACTATGTCCTACCATGACCTTGTGTGTTGAATAAGGAAAACAGCTCCTTTAGGGGTGTTTTGTGGATGAGGAGAGTTAGAATATAGAAAGCATTTAGAATGGTGCCTGGTACTGAGTGCTATGTAAGCATTTATTATCATTCTTATTAAGAATATTAAGAGCATGTGCTCAGCACCAGACAGAGAAGTCATTTAGACATGACTATTTTATTCAAAGGCATAATTTGTCTCATTTTGTTTTTCTTACCTAAAAGTACAATAGTAATTTGCTTCCCACTTTATGCCTTCAAATTGAAATCCTTCAGTGGTTGAACCACATTTCCTGGCTTTGTAAAAGGGAATCTAATTTTAGTTGCTTTTATATCTCTTGTCAATCAAAGCATGTCAGAGCTATCAAGCGTTTCTTTATTTTGTTGCTTCATGTACACATACACACACGTATATTCAATCATGAGCATAGAAAGGGACTTCCTGTGAGGAAAGGTAACAGTCTCAGATGGGTGTGTTTGTGTGAGTGGCAGCCATAATGCATTCTGTCATCTCTGTGGCTAGAGCCTCGCCAATTCCAAAAAACTATCTCTGGAATCTCATGGGATTCATCCCAAGGCTTGAAGGCCAAGAGGACGTGAAAGTTGAGGCTGTTAACAAGTTCTCTTCATCCTCTTACTAACTATTCTCAGTTCCAGGATATCATATGCCTCTTCCACATCAGGTAAGTTTTCCTCCTGAAAATGTCTGTTGAGTGGCTCCATCTCAGCACCCTGTAAATTCTATGCAACTTTGTGAATGAAGATACAACCACTACAAAGAGAGGGAATCTTAGTGCCACACCTTTCACGTGGGATGGAAGTGAGTGAAGAGGCACAGATGTCCCCGCATCTGATGACATGGGAAAGTTCAGAGACCCCTGCTGACTTCCACTAGAAGGAAATAAATACAAAGGCAAACTCTGTGAATAGCCCAGTGCACAAGGATGGCCGGCATGTAAGTTAAATGAGAACATCAAACAGAAGAGTCTATCAACATGGACCGGTGCACCTGGGTCATAAATCAATTTCTTTCTGGCCCACACATTACCACCTCCACATCTTGAGATGAATTTTTGCTAAATTATTTGGAAAAACTGTTTTTCTTTGTTTCCTTTGTGGCTTCCCACATTTTATCTTCCATAAATCTTCTAACTTTTTCAAAGACTTTGCTCAAAACAATATGCCTATAATTATTTAATAGTGATCCAATTGTAGGTATTTTAGTAGTAGCTTTTATAATTTACTATAAAAATAAATGTGCATATATTAAATCTATAGTTACTAGAAATAAAGAGGGGGAATAAAATGTACTTGTCATATACCCATCCAGATTGAATGGCTATAAACTCATTAGGGTAGAGAAACGATTCTCTGCTAGGGGTGATTTTCATCCTCAGGGGACATCTGGCAATTTGGCACCAATTTTAATATTCACAGCTCTGGGGAAGGGTGCTGCTGGTGTCTAGTGGAAAAAGGCCAAAAATGCTGCTAATCCTACAAAGCACAGGGTAGCCCCCATAAAGAATAATCTTATTCAAAGATCAATATTTCCTAAATGATAAACTCTGGTGTAGAATTTTCCAAATATTTTCAATTGAAACATGTACATATTCATCCCCAAAAGAGGGATCATACTCAACTCTTTCATAATTTGTTCTTTTTGCTCAAAAATATATAACCCTTTTAACTATACTTATCTTTAGGGAGTCTCACTCATTCAAACTAAAGCTATCAAAATGGAAGATTAGGAATTATTTTTTCTAAACATCATGCTTTAATAATGTTTGAGTCTGACAACAACCAAATTTTAGATTAAGAACAAAGTTCTGGGAGTCCTTTAAAGATTATTAAACTTCTCACAAATGTTACTGCCTAAAGCTCATGACCTTCGCAGAGTCGCTGGAGGACTGAGCTGACTGGTTAGCTGCCCTTTGAGAAGTGGGACTTTCCTGCACTTAGTCCTCTGACCTCCCCACCTAAACTCTTGACTCTTGAGTGGCAGGTCCTTGAAGGCAACCTTTGCTTTCACTGTAAATTTTTGGTAAGCATGTTGGTCATGTTGGTCAACGATATTACTCCAGATTCCTTGGCCTGTGGCAGCTGCAAGATTTCTGTCCGTCTACTTTTCCCATTCGTTTGCATTCCTGAGTGCCTGTACAGATGCCGGGTTAAGGTTGTGGAAGCATTACTACCTCCAAGTCTTCCTCCAGGGCAGGTGAGGCTCCGGTGCTATGTGGTTTGTACCAGTTAAAGGAGGTTCCTTTTGCCCTCAGGAAGAGCTGCCCAATTTGTCTGTGGGTCACCCTAAAACTTTATCTCTGGCAACTTATTAAATTTGGAAGCAGATAAGGTATTTTCTCCCTAACCCAGCCTCAAGAGATTTCCTTTGATTTTGAATCCATCATTCTCTGGATTAGGTGATACCTGGAGGCTTTCCACAAACTTGGAAGATGGACACATGGTTTATGTGTATATTTTCCTGCACAGGTTGCTAAGGCAATGAGCATTGATGGGGTGAACATTATCTGCCCTTTGCCTATCCCTGGAACTGACTTCTTTGTAACATACAAATTAGACTCTTTGGACCAAATTCCCTCATCTGTGAAATGAAAATAATAATTGTAACTCCCTATAGGATGTGGGAGGTTTAAATGAGTCAATACCTTTAAAGTACTTTGAAGATTTCCTGGCATGAAGTAAGTACTCAATAAATGTCAGCAATGAAAAAAGCACCACAAGGCATATAAAAAATAATTTTTATAGAAGCACCATTAATTAACAAAAAAGAAACTGAAAATAAAAATTAATATTTACCAGCAAGAGAAAACTGTGAAATGAATGAAATATCCCTGTGCATGTCAACATGAAGAGCAAAAAGTGAATTCTAGAAGAATATAGAAAAACTAGTCTCTTACTTAGTTTTAAAACATGCCAAATTAAACACCATTCATATATATATGTATATATGTGTTAAAACTATAAGGAAAGGCAAAATAACAATTAATTTTTAAATTGTTTTTAAAGGCAAGGATATGATTAACACAAAACTCGGGACCCTGGTCCCTCCCTGCCTTTGGATTGAAGGAGATGAGAGTAAGACAGAGCTCACAGGGGCTTCAGTGGAATTGGTTTCCTTCCTTCAACACAGAAGGAAAAGGGTAATCTTTGATTATTCCATCAAGTGAGCATGCATGTTATACATGCCCTAATACATGTGTATTTGATTAGAAGAAAAAAACAATAATGTAACACCCAAAGCCCCTGAGTTTTGTGTCATTCTCAGTGTCCACTCTATCCCATTGGTCAAGGCATCTGGAATTATGAGAACTTTTGGATATTTTCCCTCAGGAATCAGAAGAAACAAGTATATTTATGGTCATCTTCTGTTTATAAAGCTTGGTTTTCAAAGTTTGGATTATGTTTAAAATTCCGAATAGGAAAGAGCTGTCAACAAATTGGTTAGTGGGGTTTCTATGGTGAAGGGCATGAGCTGAAAAACCTTGGCTGTACTGAGAACTGCCATTATTCAAATCTTCAATACCTGCTTTGGAAATGTGGGTTCCCTTCTCCTACTCACAGTTAATAAGTGACAAGCCACCAGGCAGCCAATCCCACTGACAAAAATCACACAGTGTTAAGAAATTCCTTCTTCATGAAGCAGCTACTAGCTGATCTCTGTTACTGATTTTAGTATGTAAGGAAAAAAGATTCAAATTTTAGATGCTCTGCCTTTACACTTCAGCTCACTGTTTCTTTCTGTAATACGCTTGCCTTGGTTACAAATGCTTGGTGATGACTGGCAATTAGAATTTGTTTGCTTTCCCTCAGTCCCATATCTCCTGCCAGCTTGTTGCTACCAGTTTCCAAAATGAAAGATTTGTGAAATTAGGGATTTAAACAACACTTTCAAGTGGAAACATCTTTTATCCAGGCACAATGAAGAACTTTAAACATTTAAACTTTGCCCAAAAATAAGTATAAATAAAAGCAGAATGAAGACATTTGCTAATATTTCTTATTAGCAGTCTACATCACCCAAACCCTAGCCTCAAAAATCTCAGTATCAAATTTCAACCAAGTTTTAACCCACCAGAAAACATCTCAGAGAGGGTCAGTTAGGCAGGACATGTGGGAAAGTGTGGCAGGAATGCAGGATTTAGTGAAGTCCTGGAAGCTGTCCTATGCATGGGTTTTCACACGCAGTAGACATGTTTGTTGTTAAAAGAATGGAATTAGAACACATATCTGGGAATTGCTAGAAGCCAGCATTCAGTTCCAAGTAAGGAAGCATTTTCTATTATTAAGGAACCTAATTCTCAACTTTACAAGGTGCCGAGTTCCCTGCTATGGGGAGGGTACAAGCTTAGGCTGGTTTCAGCTGAATCTTTTTCAAGAATTTCCTCCATGAGGAGTAGGGACTGGCACAGACAGGTATCTTCTACCTCTAAATGTCTAATACCTAACAACAACATTTGGGGGGGCCTTTCTGATGGCCTAGGGATTAATTTTCAGCTCTATCACCAATTCCTGACCAGGGAGCTAACACACATGGCGCAGCAGACCTCTCCTCTCTCATCTGCTGCTCCCCTCAGCAGTGTATTTCAGTCGATCCACCTGTTCAGTTGCCCACTCTGTCTCAGGTGAATCCTTTCACCTACTCCCACTCCCCGCACCTCTGGCCTACACCCCAGTTCTTCTATGCAAAAACAAACAAAAAAATTTGGAACTATCTTTATTCTCCCCCCTCTTTTTTTCCACGCAGGTCACTAACTATAACTTAGTCTCTGTTTTCCATGGACATGTGCTTTGTGCTAGAGAACCAAGTAGCATTTTCCCTACAATGTGACAGCCAGAACTTAGAAATTCTCACCTGGGCTCTCAGAGCAAGACTGAGCATTTTGAGCTCTCACCCATGTAAGAAATGAGTGTGAGTCTAGAAATATGACTTTTTAAAAAATGTCTCTCTCTTATTACTATCATGATTAAGACAGTCCCTTTTATTATCATTTTTTCTTAATAAACTTTTTTGGCTTTCAGAAAAGGAAATACCGCACAACCTAGGCTGGGAGCCATTTTGTTTCCATAAATTTCTTTTGACTCCTAGACCATATCTAGCTATGAGAAGTACAAATAAATGACATGTTAAGAACAGTTTCCATTTTAAAAACATTGCCTGTATCACCCCTCATTACCTAGAAAATTCCCAAAGGCAGTTAACCTTGGAATGGAAGGCTTTTTGCTGGAAGTATCAGGATATACTGTTAGATATAACTTAGTCAGTATCTCATTTCTTACTGCCCTCAAGGTCTCAGACATGCCTAAATCTAAAAAGCCATAATATTGTGCTTTTTCAGCAGGAAGACAAAGTGAAATGGAAAGAAAAGAGGCAAGAGGGGAGGGGTAGCTTTACATCTCAACATCTTGCACACACACACGACACCCAGCTCATCTGTGAAAGAAAAGGGAATAACTCTAAAAACATTCTCCTATGTTCCATAATGTAAGCTCCACAAAGACAGCGATTTTATCTTTTTTATTTACTAATATGTTCCCAATACCTAAAAAACTGCCAATCAGGTAGCAGTCATTCAATAAATATTTGATGATGGGGCTATATGAACCAGTCTTTAAAATTGTATGAAGTCGTGCCCTGAAATAGACCCACACAAATACAGTTCACTGATCTTTGATCAAAACTCAAAGGTAATTCAATAGAGAAAGGGTAATGTACTCAACAGATGGTGCCAGAACAATTGGACTTCAACATGAACAACAAAAAGGAATCCAGACAAAGACTTCCCGTTTTTCACAAAAAAAAAAGTAATTCAAAATGGATCATTAGCCTAAAAATTAAAATGTGAAACTCTTAAGAGTTCCAGAAGAAAGCGTAGGAGAGAAATTGGTGACCTGAGGTTTGTCAATGAGTTATAACACCAAAAGCATGATCCAGAAAGAGTTCTGGGCTACTGGAAGGTCAAGGGCTAAGTCTCTGGGTTGTACATGCACTTCTGGCACTTTGACAGGAAAGACAGAAAGAAGGCAGCTGAGTTGGAGTGATTCAGGAAACTGGAAGGAGATGATGGCAGAGGGCAGATAAAGATAAGGAGACCTGTGGCAGCTGTAAAGAACTTGGATTATACTTAACGACAATGGGAGCCTCTAGAGAGTTTTATGCAGGAGACAGATATGATTTGATGTAGCCAATAAATGGCAGTGGCTCTGAATCTGGACATGGGCACTTGTCAAAAAAAAAAAATATATATATATATATAACACAGAAGGAGAAAGTGAATTGTTTTGAGGATATGGAGGGTTGAGTTGCTTTTCCTTTTTTATTTTTGTACTTGTTTTCTAGAAGTTTGGAGTAGTATATGAGTTTAGTCTGGAGGTAACCACTTTTGCCAGAAATGCACATGTGAAGGAACCAGGAGGTGATTGGGAATATATGTCAAAGGAGTGAGGGAAATGACAGAATTCAAAAATTATTTATTCTCATAAATTAGAATCAGAGGGAGACTTAGCTGAGCTAAGAGACCATATAGACTGCAAAGAAGGGAAGCCAAGGACAGAATCATGGGAAATGCAGGCATTTAAAAGAGGGCAGAGCTATGTTAACAGAAGGGAAAAGGGTAATTATAAAGTTAACTTTGTCCAAACTCAATATAGTCTCTAACAAAGGAACAGAAAACCCGAAGTGAGAAATCTCTGGAGATGTAGCAACTAAAATGAAGACTCAAGGTTAGAGGAGCTATAAGAATCCAGCAGAAGCAATACTAGTTTCTACAATGGCAAAATCAGGATCCATTAAAGGGACAGAGTAGGTATATGGTCAAAAAAAATTAAGTTCCAGGAAATCTATGTCACAAAAATACTTGAGCAAATGTACAAGAATATAACTATATGATGTGCATTACAGTATTTACCATAGAAAAAAATTTAAACAATTAAATTTCCAACAATAAAAAGACTAAACAAAATATAGTACATCTATACAAGGCAAAATTAGTCCGTCTTTAGAATAATGAAAAATGTTCATGTGATTTGAAAGAGTAAAATAAGAAAAAACAGTGAAATGTATCAGATTTTTATAGACATACATGTACCTTACTATAAATACATGTTTATAGATATATTCATATCAATATATAGTTTTTCTTTCTAGTTACCTGTTTTCTCACTTTTCATCATGGTCTTGTGGTGTGGAAAAGAAAATTGCAGAAATTCTATTAAGAGCACATTTACTTTCTCTGTTATCAGCACCACCTTGAAGAACGGAAAGAATAGAGGAGCCTCTAAACTATTGCATTTTTAAAGACCAAAGAGTCATAGAAAAAGTAATTAGGATAGGATGGTGAACACTAAATGAACGGTATCTTTCCAATAATATCATAAGGACAGGCATAGTTTATAAGCTCACGTAGAAACATTCAGAACCGCATTTGAAATAAGAAAGTAAAACCAGATAAATACAGCTGAAAATGAATAATCAAAGGCTGTACCTGTTGGGCTAAAAACAGGAAACCATGAGTCTATAGTTGTAAAAATGATGATCAGTCTTCACCAAGTCACAGGAAAGGGAGTACATACAACCCTGTGAACTTTTTGCTTTCATTTTAGATGTTGTTTTTTTTTTTTTTTTTCATTTTAAATGTTTTAAAGAACCCAGGTAAACTCCATAGTTGCAAGTGGGGTGAGTTTTCTGAATATTTTCGTACTAGATATAGAACAGATGCTCACTTAGAGATGCATTTTTTGGTTTGTCCAGACTCTGAAGTACAAATACACAATGGTATAAACAAGTGTCCTAACCTCCAGTGACTCTGTCTTTTAAATACCATTCAAGGCTGGGCAGTAGGTATGATAGAAAAAAAAATTATAAAAGTGTCTGCGTTTATAAGGATTTTGTACAAACTAGGTGTCTGATGGGAGGAGTTGGTAAATGCAAACGTCTCTGTTACATCTGTATTTCTCGGGAAAGTACAGATGACAGTGCTTCAGGATTTAAGTTCGAGGTCTCCAGCAAAAATTTTTTTAACTCAGAATTTATCTCAGAAGGCATAAACTCCGCATGTCTTTGGCAGAGGAGGCCCTTGGTCTAGTTCTACGGAGCCATCAATGCCTGCGGGCAGTCCTCACATGCAAGCCCAAAGCCTCCCCGCCCACCCCCCCTTCACTTGAATGTTCAGAGCTCAGGGTCAGAAATCTGAGAAAGTTCACGTTCCAGACGCCTGCTGAGGGAGTGGGAAAGAATCGTGAGCAGGTGCAGCCTCTGCCGCTTTTCCCTCTGCTCAAGTCTGTGGATCAGCTTCAAGGAAGGTGGGTGGTGGAGCGCAGGGAACGGAGGGGAGTGAGGCAGCACACAGCAATTATGTCTTCCTGGAACTGCTGCAGGCAAGGCATGACATTTACATCCAAAAATGGCTCATTCTGATCCCACAGTCTTCCCAGAGGAAAGTCGGTCATTGCTTCATCACCCTCCCCTAAGTGCAAGGATCCTCCTTAATGGGGAGATCATATTATCAGAAGCCGCCTTGCACTCAGAACTGGAATGGGATTACTCCTGCGCCCAATGCTGCCCACTCCAACCTCCTCTGCCTGCCGACCTTCAGACCTGCAAGTTCTGAACTAACCTAGTCTTTGCACGGTAGTGTGGCCCATGGTGGGGCACAGCAGATCCACAGCCAGGTGATGAGTGTCCCATCCTTCCAAGCCCTCCCTCTACCCCCAGGAGCTAAACTATGCAACCTTTCCTTCATGCAACCCACCCCAGCTTCCATAATGATCTCCCCACAAAGAGGTTGCTGAAGTGGGTATGTCTTACCTCAGAGTCAACTCCCTAGGCAACTAGCCAGCAATTCTTACTGAACAACTTTCAGGTTTGCAGAAAATGACAGCAGCAGCAGGAGGATTCAAAAGAAATAAAACACATGGCCCCTCTAGCCAAGGGACAAAAGCCTGGACCGAGTACACCGATGTCCAGTGGCGACTCACACCGTCACCTGCCAGTGTGATGTTCCTTTAGCCAGACTTTGCATCAACGAACTCTGCTATTCCATTCAAACTCATACATCTGACCACCTTACTTACAATTTATACCCCTTCAGCAAGAACGAACTTTCTTGGAAGTGATTTTGAAAGATGATTTTCCTTGTGTTATTTGATTTTTGTTTTATTTTGGTTTTGTTCCTGCTTCAAAGCCAACAGAGACTTTATAGCTGATTTTTTTCAGACATTATCAACCATGACTCACAGCTGTTTGATAAAGGATAAAATGCTTCTATTTCTCGGGCTTGCCTTTCAAAATTAAACATTCAAGTGAAAAAATAACATTGCTCCCCAGTAGATGTCAGTGATTAAAATCATGAAACATTCTTTTTCAGAGAAGCTTCATAGTGCATCTCCTTCATTCCAGTCTGACCTAATTCTGAGCTTTTCTTTTAAGTGCATCTTGACTTAATTAATTGTTTGCAAGTTGCCCCTTGGAGCTGAGCTTATTTTGCAAATAGAAGCCCCTGAGGAACTTTGTAGGGTTCCGGAAGGCTCCAGGGGATATACTGCTTCCTGAGATTGGCTGAATGAAGCCTCCTTTTGTTCAGGGGATGACAAGCCTTCTAATGTATGCTCATCCCTGGATCTGCAAGCAAGCAGAGTGCCTGTGTACACACCGGACCATTCCCAGTGCTCAGAGATGCCACCAACTGCCTCTGTCTATACTGGGCAACGTCAGGGAGCACACTGGCATCTTCCACTTTGCAGAAGCAGCTGGACTCCTGAGGAGATGGAGCAGCTGCTGCCCAGAGTCTTCAGAAGATCTGATACAATAAGACAAATGGACTTTTCAATTCGCTTAAGACCAATTCTGTTTGAAGGAGAAGTAAGTCTGCAGCCAATGGCCATGTGCTCACAGGCAAAAGACATCTGTAAATTTCCTTGCTCTTATCTTTTTTTCCTTAAGGGAGGTGACTAGAAAAGGTTAAAGTCATTTTAATTGGTTTCTATAAGTCAAATAAATAAAGTATTATTTATCCTCCACCACATCTGGGCACTGGGGATATAAGGATAAACAGTATGTGTCCTGCCTGCAAGGCACTTATAAGGATTCTCTGTATACCGTTCATTTGGAATGAAGTATTTCACTTCCCTGCAGATAAAATCACTACTAAATTTATTTCACGCTTCTCTGATCTTTTTTTTTTTTTTTTAAAGATTTATTTATTTATTTATACAAGCACTGGGTACAGTCAGAAACACGGGAGGATGAGAGAATTCACCAGAGCCAGAGCGGGGAACAGAACAGGCAGATTGACCAAAATACACTGCTGAGGGGAGCAGCGGGCATGGCAGGAGAGGTCTGCGCGCCATGTGGGACCCTCACCTGTGGCCAGGGATCGAACCGGCGCTGCCGAGGCTGCGAGCAACTTCGCAGCCCAGCGCTCAACCGCTGCGCCACCAGGGGAGGCCCTTCTCTGACCTTTTGACAGCAATACCCAAGTTTTTATTTAACGTGGTAGCTGTAACAGGTAATGCCCTCTGCAGAGCCGGGATCTGATCACTCTTCACACCAGCAAGAAATCTGACAACAGCCTTGACTCTTCCTGCTCCCACACCTTCTCTCACAGCCAGACAGTCAGGCTGAACTGGAAAGTCTACCTTCTTGATTTTTCAAGTCTTACACATTTCTCTATTTCAGCTGCCACTGTCTTAGTTTAGGGTTTCATAATGTCTCACCTGGAATATTTTTAATGCATTCTAGTTCTTCACCCTGGCTTCAGTCTTATTCAGTGCTGAATCATTCTCCGTAATATATTAAACTGTCTTTTTATTTGCCAGTCTTTGTGCTACATTATAAACACTTGAAGGCAAGCACTGAGTTTTTTGTCTCTGTAACCTGGATGTCTAGCACAGTGATAAGCTAATAGCAGGTATTCAACCCATGCATGTTAAATGTCTGCACCCACAGTGAGTAGATGTGTATGTGTGTATGTATGTGCACTGAATGGTTTCCACTATGGTGATTTTACAGTTCTTCCCCTTCAGTTTACTCTCTGATGTCAATAATTACTTGGTATGTTTTTTAGCACTTTAGCAGCTTTTTACTCATTTGCTTCTGCTACCCTAATAAATTGTTGGTTTTAATCTGCTGTGAGCTGGCAAACCAGATAATTGAAGTTATTTAGAGAGTGTATAAAGCAAGGACGAATAGCTTCTGCCTGAGTCCCTCTTCTACAATTAGAGCAAAGGAGCTTCAGTGCATTGGTTTTGTGAGAGCTGTTTCTGCACCACAGGGAACTTGGTTCCACTGTCTTCCAGGTCATGGGAGTTGTCAATAAGCCTGGATTCTAGGTAACAAAGGGGTTACAGCTTAAAATTTTCTGGTGACCAGTGATATTAATTTCTACTTTTATTTCAATGGCAATCTTTCAAGTTTGCTTCTGGAAATGTTTAACCAAAATCTTGGTTTTACTGCATTCTAAAAATGCTAAATATGAATCTTACTAGAGAAAGTTAATGCAATTTGTCTCACTGGAAAGTATTTAGGATGCTATTTTTATCTTTGCTGTTGAACTTTTTCAAACAGTTTAATACTAAATGAGATAGGATGTCAAAATTCCTGTTAAAGTGAAGTTAGAGTACCCTCAATGAAAAATATATGGAGTTGAGCATTGTGCCTAAAATGTCCATTTAATCTTGTCCTTTATAGGTTCATTGTTAATGGATAGTTGAACAAGACAGCCCTAAATACTTCTCAGCCTTAAATACCAATACAGAAGATTGGTTTCTGCCATTCCTTTTTTTTTTAAAGATTTATTTATTTATGCATTTATGCATACAAGAGCTGGGGTACAGACCAGAGGTATGGGAGGTGAGAGGATTCACCAGAGACAGAACGGGGAACAGAACAGACAGATTAACTGAAGTACATTGCTGAGGGGAGCAATGGGCATGTCAGGAGAGGTCTGCTGCGCCATGTGGGTTGCTCCCTGGCTGGCCAGGAATCAAACTCGTGCTGCAGTGGCTGCGAATTGCTTCATAGGTTGCATCTTAACCCTTGTGCCACCAGGGAGGCCCCCTCTGCCGTTCCTTTGTATACTGTGGTTGATTATATTTAAGAGTGGAGATGCTGGATACATCTGGGGAGAAAATTGCACTGGGAATCAAAGTCAAATTATCCTCCATGCAAGCCTTTTAATGACCTCAGTTGAGAGCCCACACAGTCTCCTTTGAAATTGCCTTTCCCCTAAGTCCTTGCAAATGTAGACCTGGACGGTAAGGCACAATTATGTCCCCAGTCAATTGGAAGACAGACATCTGCTATGGACCAACAAATCCATAGACTGGACTTAGCCAACTATAGCTTTGACATGGGATTAGTGGATGGTTGTAGAGCACTTGACCTGCAAATTCATGTAGAATCCAAACAGAGGTGCCCTTGTTGGGTTATATGTCAGCAGGAAAAGCTGATCTAGAAAGAGAGGGAGCAGAGAGAACGTTCACTTTGAGGTCCTAGGAAAGGCACAGAGTGTGACCTCAATTCAGGGAATGATCAGTTATGTAATTTGTAGGGCCCAGTGCAAAATGAACACAGGGACCCTTGTTCAAAAGCAAGGGGAAATACTATTGAAGGCACTAAAATTAAGGATTTTTCCTTTGAGGATATTTTATTATTATAAAATATACAGAGGTGTTTTAATCATCTCTGGCTATCATAACAAAATACCACAGACTGGGTGGCCTAAGCAACAGAAATTTATTTTCTCACAGGTCTTTTTGAGATACACAGTTCAGTCCATAACAAGGGGTAATGGTGACACATTACATACATAAGAGCATACATTATGTGTATACAATGTAGATGTATACAAAACATATGTGTATGTATATGATGTATATATGTACATAAAGTGTATATAATGTGTGCATACATTATAATAGCATACATTACAAATTGAAGAAAATATTTTGTGTGTCATAATCTTATAAAATAATGAAGAATAATCATGTGTTAACTTGATTAATTATAAGACTTTTCTGGCTCACTTCTGCAAATATATTTGTATATCAAAATTTACGGTTTCAGTAACTTTGTTTTCAATTTATGTCACTGGTAGCAATGTAAGCTGTTCTTGGAAAATTCAACATTGCAAATAATTTTTGACAATTTTTAATTTTGAGGATGATCTGTCTGCTGATGCCACTGTTCCAGAGCTCTGAGGAGTATTTTTTTAGGCAGTGACAACATTGGGATAAATTTCTGTTTAATTTTTTGAAATACAAATGTTAGTATATCCAGAACAGATGATTCTTACAGAACAATTTTTCTAAAAAGCTTTAATCCTTCATACAAATCTGTTTCATGTAAGTCTGAATTTAATTTTAAATGTAAATTTGTACAATGGCATTTTAATATTTCCTCCTAATTTCCTGTAACTTGTAGAGATTATAAAAGAAACTGACTTCATACTATTTATATAATTCAAACAATGGTTTATGCATTCTACTATTGTCTTCAATTACAAGAGAAAATTAATTTTAAAGGTATTTTCTTCATTAAAATTTGGTTCATCTGATGCTTCATATGAAAATACTGTTTTTCTCCATCAAATATGGCGATTTTTAAATTTAAATTCTATTTCTAAGTTTGTAAATATTTGTTTTGCAAGGCGGCAGCAGTTTTCAAACCAGTATGAAAAATTCTAGTAACTCCCTGATAAGCTTTATTGCAATATCCACCCATACATTTTTATTTTGTAACAATTTACTGAAAAAAGTCTTACCTCCAATACTTACTATTACATCAATAGTTTCTGGCCAAAGATTTAAGATTTGTGCCAATGCCCCAGGGACCGGCTGAGGACACAGTATCAAACTGGCCTCACTCCATCCCAGGGCCCCTCCTCTCTCTAGTGTTGTGCTGATCTGCTACTGCCACTGCCAGAGCCATCATCACTACCAATCTGGGCTCAGGTCCCAGCCTTGGCATGTTAGCTAGGCTAACTGATTGGCATGCACACTGCTCAGGCCAACATGTATGTGTGTGTGTGTGAGATCTCCTCTGCTCATGTGCACGATCCACATCGCAAAACGTGAGTTCCTCATTGGCACATTCTGGCACCATCCCTCAGAAAAACAAGCCCTGTCTCTTGTCCTTATATTCCCATAAGATGATCCATTGTCTTTAGGAAAAAAGCCCCTATTCAGTGGGCACTAGAGGATGTACAGTCATTGCCCATTCTCTCTTCTGTACTAAAAGTTATCCTTTTCAGAGGCACAATATGCCACCTTTCCAGAATTCCTTACATCCAGAAGTAATTATATAATAATTAAAGTCAATGAAAAGTAATCAAAGTTCTGCTAAAGATCTCTAGGAAATGTGTGATTTCCTGGTGCATGCAAAACCTTCATTCTGTTCCTCTTCCTCCTGCCAGGATTGCAGACTTGAGGCTGGAAGCAGAACAATAGGCAGTGACAAGAATAGAGCGCTGGAACACTGTTCACTGATAACAAATGAAAGCAGCTACACTAACCCCAGAATGCTAACCTCTGAGTTTCTTGTTATATTAGAAGTATAAACTTTTTGGACTAGCCCTGATTCAGATTTCTATTACATGCAGCCAGGTGTAACCTTAATCGAGATATCCCTTTGCTTAAATTAGGTTGGCTGGGGTTTTGTTTCTTGCAACTTGCCGTCTGTGCCTTCTGTATATTTCATGGATCCCTCCCATGCACACGGGCCTTTGAAGATGCTTCACTCCTATCAACTTATATCTGCAGCATTTTGTTAGAGGGCTGCCCTCTGGGCAACAGTGCATAGAATTTGTATCTCCTGGCTGCTCTCTCTATCACTTGTCCAAGCCAGTATGGTTTAGCTTTAGAATTGAGCAAGAGTTATATCCTGTGAAATTTTAATGTAATACTTTTGCATGTTCTCACTCCCCCATGTTTTTCCCAGGGACATTTCTAAAGAAAAAAACTTCACGTGAAATTTCATCTCAGGGTTCTTTTCTTGGAAATCCAACCCATGTGCAATCCAAAGATCCCACATAGGTATTACCAGGTGCCATGGATTGAGAGTTTATATACCCTCCCTGATTGCTTTGTTGAAACCCTAATACCTAATTTGATGATATTTGGGGTACTTGGAGGTGAGGGTCTTTAAGAAGTAATTAGGCCATGAGAATCAGCGCCCTTACAAAAAAAAAGGAAGAACCAAGGTCTCTCTCTTTTAAAGCATGTGACAAGGGAAGGCCACAGCACACATCTCCAGGAGGAGGGACCCTCACCAAGAACCCATCCATGTGACACCTTCATCTCAGATTTCCAGCCTCCAGGACCTTAAGAAATAAATATTTGTTGTTTAAACCACCCAGGCTATGAAATTTTGTTATAGCAGGCCAAACTGCCTGAGATACTAGGGAATTAAAAGCCAATCAGTTTTGGCCTTTGTTCTCTTGTGGTTTCAATAGAAGTAAAGCTATCCTTCTGTCTATGCATCATGCAATAAGCTCCAAAAGAAATTCCATCCCTCTTCACATCCCAACTAATAGCAATCCAGGAATTTACTTATAATTCAAACATAATTAGATACTTTAAACAGACATGTATTTATCTGTTTGAATATAATATAAATATAATCACCATAAGAAGAGAATGCCGCTATCCTGATGCCAAAAAGATGAACGACACACACGCAATACACATCAGCCAAAATATTGACGTAGGGCTGTCTTCCACACTTAAGAAGAGCTCAAATGGGGAAGTGCTCCAGCGTGGTGCAGGCTGCAGGGGGCCACGGTTTGTGGCCCTCAGCCTTCTCACCACCTCCAACAACTGCACTTTTCTAAACCTAAGGTCCTAATTATCCTGCTGATACTTTCTGTTAGCTGTTGAAGACATGCATTTCAGAGGTTAAGTTACATGTAAAAGAAAATGTAACAGCTGTCTTCACAGTGTGATTATCATTTATCTTGATGCTGTGAATGTCCCCTTGATGTCGGCAGGGCTGGGAGCTGTTTTTAAAGACCTAAGTCAATACTTTCATTGAGAAAATTGGATCGTGCTGGCTGGAGGCTCAAGATGAAAAGCTCACGTCTGAAGGCTGGGATAGGGGCAGATGGCTCCAGGTTCCTTGATGTGATTTTATTACTTGTCTTTGCCCTATGCACTGTCTGGGGTACGTGAGGAGAAGCACAGAGACAGCTGGAGTTACTCTTCAGGAAGCAGAGGTATCTGTTCACTCAGTGACTATGAAGCAAAATGCTTTAGGTTTTAAGGAAACGCAATTTTTTGAAATTGGGGAAAAGGGACAATTCTTTTCTTAAAGAGCTACATCTTAATAACACATCCCCTTCTGGCTCCTAGCTTTTGCTGAATCTTTGTCACTCTAGAGTTCTACCCAGCCAGATATAGGAAATGTTCCAACAAAAACCACCATTATTTCATAGACTTGTAGAATTATAGAGCTGAAAAGGAGGACCATTTAGTGCCGAGTTCAACCCTTGTGCTTCAGAGAATGGGGCCCCTTGGCACTCTGGTGCGATGTAGGCATGTGCTTCACCAACAAGATAGCACATTCGTGTCAGCTGAAGATTTGGTGGTTGCATCAATCAGAAACCCCAACTACCTTCAAAACAAAAAAGGAAGGGAAGCGACTGTATGACCTTGAATACACTCCCAGAATCTGGTGGCACAGTCAGCATCCGAGACTGATTGGAAACTTGAGAAACTCAGGAACCCACCCGGCACCTTTCTCCTTCAGGAACCATGAATTCCTGCACATGCACACATGGCCACGAGCACCTGCAGCTCAGGTGCCCACCCGACGACTCAATGCCCCAACTACCCAAGAGGGAACCTAATTAGCCCTCCTCAGGGTTGCTGGAGAATCCACTGAAACTGCTGGCCAGATGTCCAGTTTTAGTGCAGTCATCCGAGGGAAGTCAGGGTCACTTGATCAGCTGTGTAAGAATCCCCCAGGCAGGAAATGATTAGCACATGAAATGATTTGTTCTCGTGAAAAGAACTGTCAGATTCAAACAGCATTCTATCACATACCAACAAAAGGCAATTCTGAAACAGAGGATATGAATAAAAATTTTGGAGTCCTTATTTCCAAATATGTTACTTGTCTAATACTCTCTCCTGTTTCTCCAACAACATAACAACCCTTGTGCTTCCTCACATGTATATGTCAGTGAAAACAGACAACTAGCTTCAGATCCAGCTTCACCTCTGGGTGATTCCACCTGTGTGGCTTCCAATAGATTGCGTCACTTTCCTGTGACTCACCTTCCATTGAAAATAGGGAGTAAAACTTTTATTTTATAGGGTCACCAGAAAGTTAGTAAGACAAAATACTCTCTTGGAGAGTGCCCCATGAATGGTGACTTTTATAAAAAGTACATGAATGCTTATTTTCAATGTGATACTTTGTAAGTTCCGTAACATTATCATTACAAATGCAATGAGAGAGAGAAGCTTGTCTCTCTTGGATTCCTTGGCGAAAGCACTCTATTTTTGTTAGGAAGAACTATTTCAATAAATTGATTGTGAGTGAGGATAAGACCTCAAGGTCATGCTTTACATGAGAAAAATGCGAAGTTGAGATGCAAGATTCAAGTTGAGGCATTTGTTTTGCTTTTGAGAAAGAGGGAAGAAAAGAGAGGAAAAGCAAAATGGTAGGTGGGGACAGAGTGAAAGGAGAGACGAGAAACTCTAGAGTGTTAAGCTCAGGTTCACTAACTACATAGCCAGAGGATGAGAGGGTATCAACAATGATCCCAGTATAATGCTATTCATTAAGGTTTTATTATTTATTTTTTTAAGATTTATTTATTTATGCATACAATAACTGGGGTACAGGCCAGAGGTGCAGGAGGGTGAGAGGATTCACCAGAGACAGAGTGGGGAGCAGAACAGGCAGATTGACTGAAATACACTGCTGAGGGGCTTAGTAGGTGAGTCAGGAGAGGTCTACTGCACCATGTGGGTAACTCCCTGGCCGGGGATCGAACTCATGCTGCAGAGGCTGTGGATAGTTTCATAGGTTGCATCTTACACCCCTGCACCACCAGGGAGGCCCTGCGCTAAGGTCTTAAACTCAATTTTAACAACCTATATTTGCACAAACATATAAATTGAAATGCACAGTTTTTTTTAAAAATATTTTTTATCTAGAAAAATAATACATGTATGGAAACAACCCAAATGCCCCACAATAAATGAATGGATAAAGAAGATGTGGTAGCTGTACGAAACAGAATACTACTAGACCATACAAGGGTGAAATCTTGCCATTTGTGACAAGGATGAAGCTTGAGGGGATTATGCCAAGTGAAATAAATCAGAAGGAGAAAGATAAATACCATATTATTTCACTTACTTATGGAAATAAAGAAAAAAAGCAAGTGAACAAACAAAACTGAGGCTAAAACAATTCCTTAGACTCAAACAGAATGGTGGTTACCAGAGGGCAGGATGAGGGCAGGAATGCATGGAGGGGTCTTTTGGTTGGTAACAGATGGTGACTGGTCATTTGTTGGTGGGTATGGTGTGATACACAGTTGATTAGGTGAAAAATTGTGCACCTGAAATATACATAATGTGGCAAACTAATGTCACCTCAAAAAAAAAAGAAAAAATTCAAATGAAAAGTTTATACCCATCTAAAAAGTAATAATACATATGTATTGGGTAAACGATACTGGAAATAGGGTCATTGCAGATGCAATTAGTTAAGATGAGGTCATACTGGATTAGGGTGGACCCTTCCTTCACTGATTTAGGAAAAAAACAAAAACAAAAACACACAAAGAGAGAACACCAGGTGAAGACTGGGACACTCGGGGAGAAGACAACCAGAGGCTGGATCAAGGCTGCCACAAGCCCAGAGACACCCAGAATTGTCTGCAAATCTATGAGGCGAGAAAGCGGCAAGGAAGGATTCTCCCACAATTCCCCCAAGGGAGGACTGCCTTGTCTACACTTTGATTTCAGGGATCTGTGAGAGAATAATTGTGTTGTTTTAAATACCCCAGTTTGTGGTACTTTGGTATAAAAGCCTCAGAAAATTAATACACCTTTTTTATCATGCATAAAATCCTTTATTGGAATAGTGTCTTTCTTGCTTCCATCAATTTATGTCTATGATATATACCAGTATAATGCTATTTGTTAAGGTTTAAACTTTATCTGAATATTAGAGACTTTCCCCTTATTATGTATCTTTGCTGAATTTTCTCAGTAATCTTACATCAGCATCTTATTTTCAGAATGAATATGTCAGGTCCCATTCCCTCCAAACTCAAACTTAATAATTTCTGTATATACAATGATTTATCACTTACTGACAAAAATTCACAATATGCTTACATTAAATAGCAAAGTCTCCAGTTCATTTAAATTAGGACTCCAGTCTCCAAAATTGATCTGCATTTATCAGTTTATTTATTCCAGAAAATTGGATCAATATGTTTTCAAAACAATTACAGATTGTAAAGCATAATTTAAAAAAATCAGTCTTTCCTAGAAGTAAAGGAAACTGGATTTTTAAATAATAATTTTATTAGTTATTATTAATATTAACATTATTATTAATAATGCATGCAGCTTTGATTTCCACATCATTTAAAACATTTAGATATGCTTCTAGCTCCACACCTCAGGGGCAAGAGAACTGGTCTCATAACATGTTTAGAAATTCTGTCCAGTCATTCATTTCAAGTAAATGATATAAGAGATATTCTGTCTCAAGTTTATGTTTCCACATTTCCACCATCCACCCAGCCCAAAGCCCCCACTCCAATCATGAATGTTTTTCCAAAATCCTCACCGCCTTCCCCAAAGTCTTCCCCCTCCCTAGATTGTAAGTGTTTGGACCCCACCAAATGCTTCAAGGCCCCCTCAGGAGCCACTGCACTTTGAAGCCTTGAAGCCATCCTCATCAGAATATCTTCGCCCTGGGGAACTTGCTACTTTCTGTCTACATTCCTCTCTCTCTCCCCAGATATTACACAATGGTTATCTTTTATCTGTGCTTAGTGTTTGAAATATGATTTATTAAGTCACATTCATTTGAGCAATATCAATTGTTACATTATGTCCTCAATTTTTTTTTTCAAATCAGATAATTTAAGTCCACCCACTTCACCTAAATCTGTGCTTCCAAATCGCCTGTTCTAGAAGTAAATGATGAGAACTGGCCTTACCTAAGACATTTTGTCAAGGGCCACGCCCAGCATTTCAAGCATGTCTGATGTACGCCAGGGTTGGTCCCTCGGCTATTTCTCTGAGCATTAGACACAGACACCAGCGCCAGTGAAGTTTTCTGACGTGCTTCAAACAGAACTTTCTCGGTGTGATGAAACAGTGGCTGGGCAAAGGGTCAGAGAGATTGGGCCCCTGTTCTACTTTGTTCCAATCTTTCATTTTTCAGGGCCCCAGTATCTTCGTTTGTATAGTGATTTTTTGTCCTAGATCTCTGGAGGTTTGGGGTTTTTGTTGTGCTTTGCTTTGTTTTAATTGCAGCAGCAGTAAAGACTTTTTAAAAACTTAAATGGGAGGAGGGATGATAATAGATAAAAGGGAGCTGTCCTGTGGGAAGTGAGAGAATGGGCCAGAAGCTGGCCTCCTGATCATCCTGCTCCTCAGCAGCCCTTGAAGCCTTCATGGCTTGAAACCTGGGGTGGCTCCTGGGAATGTACTGTGAAACCATTCAACTAGGTCAGGGTTTCCTAAGCTTCAGGCATCCACATACCAACTTATGATCTTGGACAGAACCAGCATCTACTGTGTGCTATTTCTTCATTCCTCCACTCAACGGGGATCTATTGAGTCCCATTCTGTACTGGGGGTTCAGCAAAAACACAGCCCTTTCCCTGGGGGCAGGGAGGTGGTGATGGCATTCCAGACAGCCAAATCTCAGGCATTAAGGAGTCCAGACCTGAGTTGCAGGCAGATTCACGTTTGTCTGGCTGTAGATAGGTCTACCCCTTATAATTGTGAATTTGGGCAAGTTATGCAAGTTTTCTTTGCTTCAAATCAGTTTCCTGTAAAATGAAATTCTACTTAGGACGATTATGGAGATGCAGTGAAGAACTTCCCACAAAGTACTGACTTCATACAAGAGTAGGCAAACAGAACTTGGTAATAGCTGCTATTTTTCTAAGGTACTTAGGTTTTTAACTTAAGTCATTTCTGGCCTCATTCTAACCAAATCAACTTAATCTACGAGTTGTGTATTTCCAACATATTGAAGATAAACACATGCAAATTCCATTTCAAAAGGTTCCTCACACCTACAGCCATTTCAGTACACATAGCCCGTGTCACGTCTGTAACGCCTTGGAGAAACATCCCCATCTTCATTTCTTCCAGCCTGACCAGTCTGTTGAATGCAGTGGCAGGACTTCATTTCCCCTTGCTCTGCTGTCCTTCCCAACCATCCTCAGAAAGCAGTCATTAAGTGCATAATTGTTGCAGTGCTGCATATCTAGGGATGACCTCATCCATTTCTTCATCATGAGGATGATGATGCTCCCAAGCCACAAAGGTGTGATGCAAACACATATCACCCAGGTCATACAGGGACCTCAACAAAGACAATCAACCAATACACTGAAAGGTGATCAAACATTTAGAAATCACATCCAACAGGAGAAGGAGTTTTCAAGAATAAAATCAAGAGTGAAGTCCCGGAAGTTGGCAAGGGGAGCACCATGTTCAGACCACAAGTTACCTGTCTTCCCAGGAGCCCTGTCCCTCCCCAAGGGTGGGGCAGCTGCCCAGAGAAGGTTGGGATACTCCTTTCTCCTGTCTCCATTTCCCCTGAGACAGAGACTGGGAACTCTGGAAGGCCAAGGGCTCTGGGGAGCTTACTAGCCTCCCACCTAGTAGGCCACAACATAGACACAGCCTTTTTTGGCCACCAGACCTTTCCAACCCCACCTCTTCCAACTACACATAACTCTCAGTTACCATGAATTACCTGTCATTTGTTTGTTGCAAGACTACTATGGCAACCACATAGAGGTGGAGAATCTCAGATGTGAAAGCAAAAATATTCCAGTGAGTGGGCTGTGGTTGGTCCCTGAGCATTATATGAACGCTCCCTAAATATATCCAATTTATGCTGCAATCTACACAGGGGCCACCACACCCCACCCCTGGGTACAGCTTACACTCAGATTGCTGACCACATTGGAAGCAGTCAAAGATCTATGATCTGGCCCCGTTCTGCCAGTTACCAACTAACTGTGTGACACTAGGCAAGAGTCAACCTCCCAGCCTTATTTCCCCTTTGGGAAAATCAGAGTGCTGGGTGGGAATTCTAAGCGATCCTCCATAAGTAGCATTTAGTCTGTCTGATTCCAACCATTTCTCTTTGCCATGACAGTCCTTCAAATATTTAACTGCAGCTTCACGTCATCTCTTTCCCAGCAAATGTTCCCCTTTCCTCCCACACATCCCTGTCCCTGTCGCGCCTGGTTTCCAGATCCCTCTCTGCTCTGGTCACCCTCCTCTGGAAGGGAGCCAGCTCATCAGTGCGGTTCAGATAAGGGGCACAGCAGAGCCTGCCTGGGACCTCTTCCAGAGCACCTGCTCATTGCCAGAACCAAGACTGTCTGCCTCAATTAGAACATCTGGTCACCTTCCCTTGTCCCCCTAATTCTATTGCAAAACCACTGGCTTCACAGATACAGAGGATTAGATTTAAAAGACTGGCTGTTAGGAAGTCAGAAAAGGTACCCACTAATGCATAACCTCCTATTTTCTCAACTGTTCGTTTAACAAAAACTCCTTGTAACTAGTCATGGGAAACTCCTCAACTCCTCTAAGAGTAGCTTGCTTTGGGAAGGATTAATGGGGAGCAAACCATTAATTCCACAGTTAAAGGAAAAGCGCCCACTTGGCCAAGAAGATACTGCTGCCACCTTGTGGTGGAAGTTGTATTGCATGTCTGTCCATCAACAGGACATGGTGCTGAAAACAGGGCATGGACACTAAAATATGGTAGGACTTCTGAGATAGAAGAAATTAATGGACATAGTCACGTAACAGAAACTTCCCCTAGTCATTCCCCTTTCTTCACTCCTCCACTCACCTTGTTTCTAGTCCTCTTTCCTATCAGGAACCAGATGAGCTTTGCTAATACCCAACAGCGTGATGCCCATCCGCCCTAGGAGAGTCAGGTGAGGCAGCATCTGCTCTGTGGTAGCAGACGTGGCAGTGACTGCCCAGCTCTGGCTCCCTCAGAATGTGGCAATTTCTGAGTCATAGTGACTTGCTCACTCTCGTTGACTTGCTCCTGCCTGAAAGGGGGGAAGCAGGGGCAGATTTCTCTCTCCTCTCCACATTCCTTCCAGCGACTAGAACCAGAGCAAATGTCTTTGTCCACAGTCTGCTAAGTGTGTCAAGGAAGCCCCTCGGGTCTGATTTCTATCTGTGCAGAGAAGGTGGGCTGTCTCCCCTCTTAGTACTGGTTGGTAGCATGCATGGTCTCCACCCTAAACTCTGCCTCGGGGCCTGCAGCTTGATGGGAGCTGTGGGATGCATGGCCATGGACTCCTATGGACAGTCCCTCCACATTCCAAGCTCCATGTGCTGGTCTCCACAAGGGTCAGCAATATGAGCTCCTCACTCAGCAAGGTGTTCCCATTCTTCTCAAGTGTCTTTCTACAGGGCTATCTATGGCCAAGAGGTCCAGGAGCAAGGATGACTGTGCATATCTGCCTAGCGATAATTCCCCAGGCTGATTTCAGGAAGCTTGTCGACCTTAAAATAACTTATTTTCCCCATCACTAGTTCACAGGTTTAGTAACTACACACACAAAAAAAGGTGCAAAAAGGAAGGTGGTAGTAAATTAATCAGTAGTGGGAGAGTGTGATATTAAGCTTATTTACAGCACAAACTGAAATTTACCTAAGGACCCTTTCCAGAGAGCTACAAAAAGAACTGTTGCTAACTTAGAGACAGAACTTGATGGTTCTGGTTAAAAAGTGATGAGAAGAAATCATGAAAAAAGGAGGGGATGGAAACAAGCAAAATGGAACATACCAAATAATTGCTGCATAGTCTGCTGGTGCACCAGGTCGAGAAGCCTCTGCACATCATAAGCCTATCGTTTATGAGGCAAAGGATTTGCAAACCAACCAGCTACCAAGTGGAGATGCGTAGCAACCAACCAGGTGCGGGGAGGTCATCGTGTGTGGGGACAGGGTCCCTGCCCGAGAGCTCTGTTTTTGTACTTACAGTACAGCAGGGCACAATTAGCTGTATCATATACCTAGAAAAAGATCTGGAAAGATCCATGTGGAACCGCAACAGTGGTTACCTTTGGAAGGTGCAGGTGGAAGAATAGGACTAGAGAAGAGTGGTGATGGGAATACTCACCTGAGACATATTTTTTTATTTTTTGCCAAAAGAATGTATTCCTTTATAACATGTGTGATTTAAAAAAACATGTTAAGACATATTAACAAAAGTCCAATAGGAGGAGCATGGGCATTGGCGGCACCACTGGTTGCGGCGACAGCTGCACACACATCTCACTAGCATCGCATTTTGGGCAAGTCACTAGCACTTGCCCAATAGCCTCTGTTTCCTCATCTGTAAAATGACAGTGTTAACACATAACTCACATGGTTGTTGTGTCAATTGAGACTGTAGCAGGAAGTACCTGAAATTCAGTTGGTCCTCAATATTTACGAGCGAGATCATTACCCAGACAGGAATTGAGGCAGGCTGCTGAGGATGGTGGCAGACGAAGAAAAAGAAAAGAAAGATGGAGAAACATTGCAGACACATGAGAAAATAAGATGACTTGCCAACAGGATTGAGGTATAGGACCTAAAGCCCCTTCCCTGCGCCCTTGATCACCACTAAGCTATCTTTCTGTCAACCTTTTCCCTTTCAGTCCACCAGCATGGTGCTATATGTGAGAATCTGAAGGAGACTGTGAGAAGAGAATGGAACAGGATGAATTCAAGACCAAATAAAGCTTGTAGTAATTCTTTTAAATATTTACATGTTGCAATACTACTTATGAAAGAATTTACAATGCCCCTGCTTCTGGAAATGAGTAGGCGCCCCCGAGAGAGATCCTAATCATTATATATCTCATCACTCCTTCAAAACACTCTCACTGGAGGTGTATCATCCCTAAGGAATCAAAGATTACTTCTTGAAGAACCAAAAAATGTTCATGTGTAAAAGACAGGTAAATGCATAATAGATACACAGACACAGAGAATTCTGTTGTATTACTTCATGGGGGACATTAGAAAGAATTCCTAAAAAAGGAATTCCTTCCTTGGGTGGAAGGTGACAATGAAATAAAAGTAGAAAGCCTGGGCAACTCTGAGGCCCAGGATTCTGAATTCGTGTGCATTGTGGAATCTCCACACTGAATAATAATAATAACCCATGAATAATACCACCAACAGCAATACACTGAAGGGATGAAGGCAGAAGAAAGGCACCTGCCTCTATGCATCCTTTGTGGGCCACAAACAAGGGAAATCATTCAATGGGCTTAAACAATAAACACCACTCACTGGTTCCATTGAGAGTTTAGCAGTAGGTAATGAGATGTGAAGGCAGGTCTCAGTTCTGGTCTCAGGAGGGAGGACATCCGGAAGCTCCCCGCAGGAACCTCCAGTAGCCTTCCCCTCTCAGCTCAATTGCATGACTTTTCAGAGCCAATATAGACAAGGTGCAGGGGGCAGGCTCCACCCAAGACCTGTCAGGACCAGCCCTGAAGAAAGGGATGGTTTTGTTTCTGCTGAGACTGGGGATCTGCATGCTGGGAAGGAGGTCCACAGAAACCCAAACATAACTGAGGTCCTGAGAGGAAGAAAGAAGAAATGGATGGACACTGGGCAAAGCATGGAGCCACTTAATTACTGGCTCAGATGTTCTTGAGCCATTTTAAGACAAATGGGCTTCCTCCATGTTGGCCCCATGTTTTACTGTATAGCTCTTTGCAAACCAAACCATTTCTAAATTATCTTGATCACATTTACTCTGGCTAGCTATTTAATGCAGACACATGCAATAAAGTTATATCTTTTCATGCTGTATGTACAATTAACAGTTCATTGTGGTTGCTTATTTAAGTGATGTAAGATATCTTTAGCTTAGGATTTTTCTGAGGGACAGAATATGGTATTGTTACAGGGCAGGAAGAGGGGCACCCCAGACCCCACAAACCTACCTGCTCTAAATGGGTTCTGCCATCCGCCGCATCAACACAAAACATATGAGACTTTAATGGGAAGGAACTTTAACACAATTAGGAAACAATACAGAAAAGACAAAGAATATAGTTTCTAAATCAAGCACCCAAAGTTACCCGGCCCCTCGTCGGTAAAAGTCCATGCAAATGGGATTGGCCCAGACAAAGGCCCCAAAGCCTGCCACAGTCTAAAGCACCTTCCAGTGAGGACCCACAGAAAAGGATCAGAAACAACCAGACAAGTCTGGAAGGAAAAGAGCAAAATCAAAAGCAAGACAAAACTGCCATTGTCACCTCCCCACTGGTCTCTCACCCACATCTGTGTCAGCCAGTCCACGACCAAAAGGCAAGAGCAGTTTCTTCATGTGTGTCTTGGCTCCATGTGCCTCCTCCAGGCCTCCTTCTGGCTCTCCCTGCTTCCTTCCTACCTCAGTCTCCTCTGCAGCTTCTTCTCTCTCTGCTCAGCTCTACCCTCCCTTGGGTGGGGCAGGAAACCTGGAACCTCCCCCTTTCCTGGGGACCACCCTGTTACAGTGTCAGAACAGGCACATGGATCTGAGAAAGTGGAGAAGACAAAGATAGTGGCCTTAGTTAACTGTTCTGAGCTAAGTGGGTGACAATGGGGAAGTCTTCCTTCCTCCAAGCTTTGATTTTCTTACTTATAAATACGAAAAGATTACCAATGACCCTGCCATCCCTCAGATTCTGTGTTTTGAAACAGGCTTCTACTATATTATCGATTATAGAGGTTTGTGGCGTTTCCCTCCTATTGTTGCTTTTGCTAAATATTTTGGATCCAATTTATAATTTTTCTGTTATTTTAAACAGAAGCAAGCCCTTGATTACAACGATTTTTTGATAGGAAAATATAATTTATTTAACCATAAACCATGTCAGCTCACTGTTTCCAAGATGAAACATTTGTACCAACAAAAGAAGACTATTGTACATAGTTTCAGACAATCAAGCAAACTTTGGATGGATGCATGGATAGATGCATGGATGGATGGACAGATAGCTAATGAATAAATGTTCTCTCTAATATTAGGTATAATTCACAGGTGACACAGGAAATGAAGAGGCAGGTGCATGTCTTTCAGCATTTAAGGGTGCTGGACATGGGCCCTATTTTAATAATTGGCCTACGGATGGCTCTGCATCTTGTGTTCACATTCACAGCACACTCTATTTGCCAGCATCCCAAAGGACTTACTGGCATTTTCATTAGACTATCTGCTTTCTTTCTATTAACACATCTGAACTGGATGTTACCCTTGCTGAGGGGGGACCTTATCGAGGACTAGATGGCAAGAATAATCTGTGGTGGCAACTGCTTTTCCCTTCTCCCTTTTCTCTAAGGATTATGAGCTTATAAAATTGCTATAAAAGAGTCATAGTGTTTTCTTTGTATGTAATCTCTGATGTAAAAGTTAAATAATAATAATGAAAACACTACACTTTGAACCATTTACAAAGTCACTAAAAAATTAGATTATTAAGAGCAATGGCAAACTTGCTGTTTCTAAGAGGATATTTTAATCTAGAGGGACATTTTTGAAAGCACTTTTCCATTTTGTTCTAATAAATCTATATAATCAAATAGCTGTTATTTTTATTATTTAAATGTTCCTAGCTAGTACATAAAGGCTCCTTGACAAAAGCAAATTCTAATACCCAGACTCAGAGCCGCCAGGGCATATGCTTCCTCATGTTCCCCATTCAGTTGAAGTCCCACTGTCAACACTCCGGTGTGATTGTTGCTTTAGTAGCCACTTCCTGCAGCTGCCATCTGGCTGATTAGAAGGGGTAAGGCCTAGGGTGACAAGTCCTCAGGGCATTCCTCCAACCCTTTGGGAAGCAGAAGGAAATGCTTGGGACTCTAATTAGATACCCAGGAACCACTAATAAATAGCTCAAGCAGCCTTGGAGAGAAGAGGGTATGGGTCTGCAAGCTGATCCCTTCACGTGCTGTCTTCCACACACTCTGCATGCTCCCCTTTCATTTAAGGAAAATCTTTGTGTTTTGGGTCCCATTATTAGGAATAGAAGAATTTCCACTTTGCATCAGGGCTATGAGCTGTAGAGACATTTATCTGTGAGTGTCCGTTATGCACCAGGTGTGGCATTAAATTCTGGGAATACAAGACAAGTAGATAAAATCCTGACCTGCAAGTGTTTAAAACAGTCAATTCCATACACCCTCCTACCCTTTCTTTACCTGTATCCCACACCCTGTGTTGCCGGTCTTTTTTTTTTTTTCCATTGGTGTGCTTTAAATTTTGATCCAAAAAATAAATAAATAAATAAATAAATTTTGACCCATCTAGTCCATGAAGTACAGATTGTGAGCTCAGACTGGACTGGAGTCCCAGATCTACCTTTTATTAGAATGTGACTTGGCCAAGTTACTTAGTAATACCTCCAGACCTTGGTAGTCTACTCATCTACAAAGTGAGGGAAAAGGATCACTTCTACTTTTTAGAGGTGCCAAGATGTTAAATGAATAGGACCTGTTAGCTATCATGAATAACACATCATTTTCTCTTGTGTTATCAACAGTGGGTGTTGTCTTATATTTCAATTCCTTAAAAAAATCATATCTGAGATCAGAAGACAGCAATGGCACAGTCATACAGTGTCAGAAGGAGCTGAAACACATCAGTTGGTTTTCTGATCATTGTTTATTAATAAAGAAGTTGAATGTTTCTTTACAGATTTTTTTTCTCCCTTGTGTCAGGGTCAGACTCTCAGAATCCCTGGATGTGAGTATTTCTTAGACATCTGGGGATACCCCAAACTATGTTTTTAGAGAACAAGAAGTTTGTGCTTTCTTTAAAAATGGAATTACTGTCTGTCACTGTTTCCTGTGATTATAAGACAAAAGCATGTTCATTATATAATTAAAGTCAGCAAAGTATAACAACAATGCAAAAAAAAAAATTCATTCGGTATCCCAACTGAAATAAACACTAGGGACATTTTCACATCTATCCCTCCATACACTTCATGCACATATATTTCATAAAATGGTAAAGATAAAGCCAACAATTGTTGAGAATTTACCATGTGCCAGATACTATTGTTAATGCTTTACATATATGTTCACAACCACCTTGTGAGATAGGTGGTAGATACCAATGCTACCCAAGTCCAGCTGAGGAAACCAAGCACAGAGATGGTAAGTAACTTAGTCAAAGTCATACAGCCTTGGGCCTCCCCGGTGGCACAGCGGGTTGAACACTGCTCTTGTGAAGCTGTCCGCAGCCTCTGCAGCACGGGTTCAATTCCTTGCCAGCCAGGGAGATAGCCGCATGGCACGGCACGGCAGACCTCTCTTGCCTTGCTCACTGCTCCCCTCAGCAGTGTCTTCAGTCTGTCTGCCTGTTCTGTTACTCGCTCTGTCTCTGGTGAATTCTCTCACCCTTCCGTGCCTCTGACTGTACCCCAGTTCTTGTATAAATAAATAAATCTTTAAAAAAAAAAAGTCACACAGCCTTTAAGGAATGGAGCTAGAAAGAGGCAGTCATGATTCAAAGCCACACAGTGTGGCTTCTGAATCCAGGTACTAAACCACAACATACTGCTTTCCCAAACAACACGTGCTTTTTTCACTTCAAAGTATAACATAAAATTCTTTCCAGGTTTTTAATATAAATCTATGATTTCATCACTTAATGATCCTAGTAGTAGTCTATCACTACATGTATTTATAAACATATTTATAGACTTCATTAATTTATTTCATGATAGTATTTATTATTTCTATCCTTACAAATATATACTTATATATTTAACTATTCCCCTTTTGTTGAATATTTAGGACCATATGCAATTTCTTGCCATTGGAAAGAAATGTTACCATCATCTTTATAAACATAGATATATCTGTGTCTTGTCATTTTCTCAGACTACCTCTAAATAAAATGACAAAACAGTGAGTATCCACCTTTTAATACTTCTAACTGCTGGTGCCAAGTTGCCCTCCAGGAGGCCTTCCGGCAGCAAGGCAGGGGACATGTGTCCCCCACTTTTCCAACACTGATAAAATTTTTGTCAAACATAAAAGTGAAAACATCATTACTTTTCAAATTTTTGTTTCTTTTGAGTAATAGTTGAACATGTCTTTATTAGTTCAGGGCCAAGAAGCCTTCTTTTGAGAATTTCCTGGTGGAATTTTAACATGTGTCATATTGATTGTAATTTTATTTGATTATTAAATCTTTTGTCTGATATTACATGTTGATATAGTTAATGATCATGGTAGGGAAGAGTTTTTTACCCAATACAAATTAGGAATCTCTATATAGATGACTGTAGGGTAAATGGTTATCAGACTTTTCTGCCCTCCTGCCATTAGGGTTGATGATGGATCTTCAGTCCTGAATGCATGCCTGATGGTAGACACCTGGAGTAGGGTGTGGGCATATGTAAGTGGGTACACCTGGGATGAGAGACTGGCCTTATAAGGGCAGCATCATGGGGACGCCAACAGAACAGAGCAAGAGACCAGACCAGACCAAGAGCAGAACAGCAGAGAGCAAAAGAGAGGGAAAAGAGCAAAGAAGCAGAGGCCACGAGAGAACACCAGAGAACCCAGAAAAGTGTGAAGATTCACTGGGGGCTAGGAGGCCTGCCAGCCTCCTGGCCCCCCAGCACCGCTGCCTGCCATGTACCTGGTAAACTCAATAAAAGCCTGAAAAACCCACTGAGGGCTCCAGGACTCTCCTTGACCAGATCTGCTAGGATCAGAGAGAACCAGCACTGGCGCTTCCTGCTGCTACAACGACCTTTCAATCTATGATTAATGCCTTAATCACCACATAAAAATACTAATAAGTTGAAGCCCCGGCTTTTATAATAACGTTAAAGGAAAACGTTGGAGGAAAAGCAAAACACCAGTGTAGGGTAAGGTAAAAAGTATCAGGTTTTTCTGCCCTCCCGCCGTTAAGATAGATGAGGGAACCCTGCGGTCCCGAATGCAGGCCTGACAGCGGGCACCTGCAGCAGGGTGTGGGCATATGTAGGTGGGATTCACCTGGGCTGAGACTGGGCATTTTTAAGGGCGGCGTCACGGGGATGCCAGCAGAAGCCCAGAGAAGAGAAGCAGTAGAAGCTGAGAAGCAGAAAAGCAGAAGCGAAACCACGAGACAGCCCAGAGTGAATAGTAGGCAGGTCTCCCAGGCCCCCAGCGCCCCTGCCTGCCATGTGCCTGGTAAATCCCAGTAAAAGCCTGCAAAAGCCACTGAGGACTCCAGGACTCTGACTCCTCCCTTACCCTGTCTGCTGGATCAGAAAACCTGCCCTGTGTCTTCCTGCCACCACAACCAGGTTGATAAACAATTTCACAGGCAAGGAGCTGCAAGCTTAGCACCTCGGCTACATCCTTTAACTTCTCTGAAACAACTGAGTCCACTTTTCCCAGTCCCCCAGCCCCAAGGTGCTTGCCTCACTGTGGCTTAACAGCCATCATGATTTCCTCCTTGTCCCTTCCTCTGGCCAGAGAAACTTTGGGTTCACCAGTGAGTGGCAGCCTCCTGGCCAGCTCGTTCTGGTCATCTGGGTAGCTGGTTTCGCTTGGGGCTTTTTGATGAGCATCAGGCTTCGGTGGTGTCACAAAGCCCTGGCTCAGGGCCAGCTACTTCATTTGCAAAAGGAAAATATGAGGCCCCTTGATTTAAAAAAAAAAAAAAAAAAAACACAGAGAAAAAGTTTGACCCTTTTGATTAGTTTGTCTCCTGACCTTGGGTGGTGTTTCTTATTTGCTATTTAATGACACACCCCCACGAGCACAGGGACACTCACGGGGCCAGAACAGACGCTCTAAAGCGCTGGGACCCTGTCCCCCGACTTCGCGCACTAAACTGAGCGCAGCACCCTAAACTCCCGGAGCCCAGGCTCGGCCCAGGGTGGGGCATGGGGCGAGGAGAGGCGCCGGTTGAGACAGCCAGGGAAGCGGGGAGGCGACTGGAGGCACTCCACTGTCCCTTGGGACTTCACTTGAAATCATTCAGAATTGCAAAGGCGGCGACTGCAGAAATTGGGGGGTTCTGGGGGCTTCTGGCGTGCGGCCGTGGCGCGAGCGCTGTGGTGGCCGTCCACGCGCCTGGCCCGGCCTCGGCTCCCCGTCTTCGCCCGAGCTCCGCCTTCCTGCCCGAGCCCGGGTGTGCGTGCACGGTGCCACATTTATCTTACTTCCTCCGCCTCGCCACCACTGAGCTGGTTGAGATAAGCAAAAGCAGCCACAAGGAAAGACAAGATGCCCTTCTGTGTGAGATCGGTGAGAGCGCGAGAAGTGCATTCCACTTAATTACCAGGAGAAATTCTCTGGAACTGCTTTCCATACTATTCCTGGAACCAATTAGCCAGAACCGTTCATTTAGATGCAACTTGAAGATGCAAAAACAAATAACTGTGGTACTGTATGTTAACAGCTTAAACAGCTCCATTTGTTTAGCTTAAACAGATGAATAGCTTTCCAGAAATACACAGAAGAGCACTTTGGGCCTGATGAATGCATAACAATGACAGCTGCAAAGTCACAAAGGAAGTACCATTTAGGTGGCATTTGCTAATGGGTTGTATTTGGGGAGAAAGAAAAATAAGTTGTTAAAATAATGTGAAGCCAAAGCCAAAATAGAAGCCATCTCTCCCTCTATTTTATTTTATGAATTAACAGCTGGATTACCAGTTTGGATTAGGACCTGGTGGAGAAGGATCATAGTATTTAATAAGAGGAGACTGTCTCTACTTTGAGTTCACATTTAAAGAAACCATATTCACAGCATACTTTTATAATTGTATGAATATAACATTTGCTTTTTCTTTTGTAAAGCTATATGCTAATGATGAGATAAATACTTATGCTTAGAGACATGTTTTTATAAATTCCTGCAGAATTTCTACAAATAGGCAGGTGACTTGCAATTCCATTGAACACAGATATAAGCAGTACTAAAAAAATGAAACTGGTTTGCAAATATTTTCTTCACTTTTAAAGGTGGGTGTTCAAAATAAGTTAGCAAAAGTGTTTGATAAACTTTCGTTGAAGGTTGTTAAAATGTTAAAATTTTATTTCATCATTTTGTTTCATCTGTTTATTCAAAGATGATTTTTAAAAATTAACTTACTGGGGCCTCCCCGGTGGCGCAGCGGTTGAGCGCTGGGTTGCGAAGCTGCCCGCAGCCTCTGCAGCGCCGGGTCGATCCCGACTGCTCCCCGGCCACCGGAGGAGGGTCCCACATGGTGCGCAGACCTCTCCTGCCGCCCGCTGCTCCCCTCAGCAGTGTGCTTCGGTCCTTCTGCCTGCTCTGCTCCCTGCTCTGGCTCTGGTGAATTCTCTCACTCTCCAGGGTCCCACATGGTGCGCAGACCTCTCCTGCCGCCCGCTGCTCCCCTCAGCAGTGTGCTTCGGTCCTTCTGCCTGCTCTGCTCCCCGCTCTGGCTCTGGTGAATTCTCTCACCCTCCCGCGCTTCTGACTGTACCCAGTGCATGTATAAACAAAAACAAACAAACAAATAAATAATAAAAAAAAAAAATGCCTCTATAAAAAAAAAAAAAAACATTTAAAAAAAAAAAAAAAAAAAAAAAAAATTAACTTACTGTTTTTATACCTAAAGAGTCTAATCTTAATGCAGGTGATTGTGAATTATGTTGATGACAGTGTAAGCCTGATAGCAAACGTTTCTCTGAATTTATACAGACCTGTCAAGTTGTGGATGAATAGACCGACCAGAAAAACAGCCTGATTCTAAATGAACTTGAAATGTCCTTATAAGTATTGCACGTAAGATAAAGCTTACAAAATAAAGACTCTTAGCAGTTTTGAAAGTGTGGAGAGGTAATATACTCTGGTTGAAAGATAACAACCACATTATTCCAGCTCTAAGGACATTTAAATTTAATTTGAGAAGAGTAAGCAAGATCTGCTGCCAAAACAGTGCTAATGTCAAACCAGGAACATAGAATCAACCTGCCCAGTCTCTCTCCTAAGTCCTCTCTCCCTTCAAGTTGCATCCTGTCTCTCTTCTAATCTTGACCTGTTTTATAAACTTCTCATTGTCATCTTAGCCTTCATTTTGTTGGGGGGAAAGGATGCCCTGAATAAACTCCACAAATAGGTTTTATGGACTCCACCCCCACTCCAGACCAAAGAGAACCACGACACCAAGGACTACAAATCCCATAATGTCATCATCACCGAAGGGAGGATTGCTGGGAACTGAGGGTAGAGTTAAGCAGCCAGGTTTGTTATAACACCAGACCATGGGGGTCTCTTGATTTTTCACCAGTTCTCAGTGTGCCATTGGGATTCCAGCTCAACGGAACTGGTAGGACGCATGCACGAATTTATCTCCTTCTCTTTCCCTCTGAATTACTCATTTCTTCACTTCCCCTTCTTTTGTAAATAAACCTTTTATTAACCTTTTTGTGTGAGCCTGCAGTTGAGTCCTATTATAAGTCGCTTTTCAGTGCGCAGGTAAGGACCCACAGTCAGGCCACCGATCTCATATCAGGGTTGCCCTCTAACAATTTCTCTTTTAATTGAAATCCTGAAAAAAAAAAATCAGTCCATCCAACAACCCAAGACAAAAACTCTATGTTCTAGAGCTATGCCCATAAGGGTGAGTCAATGCCCAATTTACAACACAAAAGAGGAGCCAGTCATGGTCAAAACATGAATTAACTCTTCTCCTGCCATTTCAATTCACCCCAACGTGACTGGTGCTGCTTTCTTCCTTCCCACTCCTTCTCTACACCCCACTCCCACCCTTGCCCATCCCTTCCTTCAAAAGAGTGCTCATCACACGCTCATCAATGTCCAGCTTGCCCTATTCCAAGGGTTCTTAAAAAGGGTTCAGGAAAGTGCTAAGGGAATGAGTTCCCAGGTCCTCCACATCTCTATTGGCCTTTTACTAAAACCATTCTACTTGAGAAAGCACCTGTGGTCCAGGTGTCCTTCTGGCTCTCTGCTCCCATCTCCTTTTTCACAGGCATCTCCCTTCTCTACCTAAAAAAACTGAAGGCACACCCTTCACCTATCCAAGACTTACTACTTTTAAAACCCCTTGAGGCACTCACAATAAAGTCAATCTGAAGTAATACTGTTGGTGTTGAGACTGCAAATGACTCTAACTGTAACAGGGTGGTCCCCAGGAAAGGGGGAGGTTCCCTGCCCCCAACCAAGGGAGGGTGGAGCTGAGCAGGAAGAGGAGAAGCTGAAGAAGAGACTGAGGAAGGAAGGAAGCAGGATGGAGCCAGGAGACCTGGAGGAGGCGCATGGAGCCTAGAGACACGTGAAGAAACTGCGCTTGTCTTTGGGTTGTGGACTGGGTGACACAGACGTGGGTGAGACCCTGTGGGGAGGTGACAATGGCAGCTTTTATCTTGATGTTGATTTTGCTCTTTTCCTTCCGGGCTTGTCCGGTTGTTTGTGACCCTTTTCTGTGGGTCCCCACTGGAAGATGCTTTAGACTTGTGGCAGGCTTTGGAGCTTTGCTCTGGGCCAATCCCATTTGGATGGACTTTTACCCACGAGGGGACAGGTAACTTTGGATGCTTGATTTAGAAACTAGATTATTTGCCTTACCTGTATTGTTTCCTAGTTTTATTAAAGTTCCTTCCCATTAAAGTCTCATATGTTTTGTGTTGATGCGGCGGATGGCAGAACCCATGTAGAATAGGCAGGGTTGCGGGGTTTGGGCTGCCCCTCTCCCTGTCCTATAACATAACGACTGACCAACAAATATTTTTTTTTTAAGATTTATTTATTTATTTGTTTGTTTATTTATTTATTTATTTATACAAGCACTGGGTACAGTGAGAAGCGCGGGAGGGTGAGAGAATTCACCAGAGCCAGAGCGGGGAGCAGAGCAGGCAGAAGGACCGAAGTACACTGCTGAGGTGAGCAGCGGGCGGCAGGAGAGGTCTGCGCTCCATGTGGGACCCTCCTCCAGTGGCCGGGGAGCATCCGGGGATCGAACCGGCACTGCAGAGGCTGCGGGCAGCTTCAAAACCCAGCGCTCAACCGCTGCGCCACCGGGGAGGCCCTGACCAACAAATTTTTGCAAGTGGCTTCTGATTCTTTTGAAAGAAAAGCTGATTGACCATAAAAGGGATAGATAGATAGATAGATAGATAGATAGATAGATAGATAGATAGATAGATAGATAGATGATAGATAGATTTTCATGATAGATCACTATGTGACTTTGTTAGGATAGATCTTAAAAGAAATGAATTTCCTAAAACAACAGTAGTTTCATTAGCAACTACTCATTCAGTGATCAAAATGTCTCAATATATCTATAAAAATGACAAATATAATGAGAATTGGAGCTGAATCCTGTCTCTTTCTGACCATTAGTAATATTCAACCATGAATACATGAAACATCTATTAAATGCCTCATTTATCTCATCATAGATACAGTTCTAATAGAACTATATTTTTAAATTTAGTAACTATTAACATTTGTAATGTAATGAGGACCAATTCGGTGCTACTAATAATTGTAATGATAATTTAATTCTGGAAGAAAATCTTTAAACACTGTGGATGTTGTGGTCAAAAAATTAATTATAATTTATATGCATATTTTTGTTTCAGAAAAACATTTAAGGCTTTCAAGCATAGAAAACACTGGATAAAATTCTATCTGGGAATGGGATATAAAGGCACCAGATTGAGGCAGATGAAGAGCCCGGGATGCAAACCTTAAAACACTTCCAGGTTCATGAAGCATCAACCTACACTGCATAAGTCTGAGGCTTTGCCTTCAAGGTTACACTCTATGTATTTCTTTTGCTTCACCTAGTCTTCTGACTTACTACTGAGGCATCTGTATATTATTTAGCTTCTCTGAACTTCAGTGAGCCTAGTAAAAAATGGGGGACACAATGCTGCTTTACAGACTTGCATGAAAGGATTGAAGTAGAGAACGTGCAGAGGAGTTAAAGTGCCCGCCTGTCGTCACTCATCAGTCAATGGCTCTGCTATTGTTTGACCCTGAGGATGGTATCTGATAAATAAATACAAAATCAGACAATAATCACTAAAATACATGAAGGATTATCATCCCCAGAATGTTTGATTTTAGAAGAGTTATAAACAGGCCATATTTTATCACATGTATGCACATATGCCACAATCACACACATGTGCTCATGTGTGCACACACATAGAGCAGGTTGTCTCACAGGTAGAAGTTTTCCCTGTTTTCCTTTCCCAATGCCTGTCATCTTTGCTGACACTGAGATGTGACCTCTCTGTGTTCAACAATGTCCGTGTTTTCCAAACAAACCTGCAAATGGCAGAGAACGTGCTTTCCCTTTGCAATAATCATAGCTATAAGCACTTAGTCATAATACTTTAAGCATAATACTTTAAGAGATGAGAAGACACAGTTTAAAACTGAGAGCGTATGTTTGATTTCCTCTTTTCACTGCTTACTTAATCTTTTCTAGTCTCACAACACCAAAACTGATATTTTTCTGTTTGTTGTTAATAATGTGCTGAGTCATGACCAGAGTCACAGCGAAACTGAATGTTCACCCAAACCTGCTGTGTAAGATAATTTTATTCACTCAAATATTTATTCATCCATAAATGTTTTGGAGTGCCAGGCAACTGTGGTGGGTGCAGAGGATACAGAAGAAACAAGTAGGAAAAAATTCTCTGCTCTCAAGGTTTTTTTGAGACGAATAGGGTAGATCAGTTTTCTTTCAATAGACTTAAACCCAAACCGTCAAGGCTTAGACAACCAGGGAGAGGCCAGCTGATCTCCTGAACCACCTGCTTCTTGGGCTTCTCTTGCTTCAGCTATTTCTATCACCATTTACTTTGCCCCCAGGGATGAATCATCACCCCTTTACCTGTCTATAGAACAGGTGAACCAAAAACAGCCTGTCAACTTTTTGTAAATAAAGTTTTATTGGAACCCAATAAAACTCATTCATTTATATGTTGCCTGTGGCTTCTATTGAACTGCAACAGCAGAGTCGATGGTTGTGACATAGGTGATCTGGTCCCCAGGGACTAAAATATTTACTATTGATAGCAGATCAAATTGATAGCAGACCAAACTGTTAAGAGGGGGAAAAAAAGCCATGATATCCATTCTAAGGATTTGTGCCACCTACCCCGCCAGGCAAAGTAACCAGACTCTAGCGTGCTTGAAGGTCTTTAATCCGTAAGAGGTTCAAAGGAGAAAATGAGGTGGGGAGAGAAAGACTCCTAGTCTAACTCTGAAGTCACACAGCCAAGGAGGCCAAGCCCAGAATGAGGTGGCTGAGGCAAAACTCACTCACCCACACTTCCCAGGAGGAAGGTAAGGTAGAACCCCGAGTTCTGGAAAAGAAGAGGAGCTAAAATGTACCACCCAAGATGAATTCATGAGTGAGCCAGAATGGTGGCTGCCATTGTCTCCAAAGAGAGCTGGGTCTTAATGCCAGCCAAAGCCCTAAAAACTCCCAGTGAAAAAAGACCGGAAGACTTGTCCTCCTCCACCCCATGTCTTCCTGTTCCTCTCCCTGTTCCACTTCGGCCAAGCCACTCCTTCCCAGAAGCCCCCCAGCCCCAATTTCAGGAAATCAGGTCCATAACATGCTGAGAGTTATAACACAATGTCTCTGGGATGCCTGCAGGCAGGAAATGGGGGTGGATTCGGGAAAGCTCCACCTTCACTACAACCTTCTCACCAGGCCTGTCTCTCCTAGCACTGTCTGTCTAATAATAATAAAGACCACACCTGGTCTAGAGGTGTGACCCCAGCCTGCACCATCCCTTAGCTCCTCTTAGAATAACTGAAAAAGGGTCATACTTTAAAAAAATATTTTACTAAATATTTTCAGAAAACAAACCAGAAATGAATAGAGAGAATAAAAAAGCATATAAACATTTTGACACTGGACTTTGGCATCGGACCCTGTCATAATTGTCTTGGCACAGCATGTTCCTTGTGTCATTAGTTTCTGTTTTCAAATCCAGCCCCAAATGCCAGGCCAGAGCTGCAAATTAATGAGCTCTTCTATTCCCAGTCTAGTTCTCTGTGGAGATCACCAACTTCAGATCCAACGTGTGAGAGCTGCTTTCTGGATAACTTGAGGCCCTTTGGTCAAAACCCCAACAGATTTCCAGTCTGGGTTCCTCCTAAACTCTTTTCTCTCAGCTTCAATAAATATCCAAGTGCTGCAGAATTTTCTCTAATGACTGAACCAACTATTGAACTCACCCTTCAGAAAAAAAGCATGCTTGACAAAGAAAATCCCACAGTATTAAAAACTAATGGTGTCGGGGCACAGGGGGAAATACACTGACCTCACTGGGGTTCCTCTGCAACTGGGCAGATGAACAAATTAATATCAGATAGGTTAGGGAAAAAATAACACGTTTGGAGAATTTGCATGGCTGTAATTCTAAAGAAAAATGAAGCAGACTAGTGATATTTATCCTCTGGTTAGGGACCTGGGGCACTCAGCAGGGGCAGTGAGACATAACAAGCAACAAGATCACCTCCTTTTTACTCTTGCAGTATAAATATTAGCTTCCCAGAGAGGACATATTTACTGATAAACCAACACCTGATGATACCCCCCCCAAACTATATTCTTCTAGGTTTCAAAGGGGAAGCAATGACTGTTTGCTTCTTCAATTAGGAAAAGTGACAAAGGTCAAAAACCTTTTAGGGCCGTCATAGCTCTTAACTTAAAATAATCTGCCTTCTCTTAGTAGTGGTGATAGATTTCCCCAGGCTCCCAAGGTCTTTATGGACCTTTAGTTTTTATCAAGGTGACAGTGATTGGAAGAGACAGACCCATTCTGAAGATACTGACAAAAACCCATCTGACCTTTCCGGGAAGACCACCCCACAATGGTCAATACAATATCCTAAAGAAAGGGCCACCTTCATGAAGCAGCAGAAAGTTGACTCTATTTCTTAACTCCCAAATTAAGAAACCCTGTGTCCTAGAGAATATATAAATTACCCGAGGAAATCAAACTTACTGAAACACAATAATCTGAGAACATGAGAAAAGTGCATAAGTAAGTGTAGTTATCAAGGTAGCTAATGGAGGGCTATGAAACATGGTCAGAGGAGCTGGAGAGGGGGAAGGGGAAGACCCCTCTGAAGGGGTGGAGCTTGGATAAAAAAACTGAGAGGGGCGACCTGTATTATGACTAGGACCTCTCTGCTTCCACTCCCAATTTCTCCTCTTTCTATTTCCTCCCTGGTAAATTACCTCAACAACAGTTGCCCAGCAACTAAGGTATTAATTTTGCTCAAATAATCACACTTTTATTCCCATTTTACTAGTAAAGCATCCACTCAAAATGGAGGGAGTCTGACTAAATAGTAACTGTGAAAGGCTGTCTCTCACCTAGGCAAATGAATTTTTATAAGTCTAAGGTAGCTGCTTTCAGATATTGATTTCCACATAAGGCACAAAATTTCCTCAGTATTGCATACTCCCCACCCCCCCACCCACTCAATAACTATTTTTTAACTCAACAATTTCCCTTCATCACAGAGAATAAATATTCTTTTCCTTATAAATTAAGTTGATCTAGATTTTGATATAAAATAACCTGAAGAGACTTCTTAATAAAGATAAGATTACGTGTAATCATTTGCCTTTGGATTTTATCTTCTACTCTATATTAGCACTTTGAAGGGAAAACAGAGGAGGTAAAAACATTTTATAACTAGTATTTACTTCATTTCAAAAGAACAAAATCTTTGTTTCTATGGGATCATTCGCTGCTATTTAGCATCCATTTCATTCTAATGGACACTTTGTTTTGTTTTACAATTTACATTTGAATTCCAAATATTTTACTTTGATGCATTTCCAAAGGAAAATTCAGATACTTTGTCTGGTTTTTTCTTTTAAGTGTAATATTAAAATCTCATTCTATGCTATTCCTCTAAGTGCCTCAATAAAATTTTCAAAAAGTCATCACCTTTGTTCTATCCATGGAGGTTTATTGAGGGGGGGTGGGGATGTAAGAAGAAGATTAAGGGAATGTTTTCATCGCAGAATTGTTCCAGGATGAAAGACTCATAGGAATATAAAATGTGTTTCAGAAGAATTAGGAGGAAAAAGCAGAGGTTGGGAGGAGCCTGATGCTGTGGGTGTCAGACCCACAAGAGCCTGCTCACTCACGGCGCGCACAGATCATCTGACACGGTCATGCGAGCAACAGAATCTTATATGGTTTTTAGTCTTCCAGGTAGCAGAGAAATGATAATGTGGGTGGATCAGGAAAAAATGAACTCATTTTTTTATTTAAATTACTTTTGAGCTAGTTCTAGACCGTGGAGGAGTTGATAAGCCACCCGGTTCACACACACTCACACTTCCCCACTCCTCCACAGCCAAACCAGTTTTTCACAGACTTCTGGTCAACACATCACTCATCAAATCACATTTATGGCGGAATCGATACATGGAGGTATTGTGTTATGGCCTGGAGCGACAGAGGAAAGAATGCATTTCCTGGCCCTAATGGAAAAACCAGAGAAGTGCACAAATAATCACAACCCAGGTGAGAAATCTACTGCTTGAGCGGGAGGCCCTGAGCCAGGCACCTAACCCCGCTGGGGATGCGGCGTGGGGAATGAGGGAAGCCTTCCCGGGGGAGGTGCCCCTGACTATGTTTTGAAAGATGCACAGGAGTCACCCAGGAAAGGGAAGGATGTCCCTGCCAATTCCACTTGCACAATCTGAGGACGTGAGACATGGAGTGGAAAAGCTGTTTGGAAAAGAAAGCAGGGACAATTTCACAGGGTCTTGGGGGCTATATGAAAAGTTCAAACTTCATCTGAAGTAGATGGGGAATGATTACGAGGACTGGTAAGAGGGGATGATCCGATTCACACGCCAGCATCATCACTGTATGTAGGCCGCACCTCCTCTTCAGGTGGCTCGATCAGGAAAACCAACTTGAACAGAAGGCAAGGCTAGAGCAGTGAGTGGGACAATAAAGAACCATGGGATTTCAAAATATTTGTAAGGAAGGGACATCTAGAATACTGGATGTGGTTAGTGAATGAGAGCTAAGGTGACAGCAAAGATAGTGCAGTTTAGGGCAAAGGAATAAGAAGCTGCAGAGAAGGAGGCAGTGGCGTGAGTAGCAATGGTGAGCACAGTTGAGATGAGCTGAGTTTAATCCATGGAAATATTCCATGGTTAACTGATAAAGATAACTGACACTGGAAGACAAGGCAGGGTAGAAAGACACATTTGGATGCCATCCAGGGATTGGGAGACAGTCAAGGTGTAACAGGGTGGTCCCCAGGAAAGGGGGAGGTTCCAGGTTTCCTGCCCCACCCAAAAGGAGGGTGGAGCTGAGCAGAGAGAAGAAGCTTCAGAGGAGACTGAGGAAGGAAGGAAACAGGATGGAGCCAGAAGGAGACCTGGAGGAGGCACATGGAGCCAAGACACACATGAAGAAACTGCGCTTGCCTTTTGGTCATGGACTGGGTGACACAGATGTAGGTGAGAGACCCGTGGGGAGGTGACAATGGTGGTTTTTGTCTTGCTTTTGATTTTGCTCTTTTCCTTCCAGACTTGTCTGGTTGTTTCTGATCTTTTTCTGTGGGTCCCCACTGGAAGGTGCTTTAGACTTGTGGCAGGCTTTGGGGCCTTGATATGGGCCGATCCCATTTGCGTGGACTTTTACCCATGAGGGGACGGGTAACTTTGGGTGCTTGATTTAGAAACTATATTCTGTGTCTTTCCTGTATTGTTTCCTAATTGTGTTAAAGTTCCTTTTCATTAACGTCTCATATGTTTTGTGTTGATGAGGCGGACGGCAGAACCTATTTAGAGCAGGTAGGTTTGCGGGGTCTGGGGTGTCCCTCTCCCTGCCCTGTAACAAAGGGGTCTTATGAAGCCCTGGAGAACACCTACATTTCAGGGCCCCTGAGAAAGTCTGAGAAGGAAATAGCAGGTGGATGGAATGAAGGCCGTTAGAGCCGTACACAACAAGGAGAGGAATGTGTCTGAGAGAGAGAGAGAGTAGTCAAAAGGAGCAGATGCCGCAGAAAAGTAAGCACGGCATCTTTGAGGATCTCTGCAGGGCAGTTTTAGTGGAATGATCAGGTTGAACCCAGATCTCAAAGACAAACTAAATGAGAGTGAGAGATGGTTACACAAGAAGAGCAATGCACATTTGAATTTCAAGAGGCCCGACATGGTAAGAAGAAGGGACAGAAAATAGAAGGATATGGACGTTATGGAAGGTTAGGGAGGGGAGGAGAAATAGAAGGGGAGAGGGAGAGAGAAAACATGAAATTGAAAGAGAGAAAGAGATTGGCAGAGAGTGAGAGTGGGGTAGAATGGGGAGTGAAAGAGAGGAGGGAGGAAACTTGAGTTTTGTTTTAAAAAGACATCATATTCTATTTCCTGCCTGGTGAGAACTCAGACTAATCTAATCAAATTCTTGTGTCTTAAGTCCAAAAAGAATGATGTGTTTGGTACAGGAGTTAAGTATGGAACACATACTACATGTCAGAAGTTTTATGTCTTTGTTCTCTTTAATCATTCCAGAAGTTCCACAACATTTTTATACTGTCTCCCTTTGAATGATGGAGAAACTGAGCCACAAAAGCTCAGTGGTTTGCCCACCACCCCTGTAGGTGACAGTCGAGCAGGAGTTTGGCCCCTGGCTCTCTAAAGCACTAAGGCCCTGGGAGTGAAAGAGTCAGCTACCTTCGGGTACTTTCAATTCTAGCACTCTGTTTCCTTCTCTGTGAAGTGAAAATTTGGACTGCAAGGTCACAATCACAACTTGTTTACTCCCTCTGGGGCGCCATGCAGTCAAGGCCCAACTGTTCCATTGAAGAGGCAAACCACTTGGTAAACAAAGCATGTGAAAATTCATCTATTTATCTTCTTGCCATTTGAGCTCCCCTCTACACTTGAGCACACAATTCTATTATTTTCAAACTCTAATTTAAGTATAGGAGGAATTGAGTTAGTTTTAGCAGCGAAAGTGGCTGTCTCAGCATGCTGAAGACCCATTACATTAAACACAAATGCCCTTCCTGGGTAGTTTCAGAAGAGCTAGTCTGGTAAAAGAGATCTTTCTTTTTCCTCTTTATACCAGAATTCTTATATATATATATATATATATATATATATAAAGAATTATATATATATATATAAAGAATTATATATATATATATAATTTCTTGAGAGAGAAAACTTCATTTTATATATATTATATATATATAATTTTAACTTTTCATTGATATTTAACATAGTGTATATGCCCTAAATATTTAGCTTGGTGAATTTTCAAGATGAACACATCCATATAATCAGCACCCAAATGGTTGACTCTTTTTAAAAATTATTTGTTCTTTGTTTCCACAGTTATAAAGCTTACTTGGTAATTCAACTCTCTACCTCACAGTGAATTTAGAAGGGCTAGCTAATTATAGCTTTAACTGTAAAACACTTTGACAAACTTGAAGTAGTTAGAGAGCTACTTAAATTGATTATAATGTCACATGGTTTCTACTTAAATTATTTCACCTGGGAAAATGTCAAACTGTCCTCATTAGCAGATCATGAAGGAGAAAGATTTGAAATTCAACTTAATGGAGACTTGAGAAATTTTTTAACTGTTGGTGGCTTGTTACCTGAAATATTCCTGTTTAAGGTTTGAGTCAAACTCCTTCCTCTTCCAAAACTCTAGCATTCCTTTTTCTGTAACAATGGGAAATTTTGTGTTTGAAAGTAATGGTGGTGCCCCAAACCTCCATGACTTATATGTTGGTGTAAGGTAAATGAAGATTGCTCAGGCATTTGCGTGGTTGGCTTCTGTGGCTATTACCTGTGGCCTGATGCAGGAGGCATTTGGGAGCATGGCCTTGGGGTACGCATGCCTCAGGGTATACACCTGGAATATGGTGTGGGCATGCGTAAGAGGGCACACCTGAGCTGAGAGACTGAGGCTAAAAGGGCAGCATCACAGAGAATGGTGTGTGGCAGAGGACAGTACACAGAGAGCAGTGAAGAGAGCATGAAAGAGAGTCAGGGAGAGCCCAGAGTGAAGATTCACCAGGGGCTGGGAGGCCTGCCAGTCTCCTGGCCCTCTGGACCCCCTGCCTGTCCTATACCTGGTTGCTCACTACAAGTGGTGTAGAAAGATCATTAAAAGACTGAAAAAGCCACTGAGGGCTCCAAGTCTCTCTACCCATCTGCCCGGATCCATAGAGAACCTTCCCTGTACCTTGCTGGCACCACAGTTGGTCATTGTCATTAGTTTTTACTGGTTCTCAGCCTCCTTCTCAATTCTTGGTTTTCAGGCATTGGAAATGATATTTTATACAAAGCTCCATGCAAATTCCAATCTTCTACAGGCTTCTACAGGCTTGGATGGCCTTTCTGAGCCTGCTCTTGCTCTAGGTCTTTTCTAACGTAGAGGGGCACAGTGAGAAATAGCTGGATGTAGGAGCACTGAACAAGAAAACAACAGGCCTATTCTGGGGACTATGTTTCCACTGCTTCAAGAGATGAAACTTCTGGGCCTCCCCGTGGCACAGCGATTGAGCGCCGGGTTATGAAGCTGCCCGCTGCCTCTGCAGCACCGGTTCAATCCCCTGCTGCTCCCCAGCCACTGGAGGAGGGTGCCACATGGCGCGCAGACCTCTCCTGGCGCCCGCTGCTCCCCTCAGCAGTGTGCTTCGGTCCTTCTGCCTGCTCTGCTCCCTGCTCTGGCTCTGGTGAATTCTCTCACCCTCCCGTGCTTCTGACTGTACCCAGTGCTTGTATGTATGTATGTATGTATAAATAAATAAATAAATAATAAATCTTTTTTAAAAAAAAAGATGAAACTTCCGTGTGATAAGGACTCTGATGGTGAAATCTAGAGAATCCCAGAGTGAACAGCATGAAGAGAAGTCAACTACATTGGGCGATATTTTGATTCCAGAAAGTCTATAGCTCATCAGCCCTTGGAGTTATGCCCCCAGTGCTGTGAACTGAAAAATTGTGCTGCTTCCTGTGTCCCATGAACAAGGCTCTCATTAATAGTGTTTATATTTCCTCATGCTGTTTGTGTCCAATCATTCCAGTGTGTCTGGGAATTGCTGGAATGTTAAGTCCCCTTCCCAATAGTTAGTTTGATAAAGCTAACACTTTTACATATTCTATATGGAATTAGTTTTTCTTGCTACCTTTCCCCAAGATCTGGCTCCCAATCCAGGTTTGTACTCACTGTGGACAGATAGGTCTGGTGCCTTGTCTTCCATGTTTACAGACTTAACCAACTGAGTGAAATTTAGCCTAACTTGAGTAGTTACTTTATTTTTTCTTGGTACAAGAAAACTTGCTTGAAAACAAGTTAGTTTGCAAACTGAAAGTGTGTTGTTTCTTTTCTTTCTTTCTTTCTTTCTTTTTTTTTTTTTTTGCTTTTGGTACTGACTTGTGTACAATTTGGGATTGTTAGGTCATTTGTGTACATAAATCTTATCTCCCCAAGGAGAATGTTAGTGCCAAGGAACTAAGTCTTATACATAATCCAAAGTACCTAACAGCATAATGTGCAAGAAATATTTGTTAAATGGTTGGTTGGTCAAGGGAAAAGATCTAATAAGCCATATTAATATCTCATTTTTTAAAATTGAGGAATATGCTACCTGATTTTGATCTGTGATAGTACTGTATATATATTCAAGGAGTCTTTTTCACCTGTAAGTACAGCTTTAGACAAAAAAGCAAATCAGCCACTAGATAAGGTTGAGACCACTCAATAGCTTCTTTTAATAATTCTAATAATAGCTTCAGATGAGAACCAATCATAATACATTTTAGAAAATGTAAGACTTCCCCTCTATGAGCAGCCCTCTAAGACCACGCCTCTAAGGCCACCACATAAAAAAAAAAAGCTAAATGTTTTGCTACAAAGTATTTTAGATTATATTCTTACTCTCAGCTTTTCCCATTTGCACAATGTCAGGAAAACATCACCAAATATATCTCACCATGAAAATTATTTCTCAGCAAAGGGCAACACCTCTCTTAGGCAAATACATGAGAATGACATAAATGGAAGAAAATAAGAAAGGTAATTTAGGCTGCATATAAACAAGCAACGTATTAATTTCAGTGACCTTAGTGAAGACAGTCTTTATAAATCTTGAATAGTGGGATTATTAAGTATTTAAATGCAAAATGTGGATATATCTGTTTTGCTAATTAAGATGTCTGTTCAACACAAGTATTGGGCATCCTCATTTAAATAATTATCTCTTAGGCTACACTTCTATGTTGTATATTAAGAGTGTTCAATCAGGAGAAATTCTAACCTGCTTAGGAATGTTTGTTAATGAAAATGTAATGTTAATGAAAAGATTTGGAGATTTAATTGGAACAGCTCCAGTTTTTTAGAAAAATCCTTAAAGTGAAGCCAAGTGTAATTATAACTCGTATTGTTCATCTAGAACTAATAACATGCTCTGCCAGGTATCTGAATGCATCCTCAGTATACACAGAAGCAGATCCATCCAATGACCCACCTTTACTTACCCTCCCAAAGCTGGACTCTCTATTTGCTCCCACTTTGTTAGTCTCCCCAAATATCTACATCTATTCTGAACCTAAAACAAAACAGTTTGTAACTTTTCAGTTTATATAATAATGACTTGCCTAGGAGGCTTGAGGACAACAAAATTTGCAAGTAAGAGATGAATAGCCAACTTCACAAAAAGGGAAAAAGAATTAACTGGATATCTCTGGTATACTTGGTTTTAATATTTTGATGACAAAACAAAAGCAGGAAATTCAAGGAGGATCTTGAGTCTTTTCTCGTGGTCTGCCGCCATTGAAGGGCCTGTGATCCCTGAGCAAAAAGATGAGTGGTTACCTACGCCAGGGAAGGGATTAAATAGGCAGAATTCAGAGGATTTTTAGAGAAATACTCTGATGATATCATAATGATGAATATGTGTCATTATACATTTGGTCAAACCCATAGAATATATAACAAGAGAGAACACTAATGTAAACTATGTTTGTGTCAATGCAGACTAATTACTTATAACAAATGAATCTTGGAAATTGAGGAGGTAATGCGCATATGGGAGCAGGGCACACAGGAAATCTCTGTGCCTTCCTGTATGAACCTGAAATTGCTCTAAAAATGTTAAGTAACTTCGAGCTTTATGCTCCTTAAGATTCCTCTGTGGCTTCTTCTCTCACTCATTTCTTTAACTTTCTTGTTGTCTTCTTTTTCTTAGTGTTGTCTGTGGATATTGCCCCACTTCTCTGCCATAACTCAGTAATAACTTAGCTGCAAACTGTTCTCTTAAGACTTACAGTTCTTAAAACTTGGGGGTGACTGGTATCCCACGATGTCTTTTATTGTGGGGCCTCATTAAGGAGACTATTGGTTTCCAAGGGGCTCAGTCATTTCCTGCTTATTAGTTATATTGATTACCGCCTCCAGAGAACTGTCAGAAATTCTGCACAGATATTAACTCCACAATACAGAGAAAATGTGTTCATTTGCCAAGAGCGATTCCAAACACTTCAAAAGATTAAAGTAAGCCCAGGACAACCTCACCCTTCATTTTTTTTGGTCTGACCTATTTCTACCTTCCCTGTCTGAACTGTTAACAATGTTCTATATTATTTTTTCATGACAAGCATCCAAGCCAAATAAAAAAAAGTTTTTAATGAACATTTTTATTGGATTGAGTCAAAGCAATCTCCTAAAACCTGACTGTGTAGAGCCCCAGGGCACCAAGAGTGCTCTTCTCACTGAGCAGACCTCCAAACAGCCCTCACCATGCCATCCTGTTTCTCTGCCTTTATGTAGAATGATTCTTCATCCAGCAAATTCAATTTATACCACTTTATTTTCCAAGAATGGCATTATATGGAAATCAGGCTTACCAAGTGAGCTATTTAAAAGGAGCTTATCATCCAGCACAGTTTCCCATTAAATGTAAAAACTGAAGCTGTGTTTTGATTTCAAGACTTTGATTTCTTTTTTTTTAAGTCGGTCAACAAACATTTAGTGGTATGGTAGACCAGGTTCCAGGCACAGTGTTGGGCAGAGGGGAAGAAGAGAGCAGATAAGCCAGAGGAATTCTTGCCTTTGTATGATGGCCTACTGTCTCTCTTTCTATAATCAGCACTCCACATAGTTATGGAATTAAAGGGGATGGTATTTGTTCACAAAGTCATTCATCAAATGAGAGAGGTCGTGCCAGCCTGTGATTGCAACAGGGCTCTGGAAGGCTTAGGTAATATTAGGCAAAGTGAATTTCCCTTTCTACCATTACAATGACAGTAAGTGACTATGGAAATGGCCACTTACCAAGTCAGTAATAGTGTCAATAAAATGTATTGCAAATTTTGGAAGACAGCCACCAGGTAAATTGCAAAATGTGGGAGTTTTCTTTATCTGCCTACCCAATTCATTTCAAAATTGGACATCATTCTTCAAGAAAAACAGAGAACTAGCAATTTGAGTTGGCTTCCTTATTATGGGTTGTTTTAAGTGTAACTGGGCATGGCTATTATTGACGAGAAAGACTGGTGACCCTCTGGGGAATTGGGCAATCAGTGTGAGAGCTCCCCATGTATGCCTGGAGTTTTAAATTTCAGTCATGACCTCTGTAAACTCCCACTAATCCAAGACAGAGGTGCTACGTAGAAGAGATTTATAACTGGTGGTGTTTTACTAAATCAAACAATAGATTAGCACTCTAGACTCATTATAATTGTATGGAAAGTCCAAAAGCAACTCTCATTCATTAAAAGAACTTTAATACAAAGAGACACACAAAGACAGATACACACACATACACACACATACACACATTCTCATTTACTCACTCAGTGTCTGCATAAGCCAAATAGCCCAACTAAAAGCAAGAAATTAGGCCACTGTCCAGATATCTCTAAATTGGGTACTCTGCATCGAGACACAAAAATATCAGGATGATCAGAGTTTTGGAAATTTTTCAAGCAGGTGTTTTGGCATTAAATGGTTACATTCAAGCTTCCTCTCTTCCATCACACCAGAGAAGAAAGTTGGCCCCGAGGCAGGAAGGGATCAAACATATTTGGAATGACATCATGTTGGAGGAACAAAACTCAAACACAAGCCTTTTGTTTTTTTAATAAGTAATGCTTCTTTCTTTTGCATCAAGTTTATTTTGCAGATTATTTTCAGAACATATGACTGAGATTAATTTGCTATTACACTCTTGCGAGCTTTGAAGATCTATCCAATTAGTTTACAATAAAGGAGACACTTGAGAATAACAATGGTTTCTATCCTTTTGTTGTCACATTCTAAATTGCTTTCTGTAGCGAAATAAAAGGAACAAATAATAAATGAACATGACTCAGAGAGGAAAAAACTGGTTTTGTTCTTCTAAACATAGTTGATACATTCAACTGACCCTCTGTTGGCATAAGGCATGTACTATTTCTTATTTGAGTTCTACTGTAGTGTGTTGTCCTCATTGAAACTATCAGCTGTTGATGAAATCAATTTAAAAAATTGCTTGATGGCATCTTAACTTATATACAGTTGTGTGCTTTGGGGAGTTCTGCAAATTAAAAGTGAAATTACACAGCAGATACAGAGGCTGTGGAGTCCTGGACTAATCCTGGTTGTAAATTGAGAACTGGCAGGATGTGGGAGGAAGGAGTAGAAACAAGAAGACAGGAAGAAGTTCCCCATTCCTGTCTCTTGCTTTGCAAAATCATTGTCTTCTCACTGTGAGAAGTGAGCTTGGGACACTAGCTAAGCTGCTGAACTCAGATTAACCCTGAGCACGAAAGCTCCATAGACGCATGTGCCTTTCTCTCTCAGGAATCTGAAAGTAGGGGTAGGGCCTGAAAAGCAGAAAGCCTCACTCACAGGATTAGTGAGGCTCCCAGTTTTCTTCTGTCTATGTTTTGACGTTCCCAAGCTCTGTCACAGCCGGGTCAAATGTCGTGCCCACAGCTGAGCCCTGAGGCTAAAAAGAAAGGGAGGGAAGGGCGAGCAGGTATCTTTAATGTTTTTTTAAACAGCTTTAGTGCCAGGCAATTCACATACCATACAATCACTCATTTGAAGTATGCAATTCAATGGATTTGGCGATTACATTATAAATCTCTTAAGTAAAAATATAGCCATAGGACCTGTATGTGCCCTCCTCTCTCCCCTTCCCATGTCCATGATGCCTTAATCCCCAGTGTGGTGTTTGGAGGTGGGTTTTTGGGTGATTGAATTAGGATCAGGTCAAGGGAGTGAAGCCCAGGATGGGGTCGGTGCACATATAAGGGGAAAAAATAGAGCAGATCACTGCGTTGACCATGAAGGGATAGCAAGCGGGTGGCTATGTCAAGCCAGGAAGAGCCTCTCGCCAGAACCCCGCCATGCTGGCGCCCTGATCTTGGACTTTCAGTCTCCAGGACTATGGAAATAAATGTTTGCCGCTGAAGCCATCCAGTTTATGGCATTTTGTTACAGCAGTCTGAGCAGACTAAGAGATATATTTATCACAGAATTTGCCATTTTAATCATTTTTATGTCTACAATTCAACGACACTAATCACATTCAATGTTATGCAGCCATCACTACTATCTTTTCCCAAAACTTTTTCATCAATGAGCAAGCTTCTTTTAGGCAGTGATATGGACATTGTCAACATCCTGTCCATCCACCTTTCCTGGCTGCAACTAACTGTGGGGAGACTTGGGAGCAGAGGCCGAGGTAGGCAGGCGGGAGCAGAGCTCCCTAGAGCACAGGGCAGTCTAGGAAGAAGGGAGAAGGTGCGCCTGGGGAAATCTGCAGTTCCCACCGGAGACACTTGTTGAAAACAAGTTCTTTGTCTTAGCCTGAGATTTTTGGGCTGGTTTCACAAAATACCACAGAATGGATAGCTTAAAAATGACAGAAATTTATCTCTCACAACTGAGGAGTCTCAAAGTCCAAGGTCATGGCACTGATGTCTTCGGGTGAGAGCTCCCTTCCTGGTGGCAGATTTCTCACAGGGCAGGAGGCATAAGGGATCACTGTGGGGTCTCTTGTATAAAAACAGCAATTCATTCATGAAGACTCCCCCCTACTTCCTCACTTAAACACCTTCCAAGGGCCTCACCCACTAATACCATCACAACTGGCATAGATTTCAACATTTGAATTTGGTGGGGAAGGAATACAGACTTACAGATCCTAGCAGTGGTGTAGGGCACAATCACATATTTTGAATAATATTCTATAAATTTATTTATCCTCTATAGATTTTGGGGGCGGGCTATATTAAGGAGTCACCAAGCCCTCAGTGTCTTTATTAGTGGGTTATCATACTCAACAGCAGCAAAAAATGAACCATATTTATCAAGAACTCTTGGAAAAAGGAATTTGGGAGAAACAGAGGCTTTGTTCTTCTCATGAAAGAATGTAATCATAAGCTATTATTCTGATTTTGAAGAGGCAGTTCACAAGACAGAATCCATGATACCAAAGTGCACACAGTATCTTCCTCTGACCCCTGACTCAGCCCCTGACTCCCCTCCACTGTGACAACCATTAGTGCCAATTCCTTGTGCAGTCTTCCAAAGATATTCTACACATATAAAAGGATGTCATCCTTTTCTATAGACACATTGTAAGATACAATATGTACTTTTATATACACTTTTTCTTAACATATTTTGAAGATCATCACCAAACAGAACGTTGTGTTTGTTTCTGAATAACAGATTTGAGCTAGACCATAAATTATTTAACCAGTATCCTTTGAATAGAAATTTAGGAATTTTGTAAATTTTGGTAGGGCAAACAATGGTTTGTGCCTTTTACATACATTGTTTTGCCCACATGCAATTCTATCTCTGAGAAAAATTCCTAGAATTAATTGCTGGATAAAATGTGTCTGGGTTTGGCTTTTATGCCAGAACACCATAAATGCGGTGGTTTAAACAACAGAGTTTCTGGCTCATTTTTAAAACTTTGGTGAATACAAATACAGATACATTGTCAGGACTGGAAGATAAACTTCAGAGCTTATATTGCACTTTCAAAAATGTTTCACTGGTTTTAACTGCCAAGCCAGCATTTTAGAACATAACCTTTCACGTATATAAATCACTAGTTACATTAACTATCAAGAAATATTAAAAAGACAACAAGCCACTCAGAAGTTGACACATTATGCATACTTAATGTTTGTTGAATCAATTAATAAATAACAATGGATGGGTGAGTGAACACTGGTGTTGCAATTTAAAAAAAATTAGCTTTTCAAGTATATTTTCTTTTTGAAGCAAAATTAATTTTCAAATTTCAAATTTAAATGACAGTTTGTTTCAATTGGAAGAAAAAGAATGCTAAACTAAAGGTGACATGAGAACAGGAATTCAGTCTCTCTTGCTCTGCCAGAGAGAATGAGGTGGGCAGCCCCAGGCTTGTTCCCTCAGCAGCACGATGAAGGAAGGAGGATACAAGTTCTTTCCCTCCTCCTTGGTTGCCATCAGCATATGTTTGTTCATCCTTAGGATTGGCCATTCATGGCTGCAAAGCAGCTGCTGTCATTTCAGACATCACATCCTAGCCAAGTGTGTGTAAAGGCAAGACAAAGGGAGTCTCTTCTGAAGAGCTTCTTGCTGTCATAGAGAATGTGCCAGAACCCTCTCCTAGCACACTTACTCATCTCATTTACTGGGTGAGTCACAAGCTCATCCCTAAACATCACTCACATGATGGCATACAGGTCCACCACGACTGCTTTAGAAAAATGATGATTAATCAACGAGTGAACCTGCCCACCTTCCCTGAACACACTGCTGCTTATATCTGTGCAGGGCAGAGTCGGGGATGGGTGTGGGGATGGCGGGTGTGCCACCAACCAACCTTGTACTAGTTATAAAATTTTCAAGAATTTTCAGAAAAGGTGATGTTTTAATAATTGTGACTTTCCATATTTTAGGACATGGTAAAGATTATTATTGGAGAACAACTATTCCTTTGTTAGAGAACCTTTCTGTTCACTTCTTGAGAGTATGAGGAACAGAGGGACTTGAGTGCTAGGGCCAGGGAGATGGGAAAAGAGAGTCTCCTGAGGTGGAGCAGGCCCTGCCAGGTCGCAGGAAAAAGGAACATGTAGAGCCTCTGAAGGCAGGGATGTATGACCTTGGCTTTCAAGTTTTCCATTTTACATGGCCATGCCCTTATAATAGGTGGCTTCAAGAACCTGATAAATCTTGTCAAATACATCCTTCTGTCAACTTTTCATTAACAATACCTTATGTAAGAAAAGGGAGTACAGGAGGAAGAGCTGAAAAAGCAATTGCAGAATAGCGAGAAGCAATGAGTCCAGAAAAGACAAAGACTTAGACCCAGAGGGCAGATTAGTGTTTGCCAGGTGCAGGTACAATGGGGAAAATGGATAATGACTCCTAATAGGAACAAGATCTCTTTAGGGGATGATGGAAATGTTCTGCAACTAGATGGTGACAATGGTAGCACAGTTGTGTAAATATACTAAACATATTAAAGACTAATGAGCACTTAAAATGAGGGAATTTATGGCAAGTAAATTATATTCTAATAAAGCTGTTGTTTTCAATTGACCAGCATAGGAGTCACAGCAGGAAGTAATTAGCAACACACAGCATGAAGGGTGAATCCTCAGAACTACTAGTAAAGGTCTGTACTCCCAAAGGCTGTAGAAGGAGAAAGAGTTAAATTATTTTATTTGAATATTAGAGGAGAGATTAACCCAAAAGCCTGGAGAGCTTGAGGGTACTTGGTATATAGTACTTTATAATACTACAAACAATAATAATTAAATAAATATAATAAAGGGTCCTTTATAATAGTAATTCACCCCCTTCCTCTACTCTGCTTTTCATGGTACCTCAACTGCTGTCTCCATCCCTTAGTGCTCACAAACAGAACTATGCACACACACACACACACACACAGCTTGCTTCTGAGGACATAAAGTATTAGCCAGGATTGGCTCACTGATTTGCAGGATTAATAAATACTGGAAATGCCTACCTTTGCTCCCACAATCTCCAGCTTTATGATATCAGAGGAAAGGCATCTCATGAAAGGATAGTAGTAGAACAGAAGGGCACTGGGGCCAGACTATCTGTGTTAAATCGCACCCCAGATCTACAGGTTACCAGCTTCAAGACTCAGACAAGTTATTTAACCTCTTCGTATCTTGTTTTATCCTGTGTGTGATTGGGATAATATTAATACTAATCTATATGAATGCTTTGAAAATTAAATGAATTAGTTCATGTAAAACATAACTGCACCTTGCAATAGAAACACTCCTAATAGTAAACATCAGGTATTATTAGTTATAATAATATGAAATACAAAGCATTTCTCCCATTTCTAGTGAACTTGTGAAGCCTGAATGTGGGAATCAACTGATTTTTGAGCTGAAGAGAAAGGTGACAGGTAAAAACCATGGTTGTTTAGACCATAGGTGATACCTGCTGCATGGTAATTTGCTAGAGACCAGAAAGGCCTATCTAGCTGAAATACAAAAGGAAATCTTCAATCAGTCAAGCACTTATAAGTCTCACCCAGCTTTGTCCTCATGAAATAGTGCTATTTATTGCACAGACTATGTGCCCTTCTGACAATAAGTAACAACTTTTATAGGACAGTTTCATCTCTGCTTAGCAAGCCACAGTAACATGCCCACACCCTCTCACCTGCACAGCTCTGGACAATCATTTGCCCCAATGTTTCTGACTGGTCTATGCTCAATTAACAACAGAGGGCTAGGCGACATTTAGAGCTAGGACTGCAGCTGGGCCAGCACTGAGATCTATCTGACATCATGCTGTGCTGAAAGGTGAGAAAAGGCAGGTGAACACGAGGCAGGCCTTCATCTTGAAGAACTGATACAGGAACAGATTGTCAAGGCAGGAACCCAACACCTAGCTGGGTACAGAGTAGGAGTATAATCTCAGGTGTGTGGGAGAATCTGAGCTGTCAGCTTGACTGGCTGGTCAAGCAATAGTGGAGACTACCCTCCTGCAGTGATGTGGTAGAGACAGAAATTTCCATTCTGCTCAACTTAAGGTCTGGCTGAAGTCCAGAGGTCGGGGTGGTCCTGAGTCCATATCTGGGCTCAAGTTCTGCTGGCAATGGAAGGAGGTAGAAACCAGGCAAGGCTTGTGACCTGCTCATGCCTTCTCTGACTGATTCCTAGGCAATCACAGCCTGCCCTGCAGGTTTACTTTCTTGCCCCATGCAGAGACCCCCACATCTTGCTCAAATCAGTGGATGTGACAGAGCTTTCACTTTTGATCTTCCTGAGTTCTTCTCATTCTTTCATACTCATACTGTGCCTTCTTACCATAGGTTCCTGTGGTTACTTTTATGTGGCAACATGGCTAGACTGGGACGTCCAGTTGTCTGGTCAAATAGTAGTCTACATGTTGCTGTGAAGGTGATTTTAATGTGATTAATATTTACAAAGTAGACTATGAGTAAAAGGGATTGCTCTCTAGAATGATGGTAGGCCTTATCCAATCCATTGAAGGCCTAATGAAGAAAAGACTGAGTTTTGCAGACAAAAGAGGCAATTCTGCCTCACACTGAAAACATGAAAACTCTGCCTGAGTTCCCCACCTGCCAGTCTGCCCTACAGATATTAGATTTGTCAACTCCCATAATGGCCAATTTCTTAAAATCCCAATCTCTCTCTGAGATCCATATACATATATGCATACCTATATCTGATAGCTATCCCTTTCTATCTATAATCTATCATCTATTCATTCACATATATCTTGTTTCTCTAGAGAATTCCAAATCTCTACAGGAGCTAATTTTTGGCAGCAAATGCAAACACATTTTTAACCAAACAGGAATTTTTTCAGTGAAAAACATTCTATCCATTTATCTGACAGAGTTATTTAAAAATATATACTTTGTTCAACTTTGCTGCTTTTCATTAATTTGCAGCTTCACAGGTTTGCAACAGGGTCTTGCTTTCTGGTACGCTGACATTAAAATGAATGTTTACTTTTAAAGAAGTCATTACATCCCTAGCCAACCATTGCTAACTGCAGCCATTCCAGGTCTCCTACATCTTAAATGGCTCAAAGAGGTACCTATGGAAACAATCAATCGCCCATTAAAACCAGTCACCGGGACCTGTGCAAACCAGAATAATTGCACTTGTTCATCAGCTTGTGATGCCCAACTGAGGGAGCCGGAATTTCATTTTTACTTCTGCTTTTTCTTAGCTTTGGCTTTTGGAAAATACAGAAAAACATAGGATGCTACCATCAGCCTCAGGAACATGCTGCAAATCCTAGAGCATCTTCACTTTCAAAGAACCTCTCCCAGAGGGATTTGAAAGCCAGGCATCTCCTTTGTGTACCCTACTACACACCCCAAACTCCAGGCTAAGGGGTGGCAGCTGGGGGTGGTTTTCAGGCTAAAGCACAAGGCAGGGTTTTCCTTCCTTGGAAAATGAGAGTGTTTTGTTGTTTTAAACTTCACGTCCATGCTCACATAGGACACTTCCCTTGCCTGCCTCCCAGACAGTGGGCACATTGAAGGCAAACATAAACTGAACTTAAACGCCTATGAAACAAATTTCTAACGACCACCCTTTAGTAGATAGACTCATACTTTATTTTGACAAAATTAGGATAGAAAAATACCACAATGTGAATATAACCTTGGCTCTTTTTGTAACATGGGTTGTGATGTGCAGGGCGACATGGAACAGATTGTTTCTGTCTGGGCTTCAGTTCACACTGAAGTAGAGCTCAGTCACTGCGTTTGCTTGAGCGACTATTGGACACAGCAAAACTGGTTTTAGACAGGGCTGTGGCATTCAATAATATATATGACAAACCAGTGAACCCAAAAAACTTTTTAAATAGCTTTATAATGACTAAAAGTCAACTCCTTTATTAAAGCTACTTAGATTTTCAAAATAGCTTTAACACACTAATAAATATGTAAGAATAATAGAGCACATATTGAAAAACAAGTGAAAATTATAGTAAACATGATATATCAATGTCTATAAACAGTAAACATTGATTCAGTGTGTAGATAGATGTCATTTCAAGAATCTACTCTTTACCCAGCTGGCCATAAAAACTGCAGTTCTAACTATCATCAAAATGCACCCTGTATGTAACCTCTGAGCTTATTTCAAGCTGTCATTTCTATACTCCATCTTTGGAAAGAGGGGCGCTTAGTACATGCAGATATTTGATTATGGTTATACGGACAAAATAAAATGTGCCAGGAGTCTGCAGCTCAAACTGCTGCCTTACATTGTGAAGCACCTGCACATTCTTTTGTCTCCGATGCTTCAGGTAAACTCATGCTAAATAATTCATGTCAGTGCTAATTTTGTTGCTGTAGTCCCTTTGAGCTTCTATCTTTGCTTCCTTTCCCCACTCCTCAAAGAATAAAATCGGATGGCTCCTCATTAAAATACGTCATCTGTAACATATAAAATAAGTGTATGTACATATATACATTATATGCATTTCCTTTTCAAGGACTGGGTAACTCCTCATTTTCTATCAAATATTCCTTCTTCATATACTTGGTTCCCCTAACTAACCTCCACACTTCGAGGTAGGCGTCCTTCAAGGACTTCTTGCTCATTTCTTCTGAGGTCTGAGAGCTCCTAACCGCCAGCGGGACTCCTCTGGGGCTGCCCCCTGCCTCTCCCCTGCCCTGCTGAGAGGAGCCACCTGCTGCCTTCCCACCTTCTGACCCACCATTTCCACCCTCTGCTGGCAGCTCCTCCATGACAAACGGCAGCTGGTCTCCACTTGGCTGAGCCTCCTCTCCCGTGGGCTGCGTCTCCAAGTCCTCGTACTTGCTTTGCTTTCTGGTCTCCAAGAACTTGGCCACACAGTAAATGATGGAGCCCAGGGTGTTCACCACGACGCCGGCAATGAAGAGAGAGGTGGGCTCCACGTCGCTGAAGGCCACCATGCCCACGGTGATGGTGGCGATGCTCTTCACCACGCCCACGAAGCTGGTGGTCACGGCGGAGTTGATGTAGGTGCAGTGCAAGGTGGTGAAATTCATGGCGCAGCCGATCAGGATGCAGGCCAAGAAGATGCAGACCATGGCCGGGTCCTTCCAGCCCGGGAAGGTCCAGGCGTGGATAGAGTCGGTGCTAGCGAAGGAAAAGACTATCAGCAGCGGGGTGGCAGAGACCGCGATGACATACTGCGCGGTGAGCGGCCCGTGCTCGGTGTCGGCGCTCGCCTTCTGGATGAGCACCAGGTAGGCGGCGTGCACCAGCACCGCCAGCACGCCCGTCACATACCCGATGGGGTCGCCGGTCAGGTCGCCAGCTCCTGGAGCGCGCAGGAAGACGAACACCCAGGCAGGGAGGAGAAAGAGAAGACAGCGAGTTGAGGGGTGGGGGTATCTACTGCGGGCAAGTCATAGGCTTGGAGAGTGGCCCTGGTTCGCGCCCCTGTTCTGCCCACTAGTCAAAATCGGGAATGCAAGCCCAGTCAATGCCCAGCGCAAGGCAGGAGAAGAGGCGCCTTCTTTGCCCTGTCCTCGGGGCACCCTGCCTAGCTCTGGCCGCAACAAGGCCCCCCCCCCGCCCCCCGAGAGAGCAAATGCCCTCGGGGCAGGTGCGTGGCTTCTCGGGGCTGGCACAAAGGTCCATGAAGGGCCCGTGGGACCCCGATACCCCCTTCCCGTCGGGGGACGCCGGAAGGAAGAGGGAGCCCCAGCTAGTGGCTTCTAAGCGCGCAGGGCTGACCAAGGTTGAACAAGCCCCCCTTCACCCCGCCTCGGAAAGGTTCCCCACCCGCGGGCTTCCATCTCCCTCAGTTTCGCCCAACCCCGAGCGCAGGTGGGTCTCAGTTCGCCCCCTTCTGCCTCGCGCCGCCACCCGCACCCCCGCGCGGGACGAGAGACCCCAAACTAGCTCGGGCGGCCCAAGCCGTGTTCCCATCGTTCCCTCCCCCCAACTCACACCAGCCCCGCGTGACCCCAGGAAGTTCGCGGCCCCCCTCCTTCCGGCTCGGGCTAGGTTCGAGCCGGGAGGACTCCGGCCCGGGCTCGGGCGCGCTCGCCACCTCTCTCCGAGGAGGACGGAGTGTCGGGGGGTGCGGGAGTAGAGCGGGACGGGGAAGGGGTCCGCGGTGCGGCTGGGGTGCGGGTGGAAGCCTGGCCCCGGGTCGGGGTGAGGCCAGAGTGCCGGGAAGGCTCGACTGGGTCCCACACGTGCCGTTGGCGAGCCGCGCGTTCAAAGCTCTCCGCCTCTGCGCCTCCGTCTCCCCTTCTGGAAGTGAGGGCGTTGTCCTAAGTGCCCCCCGCGGTCTCTGCCCGGTGGGGAGGGGTGGGCCGGGGGTCGGCGCGGGTTCCGCTCACCTGCCAGCGCCGCGCCGCAGGTGGTGATGAGCACGGCGGCGAGCACCCCCGGCGAGGGCGCGCCGTTCTTGAGCACCAGGACGCCGATGAGCATGGTGACCAGGGGCAGGCAGCGCTTGAAGACCACGTACATGGGCAGGCTGAGGCCGCGCAGGGACCAGAGCGTGAGGCTGGACTGCAGCGTGGAGAGCACCGCCACCCCGGCGAAAGAGCGCGCCAGCCTCAGGCCGAAGGGGGGCACGGCGATGAAGCCCAGGCGCCGCAGCAGCTCCAGGCTCAGCGCCGCGGTGGAGCTGGTCAGGCACTGCACCAGGGTCAGGAAGGTGAACTGGTAGCGGCTGATGAGGAACTTGAGCAGGATGTTCAGGGAGCCCGAGAAAACCCCGTGCGCGATGGCCACCGAGATACCCAGCACGCGCCCCCGGCACAGCCGCCGCATCGCGCCGGCCCCGCGGCCCCCGGCGGTGGCGAAGCTCGGGGATCTGCGGGCGGGAGCGCAGAGGGGAGCCGGGAGACGCCGAGCGAGGGCGGCGGGGGTGCCCGCCCCACGCCGCGGCGAAGGGCAGGGGGCGCCGGCTCGGCCGCGGAGGGCAGCTCCAGCCGGGCGTCCTCGCTGCCAGGCGGCTCCGCGTCCGACTACCCCGCGGCGCGCGGGAGGCAGTGACGGGGGCGGGGGACTCCGAAAAGTGGCAGGGGTGGGGGGGCTGGTCTGAGAGGAGTGGCGGGAATCCTAGCGACAGCGATTTGTAAGTAGGTGACGAGCCACGATGGGTTGTGTCCCGCGCGGCTGCACCGTCAGGGAGGCGCCCTGCGCAGGGAAGCTCCGACGACCGCTGCGCGCGGGCCGGACCCCGCTCCCGCCACGCCAAGCGCGCTCCTTGGCCGGCTCTCGGGGCAGGGCCCGGTGCTCCAACAGCGCCGGCAACCCTTGCTTGCTCCCCTTCCTTCTGTTTCTGAGTCGAGGGGCGCGTTGGTTGGCGGGGTGGAGAGAATCCCCGCCATAGCTAAAGATTTTAGAAACCAAAGCGCTCCTGGGACAAGCACATGTATTAGCCGCAACCAGGCAGTGCCCCCAGCCTCCCTCCTCCGAGTTGGTCTTGCAACCCACGGTTCCTCCCGCCACCCCTAGTCCAGCTGCCAGGGGAGGGAAAACGCTGGTGCCGGGAGAGCTGAGCTGCCGGGCGTGTTCCTGATTCCGGCGCCAGCGCCGGGACGTTGAAGGAGCCCACGGTCCCGGGCGTGCACGGGCGCAAAGACCAGCCCCATAGTGTCACCAGCACAGGGCGCCCCTGTCCTAGAGCCTTCTAGGAAGGAGCCTGGGATTACGCCCCGCCGCTCCGGGGGAGCCCCCCGGGACGCCAAGGGCTGGTGGGGTTGCGGAACCTGGGGGTGGCTGCAGACGCAGACGCTTGAAGTGCGGCAAGGATGGGAAATAAGCAAAAGGGCAGAGACCACGGTCTGGACTGAGAAGCCTCCACGGTCCCGGAGTTCCAGAGCAGCGCTGCCGGCCGGGGAGTGAGCCCGGAGGAACTGGCGGCGTCGCGGGGCGGGGGGAAGCAGGAGAGGCGGGTGTGGCCGGGGTAGGAACTCCCGGCCTAGACGGTGTAGACTCGGGGCAGCGGTCTCCACATCCTCGGAAACCTAACGCAGGCTCCAGGGCCGTCGTGGGTCGACTTGGGGGGCAGGACAACCCCTGCTGGGAAGGGGTTGACAACCTTCCTCTGGCCAGGGCACGTCTGCGCCCCACTTTACTTCCCATTTAGCTAAGAGAGCAGCTCCAGCCAGGCGGAGCTCAAGACTTCGGTGACCCTTTCTTTGATCTGAATATCGTTCCCTAGAACGCAACGCCCGGATCCGTAAATTCAGCATCAGCAAAGGGGTTCCATCAGCCGAGGTCACCGCCAGAGCTACAGTTTTGTGCTACCTAAAATTTTGGGGGAGAGACATGAGAGGGAGAGATATGAGGGAGAGAGTTGGAGAGTTGGAAATAACAATTTCCAACAGGGATGGCAGCATAACTGTTGCCTTTCTTCCCGGCCAGCTTGGTACCTGCTGGTTGCACTCTTTAGCGACCAACCCGCCAGCTCGTGTGCAGAGCGCCAGGCGGGTCCACTTCCCTGTCCCTGACTGGTGGGCACTAAAGAAAATGCTTTGGAATTGGCCCACAGTGCCAGCTTTCCAGGAATGACACGGAAAGCATCCTGAAAACCCATGCTTCCCTTTCCACAGGGAATCATGGTTTTTGTTGCTAAAAGCTGTAATTGCACGCTATTGACTATTCCGGGGACTCTTTTTTCAATTGTTGATGTTCTTCCTTTAGGAGATAATGAAATCTGAAGAAACAATTGTAATTATGTGTATGTAAGTGTGGTGTGAACATACATTTAAAATATACTCACAAAAACCTTGAAAATGAACTTTTTAAAGACATCAGCAAATAACGTATCTGCTTCTGGGGATCATTCCAATTAGAGCCATCCTAAGTGACTATTATAAAGAACTGTCTGCACAGACCTAGTTTTGGAGTGATTCATTTCTACCAGTAATTATAATTGCTTCCATTTGTGATACTAACATTAAGTAAAAGATTTGGGGCTGATTCAGCTCTCTTACCCTTCTCATTTAGGCAAGAAATTTAGCTTAATATTTGAAACCTACACTGGCATAAAAGAGTACATTTTCTATATTTTATTGCATATAATTTTTTCCCATTAGGGCTTTATTTAAAAAAAAGTTAATACTTTCTCCCACACCAGTTACTAGATAAGTTCCTAGGGAAAAATCAGAAAAATAAAGATACTATGTTTAGCAAGATTAATGGAACAAGAAGATAGACATGACGGTTAAAAAGCTATTTGATCTACAGGCAACAAGATACTAAGGTCTACACTCAAGCTCCATTATCTTTGGAGCTACTCAGTAAATCTGGATGGTATTCAATAAATCATTTGGTTCATTCATCCAGCAGAGCAAGTACTTTGTGCCAGGCAGTGTGTTGGCCACAGAGGACTCCAAGATAAGCACACATCTTAATTGTTAAAGGTTCACAGTGGAGGTGAGATGACTTGATGAGCTCACTGGGGTCTTCTTGTAGCAGAAAAGGGAACAGCAAGGATAGCAATAAAACCATCTTGAGGGGAGGAGGTTTCCTGGACAAGCACATGCATTGCAGCTAGGTTATCTCTTTCAAATAAAGGCCTATTAAATAAGAAATTATTGAGTTCATTTTTGAATGAGCCAAATTATAGTCAAGACTTACAGTTGAAAAGGTGCCAAAGCCAGAAGGGACTGCTGGCTCTCAGTCTGGATCTTCTGGGACCTGTGGTAAGGTCACTTACTTTTTAGCTCTGTAGACTTGGAAACTCAATTTTATTAATACTCTTAGGAATGATCAGGATCTAGTCACCAGAGTTCCACATCTTTACTAGCCCTCAGTGGATCAACTTTTATTGTTTCTAAGAAAAGGAGGCCTTGTGGCATGGCATAGGTTTACGCACTCACACAGATTTCAAATGCCAGCTCCATTACTTCCCAGATATTGTAACTCCTTAGAGGCTGTTTCCTTGTCTGGAAAAGTGGGTAGGCTTCCTTGCAAGCATATTATAAAGATGAAAAGGGGTATCATGGGCCTCTCTGGTGGCGCAGGGGCTAGAGACAGAGCTGTGAAGCTCTCACCAGCCAGTGCAACATGAGTTCGATCCCTGGTCAGCCAGCCAGGGAGCAACCCTCATGGTGCAGCAGACCTCTCCTGTCTCCCCACTGAGCCCCTCATCTGTGTATTTCAGGCAATCAGCCTGTTCTGCTCCCCATTCTGTCTCTGGTGAATCCTCTCACTCCCCGCATCTATGGTCTATACCCCAGTTCTTGTATGCACAAATAAATAAATCTTAAAAAAAATAAAAAGGGATAACATGCAAAAAGCATCTTACAGGGAGTCCAGACCCCAGAAGATGCTCAGGGCTGTAAGACCCCTGCAGATGGGGGAAGAGCTGGGAAGATGACAGGAGAGAGCTCAGAGCTCAGCAGCCTGGAGATTAAGGCTGGTTTTCCAATCTGGAGGGAATGACTGGTTGTCCTCTTAAAAGTCCAGAGGCTGTTTATGAACTACCAATATTAAAAACCTTGATCATTCTCTTTCAGGATCATATCCATTTCCCTTTTTTCTAGTTTCTCAACCTTAGCTCCAGGGAACCCAGTGAGTAAGTGTTCACCCACACTCTTTCACATTGATAGACTTTAAGAACTTGAATTAAGTATTATGAAGTTAATATCTCCAAACATCTCTGTCTGAAAAAGAGGGAAAAATAAATCAAGGAGATACTAGTTTTTAAATCACAAGTATTTGTTTCAAAGCATGTATGATAGGTTATTTTGTTAATAAAATCTCTTGCATTCTAAAAAGAAAATGTTATTTTGTTTCATTGTAAATAAGATCTGGGTTAAGTATTTTAAAAGATCTATTAGAAATCCCATGATACAGAGAACACCCACTGTGAACCTGCTTTTACTGAACTGCACTGGGGATGATGCCACCAGTTCACATGGAGGGAAACAACAGAAACAGCTCTAGGAACCCATCATTGTGACAGCTCTAAGGATATGGTGAGATCCTTGTTCCTTACAATATACTATTGTTAAGAAGTGTTTTATTTTGGAGGGTTTCTAAATAACAATTAAAATTGATGACCTCAGAACTAAAAAGAATTGCATTTTCCCTAAGATTATTCATTTATTCATTCAAAAATATTTATTGAGCACCAATATGTGCTCATGTGCTCCAAAGGTGCTAGGGCCATGCCTATTTGGCTCTAGGACAAAGTCCTCAACTTCAGGTCTGGGTATGAATTCTGTGCCTCACCAAGCATCCCAATTAACCTGCCAGTAGCCACTTTCTAGGACTCTGAGGCCTATATTTTCAAACCTCACTCCCAGCTCTACTTCATGTCTCCTGTTCTATTTTTTATAATGATTATTTTTGTACTTTCTCTTAATTGTTTCTAGAACAAATAAAGAGGTATATAATATGCAATTTCCTTCATTCTGATTAAAATTCTCAAAAACTTGTTAAAAATTTAATAATTTATGTTATTTTTCACAGTGACTAGTCTTTAAAAAGTATGATAGAAAGGTGAGAAAAAATAGAAATATAGGGTTCTGGGTAGAATATCTAAAAAGCTTTGAATAACTACGTATGCTCTTAACTTATCTTAAAGAATGGCACCACGTTCTTGAATCATCAGTTTTTCTGTCAAGCATATAGTAGATGCTCAGTGAATAACTGCTAAGTAAAGTAAATTTATACTAGAGTCTTGTGTTCATACCTATACTATATTTTAAAAGTAATCTTGTTGGGGATGCCACAAAATGATAAATGATTAAGAGATGTAGTTTATTTTTCTCAATAGCAGTTATTATGATTTACATAAAAATGACAAATTAAAAATGAAATATTTCACTATCAATATAATCTGTGGGTCTTCCATAATTTAATCCATTTTACAATACAGAGATTAACAGACACTACAAGATAAACCATAACATTAATTATTTCTTAGGATTTTAAGACGTATGGCTTAAGTATCAGGCTTAAATAGTGAAGAAAGTCTTTATCAGCTGCCTCAAAATGGATTGCAGAACAAGTTTTTAAAATTTTAAATCTGAATAGCACATAAAAGCATTATGTCTCTATTATCAATAGTTAATTTATTTCCTGTAAAGTAGTTTCTTCAGTCAATAAGCCTCGTTTCTTTGTTTCTTATAATGTATCTCAGACAGGCATACTGAGACAAACAGGGTCATATATCTTTATCGTTTCATCCCAAGCACAGTCAGCCACCTAGAAAACAAACAGAAGAAAGAAACATAACCGACAGCCACTCACTACAAGAATTATTCAATGCCAAAGGGATAACTTTATACAAAATAGATAGTCATTCTTCATATAAATTTTTTTTTAAAAAAAATACCGACCTTCAAATAAACCAAAACATAAGATTTAATCTATAGTTTTCTGCAGGCTTTCTGCAGCTGGTTCCCAAGCTTTAGCGGGCATTAGAATCACCTGGCGGGCAGAAGGCGGTCCCAGTCTTCACAGTATCAGCGTGACTGGTATCACCTAAGGCTGATCTACAACCTGGGCTCTTTAAACCATCGCACACAGACAGGAGTCAGAAAATCCATTAATGAAACATTTTGTACACATATTCATTTTGGGAAGAGTCAAGAAAGAATAATATCCTTCAGATTTATCAATTCCCAAACTCCCCCAAAGTTAACCTAGAGCATTTATGAACTGTGAAATATAATCACCCAGGGAACTTTCTAATACGCAGCCAGAATCGAAAGAGAACCTTTTATAAAAAATTTTTTGATGTATTTCAATGTTCTCAACTGGACTTTTGTTACATGCACTACGCTGGAGAATTTTTGAAGTATTTTAGGTGCAGCAATATTTTTGCTGTTGACTAGTAAGAAATTTAAAATTTAGCAGGATCCAAGTATTCTCTTTAAAGAATGAGGGGAAGGAGAGACTAACTTGCCATCAATATAATGAAAAATACGTTGTGCCATATTTTCACATTTTTATTTAAAACCTAAGTTTCAAACCTGGTAGACTGCTATGTGGTAGGAAAAGAGCATGAGAAAAGGACTAAAAGAGATGAAATATAACAGAGCCATCCTTTAAGAAAACTACTACCCCTGGGCCTCCCCCGTGGCACAGCGGTTGAGCGCTGGGTTGCGAGGCTACCCGCGGCCTCTGCGGCGCCGGTTCGATCCCCGGCTGCTCCCCGGCCACCAGAGGAGGGTCCCACATGGCGCGCAGACCTCTCCTGCCGCCCGCTGCTCCCCTCAGCAGTGTACTTCGGTCCTCCTGCCTGCGCTGCTCCCCGCTCTGGCTCTGGTGAATTCTCTCACCCTCCCGCGCTTCTGACTGTACCCAGTGCATGTATAAACAAACAAACAAACAAATAAATAAATAAACATGCCTCTATAAAAAAAAAAAGAAAACTACTACCCCTACCTGAAGTATTACAAAACCAAAAGTTTAGTTTCTTGATTCTATTCTACTAAGTCATGTATCCAAAATTTCTACCTAGAATACATGAAAAGAATTTATTAAGCTGTTTATTAATTTATTAATCATTTAAGCTGTATTTAGTAACTATTTTATTTGAGATTTGCATACTGCTGAGTTCCAAATAGCCTGAAGTGGTTTGTAGGTTAACCCACAGGATCAAATAAAGCAAGTTACAGATTTAAAAAAAAAATCTCTTCTAAAAGGAACAAATGAAACTAAAGCTTCTGATGCTCAGCATCAGAACTGAGCATATTATCATACTCAAATAGTAACTGGGCCCTACACTGTATGATAACTAAAGAGAGGACAAAAGCAAGCTGGGTTCTATAGCTGTTTTCTAACAACAGACACATATGGATGTAACCACTTTCGTATACCTAAATCTGGACAGGATCTTCTCTTTTAGAGTCAGGGATTATATCTTGATCAAATCTATACTGTTTTATAAACAGAAAACCTTTAATAAATGCTTGCTGAATGAGATAATCCATGTATGAACAGTTTTTTTTCCTTCCTTACTAGGGCTAGTTGAATAGAGCCTTGTTGATAAACAGCACCTAAATGGGTATGTGGTCAGAAATCTGGGTCAAGGCAACAGGTTTTACAGGACTTTCGCATGTCATGAACATTAGAGAGGCTTCAGAGAGCTTTATTCTATATCAAATATTCCTCTATACTAAAAGCTAGTTTAAATGTAATTTAAAACAAAATTCGTAGATAGATACATCTTTATATTCAGTCACTTATTCAACAAATATTAACTGAGCGCCTCCTTGTAGCATAAGGTAAAAGTATCAGGCTTTTCTGCCCTCCCGCCATTAGGATAGATGAGGGAACCCTGTGGTCCTAAACACATGCCTGATGGCGGGCACCTGAAGTGGGTACACCTGGGCTAAGAGACTGAGTTTATAAGGGCGGCATCACAGGACCTCCAGCAGAAGCCAAGAATGAACGGAAGCAGGAGAGCAGAGAAGCAGAGAGAACACGAGAGAAGGCCAGAGAGCCCAGATAGAGTGAAGACTTGCTGGGGGCTGGGAGGCCTGCCAGCCTCCCGGCCCCCCAGCACCCCTGCCTGCCATATGCCTGGTAAATCTAAATAAAAAACCTGCAAAAGCCACTGAGGGCTCCAGGACTCCTCCTTTACCCGGTCTGCATGGGATCCTGGAAAACCTGCCCTGTGTCATTCCTGCCTCTACACTCCTTTATGTCAGATGTATGCTGAGGATTGTCCTCAATCCTGTATGCTGGTCTCTGTCCCGACAGATCTTGGCTCTAGGGGAGAGACGGATACAGTGCAAAGTGATGAATATGATCACAGGGGTATTATGGTATGGGGTCCGGCAAAAGCATGTAAGTGGTCATTATAGCCAAATGGGAGTAAAATGCATGCTTTCAGAAGGAATTATTATCCAAACTGTACCTTAAATAAGGAGTGTGCCTTTGACAGCAAACATTTGTTGTTACTATTTGTGGGGTGGGGACATGATAAGGAGAAGGAAAGTCTTCTAGCCAGTGGAATAAAGGTAAATGAAGAACTAATAAGTTCTAGCTGTAGGACAACTAAACTGCATTGTAACTCCTCTGATGAAACAATCTTTCGAGAGAAGGCTTTTTTTCTAACTTCTGTCTAGGGTTTCTTGAAGACTGGTGGCCAAGGAATATCTTGTTTGAAGCTCTTCCCTTACAGTAAGTGTGCAAGTGGCTCTACCTCATTCCAGATTCTACCTCTTTGGCCTAAGGATATTCAGGTAGAAAATTTCTTAACCTTCAAGCCCCATTTGTAGTACACTTCATCCCTGTGCCTATTTGGCTTCCTTTAATCTAAAATTAAAATGCAAATCTTTTCATTAAAACTCAAAAGTAAAAAAATCAACATTAGAAGAAAAAAATAGTTTGTGAAAATGTTATATTTCTTTACTTAATGTAAAACTCAGGGAATCAATCTTCTTCATTATTATTTTTAAAACTGTCATCTTCTAGAGTAGTGAAAAATAACAGGTTAAGATTCCATAGATGTTTTAGTTATTTCATTTTGATTTTTTAATAGCAAAATAGATCTAAGTTTTAAGAATCAGTGCACTAATTAGAAGTAGACTTTTTTTCTATCGTATTAATGTGTCAATTTCTTTAAAACATAATGAAGCATTCTTGAAAAACTGAGTAGAAATTGATTATCTACCAATATATGGCCTATTAATGTCTAAATACGGCTATGGCATATACACCATTACAACATCCTACATGGAATGCTTAAGAGTGACTGTATTGACACAACAGACTAACACCCAGTGATCAAAAAAGATAAACTCATGCCATTTGTGGCAACATGGATGGAGCTGGAAGGGATTATGCTAAGTGAAATAAGTCAAAAGGAGAAAGATAAATATCGAATGGTTTCACTTACCTGTGGATTATAGAGAAACAAACAAAACTTGTAAGCAAACCATAGATCTGAGGTATACAGCAAGGGAAGGGGAGAAAGAGGGATCAAAACAGGACAGGGAAGAGCACAAGGCACTATGGTGATGGGAGAACTATGGGGACTACACTTGAGGGCAGAAATCAAATACTGTACAAGAATGAACAACATGGGCCTCCCCGGTGGTGCAGCGGGTTGAGCGCAGTGCTGTGACACTGTCCGCAGCCTCTGCAGCAGGGGTTCATTCCCAGCCGGCCAGGGAGATTCCCACATGGCACAGCAGACCTCTCCTGTCGCACCTGCTGCTCCCCTCAGCAGTGTATTTCGGTCATCTGCCTGTTCTGTTCCCCACTCTGGTGGATCCTCTCACCCCCCACATCTCTGGCCTGTACCCCAGCTCTTGTATAAAAATAAATAAATCTTTAAAAAAAAAAAAAGAACAACAATGTAATAAAAACATTTAAAAACAACAACAAAAAGAGCAACTGTATTAAATAAATATTTCAGCATTTGCTATGTGCAAGGTACTGAGCTAGATCCCATCACAGACCCAAGGTTACTAAAGAAACAAATCCAGTCAATAAGTAGTTTATTATAAGAATTTATCATTAGTGGAGCCAAAAAACTTGTTTATAAAACATCATCAATGATAAAGGTCTTAATAAATGCAAATTTTGGAAAAGGAAGCACTTCATAATGAAATACTAAATGTTAATACATCTACAATTTATAAAATCATATTCCTTAATCTTATCAATTCTCTTCATTTTATTAAAATGTATACACATGCCACGAATAAGGTTAATTATCACGATTGATTTACTGTGGCTGTTAATATAACAAAGAATTCCTACTGACTCATTAAGAGATTTATTTTTTTTAATATTTTATTTTATATAATTCTTGTATCATTTTTCATTTTTGCACAATGTATGCATTTTCATTTTGGTTATATTCCCCGTACAATTCCCACCCCCCTTATTTTGGCCCTGATCCCTCCTCTTCTCCCGGCTCCCCACCCCCATTAGTCTGTCTCTGGTTTATAGTTGCTTGTTGATTTTGATTTTTTCTTTATTATAATTAGTCTTTTTCCTGGTCCCTTATTTAGGTTTTCTAAATTCCTGCTATGAGTGAGATCATCCGATAGTTTTCTTTTTCTTTCTGGCTTATTTTGCTGAGCATGATCCCTTCCAGCTCCATCCATGTTGCTGCAAATTGCATGAGTTTATCTTTTTTGATTGCTGAGTAATATTCCATTGTGTATATGTACCACATCTTCTTGATCCAGTCATCTATTTTTGGGCATTTGGATTGTTTCCATAGCTTAGCTATTGTAAATAGTGCTGCTATAAACACAGGGGTGCAGGTGCCCTTTGGAATTAATGTTTCTGTGTCCTTTGGGTAAATACCTAGGAGTGGAATTGCTGGATCATATGGAAGCTCTATCTTTGGTAAGTTGAGGAACCTCCAGACAGCTTTCCATAGTGGTTGGACCAGTTTGCACTCCCACCAGCAGTGCAGGAGAGTTCCTTTTTCTCCACATCTTCGCCAACATTTGTTGTTGCTAGTTTTTTTAATATGTGCCATTCTCACTGGTGTAAGATGGTATCTCATTGTAGTTTTGATGTGCATTTCCCTGATTACAAGTGATATTGAACATTTTTTTCATATGCCTGTTGGCCATTTGCATTTCCTCTTCAGAGAAGTTTCTTTTTAGCTCTTCTGCCCATTTTCTGACTGGATTATTTACTTTGTTTTTGTTGAATCTCATCAGCTCTTTGTAGATTTTTGTGATCAGTCCTTTATCATTAGTGTTGTGTGCAAAAATTTTCTCCCAGTCATTGCGGTTTCTCTTTGTTTTGGTTATTGTCTCTTTTGCTGTACAGAAGCTCTTTAATTTGATGTATTCCCAGCTGTTTATCTTTGCCTTCACTATCACTGCTTTGGGTGATGCATCTGTAAAGATGTCTTTGAGGTGCATGTCATGTAGTGTTTCACCTATATTTCCTTCCATATATTTTATAGTTTCAGGTCTTATGGCTAGTTCTTTAATCCATTTTGAGTTGGATTTTGTGCATGGTATGTTAAGAGATTTACTTTACTGACAAGTTTTCTAATTCCTATTTATCATTATATGCTTTTCTCTTCTTGGACAACTGCTTTTGTTCTTGGGAAACAATCTGTTGTAATAATCTGTATGACATTTGGCCACTGTAACTAGAAAAATAGGCAGAAAGATGTAGAAAGAATGAAAGAAATCACTAGTAGTTAATTTCTAAATTTCTAATTCTGAAAAAGCAACCCAGTAATTATGTTACAGTTGCGGTATAGATTAAAGAAAAGACATGTTTTACTGATTCAACCAGCTTACAATAGAAAGTGAATATAGAGGAGGACATGGTTTATTATGTTAATCAATGAAGCTTATGTAAAGATACAAGTTGATCAGTATACTAAAAAGTCCTTTACATTCATTCACTCAATATTTATTTAATTGATATATATCAGGTAGTTTGTATTAATCCACTATGTATGCAGCTCCTGCTACATAGTTGGCACTCAAATATTTACTGAATAAAAAAACAGGAGGGAAAAATTTGTCCTGAACTTTGAAAATCTAGGACTTTGTACAGGCAGAGGTGAAGGACAGTAAGAGAAACAGCCAAAAAATCAAAAAGACTTCAAAGCAAAGTCGAGTAGGAACCAAGAGCCCAAATTAGGTTTTTTTAAAAAGTAGTTTATGGTATGTAAATCAGCTTTTTAAATTGATTTGCAGAAGCAAATATATTTTCTCTATATTCTTGCTATATTCAAATCCATATACTCTATATTCTAAAGCAAGGAACATGAATGAGAAAATAAGATTACTCAGTAATGGAAGCCCAGAGACAAAGGCTTAGTTGCATAAATCTGGAAGCTCTCAATGCAAGAGTGTTCCACAGAGTACAGAGGTAAAAATTACACAATTATGAAAGCATCAAGAAGGAAACAGCAGAGACTAATGCCTGAGGACATTGGATGCTTCTGGCACATGTTCTTTCAACACTAGGCTGTGACAGATGCAGAAGGTATCACCTCAGATAAAAGGTGAACAGGATACAGTTATCCTAACTACCAATAATGCTAGTCCTCTTCTAAAATCTAATCTTCCAACCTCATACTAAGAATTTTTAAATACTTTTATTAACTATAATTGTATAATTTTTACCTTAAAATTATATAAGTACTTGTTTTCTCCTAGCCATAACATTCCCCAGACACAGCTCTGAAGGGTCGGAGTGTGCTCCTAAGATGGGTGTGTTAGCCTGCGTCTACTTCCCTCTGTACTCTGGACAACCCTTTCTAAAATAGTGGTATAGGTAAATCTTTGCTCTTTCTTCTAATTTCCCAATTTAATCATGGGAAAACAATAAACTTTATTAAATATATAAAGGTTATATAATGGGATAAACTAATAATATCTATTTTGAAACTAATAATATCTATTTTGAAATAACAATCTCCCAGGGCCTCCCCGGTGACACAGCGGTTGAGCGCTGGGCTGCAAAGCTGCCTGCTGCCTCTGCAGCGCAGGTTCGATCCCCGGCCACCGGCAAGGGACCCACATGGTGTGACAGACCTCTCCTGTCGCGCCCACTGCACCCCTCAGCAGTGTATTTCAGTCAGTGTGCCTGTTCTGTTCCCCACTCTGGCTCTGGTGAATTCTCTCACCCTCCGGCACTTCTGACTGTACCCAGTGCTTATATAAATAAATAAATAAATCTTAAAAAAAAAAATAAAAAAATAACAATCTCCCAGAAGGAATATATAAAGATATGTAAGCCAATACCCAATTTATAAATGCTTAACTAAACATCAATGAGCATTTGAAAAAGTAGAGTTGATACTGCAGAGCACAAAGTCAGGAATTCTAAAAATACAATAATATGGAAAATCCCATTATATAAATGGGTATATCTCAGGTCCCGATGCATAAAACTAAAAACAGAATAAAAGGTATCCAATTTAGAAATAGCAAGGATAAGAGGAAATGCCATGACTATACAAATCATGATCAGAGGGGCAAAAAAATCAAAGAAAAAAATTTTTCTAAAGTGAAAGATAAGGTTGGTCTGGTTAACAAAAGCGGGCACGGAGTATTTCTCAGCAATTACCCTTAAAGAATGACCCCAGACACTTATTTGTCAAGTTTTAAACCTTTAAAGATAAGATCTTACATTTTGTCAAGAAGAAAGGAGGTATAATAAGAATGCTTTTGGATCTCATTTTTCAGATCTTTAAGAAGGAGAAAGTTAAAAAGAAAAAGAATTATAAATATAAGAACTCAGATAAATCTCTTTTAAGGCAGAGAATATATTAAGATACAGAAGCCCTAAAATAACGTCAGCAAAGACCTGCAGCTATTAACATCACCACAAAATCAACAGGTTTTGAAAGCTGATGAAAAGGCACTTTCCAAGAGATGAGAGAAAGAAACATTCTAAGAGAAAAAAACTATGAACGAGGGTGAAATTAAATTAATATGCAACCAGTAACTTGACTACATAACATGTGAATGAAGGATAAATATGTTAAAAATAACTTAAAATTACCAGCTCTCCAACAAAAGATTAGTATGGTAGATTTCTAATGATCACAAATTCTTTGCAGCTACTCCCATCAAGAGGTATCCATCTTTCTCACTCTTAGAATCTGGGCAGGCCTCATGACTTACTTTGCAACAGAAAAGATGCCATGTGATGGCCAGCTCTAGTCCTGAAGACAACTTGCAGCGTTTGTCCCTACCCTCTTGGAAACCTACAGCCACTAAGTGCAAATCCTGGGCTCATGAAGTCAAAGAGCACCTTACCTTAGACATGAGAGGCCATCTTGGATTACCCAGCTCCAGTGAAGCTACCAGATAAGTGAGCCAGAGGCACATTGAGTGACCCCAAGCAAGACCGACAGAAAAACTGCTCAGCTGAGTCCAGTGCAAATGGCTGACTCACAGAACCGTGAACAAGTAAAATTGCTTAGGCTGTTATGTTGTAGGGTAGTTAGTTATATAGCAGTCGATAACTAGAGAAAAATAAATGAGAGAAAAGTAGGGAGATACCCCAAGAACTTCATTCTTATCTCCTTCAAAAGGAGCTTAATGTTACTTGATATAAACATGTTAATACAAAGTTTGTATTAAAATGTGTTGAGGATATGTAAAAAATAACCAAAATTTTTGTTTTGAGATTATCATCTTAGTTTAAAAGGTAAGAAGAAAGTTTAAAGTTCAAACCAGAGGGGCCTCCCTGGTGACGCAAGGGGTTAAGTCTCAGCACTATGAAGCTATCCGCAGCCACTGCAACATGAGTTTGATCCCCTGACCTCTACTGTCTTGCCTACTGCTCCCCGCAGCAGTGTATTTCAGTAAATCCGCCTGTTCTGCTCTCCACTCTGTCTCTGGTGAATCCTTCTTTTTAGAATTCCTAACTTTGTGCTCTGCAGTATCAACTCTACCTTTTCAAATGCCCCCATCTCTGGTCTGCACTCCAGCTCTTGTATGCATAAATAAATCTTTGAAAAAAAAAAGTTCAAACAAGAATATAAATAAAATGGAGAAAAAAAAGATAAACTTTTAGAAAAAAAATCTATGGGGAGAATAGTAAAAACTCATCATTGAAAACAAAAAGTAGATCCAAAGACTCAGATTTACAAAACCCTTTCTTCAAATAGGTCCCAAATCTAAGAGGTCACAAAATCTTGATCTAGTGACCCTAGATCACATATCTATCACTTTTAATCTGTTTTTTAATTTGTGTGTTTTGACCATTTACTTTTTATATAATTGTTGAAATGACTGGATTTAAAGGTTTCTACATATTAAGATGTCATTTGTAAACACAAATTTTTACTTCTTCCTTTCCAATTTATTTAGATCCCTTATATTTCTTTTTCTTGCCTACCTGCTCTGGCTAAAACTTCCAATATGATATTGAATATAAGTGGTGAAAGAAAATATCCTTGTTTTTATTCCCAGTTTTAGGGAAAAAAAAAACACAACTTTCAGTTTTTCACCATTGAGTACAGTTGGCTGTGAGTTTTTTCTATATGGTCTTTATTACATTGAGGTAATTGATTACTTTTTATAATAATCTCCACTACTGGCATATTAGTTATACCTCTTTTACTGTAATTTATTAGTAGCTATTATATGTGTTATAATATACATCTTGAATTTATCAAAATCTGCCTTCATATAAAGCTACATAACTTCACATGCAGTAGTAATTTTACAAGTCTAATTCTCCCCTCCCCCCTTCTATTATTGTTATACATTTTACTTTTGCATATATTATACAATCTCTTTTCACCCTAGGTATTTATTTTTTAAAGTGATAAAATTAAGTTCTCTCTCTCTCTCTCTCTCTCTCTCTCTCTCCCAAAAACTTCCTTTAACATCTCTTGTAGCAGAGTTGTGCTCTCAGCACAACTTGCTTATGTCCAAAAATGTCCTCATTCTTTATTTGCTAAATGAGGGCACATCAAGAACTGCCTATTACATATACTCCCTAGATAAAAAATGAACTTCAATTACTAAAAAAGTCTCTAAGTCTCTTCCAGGCCCTATAGGCTTTGCAAAGAGCTTAACTTGGTCATCCATACTTATGAAATGTTACCCTGGCTTATACCAACTTATAGTCTAAGAGCCAAAATAAACTGGAAAAATTCCTTAGATTTCTCAGGAAAAAAACTGATCAAATAAATGTTCTTATATTAAGAATGATCCCCCAGAGCCATCTTTGACATCTTCCTCAAAATTACAGACAGAAAAAAAAATTAACAATGCACTCAAAGATCTGAAAAGAATGTGCTTGATTGATTTAAAAAAAAAATTAAACAATATTCAGGTATAATCATGTAAGCTATAGTAACTTTTCCCTGTTCAATTCTTCCTTTGATTAATGGGCTAGAGGAAGAATTTGCTCTTTTAGTGACATGGCACCAACTTAACTACATCACCCAGGCAACTCATGATCAGGTGAATTTGAACAACTCTGTAAAGCCCTTCAAAAAGCTACCAAGAAGATGATGACACAAGCTCAAAATGTACAAATCTAGGCAAGACAAATTCAAATGCAGCAATTAACGAGTAAATTACCCTTTCAAAAGGACATATTTCCAAGCTCATTATAACAATAGTGCTGTTCCAAGGAAATACAGGCGGAACTTACTGCTTTAACCCTTGTCTGTTACTTGGCTGAAGAATAGGTTGCTAATATTTATACATTTATACTGATAGCAGGGGGGGCGGATTTAATCTCTTCCAGGCAACTAATAAAAAAGACCTATAAAGTCCATTGGACTTTATGGCTCTTGGGAATACAAAAATATTATCAAAAATAATATCACAAGAAATAGTATCAAACAATATTATTGGAAACCACCTCCCCAAATTGCCCATAGGTTTATCACAGGTGCTTTATCTGCCCACAACATAATCTGGGTAAGCCAATTCATCTCTGTGGGCCACTTTCCCTTACCAACAAGCTAAACTGAGAGATGGCAATCGGATTTAACCAACAGCTACCTCTGAAAGGGTAGAAATGAATAAAACGGTCTACATATTTTCTCACTGGGTTGAAGCATCCCTGTGTTCAGAGTGATAGCACAGAGGGATTAAAATACACTTTAGTGATTTCCTTTAAGCTTCATAATGACTCATTTTACAGGTCAAATCATACAATTTGTTTGGAAAATCAACTAATCTCACAACATTTTAACATTTTTGTTGCATTTTTCCATCCTTAATCTTCTGCATTGGTCAAAAGAAGAAATGGAATTTTAAAGACTCAACTGGTAAAACTGATTGAATCCTTCAGCCTCCCCATGCCAAATACTCTGCCTCTGGTTTTGCTTACCCTTAGACCAACACATTCTGGCAAATATAGACTATCATTGTTTGAAATAATTATAGGCAGGACTGTGAAATTAGATCAAGGCCTATGCAACCAATCCTTATAAAAGGGGCTATTCTAACTGACTGCAAAGAACACATCTGAGCACTTAAAAAAATAATTTGAATTTGGCAACACAGTCATTCCACAGTGCATACCTGGGAGAGGAAGACCACCGCCATCATGTCCTCCAGCCAAGAGACTTCATATACTGGAAAAGACATCTTCAATTCCTTTTGGAAGGGACCCTACCAGGTATTGCTGACAAATCCTTGTGTGCTAAATCAATAAGTACTGACTCATAGATTCAAGTTTTTCATCTTAAAAAGAATCCTCCCCCAAATGGATCTCTCAGGTTTTGGACCCACTAAAACTAAATTCATTACCAACAGAGCTCCTCATGGAAAGGAAGCAGATGACTTCTGATAGAGACAGCTAGCCCAAGACTCTGGACCAGGCCTGCATATCTTTCTTTCTCTACAATGAAATGCCTCCCTGAAACCCTTAGGCTTCTGGTCTAATAATTGGAATACTCTTACTTTTAGTATTACTTCCCACTATGGATAAATTATCCTGGTGGTTTTACTAATAATACCTTTGAGACCTCATTAACCCTCCCCCTCATTTCACTTTACTCTTGGTGCTCATAGTAATTGATCCTCTAATAAGAACTGACAATTTTTCTGAACTAAACTGTTCATTCTTCACATTAAAAACTGCACTGATGTCATTTGGTCTTTTCCTGAATTCAAAGCACAAGTCACTATTTATTCTTTAAGATATATACTTTTAATTTTATTTTTATGTATGAATCATTCACTTTTGTCTTATTTTTCATACCGTCATCCCTTACATCTCTTTAACCCTTTTTCTTTCCTCTTCCCTCTTCAGCTCAAAAATCTCAATTTGTTTATTAGCACCCACAAGTTACTCTTTAAATCAACTATCTCAAATTTTCTAACTCTGTCTCAGAAATTTCTTACTTTTATATTTAGTGCTATTGTAATACAGAACTATTTTGTCTGAAGGTAAAAAATTGCCTTTGTTCAAATAGCCCCCAATTTGGCTCAGGCAAGGAACCTAATTGCTGGATATGACACATATCCCTGACAACTAGTGAAAAGCCTACTTTTGATCCTATTTTCACCCTTGTCCCAGATTTCCCTTCTTAATCACCAATACATGCACCCTTCATCATTTCTCTCCTATCAAGTAAAATTATACCAACCCAGGCAGCCTTTACCTTGCCTTTACTTAACTCCCCATGTAGACTAATAACTATAGCATTTAATTCCGACTATAATGACATAAATGTTTATAACCATAATTTCCCCATCCTTCCAAATAGTGGAAAGATCCACTTACTATCCTCCTCCATCTTTGTTTTCCTGCTTCTCTTCCAACATGAGGGTGACAATCCTGAGAGGGAAATGATTAGTCCATCGTAGCATCCCAACTACTTAGCAGGAGCTGAATCTCAGACCACATGCTCTAGAAGTGTATCAACCATTTCATTCTTCAACTGTCACCCTTTCCATGGGGCAAGGTCAATGTGAAAACTTCAACATGTTAGGCACAATACTTTTGGGAAAGGTTCATTGAAAAGCCAATCTTTCATGAGAAGAGAGACAGGGCCAAGATTCTGGATACCTTTTTGCTCCTAGTATTTCAAATGCTCAAGTTCATATAATAAGAGAGATCAGACTGATTAATGTACACTGTTCTACCCTAAAGCTAACAATATTATTCATAAAAACAACAATGCCATACGGATGGCTACTTGTGAACTGTATGGGTTAAAAAAAAAATCAGGTGACAACACACATTACCTGAGTAGGACTCTGAAGACTAAAATCTAAACCACAAGTAAACTCTGTATGATGTTCCACTGTTTCAAGAAGAGGATCAGGATTTGAAAAGTTCCAGAATCTGTAGAGACAAAAAGAAATAATTTAAGCTAAAACTGCTTAAAATATTTGGTCAAAACAGGTTCAGTCAATTCATAAATGCAGAGCCCCACTATCCTATAGGAAAAATCTAGTAAAACTACTGGATTATGTAAAAAATGAAATTATTAGTCAATCTACCATTATAAGAGATTATTATATCCCCATCAGTTTACCTTATAGGATGATAGCTTAATAGCTTTAGGTACATTTTTTAAAAAAATACACTGCACAAGTCATTTGAGATGAGAGACACTAGGCTTTTGTAGCAATGTCTTATGGCACTCATGACCATAAAATAAAGATATTAGATTACATAAACTCTAACATTTTATAGTTTCAAATACTACTTCATTTATCAATGCTGACATGAAAAGACCTTGGGTTTTATTTACATTTCAACACCAATTCAATTCTTTAAAAAGAATCTGTTTTCTCATGAAAATCTCTTTAATTCTAAAACTTTTTTGAGGCACTGCCTCTCTTATAGATTCCAGTTACTATAATTTCTAGAGTCAAGAGATACTGAAATACGTTTTCCTGGGCCAATATTAAGTGTCCTATTTATCTCCTAGAGGCTGGGGGTTGTAATATTTACCACAATATATTTCTGATTTCTACTATACAGAGAAGAATTTGATGATATTTTCAACACACAAATGAGTATTTTATTTCTAAAGCTTATTTGCTCATCAACTTTTTTACCTGACTCCAAACACACCATAAAAATGGCACATTCAGAATCAGAGTCATACCCCAATTCAGATTCTCAAATGATCTATGACATGGAACTGAAGGTTTAGCAGATCTCTTTGAAAGAGTAAACACACAAAGCCAACAGTCACAGTTTGTTTAACCTGGTGGTATTATTTCCCTAATAAACACAGAATTGGCATTATTAAGTTAGAAAAGGACTGTTGCTATGGATAATCCACTATGTGGGTGCCAGAGAAACAATAAAATGAGTAATTTGCTGATCATTTAAACTGAAATTTACAAAATATTTAAGAGTGACTTTACTTTTCAAATAGATGAGGTCAAACAGATGAGGGAACAAGCTGCTGTCCTCAGAAGTCATAACAGTGGTCTCCACTATGTTTGTGTATTTGTTCCTTTGGATCTAGAGACAGTGAACTGTACTGAAATCTAATTTTCTAGATCTTGATAATGTTTATATAAGCAAAAGTAAACTGTAATTGTGTAATTTCATTTCTAAAATATGGTTATTCATTTGCATTATCTGAAACCACCCAATGATTTTGCATATAACCATTATGTTGCCCAAAATACTCAAAATAGTTTTTAAAATATGTATTTAATACAGAAAAAAAATTAAAGAAAAAAAAAGAGTAGAAAAGTAAGTCTGAACCTGTAATGAGATTTGTCAATAAAAATATATTCTATGGGGCCTCCCCGGTGGTGCAGCGGTTGAGCGCTGGGTTGCGAAGCTGCCCGCAGCGTCTGCGGCGCCGGTTCGATTCCCTGGCTGCTCCCCGGCCACCGGAGGAGGGTCCCACATGGCGCGCAGACCTCTCCTGCCGCCCGCTGCTCCCCTCAGCAGTGTACTTCGGTCCTTCTGCCTGTTCTGCTCCCTGCTCTGGCTCTGATGAATTCTCTCACCCTCCCGCGCTTCTGACTGTACCCAGTGCATGTATAAACAAAAACAAACAAACAAATAAATAAGTAAAAGCATGCCTCTATAAAAAAAATATATATATATTCTATGAAGCTATATACACTGGGCAGGGGAAGGACCTGAGACAATAAGCTTTCCACAAGCAAGGGAAAAGGGAGATGTGATCAAGTTCTGAACTAGTAGTGTCCATAGCCAAGTTGTTCCAGGGGCTCAGAATGAAATTCACCTGTGGGAGTTCATGGAGAACCACCTTATGCTTATGTAATGAAGAGCATCTTCCACATCTCTTCAGGAGACATAGTAATGTTTCTTGGGCTGCTCTTCATCAGTCAGTGGTGTCTCCCCCAAAGGGCAGGTTATTAGAAATCATTCTATGAGAAGGTCAATTTGATGCAATCCAGGTATTTGGTTCTCTGACTTCATTAGGGATTCAGACTTTATTTCAGTAAAATTCAGGAGCTAAATACATTTTAGACAAACCATAAAAATTGGTTTCTTTCAGTAGAACTTTCTAAAGATAATAAAAAAGATTTGTTTATACGCTCCTGATAAATTATTGGAATACGGAGTCTTTTTTTTAATGGAAGGTCTTATGGAAAATTAGGATGGCTAACAAAGACACATGTGAAACCATCTAATTTTAGTCTGAATGTGTGATAAGGGAAGTAACACATGCAGAAGGGCTAAAATTTTATAAAAGTTACTTTGAATTTTCTCTAGCATGTAGCTAAGCCTGCAGTCAAAGTTCCACATGGTTTCATGCCACAAAGTCACACTCATCATCATTTTAACCTGGGAAAAACCCTCAAGTATTTATCTGCATCCTGCAAAACAACTTCATCACACAAAATTCATGCTTTGTAAAACTCTAGGCGGTGAATAGAGGGTTTGTCTAAAGGATGAAATAAAAATGCTATTACTGGCTATTAAACTACTCACTGGTCTTACAGAAATTATGTAGGACACCAAGTGTATATCATGGTAAAAAAAATTATGAGATTTATCTCCAGGAGAATGACTAAGTAACCAGACCAACATCCTTGCTGGAGACAACTAAAATGTCTAGATAAAACAAAATCAAACAAACCACTAGCACAAAAATTTCATTACAGTTATCAATGAAAAACATTCAGGTGAAGCCAAAGTGAAGACAAACCCAGAACAGTAAATGAAACCATGAAGTCAGATTTTGCCCCGCTAAGATTTGTTAAACAGGGAGATTAAACTTCAATTTTCTTAATCTCAAGGGGAGAAATAGCCAGGAAAATCAGAAGAATTACTATTACTATTCATCACTTAAAATTAGTTTTCAGAAAACTGAATGATCAAAAACAAACTAAATACAGTAAGTTACACAACTTATAGAGTTTCTAAATACAGTGATTTCTAATGTAAGTTGAGAAGACCAAAGGCTAAGCAATTTATCTGTTACAATTTTTAAACTGCTAATAGTATTTTTAATAACCAAAGAAATATATGTATTTCTTCCCTCACTCTCGAATGGCAACCATTGTAAACAGTTTGATATATATACTTCCAGAATTTTTCTGTGTATCTCCATCTAAGTTCCATGGGAAGCGGTGAGTTATAAGGAGAAGATGACAGGGGGAAAGTAGGCAGTTCAGCAGATTTTCTTATATTAAGAAAGTGGGCAAGGTCTCTCTTTGCAATTTTCCCTGAATTTCAGGGTCCTATGATTCCTATATATCCCAGTGTCTTTAGCATCTACCACACAAGTAAAATGGCTCCTTTTTATTGAAAGAATTTAGGCTACATAGATCATTAAGTGGTCAAATAAGGCATATTATTTTTAAGTGAAATGTTTGTTATGGCTAGCATACATACTTCTTGGTGCCTTTTTGTCTCTTTGCTGATGAAATCACTGACTATTTAAGCCCTCTCATGGGAAGTAAATATACTGGACAGGCTTCCAATGATTAAAAATATTACAGAACTGTAGGAACATTTTTCATTTAAATTGGAGATGGAGAGAAAAATTAATCATAGTACTATGTCTTGGTTGAGTCCCTTCTGCCTTCTGACTCCACAATTCTTTAACAAAGCAAATATGCAGCACTGTGTTAAACAAAACATTAACACGATTTCAAAAATTAAGTTGAAATTACACTGACTAAAAGGTAATTTGAAATCTCTGTACTAATGCTTTTGAAATGTAGCCAATAGATGAATTTAACAGAATGTTTAAGATATATATCAAAGTTCTTCCTTTCCTTTCCTGTTCTCAACTTATGAGTTAGTCAATAATTCTATCACAGTCTTTCCTAAAAGCAAGAAAAAGATGGGGGGAATGTTCTGTCTACTTTTAATGCCTTCTGAGTACCTTGATTTTAGTTGGTTTTTAAATTTAATTTTAAGCATATCAGTTATACTTTCCTATATTTGCATGACAGTGATGAGAAAAAAATGTTACAGTTTCTTTTCCTGTCATTTACTCATTCATTCATTCCAAGTACATGCCAAGTATTTCTCAGAACACCAGAAGGAAGAGAGACATGGTGTCAACCCCTCTACAGTTTACAGAGTGGTGCAATAGACTGATTTTTCTTTAAAACAATCACAAAAACACAAATGTAATTTCAATTGGCAAGTGCCCCAAAGACAACAAAAGATGATGTAACAATGATGTCTTGAGGAAGTAACAGTGAACTGAAATATGAAGGTGAGGAATTAGCTGTGGAGGGAGGAAAGAAAGCACTCTGCACTTTGTCAGCCAGGAGCCTGATGAAGTGTGAGAGAGAGCCCCAAGCCACTGGGGCAGGAGACGGATAGGCAAGCAGGACCAGATCACACGGGTCTTTCAGGCCAAGTGAAGAATCTAGCATTTTCTCTGAAGTGTTCAAAAACAAAACCCAAAAACACCTACACCTTAAGGGTTTTAAATAGGAGATTTCTATACCCAGTAATACCTTTTTCAAAAATTTTTAAATAAACTTTTTAGAATACTTTTAAATGTACAGAAAAACTGTGATGATAGTAGAGAATTCCATATTTATGGCTTCTATAATAATACTTAAAACACTTTCATGTATTTATTTGTTTATAGACCTATTTTTCTCTTAATAGCCCCTTGATGTCAAGAACAGCAGCCTCTTCTTTGTATTTCTTGCATGTACAAAAGTGTTTGACACATGGCATCCAAAGAATGTTTCATGTATGAGTAAATAAATTATAAATGCCTTTATTAAAAGATAAAGATAAATATATAACAAAAGCCACTTCATAAATAAGACAACTTTTAAATCACCCAAAATATTTGGTTTCCAAATAATGGACCCAAGACTCATTATATTAGACATTCAGAAAATACACATCCCTCAGCTTTGCTTAGGATGGTTTTCCCCCCTGAACATTCTGATTGAGTAGGTCTGTATGGAATCCAGAAATCTATTCCCAGGAAATATTAAAATTTAACCAGCTAGGTTGGGAATCACCAAAAGATATAAATTTGATAAAATTACCTTTTTTTTTTAATTTTAGAAGATGATGAAATGAAAGTAAAAGCTAATAGGGCAATGATCTTCAACACTGACTACATTGGAATCAACTGAGAAACATTTAAAAAAAATACTGACATGTGAATGCTATCCCGAGAATTCTGATTTAACTGTAAAGTTCAAACATATTTCAGGGGATTGTAATATACAGCCAACATTGATACCTCTGCCTTGGTGCAAGGCATTATCCATTAATTGAGAATCACTGATCTACGCCAGCAGTTCCTAAACCTAGGTTACATCATAATCACCCAAAGGGATTATGTTTTAAAAACATATTCATAAGATTTGGATTGAGGATCTGCTTTAGAAATAAGTTCCCAGGTGATGCCAATATTGTTACTGGTCATAGAACCACACTTTGAGAACCACAAATCCAGACAGTTGTTACTGGTAAGAATTTATGCATACATTGCAGATCTCTTAGTGAAGGCAAAACTCTGGGAGAGGGTACAAATGATAAGCAAAGATCTTCATAGGAAAAGTAATTTCCATATAATTGCTACAGAATTTTATAAAAGTATTAGCTCATATAATTTGATTAACAAAGCAGTCCAGGTATAAAAGGCTGCTGTGTCCTTTACGGCTGAAAAACAACGAAAATACCTACTGATATGTTGGCTCTAGCTTCCCAATAATAATGAACAAAAATGGCCTAAAACTGAGTCTCTCACTTCTCCCAATCCACCCATGGCAAGAAAGATTTCAGTTTTCAATATTTTCTCTTTATCTTACACTGCTTTTGATCAGCACAAAAACATCTTCAAGGTAAATACAAAGGGCATTATTCACATTTCAGAAGAATATGCTCACAGAAATGAAACAATCATGGTGACATAGTTAATAAATGGCAGCCCCAAAGCAGAGAATTCTCTATAATACCCATTAATTTTTATACTGCAAGAAGCTGCGACTCACTTTTGTTCCATAGCTGGGGCATGACAGAGAACGGGAATATTTGTGGGGAGGATCTGGGATTTTTCAGTTAGTTTCCCATAAAAACCTGGAAGCTCAAATGGACCTTAACCAAATCAGGCACCCTCCCCAAATCCTTAAATTGTAAAGAAAATAAGATGAAGCCCACACCAACACTCCATTAGTCTACTACCATACACTCAAAATCAAAACCCTAAAAATTACAAATTCAAATAAATCTGTGCTCTTGTGGAAAAGAGTGTAGGGATATTCCTTTCTCTATTCTATACTTTCTTGTATATACTTACTGCATCCCCTCATCTTCCTTGCTGTCTTTTCCTACCTTAGGTATCACTCAATTGACCAATTCTTTGTGTAACCTCACAGATTGCAATCCTTTTGAAGTGAATTTCCAAGAAAATATGGACCTATGGACTTATTATTTTATTATGTGTATAGCTCTTGGAGAGGGATGAAAAAATAGAAATTGTAGACTAGCAAAATAATATTATAAAGAGTTAAGGTTTCATTCATTAACTCAAAAACACTTATTGGATACTGTAGGGTAAGGTAAAAATACATCAGGCTTTTCTGCCCTCCCGCCATAAGGATAGAGGATGGATCCTTGCGGTCCTGAATGCATGCCTGACGGCGGGCACCTGGAGTAGGGCGTGGGCAAATGTAGATGGGATTCACCTGGGCTAAGGCTGGGCTTATAAGGGCGGCATCACGGCATCATGGGACGCCAGAAGAAGCAGAGAGTAGAGAAGCAGAAGCCACAAGAGAAGCAGAGAACAAAGTCACCAGAGAATGCCGAAGATCCCAGACAAAGTGAAGACTTGCTGGGGGCTGGGAGGATGGCAGACTGGCACCCCTTGCCAGCCGTGTACCTGATAAATCCCAATAAAAGCCTGAAAAGCCACTGAGGGCTCCAGGACTCTCCTCCTCCACCCGTCTGCTCGGATCATACAGATCCTGCTCCGTGTCCTTCTGCTGTTACAGGTACAAATGTTCATTTATTTGCAAGATTAGAGAATTGTTTTGGAACTGGTAATAAAAATAAAATTTAATACAGAAAGGCACTAATTGCTTGTTAAATAAGAATATGATTACTTTTCAAGGGTTACTGAATAATTTTCAAAGATGTCTTTTAGCATATTCAATAACAAATATCAAAAAACTATAGCATATTTACAAACTTTTATGGTTAAATATGATAAAATTCAAGACTTAAAATTTCTCTCAAATACATTAATTGTAATATTTTGATTAAAACATTAATTAGATGTGTATTTTAGATAGGCTGACTCCACTTCATCACAATCAACATTAAGTCTGGGAACCACATGTCACAAAGTCTGAAGAACTCTGACAAATTAAAGGAAACCATTAGCTGATGGAGGGTCTGCTCTGACAGTATTTATGGCCACAATCTATAAGGATGCAGGATGATTTTTTAAAGAATGCCACATCTCAACAAGAGGAGATTCAGGAAAAAGAAAACCAACCGTAGTGTTTACTGCCTACTGGTACACATTAAAGAACCATGAAATAATTCTGCAATATTTTCAAACAAATAACTGACTAGAAAATAAAATGGTAAGAATTCTATCTACTCACAAAATAGCTATCAATATCTTAGGAATAAGAATAGACTACACATATCTGAAACCGTATGTAACTGGAACAAAAATGTAACTACCTAAAGCAAAAATGAGCATCTCACAGTACAAATGATAAGGAAACAAATGAGGTTGCAGTAAAACTTCATTCCACACCTAAATGCTGAAGTAAATTAAACTTACAGCAGCCACCTGCTGTGCTTTGGTCATTAATTAGCTATATCAGCATGAAATACTTAATGTCATTATTTCTGCAGCTTAGCATTTATTAATAAACCCACTTGGTTTTCAGGTTGTGGAATGTCTGCACCTCTTGTAAGGATCTCCTTTATTTAAACAACTCTCCTCAACTGGATAAAACAATGGTGGTAAAGGGGAGAAGCCAGATACCAACAAAGGTAGGTAGAGGAAAACCGAAAGAGCACATTAAATAACTGTTTCTGTTCTGTGACAAGGTATGAAAACTAAGGGGGAAGGAGATAAAAAGTCAGTCTGTAGAAAGAAAAGGAATGATGAAGTAGGCACTTAGTAAAGCATTTTCAGTGTCTTCCTTACGATTGTTATATTTCTGCCCATGGACTCTGCTGGATCCCATATCCTGTGAAACATTTTTCCTCTTCTATTCAAACTAATTCAAGATGGTTTCTATTTTATACAGGAATGTGCATTCAAGAGAATGTGTATGTGTGCATGCACACACAAACACACACACACTAGATGATACAGTAGAGTAAGGTACTAAATGATACAGTAAGATAAGGAATTCTTGTGTATTCTGTTTAAGATGAAAACAGATAATTGCTTCTTTATTCTCTCTATTGTTCACTCCATTAGGTCAAATCAAATATCCCAAGATTTGAATATTTAGTTTGCCACATTTTAGACTAAGGATTGAGAACAGACGTCAGGGGTGAATTACTTATCCCTGAGTTCTTATGGGACAGAGCCAACTACTAACAGCTGACAGGTAGTACTGAATTGTCTAAATAGGCTTAGTATATGTGCAAATTACCAAGAAAGGGGAAAATGAGGTTTTCTGCTCAATTACTTTTTTCTTCAAAACTATACATATACAAATTAGATGCAGTAATCCTAAAGGCTATACAGAGAACAGTAGCCTCTCACCTCATACCCTTAATCTTTCACCTCCGAGGCTCACTTTAAATTTTTTCAGCTGTTTCTTCAGATACTTTGTATTTCTAAATAATGTGCTCATGACTTCATTGGGTTGTTTTCATTTTCAGATATTATCTTTTGATTTCCTACTATGGATGATGAGGCAAAGTAATATCTGCATTAGAAAATAAAAATATATACAACAAAATCCACTCAGTTGCCTTATTGAAGTGGCACAACAGAATTTTTTAATTATAATGCAAATTAACTGACAAAATCCTTAAATTTTCTGATGGAACTAATCAGCACAATTCAAAGTTCAAAGCAATGACTTATGCTGCACTAAGCTGAGGCTTAACATTCCTCACTCCTTTAAATCTATTTCTTCATGTGTTTGTCTTAGATTATGAATTAGATGTGGATTTGGGTTGATTCTTAAAGAAAAATGTTAGTACTAAATCCTGAAAACGTTCTGCAGTTATAAATCAGGGTATTTAAAAATCAAAAGTCTTACAAGTTTCTTTCTAATTAATGTATGTTGTTTCATTTTCGAGGAAATTATTTTCATTTTTCACCTGGCATTTAACTTGCAAAATTATACTTCACTTCATCAAAAATCTTTCCAGTGTGACAATAATTAACACAAGAATATTCTGATTTAAGTAAGTCAAATGGAAACACTCTTTTAGGACTTATTAAAAAAACATTTCAGCAAGCCCAGGAGTTATCCTTTACACATACAAAATAAATATCTTAACAATTAGATATGTAAAGCTCAAAGAGATTTATCAGTAAATGGTATATTAAAATTGATTGTAGGAAAAAACAAAAATTTATCTCTAACAATCAGAATACAGTCATTCTAAGTTTGTTAAATCATAAAACTTTTCAAATTAATCAGTACTAAAAACAAGCAAGCTTTCTCTTTGAAAAATAACATTTTCTTATGTCAACAGTACTTTACACTTTAAATTCAGTTTTATTAATGACTAACTTAAACATAATTAAAGTGAAAACCATAAATACAATACCAATAAATACAAATAAATATTGGTAAATACAAATACCAATAAAATTATAATGGTTTGCAGGCTTTTACATTCTGAGTGATGAAAGATATCATCATTTCTTATATAACTTAAATTGACTTACACTTATAAACATTTACTTAGTATATCTATGTCTCAGGTACTGCAGTATGGACAAAACAACAAAACAGACAACCCTACCCCTGTAACCAGGTAATGTGTTTTATTAACACAAAATATATTCAATACTAAAACATCCTTATAAGAAATATGTAATGCAAATATTCTCATTCTTTAAAAGAATTCAAAGACAACATTAAGTTTTTCTAATATCAATGGTGAAGTTTGGTGAACGAACCTTTGTTGCAAAGCGAAAAATGTGATAGAGATGCAAAGACATTTATCCCTAAGATATCTGAAAAGCACAGAACATTAAACAACTCTTTGATCATTTTAAGAATTCAATTACAGTTCCTGCAAATGCTAATTAGCATCATATCATTAGACACATTGTGTCTTTGGGGTATGATGAACAAATGTGGAGAAATTAAAAACTATTTTAAAAGATGAGGTAAAATGATCATCTGAAGCCACATTTGAGCTCTATTCAACCACATTTCTCATCTGTTTACTCTGACTGACCTTTTTTTGTGGGTAAGGGGACTAGGTAAAGTTGAAATGAAAGGTTTGTGAGACAGAGTACATATTCAGCTATACTATCTGTTTACTTTGGCTGACCTTTTTTTGTGGGTAAGGGAAAGAAAGAGAAGTATCTGCCCATGGAAATCTCTGTGCTAATAAACATAAGGATAAAAAAGCCCATCAACCACACCAAAGTTAAGACACTTACTATATAAAGGTAAATCCCACCAGAGTAAATATGACAAAGATAAAAGGTATTTCTGTATCTGCTGCTTTGTTAGAAGTCTAAGTTTACTACATTCCAATTAAAGATCTTTTCCCCACTCATGCCATATAATGAAGTTGTTGATCTTATTTTACAATTAAACAATATTAAATACCACATTTACTAAAAGGCATTAACAAGAAACAATTTCAGTGTCTTATTTTACATGAGCAAATAGCTTATTTTTTCTCAAATGTTTTTAATTTAAAAACTAGTAACCCACAGAAAAATTCAAAGAATAATATAATGAGCACCCATAAACCCTTCACCTAGGTTAACCAACTGTTAAAACCACATTTGCCTCTCTCCCTCTCTATACACAGACATATCAAATAATATGTTTGCTGAGCACTTTAGAAATAAACTGCGGACATCATGACTTAAATGACTTTTTGTGATTCTGCTTCTTTTAGCAATTTTGAACAGAAATATAAAAGCATATATCTATAGTGGAATACAAAGTAAATACAAAGTTTGGGGAACACATATGTGAATAAAAAAGAGAAGAAAATTTATAGTGCACTTGACATGTGCCAGGAACTATGTGAACAGCCTTGCATATATTGGTATTTAAGTCTCATAAGATTTTATGAGTAAGGAAACATTGGCTCAGGGAGGTTAAGTAACTTAGAAACTAAATGTACCAAGAGCTACAGAGGGCAAATCTAGGGTTTTAATCTCTATCTTTATTTTCTATGATATTATGCTCCCTACCAAAGAAATTATTTTATTTTATTTTTAAAGATTTATTTATGTATATAAGAACTGGGGTACAGGCCAGAGGTGTGGGCGGTGAGAAGATTCACCAGAGACAGAGTAGGGAACAGAACAGGCAGACTGACTGAAATACACTGCAGAGGGGAGCAGTGGGCGAGTCAGGAGAGGTCTGCTGCGCCATGTGGGTTGCTCCCTGGCTGGCTAGGGATCGAACTCGTGCTGCAGTGGCTACGGATAGCTTCATAAGTGGCATCTTAACCCCTTGTTGTGTCACCAGGGAGGCCCCCAAAGAAATAATTTTAACAAATATATAACGTATAGGTCAGAGGAAAAGTAGAAGTAGTCATACGTGGCTATGAATTTGAATGACTCCCACACATTAACTTTGTATAGTGTACCCTTGATCTGGCTCATGCTACACTACTCGTCGACCTTTTTTTGGATCCCCTTTATTTCAATAGTAGTTCCCTCCTGAAGAACCTATCTTTTTGCTTTTCTTTCTCTAACTGTATCTCCCTTTATTTCAACTTATTAACTGAACTATCGATAAGTTAATGACCTTCAAATATATATTTACAGTCCTAACTGGAGTTCCTGAAGAATATAAAACAACAAATTGGAATATTTAAAATTATAATAAAAAATCTACAAATAAAAGAACACCCAAATCTACCTATTTAAAGAACACATTTAACTCTTTAAGAGGTTTTGTGGGGAATACAGAACTCAACCCAACTGGGTTTTAAACACCAAAGAGTTTTAGAAGATCTAAAATACTTAAATAAAGCTTTTGGCTTATATATTGAACTTTACAACCTGGTAACAGAAAATATACCTTCTTCTCAACTGCATATGGGATATTAACAAAAACTGATCATATATTAGCCTCCCCAAATATCAATGTTTCAGAAAATAATATGATTAAAAACAGTACTCTCTGACCACAAAGTGATAAAACTAGAATTCTAACAAATTTTAAAGAATTAAAAGGCACATTCATGTAGAAATTAAATAACTTCTACTAAATAACTCTTGGAAGAAAGGGAAATACAACCAGAACTTATACTTTTTTCAAATGATAATATATCAGAATCTATAGCTCATATTTATAACAGAAACCAAAAATACTCATAAACTTAAGCACTATGTTAACAAAATGAAAAAACAAAATAAATTCCTGTCTCAAAAAGCTGGGGAAAAAACCAGAAGTACCAAGACAGAAATAATAAAAACAAAAGCATTAATTATTAAGGTACTGAACAGAAAAACAGTAGCTCTAATCATTGAAACAGAAGAAATTAAAAAGTCACGGCACTACTTTATTGATATCTAAGCAATTTGAAAACCTATAAGCAAAGGATAATTTCCTTCGCTGATCCAAATAGAAAAAGCTTAAAACATATTCATTTCTTTAAAAGAAATAAAGCTATCAAGAAAGTAGTCCACATAAAGCACTAAGCCCAGATGGTTTCACATGGGAATTCTACCAAAGCTTCAAACCCAATTAGCCTCAATGCTGCCTAAATTGTTCCAGAACTTTGAAAATGTAGGAAAACTTTTTTTTATGAAGAAAGCAAAACATTTAAACATAAGACAAAAAAGAAGAGAGGAAACTATAGATCAGTATCATCTTTAAACAAAATATCAGCAGATAAATCCAACACACAGTAAGAAAATGATACATAGAGAGGAGAGATTTAGTCCAAGAATGCAAGATTGGTTCACTAATACCATAAATTATATTAATGGCTGTAAGAAAAAATATCATGACTATCTTCATAGACATAGAGAAAAGCCTTGAACAAAAATTAAAATCCATCCCTGAAATTAAAAAAATAGTAATCAAGAAAAAGAAATGGATGTATATTTTCTTAGCATGATAAATAACATATACTTTGTCTCAAAGCTAGCATCTTATTTTTAACAGGGAAACAACAGAAGTATTTTACTAAACAAGAATCAGAAATTCTGTAACATGAGTTAACATTATATTAGAGTTATCCTCCAATGCAACTAGATAAATCAATTAGAAGCATCAGAATTGGAACGGACAATGTAAAACTATTTTTATTTGTAAGTGATATATGATCCTATAACTGAAAAACCCTAAAAAATCACTGATCTTCAGGTGGCAGACAAAAAAAAGACACTCTCAAACATTGCTATTTATAATGGAAATTGGTATATTCCTTATGAATGGGAATTTGGTAATATCAAATATCAAAACTACGTATTTACATTTTAACCTAGCAGTCCCACTTTTAAGAATATACTCGTTAATTTTCTAGCAATGTGAACATACATATAAGGTTATTATCCACAATGCCATAGTTTATTTTAAAAATATTTGAAAAAAAGCTAAGTACTCATATGTAGGAGTAGTTGAATAAGCAATATAATATAGTCACTTCATGGAATGTTATGCAGAATGAGAAAGATCTTTATAAACTGATAATCAACTGATTTCGAAGATACATTTTAAGTAAAAAAAAAAAAAAATCCAGAGTACTCTACTTTTTGTGTATGAAAGGGGGAAATAAGTAAATATACACGTCCATTATCTGATCGAGACTCATTATCTATAGGGTGTGGGGCCCTAAGAATGGATTGGAGAGAATAGAGGAAATATATCTTTAGGTATATCTTGACTTTTGAAACAGTGCTAATGTTTTGCTGCAATAAATCAATGAATCAATTCAAATCAGTAAGGTTAGGAGGAAAACCCTAAAACTGAATACACACAGGAACAAATGTCTCAAACCAAGTTTCAAATGAAGAGCAGAACTAACTTAAACAACTTTTAAAAACAGCATTTGGAATAAATGAAAGAGCTAAACAAATGCTGAACTCTAATTAGTGAGATTCTCTTTTCAGATGCATGGCTTTAAAACTTGGAAACCGCTTTCCAAGCAAATCAAGAGCTATAAATTTTGGGGAAAAATAGAGTGTGGGAGGGAGAGAGCTACACATGCATACATATTCATACATAGATACATATATACACACATATACTTACATTTACATACACGTTCACAATCATTCATATATTGATATGGATTTTTTTCATCACTTTATATGAACTAATGATGTGAACATAATTAAACTTGAAGAACGAAATTTCACAGATATGAAAAAACTAAATTTAAAAGATATTGGCTATGCAATCTGTAACATGTTGGGTTGTCGGAAAAGCCATGATGCATTTTCGCAACAAAAAACAGAAAAAATACATCATGACTTTTCTGACAGCCCAATAGAAAGGCATTACCACAGAAACAACTGACAGAAAAATGATAGTTTGTTTTTTGAGTAGGGGAATAGAAATTGTGTTAGGTGACAGAGATTAAAGGTTAAGAATAAGATAGCAAGATGGAGTTAGACAGAACTGAGTTATGAGTTGGAAAAAAAGACTTTTAAGCAGAGCAGTGAGGCAGATTTTAAAATAGCAAAGAATCTATATATATGGCTAGATAATAAAAACAGGAAAAATATAATATTAATCCTAGTGGCAAATATTCGTATGTGCCCAGCTCAGATTATGTTATTAATAAGAATAAACACATTACCTTTCATAAAATTGCAAAGATGCAAATGCTACTTGGTATTTCACAATGAAACTTATCAAAAAGCCACTGTACCTTACAGTAAAATCATAGGAGCAAGAGGCCAACACAGAAGCATGAAATGGTGAAAACTACAAAAAAGAAAAGACAATTTGAGGTTAATTGTAATTATAACATGCTACTTCATATGGTCATTACCTGGAATAGTATAAGATTAAAGTTAGTCAGGACTATCACAATTATACTTTTCTGTACCTAATATGCTTTAATTCAAGGCAAATAACCTTATGGCTTTATAGAGTATCCATCTATTGGAAAATACATCTTTTTTACATTCTCCAAAGAAAGTCATCCTTCAAGCTTTAGATTTATTTAGAATAAAATGTTCCCCAAATGTTGCTATTCTGGAAAAATCAAACGCAATTTCCTATCAGTATCCAAAAAAAATTTCTACAAATATAAGGGATTTAATTTAGTATATGATAGTACATACATAATTATATATTTTACTAACTTATGAATATATACTATGATGTATGATAAAATGAATACATATCCTATATATAAGCACAAGTATCAAATAAACATCAAAATGTAATGTAACTTAAAAATATCTTTTAAATAATTTTTGTGTTATTTATATATCACAGCTAATGAAAAGATCAAAACCAAAATTATAAAGACCAATAATGTCTTTTAGATAAGAATATATATGCTTTAATAGGCTGTCCTTTGCAATGATTTCAGTCTTTTCCTTATTAGTACTTTATAAACTATATACAAATGACAACTACACTTGAATATAGCTTACAGCTTACAAAATTCTTTATTACATTACCCTATTTAATTAGAAAATATCTTTCAACTATTAAGCCCTGTGGGCCAACACTGTATTTCATCTGCTGCATTGTAGACTATAGAAGTTAAAATATTAACTTAAATTTAGAATTTTAAAAATAGGAGTAATATAGTTATCTTATTGAAAAAAGCAATAAGGCATTTTTTACCTTTCATGTAAAAAACAAAGAATGAAATTAGAAGATGTCATTTAATAAGATGTGTTCCACTGTGACTTAGTAAAATCTACCTAACTAAAAGTTGGGAGACTAACAAGTAAATTTATAGCTGGAACCCACTGAAGGAAAATTATGAAGACTAAACACAAAAAGTAAATTACCACAGCTAAAAAATACCAAAAGGAATAGATTGAGGATGACAGCATGAGGAAGACATTTGCTGGCTCATTCCTCTGAGATGTAGTTTGGAGCTGCCTCCCTACTCCCCACCAGGCCAAAATGCCACCATCCAGTCATGTTCAACACCCCTCTGATGGCTGGTGTCCAATCAGTGCTCCTGAAGGGGTGGGACCATCTCCACTGCAAGCCTAAGAAATAAAGCTAGAGCAGCACTGTAGTCGCATGGAGCATTTTCACCATACACAGTGTGCACTCACTACATCCTAGCACCCTGCTGAGTGCCTTATTTGCATTACCACAGCAGCTGGAGGGTGACTGTGCTATCACACCCTTCTTCCAGGTGAGAAAACAGAGCCACAGGCAAGCTGAGGTCAAGAAGGTCAGAACAAAACCATTAGGGTACGTCCTGGGTGATATTTTTATTCACATCAAGAAAAGCCACTCAGAACACCCAGGAAACTTGCAACACTCAGGATTTCAAGAAAAGATGGGGATTTTCAAACTGATTGCTGGCTGGCAACCACTTTCAAAAGACTGACCAAAAGTGCCCAAGGCCAAAGACCTGGCATGAGACAGCAGGGTAGGGAGCCCAGGCAATCTGAATCCAGAGATGGGGTTCTGAGTCACTTGTCTCTAAGGGTTCCCAAATGCATGAGCTCCTTTTTTAAGTACTGATTGTCTACATTGCACCAGTTCGTTTAGTTACTTAAAATATTGTACCTAATTTTAGCTTTCAATGTTCATTATCATTAACTGAGAAACAAAAACATGCACAAAAAAGGTATCAATAATCACAATCCTCATGCACATTTCTATATATACTTCATTGATTATATTTTAATTTTTGTTCTAGATACACAAAGAAAAGACAGGAACTTACTTTCACTCTCCTAATAGCATAGGTGTGACCAAGAAGTTCAAACACTGGTTGTCTTACATTCCTCAAGTCCCAGCCTCTCAAACTACAGTCAACTGCCCCTGTCACCAGCAAATTCTGAAAACAATTCAGAGAAAAGTAAACTGTGACATCTATGCAGCTAAGTAGTCCTCATGCTTCTACTAAGAACAAAATCTGTATTTTGCTAATTAATTAATCCAAACACAGGTGTATATATAAAAAGCATAGAAAGGAATCAAAATGCACATGAAAAAGCAAAAATTTGCATGATTTGAAAGAAAAGGAACTTTATGTGCTTAATGTGTTCGATGGAACTCTATATACAACAGAAAAAGCCATAGTCCCAAATAGCATTGTGCATTCTACAATCCACCTTTAGTAGTAGTAAGTACCTAAGGTCTAAAAATTATATCTGACAAATGAGTCCTCCTTTCTCTTCAGCACACACTTTGAGGTTTTACCAGGCATTAAAAGGCAAGATGCCTATTAGTTTAGGAATATTTAAAAGAACAAACGATTATAAATTAAATTTTTATGTTTTTCTAAATTTAAATCACTCAATGTCCCCAACACTCAAGGGCTACCTCTTTAACATCTATCTAATCATATCTGACAATCTATGAAAACAGCTGTAAGTCTCGTATCCAATAGGTTTTATAAACCCTGCTATGGAGAGCCCAAGGTGAAGCCAGAGCTCCCAACGAACAGGCCCATCCTATTCAAGTAGAATAGTAATTCACTGTCTGAATATGCTGGGCTTCAGTCTAAGCTCATTTGAGGAAAGTTTCAATAATTTAAAGAACTTTTTTTTAAACAACTCTCAAGCATATACTGGCACCTCCTTAGAAGTATCACAAGTATTATAATCCATATTTTCATTTTCCTACATGGGAAATTATTACAGAGATTTGAACTGTAATCAACACTGAAATTTTTATTTAAGTATGATTGAATAAGTTCAATAATTTTTTAAAATCTATTTTATTTTTATTTAAAAGGCTCTGCCAGTACAATGTTCTCTTAACTTTGATGAATTAACTTAAAACTCAGAAAAAACAAGGATAAGTTTTTCCTATTTGTCACAGTCAACAGACCATTTCAGGTACATAAACATACATGATAGTATAGCAATATATATTTAATCCATTTCTATGTCTACTTCATATGCTCATGTGGCTAACTAAAGCTTTGCTTAAAGTTACACATGGACACTGCTCTTAATAGTAGCATGAAGATTGGTTAAGCTTATTTATTTATTAATTTATATGAATATCTATACATGTAAACTACAGTAACTGATTTTGGAGAAAACCAGTTCAGCCTCATGAAAATTATATGGTATATGGTGTGATGTCAGTCATGGTCTTGAGTTTCACTTAGTCATCGTGTGGCCCTGCATGCATTATATAATATCTCTGAGATGAAACAAAATTTTAAAAACTGATGGACTGTCAAATTAAAAATCAAGTTACAAATAGTTCAGTAGCCTATGAGCAGCAAAGTGAACAAAAAATGAAAGGAAAAGATGACCCAAATTATTGGGGTTAAGAGCAATAAAGGAAAAAAATACACAATACTAGAAAAAATTACATAAACTGTACAGCAGTTACCCAAATAAACAAGTAAGGCTGCACTATTGAACTTTCAGAATTTCTGTTCTTCTTATGCTTTTTTTATGTGCACTTAAATACAATTAATGCTAATGCAGGTCACTTACTGTCACCAATTATAAATGAAAGGGACTGAATTTAACTTAATGGTCTGTAAACACAAACAAAATCCACACAAACAAAAATAAAACGAAATCTGGAAATTTCACTATTCATGAAGAGCTCAGCAGCCTAGGACAAAGTAAGACAGGGTACCTCATTGTATTTACACCAATCACAACTCAAAATTTCTGCCTGATGTGCTGGAATCACAATTCTGACTCCTGCCGCCTTCATATCCCAGATTCTCAGAGTCTGGTCACCTGGTGAAAGAAAAGACTTGATCACTTTCATCACAGTATTGGGATATTCAGTGACATATGGTGCTCATGATGATGGGTGAAGAGAAAATACACTACTCTCACTATTGGAATACTGCCATCTATCCATCACAGAAAACATGTATTATTTTAAACTATAATATTGCATAAGAACGACCAAAAATGAAGATCTACAGAAGGTAATATATTATGATAGTATTTTTAGATCTATTCAAAGCAGGAGAATCTGAATCTCACACTGATGTAAGCACAGCGATGAATAAATACACACTTTTTTTTTTTTCAGGATAGGAAATGGCCCTAAAAATCAAGCCTCTGTAACAGAATATTCTACAAAATCCAAATATCAAGGGCCTCCCTGGTGGTGCAGGGGCTAAAGTCTCAGCACTATCAACTATCCCCAGCCCCTGCAGCATGAGTTCAATCCAGGGCCAGGAAGCTAACCCGGATGGCGTAGCAGGCCTCTCCTGTCTCACCTGCTGCTCCCCTTAGCAATATATTTCAGTAGATCTGCCTGTTCTGCTCCCCTCTCTGTCTCTGGCAAATCCTCTCACCCCTTGTACCTCTGGCCTATACCTCAGTTCTTGTATGCATAAATAACAAATATTTTTTAAAAAATCAATAATAACAATTTAACTGTTAAATGTGGGCAAAGTCTACCAAACCAAAATGGAGAATTTTTAAATCTTAGCTTTTACATTTACTACATTTTAATGGTCTAGAAGAATATTCTTCTCCTTGGGAAAAGGTTGGAAAAAAAATCTGAGGATTATATTTTGCATTGTTATAGAAATGGTTTACACTGCTTAGTTGCAGTCACCCCTGATTAAATAGTTCATATGTTATTTGTCTTCAATTCTTGGAAACTACAAGGAAATAAAAATATGGCCAGATGAATAAAAAACAGAATATATAAATACATTTATTTATTTATATATGAATATCTATACATGTAAACTATAGTAACTGATTTTGGAGAAAACCAGTTTAGCCTCATGAAAATTATATGGTATATGGTGTGATGTCAGTCATGGTCTTGAGTTTCACTTAGTCATCGTGTGGCCCTGCATGCATTATATAATATCTCTGAGATGAAACTTTTATTTCTAAAAAAGAAATAGAATGCTCACATGCAGGTTGGTACAAGAATTTAGTGTAGTAGAGCTTCTTGTAATGTGCCTAATAGTAAACACCTACTACCATGGTAGATACTTTAAAAATGCTAAATGTTAAAATTATCCTTTACTTGCTTACATCTATTTTCCTATATTCCTGATTTATGTGGAAGCTGCTTAAGAAACAAGAATGAAGTTTTTGGTAGTAATGAAATGCAGAGGTTATTACAAAAGGGGGCTTTGGCGTTCCAAAGCCTGGTTCTAATCCTGCTCTATCATTTGGTAGCTGTTGATATTTAATTAAGTTATTTAACTTGTCCAGTTTTCAGTGTCCTTATCTATGTTAAAATATCTGCCTTATAAAGTTAAAGTGAGGTTAGGTTTAAAACAAACAAAAAAATAAAACAAACCCATAATAGACACTCCTGTCCCTATAATAACAACCCACATAATTGCTAAAATTTAGTTAGTGCTTACTATGTGCCAGATGTTCTAAGCATTTTATATGTGTTAACATTTATATACATCACAGCAAATGAGACAGAAATTTTAATATGAAAATAAATTTTTGTAGTAATTGACAAATGAGAAATCAGAAACACAAAGATGAAATAAGTCACTCAAGACAGGAAGTGACACATTGGGACTTGGAACTGGCATGTCACCCTCTGGGTTTCCAGTCTGTATGCTCCACAACTACATTCTGCTACTTTCTAATGCCGCTGGAGAAGTGTCATACAGTCAACCTAAGATATTATTTTTTTGTTAATTCTGTAAATTTGACAGAAAACATTAAATCACACACACGTTTAACACATTAAGGTACATTGACCCCAGAGTTATTTCAGAAATTAAAATAATAAAATAAAACAGGAAAGGGCAAAACCTCTATTATATTTCCACTCACATTCCCCATCCTGCTAACCACAGAGCTTTACCACAATCATGTATTTGGAAAGCACCCCATTGGTCTGTTTTTATAGATACATAAATTATACATTATTACTTGTGTGAGGGGTTTAAAAATGATTTTATTTATAACCACCATGCCCCTATTTTACAAAAGGTTGAAAACTGCTCTTATAGAAGAGAGTAAAGTAAGGATTAATTAGGGATGAGCAAGAATGAAAAATTTGAAAAAACCAAATGGTAACTGTTTAAAATTGCTACAGACTAGAGCTTCAAATATCTTTAAGGACCGTTAATTATAATCACTGTCTATAATCTAGGCAACATCCAGTAGAATTTGTTTCAAAATTCTAAATAGCATTAATAAAATCATCTTTTGTAATTTTTTGTAGCCTTTGAAATATCAAGCAGGGCTGCAAGGATGTCTAGTGTTCTGTCTGCCAGCAACACCCATTTAGGAAGAGTGTCCTCCCCTCACCATGCAATTCTAGAAAGACCTGTACTAAACACAGTTGACCAGACAGGGACAGGTCCAAGAAAGACGAATCATAGCATATCATTTCCATCCCTGACCACAGTTAACAGGCCATAGGTAGTAACTGTGATTTTTGTGAAGTATAACTGAAAAGATAATGTCATTCCCTCTTTTATGATAGAATTTACAGGGTATTACACTGAAAAGCTGCTAGTGGCTACATTGTCTCAAAGTATGGAGAAAGCCAAGCTGCAGAACCAAGTAAACAAACTGAGAAAAGACCAAATTAAGGACACAAAATATCCTAGGGCTAGTCAAGCATCCCTTCTTCCTTTTCTGGGGGTAGCTTTTCTTTTTTTTTTTTTAAAGATTTATTTATTTATACAAGCATTGGGTACAGTCAGAAGCATGGGAGGGTGAGAGAATTCACCAGAGCCAGAGCGGGGAACAGAACAGGCAGACTGACGAAATACACTGCTGTGGGGAGCAGCAGGTGCAGCAGGAGAGGTCAGTCGCACCATGTGGGACCCTCACCGGTGTGGCCGGGGATCGAACCGGCGCTGCAGAGGCTGTGGGCAGCTTCACAGCTCAGTGCTCAACCACTGCGCCACCAGGGGAGGCCCTCTGGGGGAAGCTTTTCAATAAATCTGGCAAAGAGCTAAACAGTTCAAGTTCTATGATCTGTAGGTAAAGAAGATCCCTTATCCTCATGGAGGGAATTAACCTAAAACCTCAGTCACTAAAAGACCCACTTCCCCCATCAAAAAAAGATTTGATTCAGCACAAGGCTCCCACTAAAATAAAGGAAATATTTAAATGATGTATACTAGCCTTCAGAAGTTTATACTTAATATCAGGTCTATACTATCAAGCCTATAATGTGTGTTATAGCCACAACTAAAGCATTCTTTGTGTGTGAATGATGTATAGTACTAAACTGCAATGAATGTTGTTTAGGAGATTAAGAAGTAACAGTTATTCTAGAAACAATATGGATGACTCTCACAAAATGTTGGGCAAAATAAACCAGAAACAAAAGTATAAAACAGGCAACATTAGTCTATGGGAAGATTTGGCAGGACAGTGATCACCCTAGAGTGGGATGGTGGGAATTAAGGTAATGCCTGATAAAGTCTAAAAGGAAGGTTGTAAGAGAGAACTCTCAGAATGTTGTTTCTTGATTTGGGTGCTGGTACACAGATGTGTTCATTGAGAAAATCCTTGCATTTTACACTTAAGATTGTGCACAGTTACACTTCAATAAATTAAAACAACAAAGGCTAGGTGGATGGTTATTCCAAATTTTTCTGGCACAACATTTTGAGCCTTTATTATATTCAAGCAATATTAAAAAAAAAAGGTCATAGCTTAGGTTGTCCATTCTTCCAGTTAGACACCAAAAAAGAGAGAAATACTCTGAAGAAGTTAAAAATTCCACTTCCTTGACTATTGCTTCTGATGCACACATTTGGCACTACTCCTCATCACATGGCTTTGCAGGTAATGGTACAATGACTCATTCAACTCTTCTAGACACCAGGAAATCTGTATTTCTATTGTATTTTAATTGTGTTTTCCAGACAACTGGGCTTTCATTATCAGCTAGACATTTATCAGGGGCCTGTGATGGTGCCACAGACCCACCTGAATTACCAGCTTCTCTTATCAGCTGCAGACCTGCCACTGACAGCAGAACCAGTTAGCTCAATGCATGATATAGGATAGGAAGTGCTGGCTCTACTATGTCTAATTTCAAAGGGTGGCGGGTAAGAGGAAGTGGGGCAAGAAGAATGAGCGAAAATATTGAGTATGAAACTGTGAAGTGATCTGAGTCACAAAAGGATGCACGCTGGCCAAAAAATTTAATTGAAATGCCAGATGCCCATCAGATGCAATGTGACTTTTTTCTTAGAACAGAATGAGAATTTTTTAACTACTAGAGCCCACATGTTCAGGCATGGCTATGACTTATGCAATTACATGGAGCCTGTAATAGCAGTAATTAAGTTTTCATAATTCAAAAGAAAAATTTATTTCATATTAATCGCTTTATGTAAAGAGATCAAATATTCTTCCTTTCTATCCCATATACTTTAGAAACTGGAGTTCTGTATTAATATCACTGTCATGAACTAGACAAAACATAGTGTCCTCAGAGAACTGTGCTATAGACGGTAAATCTAGATCAAAATCTCAAGAAATTTCCCTCCTTTTGGGCCTGACTTAGCCAATGATAACAAATTTAGTCTTTATTTGTAAATCCCATACAACTTTGGAAGTAACTAAATTCATGGAATAATTTAAATATTATATTCCCAGATACCTTAAAATATAAATCACTATAGCAGCTGAATGACATAACTGTGTGCCACAGGATTAGACATAAACACATTTTGATCGCCTATACATTGGATTGCCTGTAAGCTTCTGTCATTAAAAACAACTATTTTATAATTTTGTGTTCCATTAACTGAACTTTTTTATGCAAATTGCTTTATTTTTTATATATTTTTTTTTACATCATTGTTCATTTTTAAACCATTTTTTGCTTCCCCCACCCCCTCAGGTATAGTCCCCATAGCGTTTCCTTCCCCAAGGCACCCGTGCACCATCACCTCAGACCCCTGTGCTCCTCCCTCCCTCCCTCTGATCCCTCTCCCACCTCCTCCTCCCAGGATGTCTCTGATTTATAATTTTCTGGTTTTGTTTTGTTGTGTTTTATATTGTCATTATTTTTTTACACTGATGTCTTATTTGGGTCCCCAGAATAGAGTATGTTTTATAGCCTACGCCTGTATGTAAGCATGAAGACAAACTTTCTCTCTGAATTCAGCAATCAAGCTATTCTGTGAATTTTAAAAAGGGATGAGTATATTTCTATTAAAACAAACATGTAATTCCTATTATGTCAACAGAAATATACCATTAATTTGGTATCTCAAGCAGAACTATACCATAGACTAGTAGACTTTCCAAATCAGGCTAATCACTAGGTTCAGCTGAGGTAATTAAAAAATCTATCTCCCAGGGGGGCTTTTGATTCAGTAGAAATAAGATAAGAGCCCAGAATTGGTTTGTTTAGGTTTTTTTTTTCCAGCTCACCCAATGATTCTGATGATAGGCATGTTTTAGGGTCCCTAGACTAGTACGTCATTATACAAGCATGCATTTCAGATACCACCTCAAGCAAGTTACCCCAAAATTCTGTTCTTAATTTTAGTTCTCAGATAACCAGTGACTAGTCATTCTCACAGCACACCGGCATGCAAAGGCCATTCAGATGTTCATACATGTCCTGTTCTCACCAACGTCTATCCTTTGCTTCTGTTTCATCTCCTAACTCTTACGTGTTCATAAGGTAACACCTTCAACACTACCCTTCTGACACTACCCCTTCTGTAACCAGCCAAACATGAACAGTTCAGGAATCTTTGGCTATGCTTAACAGAATCGGGGGCATACATGTTAATAAAACACAACATTTATATAGCTCTTACTCTGTGGCAGGCATTGTTCTAAGTCTTTTGTTTAGGTTCATTTAATCCTGATCAAGACACCATGATATGGATACTGTCATCACCTTATTTTTCAAATGAGAAGAAGAGTCAGATTAAGTAGCATGAGCACAGTCATGCAGTGGTAGTGAAAGCGGACTGTGATCCCAGGCAGCCAGCTTGAGTCCATGCTCCTAATCACTGCTGCTAGCTCTCCCTCAAAGAACTTCACAACCCTTATCATTTGACCTGTTGCTAGTTTTTTCTTGGCATCTCTCCCACTGGACTATATGCTCCAGGAAAACAGAAACCCTGTTTTGTTCCTTACTGTATCTTCAGTGGGGAACATTCAATAAATACCCAACTGACTAACAGTATCACGCTCAGCAATTAAAATTAACCTCGGGTATGTTTTGTTTTTTTATTCTAATAAGATGCTTACTCTCCTATCTTATAATAAAAGTATTTTTAGTGTTTGGCTGTGTAAGACACTTAACTATATAAAAGAATATCACTACAGGAAATGCATAAAAACAGGTTGGGCAAAGAAAATATGCAAAGTTTGCCTACTAATGTATAGTACATAGCTTGGCAAGCAAATTTTCTTGACTTACTTGAAGTGGAAAAGGCACAGTGAGAGCTTCAGAGCTTATACTAACCTTTACTTTACCATAACCCCTTCAAGTATTTTTGCAGAATGGAAGAAAAACTAAATCTTTTCAACTTTATTAAGCAGGCTAATATTTAAAAAGTATCACAAAGGAAACTATCAAATGCTTGATAAACAAACCATCTAATGAGTTTACAAAATCATTTAACCTAGCAGAAACTGGTTTTACCATATCCAGTTTCCCCTACAAAGGAACTTACTTCATAGTCCACAGGTCCAGTTGATTTTTATCAACTCCCTCTGACATTCTTTAATCTTTGGAAGGACAACTATTTTAATAATTGCTGGACCCCAAGAATCTATCCATGCCCAACTAATCAGGATTCACTTTTTCCATTCTTAGTGTATGTACTTTGAATACCACCCTCTCTCATTTCCTATTTCCAGGTACACAAGCTAAGCCAGGCCTAACCCAACCAATATATTACATGTGCCTGCCAAGGCATAGTGAGTAGTTTAGGAATATTCACACAATCTTCAAAGGCAGTAAGAGAAAATGATACTTTCCTAGATGTCTATGAAGGAACCTGTCACTTTTTTCTATTGGATGGACTCCAGAAAGGATGTGGGGGTTAAAGCAACTGCCCTCTTGCTATCACATTTTATCTGACACTGAAACACTCAACAGAAAATACAACAAACAAAATGGCATGAAAATCCATCTTTGACCTCTCCATCCATCTATGTCTATAAAGGCAGATCAATTCTGGACTTTTCAACTACATGAGCAAAAAAATTATCTTCTTTAAAGTGATTAGGGCCAGGCCTCCCTGGTGGCGCAGCGGTTGAGCGCTGGGTTGCGAAGCTGCCCGCAGCCTCTGCAGCGCTGGTTCGATCCCTGGCTGCTCCCCGGCCACCAGAGGAGGGTCCCACATGGCGCGCAGACCTCTCCTGCCGCCCGCTGCTCCCCTCAGCAGTGTACTTCGGTCCTTCTGCCTGCTCTTCTCCCCACTCTGGCTCTGGTGAATTCTCTCGCCCTCCCGCGCTTCTGACTGTACCCAGTGCTTGTATAAATAAATAAATAAATCTTTAAAAATAAAAAATAAAGTGATTAGGGCCAAAATTTCTCTGACCTTCAACCAAAGAAGTCCTAGCTGATATGACCATTATTTGTGTTCATTTTTTTTTTAAAGATTTATTTGTGCATACAAGAGCTGGGGTACAGACCAGAGATGCGGAGGATGGGTGAGAGGATTCACCAGAGACAGAGTGGAGAACAGAACAGGCAGGCAGACTGACTGAAATACACTGCTGAGGGGAGCAGCAGGCGAGTCAGGAGAGGTCTGCTGCGCCATGTGGGTTGCCCCCTGGCCGGCCAGGGATCAAACTCGTGCTGCAGAGGCTGCGGACTGCTTCATAGTGCGGTGCTTAAGCCCTTGCGCCACCAGGGAGCACCCTATTTGTGTTCATTTCTAATCTAACGGATGAAGGCAATGTCATTAAACAGATGCTCTTTCTCTGTGAGTGAGCAAGTGGCCATTCTGTTAACAAAAGATGACTTTTATATACTACCTATTTACAATATACAATCAGTTTCAAAAGCTAAGTTTTGAAATTATATTACTAACCCTCTATAAAATCTTTTTCTGCTATTCTATTCAGTTTCAATACTGAATATTCTACAGAGAGCAACCAGAGTCAATATTACACACACACACTGCAACACAAAAGGCCCATGTAAAAGAAAGAGATGTATGTGACTCAATCCAAATAAAGGACTAATATACACAATTCTGCCTGATATTTAAATAAATGCAGCTGTATTAGTTCACAATTTTGTCATTGCCAGATTTTACATTAAGTCACGGGCATAAAAAGAACAGTGATTAAAAACAAACGAAGACAATTTTAGAATCTTAAATAATATAAATTAACAAAACTACATTCAATAGCAAGGTAAAGAAATGTTTCAAAAGCAATCTGCTCAGGAAGTTTTATTTACTAATACTTTTCCAAACATGCAAAAGTATACACATAATTAATATTAGTTTTTATTAATTTTAGTTTTAACAAAGCTCCCAGAAGACATATCTTCACTGTTTCACTAGAAGGAAAGCAAATTTCACTTCATTCTGTAGATAGATCTATCATATACCACTAATACTATCGAGAGTTTGAAATTAAACTGTAGATGATAAGGCCAAGGAGCATCCCTACCCTAAGAAAATTATGCTAATGTCAACCTAATTCACATTCTTACAAGAATTTTAATTCAACTTGTACTAATACTCTACGAAGTAGGGCTTTTCACCAGCAGGAAAATTATAAAATGGTAAATGTATAACCATTATGCTGAACTGTGGTCATCTTACAATTTGACTCATTATCAGCATGAAACTTACTAGCATTTACATTACCTTAAAGCATAAAAGACAACGAACCCAAGTTATACAAGCAGGATAAAGGGTCAGTTCATTCAAACAAGTGTGTTAATATAGCTATTATTTACTTAACATACATCTAATCTTATGATTAACTGTGCCATAGAAAGAAAAAAGATCAAAGAAAAAATTTAGGCTTCACAAAGGAAATGTGATAATAAAAAATATTACACTGTCCCATTTCCAAAAGACTTGATTATGGGGAGGAAAAATTGACTTAAAAAATGTAGGAATTTTAAAAATAATGATAATAACTTTAAGTTTACAGAATATATGGCTCTTTATTCTATAAAACAATGCTGCTAATTTTAATCAGCAAATAAAACATTAAGTGTACCTTTATACAAAGATGTCATTATTATCCTTTATTATTTCAGGATCTGAAAAAATTTCTTAAGCATGGGGTGGTAGCATACATTCAAAGAAGTATGAACCTATACTCCTAAAACATATACGCTGTTACTAACCAACACTGCCTCAAAGGAAAACTGTTTTTAATTCGTATTATTTAAATGGGCATATCTGGAGACTCAGCAACAACAAAGAAAATAACCCAGTCAAAAAATGGGCAGAAGAGCTAAAAAGAAACTTCTCTGAAGAGGAAATGCAAATGGCCAACAGACATATGAAAAAATGTTCAACATCACTTGTAATCAGGGAAATGCAAATCAAAACTACCATGAGATACCATCTTACACCAGTGAGAATGGCACATATTAAAAAAACTAGCAACAACAAATGTTGGCGAGGATGTGGAGAAAAAGGAACTCTCCTGCACTGTTGGTGGGAGTGCAAACTGGTCCAACCACTATGGAGAGCTGTGTGGAGATTTCTGGACCTACGAAACATAGAGCTTCCATATGATCCAGCAATTCCACTCCTAGGTATTTACCCAAAGGACACAGAAACATCAATTCCAAAGAACACCTGCACCCCTATGTTTATAGCAGCACTATTTACAATAGCTAAGCTTTGGAAACAGCCCAAATGCCCAAAAATAGATGACTGGATCAAGAAGATGTGGTACATATATACCATGGAATATTACTCAGCATTCAAAAAAGATAAACACATGCAATTCACAGCAACATGGATGGCGCTGGAAGGGATCATGCTCAGCGAAATAAGCCAAAAAGAAAAAGAAAAATACGGGATGGTCTCACTCATAGCAGGAATCTAGAAAACTTAAATAAGGGACCAGGAAAATGAATAACTATAAGAAAGTGAAAATCAAAATCAACAAAAAACTATGAACCAGAGACTCTTTTGGGGGGCTAGGGGCCGGGAGGGGAGGGATTGAGGTCAGAATGGGGCATTTGCAATTGTATGGGGGAATATAAAAATAAAATTTATTATTTCAAAAAAAAATAAAATAAAAAAATAAATGGGCATATCTGTCTGTAGGTAAGTTACTTAGCTGAAGGTTTTCACATCTGAATGTCTTCAACCTAATACGTGCAGAATTCAGGGACATTTGGTTATTTTTAATTTTAGAATTAGAATTTTTAGAAATTAAAAATAATTTTTAGAATTAAAATAATAAACATAAAAAGTCATCACTCTTCCTAGTAATCAAACATGCAAATCAAAACAACAATTAGATATCATCTTTCATGCATCAAATTGGCTAACATTTAAAAGACTGAGGAGGGCCTCCCCGGTGGCGCAGCAGTTGAGCACTGGGTTGCGAAGCTCCCCGCAGCCTCTGCAGCACTGGTTCGATCCCCAGCTGCTTCCCAGCCACAGGAGGAGGGTCCCACATGGCATGCAGATCTCTCCTGCCGCCCACTGCTCCCCTCATCAGTGTACTTCAGTGTACTTCTGCCTGTTTTGCTCCCCGCTCTGGCTCTGGTGAATTGTCTCACCTTCCCGCGCTTCTGACTGTATCCAGTGCTTGTATAAATAAATAAATAAATCTTTAAAAAATAAATAAAAGACTGAGGAGGTACATCTGCTTACCATTTCAAGATCCAAATCTTAAAATAGTTGTTACCTTAACACTTTCAATATTCTCATTATTATAATTAATTCCTATCACCTAAACTGGGAAGGTCGTTGATACTACTTTGTTTAATCTGTAATATGTAATACACTAAAACTAGCTCACAAAATCATATAGAATTTGAAATTAAAATTTGCAAAGGTATAAAACCAGTGTTTTTAAGTAAGCACATTTGAAGATGATTAGCATTATACCCATTATATTTATGTATACCTTCCCCAAATGATTTAATTTTAATAACTCCTCACCCTGGAATATTCTGCGCAGACATTGGCTTCTTTTCATGAACCTTTCAGGAATTTAACAGATGGTTAACTATTTATGTGATTCTTTGTTACTTATTATTTTTTATTGAGGTAACATTGGTTTATACCATTGTATATGATTAAGAGGTATAGGTCCACACCTCCTCAGATGTATGTTACGACATCACAGCTACCACAAAAGCATCCATAATCCTTTGCCACAGTCCACTGGCTCTCTTCTCCTGCCTTTCTCCCATGGGAGGCTTTTACTTTCCATTTGGCATATTTCTGTGTTCTTTCATTTTCCTTTTTTTTTTTTAAATTTATTTATTTATTTATACAAGCACTGGGCACAGTCAGAAGCGCGGGAGGGCGAGAGAACCCACCAGAGTCAGAGCAGGGAGCAGAGCAGGCAGAAGGACCGAAGTACACTGCTGAGGGGAGCAGCGGGCGGCAGGAGAGGTCTGCGCCCATGTGGGACCCTCCTCCGGTGTGCGGGGAGCAGCCGGGGGATCAAACCGGCACTGCAGAGGCTGCGGGCAGCTTCGCAACCCAGCGCTCAACCGCTGCGCCACCAGGGAGGCCCTCTTTCATTTTCTTTACTATGCATATAGTCAGAATAGAGATTATGTGGGATACCATTTGTGATTTTTCTTTATAAACTTACTTTTGAAAATTACAAAAAAAGCAAAAACAGAATGATGATCTTACTTTGTCAATCAACACAAAATATGTTTATATACCTTTTTAACTCGTAGTAAGACTGAGCAGTCTTTGTGCTGATAAGCAAACCAAAGATTAGGTCATTTAAGCAAAGCAGTTCAGTGGCTTACAAAGAGCTAGAATGCTTCCCAACTTTTAAAGATTTATAACCAGTTATGATATGCCTTGACAAACTATATCTGTCAATTAATAGTTGTGTTCTAATTCAGATCATTAAAAGTCATGGCATAGCAGACATTATAAAATCACTAAGAATTGATAGTCCCACATTTTTAACCTATGAATTATTTGACCATGTGAACTACAACCAATTAATTATATGAGGTATAACTCCAAAGGCCTTCCAATGTCCCATGTACTATTTCCTCACTGTGGAGAATATTCTACCTTCTAACCATGGGTAGGAGGGTTATTCTGCTATCTCAGCTTCTCCACTGTCACCCTCTGGAAATACCTGTCAATGAACCTGTTCATGTAAAGTCAGGCTAAGAGGGAAGAATGATGGGGGGTGGAGAGTGAAAGCAAAGGATGAAAATACAAGACCTGTGAAGCCAAGAGCTACAGGGGTATGAGAAGGTAAATGGCCAGGGAGATACACTTCAGAGCAGCGAGGCACAAGGGGAGGCAGGGACAGCTACTTAAATGAGCATTTAGCTGGTAGTCTATGCTGTTTTAAATGGCACTGCAGAAACTGAGCAGTTTATCACAACTTAGATATGTTAGGCTGTTCAGGTTTTATATGTAATATAAATGGGCCAGCAAACCAAATTTGTGCATATTTATGCCACTAGTAAAGTATAATTGTTAAATTTCAATAAAATGAATTTCCTCTACAATAAAGGAGATAAATATAAGTACTAATCTTAGAATTGCTTATTAACATAAGTCAAAAGCAAAGAATCAGAAAAATAATACCAAAAAAATCCTGGCTACAGCTTAGTACCACCATATTAAAGATAACCCCCAAAAGGAGCGTAAACATCAGGAAAGGAGGCTGACTACATGCTAGACATTTTATGTGTACTCTCTTATTTAATCTTCACAAAAACCCCATTAGGCAGACATACTAAACCCCATATAACTGTTGAAGAAACTCATCCCATCACTCTACGTCCCATAACCAGCTAACTAAAGAGGGCTTTCAGAGTCTATGGTTTGCAACACCCTTACTTGCTCTTTGTTCCCTACCACTTACACCTCATTAAAAAATTAACATGTTGGGCCTCCCCTGGTGGCAAAGCGGTTGAGCACTGGGCTGCGAAGCTGCCCGCAGCCTCTGCAGCGCTGGTTCGATCCCTGGCCACAGGCGAGGTCCCACATGGCGGCAGAACTCTCCTGCCGCCCGCTGCTCCCCTCAGCAGTGTATTTCGGTCCATCTTCCTGTTCTGTTCCCCGCTCTAGCTCTGGTGAATTCTCTCACCCTCCCGCGCTTCTAACTGTACCCAGTGCTTGTATAAATAAATAAATAAATCTTTAAAAAAAAAGTACTATTTATATAAAAAAAAATAACATGTTAAGTCAAATGATTAGAATCACTGAAAGGTAATCAAACTTGGCTAATTCCTATCTAGAGGTTGGTAAAAAAAAAATGAAAAAGTCTAAAGAGCATCAAGAATAGTAATGCAGACTCTTATAGCTCAGAATCTAAGGTACATGGCGCCACCTACTGGGAAAGGCAAGGTCAACATTCACTACAAGTATTGCTTTGGGTAACACTCAAATTATTTACCTGAGGCTGAAGCAAAGCAACCAGGGATGTGGGGAGACCAGATTGTGCTATAAATAACACTTTCATGGCCTCTAAAGGTGCACAGAGACTTTCCAACAGTTGGATCCCACTAAAAATAAATGAATAGATTAATAATATTTAATGGTTAATTCGAATTTCTGCTTTTACATATATAATATATATACTATGTATATTTTTGTGCAATATACATATGCAATACACACATAAAAAAATTTTAAAGTCTATTTTTACATAAAGCAAGATGGCATTTAAGGGGTCAAATGACAAAATGCTGAGTTAATCATTAGTTTGCAGACAAAAGATTAGAAAATTTTTAATTCTAATAAATGTTTTAATATATTTTTTAAAGAAAATTAGTCATCCAATTGAAAATTTACAGAAGCATGTTCTAGAAAAGAAAAAAGTTAAGGGGAAGCTTTGGGAAAGAGAACATTTGCCTTTAAATAGTGCAAAGCTGACATACCAGTTTCACAGTTTGATCCCATGAGCCAGATATCACAAGCTGTTCACCTCTGGTTTGGCTCCAGTCAACACTATATACCTAAAGACATTTTAAAGGGTCATTTAGACTATAAAAGATAATCAAGTTCTATATTACATTTTATCTCTTTATAACAGTGATAACCAGTTAGAACAATTAATTCCATTTGTTGAAACATCAAATAAAGTCTTACAAATCCCAAAATGGTGTCTGAGAAATGGAAAGGTTATTTTGTCCATTGCTTCAGATTCATTCCTTACAGATAAAACTCCACTGTACTTTAACAGAATTCTACAGAATATTTTCAAACCTTCTTTACTAAAACAAATTATACATACTTTTAAACCTACCAACAAATCACTGTTTGCAGCACACTGAAGAAATGTCAAAGCAGATTAGAAGTTGGTCATCTAAAAAACCTTGCCAGGTCAATGTTTATCAGAAAGCATTAAAATTCAATTAATATCCCTATTTGGCCTTTCTTAGAAAAAGCTTGTAGAGACCAGGTGATCCTTTCAGATCTCTTGGTAAACAGTTTTCGTTATCCAATGCTGCTATTCTATGCTTCACTGCTCTCCGTGAACTACTTCAAATGAACCCTTTGAAAATTCATAGAAATATTTTTCATTTTGTCATTTTATATAACAGATTATATACAGATCACTAGTGCAAGCTAAGTTCAAAAAGATGTGCATAAAAATATTTATATGAAAGTAGTACTGATGTGGACTTTAGTATGCATGATTAAATGAGACCAGCCAACAGGTTATTTTGAATTTTAAAATTCTACCCCATTTATCTAGGAAATATGAGTGTTTATGGTTTATTGTGGCTTAAGTATGGGATACCTTTTCTCTGGTGCTTAGTGCAATGCTTAACCATGCTGGAGCCTGAATTTAAAAAAAAAAAAATCAGTAATATTGATCTAGTCAAGCCAGAAACTGTGTTCAAAAAATGAAAAAAGAACTACAGAAATAAGGATAAAAGCAATGTCAGGAAGGAAACTCAGTTTGATGCCCCAAAGAGAAGGACTCAAGGGGGGCCTTGAAGGCTGGCTAAATGTCTGTAGTACAAAGCAGAGTGAAAACAGTGACCACAAACTCCCCTAAAGACAGAAAGAGATATGGAAAGTACCCTAGGGATGAGGACTAGTGAGCATTGCATGATAACACCAATGGTTTTGTGCCTTGGGTCTGAGTAATGGTGGCATTAACAGAACTGGAAGACTGGAGGAAAGAAGATAATGTGTAATTTTAGACATAATGAGTCTGAACTGACAGCAAGATAGTCAAATAGACATGTCTACTAAGAACAGGGTTTGGGCATTAACCTCAAGGTCAGAAAAAAGTTTACAGCCAGAGAGATGTTCAGGAAACAGCTGAAAAGAGAGGACTGGATTTCATATCCCAACTCCAAGTCAATTCACTAATGTGTTCAGCAAGTACTTATGAAGCACCTTCTATAGACACAGCTGGGGATATGACACTAGACAAGACAAAGTTCTATCCCTCAGAATCTAATGCTTTAGCAGGTTATAAATAAATATGTGTAATATCAGGTTGTGATTTGGAAAGAAAAACTTATAAAACAAAACAAAGCAAAGAAAGGAGACGGACACAATGACAAAGACGGAGGGAGGGTCATTCCATGCTAGAGGAGTCAAGGAAGATTTGTCTGAGCAGAGACCTCAGTACAGTAGAAGACACCATTGCAGATTTGAGAGGAAAATCTTCTAAAAGAAGAACAGAGAAAGACTCTGAAGCAGGAAACCTGCATGTTTGACTAAGAGTGAGGTCAAGCAGTTAGGAGACAAGATCCTAAAGGGCCATGGTTACAAGTACGTACATAATTTCTCCTAAGCTTGAGACTCATCATGCTGTTGCTATTTCCCAATGGGCAAAATCACACAAAGTCATACATGATTTAGGGGAATATATTTACATAGTGAAAATATAGAAAATATAAACTGAAAATGCAAGATAGTGACTAGTCCTGGGTAGAAAGGAAGGAAAAAGGACGGAGACAGGAAGGACAGGATCAGAAGGGAGTAACCAATGGAATAGGTAATGGTTTATTTCTTAGACTCAGAGGTGAATATGTGATGTTCATTATATTACTTTTATTTATTATATTTTATGTATATTTTAGACACATGAAATATTTCATTGCGATTTGTTTAAAATCAATGTCTTCCCACTGATCTTAGTGTAAACTAACTGCTGTAAACACTAACTGCTCCAGGCATATTTTGTTTTCTTTCCTTCAGTCATGTACTTTTCTTTGCTCCAATCCTATTCCTCTGGCCTCTTCACCTGAATAGCTCATTCCTACTCTCCTTTCAGGGATGCCCCGTGCCTTCCCCCAGACAAGACCTTCCCCTCTCTTAGTGCTTAGTACATCCACAGCACCCACCACATTATAAATTAGATAACCAGCAGCCTACACTTTTCTCCCTTAGAGAGAGCAAGGCTCTCAAAAGGGCAAACACCATGCTCTTCATCTTGTGCATCTTTCCAGCCAGACCTAGTACAGGTCCTTGCAGACAGTAGAGCTAATCAAAGTTTTTGGAATGAATGAAGGAACAGAGAAATGAATCTACGTGGAAAGTACCTATCACACTGGTCTCTCACATCTTTTTCCTAGTCCCAATTTCCCCCTTTACTCCTACTCAAACGTTGGATATGGCAAATGGTTAAATCAAGCATGAAAAAAGAAGCAAGAGATGTAGTTATGCTTTAAAAGCAAGGTCCTCGAAAGGCCTATTTTATGAACTTATTCTTGGCAGTGGCAAAGAATTAATTGGGAAACTGCAAAAAGGAAAAAAAAAAGTGAACATTATTTTGTACTGCTTTATGAAATCTGAACCTCATCAAAATCAGAGTTTGAGAGGACAAATTTTATTACTGAAACCAATTCCCAAAGAGTACATTTCTAATGTACTGTACGGTACTGCCCTTTTTAAGTTGGTCTTTTTAATTAAAAATCATCAAATAAAAACTATGTCCGGAATGTCCATGCTTATCTGTATCAATACAAAGGAAAGGGACACTGACTTTTAATTACAGAGCTACTGGAAAAGGCTACATGTTTCTTTTAATGTAAAACTTAAATTTTTTTCATTATATAAATTTTAAAATATGCATAAACATAAAAAACAGCATAATAAATCCCCAGGTATCCATCACATACCTTCTATAATTATCAACACTTTGTCCATCTTGTTTCATTTGTCCCAATGCTAGCTGGCTGGCTGATTTCTGGAGTATTTTAACACCAGGCCACTTTACTCAAAATATTCCAGCAGGAAAGGACATTTTTCTTTTTTACATAAGCACAAGGTCATTTCACAACCCATCAAGATTAGCAACAGTTTCTCAGTATCATCTAATACTTAGTCCATATTTCTGTTTCACTCATTATCTCAAAAGTGCCTTTTCAGTTTATTTGAATCAGGGTCCCAACAATATCCACATCTTACACACAGTTCTGATGTCTCTCGAGTCTTTTCTAATACAGGGAAGTACCCCTCCTCCCAACTTGCTTTTCCTGTCCACAGCCTCCCTTCCCATGATATTTGTTTGTTGAAGAAAGAGTTATTGATCCCTAAGAATGTTCTACATTCTGGATATGGCTAATTGTTCCTCATAGTTCATGTCTTTCTTCTACCTCCCTATTTCCTTTAAATTGAAAGTTAGAGCCAGACACATGGTTAGATTCAGTTCAGTCCTTTTTTTCCCTTCCTATTATACGAGGAGGTGTCTAATTTTCAGATGACCCATTTTTAGTGATCCTAAGATTGTTCAGAGATTTATCAATATTAAATTAATGGTTTCAGCATCCACAGACAACCCTTGCCTAGACTCATATTTCACTAAGGAATACTAAATGATGATTTTCTAATTTGGTTATGTCTCTGCATTTATTAGCTAGCATTCTGTTATAAGAAATTTTATGCAACAAATGTTTGATTTTCCCATAATAAAATTCATACAGGAAAGGGATAAAAAATGGGAAAATAAATGATTCTTTATCCAATTTCAGAGTGAGTTGGTAGTCCTAGTAATCTTCAATGGAAACTAGTTTTTTCTAATTATTAGAATTCCATGCAATGATTGAAGATATACATGTGCGTATGCCGATGATGGGGAAGAGGCAGTATTTCAATTCACTGTGGTCATTCTTTTGGACAATCTAATGGTACCATCATTGGCCAATGAGAGCCTCTTCTAAACTTTTGATATTACCCGTTTCCCTTCATGCTTTTCTAGCTTTCTGACACAATCTTAGATTCATCTTGTATATTTACTGTCCAGGACTGAAATCAGCTCTTTCTCCAAAGATTCCTGTTCCTCTTAGTTGAAATCAGTATTATAAACATAATCTGGGCACTTAGGGATATTCACTGTGATTGAGCTGCCATTGCATCTGGGTCTTTAACAGACTAAAGAACTAGGACACATATACTGTTTTAGAAAGAGAATAATAAGTCAGTTTAAATGGATTTCTCCCATTCAATTTTAAGATTAAATGTTTCTATTTAGGCTTCCACAGATGGTTGGTGACATTAGCTAGCACTTGCTCTACTCTCTTTAACAGGGAAAAAGCAGTGTGCATGAGGCTGAATGATACCTGTCTCTTTCCAACGGACTCATTCAATTTTTGCACACACACACAAGCTTTGAAAATTTTATTAATCCTTTTTTTAAAAAGTTATATAAAATTATAGCCAAAGGAAAAAAAAGGAACCTGAACATCAGTATCACAGCTGGAACAATCTGCAGCAGCAGCAGGATGAGGAGAAGAGATTAATTTAGTTGATTTTCTGTGGTTGGTGGCTGTTCGCTAGTCTCATGATGATGGAAGCTACACATTTTTTCAAAGGAACCGAGAAGCTGCTGAAGGTTTGGCTTTCCAGGTAGCAATCCAACATCCCCAAACCAAAAATGTGGGGATCTCTGCACCATCCTGAAGTCTCAATAGCCTTCTGAAGGTTACAGTGTTCAGTAACAATAAGTGTGACAAAAACTGACAAGCAGGAGGCTTAAGTACTCAGTAAAAGCAGCATGTTTGTCCTTAAGAGAAGTTTCATTTTGAGCCATATGGTAGCCCCCTCTTACTAAAAGCACTGGGATTACGATGGGTGTGACACAATTCCAGGCTTCTTTGGTTCTATAAGAATTTCATGAAGCCGTCTCATGAAGGGTAACCATACCATACTTTTCAGGAAGAAATAGGAGTCCTTAATGCAATTTTCCCAAATGGACCAGCATACTGTATGGGCACATGAATTCTCACTTGCATAATTTGGATTTATTTCCCAGGGATGTGATTTTAATCAGCCAGATCAAACCCTGAAAATTTGGATGAGTGAGCGTGTCTCAGCACTTATGGATTAGTTCTACATGAAAGATGGTGTTGCTGCAAAGGATGTCACTCATGAGAGGGGAATTCATGATCTGATACCGGGTTCTGTCATGGATGCCACACTGTTCAATTCTTGAGGCTATTCGATGGATAAAATGAAATCTGATGGAACTTGTTAGACTATCCACATCACTCCAGAATCAGAATTTTTTTATGTTAGCTCTGAAACAAACTTAAGTTAGACCTCCTAGGATGACCTGATCAGGAAAGGTGTGTAAACCTTCAAGCCAGGAAAATCTGTGACCATCCTGTTTGTAAATCAGAGTTCTAACCATCACACAGTGTTTTCTTCACATTAGAAAATTAAAGGTTTCAAACATCTTGATTGCCAGAGCACTGTGCTTTTACCAGTTTAGCTAGGAAGCAACAACAGCACTGTTAAAAATAAAGAAAAAATGCAAAAAGAGAACACACATAGAGGGACGTGGGGCTGCTTTTTAAATATTGATAACAGGGGCCATGCTGTCCATCACCATCACCTCGTAGTTGCAAAAAGTCTGAGATGTAATGATAGTGTAATCACTTTGAATAGTATGCATTACTATATCAAGGAATTGATTGCCTTGCATGAATGCTCTATTTTATGTTTAGTTACCCTAAGCTACTCCCGCTGTGAAGTAGAAGTGTGTGTAGAAAAAACTTTTTGCTATATGAAAGTTTACAATACTTCTGAAAACAATTCCTTTAGTTTTATGCAGAATGCAATATTTCTTCAGGTATCATCTGAAATTCCTCATAGATAAGGATTTCAACCACATTAGGTGTTGGCTTCAGACTAATCATCTGAAATTGTTGCTTTAAATTGCTTTCAGAGTTTTTACATTGTCACCTCAAATTTCTAGAATGCATCCTCTGCTCATGTTATTGAAACCACTTCCTACTTCATACAGATGTTTTTGCAACAGCAATTAAAGTTATTCTTCCATGAGTCAAGTTCTCTTAAGAAAATAACTGCAGTTGTCCATTTAGTGTATTGCTATTATAAATTATTGCTTTCTGAAATTCAATTCCTTTTATTTTTTATATCTACATTTTGAATCTGTAGCCCCTAAATATTAGATAAAATACATATCTATTCATTAAGCGAATGTCTATTAAGGCAGCAACTTTAAACACTGTTGTATACTGGATCTATAGGGAAATCTTTAGGTAATTCTAATATGTAGTAAAGTTTAGGGTAAAAATAAGTATTCTTCTTATTTTACATTTTCATTTCAAACATCTAAATTTATAGTCTAGTCCTACCTAACATACAAAAAAGTGGATTAAGTAGAAAATAGGTAAAACCTGTCTATCCTGTCCTGTTTTCTGCCCACAATGTGTGGCTCAAGATCTACACAATTCTTCCCTCTCCTAAACATTCAAAGCACAAAGTTTGATCCCCAGCAAGGCATTCGGGGCCTGCCAGATATGCTCCTTGCCCACCTCTCCTATCTCATCTCTGTGTATCTTCCATCAATACCAAAAGGATAAATAATTCTGTTTAAATAAATAAGACCTTAAGCATACAGCACAACTTTACTATAAAATGTATATTGTTAAATACATTTTCTCCACAAAATACTAATAGTTTCATATGTAGTTTAAAGATAAGTTTTTTATAAACAATGATCAGAAATGAAATGAATTAAATCTTTCTCAATAACTTCAGCAAACTGAAAAGCCTCATTGTTTGACATGAAGACCATGCCACCACATACACTCTGCCCCAGCCACAACAAAGAACTTGTGGCCTCCTGAACAGGTCATGCTCCTCACAAGTCTGAAGCTTCGTCGTGTGCTTCCCCATGAGAAATGCTCTTTTCTTTTGGGCTGCCTAGCAAACTCCTACTAATTGCCCAAGTCTCAGCTCAGATAGCACCTCTTTTGTAATAGTACTTGGTTCCCCTCTCTGTGTATCTTCTACACGTGGGTTTTCAACATTTACCACATTTTATTAAACAGTTGCTTGAATGTACCAGAGCTCTCACCAGAGGTTAGCACCTGAGTCTTATTCAATATGCATCTGCAGTGAGGCATCTAGCACAGGCCTAGTACACACATGTGCCCGCAGTAGAGACTGAAAGACAGCTCCAAGTCCAAGCTCAAAAATACTAAACAAAGCAAAAAACAAACAAAAAAACTGAATGCTTTTACAACATGAGGATTGAAAAATGACACTGCATCCTATCAGTGGTAAAATCCAAAAAGAAAGAATTGAATTGATTCAACTGACACATAATTAGAAACTATGCTTCTCTATATAATTTTAATTTTACAGTTATAATTTCAGGGCTGAAGTTTTGAACTGATATTTTAAATTGCTCAGGAGCCTACTCCAAATGAATGGCTAGCATGACTAAATATGGAAAAATAAATATATCAAGTTCAACTGCATTCTCAATTTTGAAAAGAAAGGGAAGGAGGAAGGAGGAGAGAGAAAAGAAAAAATATCCCTTAATTGACAAATATGTTGTGCAATTTTCAACCTAAATGCATTTCTAAAGAGAACGAACTGGTGTTAAATGCATGATTGGCTGCCATTCTGCATATATATTTTTATAGGCATTCATCATCATAAACTTTTCAGCCACTGTCATTATCAAATAGGGTAAATGATAGATTCTTTGTATAAATAAAATCTTAACCATATGACACATTTTTACTATAAAATATAGAGTTAAATACATTTTTTCCACAAGATACTAATAGTTGTTCAAAGATAAGATAAGCAATGATGGAAAACTTTAAATGGATTAAATATTTTTAATAACTTCAGCAAACTGATAAGCCTCACTGACAATGAAGATAAAATTTAACTATTTTTTAACAGGTAACAAGCACACTACAATTAGATCTGGAAATAGATATTAAATTGACTCTGTCATCTTTAAAGTTGCTTTTAACTCACTCCAAAGAGTACAGTGCTGTAAATCATGAAGAAAGAAAATTCTCAATTCACCCTCTCTTTTTCCTCCATCTTGCTTAATCTTTTCAAATGTTCCCATTCCTATTGTATCCCTATTATATATTCAGCAGCAGGTTAAGCTAAAGGCATTTTATGGGGTTCAAAAGACATAATAGCCTCCACAGACACCAGTTAAGCACTATAAAGAATCTGATTCCTGCTTTGATGCTAAGTTTAGAAGCTACGCATATGGATAATATCCATGTTTTTCTTTCTTTTCTTTTCATCAAGATCTTCATTCCACAAGGCCGAAAATGTATTTTGGTCTGAAACTTCTTTTTGCTTCAGTACCTACTTATCTAACTATCTGAAAACATTGTTGAACATTTCTCAGTCATCAAATAATAAAATGGGTAGTTGGAGGATACCTAACCTGTTTCACATTTTTCTAACCCTGATGTAAGAAAAACAAGTGATTGCTCATATTTACTAAGTTCTGGTTCTTTTCTAAGTACTCACAGCAACCCTATGACACAGACTACTATTATCCTCAGTTCACAAACAAAGAAACTAAGTTTTAGGAAAAATGAGTGGCTTGCCCAAGGTCACAAGGCAGGTAAGTTACAGAGCTTCGACTCAACTCAAGCCTGTCTGAAACTATGCTGTTCATCCTTATACTAACTGTCTCCACTGGGAGAAAATGACTCATTGTTTGCTATTCTAACACATAATGTGGTGTGTCAGAAAAGCAAAAAGAATAGCTTCTCTAAACATGGTGTGAAAGAAAAATAGGAATCTGCCACACCCAATCACTTATTATATAATTCAGCAAATGTTTATTACCTGTCAAAACTCTTGTTTGATCTTAAATCCTTTCAAGTGTTTCTAAGTATTTGGTATAGAGACACTTTGAATAAATGCTGTATTTTTCTTTAATGAAAAGGGTCAAACATTTGGTCTTATAATACTGACCACCAGAAATTCTTTCTCTTAACAATCTCATGGAGGATGGCCTTTATGAGATTGCTGCCATTCTCTACTCATCACCTTGCTTGGTGCAGCTTGATTTTCACAAACAAGTGGTGAGAAAGACAAGGAGTAATGTTGGAAAACACAGTGATGGCTGGCTCTCCCACAGTCAATCCCTTTTCTTCCTTGCTTATAAAACCCCAGTTCTGACCTTTAGGGAAAGAAACTCTGTCTGCTCCCTGTCCCAGAGCTGACTTTTGTTTAGGTGAAGACAGGAGGAGTGGCTTGCTTCCCTCACAAGTGGCAATGTTAGGACCAGACACATAATGCTCCTCAGGCTCTGAGATTTATGCTGTAGGGTGTTGAGGAAGTTTTTTTCTCACTCATATAAGGAGTCCCAACACAAGGACGTTGATTTTTTTTTTCTCGTTGACCAAGCAAGGTGATGAGATGACACTTCAATCTACAAAAAGCACAACAGTAAAAGAACCCCTCCCTCCACCCCCAGAGGGTAATAGCAGAAAGGCAGGAGACCGAGGGTCCTCTCTTTAGAGCTTGTCAAGCCCCAAATTAACCAAGCCTGGACCCATTCTACTTCCACATACTTGGCTGCATGAAATAATAAATTCTGATTATTGAAGCCATTTTTAGTTGGGTTTTCCATTACATTCACAGCTGACTAGGCATGCTGATACAAATACTCATTAAAAACTGTTTTTGAAACAAAGTAAGAAGGGCAATCTAGAATAATCATCTGCCAACCCCAAAACAACAAGGCAGTCTTCAGTTCAAAATAGCCAGTTGCAGAATTATAGACTTACATACTCATTTAATAGTAGTTCAAATAACAAAAACCCAGGTGCTCACTAGTGAACTCAAAGAAACCCCACACTGTGACATGGTGGTGGAAATGCACAGCCATGCTGGGTAACAATATTAAAACGAGAGGTTCAAGATCATAGTGACAAAGTACTATAAAGTGCAGCCTGATCATCCCATATCTGCAATAAATTAGGTATACAACATTAAAAGCAACATTGAAGAGCAACATCCAAATGAGTTTACCAAGAAGGTGAGGGATGTAGAGATCATGGAATCTGGGGAGAGGCTGATAGAATTACAAATGCACAGTCTAGAATAAGGAAAACTAAAGGGGGCATACAGATGATTTTCAAGAGTTCTCCTAACCAACAGAAACTGGACTTAAACTCACCAATTCAAAGAAAAGTATTTGATGCAACAGTTGATTGGTATAGAAGGTAGTTTTGGGCTTCAGAAAAGTTATTTTGTAACCATCAAAGCAATCCAAAAGTCATTAAATAAGTCCTCTCACAAGATAGCGAAATTCATTTTCACTGAGATGAAGTGAAGACTTAGTGATCATTCATGAGGAACATTTTAGAAGATGATTTCCCACTGAGTAGTACACGCACTGCTGATTGCACAAGAGAGGATTTTCATTGCTACATATATTCCTAATTTTATTCTTTATATTTTTAACATATACTTTATATATTTAACATATTAACATACACTAAAAACTAAACAAATTATCAATCCTATGATTTCATGAGTATTACTATTTTAGGATAAATGAAGCAACAATGTAAAGTTGATTTAAAGAAAACCACTAAATCAATGTACTCATTTAAGGAAAGTAGATACAGTATTTTAAGATATGTTGGTTATTACTCTAGAATTTATATAGATAAGCAATAAAAGTAAAAAAAGAAGACAATAGCCTTTTAAGGGAAAGACATTTTAAAAAATTAAGTTAATAATATAAGTGATTTAGGAAGCTGCCAAAAATCATGAGGCTCCCCAAAATGTCTGTTTTTAGATATGCTGCTCTGTGGGGATTCTTGCATTGAACATCCTAAAATTTAAGTTCCTCTTCTACCAAAGATGTCTTAGTATTCAGTGATTCTCTGAAAACAAGATTTATAACTACATTTATTCAAAGAGCCTTCACAATAGAGAAATTATAATTTTTTATCCTTTCAGTTACAGTCTTATAAATAATGACTTTTACTAGCTGTAAGTATAAAATGATGTCTAGAAAGACCAATACTCTCGCATCTAGTAGCACTCACAGAGGGCCTTCTATGAGCCTGCATGAAACACAAACTTGAAAGTAAATTTGCAAGTTTTCAAGTTTGAAGACTATTGCTAACGTGAGGTAAATTTTAAAATATTAAGGTAAACACCGAAAGAAAATGTCTTTACCAACATGTTCATTAAAACTATGTAAGTACGTTAGTATGACTAAAGTCCAAACTATTTTCTATGCTACCCATACATACATACACAAAATCTAGACAAATGAACTAGATTTAGATTTTGAATTTCTTGAGTAGGCTCTGCTTTAGAGTCAGCATTTGATGCTCTTGCTCCAATATGTTCTGAAAATCTCTAGGAATCTTACTGAGTCCCTAAGGACAATCTTGTTATGTCTTTGTGAAAAGCCCCCCTACCTCTACCTTAAGGCAGTGCATGACCAGCATAGCCTCACAGCATAAAGAAAGCAAGGGGTCTCCTGGAAGAAATGGGCCAAGTACACTTACTACTGCAGGCATTTCTAATGACTAATGAGAAGTCTGACCTTTTCTTCTTTTCCCAGCTCCTTAGGCTAAAAAGTACTTTATGTTTGAACAGTCAAATAACATGTGACATCTAACATGTACAATAAACACTAAAGCTTAAACTTCTTGTTCCCTGAAAACTTCCCCTTATGATTCCACCCTCAAATGGCTTTCTTTTTTTTTTTTTAAAGATTTATTTTATTTATACAAGTGCTGGGGTATAGGCCAGATGTGCGGGAGGGTGAGAGGATTCACCAGAGACAGAGCAGGGAGCAGAACAGGCAGATTGAATGAAATACACTGCTGAGGGGAGCAGCGGGCACGACAGGAGAGGTCTGCTGCACCATGTAGGATTCTCGTGGGCGGACGGGATTGAACCGGCACTGCAGAGGCTGTGGACAGCCTCACAGTGCAGTGCTCAACCGCCTGTGCCAACAGGGAGGCCCCTCAAATGGATTTCATCCAGAGAAAAACAATCATCCCAGAAAGATTCCCTTCCTACCTCCTGAGTATGCTCCTTGTAGACTTGCAGTGGCCCTGTGGCTTTGGCAGTGTCCCAGAGCTGCAGAGAGCCATCACCACTACAGGTGATCAGGACATGTTCATTGTTCTCACTCCAGGTGACATCAAATAAACCATCATTCCAGTCAAAGCTACACCAGAAAAATCAAACAAAAAAAAATCTAGTTAGATATGATAGCTGAACAACAATCATAGTTTCACAGTTCTGTTTTTTAGCTTATTACATAGTCTAACACATCTCATTTCATCTTCACAGTATAGGAAATAAGTAGAGCAGGTACTTGACAGATACAGAAACAAGTTCAGAGAGGTCGCAAGAACCTTAATTATTAAGCCGGGGGGTAGAGTTAGCAGAAGGCAGAACCGGGTTAAATGAGGTCTCCGGAGTAGAGATAGGGTGTGATTTACAAGAGGGTGTGCTGTCACACCTGGGTGCTCACCTGGGTGCTCACTGTTTTTTTGTGGCTCATAAGAGGGGTTAGCAAGCACTGGAAAATACTAATTTAGAAATCAATAATTTCAACTTTTCTTACAAATTGTTCACATGAGCAATGAGCAAGTAGTTATTTTCTAACAGAATTTCCCTTTCTTCCTCTACTTCTGACTAACTCTAATGGGGGTGATAATGAGTCCAACAGTCACACAAGGCATGACTGCAATGTAAAGAAGAAAGGAAAAGAAGCACTAGCTAAGTCCCAAAATGGATAATTAGCTCCTGAATAAGTAAAGAAAAAAGCAAAGACAGGCCATGTCACACAGTTTATCATCAAGTTCCCTTTTTTAATGTTTAAGTATTATAATTTATAAATGGACTCAAAGAGGCAAATGCTTTAGAAGGGATATAATCCCAATTTTATGGCCAAAATGAGTTTCATACTGTGCATCTTATTGAACACAAAGATTCAAAACCTAATTCCAATAGTTTTCATAGCAACAGAGGATATATACAAGTTTACCAGTCACCTTACCTTCTAAAAATCCTAAGCCCAGATTCATTTTGATCCAATATGAGCAAGGTTCCACAGCCTAAAGAGAAAAAAAATACAGATTGTGTTGTTGAACCTGGGGAGAGGCTAGCTAAGGTTAAGGACGCATCAAGCACTGAATAGCTAATTTGACTACTACAAATGTCTCCCTACAGTTAATGAGACCATGTATATAAAAAGATCAGGACTGTGCTCTCCATTTCTGTCTTCCCAAATTGTGCTTTGGTCATTAAATATTAGACATATCATCTCACTTATAACTGGAAATAGATACAGCCCAAACAGAAGGCAGAAGTATTTGAGTGCAGGGTGCCAGGCACACAAACTTCCCCAAGAGGTATTTTCATCATTATTCACACATGAAAAAACTCAAATCTACAGGTTTCAAGGATGCTCCTTTACTACTTCACACTGCCACCCAGTAAATCGAAAGTACATGGAATTGGGGATTTTTAAGCAAAATACCTGGTGGAATTTACCATATACTTGGTGGCAGGTGCTGAACACAAAATATTCTAGAAGATGAACTATTTTATTGAAACAGCATATTTAAAAGTTTTGTTATAGGGATGGGCAGACCACTTCTACTTAAATATAACTGCCTTCAGGGGCCTCCCTGGTGGCACAAGGGGTTAAGCACCGCACTCCGAAGCAATCCAAAGCCTCCGCAGCACAAGCTCGATTCCCGGCAGGCCAGGGAGCAACCCACACAGCGCAGCAGACCTCTCCTGTCTCACCCACTGCTCCCCTCAGCAGTGTATTTCAGTCAGTCTGCCTGTTCTGTTCCCCGCTCTGTCTCTGGTGAATCCTCTCACTCCCCACATCTCTGGCCTGTACCCCTGTTCTTGTATGCATAAATAAATACATCTTCTAAAAAAAAAATTAACTGCCTTTTTAAAAATATTAACTTCTTTTGGGACATATTTAAAATATTATAAACGAGTCTTCAGCCTAATTGAACTTTTTAAGTACTGTAAATCTGGTTGTCAAATATTGTAAATTGCAAGCACGAAGAGCTAATGGTGGGGGGGGAAGGCAAAACTTCGCCTGAGTTTTAGAAACTACCCCACCCACGTTGCTATAGGACCAAACAAAATCTACTGAGATTTGACATGCAATGACTTGTTTCATAGAACCTCCGTGCATAAACGGTAGCAAGGATATAAAATCAAGAATGGCGAGTTGGCCTTTCCATGTGCTGAGACTTATTTGAACCCCAAATATACGTCTTCTTCCTGATGAGACAACAGAAAGTGAGGTCAAACTTGACAAAATCCCTGATGGCACTGCTGGGAAACTCCCAGACCGCTCGGGAGGACCCTTCTCCCTTCAGCAGGCCGAGGGTCAACAGTGGGAACTTGGGCTAAAGAGCAAACACTGGGGTGACGCTGCAGACCGTCTCCCCGGTGCTGCAGGTCCCGTCAGACCGGGGGAGGGGGCCATGCAAGCTCTACTGGCGGTGGACAGAGTGAACCCAGGGGGCGTCAGGTGGCGGTGGCGTCTGTGCGCCCTGAAACCCAGCCCCTTCCACAGGCTACTCCGCACTGCAAGTGGGGAAGGTGTAGACACTGCTCCACTCCAGCTCCCACAGCGGACAGAGGTCACGCGAGGCGGCGGCCGCTCTGCCGCCCCCTGGCGTCCACCTGCGGCGCCGGCTCCTGTCGGAAGCGCGTTCCCCCGCCGGGAGAAGCTGCGGCTCGGCGGGCACCCGCCCCCGCCCCGCTGGCGCGGCGCGTCCGGGCCTCACCCGCGATGCCGTAGTGCTGCGCGGCGGCGCAGGCCAGGCGGCCCGGCAGGTACGGGGAGAACTCGGCGGCATAGCCGTGGCGGCCCGGCACCCGCAGCGTCCGTGCCGCTCCGCCGCGCGCCGCGCTCATCCCGCCCGCAGCCTCCGAGCCCCGCCGCCCGGGCCACGGAACCCCTTCCGCGTCGGAGGCTGACGGACCGAACTCGCCAAAGTTAGGGCACCCAGGAAGGCGAGGCGGAAGTGAGGACACGCTGGCTCGGAGTGCTGGGTTTCTATTGGTCGGCAGAGGAAGGGCACAGACGCCCAAGGGAGCCATTTTTGTTTTGGGCATAACAAACTGATTTGCGCCGGTTTTGACAAGTTAGATGAAAAAGGGCCGCGGTTCTAGGATTAATGGTTCTGACAACTTTCGTTCTCGAGTATTAATTCCGAAACCATGCGGCGAGTCCGAAAGGAAGTTGAGTACTGCGTTGCTGTAGGAAATGCAGTCAAGTCGGGGTGAAGCCAACGACTGAATTAGTTTTTTCTTTTAATTCTCACTATATATGTTATAATAAGTGCTAGGATGCTGAGGCTAATGAAAGAAAACTAAGAATCGTTCAAGTCAAACATTTATGGAGTATGTACTAGTTGGAGGATGGCCATATATAACTTATCTGCCACACAAGGCAGCTTTGAGAGGTTAAGAAGGGGTGAAGCTAATAATTAAGCAAGGTCGACGAGTGTAAACCTAGTCATGTGGTCAGCTTAACTATACTCCAAGTATACTGGCAGGCATTTGAGATTCAAATGATGACTAAAATATAGTTATGCCATCAAGAGATAAGTCTAGTAGACATGTAATTAGTTAAGTGAATCAAAATATTGTAGTACCGTGAGAAATAAAGTGGCAATTTTAAACTTTTTCCAATGACCTTTTTTATATTTATTTATTTATTTATTTATTTATATTTAACATCATTGTTCATTTTTAAACAATGTTTGCTTTTTTTCCCCCCTCAGGTGTAGTCCCAATAGAATTTCCTCCACCAGTTCATCCATGCACAATCACCACAGTGCCCTGAGCCCCTCCCTCTCTCCTTCCTTTCTTTCACCTTCCCCCTCCCCCAGGATGACTCTGGTTAATAATTGTCTGTTAGTTTTTGTTTTGTTGTGTTGTATTTCGTATTGTTATTATTTTTCCCCCGATGTCTTATTTGGTTCTCCTATATTCCTCCTATTAAGTGAAACCATCCAATATTTTTCTTTTCCTTCGGACTTATTTCACTGAGCATATTTCCTTCTAGCGCCATCCATGTTGCTGTGAATGGCATGAGTTTATCTTTTTTGATTGCTGAATAGGATTCCATTGTGTATATATACCACATCTTCTTGATCCAGTCATCTATTTTTGGCCATTTGGTTTTTTCCAGGTTTTACCTATTTATAAATAGGTCTGCAATAAACATAGGGGTGCAGGTATTCTTTTGAATCAGTGTTTTTGTGTCCTTTGGGTAGATCACTAGGAATGGAATTGCTGGGTCATATGGTAGCTCCATTTTTAGTAGGCTGAGGAACCTCCAGACAGCTTTCCATAGCAGTTGGACCAGTTTGCACACCCACCAGCAAGGTAGGAGAGTTCCTTTTTCACCACATCCTCACCAACATTTGTTGTTGCTAGTTGTTTTGATACGTGCCAAAAATGGCAAAATTTTAAAGGAAATTGTCAGTGCTGGAGGCTGGAGGCAGGGAGAGCTTCACAAAGGAGGTGATCTTTATGGTGAATGCACACAGATGAGTAGGTTTTTTTTTTTTAAATAAACAAGAAGGTGGAGGTCATTATAGGAACAAAAATAACATGAGCAAACCAGATGGGGTTGCCAGGACTCAGTCTCACCAGATGGAAGAGATATGGTGAAGAAAATATTGGGTGGAAGGACTAGAGTGTTGTATTAGGGCTGGATCATTAGGGCAGAAGAGTCTCGTGTGTCATTCCAAAGGAATCAGATTTCTCCTGCAGTTCAAATAATTGGGAATCATCAAGGTTTTCAAAAATGAGAAATTAAACGACTGTATTTTCACTTTTAAAGATCTTCTGGCAACACTAATCTGGAGGACAGAAGTTGGAATTGAAAGCAGTTTAAAACACTTAATCAGTAGTTCAAGCAAAAGATGATAAGAACTGAAACAAAGATGGTAATGAGAATGGAGAGTAAGAGCTAGATAAAATTTTAAGGCAGTAACACAAAACACATGATATATAAGGAATAGAGAGGAGACAAAATGACTCCTAGATTTCTGACTTAGGTGCGTGGAGGGAGGCAAGGAATCCATCACTGAAATAGGGCCTATGGAAGGAGCTCAGGACAGAAATCTTATTTTGCATGTAGATATCATTTAATCTGTGGAAAGGACTTTCCTCCTGAGTGTAGAAGCAGACATATGCTATATATGCCTCCTCTCATCCCTAACCCTCATAAGCCTCAAATTCTTACCATCACCATGAACCTAAGATGGTACATAGATGCCTCACCACCTGGGCAGCGTTCCTCACATTTCAAATCCCTGCCTCAGAATCTCATGGGGTAATTTTTATAATGTTGATTCTTAGAGCATATCACAGATATATTCATTCAAAATCCTGGGGTGGGGGGAGGTACCTGGAAATAAGCCTTTTAGTTGGCTCCTCTGGGTGATTCTCACATGTTGGCTAAAGCACAGAGAAGAAATGCACTTTTGCAGAGAAGTGATCAGTGCTGACAGACACAATTTGGGCAATGAAAGCATATACTAGTAGCTTAGGAGGGAATGTGCTCCAGGCAAAACAAACCAGAGTTCTTGAAATGTTCAAAGAGGTAACATCCTGCACAACTGACATCTTATTTGAAGACCTAATTATTGTGAGGTTTCTTCCCTCCTGCACCTGAAGGAAACCACAAGAGATGAATTACTCTCTCAGCAAAATGGTTACCAATACAGGTTCTGGAACTAGGCTCATGTTGAAGTATTATAGAGTATATCTGAGAATTGAATTTCAACTATATACTGGTCAAATCTGGACCAACTGAAATATTGACAGATACAGAGTATAGCCTATTGAACAAAACAATAATCTATGAAATGACACTAATATAAATAAATAATGGGGGAAAGGCAAAATTTTTCCTTACAGTAGAGTTCCCAAAATACATTGCAACTAATACAACAAGTGAATTAGTTGCTGGGGTACAGGAAGATTTCCTTTTCCTATGAAGGACTTTAGAGGACTATGGAAAGTTTTAGAAAGCTCTGTAGATAAGTTAATAGTTTTGTATTAATTCTAATTTCCTGGCTTGAGATCACTGTATTTTGTTTATGTGATACAGTGTTCTTGTTTTTAGAAAATAGATATCTTAAGCACTTAAAAAAAATAGGTAGGGGGCCTCCCCGGTGGCGCAGCGGTTGAGCGCTGGGTTGCGAAGCTGCCCGCAGACTCTGTGGTGCCAGTTCGATCCCCAGCTGCTCCCGGGCCACCGAAGGAGGGTCCCACATGGCGCGCAGACCTCTCCTGCCGCCCGCTGCTCCCCTCAGCAGTGTACTTCGGTCCTTCTGCCTGCTCTGCTCTCCACTCTGGCTCTGGTGAATTCTCTCACCCACCCACGCTTCTGACTGTACCCAGTGCTTGTATAAATAAATAAATAAATAAATCTTAAAAAAAAAACTTTCAAAAAAAAATAGGTAGGTAGATAGATAAAACAAATGTGATAAGATGTTCCTACTTGGGAATCTGTATGAAGGGTATGAACTATTTTTGTAACTTCTGTAAACCTGTAATTATTTAAATTTAAGTTTTTTTAAAAGCTGAAATTGTGGTTTTTAGTTCTCCAAGTCTACTTGAAGATACTACTATATCCTAACAAGTAAAAAGATGAATTGATTGAAAATTAATGAATCTCCTTGGACCTGTAAGAGAGGTGAATACATAATGCTAATCTCTGCCCTCAAGATTAAAGAGGCCATGAATACATGGAGTTGTGGCTTACTTACAAGAACAGAGACTCTCATGCAGAAGCTGCCACAGAAACCAGTGGGCAAAACTAAGAATTAAAATCATCAAGGGGACCCAGACACAGAGGCATACCCACAATATTGTGAGATTTACCTCAGACCTTTAACCAGGTCTCCACAGTAAATATTCCAGAAAAATCACCTTCAGGTCTCATGGAGGGAGAGGGAAGAAACCCTTTTGAAATATGCCAGAACACTGTTCTTCATAACAAGGCCTGCTCTCAGGAGAAGCTAGTAAACTAGAACGCAACCTGCCCAGATTTTATCAGTGTCTAAATGACTGGAGGAAAGGAAATACCCAACTCCAGCCTGTTCTGGACATCCTCCCTTGCCTAAGGAGAGAGGAATGCAGGAATACTGAGAAATACTTGTGAATTTCACAGTCCAGAGAGGTAGGTTCACTAAGGACTGAGTTGTAATCATAGGAATATAGAATTCTATTCCTAAAAACCTGTGTATTGTAATTCCTTTTCATCAGGTACATCATGTCTAGCAATCACGAAAAAATAATCACAAAGCACACCACAATTTAAAGAGACAGTGTAAGCATTAGAACCAGACAAGGAGGGAAGTTAGAATCACCAGATAGGGAATTTAAAACCACCATTATTACTATGCTTAAGGTCTCTAATGGATAAAGTAGAGAGCATGCAAAAATGGATGGGCAATATAAACAGTGATGGAAAGTCTGAATACCAAAAAGAAGTACTAGAGATCAAAACACTGTAACAGAAATAAGGAACACCTTAGAAGGACTCATTAATAGACTGGACACATCTGAGAAAAGATCTTTACTCTAGAAGATACATCAATAGAATCTTTGAAGAACAGAAAGCAAAGAGAACAAAGACTGGAAAAAAACAGGATATCCAAGGACTATGGGACAACCACAAAAGGTGTATGGAACATACCAATAATAGGAATTCCAGAAGAAAGAAAGGAACAGAAAAAAAAATACTTGAAATCATAATGATTAAGGATTTCTCCAAACTAATGTCAAAACCACAGATGCAGGGAGCTCAGAGAATAACCGCAGGATAAAAACTTAAAAACTCCACATAGGCAGAAAATCAAAGATAAATAAAAATCATTGAAAGATGTCAGAGGGGAGAGAAACACCTACCAAAGAGGAACAAAGATTACAGAAGTCTTCTCAGAATGCATGCATGCTAAAAGAGCTCGTGCTGTAAAACAGGGGAAAACCAACCTAGAATTCTGTATCCTGAGTTGTTTTTTTCCAACAGTGAAAGAGAAATAGAATTCCTCAGAAAAGCAAAGAGTTAGGGAATTCACTGCCAGTAGAATTGCTTATAGGAAATGTTAAAAAAAGTTATTTCGAGATGGGGGTGGATAATGGAAGTGGATTTGATCTGAAAGTCGTATTTGCACCAAACACTACAGCTTTCTTTGATTTGCACCTCATGTATTCCTTTCTAGACAGAATTTCAGGTTTCTCAAACTAAAACGGGACAGGAATGTTGTAGTAGAGAGAATTTCTCAATCTCTTGCCTCAGAATACCTATTAATATCTCACAGGATGCTTGTGTTTTGTAGAATATGCTTTGGGAATGTCTGTCATGCAGTATTATCCATGGACAGTTTACCTGGTACTACTATATCCAATCTCTAGGTAAATAAAGGGGTTATTTAGAGAGAAGCAAGTAATACATAAAAAAAAAAAAAAAAGCCAAAGCTTGGATGTACATGAAGTGAGGAAGAGCATAGAAGAAAAAAAGTGAACGTAAAAAAACTTAAATCTCTTATTCCTAAGTGATCTAACCTGTAAAATTTTGTTCAAAATAACCTACCAAAAATGACATTAATTATGTGCGTTTACATATAAATGACACGACTATCAGTATTTACTGAAATAATCACCATTGTGTAGCAAGTCAAAGAGAAATTTATTGAAGACATTCAGAGCAAACTGAGGATTTCAACCTAGGTGACTGTGTCACATTTCTTTGACTACTGGTCCCCCCTTCAAATATTCTCATCTCAGTTATATAAGGTTTGTACAGGTGGACTATGTGCACAGAAGGAAATACATAATTCTTCTAGAACAGAAATAAAAGAGGCATCTGGTTACATTCTGTTTAATGGGAAAAGGAGGAATGTTATGTATAATACCAAATGTGATCACTTATTCTGCAGAGTCAGACTTTGTGGGACTAGCTCATGAATTGAGACTTATAAAGTTTTCTTTCTATCCTAGAGGGTGTTTGATAGCAGAGTGTCAAACTATCTGAAACAAAAGTTAATAAAATTGTAAAGAGAATTAGATGAATCTACTGTCACTTCAGCACTCCTTTATCAGAAAAGAACAGGTTCAGCAGACAGAAAATCAGCAAGAACATAGCTGAACTCAGCAACACCATCAATCAGTTGGAAATAACTGCTGTCTACAGACATCTTCATCCAACAACAGCAGAATATGTATTCTTCTCTAGTTCACATGAAACATTCACAAGAGGTGATATTCTGGGTCATAAAATACACTGTCATAAATTTAAGATAATGGAAATAATACAATGTCTGCTCTCAGACCATAATGGACTTAAATTAGGAAATAGTAACAGAAAGATAACTGTTGAGATTAAAGAGCACACTTCCACACTAGAGTCTAACCGGCTGGGTGGGGAATTAGCAGAGCCCAACAGAACTAACTAGGCCTGAGAAGAAATATCAAGAGAAATTTCTAAATATTTTGAACAAAATGGTAGTGAAAATGCAACTTTTTAAAACTCGTGGAATGCAGCAAAAGTAGGTAGTATAGGAAAAACAAAAACTGAATGAAATAGAAAAGATGTAAAATCAATTATCTAACTTTTCACATTGGAAAAATTAAAAAAAAAAGGAAATTAATTCCAGAGTAAGCAGAAGAAAATATATAATAAGAATTGAATAGCAGGAATCTAGAAAGCTTAAATAAGGGACCAGGAAAAAGAATAAGTATAAGAAAGTAAAAATCAAAATCAACAAACAACTATGAACCAGAGACACTCTATGGGGGGTGAGGGGCGGGGAGGGGAGGGATTGGGGTCAAAATAAGGGGGTCGCAATTGTATGGGGAATATAAAAATAACATTTATAACAGAAAAAAAAGAAAAGAAAATTTTAAAAAAATTGAGAAAACTCTTAGAATTCAATGTGGGGGCGGAGAGGGACATACAATCAGTTGAAACATGGGCAGATGATTTGAACAGACATTTTCCCAAAGAAGACATACAAATCATTAACATGTACATGGAGAGACTTTCAACATCACCAATCACCAAGGACCAAATCATAACCACAATGAGATATTACCTTACACTTGTTAGAATGTTATTATCAAAAAGACAAGAATTAACAAGTGTTGGCTAGGATGTGTAGAAAAGGGAATGTAAATGTAAATATCTGCTGGAATGTAAATTGGTGCTGTCACTATGGAAAACAGTATGGCAGCGCCTCAAAAAACTAATAGAACTAACTACCCTATAATCCAGCCATTTAACTTGATTCACCTGGTTATTTAAAATAACCAAGATATGGACACAACCTAAGTGTCTTTCAAAGGGTGAATGGATAAAGTCGTCATATAACTTACACCATGAAATACTTTTCCAACATAAAAAAAAGGAGAGCTTGTCATTTGCAACAAGATGAATGACCCCTCAGGGCATTATGCTAAGTGAAATAAATCAAACAGAGAGTAACACATACCACGTGATCTTATATTTATAAGTGGGATAATAAAACAAACAAGCAACAACAACAGCAATAAAGAAGTTCATAAATACAGAGAACAGATTCATGGTTGCCGCAGGCGTAGGGGCTGGGTGGATGTTAGTGGGGGGATGGGTTAAGAAAGTCAAAAAGTACAAATTTTCAGTTATAAGCCACAAGTGATGAGGATATAAAGTCTTAATTTTAAAAAAGCTGGTTCACTGAAAACAAACCTTGGCGATTAATGTTCTTGAATAAACTAGAAAGTTTTAGAATTTAGCTTTATTTTCCACTATCCTTCAGAGAGATGTTCAAGAAACTAAAAATCAAATAAAATCCCCCTTTCCCCATCTCACTAACTCCGATTGTCTACAGATTTCTTCTGAAAGATTCTTTTGTTCCCTACACCCACAGACCTCTCTGGGTGTTCTTTAATGCTGCCCCCTACGCAGAAGTTTTTGCCTTTTTATCCCACAAGCCAACCCTGTCCTCTTTCCCTCAAGGTTGACTAGTTCCAGAGATTCTAACTTTTCCCTACAACTTTACTTCCAAATTTGAAAATGCATGTATCTAATATAGTTCCTAAGAATCACCATTGCTTTTCTTATTTTTCCCTTTTTGGGAAGATTTACAGGTCAGGTCCTTTGTGTGGCAAATTTAATGAACAAGATATTACAAGGTAATGATTGTCAAGGTATATCTTTAATGGAGGAAGCAGTGAACTGAGTGTTAGGAGTCCCTCCTTTGTGTTTGGGGCATGTGATTTATTATTTTGGTCTCTGTTTTTCTCATCTGTGAAATGAGTGTGCTAAATTAAGATCCCTTTATCTCATATGAAGCCTCCAAGATTCGTTATGAAGAAATTGTTGTACTTAAGGTTATTTTTACTCAAATGAAGACCACCAGGTGTTAGCCAACCTTTATCTCAAAACTTGAATTCCAAATTTCAAGGGCAGCAAAGAAGTTTTAGTGGATTGGTGGTATCAGAACCCAAAGTTCAATTCCAAAAGTGTTTTTGAAAACCTTGATACTCAACGTTAATGGTCCCCCAGCATTAAAAGAGAAGTTGATTGACTTGTATTGACTTTCTTTAAAATCTTACTATGAGTTTTGAAATATTAAGAATGTGTAGTTATATGTCAGTTATGCTTCAGTTTGGAAAAAAAATATGTGGAAGCTTTCTTGTGGGTATGTTTTATGATAGAACAAATTAATACATTGATTTTTTAAATTAACTTTAAATTAATACATTAATACACATGGTTTAAAATATTCAAAGGAGTTTATCTGGGCAGCAAGTGTCCTTCTCACTCTACACCCCTAAATTTTCAGTGCCCCTCCTCAGAGAGAAGTTTACTGAAAATAAAGCAAAGTGCAGAGCAGTGCTCTTTTCATTTTATACTTTATATAACTATCAGTTAACATTTTTCACAGTATCACTTAGCGATTGCTCCATATCCACACATAGTTCAAACTCATGCTTTTTAACAATACAAGTTCTTATCTGTTTGAAAACTCCACATACTCTGTTTCACCCATGGACTTCTAGCCTCTAGAACTGTGACAAAATAAATTTTCTGCTCTTTTTTTTTTTTTAAAGACTTATTTATTCATGCATGCAAGAGCTGCGGCACAGGCCAGAAATGCTGGGGGTGAGAGGATCCACCAGAGACAGAGCAGGGAGCAGAACAGGCAGATCGACCAAAATACACTGCTAAGGGGAGCAGCAGGCGAGATAGGAGAGGTCTGCCTCACCATGTGGGTTGCTCCCTAGCTGGCCGGGAATCGAACTTGTGCTGCAGAGGCTGTGGATTGCTTCATAGTGCGGTATTTAACTCCTTGCGCCACCATGGAGGCCCAATGTCTGCTCTTAATGCTGCCCAGTCTGTAGTATTTTGTATATCAGCCTGGAGGAAATCCCTCCTCTGTCAGAACAGCTGGGAAATGTGCTGATGCTTTTGTTACTATATGTGCTTTTTTAAAAATCAAAATTTGTTCTAAGCTAAAAAAAAGATATAGACAATACAAATTCAAAAACCTTTCAAGAAGTTAGTGACTACTCTAGCAGTTAGGTGAACTGCAGTGACGGTAACTGAATTTAGTCAGCATGTTTTGCAAATTAGCAAACTAAGGCCAAAGAAACAACATCAGCTCCTCCAAGACAAGATGGAATCAGGTCCCAGTGCTCTTACCATTACACCCGCTGCATTATAGCCACAGGATTTTTCCATTCCTGGAATTTTAAGGAGGAAAGGAGGGAAAGGCTTTCAACACTCACCTCCCTGCCTTGTCTCTAAGATACCAAGGGTTTAGGGACTCAGAGTATTTTCCCTGAAACCAAAACAGGATCTGTCAGAGAAGTCTATTTTCCCCTCTTATTTATAGGAAATTAGTGGACATCTTTTTGGTTCAGTTTCCGAATACATTAAGAAATGTGCAAACTATTTTGAGAGCCAAGAATAATGGATTTCACTCAGTGAAGTAAGAGCTAGCCCCAAACCCACATTCTTTAAACAATAACAGTTTAGATGGGATAACCAGTACTCTAAAAATTTAAATTTGGGTAGAAGTCTTTTATTTAAAGTTAGAGTTTTTAATGGTGCAGCAGAACTTTCCTGACTCGCCTGCTGCTCCCCTCAATCGGCCTGTTCTGTTCCCCACTCTGTCTCTAGTGACTCCTCTCACCCCCAGTGCACCTCTGGCCTACCCCCCAGCTCTTGTTGAATGCATAAATCAAGGAAATAAATCTTTTAAAAAAATTTTAAAACCTAAGTTGTGGTTGCATATATGTGCTCAGTTTTAAAACTACCTTGCAGACTCCCTGGCAGATAACCCTTCCCTAGGTGGACATGGTTGGTTTCTAGGAAGGCTATTTTAAAAGAGTCAGCTAGCATGCTGGCATATCCCTTTGTCTTGTCCTCATTCCACTGCTTGGAACATGAACATGATGTCTGGACTATTATACAACAGACGTTCTCTGATCATGTGATGACACAAAGGATAAAACCATGAGATAGAGCCAAGAAAAGAGAAATAGTGAAGAAATCATAATCCTTGGTGCTCTGGATTAAGCCCGGACTTACTTTATATAAGAGATACTTCTATTTTTTGAACCTTAATTATTTTTTATTTTTATTGTATGTAGTGACTGGAACATATGTTCATGAGGTTGGGAATCTTTTCCTGTTATGTTCACCGACATATTCCTGGGATCTGACACAGTCATTCAGGAAATACTGTTTAGTAAATGCTTCATCATGCAGACTAAACTCTCACTATATTTTTTATAACCCTGAAAAAGATAATATGGAAAATCCTGAGTTTTTGCACTGCTAAACAGAGGTTAATAAAATATTGAAGTGAGCAAACTCAAAGCAGCTACCATGTTGGCAAACAATGGTGCAGGAAGATTTATCCAATCTAGGCTAAAAATAGCATGGGCTTTCTGGGAAGGACACAAGCACATTCCAGCTGGGGTAAACTGTTTATGGTGATTCTGACCATGGAAAAAGTTCTGGGGGGCTCTGAGATACTAGCTACAACTTATCTAGCAACACATTATAAAATATCTCACCCTACCAGTGAGGTTTTCCACAATATAATCAAACACTTTCTCTCTGGATTTTAGGCACCCTTAAGTAAAGTCCTGGTCTAATTTGTTTGCATTTCCAGCACCTTAAAGTATGCCCAGTATACAGTAAATCTTCCAGAAATATTTGACAGCATGAATTGACTTAGAAATTTAAGGAATACGAAAGAGGAAATGATTCCTTATCTTCTACCTCTTCCCTCCTGCTTTATTGTTATCTTCTACCTCTTTCCACCTGCTTCTTCACACCTGTACTTTTCAAATGGAGTCTAGGTTTGTTTGAGATGTGCATGGAAGTACAGTGAAGGACTGCCTGAAATTCTGTTATTAGATGTGTTCCTTGTGAGTTTTTTTTTTTAACTGATTAGTTGACCATTCCTCTTTTAAATGCAAATAGGCTATAGGATGAAGATGATTGAGCTTTAATCTCAATTTGCCCTTTACTGCTCAATTCCATACTTTCCCTAGATTTTTCTTTCTTTCTATGCAAAATGGAAAAGTTTTGAATCATTTCTAGGTTGGAGGCCCTGACTACTATAACAAGGTTAAACTACTTTAAATAATTCAAAAGCCAAACAGGAAGTGTATATTTATAATTTGCCACAAAGACCAGCTTAAAAAAAATTATTCTGCTGTTTTTAGTCCAGAATGATATGAATGCCGGGTGGTTATACAAGTTCTTTGGACTTGTGAGAGTCTATAATGTGAGTTAATTGTCTGCATTGCTCATTTTATGTCACTGAATATTATTTTAATTATAATTTTCTGTTAAAAGTATTAAAATCTTGTAGGAATGTCAAATGTAGTCACTGTGCCAAACAGTATGACAGTTGTTCCAAAAATTAAAGACAGAATTGTCATATGATCCAGCTATTTCAATTTTGCATATAGACCCCAAAAAATTGAAAACAGACTCAACTGGATATTTGTACACTGGTATTCACAGTAGTATTACTCACAATAGACAAAAGGTAGAAGCAAACCAAGTGTTTGTGGACAAATAAATTGATAACTAGAAGTTGGTATATACATCAAAAGGGAGGAAATTCTGATACATGCTACAATACAGATGAAACTTCAGAATATTACACTAAGTGAGCTAAGCCAGTCTCAAATGCATAGGCCCAAAAAGTAGAATGATGTTAGCCAGGGGTAAGTCGTGGAGGCAGTAGGGAGTTAATGTTTCGTGGATATGGAATTTCAATTCAGGAAGGTAGAAAATTCAGCAGATAGATGGTGGCAATGGTTGTGTAATAATGGGAATATACTTAATACCACTGAACTATACACTTAAAAATGGCTTATATGGTAATCTTTCTTTTTAAAGATTTATTTTTTTTTTATACAAGCACTGGGTACAGTCGGAAGCGCGGGAGGGTGAGAGAATTCACCAGAGCCAGAGTGGGGAGCAGAACAGGCAGAAGGACCAAAGTACACTGCTGAGGGGAGCAGCGGGCAGGCAGGAGAGGTCTGCGTGCCATGTGGGACCCTTGCCCGGCAGCCAGGGATAGAACCAGCGCTGCAGAGGCTGTGGGCAGCTTCGAAGCCCAGCGCTCAACCGCTGCGCCACCAGGGAAGGCCCTATATGGTAATCTTGATGGTATATTTTATCAGAATAAAGAAAAATTTTTGACTCTTAACTAGAATGTTGGTCATAATGAGACCAAAATTTACTGAGCTTTTGAGTAGGAGAGAAAAAATATCTGTGGGTGATTGATATAATCTGAACAGAGTAGAAAATGCAGTTAATCATTTTCCTTGTTTTTTGGAAAGATAGAGTTGCTAAGAGACCAGGACTTCAGAATCAGGACTTAGGATTGAATCCAGGCTTTGTACTGAATTTGTGTTATGAAGAGGTCTAAATTCTATTTAGTGATTAACTGCTCTTTCATTTCTTGGGCAGGATTAATAGGTGATGCTGCACATGTAGACAGAGCCCCTTGATTCTGTAATCGACAAATGGGATAATGGGTGGTTTTATCCTACAAATGAATATTGGCTCCAGTGCATAAATGATTAGATAAATGGATGACTCTTGTAGGCTCAACATAACAATATGGGGTATGATAAATTGGCCACTTCAAGTCTCCCAAAAATCAAATCTCCCTTAAAGAGTTGTTCATATAATTAAATGAGGTTCTATGTCACTGTAAACTCTAGATTTCTAGAGGCTATTGTCTTGGTTGTGTGCTTTCTAGCTTGGCTTATGTATTAAACTTAACTTCTTCAAAGCATAAAGCTTAACCTTACAGTTCCTATTTCTCATTTCTATCTCTTAATCTTTTTTCACTATCACCAAAGAATGAGGATTTCCCAGTGCTGTTAGAACTTTTGCTAATTTTTGTTCATGAACACCTTATCAAACTTTAGAAAAATTAAAACCCACACACAAATTTTAAGTTACCCCCTAAGTTTCAGTAGCTGCAGATAACAGAATTTCAAGAATATTGAAAGATAATATCATTGTAAACTTTAAAATATTTTATAACTCTCAAATATATCCAATGAATTATGGAATAGCCATATTAGACATCTAGTGCTATATAACAAATTGTCCCTAAACTTAGCAGCTGGAAACAACTGTTTATTTTCTTTCTTCATATCACATCACTCACAATCTCTTACAAAAAACTGCAATTAAGGGGTCAGACAGAGCTAGTTTCATTGGAAGACTTGACCAAGGAGGATCTACTTCCAACTTCACTCACATAATTTCTGGAAGGATTCAATCCTTGGGGGTTGGACAGAGGACTGTGGGTTGTTGGTTCTTTGCTGACCAATGGAAGAGCCCTTCTTCTAGTTTCTTGCCAAGTAAGACTCTCAGTGGCAGTTCACAGTAGGATAACTGACTTTCCTCAGAAGTGGGGAGAGAAGGTGGGGTGAGAGAGGAGAGAGAGAGATAGGGAGGGGAAGAGAATGAGAGGTGGTGGGGGAGGAAGAAAGAGAGAATAAAAAAGGATGAGCAAGAAAGAAATCTGCATCCCATTACATTCACTATATTTTCTTTGTCACAAGCAAGTCATTATATACAGGCTGTGCATTTATCACATCACTCCTCCTTTTACTATGTTAGTATTACTTTAGATTTATGTGTTAATTTGGTATAATTTGGTAGGTTATTTTGGGGGTCTGGGAATGCTCAAAATTTTTTCTGTACAAATTCATGGACATTGCTGCTTCACTTTAAATCATTTCAATTTTCATAAGAATGCTCTACTTTCAGATAATGGGGAAAACCTATACTTTCCAATCCAGGTATTATTAGTATTACAAATCTAAGGACACAGGAGAAACTAATGGCAGTAATCTTATGGTATTCATTCAAAAGCAGGTTAGGCTCAGCAGCTCCTTTCAATGTAAAGTAGTAAGTTTAAAGTCCAGCAATGCCCCTTGATTCTATCTGCCCGGACCCCAGCCCCTTCTCTGTTAGCAGACTTCTGTTATCCCTACTCCTCACTCGACAGGCCCAGAGTTAGACTAAGACCAAGCTTTTCACAGAGCACTATTCTAGATACAGTGGCCTCAGAATTACACAAGATCCAAGCCACATTAGTCAGAGGTGTTATTCCCTGGCACTTTTTTAATTGCCTTCCACTTTAAAGAGAAACTGGCTTGAAAATTCTGGTGAATGTTCTAGAATTAATAGACTTAGAATGACCATTGGAGTGTGTTCCACATATCATAAATGGACTAAAGACACATCCCCAGAGGTCAAATATTCTGGAATATTCTTCCCTGTGGAAATTAGGAATCAGAAGTAAGCCTAAACTACCGAGAGTAAAGAATAGTCTGTTTGAAATAAAGAAGCCCAGTAAAACAGAGGCAATGAGTTGTTGCTAGATTTTAAATATTCATAAATTTAAGAGTTTCGGTTTATAGAGTGAGGTAATGTTTTACAGATGAAAGTTTCTATTCTTACCAAATCATAAAAACATAGAAGTCTATTGAGTTGGAAATGGCATTCAGAGATCTTTGGAATCAAGAATGATTATCTGAGAGTTCTGTATTCCAAACATGATTCAATTGAACTTAAAAACTTTAATTGGCAAAATACATGAATTAAAAAGAAAAGTTCACTATCTTACTTGAAATTGCTTTTATTCAAGAAGGGTGACTATGGGTATATAGACAGGAAACTGCAAGTGGTGTGAGAAATCATATACTTTATACAAAATCAGTTGTCAACTAATTTAAAAAGGGGAATTTAATAGACCACAGGAGAAGATTAGGGACTTCCATGGTAGGAAGTAGCAAAAAACTTCAAAGAAATAAAAAAAAATGACAGTCAAATATTGTCTAATTTTAAATAGTTTTATTGATTTTCTCAGTAGTGACAAGTACTTACTAAAGATACAAAATTGGAAATTGGGACATGGAAGGTTTAATTGCATGCATAACATTGAAATTGTGCACTAAATTTAGAGTCAAGCTTATGTAAATGTAATGAAAAACATGCAGTTTTCAATGAAGTGTAGTATGCTTGAAGTGTGTAAATACTTGTATATATTGTGAATTAATTCTAATGCAAGTTAGAAAAATTGAGCATTTCCTGAATGCATAGAGAAATTTTTGCTTTGGAATTTTGAATAAAGTTTAAATATTTAGCATTTGACACCTCTTTTGATATGAATGAGTCTATCAATCAGAGAGAGGGAGAGAAATTTTAAGGTACTGGCTCACACATTGTAGCTTTGTAAGATCTGACAAATTTGAAACACATCAACATGAGGCGGGCCAAAAACTCAAATACAAGCAGGATTTTTACATTACATTCTTGATGCAAACTTCCTTTCCCACAAAACCTCAATATTTTAAGTTCTTTAGCTGATTGGATGAGACCACTTACAACACATAGGGTATAAATATTAATCATTCTACAAAATACCTTCATAATTACATCTAGACTGGTGTTTGCACAAACATGTGGATATTATAAACTAGCTAAGTGGACATATAAAATTAACTATCACAATTTGGGTAAATCTTATCTAGATAAAAAGTCATTTAAAAATTTTTTTCTTGGTTAGTTTTAGAGGTTTTTAGTTCACAATTAGGACAATAAGTGCTTGTATTTTTTCAAAGGCCTCATAAATTGGAATTCTATACAAGACATTATGATTAGCTTTAATTAAAATAAAGGTAATAGAGGAACATGTATATGATATTTGGGCCCATACATCAAAAGAAGATTCCAGACAAGTGAATAATAGCCTATACTTACTTGTATCAATCTTTGCTACTCATAATGGAATTTTAAGATATCAAGATAACCTTTGATCATTCTGGAAAGTAAAAGACTATCTATAGCTTGCAGAAGGTTATTAGTGAAGGAACAATCTGGATTTACAAAAAGCATATTTTTTATATAATAATAGATGAAGTAAATGTTGATACTTTGATAGCTGACCAACGTTTAGTAAGGTTATAATAGAATTTAATAAATAAATATACTATGGTTCTTATACCACTAGCATCTAGTTGATAAAATACAAGAACACATGTGAATTGTGCTCTTACAACTATGCATTAAGGCATCGAAAATAGAAAAGATGAATACTGGATAACGTTATAAAAAGCGTATCAGCGTCCATATCTTTCTTTCTTTCTGACTCTGTACATGTCAGTGAGTCCTAGGGGTTACAGTTCCCCCAAAATAAACAGCCTTTTAAAAATGTCTTTCATGGGCCTCCCTGTTGGTGCTGGCGGGTAAGCACAGTGCTGTGAAACTGTCTGCAGCCTCTGCAGTGCGAGTTCAATCCGGCCAGCCAGGGACATACCCACGTGGCGTGGCAGACCTCTCCTGTCTCCTCCTCGCCCGCTGCTCCCCTCAGCAGTGTATTTCCGTCAGTTTGCCTGTTCTATTCCCCACTCTGTCTATGGTGAATCCTCTCACCCTCCCGCACATCTGGTTTTTGTATGCATGAATAAATAAATCTTTTAAAAAATGTCTTTCATCATTTTTATGAAATAATACATGATGCAATGTATACAATTTACCAATGTATCTTTGGGTTAAATATTTAGAAGTAGGGTTTCTAGGTCAAAGGATAAGAGTTTATATAACTTTCTAGATATTGCCAAATTTCCCTCCTCAGGTATTTTATCATTTGTTGAATTCTATCAGAAACAAATGAGTACCTTTTTTTCCCCCCCAGCCTCGCCAATTGAATATGTTGTCAAACTTGTATTTTTGCCAGCATAATACAAGAAAAGTAGAATATTAGTATAATTTTAATTTGCATTTACCTCATAAAATATGTGATGGAGCAATTTTTGAGGGGAGAGCAAAAGATACTTTCATGCTTATGAATTGTCTGTTTTTCTGTAGCTTATTTTTCTGTAGGATATTTGATGCCTATTTTTAGAAACTCATTTATGAGATATAATATAAATTGTAGACATTTTTTCCAGTTTGCTACTTTTCTCTCTAATTTGCTTATGATGTCTTTTGTCACGTAAAAATATATTTATGTTACCAAGTTATCTGTTTCCTTTTTTACTTTTGGATTTTGAGTCAGAGTCCTGAAAGTTTTCCTCACACCTAAGTTTTAACAGAATTTACCCATGTATTTATTCAGTACTCACATAGTTTCAATTTTTAAATAACTAAATCTTACATCCATTTTGGAATTTTTCGTGGTGTATGGTGTAGAGGAAGAAGCCAATTTTAACTTTTCCATATGGCTATGTAGTTATTCCAATACCACTTAAAAAAAAAATCCTTTCCCAATAATCTAAAAGGCTGTTTTTGTCTTTTACTAAATTTTCGTATGTAACTGGATCTATTTTGGGATTTTCCATTCTGTCTCATTGACTTGTCTATTTATTCATGAACCAGCACTATTAATTTTAGATGACTATGTCTCGTAACAACTGTAGTGTCAGAGAAAATAACTATGACGCCTGTTTGGGACAAAGTCACAGGTACTGTTCCTATGGAACAATGTCAGCCAAAGCTTCTGGTCACTGAAGGCTTTTGGTTTCTGAGCTGGACCCCAACCTTGCATGGACACCATGAGCCCCAATATCTTTGCAAAAAATTAATTTTTGCTTTTGGTAGATTGTTGGTTTCTGTTACTTACACAAAACTCTTGCTGTGGCCTTATGTATATCTTTTTGATAGTTTGCTTATCTAAATTTAAGGAGAGACTTTAATAGCTAGAATTTTTACCGAAATGAAGAGAGTGACACTTTGACAGTCTGAGAGATGGTGAGTATGTTGGGGACAGCATGGCAACATTAAGTAGATGAGGCCTTATCTTTCTTTCACAAAATGTGAAGAGTGCCATTCATTTGTATTGTAATTGCTTACGTTTATTAGGAAAGAAGGGGAATTTTAAATGTTAACAGCCATGCTTTTAGAAGGAGCATATCAAGAGAATTCAAAATAAGTTTTTATGCTAAAAATTTGGGGATATCATTATTCACTCATATGGTTTAATGCAAGAACAGTGGGACAGATTTCTCTGCTTGCCTGAGGTGAATATTTTTACTCAGTTTCAAGTTTATGACAATTTCTTCACATGTTAGAAACCCTAGTGTTGTAGTAGTTGAACTCCGGTAACTGCCCATTTTTAAGAATTTATCGAATCATTTCAATAGTCTGAAAATCTCAAGAATAACATTGTTAGATAATAAAATTGTTCTATCAAATCATATACACATATTGATGGAATTCCTGCCCTTAAACTTGTTTAACTCACATCTCTTGGAGTTAAGAGTTTAGGGATCTCTAATTATGCAAAACTCCTCACATGAATATCATCTGTGCCCACAGCTAAGAGTCTCCACGCCAGAAGGTCGCTGAAGCGGAAACAGAGAATTTGAACTCTTGGATAGACAAAGTAACCAAGTTCCTTCTTCTAAGAACACAGATATTTCTTGCAGGATTAAGAAATCTAAAACATGGTTTATATTAAAACACTCTAACATAAGTTATGAAATCAATGGCAAACTTTAAGACAAAACAGGTATCAAACAAACCGAAACCACGTTCAACCCTGTTGACTTTACCCTAGTTATTACCCAAGACTTCACTCTCTCTGGCTTCTGATGGGAGCTTCTGGAAACAAATCTACTGTATGTTGCCAAAGCTTACAAATTTGATAGACTCAACTTCTCGTCAACCTTTTAACTTTAAGCAGCTGTTAGATGAATCGGTCACTTATTCTCCCCTTAGAACAAAAGAAGCAGGATGTTTGATATTTTCAGATGTGACAATCTTACCCCTTTATTATAAGAAGTAGTGGATAACGGGATTTGCACATCAAAGACATCTTTACAGACACATCACCCAAAGCAGTGATAGTGAAGACAAAGATAAACAGCTGGGACTACATCAAATTAAAGAGCTTCTGCACAGCAAAAGAGACAATAACAAAAACAAAGAGAAACCCCACCAACTGGGAGAACATTTTTGCACCCAACACTAGTGATAAAGGACTGATCACAAAAATCTGCAAAGAGCTGATGAGACTCAGCAACAACAAAGAAAATAATCCAGTCAAAAAATGGGCAGAAGAGCTAAAAAGAAACTTCTCTGAAGAGGAAATGCAAATGGCCAACAGGCATATGAAAAAATGTTCAACATCACTTGTAATCAGGGAAATGCAAATCAAAACTACCATGAGATACCATCTCACACCAGTGAGAATGGCACATATTAAAAAAACTAGCAACAACAAATGTTGGCGAGGATGTGGAGAAAAAGGAACTCTTGTGCACTGTTGGTGGGAGTGCAAACTGGTCCAACCACTATGGAGAGCTGTGTGGAGATTTCTGGACCTACTAAACATAGAGCTTCCATATGATCCAGCAATTCCACTCCTAGGTCTTTACCCAAAGGACACAGAAACATCAATTCCAAAGAGCACCTGCACTCCTATGTTTATAGCAGCACTGTTTACAATAGCTAAGCTTTGGAAACAACCCAAATGCCCAAAAGTAGATGACTGGATCAAGAAGATGTGGTACATATATACCATGGAATATTACTCAGCATTCAAAAAAGATAAACACATGCAATTTGCAGCAACATGGATGGCGCTGGAAGGGATCATGCTCAGCGAAATAAGCCAAAAAGAAAAAGAAAAATACCGGATGGTCTCACTCATAGCAGGAATCTAGAAAACTTAAATAAGAGACCAGGAAAATGAATATAAGAAAGTGAAAATCAAAATCAACAAAAAACTATGAACCAGAGACACTTTTTGGGGGTGGGGGGCGGGAGGGGAAGGATTGGGGTCAGAATGGGGCGTTTGCAATTGTATGGGGGAATATAAAAATAAAATTTAAGATTAAAAAAAATAATAAAAAAATAAATTTTCTTAAACTTTAAAAAAAAAAAAAAGAAGTAGTGGATAATGGCAGTGTTTAACAGATATGGACTGGAACCCTGGTCTTGTTATTAACTCCTTATCTGATATCGTATAAACTTTTGCCCTCTGGGCTCCTTGTCTATAAAGATGGGAGACTTGAGCTTTGTCCATAAAGCAGTTAGCATTATTATTGTTGTTATTTTTATATTATCATTATTGTTAATTTTCAATTGGAAATGGGCCTAAGACACTTTTGACCATGTCATTACTAGAAAATGAATTTAGCATCAGCTAGTGGTAGTAACTTTCTTGTGAAAGAAAGTTGTACAGTTTTCCAAAGTCTAGTTTCTACCCACTGCATTTCCTGAGAATATAAATCTTTTTTTTTTCTCTTTGGTTTGGTCGTTAGTTATGGGATCTTACTCAGTCTGGGATTCTAGGACTTTGATAAAATTCATGTCCTCTGTTTTGGGTATGACTACTTTGTAACTGGTGGTGTCTTTTCATCAGGAGACACAGGCTATCATATCTGGTTCTCTCTCTTTTAAGGATGTTAGTAGCTATTGATGATCTGGATCCAAGCTCATCACGAGTTAACAAAACAGTGATGTTCTAACTACCTCACACTCCTTATATGCACTATCTGAAATATTTCCATGAAGTTCCCTATTTGGTTACCCAGTGGTATTACATGCTGTACACATTTCAATTCAATATAAGAACTGATATTTTAACCGAATACTTAAAGGCAACACATTACTGCTTCCAGGGATTTCCAATTTGATCCAATTCAACACATTACTTTATGGATGAAGAAACAAACAGGCCCAAAGAGGTTTTCTAATTAGTTTTCCTTTTTCTAAAGCTCATTGGTAGTTATCAGAGTCCCAACAAAAAACAAGATAATTTGAGGTGGATTTATTTACAAAAAGACTAATTTTAAAGGTATAGATGGAATAAGGAAATTCAGTGGATGGTGCAGATACTTGAGGAAGCAGCTTCAAAGCTGTCATTCCTTCTAGGTGCCCAAGAACAAGGTGGGAGACAGTTCTGAGACACTGGAAGAAAGTGAATCCTGTAGGACCTGCCGCCTTGAGATGAGCAATGACTTCCTGTTGAGGAACAGAGCCAGGCTGAGGTGAGTCATAGCGTTCCAACATCCTTCCTCCCCCAGATCCCCTGCCTGGACTCCCCATTAGCCAAACCCAGTTGGCAAACAGAAAGCATGGAAGCCTATTGATTTCATTCATACAAATTAGTCTCCTGGGGCAGAGACTATGGGGATACAAATGCATAGTAGTTCTGAAGGGAAAACTCAGGAACAGATGAATTCACATACTTTTTCCTACCCCACCATTCTACCGTGTATCCAAATGTTTCCCAATATCTATAGATCTTATGTTGTAGAAATAATTCATGACCCAGATGATGGTTGATGCTTCCCGAGGGAAGTTTGTTGAATGACTGGAATTACCTTATCCAATTTGGGGGTTTGAGACTGTTCTGAGTTACTCAGATGTCTGGAGACAGGATTGCTTTCCATGTAAGGGTTATTTTACTTCTAGTTCTTCCTTATGCTTAGGTTATCTCATCTTTATTTTTGTCCTTCAAGGTGTTAAAAATGCAGCTCAGCCTCTCTGCTGTCTGATTCAGATCAGATCCACAAAAATTGCCAGGCCAAAAGCAGCTATTGCTGGAGGTTTAACCTCTTACTCTGTTCTCTCTTCCAGAATCTGGCCAGATAGTTCCTCCTTGCCTCATAGTTCTTTGATGCCTATATATAGGATTTGTCCAGCATCCTTAGTCTTCTTCAAAGACAGGGGTGATCAGAATTACCTATTCTATCATAAACAAAAGAAGAAATCTCTCGATATTTCTCCAACTCTTATGAGGAAAATTTTTGCCCTTAAAGGTTTCCCAGTCTATATCTCTAAGTAGAAGTGTGGTGAGCTCTGAATAAAAACATAATTCTGACTAATAAACTTCAGTTCTGCTGCCATTTTCAGTATAAATATGTCATGGACTCTTTATGATATTACAATTCCATCATTTAATGATTATGATTTAATACTGCCAATAGCTTCCAGAAAAAAATTGCCATTTGTGAAGCATCTAAATATTTCCTTGGATTCCTTTTCCCCCCAATGCAAAATATAACAAGTTTTTAGCTTACAATAAGAAATATAATCCCTTTCAGGATCTCTCCTGGTGGCACAGGTGGTTGAGCGCAGGCTGTGAAGCTGTCCACAGCCTCTGCAGTGCTGGTTTGATCCCGGCCGGCTGACAAGGGCCCCACATGGTGTGGCAGACCTCTCCTGTGTCGCCTGCTGCTCCCCTCAGCAGTGTATTTCCATCAGTCTGCCTGGTCTGTTCCCCACTCTGTCTCTGGTGAATCCTCTCACCCTCCCGCGCATCTGGCCTGTACCCTGGTTCTTGTATAAATAAATAAATAAATCTTTAAAAAAAGAGAAATACAATCCCTTTTATTCCTCGCATTTATTAAGGTAATGTAACCAGAAAGCTTTTATCTGATATATATTATTTTAGATTCCTCAGAAGTGCTTTCATTGAATTAATATGTAATATTGTGTTCTTAGCTTTAATAAATATTATACATATATGTGAGGAACATATATACTTTTGTAGAAATCCATGTTCAGTTGCATTGTATTGCCCAATGTCCTCTATGTCAGACTCTGTGGAATAACGTTCTTACAGAATTCAGTAGCAGAGACATAGTCATTAATATGAATATGTATACTTCTATGGGTTTTCTTTTTATTTTGAAAGTCAAAACAAAATCAGCTACATTTAATAATCAATTGAGAGACCTCCTTTGTGGCACAAGAGGTTAAGATGCAACCTATGAAGCTGTTCGCGGCCACTGCAGCACAAGTTCAAACGTCCAGCCAGCCAGGGAGCAACCCACATGGCTCAGCAGACGTCTCCTGGCTTGCACACTGCTCCCCTCAGCAGTGTACTTTGGTCAATCTGTCTGTTCTGTTCCCCACTCTGTCTCTAGTGAATCCTCTCACCCCCCACATTTCTGGCCTGTATCCCAGCTCTTGTATGCATAAATAAATAAATCTTTAAAAAATATAATCAATTGAATTATCGATTATAATTAATTATTCCAGATGCTTGATACCCCTTTTGTTGGTCTTCTTATTCATTTCTAGTCATTTAAATTACATTTACCTTGTTTTCATGTCGCCTGAAATAATTTTTCACATTAAGAATCTATTGTATTCTCATTTATCTGAGGATACAGAGAAAAAGAGCAAACCTAGCTCCTAAAGCAAAACTAGCTAGCTAGAAGATTCTCACCTGTCTCAGGTTTAAGATCCACCATTTTGCCCTTCAAGATTAAACATGAAAACCCAAAATAGGCAATACTTTTTCTGCTATTCACCACTACTTTTTTGTATTAGAAAAAGGCGTTCCTTCTACAGAGACAAATTGCAAAATCCTGGAAGATCAAATCAGAAAAAAAGGTTTTCATTCCCAAGATGAGCTCTCTGAGGCATGTGTGGCAAACTGAGGTCAGGTGGGATTCCAGCACATCCATGCCATACCTGGTGCCCTTCTGCCTGTTCATGGGTCCAAATTTAAGTCATAAATTGATCCATCTGAATGGATATTGTGGATAATATTGGATAATATTCCATAGTAATGGATAATATTCCATTCAGGATGGAATTGTGTAGCTATTAGTTGCATTTCCACCCCTTAACGCTTTACTACTCAAATTTTTCATCTTTCCTTCCCCCAGCTTGGATTGTGGAATATCCATTCTGTATTATGCATAGTCAACTATCAGTTATAGAAATGGAAATGTCACATGGCTGAAGATGAAGCAGCTTAAACCATGCCATTTGGGCAAGGAGAGAGTTTTGGGACCAAGAAAAGCAGACTTTCAGCATTGCTTTGAGTGTGGGTGCCAGTCATCATTAACACTGTTAGAGTTATTACATCAATCCAATGTAAAACAAGTGGGCTAAGTAAGACAAAAATAAAAATTGTGTGTGAAAAAGGACTCTGAAACACTCTGGAAGGGAAGTAAGTTGTGAAAGGGCCTAAAAAGTTATGGTTTGTGAAAAGAACTTAATATATAATCTTAGATCTTATTTCTGTAGTGAAGTACCATTTGAGAATTAAGGCGCTCTCATTTTCCAGACATGGTCTTAATAAATCTCCAGTGTTTATTGATTTTTTTTTATCAGGATGGGGTGGATGGAAGATTATCTGCTCCCACAGATTACCTGCTTCCAAGTTGTTGGAAATATTAAAAATTGAATATCTTTTAGGATCCCATCATATTTTATTTCAGTATGATCAGTGTTTCACAATATATCTACTTTCCTAATGATCTCAAATCCAAAGGCAGGTTTGGTTCACACAGATTCCAGTGGACATGAAGAATATAAAGTTTCCTTAGTATAAATTTACTTCTATCATTTTACAAATCTTTAGAAAAATCCCATGTCACTTTCCTTCACTCAGGATGGAATTGTGTAGCTATTAGTTGCATTTCCTCCCTTTAACGCTTTACTACTCAAATTTTTCATCTTTCCTTTCCCCAATTTGAAGTAAATTGCGTTTCTTCTTCTATTTTTTTTTCCCCATACAAGGCATTAATCTCAGTTCCAGAGCACGGGACGTTGAAAACCTTTCACTGATTTTCCTAACAGCATTCAGGAGAAGTTCTCTAGAACTTACACATCTGGTTTTTGGCTGCCCCAATAAATACATACTTTTTCATTGTTCTTAAGCAATCTAGGCATTCCCCTTTGCCTTCCCCGGTGCGATTTAAAAAAACAGAATAAGTCACTTAATTTTCTTTGATCTGGCCAAGATTTGCCAAGTCGGGGGTGTAGTCCTCATTATCCGCTGCAAGTATGGAAGCGGTGGTGGTGGTGAAGGGGGACACTCGGGTTTTAAGATCTTAAAGCCCTTGAGGTCAATCAACAACTCATTCACGACAACACAAGGTACTGCAAATTTTTAAATGAAAAATAGATGGGGCAGACCTATTAAATGTAGCCTACCACTTCCGGAGCGCCCCTGTCACGAACCAAAAAAAAAAAAAAAAAAAAAAATCAAAAAACCAAACACACACACACACACACACCCCCACCCCACCCTCCGAATTTAGGCCCCAGCTCCAGGGCGTAATTTAAAAATCTTCCCGCCGCGCGCCGCGCAGCGCTCCCCGGGCCGCCCCGGCCCGCGCGCGGTACCCCAAAGCGCCGCCGCGCGAGCCCAGCAGGGCCGGGAGGGGGCGCCCTGGCGGCGAGGAGCGCGCCAACGCCTCTCGCGCCGGCTCGCCAGACCCGAGGACTCGCCGGAGACTTTTGCGCCCTCCTGCCGTCGCGCGCGTGGCGGGCTTTCGCCTTCTCCGGGTCTGCGGGGGGCGCAGCGCGCGGCGAGCCGGCGGCGGCGGCGGGGAACCCCGGCCCGCGCCGCGCCCGGGGCTGGGCAGAGACCGCGAGCGGCGGCGCGATCGGCTGCGTCCCGACTCGAGCTTCCCAGCAGCGCCCTCCCCCGGGGCGGGCCCTGACTTTCGGGGCCGCGACGAGTGGGCGGCCAGAAGCCGGTGGCCGCCACGCCGAGACTCGGGAGGCGAGGCTGGCGCTGGGACGCCGCGGCCCCGGCGGGCCGTGGAGCAGCGAGGCCGGGGAGGCGGAGCAGATCGCGCCGCGGAGCGGGCGCTGCCTCCGAGGGGGAGGCGGATCCTCCCGGCAGCACCAGCTGCCGCCGCTCCCGGACGCGGCCGGGGCGCCCGCCCGCCTGTCAGGTGCCGGCCAGGTAGCCCCGCACCCAGAGGGCACCTTCGGCGGCCCCTCCCCGAGCTGCCGGCGCGGAAGGAGTCGGGGCAGCGGCGCGCGGGGCGAGCGGGGCGCACCGCACCCCGAGCGCGGCGCCCTTGAGCCGCACCGCGGCGCAGGTCCGCGAGGCGACCCGGCCCGCCAAGAGAAGGAAGCGCCGTCCCTTCCCGCCCGAGCCGGCTCCCCACCCCTCGCCCCCGGCACCCCGCAGCGGGCGAGCGGCGCGGCCACGGAGGCGCCGAGGAGGGGCGAGCCGCCGCCCGGCAGCGGCGCGCCTTCGGGGGACAGGGCGCCCGAGAGGCGGCGGCGGCGCGGCGCGGAGGGCGCGACCCGCGATGGCAGCTGCTTAGCCCGGCGCGCGCGGAGCAGCCCGGAGCTGTGGCTGGCCAGACGGGGCGCCTGGGCTGGGGACCCCGCCGCCGCCCGGCCGGGAGAGATGAGCGCGGAGGCGGGCGAAGGCATCACTTTCTCCGTGCCACCCTTCGCGCCCTCGGGCCTCTGCGCCGTCGCCGAGGGTGGCAGCTGCCGGAGGGGAGGCGCGGCGCCGGCGGCCGAGGGCGAAGAGGACCAGCTCCCGCCGCCGCCGCCGGGCAGCTTCTGGAACGTGGAGAGCGCGCCCGGCCCCGCGTGCCCCGCCGCCCCCGCCGCGAGCAGCGCCACCCGCGGCAGGGGCAGCTCCGGCGGCGGGGGCGGCCGGCGGACCACCGTGGCTTATGTGATCAACGAGGCGAGCCAGGGGCAGCTGGTGGTGGCCGAGAGCGAGGCCCTGCTGAGCCTGCGGGAGGCGTGCGAGGCGGTGGGCGCCACCCTGGAGACCCTGCACTTTGGGAAGCTGGACTTTGGGGAGACCGCCGTGCTGGACCGCTTTTACAATGCAGGTGCGTGTGCGACCCCCTTCCCTGTGCTCGGCGGCCACGGGCCGCGCTTCCCCGGGCTGCCACGGGGAGGGAAGAAAACATGTTTTTCTGGGCGACAAGCGTGCTTCCTTCTTATTTACTTACTGCCCCACCTTAGGGGCAGCGAGCGGCGCTGCGTGACTGCTGCTGGCGCGCGCCGCCCCTGGGAGCGGGTGCTGTGCAGGGGACCCACCCGCTCGGCACCCCTCCGCCCGCGGGCTCGTGGGGCCGTGGGAGCCTCTTGGAGAACTTCTGCTCTGCAGCAGGGCAAGCTGTTGGCTTCCATCAGTTCTCCGTCCAGTGTCTTGATTTCTCTGCTCCCAGGTTGACCTGTATTTTCCTTCTGTGTATTCCTAAGACGGTTCCAGGTGGCATTCTTGTTTCCCTCTGTGTGGTTTGGGGAGTGCAGGAAAGGTGGCCCACGCCACGCACCAGTGGCAGGCAGTGTGTCTCTGAATTTGGTTATCATGTCTTGATCGCCCCAGCTCTTTCCCTGAACAAGTTTAGTGGCTCGAACCTCCCATCTCTTAGTAATTTGAACTTGCAGGTAATTGCTTCCAAAAGTGATAACATTGCAACTTGCACTAACCTCATGTGGTGTGTATGTGAGGAGTTGGGTGAAAGAACCACCGTCTGTTCTTTCATTGCCCCGTATGCCCTGCTGGGCTGGAAGGTTTTTAAGTTGACATAGTTTAAAACGCTGGTATTTCATGTTAATGAACTAAGACTGGGTTGACCATTAAAGTGATCGGTAGACTAAGCCATGAAAAAAGACCCTATCTTTTCAAATTGTCACAGATTTCAGAAAATGTTGGGTAGTTCTGGTGATTGAAGCAATTAGCTGTGAGCACATGTTAGGAATAACATGTTACTGAAACCTACTTTAGCACCCTGCACAACCGAAGTTGAGAATATGTACGTGTATTGTGTAAGTGAGGGTAGAAACTTTGATTTAATGGTAGTTTCAAATAAGAAGTTCCTTGCATGTGTGATGACATAAAAGGTTCTATATTCCAGTCCTGTTTTCAGTTCTTACTCTCTTCAGTCACTTCAGAACACCTGAAATAGGCTTATGTCAGTTTTGGATTTCAGCCAAAGCTGAATATTTTAAGAACAAGAAGAACTTCTTGTTAAGGAAACCAGACTAAATAAACTAGGACTTTCTGGTTCTGGTATTTTTTACAGCCTCGGTCTTCATAACTGAATATAGATATATCTTAGGTTCTTTGGGTGACTTGCTATGAAAATGAGATAAACATAACTTTTCTAAAAACTGCAGCACACTTATTTTTGGATTGTGATTTGGAAGAACCAAAAGATATGTGAGGAAACACCCACCTAAACACAGAGCCTATTTTTATTGCATTGATAGATTATTTTTTTATAAGGCTCTATAAAAATATCTTAAACGCTACGCTAATTTGAAAAAAAAATTTCTTAACAGGGCTCACTTACTATTTATTCTCCAAAAATCCATCTCTGGGAAAGGGAAGGAGAAAAACTAGAAAGAACCTGACATTTGACTGTAACTCATTTAATCCTCCAAACAAGCCGTGAAGGAAGTACTTATTTAGCCTTTTTTAGCTGAGAAGACTAGGGACTCAAGGTAAAAACTGGTCAATGCGGGATTCCACTTCAGGTGACTGACCTTGAGAGGTCCTGCCTGGCCCTTGCTGCCTTCATTGAACTGGGATGATTTACTCTCAGAATCAGGGGACACTTGCCATCTTGGAATCACATGGCAGTGAGCTGGCAGGGCCTTTTGAGCCTTTCAGGTATCCTGTGGCGTTCTAGGGGAGGGGCGGTGGGGGTGTGGGGAAGACCAGTGTTTCCAGGTCAGCTCTGTCCGCAGAGCCACTGCCCCCGGGAGTAGGGCCCTGCCTATCTTTGTGCCATGAACTTTGAACCTTCTCATTCAGCATGAAAATGTGGCAGAATGAAGATGTTACCTGTTGTGTCCAAACTCTGTTTTTCTCAAGTGAGGGGCCACCAAGTTTGCTGGTAGTTGAACTTTCCTTCTGATTCCTCAGACAGTGATTGCTCTTTTCAACCCCTTCACCCTTCACCCTCATTGGCAAATTTTTCAAAACTTTGGTCACATGATAAATTGTAGATGTGCATGAGGTCTCTCTCACAACTAGTACGCTCTGCCACCAAGAGCAGCCATCAGCTTACCTAAACAAGCAATTGTGGCAGGGTTTAATGGACACTGAAATCAAATTTCATATAATTTACAAGATAATATTCTTTTAATTTTCTTAAAACCATTACATATGTAAAAACCATCCTTAGGGTACAAGATGTATCAAAGTAAGCCTGGCAAGGTTAGGCCCCTGAGTCTGTGCTGCCCTTTGTAGTCTGTCATCCAGCTCCACTTGAAAGCAGAATCATTATGCTATGGTAGCAAGAGCCCTGTCCCTCAAGTTAGATCTAACTTTTTATTCTGGCTCTGCTTGAGACCATGTGCTTGTGAGCAAGGCCTGCAAAATTGAGCAGAGGTGGAAGTGGAGAAGGAAATTAAATGAAGTTTCTTAGGAAGCCCTCGTTTAATCCAATGAGTTTGCAAAGGCAAGGCAGCATGGCTTATAGGGACAGAGCATTGGAACAGGCTTCTTTTCTCATTTAGAGCAAGTAATTTAAAACCCCAGAAAAGAGCAGATAGTTGGAGTACTTGCTCTTTGAGATTCCCTGTAGCTCTCAAATTAGGTACTTTCAAATTATGTCATTAATACAAAATTGAACCATTTCGGTCCTTAGAGGTAAATGAATTGCTTGCATATATCATGTTCCTGGCCTGAGGAGTCTAGAGTTGGGGGATTTGGGGTAGGGGAGGGAGGATAGATTCAAAGGCTGTAGCTGGGCCTCTGTGAGGATCCCCTGAATGCCCCTGACCTCCTGGGAAAAACGTGTAGACAGGCTCAGGGTGGGGAGGGTTCAGAGAGGACCCTTGGACTGAGATGGAAGAGTAAGCAAGGATGACTTAACAAGGGTCTCACTATTTCAAAGGGAATGCTGGTGTTGGAGTGACTCAACTTACTGGAATGGATATGAGCCTAAAGTTTGCTTACATTTTTACAAGCCTTCCCTATCTGTGTACTGGTGTCATTGAAGAATATTTTCCACGTTTGGGTTATTGTTTAACTATAATCTACTTGTTCTGTGGCAACACTTATTCTCTTATTCATTCTTATTCTGAGGTGACACTAATTTGCTAACAAAGCTTTTATAAAAATTCATCAAATTTACCTATGCAAAACTAGCAGTCAGAGTGGCAGGTGCCAAGCAGACCACCTCCTTTCCTGGCCCCTGCCATGTAGATAGCACACTTCTGTAAAAATAAGAGATGCCAGTGAAATGGAGCTACTCTATTCAGGAGCCAGACCTTCCCTGGCAAGGTCTCTAAGACATTTTTTTAGATGCCCTCAGTTCTGTGACATATAGCTAGAATGAATCAACTTTATATTCCCCTATTTTGCTTAGGAGAAAACGGAATCATGAAGAGATTATATTCCTTCATTCAGGTCATAGCATGGAGGCTAGCTGCTTGGAGGCTCACACTTTCTGTGGGAACAGTATTATAGATGGGGATGAGAGACAGGATCCTAGAAGCAACCTGGTAACTCACTCAGTGCAGGTGAAGTGTGTGACCCATTCACTGTTTTCAATCTTCTGGAAATTATGTTCCTGAAACCTACGACTTTGGATGCTCCTTACTCTGGCATCATCTTGGCCAGATGTGGGAGCATCATCATGTTGAATTGTTAGTGATGAGAGGAGAGGCTGACATAAGGGACCTTGGAAGGATGGGGGATCCACAGGAAGAGGATGGAAGCTGGGCCAGGATGAAGTAGGATCCTTGAAGGAGGAAGCTGCACAGCAGGGGATCCATTAACACTTTCACCTCTTTCAAGCTTCTGCCTCTCCTAACCTATTTATTGCCCTGATTTCCTGCTGATGTGAGACCCAGGGACTTTGCTTTGCTCAAGGCCACCTCTGTTTCTGTCTCTTTCTCTGTCTCTGTCTCTCTTTCTGTCTCTTATCTTTCTGTCTCTGACTCATTCTCTCATAGTTGACCCAGGTAAAATTGACTGCCAGCTTCCCCTTTTCCTGCTACCAGCCATTACATCCGCCTGGGTCTTTTAGCCCGGCTCTCTGTAGATTGCAATCTCACTCCGCCTTTCAACCTGTGGCAACAGTGGGTAACAGGAAGGAAACAGGCACTGGCTGACAATTTAAGAACATCTCTATTATGGACCTGCTTTATTTGAGCACATAATGAAAGACACCGAGTTAGGCCGTGTCACTGCAGAGGTGTTTGAGCTATGTGGGCAATGGTTCTACTTGTGTTCTTTGAAGCAACTTAGGACTTCTAGTCTTATTTGATAAACAAACAGTGCAAAAGCAAGCATAACCCTTGTCTCCTATTTATCTCAGACTGAGTAGTTTTTGAGAGTCTTCCAGCCTACTTCTGCATTTTCTACTTTCAAATCCAGTGAGGTTTTCACAGTCTTTCATTTCATATACATTGTTTCTTACACTATAGGTAGGAGGTGAAGCCTATTTTCTAGAATGCTTTCCATGAGTCAGTTGAAAACTGGACATATGTTTGCCAACATGTTATTCTTCCAAATATGGATATTATAAATTGAGAGAGAAAATTTAATAGCCACTAACTGTCATGATTCCTTAAGAACAAGATTATTAAAAATTTATTGATTGATATATATTTTTTTGAAACATCACAAATTTGACTTTTTATTTGTCATCATTGAAAGTCTTATTTTTAACAGATTCTTGAACTGTTGGTTCATATCCATCAGCTCGTTCAACTTTTGCACCTGTCTCATCACCAGTAGCTTTTTCCAGAGCTACGGCCTTCACCATGAAGCTCCATGAGTTTTCCCAGTTCAAACTTGGGCTTCTTCAGCATATTTACTTTTCTAACCAAGACATCATGGAATGGGTAGATAGACTGGCAAGGCTTTTCTATGTCTTTCCCAGTGCTGTCTGGAATCAATTTATTGACCACCTCTTTCAAGTCATTTGTCTGCACCTCTCAGGTAATGATTTCCATCATTTTTTTCCGGATTTGGCGGACCTGTTGGTGCTGAGCATAAGTCTTCCAAATCTGATTGTTGTGGTTTTTAGTAAAACCAACACAGAAGAGATAAAGCAAATAGCTGTCCGTAGTCTTGACATCAACATGAGCTTTGATCATGGTCTGTCATTTTTTGACCATGGAGCACATTTTATCTCGGGTAAGATCCATGCATGAAAGTTTGTCAGGCAGTTTTTGCCCTGAACATCCTCAGTAGTTAGCTTGAATTTTCTAAATGCAATTTCATCATTCTGCAGATCAGCGAGGCTCACTTCAAATACACGACCTTTGAGGCCATCAGAGGCAATTTTGGTTCCTTGAGTTCTCATCACTAATATTTTTCCAATATTTCTTATATTGAACATTGGTGGCACTTTCACATCACACCAGTCTTTCTTAGAAAATGGATCAACCACTTTCTTCTTGGCTCCCTTTTTGCTACCTTTTGTAAGGCGCTTGTTTTTGCCGACTGCCATGGTGCTGCATGGAGAGCCAAAAGGGGTGAGAGATATATATATCTCATTATATATATATATATATATATATAATTATATATATATATATATAATTTTTTTTAAACATCATTGTTCATTTTTGTACAATGTTTGCGTTCGCCTCTCAGGTATAATCCCTGTAAAATTCCCACCACTAGTTCACTGGTGCACCATCACTATAGTCCCTTGTGCTCTTCCCTCCCATTTTGATTCTTCTCCCTCCCCCTCCCTTGCAGAATGTCTCTGATTTATAGTTGCCTGTTAATTTTGGTTTTTTATTTATTGTTTTTTTTCCTGATCCCTTATTTGGTTCCTCTATATTCCTCCTATAAGGGAAATCATCCGATAATTTCTTTTTCCTTCTGGCTTATTTCACTGAGCATAATCCCTTCCAGCTTCATCCATGTTGCTGTGAATGGCATGAATTTCTCTTTTCTGATTGCTGAATAGTATTCCATTGTGTTTATATACCGCATCTTCTTCATCCAGTCCTCTCTTTTTGGGCATTTGGGTTGTTTCCATATTTTACCTATTGTAAACACTGTTGCAATAAACATAGGGGTACAGGTATCCATTTGAATTAATGTTTTTGTGTCCTTTGGGTAGATCTTTAGGAGTGGAATTGCTGGGCCATATGGTAGCTCCATTTTTAGTAGTTTGGGAGCCTCCAGACAGCTTTCCATAGTGGTTGGATCAGTTTGCATTCCCACAAGCAGTGCAGGAGAGTTCCTTTTTCTCCACATCCTCGCAGCCAACATTTGTTGTTGCTAGTTTTTTTAATATGTGCCATTCTTGCTGGTGTGAGGTGGTAGCTCATTGTGGTTTTGATTTGCATTTCCCTGATTATAAGGGATGTTCAACATTTTTTCACATGCTGGTTGGTCATTTGCATTTCCTCTTTAGAGAAGTGTCTTTTTAGCTCTTCTGCCCATTTTTTTGACTGGATTGTTTACTTTGTTTTTGTTGAGTCGGGTGAGCTCTTTGTAGATTTTTGTGATCAGTCCCCAATCAGTTGTATGGAGTACAAAACTTTACCCCCAATCAGTGGTGTGTCTCTCTGTTTTGGTTAATGTCTCTTTTGCTGTACAGAAACGTTTTGGTTTGATGTAATCCCAGCTGTTTATCTTTTCCTTTACTCTCTTTGCTTTGAGGGAACAGTCATTAAAGATGTTACTGAGATGTATGTCATGAAGTGTTTTGTCTATATTTTCTTCTATGTATTTTATGGTTTCAGATCTTATGTTCAATTCTTTTATCTGTTTTGAGTTGGTTTTTGTGTATGGTGTGAGATAGTAGTCTAGTTTCATTCTAACAAAAGATATTTTTATGTTGAATTAGGGAAGTATAACCTTAGTTAGGTTATACCTAACTAGTTAAGTATAACTCTTTGCATATAGTAAATGTTTGGAAAAACTCATTATTTCTTGTTCCTGTTTCCCATTTTGTTGTGAATAAGTGAAAAGGTTGCCATCCCCACCCACACAGCAGTATTTGAACTTCTAACAGAAGCTGCCTTACAGACCCTTCCCATAAGAAACCAGACTTGGCAAAACTATCAAAAGAGCAAACATTGACAAACTCATAAGGACACACTTCGGTTAGGAAGAGATTAAGAAAGTAATCCCAGCAAAGCCTCACACACAGCTTTTCTCTAGTTTTGTAACTTTTTGCTGGTTGGCCAAGGGGGCAGCTCCTGCCCACCCCCTCCAAACCCAGAGCACTGTGCACCTCTTAGTTTGATTTTTTTTTTTAATAACAAGTCAGCTAAGGCAACATTTTAATTCTCAAAATGAGCTTTACTAGGAAATTGGAAAAAAAGAAAACTCCAAAACACGAAAATAAATTAGTGTTTAGAACACCATTTTTTTTTTCTTTTTCTTTTATCCAAATGGCCAACTGCTCATGATCATGAAGGACCCTGTATCCCAGGTGCCTGGTTTCTTCCTTCTGTCTGGTTGCCTTTGGTTTGCTGGAGACATTCATTAGTTGGTAGTTCTGGCTAGTTCCATTTCTGGGTGAAGTCTAATTATAGGTGCTCAGTGTGGCCTAGTCTCCCCAGTGACTTAGGTAGGTGCCAGCCTTCTCTGCCACAGGTCATTTCTTCTCTGGTGGCAACCAGGACTATCCTCTGCTTCCTGTTTCAGAGTCTTGTTAGAGGCCCCTGCAGTTCCTGTTTCTGATTTGTGGGATAAAGTTGGCTCACAGCTTCTTTTTGGAGCAGTGGGAGATTGTTAAGCAGAAAACCCTATGAGAGAGCAAGTTTGCACCAAATGGATATCATCTATTTTCACTTTCCAAGTCATTGCATAATGTGTTCCCTTCAAACACTGCCCTACTGTGTGGGGAGCAAGAGGAAAGTTGAACAGGCAGGCAGTAGGGTGGGAGTGGGCAGTGTTCAGGACCTCCCAGCTATGTGGGAATCAGGAAAAAACTGGAAACCCCTACCCTGAGGAGAGGTATGCCTTAGAAACAGCTTTGCTTTTCTAAAATTTGGATATAGGTGTGTGGAGAAGTTGGCTGTGTTTAAGACAGCCACTCTTATTTTCAGACAGCAAAATTAAATTTGTAACAGTCCCTAGTGGCGTCACATAAGAAAAAAATCAAGGCAAAATTATAAATTATTGAAAAATCCACCAGTGATTCTAATGCCTTGTTTTCTTTACTTGCTTTAACATTCTGCCTTTTTTCTCTGGCTGGAGATGAATACATTGATCAAAGTATGTGCCAGAGTATTGGAGAAGGAGAAAGGATTGGAGACAAAGGTGATTTTTAATGTCTTGTCTGACTACTGCAGAAACATTTTTAAAGTGAGTAGATCTTTTATTTTACCTTTCAGTATTTTTTTTTCAAGAGAATAAAGCATTAAAAACTAAAATATGTGTAACCCAGAGCACATGTGGTACTTAGGGAAGACAGAAGGGGAGAAAGAAAATTTAAATGTTAGCAGCATCTCCTATTTAAAATCATAACAAAGGAGTCTTAGAAGTTACACAAGGTAACAGTAAACATTCAATTACAGGCAAACCTTTTCTGTTACAGTAGGTAATCAACAGAGAGGAAAGTGCTTGCCTTTGGTATATGATTCATACAGGAAGGAAGTTATATTCCTTTGTACAGCAAGCCTCTAAAAATGGTTGTGACCAAGTATAACAATTTTTCCAGCAGTTTTTGTCTCTTCTGAGAACTTTCGAGAAACAGAAAATGGGGAAAAATTGCCCTGTGAATGTCAGGCTATTTGTGAATTGACTTCAATTAGATTAAACCAAGTATTTGCCTAACCCAGAGAATTCATCCTCCTTTATAAACCTGTTACCCCTATTTCTTACTAAATACTCATCTAAGGAAAATTAGAAAATCCATGATATTCTTCGTCAAAGACTTCTTAATGTCATATTCAAGTTTGGTAATATTTTATTGTGACAGCTGTGAGCTTAGAGCAGCGACAATCATGACTACTAGTGCCATTCCTGCTACCTAGGGACCTGGGCTCTTATCCTCAGCTAAGTATTTTCTAATTTATGGTTTGATCACACTGGGGTGAAATGATAATGTGAAGTTAGATCAGAGTTATAATATAAATGTGCTCTGTGCAATGTAGCCCCCTTTTGATCATTTTTTTTAACTCCATAAAATCAACAAATGGGTAAAGTGAACTATATCTGACAGTTGAAAAAACTCCTCCTTGAAGAAGGTAATGACTTGAGCAGAATAAATCAAGGGGTTGAGTAGGAACCGAACTTGGGTTTTTCAATTTCCAATAACCCCAGTAATTTTCCCACTATACCACTCTCTTTGCCTACAGTGAAAAACATTTCAAAGCACACATGCTGTTGAAGAAGATCAGTGTTAAAATCTTCATCTAAGGGAGCATTTTTATGAGCAAGAGTCATAGCAGTGACGATTAAGTTCCCTTTTGTTAAAAAATTTTGGTGACTTCTTGTTAATAGTTTTGTAAGGCAATCCAGCAGAAAGCAGACTTTGACATTCAGTCAATACCAAAGAGGGAGCCTATTGCCTAGCTGATTCCTGGTCACTAGTTGCTGGTGCTATAAACTGGACTTTCTCCAGGCAAGACTTAGGCTATTTTCTGGGCATGGCAGTCAGATGGACTGCCAAGTGTGAGAGCAAAACAAGCATTTCTCTAAAGAGAGCCAGAGAGCAGGGTTGACAAAACAGCTTGGGGACAGTTCCTTTCCTTGGTTCTACAGAACTTCTGCCTCCTGAGTCCTGATTCGCTCTTCCTTAACATTATAGCATGTTCCCAGTAATCTGTTCTGGAAGCGTGTATTAATTGCTTGTGGTATGCCTCTTACTAAGACAGATGTACTGAAGAGTGACAAAAAAGAAAGCATAAATCTACAGAATAGAGGCTTACAGTTTCTGTTTCCATGGGAAAGACTGATGCTAAGGACGAAGTCAGGAAGAACTACCTGTACTTTCCATCCTTCCCCACACAACTAATTCTATTTTTAAAACATTTTTAAGACATTTAAGTCATGAGACATTTTAGTTATAAAGAAAATACATGTAATGTAAGACACTCCTGCATTCCTAAATATAATAATGGTTAAACATTTTGTCTTTTGTTTCACTTCCCTTTCCTTCTTGCTCTTTTAGAGAAGTAAATTATTCTGGACAAAATTAAAAACCCCTTTCCACCACATCAGTTTTCCTTCTTGGGAAAGGACTTCCTTTATGGAATGTGCTAAATTATAATTTTCATAAGCCCAAAATCATGGTTCTCTACAAATATAAAGACATGTCAGATAATTAATTCATTCATTTTATGAGAAAATCTGTATGATAATAACATTGGTTCAAAGAGGAATCTGAAGAGCAGATATTATACGTACATAATCAGGAATGCTGAATAAATTTGGTAATAGATACAAAACTGACTAAAGGTGATTCTGTAAATATAAGTGTTTGGAGTTGTCTTCTCTATAGCATGGAAATCAGTTGTATGTCTGTCAGACAACATGCGTGTGTGTTGCTGTGGATGAGAATTACTCTCAGTTTTGTGAGACTTAATGTCTCGCCCAGTAGCGCTGTAATGGTTCAACCAGTAGGTGGATGTTTAGAGGTGCACATCCTTCCAGAATCTTATAGTTCCCAGTGGGTGCAGCCCTCCACAGAAAGGATGCCCAGTACTTTCCTTTGCCTAGTTCCAAGTCTTTGACAACTTTTTTTCACAGAAGGTTGGTCCTACTTAACAGCTCTGTGCCTGTGTGTTTTCATCAAGTGCTGTGACCTAGCCAGCACTTGATGAAACAGCCAGGTTAGGGTCTGTTATGTTTTTTCCTCAACTACTCTACTGTCTGTAGCTGTGATTGCCCTGAGAGAATCCCTGAAATGGGGTTCCTAATTGTGGTTGCTTCAGATCAGGAAACATGTAAAAGCTGGATATTAGGATGTCAGTCATGTGCATTTGGGATGTGTTAAGACTATGTAGCCAGAACCAAGCCAGAAATACGAGAGCATACTGGCTAAGTGTCCACAAACCCACCTTCATTCTTACATGAGGAAATCATCATTACTAATAGGAACTTCAGTAGTCTAGACTGCACAATATAGGTTTATTATTTGTAGACAGCAGATGGAAGTCCTTATGATATTTTACAGGTCTGGAAAATCATTGTAAAATTCCAGAGCAAGATATATTGCTTTGGTCTTGTCATTTAAGGCAAGTCATGCCCAGAAGAACGGCATGCATTAATTACCAATGCTGGGTGCTTTGCCAGTCACTCTACATGCCAGAGTTTATTCATCTTTGTGCAGCAGAGGCCATCAGTGGATTAGTTTTACGTAGTGGAAAACTGAGGCCTGGCATAGCTTATCAACTTCCACAGGGTCACATGGCTACTAAGAGGCACAGCCAGGTTGAACCTGACTGTCAGATTCCAGACTCTATTCATTTATAACTATCCTCTTCTGTCTCTCAAAAATAAATTTTCTATTTGAGAGCATTTAAATTATTATTAATACCATGGTTACAGTCTTCTCATTACTAGACATTTATTCACTACTTACAAGATTCCTTTTTTAAAAAAAAGATTTATTTTTTTATTTATACAATAGCTGGGGTACAGGCCAGAGGCGCGGGAGGGTGAGAGGATTCACCAGAGACAGAGCAGGGAGCAAAACAGACAGACTGACCGAAAGCACTGCTGAGGGGAGCAGCAGGCGCGACAGGAGAGGTCTGCTGTGCTATTGTACCTGCACTGCAGAGGCTGTGGGCAGCTTCACAGCGCGGTGCTCAACCCGCTGCACCATGCCACCAGGGAGGCCTTACAAGGTTCCTTTTTAAGGTCTGTATAAAATTAAGCTAAAAGTGCAATTTCTGCCTTTTATGAGTGTAGAGAATACCAGTTGAATTAGATAATAAATAATTTTTGGGAGCCACCACATGCAAGGTGATAGTCTACATAGTAAATAAGTTAAAAATTCAAGGGAATATTTTTAAGAACTTCGTAATATGGGTGATTTCATTGAATTGTATACTTGAGAACAGTATTTAATACTGCTATCATAGATGTGAAAATGCACTGAAATTTCAAAATCTTATGCAACCAAAAACTATACATTGGGCTCTTCCCTTTATTTTTGATATGAAATCAGAATCATACTCAAAATTATTTAATCACATTCCCAATTCTATTGCAAACCATTTATATCTTTTGTAAATATTGACTTCTAAGGAAGTATTATTCTTTAATGAAATTTTTTATATGGATGCTAGTGGAACTAAGTGGAGTTATTGCCTGAGACGAAAGCCTTTTTTCTTATATATTACTTTTATAGTAGTAGAATTTGATCTGTACTTAGTTCTCTTGTATTAATCTTTTCAGTTGAAGAAAGTCTAGGCTTTTGATAATTGAATATGTCAACAATGTAATTTCAGCTTCGTATTCTGTAGGCCTATAGCCATAATAAAATTCTATTGCTAGCTTGTTGATAATTCCTGGAGTATATGGCCCTTGGCTGATAGTCAATATGAGAATGCCAACTTAATGAATGGCTGGGCTAGAATGAGAAAAGTATACAAATAAGTATACAAAATTCCATGTAGATAACAGCAGGCAGGTATTGAATGCATTGTTGATGCAGAAACTTATCTGCATTGTGAGCTACATAACAAATGACTGAGGTGAAATCTGGACTGCCTTTGAATATTCTAAGCCACTTTTATGAATGTACCCTTTACACAACATTTTTAATTATTTTTGAAACACACACAGAGTGATTGATGTATGGTAAGTTCTACCAAATCCATTCCTTATGATTTTTAGGAATTGTTTCTGGGAAACTACCTTTAGTTGATTCAGTGAAAATTCAGATCAAATGAGGACAGGAAGATTTGAGTTACTCAAAACTAACTCCTGATCAGTTTCCCAGATATACTGGCCCAATGTTTACGGTTTATATGCAACCAGTAAGAAAACTTTTGAAGAGAATCTAGAGGTACCTATGGTACCTCTTAGTGTGTGTGTGTGTGTGTGTGTGTGTGTGTGTGTGTGTAGAATAAGTTGCAAAGCACAGTTGCTTGGCTTGACCTGGTGAAATTAGAGAACGATGTTGTAGCTTACAGGTGAATTATGACAAGAATAGTTAGCCTGACTTTTCTTGCCAGGCAACTTTGTGCTGCCAGTATTGTGTGTGCTTAAAGTCTACTTGGCTGTTGGTAAATCTGAAATGAAATTGGAAGGGAAATGCTAGCCTAGACTCTTAACCGAGTCCTAGACTTCTCTTTACCTTATAAATTCAGTGCTGTAGAAAATTCATTTAATCATAAAATATGACACAATGAATGGGTTACCCAAGGACTGATCCTGCAGTGCTTATTAGAATATCCACCTGCATATCTGCATTTCCCCTCAAAATATGAAATTAAGGCCTGTCAGCATCATCTTTGCATAATTATGTTTTTGACTTAACATTAATTTCTAGGAAAATTTTGTGTTTATTAGTCCATTTTGCATATATTCAAATGAGTAGCACGTGTCTAAGTATATTACTCTTTTTTTTTAAGATTTTTATTTTATTTTATTTTTTTTATTTATACAAGCACTGGGTACAGTCAGAAGTGCGGGAGGGTGAGAGAATTCACCAGAGCCAGAGCAGGGAGCAGAGCAGGCAGAAGGACCGAAGTACACTGCTGAGGGGAGCAGCGGGCGGCAGGAGAGGTCTGCGCGCCATGTGGGACCCTCCTCCGGAGGCCGGGGAGCATCCGGGGATCGAATCGGCACTGCAGAGGTTGCGGGCAGCTTTGCAACCCAGCGCTCAACAGCTGCGCCACCGGGGAGGCCCTAAGTATATTACTCTTGATTAACTATGTCACCAATGTTGAAGTGACTAAGATTCTTACTATGAACATAGCATGTGTACAAAGTTCACTTTTAAGGTTCTTTTGAAGAAATGATTTAGATGGCGATATACTAGTTAAGAAGGTACATTGCAGGAACATTTAAAAATTGCCAACGAATGAACATTCATCAGTGTTTAATAATGACAGGCTAGAGAATGACTTGCCTGGTTTGACGGGACCTTTTAAAGTTCAGGCAAAATTCTTCTGTTCTTGATTTTTGTTTAAGGCAACAGATGACAGAAAAAAAAGGCAGACAGTTAATGGCAGGAATTCATAGGTGACTGAACTTAAATAACCTTCATGGTATTTTCTGGTTACATACATAACTGTTATTACCTGTCTCATTTGGTGCCCGTTTGTGACATCTTATAGAAGGTAAAATCTTGATATCATTTTTAAAAAGATTTATTTATTTATACAAGAACTGGTGTACAGGCCAGAGATGTGGGAGGGTGAGAGGATTCACCAAAGACAGAGTGGGAAGCAGAACAGGCAGACCAACCAAAGTACACTGCTGAGGGGAGAAGCGGGCACGACAGAAGAGGTCTACTGCACCATGTGGGCTGCTCCCTGGCCAGCCGGGAATCAAACCCTCGCTGCAGAGGCTGCGGACAGCCTCACAGCACTGCGCTCAACCCCCTGTGCCACCAGGGAGGCCCTCTTCATATCTTAAATGACATTCTTCTACTTCAGCCAAATCTATTATACCCTGAGAATTAAAATAAGATATTGCTCTATCTTCTGGTTTTCCTCCAACATTAAGGCACATATTTCCACTGTGGTGAAATGTAAGTATGTATTGGAAGGGGCTGCCTCACAGCCTCTAAACTTCATGGAGTTCAGGACTGTATTTAGTTAGGTTTTATTTAAAAAGCAGGCTTCATCTTGTTGAATACACAGGGAACATTCTTCCTGATTGATAATCTCCTGATTACCCAGGATTGTAGTCTCTTCTCATTACTTACTTCCATTCTTTTTTTTTTTTTTAAGATTAATTTATTTATACATACAAGAGCTGGGGTACAGGCCAGAGATGTGGGGTGTGAGAGGATCCACTAGAGACAGAGCGGGGAACAGAACCGGCAGACTGACTGAAACACACTGCTGAGGGGAGCAGTGGGTGAGACAGGAGAGGTCTGCCTCGCCATGTGGGTTTCTCCCTGGCTGGCCGGGGATTGAACTCGTGCTGCAGAGGCTGTGGATTACTTCATAGTGCGGTGCTTACCCCCTTGCGCCACCAGGGAGGCCCCAGTTCTATTCATTTTTAATGAGAAATAGCCCGAGAAGGGCCAAACCCCATCCTCAAGTGAGTCCTTCACACAACAATGTGGTTTGACATTACTTGGAAATTTTGAAGCAAATTTGTTCTGTGGAATTTATCTAATGCAGTGCCTAATTCCTCCAGACCACAGCTGCTGAATAGGTTTGTGCTTTCCTCTGAAAATACCTGATCTGCTGAAGTAAGTTTGCAGTGGCAATCATGATTTTTCTGTTTTCAAATGTCACTTTTTTTGGGTCTGTTTTCCGTGGTTTATTTGTCAGGGGAGTAAGAACATGTAATCTAAACAGAATTCTGTGCCAGAGGATAAGCTACACTTAATTTGAGAAAATTTCCTGAGCACACCAAAGGAGGACTAGCTTACAATTGGAGAATCCAAGGCTCTAATCTACTTTCAGTTTGCAGTTGCCTGGTCTAAATGCTCAATTTAAGACTTGGACTGGGTTACAAACTTCTGATGATTTTATATTTAGTGTATGAGAATTATGAGCCTATGAGTCTTTTTTCAAGACTTAATAATGGTCCCTTTTAGTCACAGAAGAAAGTATTGCTCAACTTTTGAACCATAATATATACCTAATATGCGCTCACCAGGGAGATTCCTTCCTGAATCCAGCATATTATGTATTTATGAACATGTGCTTAGTATTCTTTTTTATTTAAGGTAAGACCAATCATGGAACTACTTTTCTTTCTACTTTTATTCTCTCTTTAATTAAGATTTGTGTAATTTTTTGCAATATGTTCCCAGAGTAAAAACTTGATATTTGGGTTATCAAGCAATGGAAAAAGCATGAAGACCTCCACATGTACTAAAATAAAATCAGTGAATTAAAAAAAAAAAAGATTTGTGTAATTTTGTATTGCATGTTTATGTTAGTAGCCTCTATCCATTATCTCATAAAATAATCCTTTTGAAGCTATTAAATAACTCGATTTGTTCTAAGATTCCATATGCAGTGCATACTTGATTCTTTGAGGTATTTTTTTTTTTAAATATTGCTCCATAAGTCTTGCATCATATGTGAAATGACTAAGAAGAAATAACTGAGAAAGTCAAGTCCAATATTATAGGACAATGAGAAATCCTTTGTTAAAAATGTCTGACATAGAAGGAGTAGTTTCAGGCACTTTAAAGGATTGTTAAAATATAATTCCATGTTGCTTTTCCTTGTCTGTCTTGTTTGTCCTGAATCTCTAGTGCCTAATATAGTGCTTGGTACATAATTGATTCTTGATACACACTGATGGATTGAATGCGTGAATAGTGCACTTTCCCTTCTTGATGTGTTAGTTTTGGATTTTGATGTGTGCTTTTCCTACTTAAGTGTATGTTAAGCTTATAGGTGGCAAAATGTTAGAGATTTTGGCAGCTCCCCAAGCCTTCAGGATCAGTGCTTGGCCTCTGGACCGTGTCTGGTACTTCACAGATGAGAATTCAGCCCTTCTCTTGAGGGGTGTAAGGTCTGGTAGAGGAGAGCAGCCCATGAGTGTATGGTAGGTTGAAATGATTGTTTTACTGGAGGTTTATAGAAAGTGCCTTGAGAACACAGATGTTGGGAAGGAAGGAGTGTGGAGGAGATTGGTTTAGGCTTTAGACAGGAGGTGACATGTGAATTGGATTTTGAAGGATGGTGGTGAAAATACTTTTTATGTTGCTAGTATTTTAAATTATAAGAATATTTAAGTCTCCCCACAAGGAAGAGAGACAATAAAAAGAGGGCCTATGATGGAACCATGAAAATACCAGCATTTAAAGATTGACAGAGGAAGACAGCAACTAGTGAAAAAGAAAAATGATCAGGAGATAGGGATCAGGATCAGGGAAAGTTAGGAGAGAAGAGAAGAGAAGAGAGGAAGACATTGCTAGATGAAAGTGTAAAGAAAATTTGCAGATCAGTAAAGTTGAATGTTCCCAAGAAATAACTGGATGTTGCAGAAAAATAACTGGGCTGTTTCATTAGAAAGCCCCTGATAACTTTTGGCGAGCAGTTTCAGCGGTCAATGGCCATCCAGATGTCCAGGGATAATTTCTTGAGTAATTGCTGGAGAACAACAGGCAGCATATAATGAAGAATATCATTTCAATAAATGTATTGGTGAGGGAAGCAGAACGAGAAAGCTGTCTCTGGAAGCAGCGCACCATTTCCAGGATAAGGCACATTGCCTGGTCCTGCCCGTGTTCTTGCCTCCGAGACAGGATGAGGTCAGTAAGCCTTTGTAGGCTTAGTTATTATTTAACTTGTTTCTGTGGGAACATGGAATACAAATTCCCAACCATTTTCTTCTGGAGCACGATTCTCTGTAAGTGTACTTCTGTTTTTTCGTAATTATAATTAACTAGACAAAATTGCCTATAACAGTTAAATTTGAACTCACAATGATGGAACTTAACTGAGGGCTCTTTACTGCTTGAACTCAGTTTATAGAAATGTAGCACTTCTTCAAGAAGTGAAAGTGCTCATTCACTTATGAAATATATCTCTGACTTGGTAAATTTTCATTCATCTAGTGCTGGACTTTACGGACTTTTGAAACCTAAAGAATAAGACCAGGAACCAAAATGCTTTTATTTCCTTAGTCACTTGCAATACTTCATTGCTTGTAACACTAGTCACTTATAAGTGAAAACAATACATTTTTTTAAAAGATCTTGTAAGTCCAGTACTTTCTCACTTTGTAAATTTACAGTGGAAACACACTTTTTCAAAACTCTGATTACTACTGGAGCTTCTTCACTGTAGCTTCCAAACCACTCCAAAGTGGAGGGCTGCTCTGAATAGATTAATGAAGTAAACCCTGGATTAGCTTGAAGGTGTTCTCCTATCAGATAGGTGCATTCATTCCTATTCCAAAAGAAGCTCTCCCCCATCCAACCTGAACGGTTCCATTGTTTTGTTTTGCTAGTGTTTAACAGCTCTTATAGCCTTCTCTCTTTTTTTCTTCTGAATTTATTCCTTTTTTTTTACATCATTGCTCATTTTTGTACATTTATTTGGCTTCTCCTCTTGGGTGTAGTCCTCATAATTCTCCTACCACCCATGATCCATCACCATAGTCCCTTGTGCTCTCCCTCCCCTGTTTTGACCCCTTGCTTTTCCCCTCCCTTGCTGTATGTCTCAAAAAAAGACAAAACTTGTAAACTGACCATAGATCTGTAGCCTTAGTTTTGATGCCTTCCATATACAGAGGAATAGCATTGCCTGATGTTTCTCTCTGATAGACCATAAAAAAGAGGGAGTCTCATGGCATACTTACCAGAGTAGGAAGACATTGCTTAGAAACTTTTCCTTTCATATGCTTAAGGCTTGATTACTTCTCTCTCTCTCTCTCTCTCTCTCTCTCTCTCTTACTGTGTGTGTGTCTCCGTTTTCCTCTTAAAAAAAAAAAAAACTTTTTAAAATCACTTCTCAGGGTAACACGGGTTTTCTAAAGTAGCATTGCCAAAAAGAACTTACTTTTAAATATTAGGTTATTGAGCTAGTGCAGAATCTTCTTTGATAATTGTTATAATAATAGTAATTATAGTAAAATGATTAGGGAGGACAGGTTTAGTTATACAGCTCTCACAACATGAGGAATCAGCTAGATTTCAGTCCTTTTGTTCATGAGAAATGAACAAAATGTATTTTTTGGTGTCCAATATATGATATTGTATAATTTAGTGTTTTTTTAGTAGAGTCACACAGTGTGCAATCATCACCAATATTTAATTCCAAAATATTTTCACCACCTCAAAAATAAACCCTATACCCATTATCAGTCACTGTCGATGTGCCTCTCCACCCAGCCCCTGGCAATGACTGTTACGCTTTTTGCTCCATGAGTTTGCTGTTCTGGGTATTTCATATAAGTGGAACCATACGACATATGGCATTTTGTGACTGGAGTTTTTCACTTAGCATAGTGTTTTCAAGATAAACCCATGTTGTAACAACTGCCAATACTTCAGGTTTTTTTTGGCTGAATACGATTCCATTACATGGCTATATAACACATTTTGTTTATCCATTCATCAGTTGATAGACATTTGGGCTATTTCCACTTCTTGACTATTATGAGTAAAGTTACTATGAACATTCATATATAAACTTAGGAAGTAGACATATGTTTTCAGTTCTCTTGCTTATGTATGTAGAAGTGAAATTTCTGGTTCATATGGTAACTCTATGCTTAAGGAAACACTAAACCATTTTCTAAAGTGACTGTACCATTTTGGTGGCACAAATAATTTTTAAGGGGTTCCAGTTTATGTACATCCTCACCAGTGCTTATTTTTACCTGTTTTATTTTTATTTCCCTAAGCAACCTAGTAAGTGTGAAGTGGTACCTCAATGTGGTTGTGACTTGGTTTTCCCTAATGGTGTTGAGCATCTTTTCATGTGCTTGTTGACCATCTGGATATCTTCTTTGGAGAAGTGTCTATTCAACTCTTTCGTCCAATTTTAAATTTGTCTTCTTATTTTTACATTGGGCTGGTTCTTTATGTATTCTGCATGTAAGTTCCTTGTCAGATGTTTAATTTGAAATACTTTGTCCCATTTTGTGGCCTGTTTTTTCATTTTCTTGATAGTTTACTTTGAAGCATAGGTGATTTCAATTTTGAGGAAGTCTAATCTATGTATTTTTTTCTTTTGTTGCTTATACTTTTGGTAACTCATTTAAGAAGCCCATCCAAGCCCATCCAAGCCCATCCATCACCCAATCCAAGGTCATGAAGATTGGTACCTATGTTTCCTTCTAAGAGGTTTATGGTTTTGCTTTTACATGTAGGTCATTGATTCATTTTGAGTTAATTTTTATATGTCACATGAGTAGGGGTCCACCTTCACTCTTTGCCCATGAATAACCAGTTGTCTTAGTACTATTTGTCAAATGACCATTTATTCTTCCACCACTGGATCTCCTTGCACTCTTGTCAAAAATCAATTGGCTATAAATGTATGACTTTATTTCTCAATTCTGTTTCATTGATCTACAAGTTTATTGTTACGTCAGTACAGCATAGCCTGAATAATTACATTTTGTATTATTACATTTTGAAATGAGGAAGTATGAGACCTTCAACTTTGTTCTTCTATTTCAAGATTGTTTTGGCTATTTTGGTTTCCTTGTATTTCCATTGAAATTTTAGGCTTGCTAATTTTTGTAAAAACACAGGTCTTTTTCCTATTTTTAATTACCCTGGTATTCTTTCCTTTCTCATTATATTTTTTCCCTTCCTGTTCAGCTCACATTTCTTGGCTTCCATGGCAGCTGGTCTCAACTTTTGCTTCTTAGTTATTGGCTATTGAACTCATTAGTGAGTCATGCATTGCAGAGATTTCAGGTTTTTGACATTTATTGTCATTTATTGCAACCTGGAATAGGTAATTTTCTCTCTTCCTTCCTTCCTTCTCTGGCTCCTCCCTCTCCTGGGAAGGTTGGCTTAGGCCCTGGCCTCCTTCTTGCTTCCATGGTTTTATGCTATACCAGGTAGGTCCTTGGCCACCTCATAATCTGTGGTGTAACTTGGACATACTTGCCACCTTTTTTCCCTCCTTTCTTCTTTCCTGCCTCCCAACCTGACTTCTTTACTTTCTTCCTTCTTTCCTGTAGGTTTAGTACTTACTAGATTTATGGATTTTGGCAGTGTCTGGCTTCAGAATATGCAAGACTCACTTCTTATCTTTGCTTATTAACTAAAATCTCAATATTTAAATGTGCAAAGTCAAAATATTTCTTGAAAGGCTCACGGTGATAAATTTGTTCTTTATGATTTGGTTTCTTATATAACATAGAAAACATGATTTTTGTAAGAAAAATGTTTATTGAGAAGTTAATTTCCTATATCATACTTATGTTATGCTCTTTCTTTTTTTTTAAAGATTTATTTATTAATGCATACAAGATCTGGGGTGCAGGCCAGAGGTGCAGGGTGTGTGAGAGGATTCACCAGAGACAAAGTAGGGAGCAGAACAGGCAGATCAACGGAAGTACACTGCTGAGGGGAGCAGGCAAGTCAGGAGAGGTCTGCCATACCATATTATGCTCTTTCTAAAAGTAACCCCAATCTGTAAAAGTTTCCAAGGGGACTGATTTAACACTCTGCTTTGCAGTCTCAATGTCTTAGTAGTAAGATCCTTGGTGAAGAAATGGAGTTTATGATAGATTGTAATGCCCAGTCTTGCCTTGCATTGTTTTAATTGAAACTTTCTCTGAAATGTTACCTTAAATTGGGAGATCACATTGACTTCCTGTTTGCTCTGTAAATCTTAAGATGACCTCTGTCCCCAACCACATATTCCAGCCTGTCCAGTTTCGTTGGGCCAGATAGCCTAGTACCTAGTAACCTAAAACCCCGTTGCTGGCTGCTATGGCTGGTAATGAAGGGACTGCATCTACACCCCAGATAATATACCAGTCTGTCCATTACTATGAGTAAATTGAAGGAAAACTGCTGTGGTAGTTTGAAACAGCAAGAACGCTTTGACCTAGTTGGCTGTGAAATCAGTGGTGCCCAGTTATTTCTGTTTTTGAATTGCAGTGATTCCAGAGGTCATGCTTGTGGGCATTTCTCTGCTGAGTTATTTCTTGCCCTTGTTCTGAAAGGAAAACTCAGAAATTTATCCTGTAGCACAGTTTTAAGGTGTTTATGCAGCTTGTCTCTGGACTGCTCCCAGGAGTGGGGTGTGGCGGGGGGCTGGCTTGGGTCCTGGTTTTTTTCTTGTAGCGCTATGATTTTATGCTGTGCAGTATAGATCCTTGCCCATCTCATCATGTGCCATGCAGCTGCGATAGATCTGCAGCAATAGGGATCTTTTCTAAGAATGCAGGTAATATAAACATGCTCACATTAGGTATTTGTATCTCCACACATCAGAAGAGGAGAGAAAAAATCATGTCTTCTTAGTGAGGGAAAAGAAACAGTGTATTGTGGACTCCACAAAACTTGGACTGTGGACCCCACAAACCTCTGACATTTGACACTACCATGTACTGCCTCTGTGTCTTTACACAAAGAAGGTTAAGTAGAATGGCATAGACTGTTAGAATAAAGTATTTATTTTTTAACTGTGTTACTTTTTATTGAAGTAACTTTGGTTTACAACACTTAAATGATTTAGAGGTATAGGTTTGCATATATGCAAGGTGTAAGTTATCACACCACACCTACCACCAAAACACCCATAATACTCCAGCCTAGTCCATCGGACCCCCTCCTCCTGGCGCTCCCCACTTCCCCCTCCCCCCTCCCCCCTCCCCCCTCCAATGGCTTGAGCTCTGATTTCTAGGCTTTAAGTTTAGTTTTGTCTGTATCTCTATTTTACCTTTCTGTATTCTACTTGAGAGAAATCATCCTGTATTTGTCTTCTCCTGACATATTTCACCTTAGTGTAGTCCCCTCCAGCTCGATCCAAGTTCCCCAAAACAGTAAGATTTAATCCTTTTTATAGCTTTTTTAATAGCTACTATTCCATTGGGTAAATACATACATTTTCTTTTTAAGATTTATTTTTTTTATGCATACAAGAACTGGGGTGTAGGAGAGAGGTGGGGATGGGGGGAGAGGATTCACCAGAGACAGTGGGGAGCAGAACAGGCAGATCTACTGAGGGGAGCAGCAGGCGAGACAGGAGAGGTCTGCTGTGCCATGTGGGTAGCTCCCTGGCCGGGGAACGAACTCGTACTGCAGTGACTGATGACAGCCCCATAGTGCTGAGAGACTTAACCCCTTGTGCCACCAGGGAGGCCCTATACTACATCTTTTTTTTTAATAAAGATTTATTTATGCATACAAGAACTGGGGTACAGGCCAGAGGTGCAGGGGGTGAGAGGATTCACCAGAGACAAAGTGGGGAACAGAACAGGAGGAGTGACTGAAATCTACTGATCTGTCATTGTGCACTTAGGTTACTTAGGTTGTTTCTATAACTTGGCTATGTGCATAGTGTAGCAGTGGACATAGGAGTGCATATATCCCTTCCAATTAGTGTTTTTGCATTCTTCAGATAGAAGTACTTCACAGGCCATTTAATCCGACTCCTTAGCTGATGCATGAATCTACCAAAAGGATTTTATGTGTGCTTTTAATATTTACCATACTGCCTCATTAATTTGACGGGTACTGGGAGTATCATGATGACTTCTGAATTTTTGTTAAGGCACTGTTTAAAAATTCTCCACTGCCTGGGCATTTAGAGATGGTAGAAGATGGGGGAGGATGCTAGAGGGGAGATCCTGGCAGCAAATGTGTGGTAATGGTGGTGCCCAAGTGAGCAATTTGTGGAGAACTGGCCCAACAGAGTTCCTCTCAGGTTCTGAGATGTGATGGGAAGAACGCATGGTTTAGGGTCAGGAGGCTTGCATTGTTTCAGTTCTGCCTCTTGTATATTCTGTCTGTGACAGGAAACCTGTATTTTACCACTGTTTTGAGACCATGAACAGAGCAGGCACATAGTAGGTCCATTGATATATTCAGTGTTGATTTGTTATTTTGAGCCGTCTGTGTTTCAGACACACCTGTTATCTCACACCCTAGGGGGTAGCTAGGTTCAGCTGGGTGGTTCTTTCATTTCACATGAAGTTGGTTGCATCTGCAGTCATCTAGGGGCTGGATTGGGCTGCAGTGAAGAAGGCTCATTCCCATGACTGGCTGCAGGTGCCTCAGTTCTCCCAGGTCTCTCAACCAGGTTGGACTTCCACATGGAGTCTGCATTGAGAGGGAATGTCAGAGAGAGCATTCCAAGAAGAAGGAAATGGAAGCTGTCAATTCTCCCATACTTTGGTTTCAAGTTTCTCAGAACATTACTTTTGCTGTGCATCCTATGGGCCGAGTAGTCACAGTGCCAACCTAACTCAGTGAGGGTATAACTCAGTGGGAAAGTGGGCATATGTGTACAGAGGAGTAAGGAGTTGGTGGTGGCCATCTTTGGAAACATCCAGGACTTTGTGAATGTTCTTACGTTCTTGCTGTCTACATAATTGGGTGTACACACGTGGAGAGGCTGATTATCAGTTCAGTAAAGCTGCCTGCTTTGCTTTTATGTGGCAATTAAGTCATGAATAGAAACTGAGGCCTGGGCCTCAGAGTTACTAACATTTGAGAAAGAAACAATTAAAACTCAAAATGAAGGATCCTAAATAGAGCCAACAAGAAAAAGCTGTGTGTGTGTGTGGGTGTGTGGGTGTGTGGGTGTGTGGGTGGGGTTTGTGTGTGTGTATTTTACTCCATAAAAGTTCAGTTTCCACAGATAGGACAGCAGGTAGAAAACTTAATGTTAAAATACCATCCTTGGACTCTTTGCTCTCCACCAGAATACTTGCCTGAAAACTGACCTGTCCCCACCCCCACCTCCCACCCCCACACATATTTAGTCCTTTGGGGATTAAATGGGTGAAGAGAGTAAACAGCTAAAGATTTAGTCTGGGCAGTGCTTGAAGTGAAGAAGGCAGTGAACAATTATATGAAAATCCTGTCTATACATCAGAGACTTCATCTGTGCTAACTAGTTATGCAAAAAAAATGCAGATCATTGCCTTTTTGATAATTATACAAATTAACATGCATCCTAGACTCATTGCCCATCGCAGCCTTGGGAATGAACAAACTCATTTTTCCTCTAATTGTGCAGAGGCCAAGGCAGCAAGGACTAGGTTTATAGAGAAGATCAGGTAGTAACACTGGTAGATTAGCAGGAGGCTGGGGAGGAGAGGCAGATGTAAGTATGTGGGGTTCTGGACTGGTTTAATCTGCAAGCAACATTCCTATCCTAAGGGGTTTGCCCACCAGCATTAACATTTCCGAGAGATGAAGACAGAGTACAGGAGGTACTTTCTCTTGGTTAATTCCCCTTGGTATTTTCCCTCCTGTTTAATTCTGCTTGGCTTTGGGAACTTGACCAGAAGCTTGCCTTTGCTTTTGTACTTTTCCTGATCTATGCCGTCCTCCTGCCTTATACTCATATACTTGGTGTTTGGGTGCTATCCATGGATGACTGAACTAATGGAGCGCGTGAGCCAAGTTCTCTCCCTAATCTTTGCCCACAGAACACCTGAGAGTTACATGCAAAGTTCTTGGTAGTGTATCTTATCAAATGTACTGTTTATATTTGGAAAAAGCCTGGGTTCTTCTAGTTGGTGAACAAGATGTTTCCAGCTTTAACCATACAGACGTCCGAGTTCTATTGTTCTGTTTGCTCATTCCCACACCCACTGCCTTCCCCATTTACTACTCAGTCTTTCTTTCAACTTCTTTTCTGGCTGAGCCAACAGTAGAGAAGTAACTGACAACATTGTCCCCTGCTAAAATTAGGAACAACAACAACAAAATATTTACGTGGCTTTCTTTAAAATCATGGATTTTAAACTGAATGAAGTTTGTTTCCTTTTTCTAACATTTTGTTGATGCATCAGGACATTCTAGTAATTCTTTAAATTTTTGATAGACTTGCTGCCTGAGCCAATCCTCCCCAAATTCATTTGTTATATCAGCCTTTGCTTTCAGGAGCACGTTTGGTGGCTCAGCCCTCTCGCCTTGCTTCTCCATCACTTTTCCTTCATGCTTTCTGAGTAGGGGCTAAGAAATAGCTTTCTAATCAGTGCCATTTCCTGCTTAGGGCCCCTGACCAGCTGTAGGAGGAAACCAAACTGGTTAGCACGGCATGCAAATCCTACCCAGGTTCTGCCCCACCTGCTGCATCAGCAAGCCCTCTCACAGCCCTGCCTTTGGACACAGTCTCAGGGCCTGCCAGCCGGTTCTCTAATATATCAAACTCAGATTCTTTCCATTCGTGTGTGCAAATAGCAATGTATGATTGTTTTTCCATTTTCCCCTTTTCAAGTTCTGTAGTTTTGCATGATGATGATAGCTACTGAAGCCAATGATTTGTGAAATGGGACTAATTATTCTAGGCTCCTTCCTCCCATCTGCCTGAATTTCACTTCCTGGGGGATTCCTTTGCATCCTGCAAGCAGCTCTGAGAACCTTCTCTCCTCAAAGCAGTCTCACCCAGGCAGCCAGTAACTCCCTCTGTCTCTTCACAGCTCCTGCTGCTAACTTCATAAGCTCCTGCTGGCTTATCGCATTTGATTGGCACTTTTAAATATATAAAGCGTGGGTCAAGACTAAAAACCCATTCCCAGGCTCAGGAACTTAAAACATATATTAAAAAGTTAGTTTTGTTTATGTTCAGTTCTCCTTTAAAGTTCTTTTAACTTTTCCTGTAATAATTGTAGGTAGAACCTATTTGAAAAGTGGGAAAAGTTTGTGTAAGGACAGTTTTTTCTTCCTCATACTTTTAACTTACTTCATGTACAGTTTTAGTAAAAAGCCTATCTTAGGCAACTTTTTCCTTTTAAGATAATCTCAGGACCATGCTATTGTTAGATTACAATCCAGATTTTTGTACTGATTCCCGCCTGTTATCAGCAGTGGGAAATACGGCACGCTCATGAATCAACTTACTCATCTTTGTCCTTATTGCTCAGGTGTCTGGTGTATAGAATTTATTCAATAAATATTTATTGAATGTGTGAGTAAATAAGGCTATATAGAGAACAGTTTATTTTCAAAAGTCTATATTTAGTATAGGTTTGATACATCGAATCCTAGGCAAAAACAGGATTCTTACTATGAATGTAAGAAGTGCACAAACTCAAAACACCTTTTAGTTTTCTCAGAAGAATTTGCAGTTTTAATCAAGCAGAATACACTTAAACCTAACAATTAATTAGTTATAAATTATTAAAGTATAAACAAAGCTTTAACATATGAATTTTCCAGTTGGCTTCCTGCTACTCTTTCTGTAGTTTATTGATTTTTCTAAAGCACAGGCAAAGGAGGAGGAAAGGTGATTTGCTTCTAAAGTCTCAGGATCTGGAATGACTGCCAGTACCACAAAAATTATTTGAAATGCCATTTGAAAAGTATTGAGGCGGTGGTCAGAACCCATGGGTTTTTAAATGTTAAACAAAATATTACTACTGCTGCTGCTACCATTTCCACTACTGCTTTGTTTGGGTTGCCAGAAGACTGACTCAGAGAACTATAAATGCAGCATAAGTTCACAGACTGTTTTCATTTTGCTTCATTTTTCATTATACTAAAGTTATTAGGCTTTAGTCAATATTAAGGGAATATCATAAAAGATAAAATTTAACCAAAGAATAAAAATGACCAAAAAACCCTTCAAGGCCTTGCAGTGCTTTAAAATATTATGTGAAAATTAACTTTGCAGGGGTAAAGAAGCTTATTTTTTTTTTTAAAGATTTATTTATTTATATAAGCACTAGGTACAGTCAGAAGCGTGGGAGGATGAGAGGATTCACCAGAGCCAGAGCGGGGAGCAGAACAGGCAGAAGGACCGAAGCACACTGCTGAGGGGAGCATTGGGCAGCAGGAGAGGTCTGAGCGCCATGTGGGACCCTCGCTGGCGGCTGGGGATCGAACCGACTCTGCAGAGGCTGTGGGCAGCTTCGCAGCCCAGTGCTCAACAGCTGGGCCACCAGGGGAGGCCCAAGAAGCTTATTTTTTTAACACAAGGAGATTATTTATTTATTTATTTATTTATTTATTATAGCTTTATTTATTTATTTATACAAGCACTGGGTACAGTCAGAAGCGCGGGAGGGTGAGAGAATTCACCAGAGCCAGAGCAGGCAGAAGGACCAAAGTACACTGCTGAGGGGAGCAGCGGGTGGCAGGAGAGGTCTGCGCGCCATGTGGGACCCTCCTCCGGTGGCTGGGGAGCAGCCGGGGATCGCACCGGCACTGCAGAGGCTGCGGGCAGCTTCGCAGCCCAGCGCTCAACCGCTGCGCCACTGGGGAAGCCCCAAGAAGATTATTTAATTTAAATTTTAGTATGATGTAATGAAACTGATTTGCAGTATTTAAGTGAATGTAAAGTCAAATAACATTTGCTACTAAATTACCACAGAACCTAACATACTAACATATTTTGACAAAAGTCTTGTGTGCCTATATTAAAATAGGCTTCAGTTGTTTACACAAAGACTGTTGCTTCAGTTGTAATACTTTTCTATAACATTCACAGTACTACTTTATCACTATAAGGGGTTTAATTTTTATGTTCTCTATTTTATTTTATTTTTTTAAGATTTATTTATACAAGAACCAGGGTACAGGCAAGATATGCGGGAGGGTGAGAGGATTCACCAGAGACAGAGTGGGGAGCAGAACAGGCAGACTGACGAAATACACTGCTGAGGGGAGCAGCGGGTGAGACAGGAGACGTCTGCTGCGCCATGTGGGACGCTCGCCAGCCAGCTGGGATCGAACCGGTGCTATGGAGGCTGCGGACAGCTTCACAACACGGTGCTCAACCGCCTGTGCCACCAGGGGAGGCCCTATTTTATTTATTCATTTTTTTTTTAAAGCTGTTGATTTTTTTTTAAGATTTATTTTATTTTTATGCATACAAGAGCTGGGATACAGGCCAGAGGTGTGGGGGGCGGAAGGAGGGTTGAAAGGATTCACTAGAGACAGAGTGGATAACAGATCAGGCAGATTGACCAAAGTACACTGCTGAGGGGAGCTGTGAGAGAGCCAGGAGGTCTGCCATGCCATGTGGGTAGCTCCCTGACAGGAAATTGAACTCGTGCTGCAGTGGCCGCAGCCAGCCTCATAGATTGTGTCTTAACCCCTTGTGCCACCAGGAAGGCCCTGTTCTCTATTTTATATCTAAAATATATTCAGATATTTCAAGAAATGAAATCTTTAAGATCTATTAAGTGAGTTCTCTGGTTAATGTGTTAATGAACTTTTAACTTTCTTAATAGGTAAACACAGCAAGGGGGAATCTTGTTAATAGTCAATGTATGAACATTTCACAAATCTGTGGTGCTATCTGGTTAGACGTATGACTCTTTTAGAATTCTTGCTTCTCAGTACTGAAATAACTCGCTTGACCTTATTTCTCCATATACTCTTTCTTCCTGTAAGTTGTGTTGAAATTGAGAAACTGTTAGGGTTGTATTTGGCTGGGTTCCTAAGCAATACCATCATACTGTCTTAGAACTTATTTTCTTGAGAGGCCCCACAAGTAGGTAAGTGAAAATAAAGCACAGCAAATTATCTCTTAATTATTAAAGGAGGCTCTGACTATAAACCTCAATATAATACTCTGGTGAGCCAGACTAGATTCCTTGAAGATCTCCTTATTTGAGCTAGGTAGCTGGAAATGGTCTAGAACCAAAGCAGGTCAAAGTACCTTCCCACCAGATTCCACCACAGCACTGACGCCTCAGTTTCCTTAGTCTTAACGGAAAACCACAAAGGTGCTGGAGAAACAGAAAAGAGCTTGCTTCAAGGCTTAGAGTGAATCTGTTGGAAAAAATCCATGCATGCAATTGAGGAAGAGTCTCTTGGGGGAGTTTTGGGGTAACTCTTCTTGACAAGGTAGAGGGGGAAAGTGACACATCCATGCACTAGATTGCTAACACAGGTGAGACTGACACTTCTTTGATAAAATTCTTGAACAAGTAGTCGCCATTCTTGTACTAATGCTCTTTACCTAACTCCTACAGTTGTATTTTCCCCTATCACATTATTAGAACTATCCTCTGATGAATCAGCAGGGTTTTAAATGACATTGGTCTTCATTCACCTTATCAGGAAAGTACATAGAGCTAAAGACTCCCATTTTCTTGAAGTCTTGTCCTGTCATTGTTTAAGGTACCAGGAATAAAAAGATGGTATCTTAGTTAGTTCAGTCTGCTATAACAGAATACCGTAGATCAGATGGCTTAAACAACAAAAGGCATTACTCCTAGGCCTAGAAGCTGGGAAAGTAAAGATCAAAATGCTGTAAGATTTGGAGTCTGGTGAGGTCCTGCTTCTGACTGTCATCTAAATCACTGTCTTTTTGCTGTGTGTCCTTGCAAGGTGTAGACAGTTAGGGGACTCTGGGGACTCTTTTATGTGGGTCCTAAAGCCACTCACAAATGCTCCAACTTCATGGTCTAATCACTCCCAAAGTCTCCCTTTCCAGATACCGCCACATTGGAGATTATGTTTCAACATGTGAATCTGGACAGGGACACAACTTTCAATCTGTGGTGGATTATATATATGCCCTGGGCAGTATTCTGCAGGAGCTTATAGTCTAGTTGCAAGATGCATCATTTTGATGCACTCTGACTTAGCCCTTTGAAATATATGTTCCCAGCCTCTTCTCTCCTTAATGCCATCTCCATATATTCAACAGTCTATTCAATGAACATCTCTTTCAACCTCAAATTTTATGTCATCATCTTGTTTCTGAAGGCTGTGACCCTTACCAGTGGTAGTATTTTCTCTCCAGTAACTCAGACTGGCAACTTCAGACTCATCTTTGACTCCTTGTTTATTTGTCTAACAAGTGCCTCATGCTAACTTCTATGTATACAATAAGCTTTCTAATCCCAGCTTTAAGGTGAGGGGAGGGGAGGGCTTATCCAGGAAGACAGTCATTAAAAAATGTATTTTTAATTATTTAATTACAAGTTAAAGGCTTAAAGGAAAATAGAAGGGCTTTGAGAGGGGGCTTCCCTAGTCTGAGCTTCTAGATGACAGGGTAAGGGAAAGTTTCTCATGTGGAGACTTTAAGGCCTGGAGGAGCAGAGCTATGCTGAGGGTCTAGGAGGAAGCCAGGACAGAGATGGGTGAGATGTGGCTAGAGAAGGAGGCAGGGGCAGATTTAAGCATGACATGAAAGACTAAAGTGTTAAAGGTTTCCAACCTTTCCCTAAGCCATTACAGAGCTTCCATGGAGGAGAATGCCATATCAGCCTAGCATTTTTAAGAAAATTAGTATGATATGTGGCAAATGAACTGGAGAGGGTGGCATTAGGAGACCAGATGGGCAGTATAGATGGAAAGAAATAATAGGAATAGACTCAACAGAAAGTAGAATTGATAGTACTTCATGATTGAGTGAGTGAAGGAGGAAAGAAAGATTCAAGGATAACCCTTAGATTCCGAACATGAGGATAAGAGTGAATAGAATAAGATTTTCTCCAACATCCAGAAAATTCCAGGTCTTGTAAATGAACCTTAGAAATATGCCTCAACCCTGTTCCCTCTTTCACATTTGCACAGCCACATCAATCCTTCCCTCCTATGTGGTTGAAGACCTTTGGTGTTTCTCCATTTGTGGATTTGCCCCCTCCCATACATTGCCTAGATAGTCTTCTTGAAGCATTCATATGGACAGATTACTCTGCTGATGAAATAATTTTGGTGGGTCTCCATTTTCGGTAGATTAATCATTAGACGGTGGAGTGCTAAGATCTGTCCTCAAACTGGGTCCTTCTAATATTTTTTTCTTTCTACCAGTTTGACCTCCTTGCTGCTTCTGGCCAACACAGTCCATTTCCCTACATTTCTGTCTCTGCTCCCTTAGGTGTACAGGCCTGAAATCTCTTCCCCTCCTTGGCTGGGCCACAGTGTTTACTTCAAAGCCCAGTCTTACTCCAGCTGATGCTGAAGAACCATTTACCTTCAGACACATTTTCTTTGCCTCTCGTGGTATTTTAGGCTTTCAGACAGACCTCAGCATTCTTTATGATTATGAGCTACCTGAGGTCTGATTCATCTTTGTATTTTACTCAGACCTGGCACAGATGCCTCAAGAAAATAGAATATTTGTGGATGAATGAATAAGCATTCAGTAGATATTTTTTTTACTTGATCCAAGAATAATTGATGTTCAGACAATTTACTATACATCATCATTTAACACCATGCCTTGCTTTTTATAGCATTTTAAGATTACTGAAATGCCGTTTCATCCTTTTAGATTCAGAGGGAAAAATCTATCTGTGGTGATGTTCACTTGTTGCCATGGAATTTCCCTTTGTCTAATTTATCACCCAATGAGGCCATAGAAAGACCCATGCCCCATCCTTACGGTCCTGCATGCTGTGCCCAAGGTTTTTGCACCAACACAATGGTGAGCTGCCTCCTCAGAATAAGCACTGGTGCTTCAGTGGGACAAGAAAGTAGAGAATTTAGTATCAACAAGAAAAATCAATAGATAACCTAATTATTGTTTTAATGGATTAATTACTCAGATTTATTGAAATATAGCCTTCTCGCATAAGAAAAAATACTTAAAATGTGAACTTTTTTTCATATAGCACTTATGGGTCCTGCTGTACGTCTAGAAAAATGTCAGTCAATAAGAAAGCAGACAAATAAATAATGACTCCCTCTTGGGATAAGTACCCTGAAGAAAAAATTAGACATCACAGGGAAGAAGTGTGTTAGAGCCAGGGATTGTAAATAGAGTGGCAAGAATAAGAAAGTGGTATTGGAACAGGGCCTAAATATGATGTGATGTGAAGGAACCATGTAAAGATCGGGAAGGGGTATGAAGGAGGCAGAGGGAGCAGAAAACCAGTTCCTTGTGCCCTGGAACTGAAGCCTGACCTCTGCCTCACCTCCCACTACTGTCCCAGCCACACTTAACTTCTCCCCTTTTACAAAGCTGTGCTTTTATATTATTTCCTCTGTCTCAGTGTCCTTCCTCTTCTTACTTGGGTGAATAACACTTTCAGATCATAACTGAAAAACCATGTATCAGTGACCCCTCCCGCACCCCTCTCTCCACCATCATGCCTTCCCATTCTTCCTCAGAAACAGGTGGGCCCCCTCATCTCTTTGCTTTCTCTGTGCGATCTCTATTTCTAACACAGCCTTTATTAATTTGACTTAGCATGGATTTGTTTAAAATGCTCCCCTCTCTCGTTTATAGTTGCTTGTTGATTTTGATTTTTACTTTATTATAATTAGTCTTTTTCCTGGTGGTGTGGGGGAGAAGGGACTAGGGTCAAAACAAGGGGGGTGGGCCTCCCCGGTGGAGCAGCGGTTGAGCACTGGGCTGCGAAGCTGCCCGCAGCCTCTGTAGCACCGGTTCGATCCCCGGCTGCTCCCCGGCCACCGGAGGAGGGTCCCTCATGGCGCGCAGACCTCTCCTGCCGCCCGCTGCTCCCCTCAGCAGTGTACTTCGGTCCTTCTGCCTGCTCTGCTCCCCGCTCTGGCTCTGGTGAATTCTCTCACCCTCCTGCGCTTCTGACTGTACCCAGTGCTTGTATAAATAAATAAATAAATAAATAAATAAATAAATAAATAAATAAATAAATAAATCTTTAAAAAAAAAAACAAGAAAACCAAGGGGGGTGGGAATTGTATGGGGACTATTACCAAGATGAAAATGCATACATTGTGCAAAAATGAAAATAACGTAAAAAATACATAAAATTTAAAATTTAAAAATTAAAAAAAAATTAAAGGGCTGAGTTAAATTAAAAAAAAAAATTCTTCCCTCTTTCTAGTCTAAGTCTCTGACGTAAAGACCTCCATAGAATCAGTACCTGGAGCCTTGTCTGGGACATGATAGATGCTAAATAATTGTGGAATCTTTGTATGAATGAGGGAGAGAGGGAAGGGGAAAGAGAAGAAGGGGAAGAGGGAGGGTGAGCGAAGAAGGAATGAATGGAAAATCTTTCTTTGATAGATGGTGCAGTAAGTCAAGGTTAGCTTAAAAACAAAACAAAAGGGAAAAAAATCCCATACCAAAAACTATCTCTCTTTGAAGGTGTGAAGCATTCTGATAAAGACACATTAAAAGTAAATGACGATGGTTTTATCCATTGCACTAGGATCGAGTGAGTGGTGGATTTTGGAGCCCATCAAAGTGAAGGTTCACCTACATTTTTAGGGTGGTAACCTGCTGAAAGTGGGCGTGGCTTTGCTTTTTCCTTTTCGTTAATATGTTTTTGGTGTTTTACATGTTAGTGGGTTCAATTACAAGAATGCAAGCCTAAATCTGCTTTCTGTATAACCACATCCCTTCTTTAGCAGTGTGGTTTGGGAAATAATACTCTGTGCCAAAAAAACAAGAAACATAACGTGCTGTCTTTTTCCCGAACAGTGTTCACGACCTTTCTAGGCTGAGGTCGCAATTCTCATCTTCATAAAATATTGCTGTCTGATTTTGGAGTAGGGTGGAGGGTGTTGAAAACAGCACTCTCTGTTAGCAGATTCCCGCATTCAGAAGCATTTTGATATTCTTGTGTTTATTGACTAAAAGGAAGAAATATGTAGGTCTTTATCTACCAGTATGTTTCTTTGTGAAATCATTACTATATTTGGCAAATGTTCTCATAACTATATTTAACATTTTATTAGTGTTTGTTTTAGTGTTTCTTTAATGGCCACTGAGTCCACCTCTCCCAAATTCCCATGGGTGATAGCAATGCAATCTGGAATTCATTTCCTTTTACTAATATGATTTAAACTTCATATTGATATAGCTGTAATTCCAAAATAAACACTGATCCTGTGTGGGAAGATTGAGGATCACAGGCCTTTTGGTCACCTAGTCAAAAATGAAGGTGGTAAAACCCTGAGCTCAAAAAGCAGCTCGAGCTCAGGGAGAAACAAAGATTAAGAGCAGATAGGCTTCTGCAGGACACGAGTTAGAGCAAAGCAGTACTGCTCTGGATGGGCTCAGTGGTGAAGAAGAGGGAAAAAAATAAATATACTCACTGGAGTTAGAAGTCATGAGAAAATTGAACCTAACAAGGGTTCCCTAAGAGAGGAATAGACTCTGTTTAATTTTCGTGACAAATGAAGCTGCAAATCAGGAACTCCAGAACATTTGACATCCCTGAAATACTAAGTAAAAAGATTAGTGAAAAATTTTGCATTTAGTAGCTGATCTTTTTTTTTTTTTAAAGATTTATTTATTTATGCATACAAGAACTGGGGTACAGGCCATAAGTGTGAAGGGTGAGAAGATTCACCAGAGACAGAGTGGGGAGCAGAACAGGCAGACTGACTGAAAACACTGCTGAGGGGAGCAGCAGGCTACTCAGGAGAGGTCTGCTGCACCATGTGGGCTGCTCCCTGGCTGGCCAGGATCGAACTCGTGCTGCAGAGGCTGTGATAGCTTCATAGTGCTGTGCTTAACCCCTTGCCCTACCAGGGATGCCCTAGTAGCTGATCTTTAGAAGTGGGAGGGAATTTTGTAGACACACTGCAGGACCAGGACTTAAGACTGTTTTCTTTAGAGAGAGGAAGAAAATGAAAGGTATGAAAATACAGATTTTGACAAATTTAAGACCTTTTTTTCACCATCAATTGAAACAAAAGGTAAACTGAAAACAAACAAGCAAAAAACAACGTAGTTTTTCCGTCTAAATTCAGAAATACCTTTAAGAGCAACACATTCTAAATCTATCTACAGAGGCCACATGATCTTGTTGAAGAAGTAATGTGACAAATACTCTTTTTTCTTTTTTTAAAGATTTATTTATTCATTTACACAAGAACCAGGGTACAGGCCAGGTGTGCGGGAGGGTGAGAGGATTCACCAGAGGCAGAGCAGGAAGCAGAATAGGCACACTGACAAAATACACTGATGAGGGGAGCAGCAGGTGAGACAGGAGAGGTCTGCAGCACCATGTGGGACCCTCACCTGCAGACAGCTTCACAGCATGGGGCTCAACCGCCTGCACCACCAGGGGAGGCCCAATGTGACAAATAATTTTAACAAGAAAAATACTGAAGTGTATCTTGAACTCTAACAGTTCATGCCTAGCATCACTGAATAGACCTTTGCAGTTCTTTCAACACATAACTGGCGCAAGATGAAGTGTTCATTGTCTGAGGTCTTCAGAATTATGTTCTGAGCCTTTCTGTATTGGCTAATAAAAGACAGAAGGAACAGCAGGCCTTCTGACTTTCCCCAGAGTCAATGGGGTTTGGAGAGAAGTGGCTCCAGCTTGTCTCTTAATTTCTTCTGTGCTGAGTATGTTGGAGCAGGGGCATTTGTGTAATGAATGGTTGTTTGCATGCTTATGATTTGGAAAGGGGTGCATTTGAAAGGAACATCAACAGGTGATTTACAGACATAGCTGCTCCCGGTGAACAGCCTCAGGGAGGGCAGCTCCTTACATGCTGGATAGAGAAGCAATTGCAAGCACAGTCTCGAGGAGCCTACTTCATCCCTGGCCTTTGACTTCCAGCCTGTTCACCTGTCACTCAGTCACTCATTCCACAGCCCTGTAGGCATATATGTGCCAGATGAATTAGACTCATTCTGTTCCTCATTGTACAAGACTGATACATAAATGACATATAAATTATATAATTGCAAATAAGACTGTGTGCTGGGGGTTGTAGAAGATCTAATAAGAGGTCATCTTTAAACTCAGCCCTTTGGAGGGTGAGCAGGCATTCTGAAGTTGCTGAGAGGTGATGGAGCCGTGAGCATGACAATGGTCCTAAAACGTTAAAGTCAAGATTCATACCAGACATTCTCACTTCCGATTAGGGATTTACATTGGTGACCTTAATATGTACCTAATGGAACTCAGTCATTGAGATCATTTGCTATTTTACAACTTTTCCTATTATGTAATTTTCTTGGTGGTTTCAGTCTTGTGTCTTAAGATCAGTAATTTTCCCATAACTGTATATGAAAGATTAAAACCTTTTCCAATGGCTGTTTTCCTCCTTAGTGATTATATATGTTATATGCATATACATGCATATGCCCAAGAGCCTTGAGTGGTATTGACTTATTTAAAGCTGCTTTGGTATTCTACAAACTTCTTTTGGAAATAGTACTCTAATTTTTTACCACAGTTTTTATCAAACACCCACTTTAACTTTTAAATTCTTTAAATTTGACTTTGAATTTATAATCTCAAAGTGTTTTTATTGTACTATGCCATGTTAAACTCCATAATTTACTTTCAATTTCACCTTCTTTATATGGAAATTACCTTATTAATATTAGGCAATCTGTTGTATGCTTTTTCAGACTTTGCCTTATGCCTTTTCTTTGCACGTACTTTATAATGGATCCCTCCCATTTTTCCCAAGAGAAATGACTCCTTTAATTTTTTCCTAAGTATATATTTGTGTAAATGCACATAAATAGACCTATTTGGAATTTACTGCTGATAGTGGCAAAATCCAGATATGGGAATATAGTGGCAAATAATATTTTTCCAGGGCTTTCTTCATCTGAATACATTTCAGGAAGCTTATTAGCCAAGATATTCACATCTGATGCAGAAAGGTGGGTTAAAAGCAGTTGGGTGAGGAGTGAAGTGGATGACATTGCATGCACCATGCCTGCATTTTCAGCTCTACAAATGACTCAAAGAATACCACTTCATTTAGAATGTCCTACAGTTGGTTAGAAACGGAAATGTGCTTCTTTCAGAGAATTGGCTTTCTGAAATCGCTCTTTTAGATTATGGTAATTGATGTTATTGCTTCAGAGGAACTACCATATTTCTCATAGACCTGGTATTTCCATGTATAAATGCATGTATCTATGTGTATGTATGTATATATATGTATTTATGTGTTTGTATATATGTATTATTTGTCATGTTGACTGAAGTGTGTTTCCTTGTATTCTTAAAGTGTTCCTTGTATCCTTTTTATGGATTTATAAACTATCTGTTGCTTCAAAATATGGTCCCAGTACCAGGAGCAGGGAAACAACTAGGCCTGTGACTTGGCTTGTGAGGAAGGCGTGGTCTCATGATGCCCCCTTCCTACAACTCAATCAGAATCTGTTTTTTAACCATACCTTCTGGTGATTGGCGTACACACTAAATTTTATTTTTTATTTTTTTAAAGATGTATTTATTTATGTATACAAGAACTGAGGTACAGGCCAGAGGTGTGTGTGTGGGGGGTGAGATGATTCACCAGAGAAAGGGTGGGGAGCAGAACAGGTGGATCTACTGAAATATACTGCTGAGGGGAGCAGCGGACGAGACAGGAGAGGTCTGCTGTGCCATGTGCGTGACTCCCGGCCGGGGATTGAAATCGTGCTACAGTGGCTGCAGATAGCTTCATAGTGCTGAGACTTAACCTCTTGTGCCACCAGGGAGGCCCCACATTAAATATTAGAACACTGGTCTGCACTCACTATTTTTACTTCACAACCTCCCACTTGCTCCTCAATTCATTGCTTTTAGCCTACCAATTTCTTGAAAGAAACATGACGACCTGATAATGGCTGGACGTGCACACAGCACTCAGGCTTCAGCCTCTCATGCATTTTCAGCGCGTGCCATCACGATGGTCATCAGTTCTGTGAGTTCCATGAAGAGTTACTCTTTAAAAATTTCTACAGATAAAAGTAAACCAAGACAACCATAGAAATCTGACTGTAGAATTGAGGCTACTGGGGGCGGGGAGGGGAGCAAAGTGGCAGGAGGCCCGATGGACTAGGGTGAAGGACGGTGGGACCTCTGGTGGTGGTTGCGGTGTGGTAACATACATCTGAAGAGGTGTGATCGTCTACCCCTAAGTCATATACAGTGCTGTAAACCAATGTTACCCCAATAATACAGTTAAAAATAAAAAGTATTTTTACCTTATTTTGCCACACAAAAAAACCCCTACCTATTTTCTGTGTTTTATTGGCCCTTGACTTCTTTCCTCGGCCAGAGAGCAAGCATGTTCACAGAATTGGAAACCTGTTGCCTGGGAAGGAACTAGGGATGTGAAATGTGGAGAAGAAAATGTCAAGGATGCGAGGATTGTTGCTCTTAAATCTCTGAAGGCTTTTGGAGGACAAGGAATTTTTTTCAGTGCAGCTCTAGGAAAACAGGAGTAGAAACAACAATGAGTGGAAGACAGACAGGTTTTGCACTGATATAAAAAAGAATTTTTACAAAAACTTGAACATTCCATCAATGGAATGCACTTCTCTCACCTTATATTCTTATAACCTTATATTCTTATAAGGTTCTCTCAGTGTTTAGCAAACTGTCCATCCTGGAAGCGCAGAGGGGACTCGAGCCAAAACCTCCAAGCCTACTGAAGGGTACTAGGGAGAGAGAAACTCGGTGATGGCTGCAAATTATTCTAATCTTCATTTTTTATTGTAAAAAAGAAATGATAGTGTGTGTTTCAAATTTATTTCTCCTTTTTTTTTTTCCCCTCTTAAACAGTGATAAAACATAACATTTTTGTCTCCCTTTCTTGAGCATTAGAGCCCTGTATGGTTGTCTCTGGGTGAGACATGGCTTTCGACAGGATCGTTACTAGGATAGAGACAGAGGCATGGACAAGAGTCAAGTTCCTGAAAAGGAATTCTGTTTTCAAAGTCCACCTTGTGAATACAGTTCTGTGATTTTTGTGGCCATAAGGAAGGTGTCCTACATCTCTATACTTCCAGCACAGAGAACTGAGAAGAAAGAGCCTCTCCATGGGAGAATTAACCAATGTCCACCTTCTTCCCCCAGCAGCCTAGGGAAAGAGTTGCCTGGTCTTTCATTTAACTCTGTGTGTCCTGATATAATGCCTTTGTAGGCCACATCTGTGTTATTTCATTATTTATTTAAAAAATGTGTTCATGTATGGAGATCGTGACGTTGAAAATGCAGGCAAACTAGTTTTCATCCTCGAAGTTTGTGTACTGGTGAAATATAAGATTATCACTATGTTTATCTCACTCTAAATAATCTGATATAGGAAAAGAGGGAAAGTACTCATCTATTCAACCACTTTAAAGGAATTTTCTAAACAGGATATAAAACAGATGTAAAATCTCCAATTAAATTCCTCAAAAAATAAGAATATTTAATGACTGCCAAGTGTATGCCAGCACTGCCCTGTCAGCTTTCTGCACAGGAAAAATTGGGTTCCATCCAAACACTGTTTACACTGGCCTTCGCTATAAGAACCATTTATTTCCTTTAGTATGCAAATGAGTATTTGTTGCCAAAATTTCTAAGGAGCACAGTCATGGGTCAAAGTGCTGAAATAAGCACTTCGTGCTTTGCTGCTCAACAAGTTGCATAATTGATGGATGAGTGAGCATCCTTACATCAGCTTCCAACTTGGTGGTCCTCAACTGTATTGAAATTTAGATCACCTGAATCTAAAAATTCTGATGCCCAAGCCGCCCCAGACTATGTAAATCAAGATCTCTAGAGTGCGTTCTCAGGCTCAGTGTTTTGCAAAACTCCTCAGTGATTACAATAAGCAGCCAAGGCTGTGAGTCATTCTATAAATGGGTAGGCCTTGAAGCTGCACTTCATCTAACTAGGACTCGCAAGTGTGGGTGTGGTGAGGGCTATGGGGTAAAGGTGCCTGTGCACCTTGGGGCAGAAGGGACCAGAGGTTACTGCTTTCTGCTACTGGTGCGAAACTACCTTGTTCCCAACGATGGAGCCCTGGACCAGCTCCTCCTTCCCACACAGTCTCAGCATATCTGTGGGAGCTCCGTGGCTTCTACTGAAGTGCCAGGAGCCCTCTTTTTAATCCTGACACCATGAACATAGACTCTTTTGGGGGAGAGGAGTCCCCAGTTGTTGTCTAAATGGACTTTGCTTTTCAGAGCAATTGTAGTTTGCACAGCAAAATAGAGAAGAAGGTACATATTTCCTCTGCTCCCATGTAAACATAGTCTCCCTGACTCTCCCTTGCCAGAGTGGTATGTTTATTAATCAATGAGCCTACATTTGTGATGAGCCTACAGTGATAACTTATCGTTATCACTCAAAGTTTCTAGTTTTCATCAGAGTTCACTCTTGGTGTTGTATGTTCTGTGAGCTTTGAGAAATAGATAATGACAGGTTTCCACCATTCTGGTGTCAAACAGAAGTGTTTCAGTGCACTGCAAATCCTCCATGTCTACTGTTTTGTCCCATGCTTCTCCTTATTCCTGACAAATAGTGACTTTTACCATCTCTGTAGTTTTGCCTTTTCCAGAATGTTAGAATATAGTTAGAAGCATATAGATAGCCTATAACTTTTTTCAGTTTGCCTTCTTTAACTTAGTAATGTGCATTTAGCCTTTCCTACATGTCTTTTCATGCCTTGTTAACCTAGTTTCTTCTAGGAGTTTTATAGTTTTTCACTTTACATTTAGTCTCTGATACATTTTGAGATAATTTTTGTGAAGGATGTAAGGTCTCTGTCTGGATTAATTTTGTTTTTTTTGCATATGGGTGTCCAGTTGTTCCATCACTACTTTTGAAAGGCTGTCTTTACTACTAATACTGCCTTTGCTTCTTTGTCAAAGATCAGTGATTTTAGTTGTATGGATTTTATTTGTATGGGTGGTGTCAGTTCTTCAACTTTCTTCTCTTTCAGTGTTGCATTAGCTATCTGGGTCTTTTGCGTCTCCATATAAATATTTATTTATTTATTTAAAGGTTTATTTATTTATACAAGCACTGGGTACAGTCAAAAGCACGGGAGGGTAAGAGAATTCACCAGAGCCAGAGCAGGGAGCAGAGCAGGCAGAAAGACCGAAGTACACTGCTGAGGGGAGCAGCGGGCGGCAGGAGAGGTCTGCGCGCCATGTGGGACCCTCCTCCGGTGGCCAGGGAGCAGCCGGGGATTGAACCGGCACCGCAGAGGCCGCGGGCAGCTTCGCAACCCAGCGCTCAACCGCTGCGCCACCAGGGAGGCCCTCCATATAACTTTAAATAAGTTTGATGATCTTCTCAAAATTACTTCCCAGGATTTTAATTCAATTGGGTTCGTTGGATTCTATAGATCAAGTTGGAAGAACTGACATCTCTGCAATGTGGAGTCTCCCTACCCCTGAACATGGACTATCTATTTGTTCAGTTCTCCTTTGTTTTTCATCAGTTTTATAGTTTTTCTTGTACATATTTCGTTAGATTTATGCCTGATATTTCATTTTTTACATCCTAATGTAAATGATACTTTTTTTTAAATCTCATTTGCTCTGGCCTTCCCTAATGGTGCAAAGGGTTAAGTCTCTGCTCTATGAAACTCTCTGCAGCCACTGCAGCACAAGTTTGATTCCCGGCCAGGGAGCTACCCACATGGCACAGCAGACCTCGCCTGTCTTGCCCACTGCTCCCCTCAGCAGTGTATTTCAGTTGATCTGCCTGTTCTGTTCCCTACTCTGTCTCTGGTGTATCCTCTCATCCCCTGAACCTCTGACCTGTACCCCAGCTCTTGTATGCATAAATAAATAAATCTTAAAAAAATTAATAAAATCTCATTTGCTCATTGCCAGCATATAGGAAATTGGCATATAGACTTTTGTTAAAATCAGCTATGATTCCTGCAACCTTATTGTAATTATTTTAGACTTTGGGGTTTTTTTCATCAATTCTTTGAGGCTTTCTTCATGATGACTGGGTAATCTGAGAACAAACAAGTGCAGTTTTATTTTTTCCTCCCTAATGTGTGTACTTTTATTTCCTTTCCTTGTCTTGTTGCATTAGTTAGTTCTTCCTGTACAAAGTACAAAAGGAGTGGTGAGAAGGGGCATCTTTACCCCAGTCTTGATCTTAACAGACAAATGTCTAGATTCTCAGCATTAACTATAATGTTAGCTGTGGGTTTTTGAGGATGTTTGAACACAAACTTTTATGATTTTGTGAATATTATATTTAAGGCTTTCCATATGTAAAGTTAGCGATTAGAAATGGTTATGATTAGAACATTATATATAGATTAGTTGCATCTGTATTATATGAGTGTTTGTGTGTGTATGGGAATTATAGGGAAAATTATAGGGAAATGTTTAAAATGAAACATACCAAAAATGCTTAGTATCTCTATGTGATAGTTTCTAAAAATAGATCATTTTAATATATAATTCATTTCTTTGATACTGAGGATAAGAGACAAGACAAGGATTAGAAAAATCCCAGAGAGTTGGCAACATTTAAATTTTTAAATTTTTTTTTTTTTAAAGATTTATTTATTTATTTATATTAGCACTGGCGCAGGAGGGTGAGAGAATTCACCAGAGCCAGAGCAGGGAACAGAACAGGCAGAGTGACGAAATACACTGCTGAAGGGAGCAGCGGGCGTGGCAGGAGAGGTCTGCACACCATGTGGGACCCTCACCCGTGGCCGGGGATCGAACTGGCGCTGCAGAGGATGCAGGTAGCTTCACAGCCCAACACTCAACCACTGCACCACCAGGGAAGACCCCTAAATTTTTAAATCTTAGCACTTACTTGGATACAGTTTTGCACATTTGATAAAGAGGGTCCTATTGCTGAGGCCATGTCGATGGTCCATTTAGTTTTAATCAAGATAGCCTTATTGACAGAAAAGCTACTACATATCTTATAATGAAATGTGATGAGGTTTACTGGGAATTCAAAATGAAGAAGCAAATAGTGCCTTCAGGATTAATACACTCGCCATTTTAATTTAAAATGGTGAGATTTTGGGTAATTTTTCTGGTATATTTTTCATTGTCTGAATCTTGCTCTTAAAGCACCTGGGAGAAGAAATGAATGGGGAGAAAGAATATAGTGTTCCAGATTTGGCTGCTTGGTTTAAACTAGTTCCTAAAAAGAGTATTTGGGACTTTTAGTCCAAGATCCAGGGTACGTGTGGACTGCTCTAAACCTAGGTCAAGCTCGTTAATGTCTAAAAGAAACTTGACCCTAGCATGGATATTTTCAGTAAGAAAAGGTAAGACAAACAGCAGAAACAAGAGAGGACAAAGATAAAGCCTTTGAGGTAGATTCCAAGAAAGGGAAACCAAGATTAAAGGTGAAAAGTGGGAGAATGGGGTAGAGGGGGAGCCAAGCAACAACAAGGTGAAAAATCCCAGCAAAAAGAAATTCATTTCACTGGGAGAAGCAAAGAACTGCAGGTCAGCAACTGTGATTCTTCTCTATGCCACTTAGAAAAATTCCCCTCATTTATCCATTGCTCTGGCCTAGGAGATTTGGAAAAATCAACTTATTTGTGCAAGTAATTTGAAGAACATCTGAGACTGAGTTCTTCATCTTGTGGAAGCCTGGGGACCAGGTTTACTGGGATAGCAGCAGCATATTGGGGTTTTTAGTGAAACTTTTGGCAACTGTAGGCCCTTTGCTGACACTGCCCCCGGGGGGTGACAGTGCAGTACAACAGGGACTACCCCACTGCTCAAGGTGACAGAGTGAAGCTACAATGGGACACTATCTGGGACAGCTTGAAGCAAACCAGGTTGTGTATTCAGCAGACCATTCTGGCACCTTCTAAGAAGCTTGCAATTATTTACCCTGGTCTGTGCCCTCCAGATCCCAAAATAGTAAGTACAAATATTGATTGTGTCTGTATGGTTTAGGACCTCTCTCAAAGATGTTCTTTCACTAGAGATTTTGTCAAGGCAGCAAGTGGGTCTGCTGAGAAGAATGAATCCCTTATATAGATTTCTTAGCTCCCATTTATCTAAAGGAAACGTATGCAAGCTTATCTATAAATTATTAACAGTGGTGAGGGTAAAGTGTGAAGGCACTTCTCAATCTGTGGCCCAGGCTCTAATGATGGCAAATTTCACTGAAAGTTCATTTTAAGCCCTTTCAGGGGCAGAGACAATTATTGTTAGTCTCACTTGGCAGGTGAGGAAATGCTCTGGGGGTTGTGGGGGAGATTCAAGCCCAGGGATCACAGGAATGCTTGCTGCACCATTGAAGTGCAGACTTGGGCAGCCAACAAGCTACACCCCACCCAGTGGGAGGGACACCTGACCATTTGTAAGGCCTGGTCAGTGCTGAACATGATGGGCCACACTGATTTCTATCTCCCTTGTTTGTGAACCTCCTTCACATCCCATCACTTTGCCAGGCGTGTCCCACCAACTAAGCCGTTCTCTCTGTTGTTTTTCCCAAATGCCCTATAATTGATCACTACATTTACCGCAGTTTGATTTGTTTTTGTATGATGATTTGAATGCCTATTCTTCTACTAGATTACACGCTGTCTAAGGACAGGTGCCTGGAAGGGTTGTGTGTGAGTGTATGTATCTGGCTTTCAGATCCTCTGGGCCTATACATACTAGGGATTTAATGAACATGGTTGAACTGCTGACTAAACTGGTTATCCCTGTGCCAGAGCTGAAGTAGTTGCAGGTTGCTCTCAGTCCAACAGCAGATTGCTTTAAATACAGGTTACTATCGCCTGAGCTCCAGTCACTGTAATTTTAATTCTTAAGCTCTTTCTGTTTTTGATTGTTGTTCTGTCACAGGGCAATCCCAATGTGAAATGTGGGTCCTCACCCACATGCTTAAAAACAAAACTTATAATGAGACCCAACTGCAGGCACACACAAAATGGTTGGTAAAGGGTTTAATTACCAAAAAAGGAGAAATGAAGAGAGGAATAACCCAAGGAGAAAGAGAGAAAGAGATGAATTGATGAATGTGTCCTACCAGTTCCCCTGAGCTGGAACCATAAGAGCACGCTGAAAACTGGTGAAAAACCAACAACCCAAGGCCCACTGCTTAACTCCACCCTCAGTACCCAGAAATCTGCCCTTTGGTGGTGATGACATTATGGGGTTTGCAGTCCTTGGTGCCTTGTATCTCTTTGGCCTGGGGTGGGGTGTGGAGTCTACAAAACATGAGTCTGTGGAGTTCACTCAGGACATCCTCTCCCCTCAACAGTTCTTTTTTTTATTTTTTATTTTTATTTTTTTTAATATTTATTTTTATACAAGAGCTGGGGTATAGGCCAGAGGTGCGGGACGGTGAGAGGATTCACCAGAGACAGAGCGGGGAGCAGAACAGGCAAATGACCGAAATATACTGCTGATGGGGAGCAGCAGGTACGACAGGAGAGTCTGCCCTGCCATGTAGGAATCTCCCTGGCTGGCTGGGAATCTAACCCACGCTGCAGAAGCTGCAGACAGCTTCATAGAACTGGGCTCAACCCATTGTGCCACCGGGGAGGTCCTCTTCAACAGTTCTTAATGCTGAGAATTCAGGAGATAGACAGCTCTCTTTCAAAAGAAATAATTTTGCTACTGCCTTTGGAAAATATGCTTTTTATATTCTCTCCTGCTTCTGAATACTCTTGAAAGAGTGGTGTGGTGGTGATGATGTCTGTGGACTTAACCTTTTGGACTGAGCACTGCCTGGAAGATTCTCTCCTGTTGTAATCCAGAATCCCTTCATGTTGGTTAGTTCTTATCTGTCTTTCCTGCTTTTGCAATGTGAATTAAAAGCTGAACCCATATCTCAAATGCCTTCTTTATAAGAAGTTCAACTACTGGATACCTCCCACCTTCTGCTGCTCAGACAAGCAGGCCCATCATTGTAGGACTGTGAGTAGAGGAAGCTAAAATGGGAAGATTGTGCAACTCCCTCAGTTGAAGGGAGTAGGGGAGATAGATAACATTGACATTCCAGTGACATGTAAAGGATATAAATTTGAGCACTGATATTATGCAATCTCTGAGCAGCTAAAAATACCCTTCCTTTTCAGTCTCTGTGTACTGAAATATTATCATTTTTCAAGGCTTTCTTTGAGTTAGTGCCTCTATTTCTTTTGTTGCCTTCCCAGAGACCTCCATCAGAATTAATCTTGTTCTTGGCTCCAGTGGATCATTTACATGTGTTTTGTTTGACCTTGGAGTTCTGCATCTCACTTGCAGGGTATAAGCTCATTGAAGGACTGGTGCTGATTTCTTGGACCCTGTCACAATAACTTGCACAGGCTTTATAATAAATGTTTGTTAAAATAAGTGAGTATGAGAGTACAGGGAGATTTTCGGTGTTATGATGACTGGGGTTGAGAGGGGGTAAGTAACTGCGATACTGTGAAAAGCTGCTGTTGAAAGGCTCCAGGGCAGACTTATTTAGGAAGTAAGGCACAAAGGGGTGTGCCATGTCACTTCCTCCCTGGTCTTTTGCTGTGTCTTTGGAACAGCCTTTCTTATCTCTTTCTCCCCATTGGAGAGGACTGGTCTTTTAGATGTACCCACAACTCTTTTTTAACTGACACTTTATAATGTCACTAATCTGTCACATTAAAACAAACAAACCTTAACTTTCCTAGAGAGTAAGGAAACTCCATAAGATAAGCAACTTAATTTAATTTTAGTTAAATTTGAAAAAAGAATCTAGACTATTTCATTACGGTCAGTTAAGGTCAGTCACCCTAGTCTGTCAGCAATAAAAGGATTATGTAACAGTGAATTGTGTTAACCATACTCATTCTAGTAGATCATCCTCAAGAAAGAAGTTCTAAAACTCTTCAGAATGAACTGTTGAACTCAATGGAATGTCACATGTAAGCTGTGGAGTGAAATCATTACTGGGAGAATCATATTTACACATCTGTGGTGTGAGCAGAATTACAGATACTTTTAGAAGATGTATAAATTTGAACAAAAGTGGTGCACATTTTGATTAGATGCAGATTAGTTATTAGGTGTTGAAAGTGAATTTGACAGAGTCTACAAAAGCATGACATCATATAGATATTGATGAATTTGACTCAGAGAAGTTAACCCCTGTGGACAGATGGAAAGAATCATGGAGCATTGTGGAGCTCCTGGGCACTGACCATGATTCTTAGATTGAGTTGGATCTATGAGGTCAAGAGACCATACAGACAAGGAAGAAAAACCTTTCTACTTGACTTGCTCACCCAGGTGAGAAACAAGTACATGTGAGCTGAGTTGGCTTTTTTTATTATTTATATTCTTTCTATAGTAGGAACAGCATTGTGTTTATTGCTTGCAATTAAATTTCATGTTGCATGAGGAGTAACGCTTTTTGACCAAAAAAAAAAAAAACAACCATAGTATTAGGTCCTCCCCGGTGGCGCAGAGGTTGAGCGCTGGCTTGTGAAGCTGCCCGCAGCCTTTGCAGTGCCGGTTCGATCCCCGGCTGCTCCACGGCCGCTCCCCGGCCACCGGAGGAGGGTCCCACCTGGCGCGCAGACCTCTCCTGCTGCCCACTGCTCCCCTCAGCAGTGTACTTCGGTCCTTCTGCCTGCTCTGCTCCCCACTCTGGCTCTGGTGAGTTCTCTCGCCCTCCTGCGCTTCTGACTGTACCCAGTGCTTGTATGTAAAAATAAATAAATCTTAAAAAAAAAATAGTATTGTGTAGTGTCTTGAACTCAAACATAGTTTGTATCCCCCACTTTTAACAGAGGATTAAATTACCATTCTGCATTTGTAATCTCTAAAAGATAAAGGTTCTTATTACCTTATCACACTTAAAATAAGTTCTTATGATCATCAAATAGCCTGTGAGTTGTCAGATTTTTTCATGAATATCATGATTTCTTAAATTGTGTTTTGGTCAGAATCCAAATCAGGTCTATATATTGCACTTGGTGACATGTCTCTCTTGTAATAGCTAATATCCCCTCCATCACTTTCTACCTCTTGTATTTGTTTTTGTTGAGGACACCGGGTCATTTTTCCTATAGAATTTTCCATAGTTTGATTTTGTTGATTGTTACCCTGTGTCACTGAGGTATAACTGTTATTGTTTATGTAAACATCATACACATAAAACACAGCCATTCCTAGGTAGGGGGAGAAACATCTCTTCGTCAGGACCTCAAATGTGCATGAAATGGTCAGAGTGTATTTGCTAGAAAACACTATCAGGTGTCCCCTGGTTACGTTCCGTTGTCTCTGTGTGAATAAGCTGCAAAAGTATAAAGCAATTAGGAAAACATATGTTCCCCAGGATGTACATTTGTGAGAAACAATCAGATTTTCTTTTAAAATAAATCATCATAAATCAACTCTTTTAACATTATACAGCTTAATGCAAGTGCCAATTAAATAAACAGATTATCGGTTCCGGTTGGCAAGGAGAAGTCTTGTGTAAGAGTCTTAGAATTACAGAGGGTTACTCTGTGTTTGGGAACTTCACTGAAGCATAAACGCACCTTTGATGATTTAACTAAAATTAAATATGACACCTAAAAAAAGTCACGCACTTTACAATAAAAACTATAGTAAACCTTTAAAAAGCTTGTTCGAATGTGCGTAGGTAGCTCTTTCAGTGTCTATGACAATAGATTGCTTACTGAAGGGCTGAAATTTATTCCATAAAATGAGTTTATGGAAATCTAAGTCTATGATTATACTTTTAAAGCTAGCATATCTTCGGGAAACATAATAATTTCAAAGAAAAAAATCATTTTCAATGGTGATAGAGAATTTTTTTTTACCACAAAACAGCCTCATATCCCATTTATCTTTATAACGAGCAGCATGGTCCTGTCATATAATAAACTTTAGAATTGATTTTGACTTTTATATTACATACTCTTTATAGATCACTGACCAGGTCTGTTGTTATTGCTCATAACATTAAAAAAGAAATGGAAAGAGAATAACACTTTTTGATAGAGAACCTATTTGTATTTCTTTAATAAGCGGAATTATGCAGGGAACTGCTCTGCCTGTGGCAAGGAAATATTTTATAAAGTAATTTCTATGCACCAAAAAATACAAATTATGATTTATCTACTTTCCTTGTGCACTGATATGAAGACTTCACTTGAAAACTAAATCTAGTTAAGGGTATTTACAGGACTCCCTTAATAACACTTATACTAAACTGCCATCAGAATGCTGTGTGCTGGAAATTCTTCTCTAAAAGGAGGAGAGAATTCTTTGTTAGTAGTCTTCCTTGTGACCAACAATATATATTGTAAGATTAAGATTGTAGTGTTTTTTACCTATATATTTCCTCTTTTTATCATATGTGTCTTAATTTTAGGAAGATGGAAGTAGGGGAAATTTAAGTTGTTTTTTTTTTTTAAAGATTTATTTATTTATGCATACAAGAGCTGGGGTACAGGCCAGAGATGCGGCAGGTGAGAGGATTCACCAGAGACAGAGTGGGGAACAGAACAGGCAGATTGACCAAAGTACATTGCTGAGGGGAGCAGCAGGCAAGACAGGAGAGGTCTGTTGCACCATGTGGGTAGCTCCCTGGCTGGCCAGGGATCAAACTCATGCTGCAGAGGCTGCGGACTGCTTCACAGTGCGTTACTCAACCCCTTGCGTCACCAGGGAGGCCCGAAATTTAAGTTTTTGGTTCTTATCAAGCGTGGGTTTGCATCTTGCTTTTGTTGCTATGATAGCATTCTTACTATCCTAAGTTACAGAAATGCTAATATGGATTCGTTCCTTTATGGAGAAAAGAACATGATCTGGAGTGTTCATAGTGGTGTGGCTGTGGGCCGGGGTCATGATTTCTGACAAGAGATAAAGCTGCCTTCAGAGACATTTCCAGTAATTTCTCAAGGATGCAGGCTTGTCTCTGCTGACCATGGACTGGGCCACCACCATCCATCACTTATTTTGAGAGAGCTCAGTTTTCTTTCTTCTACTTCATTATTCTTGGTCTTTGTCTTTTATTACTTCCTTTCTTGGTGTTGAAGTATCTCCACTTTTTGTCAAAGTTGACTTTTCCCATTTTATCCGTTCATCTGAGAATATAGAGATCATCTCCATTAATTATTTTAATCTTTCTACTGAGGCAGAAATATATCAACTTAAAACTAAAAACCTTTAGGCTTTTCTGTTTCAATTAAGTGTTGTCTGATCTCTTGGTTCCTTTGTTGAATGTAAAAACCCCTACTTTGCACCTTAGTGTTCATCCTCTTCCTTTGTTAATCTTCTGGAGAACCATCTGTGTTCATCATCTCTATATCCTCACTGGATATTCAGCACCCTTAGCTCTGGCTATAATCACCATCCTTTTCATATGGCTTCTTATAACCCTACCATAGGCTGAGACATAACCTGTACCTCTACGCTCCAACATTTATGCCAAAATTCTGGGACCAGTGAAGGCTACCTTATTTGGAAAAGAGTCTTTGCAAATGGGATTAAGTTAAGGATCTTGAGTAGACTGATCTCACTTCCTAGATTATCTCGATGGTCTTAAATGCCATCAGAAGTGTCTTTATAAGAGAGAGGCAGAAGCCAACTTGACATTGTAGATACATACACGACACACCAAAGAATGTTGAGAAGGGATAGATTCTGGAAGAGGCCAAGGACAGATTCTCCCCAGTGCATCCTGATGATGCATGGCCTTGGCCCTGATAACACCTTGATTTTGGATTTCCAGTTTTTAAAATTATGAAAAAATAAATTTAGACAATAGTTTTGTGGTAATTTGTTAAAATGATCATAGGCATCTAAATACAATCCTCCTTTAACGTTCTTGGCAAAATTACTGACCAGAGAGGAGTTAATTTGTACAAAGCAAACATGGCTGATTACCAGCACCCAGATGAACAGGCAGAACCTCACCTGCCCTAGTCCCCTTTCAGCCATTACCTCCACCACAGTAGCCACTAATTTGACCTTTAGTATCATGTTTTTGAACCTAATATTAACAGAATCATAAAGTATCTGCTCTTTTGGATATGGATTCTTTCTTTTAATAATCTGTTTATCAGAGTCATTCATGTTGTCACATGTGGTTGTGGATTTTTTTATTCTTGTTGCTAAATCGTTTTTCTCTCTCTATAGCACACTTAATTTCTTCTACTGTTGATGGTTTGCAAATACTGCGATTATGAGCATTCATTCCATGCACTTGGTGAACATATATCTGTGTTTCTATTGGGTCTACACAATGATTTCCTGAGTCATAGAGGCCTTCTCATTTCTTTCTAAGCTCTCTAAGTTGACATTCTCATCTGCGCCCACCATAACAATGATCACGCATCACTGTGATTCTTAGATCTCTCTGATTCTGATCACTCTGCTGAGATTCAAAATGACAGCTGTCAGATACACACAGAAACACACGCACTGTTCGGTGTGTGTATATGGCACTGAACAGTGTGTGCCATCCAAACTCAAGTTCCTGCTCCAAAAATAGCTTTTCCTATTGTATCACTCTCTGTAGTTATGGCAAAGCATCAACTTAATCTTGATCCTTCAAGTTTGAAACACACTTATTTAATTCTTTCTTTGATTACCCTGAATCCACCCAAATCCCTAAAACCTCTTCTTCTCTCCCTATCCCCATGTTGTCTCTATATATTAATTTAAGGTCATTCTCTCCTTTAAATAACTACTTATGTTATTACAGGAGTTTGGGTTCTGGCTATTTGCTGCTCATAAGCCAAAATTTGAGAGACAGAGTTGGTGGAAGGAAATCAAGCTGACAAACCTGAGGACCTGAGGGATGACTGTCTCATCTCAAAGGTCATCTCCCCAAATTGGGGAGAAGCCGGGACTTATATGGAAGAAATCTAAGGAAGGAGAGGCTAAAGGGTAGGTGTCATCAGAATTTCAGAGAAACAGACAAGGTTTCCAGTCATTACATTTACACCCTTTTTTTTTGCCACATTTTGTCTCAACCAAATCTGTCATGGTGCCAGTGGGTGTGCTTTTTTTACTAAGATAATGAGGTTCTGGCTTAATTCTTATCTTACTTCTACCTTCATCTTGGTTTCAGCCAGTCTAGACTAAATTTCTATAGTTTTGTCTGGGAGAAATGGTAAATAGGAACAGAATGAGGACAGACAGGGCAAGGACAAGGAACTTACGGTCACTAGTCTGCTGACACCAACTGGTCTTCACTTCCCACCATTTCGTCCATATCCATCTGCAAATTCTAAGTGTATCTTCCAAAGCTTTGATACGCTTTAACTCTTCTCAAGAATTCATGGAAATGGATAATAAAATCAAGTCAAAAATTTTATATTGGTCTTCTAAGGTTTTATAATTTGATTTTAACATTATTTCCATGAAAAACTGTTCATATGAGGTTTTATTAGGGGATATTGTCTTTAATAACATTTTTAGAATAAATCGCTCCAAGGAATTCCTATGAATATTTCTTTTTATGGTGCCATATAAAAACCATGTAGTAAGAGTTTGCTGTACCTAGCACACATAATCCTTCCAATAGCTTTGTGTGGTAAATACCAGTGTTATTACCCTTAATCTACAGCTGAGGAAACAAATCAAATCTCATGGAAATTAAGGTATTGTTCTAGGTCATCCATACAAAAACTTAATTAGGATTTAAACACTGACAGCCCTGGAATAGCTTGGCTTTTCTTTACATATCCATCACTCCCCTGTAACTTTTCTCCTCTGTGGTGACTTTTCTGAGGCTTTATCACCACCTGGCAGAGAACTGTGTTTCTCGATCCTATTGAACTGTGATGAGCACCTTCTACAGATGTGTATTCTCTAAATTAGAGCATTTGATGGGTTACAACACCATCTTGTTTGGTTCTGCTCCCTCCTCTCTGTGTGAGTCTTTCTCCCTTCTCCACCCGCTCTTTCAATTTTTGTCTTTCTTCTCTCTGAGCTTCTCCTTTTTTCTCTAACACCTCTCTCCCCTCTTAAGTGCAATGACTCAGCTTTACTAAAGACCAACGTGTGGAGGTGTAATGTGTTCCTCCAACATCCCACTCCTCACTTTTCATGTTAAAAACAAAACAAAACAGGCCTCCCTAGAGGCGCAATGGGTTAAGACTCAACCTGTGAAGCTGTCCGCGGCCACCACTGCATCATGAGTTCGATCCCTCACCAGGGAGCTGCCCACATGGTGCAGCAGACCTCTCCTGGCTTGCCCGCTGCTCCCTTAGCTGTGTATTTCAATCAATCTGCCTGTTCTGTTCCCTACTCCTGTCTCTGGTGAATCCTCTCACGCCCCCTACCTCTGGCCTGTACCCCAGTTCTTGTGTGCATAAATAAATAAATCTTAAAAAACAACAACAAAACCAAAACCTCAGTGTAATAACCAAACAGATATCAAAGAAGCAAATTAGGGCTGGGGTAGAGAGATTATATATACATTTTCTTTAGCAATATAAAGATGAGTCATGTTTGAATCACTGTACATGCATTCATTTATTGGAGTCAAATGATGAAGAAATTGTGGGCTAAAATATATTGTTGACACAAATACTTATCATTATACATGGTAGGGTTTAACTAAATAACATACAAGAAAATAAGTTTATGCTGGTGAAGCTAAACAAATAATAATTTATAGGAGGAATTGCTAAATCATGACCAATTCAAGACAACAGTGACTATAGGCTGTTGTTCTATCTTTCTTAAATTTCAACAGTTTTAGATATACAATGGGAATTTTGCAATTTCCCAACATTATATACCTGCCAGACGGTAGAAAACTGACTTAGAGTCTTCACAAGACAAAGTTTTGGTTATTTTCATATAGTAGGTTAGTTGTAAATAGCCCTTACTCATTTGTAAAATAGAAGCATGGATGAAATGTTTGTTATTCTTCCCTTAAGAATTAAGGAAGGAATGAACATTCGTGGGTTACTATTCAGGGATTCTTTCCTTGGCTCACCCATTGAGAATCCCATTTGGAATGGACACTTTCCTACTGAGGTTTACTACATTTCTCTGACCAAGCTGCAGGCTCCTTTCCTTTCTTCAGTTCCTTCTACAGTGCCTTTGATCTATCAGGGTGCTACTTTCTGAGGTGCTTACTTTCCTATACCACTGACAGCTGCTGCCTTTTTCATGTAACCTTCCATCCTACCAGCACTGGCCTCTCTAGTCTCTGAGTGTCATACTTGTCCTTCCCCAGCACTGGTTGCATTCTGTCCTGTATCGGTGTCTGTGAACACGTGTTTCTGTCTCACAAGAGAAAGCAAAAGCCATATCTCATGATTTCTCTTAATTTTTCTAACAGCACATAACAGAAAAGGTTTTGTACATAATTGACACGCAAGATGTTTGTCTAATTAAATTGGCATCCATGGGTCATCTTGAAGATTGATCCATTGTGACTGGGTAGAGTATTTCTGTGTCACAACTTGGGAAGTTCCCCTTGTTTAGGGAATTTTGGAGCATCACGTAGACTATAACAAACCCAATCACTGCTGGACTCCTGCTTTGTCATCAATGAACTACTGCCTAAGGAAAAAGATAGATTAAAAATTAACTAAAGATTAATAGCTCCAATTGTCCTTTTCACAGACAGCAGCAATTCATGTGAGTTACTAACAGATATGGTATGAAGGAAACATTCAAGCAGAAAAGGAAACAAAAGTCATGAACCTCCGCCACTGATGCCCAAATTGCACTTAGGTGCAGTAGTTTCACGTTCTTGCCCTAAAACCCTATCAACCCTTGATAAACCTAACTTTTGCTCCATTTTACATCAGCTCAATTGGAACAAGGAAAGAATCCACACCTTAGTTAAAAATATGAGATTTTCATGTTTTTGTCTATACTTTTGAATATGGCCATTTAATTTGTGATATTACCACAAAAACTCAGCTAGGAAATTGTTAAGTGTATTTACTCATGAACTACATTATGGGAGAATATGCTTTGGTTCCCAAATCATTTCTGCCTTTTGTTTGTGCTCTGATCTTAGGAATTTCCATACCTGTAAGTGTGTGGAGTGTAGCTCAGTTTAGAATTAAGAGCAGGGATTCTCCAGCCACGTTGCTTGGGTGTGAGTCCCGCCATCACCACTTTTCCAGCTGATTTGGGCCATACAACTTCTCTTGCTCAGTGTCCTGAAGTAATGTTACCCACCACCAGGGGTAGTCTGAAGATTGTTAGTATTTGAAAAGCATATGACTGATACACAGTAATTACTTAATACCTGAGATAAAGTGGATAAACTGCACCTCATGTAAGTGGGTTTCAAGAATTATGGGGTAAGAAGTGTTTGCTTAATTTAGCATCATTCCATCATCTTTTACGTTTTCAGCATATTTCAGTGTTATTCACAAAGAAGGTAATTTGTACCTGCTTGTTTTACTCCTTTTGAGAAGGTATGTGTTAGAGTCAAAAGGCAAACAAAGTAAGTTAATATTTTTTTTAGTTATATTGTAAAAAATATTTTACAATTATTAAAAAAGTGCTGTGTTACTGGGAGTCCTCGCCAGTATAACAACTTAAAACCCATTGAAACAAAAATCATGAAAGACATATAGATTGGAAAGGAAGAAATAAAAACGATTTTTTGTTATAGATGACATGGTTGTCATGTAGAAAATCCCAAGGCATGAAAAAACACCACCACCCCCCAGAATGCTTGGAACTAATACATTAATAAAATTTCAGGATAGAAAATCATTATATAAAAATCAACTCTATTTTTATATATTAGTAATGAACACTTGGGATTGGAAATTTTTTTAAAAAGATTTATGCATATAAGAACTGGGGTATAGGCCAGAGGTGTGTGTGGGGGGGTGGGGCTGAGAGGATTCACCAGAGACAGAGTGGGAAACGAAACAGGTGGATTAACTGAAATACACTGCTGAGGGGAGCAGTGGGCGAGTCAGGAGAGGTATGCTGTGCCATGTGAGTCACCTCCCTGGTCAGGGATCGAATTCATCCTGTAGTGGCTGTGAATAGCTTCATAGTGCCTGACACTTCTTAACCCCTTGCACCACCAGGGAGGCCCCAGGGATTGGAAATTTTAAAATGTCGTGTATAATAGCACCAACATAAGCACTTAGGTATATATTTAACAAAACATGTGCAGGAACTGTATATTGAAAATTATAAAATGCTGATGAAAGAAATAAAAGACCTAAATACATGAAGAGATGCACCATATTCATGATTTGAAAGACAATATTGTCAAGATTTTAATTATCTTCCAGGTGATTTACAGATTCAACAAAATTCCAGTCAAAATCCCAGAAAGATATTTTTATAGCTATTAACTGATAACTCTCAATTACCTACTGATTCTAAAACTTATTCAGGATGGCAAAAAGAACAACTGAAATAGCTATTTTGAAATTCTGAAAATAGAAGGCTAGATTTGGAAACTCACACTGCTTGATTTCAATACCTACCATAAAGCTACAATAGTTAAACAGTAGTATTGGCAGAAGGTAGACACACAGATGAATGGAGCAGAATAGAAAACCCAAAAATAGACCCACACAAATGTAGCCAGTTAATATTTCACAAAGAACCAGAGGCAGCTTTGGAGAATAATTCAATGGAGAAAGGAGTACCTTTATAATACCAACCTTGACCCATACTTCACACCATTTACGAATATTAATTCAAAATGGATCATAGACCTGAATGTGAAATGTAAAGAAAGCTGTAAAACTTCTAGGAGATAGCGTTTGTGACCCTGGGTTAAGCAAAGATTTTTTTTAGATTCCATGCCTAAAGCATAATCCATAAAAGAAAAATTTGTTAAATTGGATTTAACAACTGCTTTTCTAAAAAACACTGTTAACAGAATGAAAACACAAACTGGGAGAAAGTATTTACAAAGCATGTATCTGAAAAAAGAAAAATATCCAGATAATAGAAAGAACCCATAAACCTCAAAAATAAGAGAACAAATTCAACAACAAAATAACATAGGCTTTGAAGACTTCACCAAAGAGAAGAGAGTGAATTTTACTCTATGAAAATTTAAAAAGTAAAGTGAGAAAAGAATGCAAATAATTCAAACAATCATTTATCTGAATTTGAAGTAAAGTCAATCTTTTTTCTGAGTTTTACTGTATTATAGTATTTTAAAATTATCCAATATCTATTTTTTAAATGTTTTATGTTACATCCCTAATATGGACCTATCCCCCTGCTTAGATATTCAGATCAAATGAATATGCCTTATTTTTCCTGTGCCATTTATTCTCAATGTCTATATTCTCTCAATCTGAAAGCTTTCTGCAGTGTTTTTATTTTATATCAGCATCACATTCTACCAGTCAGTGTTCTGAAAATAGCCCTTCCCCCTTCTCCCCAGCTACTGCTTTAACTTAGTTAGTATTTTTCTTTGCATGTCTCTCATTTCATTTTCATCAGCAATTGTATTACTTGGTTTCTTGCAGCCCCATTTGCTCTCTCTTGATTTTAAAGCATTGTGACTGACTGAGAGGCTGGCATCTGTGGGAGGAGGATGCCTGTGGGTGCAGATGGCAGATGGGGCGTGTGGGTGGGATGTGGTGACTCATTTTTTTCATGTATTGATTTTTGATGTAGAAATTTTAAGGACCCCAAAGGAAAACTCTTTGTGTTAAAGTGCCCTTAAGTCATTTTTATCCTTGAAAAAAGTCCTTTGAAGCTCCTTTGACCTGTCTAATGCTTTCATAACCTCAATAAGTTTTCTCTGTCTCTAGCCTCCATTTCATTTGATTTATTTTTCCTTCAAAGAACGTGAATTCTGATTTCAACTTCGTTAGTTGAGGCCGACTGACAGCTTCTCAAGAGTCTGCCTTATTTTTATGTGCTGCACTTTGGTTTACATTCAGTTACATGTGTCTTTAATATTCTTTTTGTATTTTGGTAAGTCCCTTAATTATAAAAGTGATCAATGTTCATAATAGAAATTGTAAAATACATAGAAGGCATAAGGGAGAAAAAATAATTCATAATCCCATTACACAATTATTCACATGGTTTTCATTTTGGAGTATAACTTTCCAGACTTTTTAAAAATTTATGTATATATGTACACATGGAATACATATTATAACTATTAAATGTGTACATGATATTTTAGTGTAATGCCATGCATTATAATGTACATGATATATATTAATATCATTTACTTAATATAGCTTGAATTTTCCCCCAATATAAATATTTCTACAGTCTAGTTTTCAATGATTACATAATATGCTGTTATTTGCATTTATTTATGTGCCTAACCATTTGCCTATTGATGGGTATTTTGGCATTTTCCATTTTTATTGAAAAAATAATGTCAGTGAACCCAATAAATCCGTTCACATTTATAAGAATTTTCTCAGATTAAATGCTTAGAAATGGAATCATTGGGTCAAAAGGTGCATAATTTTGAGGATTGATAGGCCCTAGAAAGTTTATACTTCCCCACAGCATGTAAGCATGCCATTTTCTAAATCCTTCTTGGGTATTCTGAAATATCTTTGGCTACTGTTAGGCAAAATAACTGATACTAGGTATTTGGCTTAATATACATTGTAGTGAGATGTAGAATGTTTTCATGTTTGTTTAACCATTTTAATTATACCATTGTGACCTTGCCTGCCTGTGTTGACAGCCTAGTTTTCTAATGTTTTTGTGGTTGTTTGTATGCTTTAATTGACCAATAAGAGATGACTTATAAACATACTGTTAAATTACAAAAATCCAATTGAGTATACTGAAAGATCTCTGTGGCATTTTTTTTAAATTACTTTTTAAAGATTTATTTATTTATGGGGTACAGGCCAGACATGTGGGGTGGTGAGAGGATTTACCAGAGACAGAGTGGGAAACAGAACAGGCAGACTGAAGTATACTGCTGAGGGGAGCAGCAGGCAAGTCAGGAGACGTCTGCTGCACCATGTAGGTAGCTCCCTGGCGGGGGATTGAACCCGTGTTGAAGTGGCTGCGGATAGCTTCATAGGCTGCATCCTAATCCCTTGCACCACCAGGGAGGCCCCTCTATGGCATTATTAAATGAGTCATGAATTGTATCACAAATTATATGGGCAGTAAGCAGAACACAGGTGACAAGCAGAAAGGAGCGCCAAAGGGGTAGAGTGGGAAAGGTTTTTAAAGGTAAGATAAGGAAGACACAAGCGGAAAATGGTGATTTCAGGCTTAGGTAACCTTTTCCCACCTATGGGAAATGAAGAAGTCTGTGAAGACTTGATTTTCCTTTGGGGGATGGAAAGGATTACCCTGTATAGATACTGACCAGAAAATTTCACACTGATTAAATGAGACTATTTTTCTGGGAAAGTTGTAACTGTAGTTAGGGTAGGTCTGAAATCTTACTTTGGTGGGCTTAGCACACGTGATTCCATTTTGGATTTTTTTTTTTTTTTTTTTACTATTTTCCCCTTTTGAGCAAACTCTCAGCTATATTGAGAGATGTGTCAAAATTTAAGGCCTTTGCAGCACAAAAGCTGTAGTTCTCACAGCTTTTGCTGACTCTGTATGATATCCATAAGTCATGATGTTTTGCTTAAATTTTGACCTTCACAGGTCATGACTTCAAGTTCACAATCTTTAAGTCAGTCTTCACTTCCTTTCTGATATTTGAATCTTAGGGAAATAATTTGCTTAGTAGTTAGAGCCTGCAAACATGCATTTAAAGGTTTTGAAAAAGGGGCATCCCTGGTGGTGCAAGGGGTTAAGACACAACAATGACACTATCTACAGCCACAGCAGCACGAGTTCAATCCCTGGCTAGGGAACTACCCACATGGTACAGCAGACCTCGCCCAATTCACCCACTGCTCCCCTCAGCAGTGTATTTCAGTTGATCTGCCTGTTCTGTTCCCCACTCTGCCTGTTCTGCTCACCCCCCCACACCACTGGCCTGTACCCCAGTTCTTGTATGCATAAATAAATCTTAAAAAATAAAGGTTTTGAAAAAATACAGTGTACCAGGGAGCTTATTATGATTATAATAAGCAAGATAATTTCCATTTTTGGAGGACACTTTGGAACCATGGTGCCCAAGACTCAAAACAACCAAAATAAACCAAAGAAACACCTCACTGAAGGAGTCACCTTTTAAGTCAAATGGCTTACTCAGTGATCTTATGTAGCTGAATTTCAGTTTCCCCAAAAGTGTTAACTCAGCAGTGTTAATCCAGGTGCCACAGTTGGTGTTGGCCACAGCATAGATTCCTCTTAGCTCAGCCAAAAGATAATCAATGGCTCTCCTATTGTGAGGAACAACTTTAGCCAGAAAGTCTGTGTGTCTTTGTTAGGTTATTGTCTCAGCAACAGAATCTGTAACCTCTTCAAGAGTTAAGGAGAGGCCCTCCCTGGTGGTGCAAGAGGTTAAGACGCAACCTATGAGGCTGTCTGCAGCCACTGCAGTGCAGGTTTGATCCCCGGCCAGGGAGATACCCACAAGACACGGCAGACCTCTCCTGACTCGCCCGCTGTTCCCCTCAGCAGTGTATTTCAGTCACTCTGCCTGTTCTTTTCCCTACTCTGTCTCTGGTGAATCCTCTCAGGCCTCCCCTACCCCCGCATCTCTGGCCTGTACTACAGTTCTTGTATGCATAAATAAATACATCTGTAAAAAAAAGAGTTAAGGGGAGATTTATAGTTATATAATCAGGGAAATAGGAACATGCTGAAAGAAGCGAATCCTGAGTCATTGTCTCCTAGTAGGTGTGTTCTAACCCAACACTGTAAATTCAGGTGAGTAGACAATGAGATGCCTTAGCTCATTTGTAGAAAGTTAGGGACATAGTTAGATAATCTAAGAAATATTGCCCCGTTATGCCCCAGCTATGTAGGCATCCATGGACACAAAAAGAGTAACATACCCAGACAGTGATAAAGCCTGCCCAGACACAAGCCATTCCCCTTAAGGGAGGTACTATGAATGGAATTGCTGCATTTGTGCATTCACTCTGGGGTCAGTCAGGTATTCAACTCAACTGGAAAGAGAATCTCTTAGCCTGAAAGTCATTCTAAAGCCTTGCAAGAAACAGTGCTGCTGTTGAGATTTCTTAGTGAGTGGGGGCAGATCTGATCTAGATAATCATGGGAACATGGGGGTGCAAATGTACTAAGATTTACATGGTAATTGTATCTGAGTGCATGTGGTTATAAATGGAGAAAGGAAAAAAATCAAGGGACTAGACTAAATCAGGCATCTCGTCGTCTACTCACCTGAATTTACACTGTTGAGTTAGAACAGACCTACTAGGAGACAATGACTCAGGATTCACTTCTTTCATGTAAATTATCATGTAAATCTGATCATCAAAGTTGGACTTGGTAAGAGATTTCTAAGAGAGGTTGATTGTAGTTTACAGTGACATTGGGAATACAAGAGAAATTAGTCATAGGTATGACCAAGGGATCTTGTAAAGGACAGGACTGGACACGGTGCAGGTTCTCTGATCCCATGCAGACCGGGTAAAGGAGGAGTCAGAGTCCTTAGTGGGTTTTTGCAGGTCTTTTATTGGGGTTCAGTGGGTACGTGGCAGGCACGGGTGCTGGGGGGCCGGGAGGCTGGCAGTCCTCACTCTATCTGGGCTCTCTGGCGTTCTCTGCTTCTCTCTCGGCTTCTCTTTCGGCTTCTGCTGCTGCTTTCTCGGCTTCTGGCGTCCCTGTGACGCCGCCCTTAAAAGCAGTCTTAGCGCAGGTGTACCCACTTCAGGTGCCCGCCATCAGGCATGCACTCAGGATCACAGGGTTCCCTCATCTATCCTGATGGCGGGAGGGCAGAAAAGCCTGATACCTTTTACCTTACCCTACAGATCTCTAGTATCATAGATACGTCAGACTTTTAATGACAAATCCAGCAATCTGAAAGGTTATTCCCCTTACAATGACCTGGGAGACAGGAATAAGGGCATTATCTTTTCAGATACATGCCAGACACATTAAAGGAAAGAGAGAAGAGAAAGGGTTTTGTGTTTATTTAGATTATGAAGTCTCAATTCACTGTCTTTCAGCACAGTCTACCTCAGTATCAAGTACTTCTATTGCCAGTTTCTTCAGAGTGCTCCAGTGTCTGTGCAAGACCAGAGTCAGGTGGAATCTTCTTCAGCTGTGAGATGAGAGCCAACCCTCAATGACTTCTAGCTTTGCAGCAATATCAATGGTCAGGAGCACTTTGTAAGGTTCCCTTGCGATGGGGTTTGAGGGCCGTCTTCCTCTGATAATGTTTCCAGAATACCCAGTCACCCAGGTTTCAGACTGTGGCCAAAAGGATCTTTTTTGATTGGGATCCAGGAAACTTTTCTGACATATGAATGACAGCGTAGGGTAAGGGAAAAATGTCAGGCTTTTCTGGCCTCCCACCATCAGGATAGATGATGGATCCTTGCGGTCCTGAATGCACGCCTGATGGCGGGCACCTGGAGTAGGGTGTGGGCAGAGGTAGATGGGATTCACCTGGGCTGAGACTGGGCTTTTAAGGGCGGCGTCACAGGGGCGCCAGCAGAAGCCAAGAACGAACGGAAGCCGAAAGAAGAAGAGAAGCAGAGAGAATGCCAGAGAGAGCCAGATAGAGTGATAGAGGACTGCCAGCCTCCCAGCCCCCCAGCACCCCTGCCTGCCATGTACCCGCTAAATCCCAATAAAAGAGCTGCAAATAAACCACTGAGGACTCTGACTCCTCCTTTACCCGGTCTGCTGAATCAGAAAACCTGAACGGTGGTCTTCCTGCCCCTACAGACAGACTTTAGAATAAGACATCAAAGACCTATGGAAGCTGCTTATACTAGTTGGTTATAGTAGCACCAGACAACAAGGAATAGGCCAGAGGTTGTATGCCAGTAGACACTGGTCTACTGGTGACTGTCTCAGGAGTTTGGGGACTGTATATTTCCTACAGGGAATACTGAGAAAAGTCAGCAGAAACAGAGTGTAGGGTAAGTGAAGTGTCAGGCTTTTCTGCCCTTCAGCCTTTAGGATTAATGATGGATCCCTGCGGTCCTGAATACATGCCTGATGGCGGGTACCTGGAGTGGGGTATGGGCATGCGTAAGTGGGTACACCTGGGCTAAGACTGGGCTTATAAGGGCAGCATCACTGGGACACCAGAGAACCACGAGAGCAGAGAAGCAGAGAGAGCAGAGAACCAATGGAAGAGCGGAGAAGCAGAAGCAGAACCACGAGAGGAGCAAGAACAAGGCCACCAGAGAACGCCAGAGAGCCCAGAAAGAGTGAAGCCTTGCTGCGGGCTGGGAGGCCTGCCAGCCTCCTGGCCCCCAAGCACCCCTGCCTGCCGTGTGCCTGGTAAATCCCAGTAAAAGCCTAAAAAGCCACCGAGGACTCTCTAGGACTCTCTCCTTCACCCGTTCCTGGAATCATAGAGATCCTGTTCCGTGTCCTCCTGCCCCTTACACAGAGATAATACCTTAGACCAAGGGAGTCCAGTAGTTTCAGCAAGTTTCGAGATTTTAACTTGAGGATCCCATTAATTTTCTTGTCTTGCCTAGTGATTGAGGTTATAGGGATTGTAATAATTCCAAGAAGTCTGCAAGGTTTTTATTAAGGTGTGGGGTAAATATTGCTCAGGCTTTTGCTCTGTTGGCCTCTGTGGCTATCATCTGTGGCCTTAAATGCAGGAGGTGCTTGGGGGCGTGGGCTGGGCATGCCTAATGTTGGACATCTGGAGTATGGTGTGGGCATGGGTAAGTGTGCACACCTGCGCCTGGGGGCTGAGGCTGTAAGGGCGGCATGAACACAGAGGTGGGCAGCGTCACAGAGGACAGCGGGTGATGGAATGTGAGAACAGCTAGAGAGGAAAGAGCGTGTAGAGATTCGCAGGGGCTCAAGTTGCTGTCTCCCTGCTTGCTTGTTTCCCCTGTGTAGCGGCAGGACAGGGACAGAGCAGGATCTCTATGATCCGAGCAGACGGGTGAAGAAGTCCTAGAGCCCTCAGTGGCTTTTACAGACTTTTAATGGGATTTGCAAGGTACACGGCAGGCAGGGGTGCCGGGGGGCCAGGAGGCTGGCAGTCCTCCTAGCCCCCAGCGAATCTTCACTCTTTTCACTCTTCACTCTTTTTCTTTCACTCCAGCATTCACTCGTAGCCTTTACTTCTCTTTCGCTCCTTTGCTCTTCCGTTCTCCTTCTGCTGCATGCCTGTGATGCCGCCCTTATAAGCCCAGTATTAACCCAGGTGAATCCCATCTACATATGCCCACCCCTATTCTAGGTGCCCGCCATCAGGCATGCATTCAGGACCACAGGGATCCATCATCTATCCTAATGGCAGGAAGGCAGAAAAGCCTGGTACTTTACCTTACCTTACCCCCTGCATATTAGAAAACCTGTGAGGATAATGCCAAGGGTTCCAAGCTTCTCTTTTAAACTGCCTGAACTGATGGTGAACCTGCCTGGCCTGGGATGGCTGCAGAACACAAGGCTTGTATGATTTGCCCAAGTGAAGTGGGAGCCTCTATCATTGGAGATTGTAGAAGGCATGTGCCAAGTGGGGAACATTTTCCAATCACTTCTTTACCACTGTGAAGGCATCCGTTTTGTGGCAGAAGGATCTCATAGGTGGTTAGTCTGCTAGCATAGAAATGTTGTATCAATTCAGAGTTAAGAAGACTTTGAACAGCGTGTGGAGTTTGTAAATATCATTTTATAAGGTTAAATCTGCTGAGGCTTTTACTGACTTTGCAGCTGCACCTATAGCCTCAAGACAGCTGGGATAGGTGTGGGAAATTGAATCACGTTGCCTCCTATAATAGGCAACAGGTCTGTGTTTATTGCCCTGTTCTTGTGTGAGCATTCTCAGCGCCTACTTATCTCTTTTATGGACAAATAAAGTGAAAGGTCTGGAATAGTTTGGTAGGCCTAAGGCAGACATTTCTTGCAGAGCTTGTTTTAGTCTTGGAAAAGAAAAACAAAACCTGTTCATGTTTATCTTCCCAAATAAGGGATTCAGAATCTGAAGTTTTAGTACGTTTATAGAGTGGGAAACTAATAAAGAAAAATTGGGATCCTATAGTCGGCAATAACCACCTAAACCTGGAAGCCTCTGAAGCGGTCACTTGGTATAAGTCTAGAAAATTCTTGGATTTGCTTAATCCCTTTTGGAGATGGCTGGATTCCTTCAGAGTTTAGATTATGAGCTAGGTAATGACCTTTCTAGAGATAATTGTAATTTTCCCTTAGAAAATATGTGTCCCTGGGCCTCCCCGGTGGCGCAGCGGTTGAGCGCTGGGTTGTTGTGAAGCTGCCCGCGGCCTCTGCAGCGCCGGTTTGATCCCCGGCTGCTCCCCGGCCACCAGAGGAGGGTCCCACATGGCGCGCAGACCTCTCCTGCCGCCCGCTGCTCCCCTCAGCAGTGTACTTCGGTCCTTCTGCCTGCTCTGCTCCCCGCTCTGGCTCTGGTGAATTCTCTCGCCCTCCCGCGCTTCTGACTGTACCCAGTGCTTGTATAAATAAATAAATAAATAAATCTTTAAAAAAAAAAAAAAAGAAAATATGTGTCCCTTTTCAGCTAACTGTTGCAATCATTGCATGAAATCTTACAGTGATACCTCTTGGATAACTGAGCATAGTGAGGTTTTGTATTGTAGAAAGGGTAGATTTTCCAGGGAACTAGAGGGTATTTGGTGGAATACTTGGGTGAAATAAGAAGGGTTCTCAGTCAACTCTTGAGACATTAACTGTCCAGGTATATTGCTATTTGTCCCAGGTAAAGACAAGTAGCTATTGACTCTTGGGGTCTACAGGAATGTGGGAAATGCTGAACAGAGGTCCACCACAGTGAACCATTTTGAGCCTGGTGGAACTTGTGACTTTTATAAAAACTCTTAAATCCTGGACATATCATCATTCACACACATTAGGTTTCTGGATTGGCAGGATCTGAATCTCAGAGGGGTCAGTACTGGAAATAATTAACCTCTGGGCAATTAAGTCAGCTACTCGGGGTGTGAGGCCTTGTATGGCCTTAGGCTTCAATGGCTATTGAGGCAGTTTGGAAGGTTTAGTTGTGTTTACCCGAACCTTTATAGACCCTGAACTTTTTAATCTCCTAGTGTCAGTATTAGAAGTAGCCCACATATTAAGAGAGGGGCTTGGGTTGGAATTCTTCCTCTTCTACATTAAAGGAAGATTGTAAGGAACTTAAAAGATTAGGTTCAGTTTGGTTAGGAAAGTCTAAGGCGAGGTCACCATTGGAAGCAAAATATACTAGCCCTTTTAATTTAAAAAGTAGATTTCTACCTAATAATTTGGCTGATACTGTATCGCCTAGCAAAAAATAGTACTTCCAGTAAAGATCCCAAAGTCGTTAATACTGATTAACACAGAAATTCTTCTGAACTTTGTTCTACGCTCTTATCTTGGAAAACTTTAAATCTGAGGGATTTGTGGAGTCACAGTGAGAACATTTCCATATATTTTTGGCCATTTATCTCTTGTAAATTATTAGTACCTATTCTTTATCCATTATTTGTCTTCTCAGTGATTTTAAAAACCTTTAACCTTATGTTTATCCCCTCAAGATACTTGGTTTTGCTGACAAGACTAAGGAATTTAAGCAGCACAAAAATCTTTTATATAAAAAAATACCATGGTTTGTACTATTTTAAAAAATAAAGTAGGAAGCCTAACTCCGGTATCAACTAAAATTTGGCAAGCTTTCCCATTTATTTTAATTATAGTTTCTTCTTGGCTGTTTAAGGTAATTACTGGTAACAGTTTACCAAAGAATTTTAGAGGCCCATCAGTTCTGGGAGGGACCCATATGGGGCCTCTTCCTTTTGGTTACATTTAGAGGCACTTGAGCTGAAGAATTTGCATGGTCCTTTAAGGACAGTCATTTTCCCAGTGTTCCCAGTGATCACAAAAGAGACTATGATACTTGGGCCAGAGTTTTCCCCAGGGGAAAGGGAGGTGCCATACTCTCTACCCCACCCAGGGAAGGGTGGAGCTCAGTGGGGAGGGGAAGCTAAAGAATACCAGGAGAAGGAAAGGTAGAGCAGGAAGACTGGAGGAGGCACATGGAGCAGAGAATCCTGTGAAGAAACTGCACTTGGTTCTCAGCATTGGACGTATTTTACCAGGGATTTGGGGGATATGGAAGGAGACACTTGAAAAAGACAGATGTGGGTGAGAGACCTGTGGGGTGGTTGATAATGGCAGCCTTTATCTTGACTTGGGTTTTGATTTTACCCTTTTGCTTCCAGACTTGCCTGGCCTTTTCGCCCCTTTCCTGTGGGTCCACACCCGAAGGTACCTTAAATTTATGGCAGGCTTTCATGCCTGAGCAGTCCTGCTTTGGGCCATTTGGCTGGTCATTTACCCACAACGGGATGGGTAACTTAGGATGTTTGATTTGGAATCTGTATTCTATTTCTTCTCTCTGTTGTACACTAACTGCATTAAAGTTATTTTTTATTGAAGGCCTTACACATTAGAATGTATTTTGTCTTGATGGTACAGATGGCAGAACCCATTTTGAGTAAGCAGCTTTGGGGGTCCCAAGGTACCCCTGTTCCTTACCCTGTAACATTTTGATGGTGAGCCCTTAGAAAGGCGTAATGTGGCGGGGGCTGGTGGCCGGGGGGATGAGGAGCAGGTATTATTTTAGTCTCTGGGCTGGGAAACTTGCAGCTATAAGGTCAGCAGTTTAGCAGTTGCTTGTTTATGATTTTGCTCCAGGGTCCTTTCAAAGGACCCTTGACCTCCCATCCTATTTTCTGCCTTTTTTATCAATCCACTAATCTCAGGAGATAAGGCATTTACAAAGAGAGGAGCTAAAGGAGGTTGGGTGACCTTAGTATATGAAACCCAGAATGCTATAGGAAGAGGACTTGCAAGCCGGCTTTCATCTGTAGAGATTCACCTTCCTTTGTTGGCATGTTTAAATAATAGACCAGGGAATACAGACAGACCTTAGGAATGCCTTGTAAAAGATCAGTCTGTGAGCTTTTTCTGGTCAAGGATCTCAAAAACTATCCTCTGGGATTTGCAATTTCACTTCCTGCATCCATTTTGGATTTCACCAGTCCTCCAGATCAGCAGAATGGTGTCCTCAGCCCCTATAATGACCCTATAGTCTTAAAAAGGCTTTTTGGGACCCTCCTGGGCTCAGGACATTCTTTAATTATGATCCTTAGTTTGATCTTTGACCAAGGGAGTGAAGATGCCTGAGGAGGTTCATCTGCAACCTTGTGTAGTTTTGTTATAGGGCAGCCCCACTACAAAACGGGGTGCCTGACTGTGGGTCCTCATCCGCGCGCTTAAAAGGACTTACCAATGCTCTACTGAAGGCACATGCGAAAGGTTAATAAAAGGTTTATTTACAAGGGAAGGGCAAATGAGGAAATGTACAGCTCAGGGAGAAAAGTGGGAGACAAAGTTTTATTTTTTAAAGATTTATTTATTAAAGATTTATTTATGCATACAAGAACTGTGGTACAGAACAGACAGACGTATGTCACTTAGCACCCTGTACTGCAGTTTCATCCATGTTGTCAAAAATGGTAGGGTTTCCTTATTTTATTTATTTTTATTTTTATTTATTTTTTAAATGCGTCCTACCTGATCCGCCAATCTGGAATCCCAAATGGCACTCTGAGAGCTGGCCACAAGCCCGACCCGTGAAGCCAGGAGGTGAGAGAGCGACCCCCAAGGCCCATGTGTTTGGTTTTTTATACCAAACCTGGCTGCTTAACTCCATCCTCAGGTCCCAGCCACCTTCCCTTTGGTGGTGATGGGATTTGTCTTTCCCAGTGTCCTGATGGCTTTGGTCTGGGGTGGGGGTGGAGTCCACAAAGCCTGCATGGAATCAGCTCAGGACATCCTTTCCCCCTAACAGTTTCAGTGTAAAATATAAGTGTGTTATAGAAAGGCAGTTCAGAGACTTGGTAAACATGAACTCGGTAAAGAAGCAAAGAGGAGAGCGATAGAAGTCACATCAGCCCTACCATCTCTCATATTTAATTTTTCATTAACCATTTGTAATGAGTCTTTTAATGAAGCCATTTTAGAATCTTTAGACCTTTGGAAGCTTCTGCGTACCTATTAAAATAGGTATCCTGTTTGTTCAGTTTGGAAACCCTTTCTAGTGCACTTAGATGAATGGTCTGGTCTAATTGAAGCATTCCCCATATGGCCATTTTACTTAGATTGTTTTTGGTAAGAGTTGCCATTTTGTTAGAGATCTAACCTTCCTTTGGTGATCATGGGATTTGCAGTTCTTAGTGTCGTGGGGGTGGAGTCCACAAAGCCTATATGGAGTTTGCTCAGGACATCCTTTCCCCCTACAGTTAAGAGTATTTCTCACCTTAGGTGTGCTTATTGTAGCTCTCTCACCATCAAAGCATCCCATTAGTTCTCTGCCAAGCTCCATTGTTTCCTTGCTCCTCTCCCTGCATCTCCCCCTGTCCTCTTGAATGCCTCAGATCTACGATCAGTTTTCAGGGACTGGTTTCATAGTATGTCTTTATTTTACCCTTTGTTTGGTTTCTCTGTATTCCACATGTAACTGATATCATCCTGTATTTATTTTTCTCCTTCTGGCTTATTTCACTTAGCTTCTTCCAGCACCATCCATGTTGCCAAAGCAATTTACAGAGTCATTGTAATCCCAATGAAAACCTCAGTGGCATTCTTCAAAGAAATGGAAAAGATATTACTGAAATTCATATGCAAATACAAAAGACCGCAAATAACCGAAGCTCTCCTGACTAAAAAGGGAAAAAACAGTGTATATTATACGTTCACATTTCAAGCTATACTATCAAGCCATAATAATTAAAACAACATGGTACTGGAATAAAAGCCAACCATTGGTATAGAGTAGAGAATCCAGAGATTCCCATCTTTTGAAGCTGGTCCTTTTGTATCTTAATACCCCACCAGTAACCAATTACGTGACCTGGCCAAGGACTCCATGGAAGCTGGGAATAGGCACTGTGGAGTGACTCCAAATAAATAGGAATTGCAGCTGCCACAGCAGTTCTTAACTTGGAATCCATGGACAGAGTCAAAGGCTCGGATTTCCAATCAAATGGGGGCTTGTGGTCTGAAAGGCTAGGGGCTTAGCTCTGGGCAGAACCATCTGCCAACTCAGCTGGGTTCCAGACAAAACGGTACCAAGCTGACCTGCCCTATATTGGAAAAATACCTTGAGAACTTAAGTGCAAAGAGAGCAGAACTCAAACCAGAGAGGGAATTTATTTCATCTTCCTTTGGGGAATGGGAAGGGTTATTTTATGAGTGTTGACAAAAAATTCCAAGATGACTGGGGAGGTTATAACTGCATTTAGGTTAGGTGTTAAGCCTTGGTGGGCTTTGCACGAAAGACTCCATTTTCAGCTTGTTTCTTTTTAATATTAATCTTTTAATTGTCAGTTGTACATATTTTCACTCAATTAATGTCTTTTAAGTATGTTGACATTTTCATTTCAATTGTGAGTGGAATCACAAAATACCATGTTTTCATGGAAATACCTATAAACAAAAAGTTTGCAGTGTCAGTTTCTTAAAAAGATATGTGTCAGTTTTTAAAAAAGATTTATTTATTTATGCATACAAGAGCTGGGGTGTAGGCCAGAGGTGCGGAAGGTGAAAGGATTCACCAGAGACAGAGTGGGGAACAGAACAGGGAGATTGACCAAAGTACACTGCTGAGGGGAGCAGTGGGCAAGCCAGGAGACGTCTACTGTGCCATGTGGGTAGCTCCCTGGCCGGCTGGGGGATTGTACTCGTGCTGCAGATGCTGCGGACAGCTTCGTAGGCCCTTATGCCACCAGGGAGGCCTTGTGTCACTTTTTAAAAATTTACTTAGGCATACAAGAACTGGGGTGTAAGCCAGAGGTGCGGGGGGGGGGGGGGTCGGGGGGTGAGAGTATTCACCAGAGACAGTGGAGAGCAGAACAGGCAGATCCACTGAAATACACTGCTGAGGGGAGAAGCAGTGGAGACAGGAGAGGTCTACTGCACCACATGGGTTGGCTCCCTGGCTGGGGACTGAACTCACACTGAAGTGGCTAACAACAGCTTAACCCCTGTGCCACTGGGGAGGTCTATATTTTGTCACGGATTTTAATGAGAAATAGATTTTGAACTTTAAGGAGCTTGGGGCAGATGCTGATGATTTTTTACATTGAGTCATCCTTGTATTACCTAAGTACATTTTAAACCCATGCATGATCTTATTGTATACTTATAGAATAACACTAAGTGCATTTTGCTCATTTTTTTGCATATTTATGTCCATAGACATAAACGGGTTTGACACTAATCTGAATTTCATTTTTGTACATTATCAAATTTTGGTATGAGCTTTATACTACTTTGGTATTAGTCATCTATGAGCTTCTTCTTAGTCATACTTTTCAATACCTTTATTTTCTCTTTTTCTTGAGACTTGCTAGGGACTTATTTGATATTAACTATAAAATAAAACTCTGGTTAATTCATGAACTCACCTATTTGATTTTTAAAATACTATTCTACATTTATTATATATTGCTATTTCCCACCACTATAGACTCTCTTTAGTTTCCAGTAATCACATGATCTTCTTGTTTAAAAAATGGAGGCTTGCTGCATTTTATAAAACTACTTCTGAGCATAATGGCAAATTAAAAATTCAGTGGTATATGAAGAGGGAAAATCCCTATCATTTCTTTGTTCCCTCTTTGAATACTAAGTTATTGAAACCAAGATGTGCTTACTGGGCATTATTTTGGTGTCATCTTTTGGGGGACTGTGTTTTCTGTTTGCAGATATTGCTGTGGTGGAGATGAGTGATGCCTTCCGACAGCCATCCTTGTTTTACCACCTTGGAGTGAGAGAGAGCTTCAGCATGGCCAACAACATCATCCTCTACTGTGATACCAATTCTGACTCACTGCAGTCACTGAAGGTACATCATGTGTTTTCTAAATATTTAATTTAGGCACCCCAGTTTTAGGGATACCTCTGTCCCCCCCCCCCAAGTTAACTAGTTTACATTTGTGAAACGATGTTTTTGTCAATCTGATAATTATACAACTGCTAGTTATGTTGCAGATTTTATCTAGAATTCAGTATAGAAATGTGACTATCCACAATAGGAAAAAAATTACTGTTGAGTTGTGAGCTCTAGTTAGAGAGGCAGCCTAACTAGATGGGAAGACATCAGTACACACCTGAGCAAGAAGAGGAACTTGCATAAAGTATAGGCAGGCCTCCCCCTGGGCCACCATCAGGGGTTTCATTGGCACACCTGTCTCCAACTAGCAATATATTTCCCACTGAAAGTACTCTGAGTACAAATTGTCTCTCGCAGTATCATCAGAAATTTGCCATCTTTCACTGGGATAGGATTTCAATTAAGATAGGAGAGGGGGGAATAAAAACTTATTCTATTTGTCTATGAAATGCAGCATGTCCAAATGTCATTCTCTTTATTATGGGAACTGAATGATATGAAGGTATTCCCTCTGTCCTTCACTGTAGGGAAAAAGGTTCCCTAGTAATTTTACACTGTCTGATTCTTTGAAAAGCATCTCATGGTGAGATGCATGCTGAGCTTGGTATCATTCATTTCCTTTGTGAAGCTTCAGCTAGTTTCATGTGGCTTTTGCTCATCTATTTCTTCCAGTACCCAAATCAAAGCCAAAGGGATGTGGTGTGCTAAAGCCCAGAGCTGTATATCTAATGGCTCAGTAATTGTTATATGATCTCTAACCCGAAATCATGCAAAAAAAAAAAATCTTTTTTTGCTTTTATCTGAGCTTCTAGAGCTTATGTAACATTTTCTGAAAAACCTGCAGACTTTCATTTAGCAAATTCATTTACTGCATGCCAGGCATCAACAAAGTCATCCTTTCCCAAACACACTGAAGTAGTTCTAAAAGATTTGCCTCTAGCCTCCGCCTGTTTTTTCACTTGGAGCAATTTTCTTAATTTTACGCCTTTAACTAATAGATCATAAAGTTTCGTGATGGTGTACTTTTTTGTTGTTGTTTTGTTTTGTTTTCTATAGAGTAGCTTTTTCTTACATCTTTGTTAACTTTTTTTTTAAAGATTTATTTATTTATTTATACAAGCATTGGGTACAGTCAGAAGCATGGGAGGGTGAGAGAATTCACCAGAGCCAGAGAGGGGAGCAGAACAGGCAGACTGATGAAACACACTGCTGAGGGGAGCAGTGGGCACGGCAGGAGAGGTCTCTCCCGCCATGTGGGACCCTCGCCTGTGGCCAGGGATCGAACCAGCGCTGCAGAGGCTGTGGGCAGCTTCGTAGCCCAGCTCTCAACTACTGCGCCACCAGGGAGAGGACCTGATGGTGTACTTTTAACTAAACATTTTGATTTGCTAGGATTTATAACACATATTAACAGTTAATGAAGGATGGAGTGAGATTATTTTTTGTTCTCTTCATTTTTCTTTGGGTTAAATTTATTTTAAACTCTTATACATCTTTCACTCTGATATTTTTCTTCTGGCCCTGCTGGTCTCTGAAGATTTAATTTTTATGACTGTTCTTTCTTGGGGAATTTCTTTTAAAGAATTAAAGTTAAAATTTGAGAGAAAACTAATGAGAAATTTATATGGGACAAATAAACTCTTTTATTTAGTTGCTTCCAGCCAATCCTGGTATAAAAGTAATTAGTATTTAAATAGTGTTCTTTTAAAAGGCTAATCTCTCTAAGATATGGGCATTTAGCTTGTATAGAATAGCTGCTTACCATTGAGCACTTACTATGTGCTAAGTATTAAATGCCTTTACCCACACACATTTTTACGTTTAATTCTTAAAGTATTCCTGTTAGATAGGTATATATTCTATCACCACTTTATAGAATTGCAAACTGAAATGCAAGCAAATTCCATCCTTTGCCTAAGGTGACTGAGCTGGTAAAATCAGGACCAGGTCTGCCTGACTGTTAACCATTACACTGTATGCAATTCTTTATACTAAGACTAAGAAACTTACCAGACATTCTGCTAAGTATGTCGATTCAGAAAAACCCATCAACTATCTCCAGAGTAGTCCATGCAACATCCACTTGTTTTGCTCTTTTCCTTCTCCTCCCATTAACATAAGCTTTTGTCAGTTTTTTCCTAGTTGGATAGGTATCTGATTGCAGAGGATGGAGATCTCTGGGACAGAATGTATTTTTTCCAGTCTGAAAACATCCTCTGAACCCTCCGGTCCTCCACAGCTATAAAAAAGGGTGGGCATGTGCGTGCGTGCATATGTGTGTGTGTGTGTGTGTGAATTTTATTTCTGTGGTAGTTAGCTATAGGTATAACTGTTATCCCTGCCACCTATCAAAGGAAAGAGAAACTGCTGTGAAATAAGACATAACGAGAGATATTTATAAACAGCATATACTATAGGGATCAACCAAATAGAATAAAAATGAAGCATCTCTACTTTCACAGGGCAAAGACAGAGTGAGAATGCTATTCTTGTCATATATCTGGCTTCATTTGGTTTATTCTTTGTACATCTAGGAAGTACAGCTGCACTAGTTTTATCTTAATCTGTGGCTTGTTGAAGAGAACAAAAATTTCTCTCTGGCAGCAATTTCTCAGAAAGAAATCATAGGGAAAAAGTTTTTAACTTCAGGCTCTTGAAAAAAGAATTGATAGACACTGAAAGTACTTAACATTTATGTCTGAACTTTCATATGAAAGAGTATTTAGAATCTAATCAAATCATGTACTTCCATTAAGATTCATATTTTTTTAAAACCACAAGTGCTCTTGTAAGGATTAAATGTTTAATTAGAAAATTTTTTTAGTTTTTAAAAATTTGGTTGCTTTTATTTAATTTTTTGCAAAACTCAACAGGTTTTTAGTCCACTTTAATGAAAACTATTTTATTAAATCATCCACATCCAGAACTTTCATGCCCTTATTCTAACTGATGTAGTTTGCAATGAGCTCTCTTTCGGTAATTCAGCTCTACCAACCCTGCCAGATTCCTAGATAACAGCAACAAACAAACTTAAGCTCTTTGAAATGTGTGGTGCAGCCTATGACAAGAGCTTCTCATAGATTTTCTAAATATATTTTATTTTTTTACAATCATATTTGCATTTAAATTTTTTTTTTTTTTTTGAGATTTACTTATTTATACAAGCACTGGGTACAGTCAGAAGCGTGGGAGGGTGAGAGAATTCACTAGAGCCAGAGCGGGGAACAGAACAAAATACAGTGCTGAGGGGAGCAGGGGGTGCAGCAGAAGAGGTCTGTTGCGCCATGTGGGACCTTCGCCAGTGGCCGGGGATCGAACCCGCGCTGCAGAGGCTGTGGGCAGCGGGCAGCTTCACAGCCCAGTGCTCAACCGCTGCACCACCAGGGGAGGCCCTAAATTTTTTTGAATTGAGTTAACACTGCTTTGCAACACTGTATATGATTTAGGGGAATAGGCTCACACTTCCTCAGGTAAATGTCACCACCACATCTACCACTGAAACACCCATAGTCCTTTACCATTGTCCATTGGGCCTCATTCCCAACTTGTTCACACATTTCCTCCACCTCTAGAAGTCTCAGTTCTGTAGTCATTACTAGGGGTTGTTTTGGTTTAATTTTTTCAGTTTCTTTGCTTTGTTTCTCTGTATTCCATATATGAGTAAAATCATCTGATTTTGTCTTCCTCCTTCTGACTTACTTTACTCAGCATTATCCTCTCCAGTTCCATTCAAGCTGTCACAAGTGGCAAGAGTTCATCTCTTTTCCATTATAACTGTGTGTGTGTATAAGAGAGGGGAGAGAGAGAGAGAGAGAGAGAGAGAGAGAGAAAGATCTCCTGTGTTGTGGGACACTCAGGTAGTTATGACTTGGCTATTGTCAGTGGTGCTGCAGTGAACTTAGGGAGTGAATAGATCCCTTTGAATTAGAGTTTTTGCATTCTTTGGGTGAGTACCCAGGAGTGGAATTGTTGGGTCATATGACATTTATTTTTAATATTTTGAGAAACTTCCACACTCTTAAACTATTTTCCAAAGGGGCTGGACCCATCTACATTCACACCAACAGTGAATGAGGGTTCTTTTTCTCCACACCCTGACCAACATTGGTTGTTGCTGTTTTATTTAGTATTATTTTTTAATAAGGGCATTACCATGGGGGTGAGGTGCTATTTTATTATGGTTTTGATTTGCATTTCCCTGATAAGTGATACTGGACATTTTTTTCATGTGCCTGTTGGCCATCTGCATGTCTTCTTTGGGAAAGTATCTATTTAGTTCTTCTGCCCATTTTTTGATTGGGTTATTTGTTGTTTTGTTTTGTTTTTTCCCTTGAGATCTGTGAGTTCTTTATAGATCTTGGATATTAGCCCTTGTTCAGTGTGTGATGTGAAGATATTTTATCCTATTCAGTAGGGTGATTTTTGTTTTAATGATAGTTTCTTTGCTGTATAGAAGCTTTTTAGTTTGATGTAGTGCCAGTTGTTTATTCTTGCTCTTGTTTTCCTTGCTGTTGGAGTCAAGGCCCCAAAGGCATCCCTGAAACCAATATCATGGGGTGTTTTGCATTTTTTTTCTATTTTATGGTTTCTTGTTTTATATCCAAGACTGTCTTTAATCCATTTTGAGTTAATTTTTGTATATGGCTGGAGAGAATGGTTTAGTTTCATTTTTCTACATACGAATGTTCAGTTTTCTCAGTACCATTTGTTGAAGAGACTTTCCATTCTCCATTGTATACTCTTGATTCCTTAGTCAGAGATTAATTACCCATATAAATGTGGGTTTATCTTGAGCTCTCAATTCTGTTTCATTGGCTTTATGTCTATTCTAATGCCATACTGTTTTGATCACTTTAGCCTTGTAGTATAGTTTGTAGTCTGGTAATGTGATGGCTCTATCCCTCTTCTTTTTTCAAGATTGCTTTGGTTATTTGGGTCTGTTCTGGTTCCATGTAAATGTCAGCAATGTTTACTCTATTTTTTGAAGAATATCATTGAAACTTTGATACAGATTACCTTAAATCTATATATTACTTTGGGTAAGGACATTTTCACAATATTAGTTCTCCAATCTGTGAGCATGGAATGTCTTTCCATTTTTTTGTGTCTTGTATTTCTTTTAACAATGTCTAGTTTTTTATTGAAATAAGTCTTTCAGTTCCTTTGTTAGGTTCATTCCTAGGTATTTGATACTTTTTTTGATACTACTGAATTCTTGTCCAGTGGGGAGGTAGTCTTCTGTCTTATTGTGTTTGGATTCTGGAGAATTTTTCTTACCTTGTGATGTCATTCTTTTGAGGTCTTGTATTTCTATGTGTTAAATATTATTGTCTGCCTATTTGGCTACTCGATCTCTCCCTGTTGTATTATTGTTTTTAATACCTTTAAGCTATAACTTCTTTTTTTAAAGATTTATTTATTTATTTATACAAGAACCAGGGTACAGGCCAGATGTGCGGGAGGGTGAGAGGCTTCACCAGAGACAGAGCAGGGAACATAAAGGCAGACTGATGAAATATGCTGCAGGAGAGGTCTGCCGTGCCGTCTGGGACCCTCGCTGGCCGGCGCTCAACTGCCTGCGCCACCAGGGGAGGCCCTTTAAGCTGTAACATAATGGATTAAACTATTTTATTTTTCCTGCAGATGGTGCTGGGTTTTGTTTGATTTTATTAATTTATTTACTTTGGTCTTGCTGGCTTCTGTGTACTCAAGTCTGTTTTGTAGTTGCTGAGTCAGCAATGTAGGAAAGGTATTGCTGGGATCCAGATGTTGGTGTGAATGAGCTGGAGTGGGGCTGGCTCGTATTTGTGGCACCCCTGATATTCCTCATCTCCTGGGTTTGTGGTGACAGACTCGGCAGACCCTGTGCTCTCAGTATGCCTCACAAGGTAAGCACCAGTCCCAGGAGTTGGAATGTGGGAGGGCAGATCAGAATGCCTGCCCTGATGTTATGATTACCAGGGACCCAGCCTGTGTGGAGCATCTCAGCTCCTTCACAAGTTTCCCCGTTTCAAGGGATTGAGCCTCCATACAGTCTATGCCCCTCCTCCCCGGGCCCCACGCTGAGCTGACAGCCTGTCAGTGGTGTGCCATCCTCTAGACCATAACCCCCAGCTTTCGCTTTACACCCACTTCCTATTCCATTTGGTGAGACTCTCCTTAGTGTCAACCATGTTGAAGTCTGTGGGGCCTGCCATGGCAGGTCTGCTTCCAGGTCCCATCCCAGGCTCACTGTCAGAGCCCATTGCGGTGGGATTGCTTCCAGGTCCCTCAGGAGTGCTCACTTGGCCTTTGTGGGCTAAATGTCATTCAGCAATCTTAGAAGGAATTATCTATAACCTTTCTGTCATTCCTTTCCTCTACTGCCTCCCCCCCCCACCACCACCCCAGTTTGTAGCATCTTATCATTTTATCAGTGAGGGAAGGAAATCTACACTCTGCTGGGAGTGGAACCTGTCATGCCATCACAGTTTGCCACCAGATAATTTCTTCATATGTAGAGACATTCATTGTCGGCCAATGACTTTTTATAACTTTTTAAAGAGCCAGGGATACCTCTGCACATGGAAGATGTGAGTGTGAAAGCCCTCTTGACTCTCATCCAAATGGAGCAAGAATTGCTGACTTCTATTCCCTTCTGTGCATTATCAATAAACACTTCTTTTTGTGGAAGTTGGTCTTTATAACATTCCAACTTATCATTCTATTTGGATTCTTTTAGATGCATCCTTGAAATTATTTCTGAAATGTATGTGTAAAATGTAATTTGCTATACAGAAATTCATGATACCTATAACAGCTCAATAATAGTTTCCTTTAAAGAAATGCATGTACATGAATAATATGTTATAATTAGGTGTTGCTGAAAGACACAGCTGGCGACAAAGAAGAGAGATAATTGTAATAATGGCAACACATTTAAGACGTTGGTATTAAGAAGCTGTTTCAAATGCTGAATGTAAAAATGTCACTCATCAGCATCTTAGCTCAATTTAAAGACTTATCTATTTACAGTAGTATTAAATATATTTCAGCATGAAACAAAATTCATAGGGGAGGAGAAAAGTCTAGAATTTCTCTTAGCATTACTTTCCATTTTGTACCTGAGTTTTGGGTACAGTTTGTTTTAACTGAGTTACTCTTTTCTCACTTGTGATCACAAACCTGAGTACAAAATGTCTCTAGATGGGCCTCCCCGGTGGCGCAGCACTTGAGCGCTGGGATGCGGAGCTGCCCACAGCCTCTGCAGCGCCGGTTCGATCCCCAGCTGCTCCCCGGCCACCGGAGGAGGGTCCCACATGGTGCGCAGACCTCTCCTGCCACCCGCTGCTCCCCTCAACAGTGTACTTCGGTCCTTCTGCCTGTTCTGCTCCCCACTCTGGCTCTGGTGAATTCTCTCACCCTCCCACGCTTCTGTACCCAGTGCTTTTATGTATGTATGTATAAATCAATCAATCAATAAATAAATAAATCTTTAAAAAAAAAAAAACAATGTCTCTAGATCTGGTAGTGTAGAAATTGAGTTGGAGGTTTTGCCTTAGTAATATTGATAATCGTATATGGCTTTAAACTGCTTGAAGTGCTTTCGTAAACATTTCATTTGGTCCTTAAGGACAAGCTAATGATAGGTAAAGAAACAAAGCAAATGAACAAACAAAAGAAAAACAAACCTTCAGACTATAGGAATAAAATGATGGTTTCCAAAAGGGGAAGGGGAAGTGGGGAGGGTAAATTGAGTAAAAGGAGCAACTGGCTGATGATCGATGGAAGCTGGAATTCTGGTGACAAACACTGTAATATATTAAAGGTGTTGAATTAAAAGACTGTACACATGAAAGATATATAATGTTATAGCCCAATATTATTTCAAAAAAATGAGATAGACAAGGTAGTACTTAAGAGATAGATTGAGCAGATAGATTTTGCAGATGAGAAATAAACCCAGAGAGAAACAGTAACTTAGGGGCACACATAATAAGTGTCAGGGCAGGGCAAGGTCCATTATCAAGGTCATTTTCCTCTAAGTCTGTCCACGGACTTCTTATGCCCTGTAAAAATATGATTTTCCAGGTTTTTGTTTATTGAGGTTTTGGTTTTTTTTTTTTTTATTTGAGCTTCTATGTAAACAGAACATGGAACCACAAATATGCTTAGTTTCCTGACTATCAAGATGGCCAGTTGTGGGACACCTCAGTGGAGTGTCTTCTTGAGTCTGCTCACCTTTATCTTAGTGGCAAACCAAAGGGTGTAGTAAGTCCCACCTTCTCAGTGAGGCCCAGGGTGTTCACAATCACCCATCTAATTGTTCCTTGTTTAAATTTCAAGCGATGTAGTTAGGTAAGAGGATACCCTGGGAGTACAGGTAATAGCCTTCTTTTTTTCCTGGCTGTGGTGGAATACTTGCCAGCTTTCCCTGGGACAGAAAGAATAATCAGAAAGGAAGATAACAGGTCATTAGCCAGGGCCATGTTTTCTCTGTGGCCGAGAATTCTACCCTGCTTCTTGCATTCCTTTCAGGGAAGTGAGATTGTGGTGACTGGTTCTACCCTGAATCAATTTGACTTGGCAGTCCCACACCAGCTGTTCCCACATCCTCTGGCAGTAATCACCTGGATATTAGGCACAACAGTGTTTTATTTTTGAAGACACACTCCATTTATCTGTCCTTAAAATGACCTCTTCAAAGTTTATTGCCCCAAGTAGTTACCAAAGGTTGTCTTTATCTTCCCTTGCAGTGTGACCTAGACTATATTGTCTCTTTTGTCTTGCTTCCCTCTTTGGTTAGCAAAGCATCCTGGAAAGCGTGGGGAGAGGATATTTTTTGTTTTTTTGGGACAGGCAAGGGGGTGCACTGACCAGAAGTCCCCTAAAAACTTCAAGCAAGAGTGAACCTGTACTGGGGTAATGCATTTTCAAGAAACATTTCTTTAGTAGGAACTAGAGTTCAGCTGATTTTATCATGTTATGTCTGTCTACTTTAGATGAGAAATTTCCATGAATTGAAATGAAATATAGCAGTTGCATCTTAAATTCTCCTTTTATTTTTCCTTCAGTGGGTTTAGTATAAACTCAGCATTCACTATTTTCCCTCCATAGTTAGATACATTTCCAGGTCTTGTTTGTACTGAGTTAAAAATGCACAAATAAGTATACCTTCTTTTTTTTGTTTTTAAAGAAATCTTATTTAAGGTCACAGCATAAACTAAAAATAAATTCTGCGTCCTTCAAGAGAACAACTTGTATTCCTTGAACTTTTACAAACATAAGCAATACTTAGTAAGAATTCTGGATTTCTATAGGGATGATTTTAATATAGCTCTATAGTGTGTTATAATGTACGTATTTATTACCTGAGATGAAAGCAAAGAGGACACTTAAGAGGGTTATTACTGCAATAAGCAGCTGGGGAAGCTATAACACTGGCTGTAAAACAATAGCAACTGTGGCTATTTCACAACTATGGTGCAGAGCAGAGGAGAGACTTTAGCTTACTCGGTCCTCAGCTCTCTACCCTATCATTTCCAGTTCTGTACTTGGTACCCCCAAAAGAGATAATGTTTAGAATAGCTCCTATACTGGGGTGCCTCTCCTTCCAGTGCTCAAGGATACAATAGCACTGTGACAGACCATTAACCAAAAGCAAATGATAAGCTACAGAATTGTAAGAGAGCAATGATCACTCAGTCCAGCAGTCTTAGTGTGTTACATTAGAGAGAAGTGGAATGACACATGACTAACAGGGAGCAAAGCCCCAACCTACATCTTTGTACACTAATTTATAGTCCAATATTTTATATACTTAGTTTCTTCATTTTTCCATGCTTTTTGGAGTTCATGCAATTTGCTCACAACCAGTGGAGATACAAATATGAATAACAGATGGCCCGTGTAACCAAGGAGCCCATGGTGTTGAATGGGAGAATCATACGCACAAACATGTACAATGTAGTACACGCAGTCCTGTCACACAGGTCTGTGTGAGGGTTAGTGGTGGCAGAAATAAGGACCTAATCTACTTCTGATGGGAGGATAAGAGTCATTGAAGTCAGTCCAGACCAACTTTGTAAAGAACAGATTTCTTAGGGCCTCGCCTGGTGGCACAGCGGTTGAGCGCTGGGCTGCGAGGCTGCCCACAGCCTCTACAGCGCCGGATCATTCCCCTGCCGCCAGTGAGGGTCCCACACACACACACACAAAAAGAACAGATTTCTTAGGCTGTGCACAGAGGATGCTATGGGGTAAGACAAAGAGAAGGATATTTTCTTATTACTTAGAGGAAAGAGAGAAGAATATTTCTATCAAAGACAGCAGTGTCTAAAAGGGTATGGTGTGCTACTCTGGACATGCTCCGTAAGTCAATATTGGAAAATCCTGCATACCTTGTTTCTGACTTCATGGTTATCCAGTATTTTCTATTTCTTCATAAGCCGGAACCTGAGCTTGTGTGTGTGTGTGTGTGTGTGTGTGTGTGTGTTGCACTGTCTACCTTCACAATGTCACTCATCTGTCTCTTGATTTCAATTTCCCTGGGTATCACTGTCATCCAGGCCCTTATTTAGCTGTCTCTATACTTTTGCTATAGTTATCTAAATATTTTACCCCCTCTAATACTACCATCTAATTAGTATTTATATAATGTTAATAAGGCTTTCTTTTCATTTATTTGTCTTTTTTAGATAATGCACTAAAAACATTTTTGCATGCAAAAGGATATATTTAGTGAAATGTCATTCTGCCATCCTTGCCCCCCAGCCAGCCAGCTCCTTCTCCCTTGGCAACCAGTGTTACTAGTTTCTGTTCTATCCTTCCAGAGAGACTTTATGAATGTACAAATGAGAATTTTCATTTTCTTCCTGTTATACAGAAATAGGAGCACAGGATAAAAATCATCCTGTCCTTTGCTTGGTTTCACTTAGCAGTATAGACTGGGGGGTTTCCACATTGTCACATATGCACTTCCTCGTTCTCTGCTCGGCTGCACTGTATGCCCATGTAAGGAGGTGCATAGATTAGTCGGCCAGTTTCTGCTTGATGAAAGTTTGTGTTGTTCACAACCTTTGTCTAATGTGTGCTGACACTATGTATATCACCCACCTTTAAAAAATACTTCAACAAATACAAAGTAAAGTACTTTATTTTGGCATTCAAAATTTTCTTCAATCAGACCCCAAATAGCTGCATAATCTTACTAGGGTACATGCCCAAGTGAACTTTCTCATTTAGCCCAATGATTAAATTGAAGCTCTTTTTTTTAACAAAATAAAAGCTCTTTAATTCTGGCTTCTATACTTCCCAAATGAGCGTCTTTAACCCCCACTGATAATAGTAATTGTTTTCTAAATGGCCTTTTGCTGTTCATAGTCCCTCAACCTAAATCCCCACTTCCCAGGTTTGACTTTGGAGGTTTTGTTTGTTCTTGGTTCATCTTGACTTCTACTTTCTCTCTTTGTCTTTGTAGGTTTTCTCAATTTCTGGTAATACCTTTCACTTAGAAACCTCAGCCCTTGCTGAAACACCACTGTGTTAACATAACAGACGTGTGCACATAGGCGTGTAAATCCTGGCTTATGTTTCTTTTTAACATAAAAAGATGCCCTTTTTTTTCATCAGCAAGATTATGAGGTATGGAAGGCTCTCTTTTAGTGTTTTATATATATTTTTGCAGCTCTCAAAATTACCCAGAATAATTCCTCCCCTATAAATACTTGTTTACTTACCTATTTTCCTTAACTATTAAAAAATCTTACGTGCTGCTGTATTCTAAAGCCCTTATGGTTCCCCTCTGTCCATATGTTGGTCCTAGGATGAATAATGACCTGAATTTGCTTTTCTGATTCTTTCTTACCTTGTCAGATCTGGCTTCTCTTCTTAGGCAGATGGACCCACCCTGAGGCCCCACGTGTGCCTGACATTTCCTGTTTCCATGACAACATACCTGCCATCTATTCCAATAGGCTATGCCATTTCTGTTTTCTAAATTCTGGTTCCCTGACCTCAGTGAAACTTTTGTGCTACAAGCTTTTCTAGATTGTCTCTTCCAAGTCCCTAGTCATTATAACATCTAGGACTAATAATGATAGCTAGCTTCATGAAGAGCTTCCTGTGCACCAGACACTATATAGCTACACTATTTGCACGATCTTACTTACTCCTCAAACCTAATGGGGACACTGCCCACAGTGTATTAGTCACATTCCACTTCTTCATGATCAATATCTAAGTCATACTTGACTCTTCATTGCCACATGCCCTTGCTATCAATGTGTGGGATAAGAGGCCAATACTCTTTGATTCCAGCTGCCCAGGAGGCACATGCTGCTTGGCCTCCTCCTACGGTGTGCATGAGGTTGTACAGTCAGGTGTCACTCAGTGACAGGGATACATTCTGAAAGATGTGTTGTCAGGTGATTTTGTTGGTGAGAATGACAGAGCATGCTCTCACAAACCTAGATGCTGCAGTCTTCTACATACTCATCTCATAAAGGGATCACCAGGGTATATGTGAGCTCATTGACCCCAAATGCTGTTATGGGGCTGGTGACTTTAAATCATTTTAACCTTTTCCTAAAAAGACCACGGTTGAGAGAGAGTGCCACACACACGTATTCTGCAGAAAGGATTTTTAGATTATTCAGCTTTTGGATTTTTACGTATCTGTGCTCTTTTCCTTTTACTATTGATGATACTTTTATGCCCATTTGGCTCCTCCATAAGACTGTAAACTTCTCAGGGGCAGGATCTTATTCCACACTCGCTGAAATTTCTAGTTGCTAACAAAATTGTTAATATATATTTTTCCACATAGAATACTTCAAATAATTAGTCGGATTAATTAATTTTGTATTAACTTCTGCCTTCCTTTTTTCTTTTCTCATTTTTCAGGAAATCATTTGCCAGAAGAATACTGTGAGTATTTTACTTAACCCTTACAGAAATTTTTAAATCTTTTTCATCCACTGATCGGGTATTTTTAAATCTCCACAAATTAATTCTATAGCAGTTTTTTCCTTTTTTAGAGTTTCTGATATATCAGTATGACTACTATAGCTAAATATTACTTTATAGTAAAACTATAAAAATGGGAATTTACATTAATGCCTTCTTTCCCTATATATGTAAAATTATGTTTTGGGGAAAACAATCATACTATATCCATACTATATTCATAGTTGTGGAATTATGAATGGCACTAAAGTGATATATATGCACACAGAGACATACATGTATGTGTGTGCATGTATATCTATATATGAACACATATAGATATTTATATATAAGGTATGTTGTACATACTTACAGACACCTGCACACATATGCACACACGCATAAGTATATGTATATACATGTTTTCCTGTCTATCTGGAGAGAATGATTTAAATTTTCAGTCTGCCTTTGAGGTAACAACACAGAATTCTTATCCTCTACATAGAATTAAACAAAAAATAGGGGCCTCCCTGGTGGCACAAAGGGTTAAGTGTCAGCGCTATGTAGCTATCTGCCAAAAACTCTAGAAATCTGACTGCAAAATTGAAGCTACTAGATGGGTAGGAGAAGAGTAGAGAGCCAAGTGGGGAGGAGACACAGTGGGCTATTGTGCAGGACTATGGGTGCCTTGGTAGTGGCTGTGGTGTGGTGACATACACCTGAAGGATGTGATCTTTTTTTTTTTTTTTTTTTTTTTTTGTGGGACCCTCGCCGGTGGCCGGGGATCAAACTATTGCTATAGAGGCTGCAGGCAGCCTCGCAGCCCAGCGCTCAACTGCTGCGCCACCAGGGGAGGCCCGATATGATCTTTTATCTCTAAATCATAGAAAGTGTTATAAACCAATGCTACCAAAAAAAAAAAAAAATATATATATATATATATACACTAAATTAGAAATAAAAGTATTTCTGCAACTTAGAGTGGAAATCACATATTCCTTAAAAATCTGCACATTATTGGATTTAAGATAAGTTTAAAAGTAGAATTGGTTATTTTTCTGTAGATCAGATATTTTATAAGTTAGGCTTACGATTTCACCAGGTATAAGAGACTGATGCAACACATATAACATTGCCATTGTAAACTCTTATTCCTCACATCTCAGCAGGAAATGAACCATTATTGCTTCATGCATGGATTCAGTCTAACAGATTTCATTAAACAAGTGTTGATTGAATGTGAGCCATGTGCCACACTTTGGGTGACTCAAGGATTAATTCTGGAAGTTAAACATGGAAACAATCATATATATTTTTTATTTTATTTTATTTTTATTTTTGCATGGAAGAGCTGGGCTGTAGGCCAGAGATGTGGTGGGTGGAGTGAGAGGATTCACCAGCGACAGAGTGGGGAGTAGAATAGGTGGATTTTACTGAAATATACTGTGCTGAGGGGCCCTTCAGGCTGTGCCATATGTGATTAGCTCCCTGCGGGGGATCGAACTCAGGCCACAGTGGTGATAGTGCTGAGACTTAACCCACAGTCCACCAAGGAGGCCCCAAAACAAGCATATTAATAATTGTCCCATGAGATAACAGATGGGAAGTGTCAAAGTCTTGTTGGGGAAGGTCTGTAAACAAATAGGAAAAAAAAGAAATTAGAAATTAACATAAAGCAAGATGCTAAATAGTAGGTGATCATCATGTATCAAGTGGTCATGGAAGGTCTTTCAGGGGAGGTAGCCTTTACCTGAGACCTGAATGGCAGGAAAGAGCACAAATGTGGTTTGGACTTCTGGATGGTTCGTGCGAGGACTGAATATTGCACATTATGGACGAATCGCCCATTGATGTGAGTAAGCAGCGGTGTTTCAGGTGCTGGTTGTCCTTACCAAAAGGAGGGTATTTGGAGCATATGTTTCAATATATGTGAATGCTGAGAGCACTTTCCTCCAGTAGTTTCATTCATTTTTCCTTACATATTTATATTCACCTTCATATAGTTTTCTAATGTAAAACACATAATCAGCATGATCAAAAAAAATTTACAGTGAAGATAATTAGATTAAAACTAGATTTTTGAGCTTTGGGTTTTTATAGCCATGAAATCAAGCATGGTAAAGGAGGTGAATGTTGCTCATTTATGACCACACCTTCATGTTTTGAAATTTAAAGAGATGTGATCTCCCTCTTTTTAATATTTTAGAATTAATACCTTGTTAGTAAACAGCAGTTGCATCTGAGGTGCTGTTGGTCATACAATGGTTGCTCTTATTTGCTTTGGATTATCAGTTATTTCAAACAATGGGCTGGTAGCAATCTGTGAACAGAAATTGTAGTAATAACATTTCTAAATTATATGTGAGTCAACTTGGGAAATAAATGTTCCCATGTTATTAGTTTTCATTTTCAAAGAGTGCTTTGCTAAGCCTTTGGTATCACAACATCCTACAACTAGCCCCACGCTTGCCCCCTCTGCACCCCCGCTCGGGTCTGGAGCATACATGTGCCCTCTGCATTTTATCACCCCACCCCTTTTATTTTGGATATCAACAATGGAAAATTGAAAAGTTATCTATTGTATCAGAATTATAGGGAGGGAGACTCCATAAATTGCAATGAGGCCAGGAACTTTGGAAAATCCTTAGTGTGCTTGGTATTTTCAACAAGGATTCTGAATCCTTTTTCCTGGGACTTGAGGAATCTGTTTTTCCCTCCTGTTTGCACGATTCTCATTTTTCTCCCTTTATCCCTCCACTTCTAAACATACTCCTCGACATCTGATAGTCATTCTCTCCTAAAATTAGTTTTACACACATTTATTATTCCCCAGTGCCCAGTATTTTAACAAAAATGTATTACATTTCATGTCTTGTCCACAAATACATGTGGTATTAAGGCTTCTGAAGATACAGAACTTATCCAGCAGCAGAAGAATAATATTCTGAAATTCTAGTAACACTTTTTTGGTTTATTGAATATTTATCTATTCTTATTATGTAACTTAGAAGATGTGAAGTTTTTCTTTCATAATTATGAGTTAGTGCTTAATCTAGAGTATTTGATTGTACTAATCTTTTATAATCCACTCATAGTTTAAACTCTAGAAGCTTTGTAAAGCAATCTCTTGGTGTTTTTGCCTTTCTTTTCTGCCTAGGGAGTAGTTTGGATAAAAGTATTAAGTTGATGGGAATACTATGGGATCTTGGTAACATATTAGAAGCAGTATATACGTTCATTTTCACCTTTTTTGGTTAGCCTTCTAATTATTGTTCCATGAAGGAGAACTTGAGAACTTTAATGTATTTAATATAAAAAATTCCATCTCAGCCTCTGCAATTCCTTCTCATAATTTAACTGGAAGTCAAGTCCAGTTTCTGCTTCATTACCTGACATACAAGTTCCTGAAATAATGTGGTCATAATCAAGTAAGGGCATTTAGTTCTTCTCTTCTATTTGCTGAGACAGTAACTTGGCTCATCAGGGTCTGTGTAAGGTGACCTGAGACAAAGGGTTGGGATGTCAGCATGTAGAGGCACTGGAGGGTGCCCAGTGGTAATGGCACACCCTCTGGAGGAGTCCATGAGCTGGGAGTCCGAAGTGCAGCGCACATCAACTGTGTGACATCTTGAAGCCTTATCTTTTTCCTCACCTATAAAAAGGAGACAGTAACACATTCCTCAGATGGGTGGTTGCAATCTGATGATAATCAGTCCTTGGCACACGTAATGGTGAAGAGATGTTTGCTCTGTTAGTTGAGTGCTAAGGTAAGAGAAGTGATGTACTGTTCCACAGAATGCTAATATGGCTAGGAACCAATCATCTGGACTCCCTGTGTTCCCTAAATCCATGACTAATAGAGTTTCTTATATATTTCATTCTAGTTTCCAGCCCTTTGCTGGCCTGTATTTTGGTTTGAAACTCTTTCATGTGCAGTCAAATATTAATTAGATGCTTTCAACTCTCTTTTACGTGTTTTCACATTGGATATCCCCACTCCCCTGAAATCTCAATCTCTGCATTAGTGAACATTTTACTCTACCACTCCAAAGCAAATCTCAGCCCTTTGAAGTTCTTCTGATATTTCAAAAGTAGGGTTCTGTTGACCTGACATATAACAAGCACCCCTTGAGTATAACATGTCCATAAATTATTAAGTCTTGTTCTGCTGTCTGAGTTGTTCCTTTTGATTAGTGATACCATAGCCTTTTTTTTTTTTTTTTTTTCAGAGATCCCCATTTAATACTATCACCTTTGACTTCTTTCTTGGTTTCAAAATCTGTAACCAGTTGGCAGGTCTAGAAGATTCTTTGAAACATGGAGTGCATGCATGTCCTGTGCAGCTGCTCACCTGGCCATGCTTTGTAGTGTCCTTCCTACTTTCTTATTCTTTCTTTCTCTTTCATTCCATCTTGTTTTCTGTCCATACTGTCAAAATGCATAGCTTTGATTATGTTTTCTTTCCTGCTCCGAATCCTTCCATGAATTGCCACTGCTCAGCATGTGTAATTTGAAACCTTTAGTTTTGCATTCTGTTCCCTTCCTGAGCCATGAATGCCAGATAGACTTGCCTACTCTGGCTTCCAAATGCAATTCTCCCTTCTATTTTCTCAGTTCTGCTTTAGTTCACACTTGTGACCCTCAGTTGGCACCTTTAGGTATAAGTAGAAATCAGTGCACCAAACTCTTAATGAGTGAAGGGAGAATGGCTGAGCTCTGAGGATAGAAAGAACAGGATTGAGATAGCCAGCCTTTGTAGTGACTTGTTTTATCTTCACCCTAACAGGGAGCTTTAAGCAGTTGAGGAAAGCATATAGATGGTTAAAAGGTCATATTGATGGGTGGGTTGAGAATAGACAGGAGGGCAAGCGTAGAAGCAGGGAGACCAGCTAAAAGCCAGTTACAGTGATGCAGGCCAGGTGTGTTGGTGGCGTGAGATAAAGTACTGGCAATGTTAGGGGGAAAAGGATGTCCTGAGCTAATTCCATACAGGCTTTGTGGACTCCACCCCCAGTCCAGACCAAAGCCATCAGGACATTGGAAAGACAAATCCCATCACCACCAAAGGGAAGGTTGCTGGAACCTGAGGGTGGAGTTAAGCAGGCAGGTTTGGTATAAAACCAGACATGTGGGTCTTGGGGGGGCTTTTTGGCTTCACGGCTCTTGGCTCGCGGCCAGCTCTCAGAGTGCCATTGGGTTTCCAGGTCGGTAGAACAGATAGGACACATTTAAGACTTTATTTCCCTATTTTCTCCCTGAGTTGTACATTTCTTCATTTCCCCTTCCCTTGTAAATAAACTTTTTATTAATCTTTTGTGTGTGCCTGCAGTGGAGTATTAATAAGTCCCTTTTAAGCGTGCGGGTGAGAACCCACAGCCAGGCAACCCCTTTTATATCGGGGCTGCCCTGTAACAGCAATATGGAGGGAGATGGACAAACATGAGACTTATTTTGGAAATAGAATAGGTAAGAGATAGTAGGTGAGGGAAATGGAAGCATCAAGGACCACGTCTGGGTCTCTAATTGTTAGTAGCTGGAGACTAGTGGAGCCATTGACACAGCAGCCTGTAGGAGAGCAGTTTATTATGGAATCGCTGGCAGCATTGCCTGTCACGTAGGGAGCAAAAATAATGTTCACTCTTACTATTTTCGTATATTTATATGTCTGAGTACATTTTAAGCTCTCTGAAGACTAAAGGCCATGTTTTAACTACTCTTTTTCCTAAAGCATATATTATAGTGCCTTAGTCATTTAGCCATGAGAGATGGTGAATAAATATTTAATTGATTAATAGAAATCGTGCCATACGAGTGTTTGTATCATCTTCCTGTTGTGATTATTTGAAGTAAGCAATTAAAGAAATTGGAAAAATTTCCATTTCTACAGGTCATAAATAAGATATGAGGTGTTTTTTTTTTTTTTTAAAGTCCCTTCATGTTCATTATTAGTTAAAATGACTCACTGAAGACTTGGGATTATGCTGATGTGGCATCTCAGGCTGGCTCATCATCTCCTGGGGCCTCTTCTCTCCACAGATGTGCACTGGCAACTATACCTTTGTTCCTTACATGGTAACTCCACATAACAAGGTCTATTGCTGTGATAGCAGCTTCATGAAGGGGTTGACAGAGCTCATGCAACCAAACTTTGAGCTGCTTCTTGGACCCATCTGCTTACCTCTTGTGGATCGTTTCATTCAGCTTTTAAAGGTGGCACAAGCAAGTTCCAGGTAAAGTTTGACAGTCATGCCATTTGATGATGATGATGAATTGTTATTCTACTTCACTTGCTTCTACATCTTGTCAGTTGTTTCTTAGACTACACGGCAAAGAGCCAGGGGAAAATGTGTCCTGTCCTGAGTGGATAAAATAGAAGCCACATAGTCCAGATGTTATTCATTTTATCCATAGGAGAATAACTTGAAATCAGCAAAACAAACACAAAAACAAACACAGACTGCTAATTGTAGTCTAGTAATGATAGGGCTAAAAATAGATTCAAAATAAGTACAGAAACAGAATTGGAATAAATGTTCAGGGACTTTTAGTATACAGGCAAGAATTCTGCAAAAATTGCTGGAAACGTTATTATACCTCAGTTAAGAGCAGTCATTTATGTTAATAAATGATAATGTTGAGTAAGTAAAGATTATATTATGTTCAAATCCTAGGCATACCTACTTTATTTAAAATAATCTCTACTTACAGCAATAAAATGAAATAGAAAGTTTTGGCATTTTAAGTGGTACATTGGCGTTTCTGGGAAAATTCATTAACATGGGGTATGTTTATTTTAATTGTTTCTGAAGCAAGGCAAAGTGTTAAATATAGGACTTACAAATTTCTTAATGCCAGATATTTGAGGTGTTCATTCAATGCATCTTAATTGAATTGAATGCTGCTGATGCTTAATGCTACTGATGCTTAATTGAATGGAATGCTACTGATGTTGCAAATGTCATTCATTTCCTTATAAAATCGTTGCTTTTAATTGAAATCCTTTCTACCATTAACTCTTTGAAATGTGTATTTTCCTACCAGCCAGTATTTTCGGGAATCTATACTCAATGATATCAGGAAAGCTCGTAATTTATACACTGGTAAAGAACTGGCAGCTGAATTGGCAAGAATTCGGCAGCGAGTAGATAATATTGAAGTCTTGACAGCCGATATTGTCATAAACCTGTTACTTTCCTACAGAGATATTCAGGTGAGAAGATGCTTAAATAAAATCTTTGTCATGTACCATGTTGTAGAATAAGGGAGTGTTAATATCAATTTCAGTTAGCTAATGAGCCATCTGTGTTACTACACACAGTGTTTTATTGACTGTCCTGTTTTCCATTCTGAGATTTTCATAAAAAGACTCATATGATTTAATCATCGGTGATTGTGAAAGATTTGTATGGTAATGTTCTGAGTCTTTTCTCCAAAAGAACAAGAAAAATATATACACATAGCTAACCCATGGATAGTTTGCTCTATTCTGTTAGCCTAAGGCACACCTATCAGTCAATGAGAGGAAGCTTTGTTCTGGCATATACTTGAAATTCTTAGAGCTTTTGGGACATATGTCTTATCCTTGAAATTGATAGTGCTAGATCTGGCCAGCCAGAAGCAAAAAATGAGTTGATTCATAGTAAGGATAAAATATATAATGTAAGACGCACTAACATACCATATTATTTTATTGATGTATCTTAAAATTTTTAAATGTGATAAAGAAGAATGACCTCGTCTCTGAATTGGGGATTTGCTATTAGATTTTTTTTTTTAATGTTTGTTTGTTTGTTTTAAAGATTTATTTATTTATTTATTTATACAAGCACTGGGTACAGTCAGAAGCGCGGGAGGGTGAGAGAATTCACCAGAGCCAGAGTAGGGAGCAGAACAGGCAGAAGGACTGAAGTACACTGCTGAGGGGAGCAGCGGGAGGCAGGAGAGGTCTCTGCGCGCCATGCGGGACCCTCCTCCGGTGGCCGGGGAGCAACCGGGGATCAAACTGGCGCTGCAGAGGCTTCGGGCAGCCTCGCAACCCAGCGCTCAACCGCTGCGCCACCGGGGAGGCCCTGCTATTAGATTTTTACATAAAATTTAAATGATACCTGGTTTCTTATTTCCATACCCAGCCATTTAGGTCCATGTCAACCTTCATGTGGACAACAGAGATTGATGTATGTAGAGAGGTGTGGTACTTAGGATCCCAGGGCTAGAGTAGCTTTTACTGTTGTTGAAGTGAAATAGTTGTGTTACTTAGAAATTCAATCAATTGCTTCATGTCCTTGAAAATTTTGGAAATCATTTTCCTGAAAGCAATTCATAGGACACTTCATACCAGAATCTGACTTCATGAAGAACTAAACCACCCATATTTGCACACTAGAGCATTATCATATTAGATGGATTTTTGTTTTTTGGCCAGATGTGGTGATTATATTGCTAATGTTGTTAATCTATATAAACTATATAACCAAAAAACACAAAATGAAAGAAGAAAAGTTTCTTCCTGCCTCTAGGTTGTCCAGAGTGTTTCATGAATACCAGTTTTCTTTTTAATGCCCTTCTTATGTTCAGTTAACTGGTAGTTAAAGGCATTTTACTATCAGAACTTTCTCCTAATGGTTTAATTCTGTCTTATTTGCTGATTCTTTAAAAGGACTATGATTCTATTGTGAAGCTGGTAGAGACTTTAGAAAAGTTGCCAACCTTTGACTTGGCCTCCCATCATCATGTGAAGTTCCATTATGCATTTGCACTGAATCGGTAAGAAATTCACTTCTATGATGCCCTAACACATTAGTGTTTAACCTCAGATTCTTTCTAGAATATGTTTTTGCTGTAGCATGCAACCACTGTATTAGAATATAATCTAAACCTATCTACAGTAAACATAAAATAAAAAACTTGCATTATGATTTTTTTGTCAGTAAAAAAGGCTGTCACTGTGTTACTCAAATTCTTCTTTGTCAGAGTCAGTATTTGCTATTTATACACTTTAGAATTTCTTAAATTATATGAATGTGATATTATCTTTAGGCAAATACACTCAACACCAGGTGACTGTTCACACAAAAATGAACTAAAGTATAGTAAGGGCGATTATGTCTCCACGAACATATTCCTAACCAGAGCATATTTTCCCCAAATCTGCAGTGGGTACAGTTATAATCAAAACTCTGTTGGCCACATTTCGTATCACATGTCCATGAATCTGCTAGGGTGGGGACTTAACACCTGTAGCCCTGCCCTAGGCCTCTATCCACATTGCACACGAGTCAGTGCCACTTTCTGCCCAGTGTCACCACAGGGTCACCTGTGCTGTTTACATGGAGGCCCCTAAAGCACTGGACTATCCAGGGCTTAGTTGTGTTGCTATTCTCTTCCAGGGTGGAGAATTACTATAAATGTAATTATCATGACTGAAGCGAATGATAGAAAGAAAAAGGGAGGGGTCATCTCATCTATTGAGCAGTTGCCATGTGTTGCTTAAAGCTTGATTATCCTTATTTTATAGATGAGGAAGCAGAAACTTGGAAAGGTTTATTATATTATTTCTGTAACTGTCTTGAAACACCAATACTTTTTCTCCCTACCTTAGGAGAAATCTCCCTGGAGATAGAGCAAAAGCTCTTGATATTATGATTCCTCTGGTGGCAAGCGAAGGGCAAGTTGCTTCAGATATGTACTGTTTAGTTGGTCGAATCTACAAAGATATGTTTTTGGACTCTAATTTTATGGACACTGAAAGCAGAGACCATGGAGCTTCTTGGTAAGTATATTGGCTATAAATTAGATTCTTAGTTTGATAAATCCATGACATAAAAAATGGCTTGCAAATTAATATTAAATTATTGTTATTATCCTTTAAAGAGTGTATTGTGAACTAAACAAAATCTAAGGTTTTGTAGCATTAGTAAATAATTTTGATAAGTCATTTAATATAGCAGACTAAATTGAAGGAAAAGTAAATAAGAAAATATTTTTAAATGTGTATGTATAATATAGTAACAAAAATAATTTTGTTAAAAATTTATGAATGTTTATAGAAACACATTAAAGAAGACCTTAATGAATGGAAAAATATACCAAACTTAATTATTTTCACCAAGACTTTGATATAATTTGAAAAAATGATTCTGTACTTTATTTGAAAAAATAAAAGGTCAAGAATAGGCAAAATCATTTTGGATAATGCGGGGTAGGGAGGCCTTACTCTACCAGATAACAAAATGTATTAATTAAGATATTGCAATATGAATGGAGCATAGACAAACACTGAAACAGAAAAGCCAGGAACATACTAAGATACAATACGAGATTACATTTATGATGCAGTAAACTTCATGGACCAAGAAGGACTTCTTTGTAAATGTACTAAGAAAATTTATTTATCTGATTATAAAAACAATAGGAAATTAGATTTCTACTTGAAGATATGCACACACACACACAAATGAAAAGCAATGAATTAAAGACCAATATACGAAAAATACACTTAAGGAAAAATACTTTAGAATAAGATACACCTAAGTACTTATTACTTTGGTATAGGAAAGAATATCTTAAACAAGTTTTTCAATACTATAATTAATGAAAGGAAGAGACAGGGAAACTGGAGTGTATTAAAATTGGCTTCTGCACACCTGGTCCCGGTGTTTGGAAATGGCAGAGCAGGTTTTGCTGCACTGACTCTGCTACTGACACCAATGATGAATGTTTGAAAAACACTTTTTAAACAAAAGTTTGAAAGCACCAAAGAGTGACTCAAAGTAGTCACTTTGATATTTGATCCTTGGATGAACGATCAATCTCACATGGGTGAGATTCACGTTTAAATGGTTTTTCCTTTGAGGTGTTCTCTGATCTGGAGGGTTACAGGGCAGGTATATCTCAAGAGAAAAATCAGTCTTAGTGACTTGAGAAGTCAGTTTGCAGCTGCCAGAGTGCCTGGAAATTGGGTGGGATGTGCAGTAAATGAGGGAGCCACAGAGGGAAAGCCCCAAACTGTTCTTTGCTGACCCCTGGAGTTTGCATGTGTGGGGTAAAACTCAAAGGAGTCCAGGCAGAAAATAGTAACTAGATGGCAAAAATAACTGAACAGAGACTTTGGCAGCTGCCCAGTGCAGTGGAGATAGACTTTGGAGCCTTACCAAGTTAGAGGAGTTTGATAAACAGTTAACACTTTCCTCTGAGGCTTCAGAAGGGCCAAGGCTTAGAAATTTTAAAAAATGCATCCCAGGGCCGAGAAAGTGCACTGAAATTAATAGCAAAGCCAAAGCAGAGCCATGCTATTAAAACCTAAAGCCAAGCCACCACATAAATCATTTTATTTACCTGTTATAACAAAAGTCAGTAACTGAAGAGAATAACAGAATCTAAACTCTCTATTAATGCATCATGACAATGCCTAGTGCACCATCAAAGACTACTAGATTTGTGAAAAAATAAGAGTGATCCATAATTAAGAAAAATATTAGTCAATAGAAATAGACCCACAGAAAACACAGTTTTGGAATTATTAGATATGGAAATTAAAATAGCAAAGATAAAATGTTTAGATACTACTGGAAAAGATGGTATAATGAATGAAAATATGGAGAATTATAGAAGATATGTAGAAACTGGAAAAGAACCTAAAAATGAAAAATACAAAACCTAACGTAAAAATTTTATGAGATGGGATTAACAGTAAGTAGGATACAAGATCTATAAACTTGAAAACAGATTAGAAATCATTCAGATAAAAGTAGAGGGAAAAATATTGAGAATGAAATTAATAGTCTCAGTCATTCATGGAATTGCATTGACTGCTTTAAAACACACTACTAATTGGAGTGATAGATGGAGAGAGGAGACATGATGTAGCAGGAAAACTATTGGAGTAATTTATGGTCAAATATTATCCAAATCTGTTAAACAAATGAACAGACAAAAACACATATCTAGGAAGTGCAGCAAAACCCAAGTGGGATAAATAGAAAAGGAAAACCATCCTTCAGCAACTCATAGTTAAATTGCTGAAAAACAGGCCTCCATAGTGGCGCAAGGGGTTAAGACGCAACCTATGGAGTTCTCCACAGCCACTGCAGCATGAGTTCAATCCCTGCCAGGGAGCTACCCACATGGCGCAACAGACCTCTCCTGACTCGCCCACTGCTCCCCTCAGTAGTGTTTTCAGTCAGTCTGCCTGTTCTGTTTCCCACTCTGTCTCTGGTGAATCCTCTCACCCCCCACACCTCTGGCCTGTATCCCAGTTCCTGTATGTATGAATAAATAAATCTTTGAAAACAAATTGCTGAAAAACAACATATAAAACATGTCATAAGCACAGCCAGGGAAGAAGATACATTGTATGCAAGGGAAAGAGTGGGCGCTGACTCCTCATTAGAAGGTAGCCCAAGGGCCTCCCTGTTGGCGCAGTGGTTGAGCACTGGGTTGCGAAGCTGCCCACAGCCTCTGCAGCACCGGTTCGATCCCCGGCTGCTCCCCGGCCACTGGAGGAGGGTCCCACATGGCGCGCAGACCTCTCCTGCCGCCCGCTGCTCACCTCAGCAGTGTACTTCGGTCCTTCTGCCTGCTCTGCTCCCCGCTCTGGCTCTGGTGAATTCTCTCACCCTCCTGCGCTTCTGACTGTACCCAGTGCTTGTATAAATAAATAAATAAATCTTTAAAATAAAAAAAAAAGAAGATAGCCCAAGGCAGTGGCATAGCATCTTGGAAGTGCCTAAGAATAACAGTCATCCAAGAATCCTATATCCTCTCAGGATGTCTTTAAAAAATGAGTACAAAATACAATTCTAGATAACACATTCTAAATAATGTGTTACCAGCAGACCAGGAGTAATGAGCCTTAGGCTAGAAGTTATGAATGCAATGCACATAAACAATATAGGAATTATATTCAGTATACAGAAATAACTTTAAAATCTTTTTTTTTTTTTAAAGATTTATATATTATGCACGAAAGAACAGGGTTGTAGGCCAGAGGTTGGGAGGCAGGGGGCGGTAAGAGGATTCACCAGAGACAGAGTGGAGAATACAACAGGCAAATTTATTGAAATACATTGCTAAAGGGAGTAGTGAGCTAGACAGGAGAGATCTGCTTCGCCATATGTGGGTTAGCCCCCTAGCTGGGAATCGAACTCCAACTCAGGTCACAGCAGTCATAGGTGATAGCATGAGGCACTGAGACTTAACCCTTACACCACCAGGGAGGTCTTAGCTTAAAAATCTTAAGAAAAAAATAAAAATGGGCATAGAACAGGTTATTCACAAAAGCATGAAAAGCATAAATGGCCAATAAATGTAGTCTAAAAATATACCCAAAAAAGATGCTTTACCTCCAAACTAAAGTAATGATATACCATTTTACACATTGACATGAACAAAATTTTATAAATCTGACAATATGTTAGAAAAATAGGAATCCTAATGATCTGCTGGCTTTGGTGGGCATTTTAATGACCAAATAAAGATAGTGGCTTTCTGAGTTCAGTATGCTGCTCACCAATGGGAAGAAAGGAGTAGAAATGGACCATGGAATGATTCACATGAAGCTGCAAGAATTTTTAAAGGATTTTATTTCTTAAGCTGAACGGTGGGTGTGTGGGGGTGTTGCTTATATTATTCTTTTGTACTTCTTAGTATTCCCAAAACATTCCTAAAAATATTTGCTGATAAAATGTGTTAAAGAAGATTAGCTGAGTTCAGGAGTTCCTGCATGGTAGCCTTAACATTTTTTTTTTAATTTTTTATATTTTTTTAAGATTTATTTATTTATTTATACAAGCACTGGGTACAGTCAGAAGTGCGGGAGGGTGAGAGAATTCACCAGAGCCAGAGCGGGGAACAGAACAGGCAGATTGACCAAAATACACTGCTGAGGGGAGCAGCGGGCGGCAGAAGAGGTCTGTGCACCATGTGGAACCCTCGCCCAGCAGCCAGGGATGGAACCGGCACTGCAGAGGCTGCGGGCAGCTTCGCAGCCCAGTGCTCAACCGCTGCACCACCAGGGAAGGCCCGTAACATTTTTTTCAAATTGTGAAATAAGTCCTTTATTTTCCAAAATCTTTTATCTTTAACTGAAAACAAGTGTCAGTGAGGGTGTGGAGCAAAAGGATGAGTGATTTTCCTTTTGGTGGTGCATAAATCTGTGCAACCTCTATGGTAAACAGCATGGACATTCCTTGAAAAAACTATGGCATTGTCGTATGATTCAGCAATATCACTTCTGTATATTTATCCAAATAATATGAAAATATTAATATGAAAAGATTATGCACCCTATGATTATAGAAGCATTATTAACAATAGCCAAGACATGGAATCAACTTAAATACCCATTGATAGATGATTGGATAAGAAAATTGTAGTATATTCCCCAATAAAATACTACTTAACAATTGAAAAAGATGAAATAATGTCTTTTGAGACAACTTGGATGGATCTTTTTTTTTTTTTAATAATAAATTTTATTTTTATATTCCCCCATACAACTGCACATGCCCCATTCTGACCCCAATCCCTCCCCTCCCGGCCCCCACCCCCCAAAAAGTGTCTCTGGTTCATAGTTTTTTGTTGATTTTGATTTTCACTTTCTTATAGTTATTCATTTTCCTGATCCCTTATTTAAGTTTTCTAGATTCCTGCTATGAGTGAGACCATCCGGTATTTTTCTTTTTCTTTTTGGCTTATTTCGCTGAGCATGATCCCTTCCAGCGCCATCCATGTTGCTGCAAATTGCATGTGTTTATCTTTTTTGAATGCTGAGTAATATTCCATGGTATATATGTACCACATCTTCTTGAGCCAGTCATCTATTTTTGGGCATTTGGGCTGTTTCCAAAGCTTAGCTAACTTGGATGGATCTTGAGGTGATAATACTAAGAGAAATAAGTCAGAAAGCAAAAGACAACTACCAGATGGTCTTACCCATTTGTGGAATATAAATAACCAAAAAAAAAAACCCAAACTGGCAAAACAACTGTGAAAAATATAGCGCTACACCACCATGGATTATGTATGTAATTAGGTATTAAAAATGAAATCTTGTCATCTGTGACAACATGGATGGAACTGAGAGGGCTATGCTAAGCAAAATAAAAACGAATACCAGTTGATTTCCCGTGTGTGAAATATAGAGAAACAAATCAAAGGAAGAGAAAAACCAAAACAAACCCTAAAAATCTAGCTGTAGAACTGAAATACCAGAGAGGGAGGGCTGGAGTGGGGAGCAAGTAGAGAAGAGGACTCAGTGAAAGATGGTGGCACCTTCATGGCAGACATGTTGTTGTAACATGCATCTGAAGAGGGGTGTACCTATACCCCCAAACTGTGTAAATGTTGTAAACCACTGTTAGTAAAAATAATACAATAAAAAATGTGGGATTTCTAGATGAGGGGAGTAAGGAGGTAATGTGGTAAAGCATGGGAGCTCTGGTAATGTGGTAAAACATGGGAGCAAGTTAAGCATGTGACCATGTTGAGGTGTGAACTCCTGAAATTATTTAAATGAATAGAAAAATCAATAAAATTTTCTGTTAGGATTTTTACATCATTATAGAGGGACTGAAATAGGAATAATGGGCTATCAGCAGGGACAAACATTTGAGAAGAGTGATTTCCTAGATCCCTCATGAAAAACCATGTTTGGTTTGAACATTTAAATTTGTACATATATTTTTTTATAACATGGAGAATTTTACAGTTTCTCTTAACCAAGTCTTTTTCTGCTTTTACAAAAGAGGAGCTAGGCAACCTTTTCATGATCAGATTTACACTGTAAGAAAATTCTTAATTGTAAGAAAATTGGAATCTGGTATTTGGGGAGCATTTATGCCAGTATGAATGCTTTGATGTAACAGTAAAGGCAACATGCGTAGGTCATCCTGTCTTGTTTTTGTGGTCAGTGAATTGAAATGGAACACATTTACTATGAAGTTAGTGTGCATCTTGCACAGAAATAAAATAGAAGTGTTTCCAGGTTTGAAAACAAAACAGTTTAGACTACTGAGAGCTTTCAAGGTCACATAAAGTTCAGTTAGGAACAGAGTTTCTTCTGGTTGTGTTTTTGTTAACTCTGTACTTCCAGCTTCTGGTACCTTTGTTGTGGTTCCCATTTTGCTGAGCAGCATGAACTGTCTTTCAAAAGAGCTTTATGTTCAAAGTTTTCAGGTCAAATTGAAGATGTCAGAAGTTTTATGATATCATTTTAAAATTAATCTGTCCATTAACTTTCTACTAAGAGCAGGGAAGGCTGCTGAGTTCACAACCTCTGATGGGAGTGTCCTTAGCATTGATAATTGTGTCTGCCGAGCACCGATTTATTCAGTAATAAAGGGATGTTGTTTTTACTGTAGACTGTCTAGTCATAAACTGCCATTATTGTCATTAAATGCACTTATTCATGGGTTGCTAGGAAGGCTTTCCCTCTACTGACACCCTACTGAAATATGGGTGTCTTTTTCATGCCCTCACCCTTGTAAAACTAATTCACTGTGGTTTTTTTGTTTTGTTTTTTTGTTTTTTGTATTTTGATCTGGTTCCCAGTGTACTGCAAACACACTCACTCTATTGGTATATTGGTGTGACATCATCTCTAAATACTTTTTCTCGTAGAGCTGAGAAAAAGTATTGTCAAAATGCTGATGCAAGAGGTCATCGTTGAGTTTATTGGGCATTTGCTAGGGTTTACCCAGGGTTAAGCCTTCCCTGAGTGATGGGTCCCAAAGATGTTTCAACTAACCTTTTCTGGAGCCATAGTCCTCCGTTCACTTGTCAAATGCTGTTGCTGAGATGAGTGGGATGTCGTGGCAGGTACTCAGTCTTCGGGTTTCTTTCCCTGGACACTTTCCATGGCCTGAGTCGTGTTCTGTGGTTTTGAATAGACAATGACCTGCTGAGCATGAAAAGTTTTAGGATAAGAGTTCCAACTCTACAAGAAATGAACCTTAAGCAGTTTGATTACATGACTCATAGAAATCTTTCTTGCAGTTCTCCTGTTCAGCATTTTTAATGAATTAAACATGCCTGCCCCATAATAGAGGGAGAAAGTTTTGTGCCCCTCTGGGCATTATACCATTATAAGGCATCCTTTTCTGCCTTGAGAGACCTTCTAAAGCAAGTCCATTTTCTGAGGTGTTTACATGGGTTTCAGAATGCAAAAATAGAAAATAAGGGCAAAAGTGTATGGTTTAGATTTTTTAAATTTGCACAATTGTGGTATGTTTTTAGAACAAACTTTGATTATTGAATATTTGCTGGGATAGGGAGTGAGTCGTTTGAATGAATATACATAGCTGTCTTGTGTATAAAAAGGAGTTCTTTAACATTTGCTGGTTTTCATTGACATTTCTTAAGTTAATTTTGTTCATTGAAGCACTTGTGGGTGGTTAAAATAATGCTATTATTTTCAATATTTAGATCTCTATAATCCATGGGAAGGTGTAAAAGTGCCTTTATGATCTTTAGGTCATTAGGTAATTAAACTGAATTTAGCTTTTAGATATTAGAAGGTTGTAGTTTTCTATTATCACTGTTCAATATGAAGTTAGACCTAAGTTAGGGGAAGCAGAAATGGTGCTTTTTACAGATGTGAGAGAGTGCATGCTTGTGGTTACCATGGGAGAGGATACTAGATGAGAGGGAAGCTGGAGGGTGTCCTGCCTTTGAAGCATGAAGTATTGTGACTCAAGAGCTTAGACTTTCGTCCTAAAACAAGACCACAAAGTTTCTGGAGTGTAACTTCATGGAATGGCCCAAGGAAATTTTATGAATCATGACTTAGAGAACCATGGGAAAAGGTTTGTTTGCCAAAGTTATCTCCACAATTTCTTTTTTTACCCTAATCTAAAAAATAACCACAAAATAACTGATACTGAATTGACAGGCATCATGACTTATCTAGAACATTTTGTTATATGTAGTATTTGTTCAAGAGGTAGAATAATCAACCCTTTCATCTTTAGAATTCACACAAGGTTTTTGCATATGTTAATAACTGTTGGAGGTTTACCAGCACTTGGAAAGTAGGTGAAGCTGACATTTTTTCTTCCCATTTTTGCCGCAGTTGAAACTCAAAAGCACATAAGTTAATTTCTTGATATCATAAGACTATTAAAACTTCAAACCCAAGTTTTTCATATGTACCATTTTCACTACATCACGGGCTCTGTTCCCTGGAATTTCTAGGAACAGATATGTCAGGAATGTTTGTACTATTTCATTGATGAGACATGGACTTTGGGGAGTCTGGCATAAATGCTGACTCAATACTTGGAAACAGTATAATCTTAGGCAGATCACTTAACCTTTTGAGAATTCAGTTTTTTTATAAAAACATCAATTTCTACCTAGATGAACTGGAGAGCACTTAGCTTCCTACAATTACTAGAATACCATATATCAATGGCCATAAACATTAACAAAGGGTAACTTCTGAAACCTGAAGTCCAGAAATAGGACTGACTCTAGCATAGTCTGAGTTGGCAGCTGAAAATGTCAGTCTCTCATTATTGCTGTGGGTGGCTCTGCCCTCAGGCTGGCTTCTTAGGGTACAAGTTGCCTGCAACCATTCTAGGCATCAATCCAACATAGCTGGAGGGGAAAGGAGACAGTGTTTTTCTGTATCTTTTTCTTAGGACCTACCCCAGACCTTCCTTACATTTTTTTATGCTTCTAGTATTTCACCATTGACCCAACAAATAACTAGCAAGGAGGATGGTATCATTACACGTGGCTTTAGACTAATCACTTTACAAGAATTAAATGAAGCAACATCTATTAAGGTCCTGGAATTTAGCAGGCACTTAGTGGTCTATCCTTAATGTATAATATGTGAAAATATTTTGTATTGCTTTATGTATAATATTTACCCATGTTCAAAATGGACATGGACTATATTAAATTTCCCTTTTACTAAAATATTCCTAAGACCTCACTCTCTCCTTTCTGGAGCTAGCTGAATATTTTAGCTAATGAGGGAAAAGTTACAGAGTCTGTATACTTTTTATACGGATCCTGTCTGAATTTCATATACCAAGAATGTTTTGGGGTCACATGGGATAAGCAATGATTGCTTGAAATCACATTTGTTTTTAAGCATGATGGTATTCTCATTTTTAAAATAATTTTTTAAAAAGATATATTTATTTGTGCATACAAGAACTGGGGTATAGGCCAGAGGTGTGGATGGTAAGAGGATTTACCAGAGACAGAGTGGGGAGCAGAACAGGCAGATCGACAGAAATACACTGCTGAGGGGGGCAGCGAGCGAGTCAGGAGACGTCTGCTGCACCATTTGTTTTGCTCCCTGGCTGGCCAGGGGATCGAACTCGTGCTGCAGAGTCTGCAGATTGCTTCATAGTGCGGTGCTTAACCCCTGGCACCACCAGGGAGGCCCAGTATTCTCATTTTTAAGGGGAATTATGAAGTCATTTTCAAAACATTGAAGGGAAATTAGGTACCTGTACTGTATTAGAATAATCATGACTCTCTTGTTGCAGTGCCAAAAAAAGATCTATAGCCAGGAAATTAAAAGCATTAAGGCTTTCATATGTTCATTAATATGTTCATTTTTCCATAGTAACTTGGGAAAGAACAGACAGCTTTGCCTTATCAACAAAATTTCTTTTACGTCAGTGATGGTACTATTCAAACAGTAATGTGTGCCTAATAAAGATTTAGTTTTTACATTATTAATAGAGTTGGCTTTACTTTGGAAGAGTTATGTAACAGACCAATTGACATACAAATAAAGACCGATGTCTATTTTCCATTTGTCAGATTAGCCGTTTTTTCTTTTCCTTGGCTTTAAGATACCTTTCTCTGTATTATTTCTATTTCCATTAGACCCCAAAGCCCCAGAGTCCTATTTGCCATCATTCCATTGACATCTTTTTTTTTTTTTTTTTTTTTTTTTGCCTAGTACTTCATTGTATCTATTAGATGTTTACAAATGTTGGAGGATTTTCATTTTTAGAATACAATGTGTTCTGTGTGGGTTGTGAGACCCAGCTTCTTGGTGTCTAGATTTAGATGGCTGCTGAGTTAAAGGATAACCTGGAGACTTGGGGAAAACAAAGGTGCCCACCAATGCTTTGTAATCAAGAACTCTGGTCTCATATTTTGTCTTTGATTTAATGCCACAGTCAGCAAATGATAGATTGGATGAAGCTCTGTTATGACATGACCAAGTCGAAGTCCAAGAATGAAAATATTTAATATATCATGGTGGAGATTCTTAATTATGAATAACAAATATTGGGCACCTAAAGAAAGCAACTAAGACTTCTTTTATGTGATCTATTTGTCAGAGGAATGAATGGGAGAACCATACATTTGCCAGGTGTTATATTGAAAGGAAAAAGAATAATGGAGACTAGGGGTGTTTCATTCAGTGAATCAAAGCAATCATTTCTAACCCTGGCTGGATATCAGAATCACTTGGGAAGTTCTTCAATAATGTGGATTTCTTTGTCCCTGGAGATTGTGTTTTAGTGGATCCATTTTGTGGATAGATTAACCATAATTGACTTTTTTCCCTACCACTGTATTCTCTATCTCTTTGACCCTTCCCTCATCCCCTCCCCCCCAACCTCACAAACCTTATAGATTAACCATAATTGATACTATGATCATTCTCTTTTTTATTGACTGTTTAGATTTTCCCCATATTTGCTGTTATTTTCTTCTTCCTAAATCCTTACTATTCTTCATATCCTTATAAGATTAAATTTAGGGCCTCCCTGTTGGCGCAGGTGGTTGAGCGCTGCACTGTGAAGCTGTCCGCAGTCTCTGCAGCGTGGCTTCGATCCCAGCCGGCTGGCGAGGGTCCCACATGGTGCAGCAGACCTCTCCTGTCTCGCCCGCTGCTCCCCTCAGCAGTGTATTTCGTCAGTCTGCCTGTTCTGTTCCCTCCTCTGGCTCTAGTGAATCCTCTCACCCTCCCACGCATCTGGGCTATACCCCAGTTTCTTATAAATAAATAAATCTTTTTTAAAAAAAGATTAAATTTAAACCTCTGGCCATTCCTCTGCATCCCCTTCAGAACTTTCCCAAGAGTATCTCCTTCCATTTCATAACCTTCTTAAAATGTTTTTTTGCATTTTGATAGGAGTTCATTGGCAGTTATTGGAGGGATAAATGTATATGGGGAAACTATTCACTTTCCAGAGCAGTCAAATAAAGTCATGAACTATGCCTTCGTATTGTCATCAATTAGCAAAGATTAAAAAAAAGATGAGAATACTTTATTTTGGCATAAGTGCAGTGTAAAAGTCTTTCTCTTACATTGCTTTTGGGAATCTGAATTGTTAAGAACTTGCTGGTAAGCACTTTGGTATTATGCACCAAGTGCCTTGAAATAATTTATGTTTTTTAATCCAGGTGTGTTCTTGGAAACTCTCTTAAAGAAATCATTCACTACATTGGTAAAAAAAAAAAAAAAAAAACTTAAAGGAAGAAACCTAAATGTCCAATATATGGGAAAATGTTAAACAAGGGGAAAGAACCTGTGTGATGGAATAGTAGTAGTCTTTCAAATGATGGGAGAGTTTTGCATAGAATCAAAGTTAGCACTTTAGTTCTTTTAAAGGATACAATTCCCTGGCATTCAGTAATTCATATTGTTACCATCACCACTAACCAACCACAATTCTCCTGTTACAAAATTCAAACTCTATACCCATTAAACCACTTCCGATTCTCTACTCCTGCCGTTGCCTGGCAGCCACCAGTATACTTTCTGTCTCTAAGAATTTGACTCCTGTGTATACTTCATATAAGTGGGAATTAGATGTCATTTGTCTTTTTGTAGCAGGCTGTTATTGAACATTGGTATACAAATGTCTCTGAGTTTCTTAGTTTTCAATTTTTTTCACTGTATACCCAGAAGAAAATTCAGTTTTAAAAAAAGTAGCACAATTTTCTTTTTTTTGGAAAAAGAATGTGAATAGTAAAAGGAGTTCTTTTATTTTCTCCCTGATTTTTCTAATTAATAGAGATTATGTACAAACTAATTGGTTGAATTAAAGAGAGCCCCTCCATCTCCAGATCAAATCAACAGAGTGATTTGTCACTCCTTTTTTTCCTCATTCTGTCCTGCTTTGTTTCTGAATTTTGTTATGAGTGATAATTTCAGAAATATCCCTAGAGATGGAAAGCACCATGAATTTCTAATTTAATTACTTGTATGTCTCACAGGAAGAATCCAACTGTTATATCACAAAGAAGGAAAAGTGACAGCTAGATAGAATTTGACTTGAGCTCATTTTCTTATTTGATGGAGAGTGGATGCACGCTCTTTAGCTAGAGATAATCAATTCAGGAATATTTCCTTTATTCTTGACCTGTTGAACATTTCAATGCAAATGCAAAAAGAGAACCAAGTGTTTGTTATAAAGGCTTCATCACTCACTTCATAATCTAGTACTCACCTCTGTTAGAACCTGTTTGAAATCAGATGATAAATACAATGTTATTTTTTGGGAAAATCCCATGCTGCTTTCCATAGGGGCTGAACCAGTCTACCTTATGATCCAGCAATCCCATTCTTAAATGTCTATCCAAATAATGCAAAAACAGTAATTTTAAGGGATATATGCATCTTTTGTTCAGTGCAGCACTATTCACCAGAGCCATGGTATGGAAACAATCTAAAGGCCCAATGATGGATGAATGGATTAAGAAGATATAGAATATCTACATATTTCCTAGTGTAGAGCTGCTGGTAACTAATTCCCCTAGTTTTTGCTCATTTGAAAATATCTTTTTGTAAAAGATTTATTTATTTATGCATACAAGAACTGGGGTACAGGCCAGAGGTGTGGGGGGTGCGAGGATTCACCAGAGACAGAGCAGGGAACAGAACAGGCAGATCGACTGAAATACACTGCTGAGGGGAACAGCGGGCAAGACACGAGAGGTCTGCTGCACCATGTGGGTAGCTCCCTGGCTGGCCAGGGATCGAACTCGTGCTGCAGAGGCTGCAGATAGCTTCACAGTGCTGTGCTTAACCCCTTGCGCCACGAGGGAGGCCCTCATTTGAAAATGTCCTTTTTACAACTTTTTTTTTTTAATTTGTTAATTTTATTTTATTTTATTTTTTTTTAATAATAAATTTTATTTTTATATTCCCCCATACAACTGCACATGCCCCATTCTGACCCCAATCCCTCCCCTCCCGGCCCCCACCCCCCAAAAAGTGTCTCTGGTTCATAGTTTTTTGTTGATTTTGATTTTCACTTTCTTATAGTTATTCTTTTTCCTGGTCCCTTATTTAAGTTTTCTAGATTCCTGCTATGAGTGAGACCATCCGGTATTTTTCTTTTTCTTTCTGGCTTATTTCGCTGAGCATGATCCCTTCCAGCGCCATCCATGTTGCTGCAAATTGCATGTGCTTATCTTTTTTGAATGCTGAGTAATATTCCATGGTATATATGTACCACATCTTCTTGATCCAGTCATCTATTTTTGGGCATTTGGGTTGTTTCCAAAGCTTAGCTATTGTAAATAGTGCTGCTATAAACATAGGGGTGCAGGTGTTCTTTGGAATTGATGTTTCTGTGTCCTTTGGGTAAATACCTAGGAGTGGAATTGCTGGATCATATGGAAGCTCTATGTTTAGTAGGTCCAGAAATCTCCACACAGCTCTCCATAGTGGTTGGACCAGTTTGCATTCCCACCAACAGTGCAGGAGAGTTCCTTTTTCTCCACAACCTCGCCAACATTTGTTGTTGCTAGTTTTTTTAATATGTGACATTCTCACTGGTGTAAGATGGTATCTCATGGTAGTTTTGATTTGCATTTCCCTGATTACAAGTGATGTTGAACATTTTTTCATATGCCTGTTGGCCATTTGCATTTCCTCTTCAGAGAAGTTTCTTTTTAGCTCTTCTGCCCATTTTTTGACTGGGTTATTTTCTTTGTTGTTGAGTCTCATCAGCTCTTTGCAGATTTTTGTGATCAGTCCTTTATCATTAGTGTTGGGTGCAAAAATGTTCTCCCAGTACAACTTTTTTTTTTTAACTCATTCTAAATATGTTATGGTATCTTCTAGGTTACCAGTTTGTATTGCAAAGTCAACTATTGATTTTATTGCGCTTTTGAAGGAAATGCATCTTTTTTTCCTCTGGCTGATTTTCAAAGCATTTAGAATGTGGTGATTTTTTTTTTTTTTCATTCTACTTGAGACTTGCTGAGATTCTTGAATCTATGGGTTATTATTTTCACCAGTGTTGGAATATTTTTTGGCTAATATGTCTTCATGTGTTTTTTTTTAAAGATTTATTATTTATGCATATAAGAACTGGGGTATAGGCCAGAGGTATAGGAGGGTGGCGGGGAGGTGAGAACATTCACCAGAGACAGTGGGGAGCAGAACAGGCATATCTACTGAAATACACGGCTGAGGAGAGCAGTGGGCAAGACAGGAGAGGTCTGCTGTGCCATGTGTGTGGCTCCCTGGCTAGGGATCTAACTTGTGCTGCAGAGGCTGCAGATAGCTTCATAGTGCTGTGACTTAATCCCTTGTGCCACCAGGGAGGCCCTGTCTTCATATGTTTCTTATGACCCATATTGTCCCTCTTCTTTTTCTGGGGCTACAACAATATAGATATTAGACCATTTAACTATGTCCTTCTTGTCCTCATGCTTTGTTGTTACTTTACCCTTTTTCCCCCTCTCTGTAGTTAAGGTACTTTTCATTTACCTATTTTTAGTTCACCAAATTATCTTATGCTCTGTATGGTCTATTGTTAAACCCAGACAATAAATCCTTATTTTCAGGTATTGCATATTTCAGTTTGATTATTTGATTTTTTTAATTGAATCAAATTAGTTATTTAGGGTTTTTTTAAGATATCAACTCTTAAATTTGTGTGCCGTTCATCCATTTGCCCATCTTTTTCTTACTTTTCTTTACTATATTTGTAATTACTGTTTTAAAATCCTGTCTATAAACCTCAACAGCTGAATTATTTGTGAGTCAGCACCTCTTGCCTGTTTTTGCCCTCTTGTTTATCATCTCATAAATAAGACTCATAAATCTCTCTGCTCACAGAGAGATTTCATTTTGCTGTCTCAGCCTGACCTCCTCCCTCAGCCTCCTGTACCACCCAGCATTCAACAGCTGCCCTTGACTACATGTTTGGGATGACTGCTGGTTTCACTCTGCCATGCTAACCCATGTAACTATCAGGAAATCCACTAGTTTCTCTTTTCCTGGTAGAGTTTCAAATAGGTAGAGTTTCTCTCCTTATGCCAAATCCAAATTTAATCTTATGGGTCAGAATCAGCAAATGCCCCACTAGATAACAAAAGCAATTTAGCTTATTTTGGAGGGATATTTTCCTTCTTGGGTTTATATTTCAATGTTATGTTGTGATGGCTGTGCTTCCGTAGATCTCAAATGTCTATAAAAATGTTTTGGTGGTGTTAACTTTTTCCCCCTAGTTGTTTTAGCAGAAGTGATGGCTTTCAAGTAGACTACTATGTCTTTCTTAGAAACAAGCATTGAATATTCATCTACAATTTAAATGACTATATAGCTTTTGAATATTTGGAATACATTTCATTCTGTGTTGTAGAATGTTTTTTCTTAGTATAAATTTGTAGATGTGTAATTGTATCAGCAGGTATGGTTGGGTCTTTTAAAAAATTTTATAATTTTGATAGGGATTGGGAAATTTCTGCCAAGAAATACTATACTAATTTGCTTTTACAATATACGAGAATTCTCACTTCTTGTGGGTGGTATATTAATAATTTGTGGCAGGAGTTCCTTTGTGATAGATCTACTTGTAATTTTGATCTCCAGTAAATATTAAGACTTTTTCCCCCATACAAAATATATTGCTATGGAGTGCTATGAGCCCTACAAAAATATAAATTATTCATTTTATTGGTATTTATATCTTGGTTAAAATATAAAAATATAAATTATGATAACAGAAAAATAGATACAAGTCCAACTTTTCATTGTGGCTGGTTTGGGCACATAGGAATTCCTGTGTTCAGTCCAATACTGACTTATTTGAGTGTGTTGCTTTTTGCATATTCTTAATATCTTCAAGAAAAAATATTTCATGTTCTTTGGTTGCAGGGGAAATGAAAGAATACAGTTGTTGAAAAATACTACATTTTTAAAAAATATTTATTTATTTATTTATACATACAAGAACTGGGGTATAGGCCAAAGGTGTGGGGGGTGAGAGGATTCACCAGAGACAGAGTGGGGAGCAGAACAGGCAGATCTACTGAAATACACTGCTGAGGGGAGCAGCGGGTGAGACAGGAGAGGTCTGCTGTGCCATGTGGGTAGCTCCTTGGCTGGGGATTGGATTCATGCTGCAGTGGCTGTGGATATCTTCATAGGTTGCGTCTTAATCCCTTGAGCCACCAGGGAGGCCTGAAAAATACTATGTATTTTGATATAAATTAGTATGAAAAAAAGTGTACAACTTCTTTCTTCTACATACTTTCTTACTGGGACCTCCTACTTGCCTCTGAATAAACACAAAGACCTTTAAGAATTATGAGCCTACGACACCTAAATCTTGTCTGTCCTTTATATGACTGGCTTTGAACATCAGCAGTCTGGGGTATAGGCTTTTTTCATTTTAGAAAAGAGGAAACAACTGTACATTTAGAGAGATAAAAATACTTTTTAATCACCAACAGTAATGCAGTTGGAAATTTTTTTTCCCTATTCCACACAAGTAGGTATTCAAGCCAAGTAGTTAAGATTAATATTAATTTGACTTCTGTTTCTAATCAAGAACATTTGCTCTGCTAAAAAGTAAGATCCTTAAAAAGGGCACATGGTCCTCAATAGTCAGAAAAATATATTTTTCTTTTCTTTTGAAGAATAACTTATAAGTTTAAGTCATGAAAAATTTCAAGTATATATAGTAACCAAGAATTCACTATAATACACACCAGTGTGCTTGATACCCTTTTGCTGTCCCTCTCTTACACCATTAACAATTTAAATAAGAATGCCTTTATTTTGGAATTGTAATATATTTTTCCCTACTTAATCCTTTTGGTATCATCAAATGATCATTCAGTATTTAGTCTTTAAATTTTCCTCTATCTGATTTTTTTAAGATTTATTAATTTATGCATGTAAGAACTGGGGTACAGGCCAGAGTTGTGGGGGGTGAGAGGATTCACCAGAGACAGAGTGGGGAACAGAACAGGCAGATCAACTGAAATACAATCCTGAGGGGAGCAGTGGGTGAGACAGGAGAGGTCTGCTGCGCCACGTAGGTAGGTCCTTGGCCGGGATCGAACTCCTGCTGCAGTGGCTGCAGACAGCTTCATAGCTGTGTCTTAACCCCTTGCGCCATCAGGGAGGCCCCTATCTGATTTTTTAAAACAAAGTTTTCATTTTTCATATTTGTCTCAGGCACTTTCTACTGGTCACCGGGGCAGTTGTTTTAAATTTCCTCTTCTTCATGCTCCCAAAAGAAATAATGTTGAATTTTGTCATATGTTAAATGATATATGTGAGGAAATCCTTGAACAGGTTCCAGGAAGTTTTCCCTTAAAATGCAGTTTGTGTGCAAACACAGAAGTCTTTTCAAATGGTGAAGTGTTTTTAAAGATTGATACTCAGTTACATGCACATACAGAAAAGGATTCTTATTTTCTCTTTGACCCAAAATTAGTATGTACAGACAAAATCTCTGTTTTTCTTAATGTTGTAGTGCAACTGACATTCAATATTTTATTTCTATATCAGTCTTTTGGAACCATTTGTTTCAGTATGTTACCTAAGTGATCCTCACTGCTTTGTGTACTTTTACAGCTTTTTAAAAGCCACTGTAAAAAATATGTGCAAGTTTTTCATTTTTTAATTCTTCTGTTTGTGTATTCTTTCTCTCCTGGTAGACTGTTGAAGAGAGGCTTTTGTGAAAGGCTAGGCTACTTAGGTAGGGTGAGTTAAGTGCGGAATGCAGTTGAATTGAGGGTGAGGATATGCAGTTACTTAAGCATTAAATCCTAATAGCACATTAGATTCTGGGGTGAAGGCCAGTGGAATATTTTTACTTGCTCAGGCATTGGAGTTATGCAAACAGAAGTCATTGCACACTCAGGGTTTCAAGATTGAGAAAGTAAACTCATACATTTGCTTTTTCTTTATAGGTTCAAAAAGGCATTTGAATCTGAGCCAACACTACAGTCAGGAATTAATTATGCGGTCCTCCTCCTGGCAGCTGGGCACCAGTTTGAATCTTCCTTTGAGCTCCGGAAAGTTGGTAATTACAGTTTGGGAATTTACATGGAAATTAAGTAATTGTACCCAACTTGGTGCAAAGCAAAAGAACCATAGATAGTCCTTTTGCTTTCTATCTCATTTAAATTTCTTTAGTTCAGAATCTTGACATTGGGATGTAGTTGAGTTTTTAACTTATACTTGTTTTTAAAAATCCCCTGTTTACTATTTATTATTCCATCTCAAAATGATATTTACAATATGGACTCAGCATTGAACCTCCAACTCCTAAGTAAGGCAGTGTCTTGTGGAACATTGGGAATGTTTTCTATTTTAGATTGATACTGCTTTCCTGGTGCTTTAAAAGGAGCAGGAGGGGGAAGATCTAACATTTCCTGTTTCTGTTTCCCACATGCACACCTGTCCCTGTGACTTCAGTGGTGTTGGGGTGAAGCTTCCCAAAGCCCCAAATCTTGGCAGTGACTGAGTCTCCTTAGAGACGATGTCTGAATTGAAGCCATTGATAGAATGAGCCTCTCTTTTACCTATAAAGCATCTCATCTGCTGATATTTCTTTGGAATTTAAAGAAATTAGGGCATCTTACTAAACGAATTTTGTCTGATTGTCTTGGTGCTGATGTGGGTAACATTTATTTTTAATATTCTGAATGCAGGAATACTCTCCTTGGTAATCAGATCTTGCTCTCTGGGTAACCACCTGTTTCAGAGAACTTTTCCAACTCTTGCAGGAATTATTACAGCAGACAGTGAACTATGTTGCCATATTTTTCTTGGATAAAAAGTAAATCTTAGTGAAGTTATGAATTATAGAAGACTTTTTCTTTAAGATTTTTAACTGGAGAATTTCTTTTAAATTTCCCTTTAAAGAAAAATGAGTTCTCGACTTTTTCACATAGGTTGGGAGGAACTTATAAAATAACTGGATGTAGGGGCCTCCCCTGTGGTGCAGTGGGTCAAGCACCACGCTGTGAAGCTGTCCACAACCTCTGTAGCACCAGTTTGATTCCCGGCCAGCCAGGGAGATACCCACATGGTGCCGCAGACCTCACCTGCCTCACCCGCTGCTCCCCTCAGCAGTGTCTTCGGTCCATCTGCTCGGTTCAGTCTGTTCTGCTCCCCACTCTGTCTGGTGAATTCTCTCACCCTCCTGTGCCTCTGACCTGTACCTCAGCTCTTGTATAAATAAATAAATCTTAAAAATATAAAACTCTAAAATAAAACTGGATGTAATGTTCTGGGAAGTCTCTGAGCAAAATAAAGTTTGAGTATTCAGTAATTTTTTTTTTGCATAGAAGAACAGGAACTTAGGCCAGAGCTGCGGGGGTAAGAGGATTCAGTAGAGACAGTGTGGGGAGCAAAACAGGTGCATTTACTGAAATATACTGCTAAAGGGAGCACCGCCACAGACCGGAGAGGTCTGCGGCGCCATATGTGGGTTAACTCCCTGACCAGGGAGAAAACTCAGACTGTAGTGGTGATAGCACTGAGATTTAACTCCTAGGCCACCTTGAGTACTTTTTATTTTATTTTATTTTATTTTTAAGATTTATTTCTTTATTTATACAAGCACTGGGGTACAGTCAGAAGCGGGGAGGGTGAGAAAATTCACCAGAGCCAGAGTGGAGAGCAGAACAGGCAGAGTGACGAAGTACACTGCCGAGGGGAGCAGCGGGCTGCAGGAGAGGTCTGCACGCCATGTGGGACCCTCGCCTGGCGGCCGGGGATCGAACTGGCGCTGCAGAGGCTGCGGGCAGCTTCGCAGCCCAGCGCTCAACCACTGTGCCACGGGGGAGGCCCTTGAGTACTTTTTTAAAGGCCCAGGTTAAATGAATTACAAAATATCACTGCTGGATTGCAGTAGTTTCAATGTACAAAGCTTTATTTGAAGTTTTTTGGGTTTTTTTTTTTCAGTTGCAGATGAAATCAGAGAAAATACATGGTAACATGCTACTCAGAAATAATGATTATAGTAATATTTTTAATCTAAAGTTAATTTTCAAAATCTATACAAAACTATGTGCCAGTTATTTAAAAATAATTTGTATTCATCCATTCTTGAACTTAAGATGAAGTCTGGTTGAAGCTTCTGAATCATTACAGAAATTGACAGTGATTTGTATATGTGGGTAAAGCAGTAATACAGTGTTTGAAATATATCTATTCTAAATTCCCATTTTTAAAGGTAGATCAAAATGACCAGCTCTCTATCAAGAAAGTTGAACTTAATTATTCTCACCACAAAAATGAAATGGTAATTATGGGACATAGCTAATGCTATGTGGAATCATTTTGCAATCTGCAAATGTATCAAATCAATAAACTATAGATCTTAAGCTTACACATAATATTTTCCAAGAAGTTATTCATAATACATGTGAATAAGCATTTGGAAATATATGAAGTTAAATTTAAAATGTTGAAAATTTCAAAACATACACAGACTTAAAATATTGCAGTGACGGATTTTTAGTGACTATAAAAGCAAAGTTTTAGGCTTCTAAGAGTTTTAGGCTTCTACAGCGACATATACTCTAAAGTATTTCCTTAATAATAAAAGACAGTTAAGACTCACTACTTTAGATTATATACTGTTGCGCATTATGCTCATCAACTCATCAACATAGATTGGCCTGAAATTAATTTTCCCATGATAAAATAGAATTAAAGGACTTTTCAAGGAAAAACTCTAAGTCATCTAATATAGCAATGATTAATTAGTGATATAAAATAAAAACCAGATTGATTAACAACATATTTGACTTGTTTTAAAGATATACAGTTTGTACTTTTTTGAGAAACATTAATCAAAATTTTATACTTTATGTTTTCTCTCATTCCTTCTGTGGGTTCCTTGCATATAACACAAATTAGTCTGAATTACCAAATTTCTAAGTAAAAGACTTTTCTATGACATTCCTTCATGAGGTACATTTTGAAATTTTGATTTATTTCCAAAGGGTAAATCATTAAAAATTAAGATGTCATCAAATGATCTCTAAAACTGAAACTTTCTAAACATATTATATTGTTTGAGATCTCTAATGTCAGAAACCATTCTTAACTGTCAAAACCTGTTGCCTAAAGACTTAATTCTGGTTTGTATGTGTTTGTTTCAGGCTGTTAGTAATTGTTTCATGATGTTTTACTTTCCCAGTTTTTGAATAATTATTGATTTTTAGAGTATTTAGACTAGGATTTTAAAATACAGCATTGTATCTTACATTTTCTCCTACTTTCAGTTTCACAAGACATAAAAGTAAAATTCGAAGTTTAACTAAATAGAAAATGATTCTCCCATTTTCTGTAGGATTTTTCAACTGAGATGTTTCATGAGAGAGTCAGAATATAGGTTATGATCTCCAACAGTAAAGAGGATGTAATGAGAAAACAGTGAGCATGAATTTGGACAAACCACTGTTGAATCTCATTTTCAGAAAACAATAAAAATAAAAATTTTATTATTGAATATAAATGTCCATGAGTCTATAAAGAAAACCAAAAAGACAAAATCAAAAGAAAAACAAAATCCATCACCAACCACAGAGCAATTCAGAGGTGATCAGTTTCTTAGAAAATTAGAAATTAAATGGAAGGAATTAAGTACTTTACCTTCTTTTTGAGAGATACTATAATTCATCCAGTTGCTGGTGTAAAGCTCTTTTTAGAGAATGCTACATATTCAGTGTACTATGCTTCAGGAATATCTATTCTTCAAGCAAATTCAAGCTAATGAAGTAGATGAGATGCTAAAACTGATATTGACAGTGATGCTGAAATAATGATTCTAGCAAGGATCATCAATTAGAATTAAAACCATTAAGTGAAACCTAGTTGTTTTTCATTTACTTACCATATTTATATGGTGCCAAAGCTTAATCACAGATGTTTTGTTAATCACCAAGGAACAAATGTGCCCACACAATTATTTGTAAATATCTCCTGCTGGGATCCAGATGTCAGTGATCCAGCTAGCACTCCTGATGGTGAGAAGATCCAACCTTACCTCCTCTTGTCACGCATTAGGAGTAAGCAACATCTCCTGAGACACAGTCTCCCCAAAAATGTTTAACCCAAATCTTAAGCTCTATTGTTTAGTTAACAGGAATCAGAGTGGCTAGAGACCACTGTGCGCCAACACTACAAAGTGCCTACAGGTCCACAACCTAAGGACTTGCTACAGGACAGCCCTCTTGGTCTCTTCAAAAGGTCAATGTCATGGGCAAAATGTGTGGGTGGATTGGTTAGGTAGAAAGAACTAGTTTAGAGACATAAGAAACCAATGCAATTCTTAATGCTTGATTGAATTCTGGTTTGAAAAAAAGGTATTGCAGACATTTGGGGAACAATTAAGAAATTTGAATCAAGATCAGATATTGCATGAGGCAAGTATTTTTGTTAGGTGCAATAATTGAATAGGAATAGTATCTAAGGGTAAGTGTCATGTTGTAATTTAGTTTGAAATGGCTGAGTAGAAGTATTCAGAGAAATAAAACAATAGTAAAATGCTGACAATCACTGAAAATATTTTGATTCATTGTAGTGTGTTTTCTTGTATCTTTTAATTTTTTTGTAATGAAAAGAACATATATCCTCTACTAATTATGGGCTGTATGACCTTAAACAAGTTGCTAAATATCTTTGAGCTTTTTTCCCCACACTGTAAAAGGGAGATAATTTCTAACTGGTGTTATCACATAGATTGAAAGAGTTGCATTTTCAGTGTGCTTTGCACAGTTTAAGGCTTATGAGTGTTCAGTAAAACTTCTGTCTCCTAGCTTTCTCCATTAAAACAGTCTAAAGCGAGTCTAATAGCAGTTGTAAATGCTAAGTAGAAACTAAACTATCAAAAAGTCTTTAATTCTTAGAAGTCAGCCATTTGAATTAGAACATTGTCAAAATTGCCCAACTGAATGCAAGTATTGGTATTTAAAACAATAACATACTGTTTGTTGCTTATAAATTTAGTCAAAAAAATTTTTAATAAAGAAAATAGCTGGTAAGGACTTGGTAAAAAGTTATCATTGTACATGAACAATCATGTTTTAATAGTTGAACCCTGTGGATATAAAGCCTTAAAAATGTTGCAGTCTGGGGCCTCCCCAGTGGCACAGCAGGTTGAGCGCCGCACCGTGAAGCTATCCACAGCCTCTGCAGCGCGGGTTCCATCCCAGTGGAGAAACCCACATGACACAGCAGACCTCTCCTGTCTCGCCCGCTGCTGCCCTCAGCAGTGCCTTCCATCTGTCTGCCTGTTCTGCTCCCTGCTCTGTCTCTGGTGAATCCTCTCCCCCTCCCATGCATCTGGCCTGTACCCCAGTTCTTGTACATATAAATAAATCTTAAAAAAAAAAAGTTGTAGTCTGGGACCAAGTATAATGCTGCTTTTGAGACTATTGTATGGAGGTAATCCAAAATATCGAACAAATTTTATGTCCTAATATGTGTATCTACTCTTCTATTTCTTAGGGAAGTAGATGGAGGGAAGATAGAGAAGGGAGGCAGAGAGGAGAAAGAGACCCCTAAATATAAAAAAACTAGAGTTATGTGCTTAGTGCCATACTTAAAAGATTAGCATCTTTATATTTCATACATCATGTGAAAGGTTACCTATATCATATGAAAGAACATAAAAACTTATTCACAAAAGAAGTACAAACATATTAAAAGACAATCTCATTGATTAAAAAAGTTATGTTTCTTTTTTCCTCTATCTGGTTATGAAAAATGAATGGCTAATAGTACCCATAATTGGAAAGTGTGGACAAAAGATTATTGTCAGGTACCATCTGTGAGAGCATAAATTAGTACAACATTTGGCAAAATGTATCAACATTTAAAATGGGTACATTTTCTGCCCCCAACAAATCTAGGTTTAGGACTTTTACTACAAAGAAATAATTAACAAATATACAAAACTATATGTACAGTGTTGACCATCATCTGCATTTGGGTAAATAAATCATGGCACATCTATAAGCCATAATACTATTTGCCCTAAAGAAAGAATGCACCTTGTCCAAAAGTTGAATGACTAGGTGACACAATCATGTAATAAATTAATGCAATGGCCATGGCCAAATATTATCTTCATAGAGTGAACTTCTGGCAGGTGGAAGTAAATAGGAAATTTTGCTTTTAAGCTATTATTTTAATATTACTCTTAAACATTTTCATAGTCCCTATTTAAAAGTTTAACATTTGGGGGCCTCCCTAGTGGTGCAAGGGGTTAAGACACAGCACTATGAAGCAATCTGCAGCCACTGTTGCAGGAGTTTGCTCCCTGGCCAGGAAGCTATCCACATGGCACGGTAGACCTCTCCTGCCTCACCGGCTGCTCCCCTCAGCAGTGTATTTCAGTAGATTCACCTGTTCTGTTCTCCACTGTCTCTGGTGAATCCTCTCACCACCCTCACACCTCTGACCTAAACCTCAGTTCCTGTATGCATAAATAACTCTTTAAAAAAATAAATAAAAGTTTAACATTTTGATTTCCTGCTAGACCAGTTCTGAACCATTATTTTCCAAGTCTGACCCAATAAGGAAATGCTCATTTGCAACTGAGATTGACAGTATCTCAGGTTCTCAGTATCTCATTTTCCACCTGCATTTTCTTCTTCCCTTTGTAGTTTTCATGTTTTTCATTATGTCCAGATAGGAAGGTGTGGCTCTTATTACATACAAGTGTGTAATTTTTTTATCACTTGAAATTTTAAGGTGACAAAACTTCTCTATTACCACAACAAAGGAAAAATTCCCAAGGGAACTTTTTCTGAGATATTTATGACTTAATAAATGATCAAAAATAGCATAAAGTTTTTTAAGGTTTTGTTTTGTTAAGATGTAATTGTCATAATTGTCAAGAATTACATTCTTGTAACTCTCAGGAATATAAAATGGACATGTAAGATTTTATTTAATTTATTCACTATGGAAAATAGTAATCTAGTTCAAAGAGCATTTAAGAAGCTAGTATAACCAGAGAATTTAACTTAGAAATATTAGTATAGGTTGGGCCTCCCTGGATGGCGCAGTGGTTGAGCGTTGGGCTGCGAGGCTGCCCGCAGCCTCTGCAGCGCCAGTTTGTTCCCTGACCGCCAGCGAGGGTCCCACCCAAAAAAAAAAAAAATATATATATATATATAAATATATATATATATATATATATATTAGTATAGGCTTTCTGGGATTGGTTAAAAATAACTGGTTTATGTCTAGCAGGTCATCAATCTTAGGGACTGTTTAACTGGACAAATATTATTTGCATCATTACTGAACAAAAACCTATAGATAGACCCAAGGCCCTTGGTACTTCCCTTGGGTCCTCCTGGTTGAGGAACAGAAGGAGTGACCACTATGGCGTATCCAAGACCCAAACTCACTAACCCCCAGTGTCCCTAGGCTGTCCTCTCAAGTTCTGCAGAACATCTATTCCCCATCCCCAATATGAGGTCCTGGGAGGGGGACAGTACAGCTTGGGTGGGTGTTGTCCAGCCTCTAGTGGACAACCTGAGCAGGGAGGGGGCGGTTCCCCTCATGGGTTAGCCAGCCCAGCGATAGGGGAAAAAACTCTCCAATAAATAAATACACTTCTCTAAGTTTGAGATTTTATTTTTATTTTTTTTAAAGATTTATTTTTATTTATTTATGCAAGCACTGGGTACAGCCAGAAGCGTGGGAGGGTGAGAGAATTCACCAGAGCAGGGAGCAGAGCAGGCAGAAGGACCGAAGCACACTGCTGAGGGGTACACTGCTGAGGGGAGCAGCGGGCGGCAAGAGAGGGCTGCGCGCCATGTGGGACCCTCCTCCGGTGGCCGGGGAGCAGCCGGGGATCGAACCGACGCTGCAGAGGCTTCAGGCAGCTTCGCAACCCAGCGCTCAATCGCTGCACCACCGGGAAGGCCCAGAGATTTTATTAAACTGTAATAATGAGGTGAACTAGCTACATATCCCCTACCCAGCCCTAGAGTAGCCTTCTGAGCCCATATGACAGTGAAATAACATGTCCCACCTTTCCACCTTTCTTCCAAACCTCGGATAATTTTCCTGACAGTTCAATGTGATGGCTGTTAGTGGCACTAAACAATTCTCTGGGAATATATTCTTTTTTAAACAAATACAAGTGAAAAAAAAATACAAGGCACTAGAAAAGTGAATATTTATAATGCTATGAGAAGAACAGAGACAATTGCAACAAACAAAGTTGGAGGATTTACGTGACCTAATTTCAAGTCTTATAACAAAACAGTTATCAAGACATTGTCACGTAACTTTACAATAACTGTCATGCATATAAAATTACTATTAATTACTGTCACATTTTACTCTTGTGGTACATATGTTGCAACATTTGTGTTTCAGCTGATAGAATTTAAGCCTGTTTCTCTTTAATTATCTAAAGTATCTGCAATATAATAATGGGGGGAGGTTACATAATAAGGTATTGGTGTGAATCAGCTTTTAATTTTTGCATGTACAGACACATAAAAATTCTGAAATAACATCAAAGCCACAGTGGCTAATATCTTTAAGTTTTCAAATTAAAGGGAAATTTTTATTTTCTTCTGTGTACCTTTCTGATTAGTCTGATTAATTTTTTTTACAGTGACTAATCAGAAATTTAACAATGCTATTTTAATGTGAAATGAGGAATGAAAAGTTAATTTTACTTTTTAATAAATAAGTCAACTCTGCCTGCTGTGTATTTGTAACATTGTACTTCCTGTCCATCTCTTCTAGGGGTGAAGCTAAGTAGCCTTCTTGGGAAAAAGGGAAATTTGGAAAAACTCCAGAGCTACTGGGAAGTTGGATTTTTCCTGGGTGCCAGTGTCCTGGCCAATGACCACATGAGAGTTATTCAAGCATCTGAAAAGCTTTTTAAACTGAAGACACCCGCATGGTAATAGTAAACGGTTGTGTGTTTGTACAGTCACGTTTAATGAACAAATCCTATCACTTGTTTCCAAATGTTTATAATTGTTAAACTGGCAATTTATTTAATCTACTAATAGAATAATGTGCAGACGCACATTACATTACAGGGAAAAGTGGTATCCATAAATAAACTGTGTTAAATATAAGCTCTGATAACTTTGGACTTTGGTGATACCCGCTGAGAACTGGCTGAACCCCTCTATTTTATTAACCAGGCCGCTAGCCTGCACCGGGCAGTGCTATCTATCAGAATCAAGCAGAAGCTTCACATTTAGACCTTCAATTCCAATCAATAGATCCACAAATTTCGTCTCAGTCTCCCAGACCTCTGCTCCAAACACATGCCCACCTTTTCCTTTACTACCCATTATGGAATTCTCATTTTTGATCTTCACTTTTTTTTTTTTTTTGCTTTTTCATTTATTTTTTTTAAGATTTTATTTATTTAAGATTTTATTTTATATAATTCTTACATCATTTTTCATTTTTGCACAATGTATGCATTTTCATTTTGGTTATATTTCCCATACAATTGAACCCCCCTTATTTTGACCCTAATCCTTCCTCTCCATACCCCGTAGTGTGTCTCTGGTTTATAGTTGCTTGTTGATTTAGATTTTTTCTTTATTATAGTTAGTCTTTTTCCTGGTCCCTTATGTAAGGTTTCTAAATTCCTGTACTTCTTTTTACTTGAGGTTTGACTGACACGTTGGGTGTTTCTTAGATATGTGTGTTTTTCTAATTTCAAATTATTCTTGAAATGCGCCCCAGTCTCATCATTATGTAATTGGAGAGATGAAAACACAATTCCATCTGCATTTTTAAACTACTGTGGAAGACAGTGCTGATTTTAGTCCCCGCCACATATAAAGAGCAACCATCGACTTTGTAAGTCATGTAGTGATGTCATGAAAGGCTCAGAGCAGCACAGAGCCCAAAGCACTGACTTGTTTTTATTAACCCTGCCCCAGATCTTAATCTGTCAGTGACAACAAAGATTTAATTTGGGTTCTTTATGGGATTGCAATCCAGAAGACAACACTAGGGCAAAGCCATGTCAGCAGTCTGATGTGAGGAAAAATGCAGGACTTATATGAATTGAGCTGCCTGCTATAGGTAAGTTAATGAAATTATTTAAAAGGGGAGAGAAAAACATGTTCAAGGAAGGGACTGACTGCCTGCTGTCAGTGCAGTGATAGATTGTCCTCCTGGATGCTGAGGTCCAGTGAGATGTGTCCATCTCCGGGAGTAGCCCCATGTCATCTCTTCAAGCTCCCTAAATTCCGTGTCAGGATGCAGTTTTACTGAGGGGATTGTACACAATTGTAAATCCAGTATATCAAGCCCTCAGATGCCATAGATGTGCATAAATTATAGTCCCCAGTGGCCTCCTGATTCCAATTTGAATATTCCCTTGAGCAGTTTTAATTCCTTGATTTCTTAGTCACCTCCACGGTTTCATCAGAGGAACCACGGAGATCACCGGGGTAGGTCTCTTGGCATCCTGATCACATTCAGGTCTCCTTGTATTAGCAAATCCTCTCCAGTATCACTCCTACTGATCTTTCTAAAATGCTCTCTGGAAAGACAGATAAGAGTGCTAGATGGAGTGCTAGATAGAGTGCTAAATGCCTCTCTGAAATCCTTAAATCAATACAGTTTAATGGATCCTCTCAGCCTAAGGGGTAAAAGCCACTTCTTTCATTTCGCAGGCAACGCCACCCTTAGTCATTCCAGCCTCAGTTCTTGTCAGTTCCTGGGTTTGCTCTTCTCTCTATTCATATCTCACATGCCATGCAACAGCTTCTTGTGTCTGTCTTAGCATGTGCTGAGAATGCCCCATCTAGCGCTCTTATCTGTCTTTCCATCTGGGAAACACCCCTGAATCACATCTGTTCATAAATCAGACACTGCTCTTAAACCCCTCCCCACACCCAGTTAGAACATCATGGATATTGTTGCATGTAACACATCAGTGTGTTCTTTTCATCCTATGAACATGTCTTCTTCATGTTTCTGGGATTCCTCAGCCATCTCTCTATTGGGATTGACATATGACTTTTTTTGGGGGGGCGGGGGGGAGGTGTTCAAATTCTTTTTTTTTTTTTTTAGAGGCATATTTATTTATTTATTTATTTATAATTTATTTGTTTGTTTTGTTTATACAAGCACTGGGTACAGTCTGAAGCGCGGGAGGGTGAGAGAATTCACCAGAGCCAGAGCGGGGAGCAGAGCAGGCAGAAGGACCGAAGTACGCTGCTGAGGGGAGCAGCGGGCGGCAGGAGAGGTCTGCGTGCCATGTGGGACCCTCCTTCGGTGGCCGGGGAGCAGCCGGGGATCGAACCGGCACAGCAGAGGCCGCGGGCAGCTTTGCAACCCAGCACTCAACCGCTGCGCCACCGGGGAGGCCCAAATTCTTTTTTTTTTTAATTTTATATATTTTTTACATCATTTTTCATTTTTACACTTTTTTCATCTTGGTTATAGTCCCCAGATGTATGACTTTTTTTAATCATCTGCTTAGTGATAGCACCACTGATATTTATTTCATGGGTTATAATACCTTATACATTTCTGTCTCCTTGGCACTGTGAACAACTTGACAACAGGACTGTCCTGTCAGAACTTTGTCCCTAAAAGCATTCCACAAGTGACATGAACTTTAAACCAATAGCTGCAGCATCGCATGAAGCCACATTTGCTATTTCTTTATGATTGACCGTTCTGATGAGAGAGGAGGAGATGAAGCAGAGATACAAAGAGCTTTGGTTTTAGATGTCCTGTCTTCTATGAACAAGAAAACAGACATCATTCTATGCACTAGTAGTAACACCCACGAAACAATGTCTTAAGTTCCACTAAGTTATTGTGACCTTCTGATGGCTTCCAAAGTACTTGCACACACATTTCCTTGTTTAATAATCTTGCTTTTCATTTTTTCCTATCTTTTTCTTTGAGGCATCATCTGTCCTACCAGATTGGAGGATATTTGTAGACTATATATGCTGTGTTGCTTCAGAGCAAAATAATGTTCTTATGCAGAGTCTAATATTTAGAAAAACTTTCTCATGGAGGTATATATAAAAACAGATTCATTAGGCACTTCCTTGGATAGAATATAGGCATTATTATAAAAGTCATGTTTCAAATAGATGTATCACCCAGTTCAGGTTCCTTCATTCCTCAGTTTTTTCATCTTTAAAGTGGACATGACAGCTTACTTTATTTCGGTGAGATTTTTTTTTTTAATAATAAATTTTATTTTTATATTCCCCATACAATTGCAACCCCCTTATTTTGACCCCAATCCCTCCCCTCCCGCCCCCTACTCCCCATAGAGTGTCTCTGGTTCATAGTTTTTTGTTGATTTTGATTTTCACTTTCTTATAGTTATTCATTTTCCTGGTCCCTTATTTAAGTTTTCTAGATTCCTGCTATGAGTGAGACCATCCGGTATTTTTCTTTTTCTTTCTGGTTTATTTCGCTGAGCATGATCCCTTCCAGCACCATCCATGTTGCTGCAAATTGCATGTGTTTATCTTTTTTGAATGCTGAGTAATATTCCATGGTATATATGTACCACATCTTCTTGATCCAGTCATCTATTTTTGGGCATTTGGGTTGTTTCCAAAGCTTAGCTATTGTAAATAGTGCTGCTATAAACATAGGGGTGCAGGTGCTCTTTGGAATTGATGTTTCTGTGTCCTTTGGGTAAATACCTAGGAGTGGAATTGCTGGATCATATGGAAGCTCTATGTTTAGTAGGTCCAGAAATCTCCACACAGCTCTCCATAGTGGTTGGACCAGTTTGCACTCCCATCAACAGTGCAGAAGAGTTTATTTTGGTGAGATTTAAAAGGTGACATGTGTGACAGTATATGATGTAACATAATGAATAAGGTTTAGTGAATCTGAATGTGTACTTGATGCCATATTTAAGTTGCTTTTAATAAAACCGGAGTGCATGAGAACAGGTAGTACTAAACTTGCCTGTATGTATTTTATATTTTATTTATATTATATGTTTTTAATTTTAGGTACCTCAAGTCTATTGTGGAGACAATTTTGATATATAAGCATTTTGTGAAACTGACTGCAGAACAACCCATGGCCAAACAGGAGCTAGTGGACTTCTGGATGGACTTCCTGGTTGAGGCCACCAAGACGGATGTTACTGTGGTTAGGTTTCCAGTGAGTGCCCTTCATTTGACTTAGCTCTGAGTACATTTCTATTTGGTTTCTTTTACTCAAAGAGCATCTCTGATGGTGTTGGAACCATACTAATGTGCTGATTTTCATGCCCTAAAATGATAGTCCTCTGGTTAACATATTTTCCGCAAATGAGTTTGCTTTAGTTTACTTTGTAAAGTAGCTTCTCAAAACCAGAAAAAGGAGATCCATTTCTGTTTCTGCCATGGACTTTGGGTGTTTTTTATATAAGCTGTGATGTGTACTTTTTCAAGAAAAGACCATCTCTTAATTTATTCAGTAAGTCAAGATACGTCTTCAGACCAGACAGATGGGTGCATTTTAATTCATGTATCAGTTTGTGGATATTGTCATTAATAGCATCACCATTATTGTGGTGAAAAGCTTTAGGTTCACCCACGTTTTTGTTATTCTGTCTCTAGTTGCAGACCTTGTGGGTCAGAGTTAGATTTAGTCCCTCCAACCACTATTGCAATGCTTTAGTCATGGAACTCTTAGATTCTGTGTGGAGTTCATTTCGGCTAGTCTCTGTCAGCATACACACACACACACACACACACACACACACTTTTAAAAATACTTTGCTTGTTGAAGCTGGTGCCATCCTGATAGTGATCAGAATCCCATGCAAAGCAGTATAGCTTTGGCATTCAATTCAAGAATTACTGGCAACTCAACATTACGCAAATCTCTTCCCACATTCTAAAATGATGCCATAATTCTCTCGAGGTTCTCTGATCTCAATCTTCTATATGCAGAACTAGTGACACTTCTCAATTCCTTTTATAAGATCTTGTTTTCTAGATATTGTTGATAGGATCATCTGTTTCATTTAAATAAATCCACTTGCTGGCATTAACATACTGTCTTTACTCTTGTTTCCACATGAAGCCTTGAGCTCAGCAGGATCTTTAGTTGAAAAGCCTTTCAAACTAAACACTTCACTTTATTTTCTAGCTTGGATAATGTGTAGCCTAGGAAAATACTTAGAATGAGCTGGCAACTGCCTTTAGCTGGTGCTCTGCATGTAATAAATATGCTGGTGAAAGAAAGTGCAGCTCAGAACTGAATCAGTTAATTGGCTATTGACTTGATTAACTGGAAAACTAGCTATAAGGAAATCACTCCTATTGGCTATTTTGAGTTCATTTAAATTCATTTATGATTAATTATGCTATCATAATGAAAATAAGTAAATATAAAAAAATTAGAAAATATTAAGAGAGATGTTAGAACAGCCTAGGTATATACTCCCAGAGAGAGTGGCTTTATTATGCAAGAAAGGACCTATAATCCCTAATGGCAAATATTTACCCATTTGATTTCATTTCAAAATTCAAATTTTTTTTAGTAAAAAACACCTTAAATATGGCAACTGCTAGGCAGAATATTTGATACAAATGCTATGAAATTATCAACTTGCCTAATATACAAAAAAGACCCTTACAAATTGGTAAGTGAAAAAAAAAATGGGCAGAACACTTGAAAGATAATTGACTTCCCTGGATTGTCAAGAAAATGTAAGATAATATGAGTAATATGAGTCCAATCTTTTTCACATTTGACTAAAAATTTAAGTTTTATAACTCCTGGCAAAGGTGTAGGGTCATGGGCATTTTTAGAGGTTGTCAGTATGCCTGGGCATTGCTAAATCTTCTGGGACATCGTCTTGGTAGCGGGACAAGGGAATTGTATAAGGCACCATGGGGACTTCAGCTTTATTTGCAACATTTCCCTTATTTGAAAGAAGTTCTAAAGCAAATATGGCAATATATTAATACTTTGTTATCTGTGGGGAGTAGGCATGTAGTTTTTAGATTATTCTGTATATTTTCATTTTAAAAGGAACACTAAGAAAATAATCTGGCAGCATTTAGTAAAACTGAAAAAATATGTATTTGACTAACAATCCTATTTATAGGAATGAATTTATTCTACAGAAACAAAACACCACTATTCATTGGTGCCTTAGTATAGAAGCAAATACTAACAATCAGTGTTTACTCATGAGGGAATGATTCAGCTAATAATAGTATAGCCACCTTAGAATATCATGCAACTATTAATAAAATTGAATGAGATCTATAGTTATCATCTTGCAAACATATTTATGCTATACTGTTTGTTTTCCAAGCTATCCATTTCCTTCTTAGAACTTTGTGACTTATTTTATGAGTATCTTTTTGTGAAAATGCGTGTTTTCCTACTGATCTGTAAATACTACTCCTCAGTCAGCATCCATAGCTATGGTAAAATACTCAAGTTATTTTCTTGTGGTTTGCTGTAAATCAGAATGCAAAATTGTACAGTGTTCTAGCTCTTTTTGGTCTAAAAGAAGAAAGTTGGGTTTTCTTATATATTACTTCATTTTGTGTTAATTTCAGAAAATCTAACTACCCTAATTCAAATATAAGTCTACCAAGAAGTTGCAAAGTCAGTGGCAGTTGCTTTCAGAGTACCCTTTGAAATATTTTCTTGTATTTACATGTTTGATAAAGAAAGGTTAAAAAAAATGCAGAAACTAAAAAATGATTGCTTTAAAAAATAATGAAAACGATATGGAGCATTAAAAAAAATCTCAGTATAGATGATAGTATAGTGGAAAAATGATACCAAGTTTTGGATAAAGAATTGCCACCTCAGGGGTCTCCATGGTGGTGCAAGGGTTAAGAAGCAACCTATGAAGCTCACCACAGCCACCACAGCACAAGTTCAATCCCCAGCAGGGAGGTGCCCCATATGGCGCAGCGGACCTCTCCTGACTTGTCTGCTGCTCCCCTCAGCAGTGTGTTTCTGTTGATCTGTCTGTTCTGTTCCCCGCTCTGTCTCTGGTGAATCCTCTCACCCCCCAAAACTCTGGCCTATACCCTAGTTCTTGTATGTATAAATAAATAAATCTTTAAAAAAAAAAAAAAAGAATAGCCACCACTGCTGATACTGATCCCCTAACTAACAAGGGATTTATACCTCAATAAAGTTTAATTTCAGTCATATAGGTTTCATAAGAAAACCCAGAGTTAGTCAAATACTGGGCCCTATGCTAATATTTATTCAAAGTGATTGTGATATGTATTTATAGCTTTCAAACTGAACTACTCATATAGATATGAAAGATAAACCCACTTTCTATACCTCTCTGTGTCCTTCCTTAAATTTGAGAATGACATCCAGAGAACATAGGCTCTGAAACTTTTTATACTCAGAATAATGAACAATGAAGCAGTCCCTGCTAAAGACGCGCTAAGACATGTAACTTGCCACCCCCATAAAGAACACAGAAATCCCCTCTGAGACACTGGAGACCTTAGGGCTCTGGCATGGAGGTTGCAAACTTCTCTCATGAGGAAAATTCAGCCTACAGTTCATTTTATTTGAACTGAAAAATGTCTTGTTTTATATTCATTTTGCAAGTATAATTGAATTTTCCCATGGGGTAACACAGTTCCGAAGTTTGAAAATTTAAAAAAAAAAATAGTAAAAGACGCATAGGAAAAATCTCCCACCACTGTCCCACATCTCTCCATCACTCTCCCCAGGAAACCATTATTATTTTTTCTTACATATTTTCTCATAGTTTCTTTGTATGTGAATTCAGCTGGTGGAGAGTCCAGATGATATACTGAATTTAGAGCTAGTCTGTGTGATTTATGTCCCATTCTGCTCCTTGCTGGTTGTGCTTCCTTGAGCAAGCTGCTTAACTTTGCTAAACTTCAGTTCCTTTATCTGCAAAATCAGACAATAATACTAGCACCAACCTTATAGGGTATGATTAGGTTTAAATGAGTTACTATGTTTAAAACTATTAGAATGGTATCTGGCATATAGTCCACACAAAAATACACTATAATTATTTTTCTTTTTTGGTACAAAAAGATATTATATATAATGTTTCATGTCTTGCTTTTTCTTTGACTCAGCAGTATATCATAAAGGTTTTTCCAGTCATTATGTAGAATTCATTCTTTTTTTTTTTAACTATTTAATGATCTGATTTCATGGTATTTACAATTCCATAGTTTTACAAGTGCACATAAATTGCCTAACTCATTTCATTAAGCAAATTATACAATTTAACAATTCATTTAACTTAAAGTATAGCCATTTAGTTTATGACCATTAATTTGTTATTATAAATAATGCCACATTGAATAACCCTGTACTTATACCATTTTTTGCACATGTCCAAATCTACCTGAAATTTATCTCCAAAGTGAAATGGAATCATAGTCCTTACAATGCTTTTAGGAATTAGAGGCATTCATATTTACACTAGCAATTGACTGCTTCCCTAAATCTCTCCAAATGAGACTTGTACTTTTACTAAACTTTATAGATTAAAAAATGGTATGATTTTTTAATGGGATAATTGTAATTAATGTTTTTCTTATTGTGTATGAGGTGCATATGATTAAATTGTAATGTTGAAAAGACTACTCAGTGATTTTAAAAAAATCATAGTCAAAGTCTAAAAAAAAAAGAGAATTAGACTTTCAGTACTATGTGAATGATATTGGTATTGCTTTAATAACTATGAAACCTGGAAAAGTCATATAAAGCAACTGTGCAGATATTAGTACCAGTCATCACAGGACTACAACCCTTAGAAGGGAGGTACTTGATTTGAGTACCACCTTCACCCACCCATTACTCACCACTCATGTGCTCATTTACTGCGTTCAGCCCAAGGGCATGGAGCCCTACCACGCAGTGGCATTCTTGCTGCCAGAGCAAGCAGGGATCAGTGTTTGGAATTCGAAGGCAGCTGGAATATGAAGGGAAGGGTATCGGAGAAGGGGGAGTCCTAAGAATGAATCCCAGGATCCTGCATGGGTATTTCCCTTGAGTTCTAGGGCAGCTCCCAGGTAGTAAGAGCAGCATATCATGAAAAAACACAACTAGAGGTCCCAGTATTTGACTAAAATTGGGTTTTGTTTGGAATCCGTGTGGTTTAAATTCCCTTGCTATTCACATCCCGACCAGAAATATCAGAGAGCAATTTTTGGAAAGCTGAGAGCTAAACAGAAATTTCAGATCTTAAACAATGCAAGGATAAGATGTTGGACTTTGGGTCCAGCTTAGTGACAAGACCTTGGTGAACACTGCAAGCATTTAGAAACAAAGAGTAAGGAGTAAGGACAAAACTGAAATAGACCCATCCTGACCATCAGGCCAAAGCCTGAATAAAATTAAGCCTTGATAGGATCAGGATGAAGATCTAGAATAGCTAATAGAGGCAGACCCAGAGATGATTTCCATATTGGAGTTACCAGTAAGGACTTCAAATATTGAAGATTGCTATTTAAAGAAAATAGAGGAAGGGATAGACAATGGATGAAACAGTAAATTATTTCAACTGAAAAATAAAGTTTATTAAAATGCCAAGTGGTAAATAAGAAGAGTTCATACAAAAATGGAGATTTTCATTTGCCCTAGGAAAATTGGGATTTGCAACTTGTGACTTTAGTTCTCAAATGCAACAATCTACTGAGCCCACTAGCTGCTGCCATTTTAAATGGTGATTAGAGTCTCATCCATCCTGACCCACTCATTTACCTGTTCCAGCAGGCCCATACCCAGAAATCAGGGAATTTGCTACCAGGCTACACCCACATAGAGAAAGACAGGCTTCTCGAACTTGTGGTGGTGTTGGTCACAAACTTAGTTTGTCCTAGGGTAGCTTCATACATGACTCAACCTTATGAAAACTGCAGTAGGTCTTGATTAGGGTAATAAAGTTACCCTTCTTTAAGAGTAGCTGTCACTAAAACCAGAATGACTTAGAAAAAATTTTATATGATTACTTCCATTTATCTCAGCACCAAATTCATTCTTATTCCTCCAAGAAACAGCTATGATCCTAAGCAAAAGAAAGCAGATAGAAATTTCTTTGGGAAATTACTTGAGTGGTCCTATCTATTATTATTTGAGTTCAGTTTGGTTTATTCCTTTTCCTCATCTCTCCTGTGTACATTTCCTTTCCTTTCTACTTTGAAAAGTAGGAGATGATAAAGTGGAGATCAAGTATTGTGGACTTGGCAGAAAGTAAAAGACTGGGAACTAAAAGCAAGAATATGTATACTTTCAAGTGAGTTATATCTAGCTGGTTATCTTCAAATGGCCTCCTTTTCCTTGTCCTTTCTCTGTCTCTCTGGGCCTTCCATAAGGCATGCTACAAATTCCTCACATTTTTGTCATTTCAAGGACATGTCATAGAGCTCCGCAACCATCAGACAGTGGTAACTGCAATGGTCTGATGGGAAAACAAAGCTCAGATTTTATCTGTTGGAAATATTTTGGAGAAATATTTGGGATAAAGACATAATTTAAGAGAGATAACCTGGTGCTGTGACTTGGTGCTATTTGGGAAGCTCACTTTTTCTTCCCAATTACTCATTTTAATTATACAAACACTGGAGACTCAGATTTGAGAGCTCCGTTTCTACAAGTTTAGATCAAAAACTGACTTTCATTGTTAATCTGTATTTAACTCTCTCTTGGTTGGAATTTAGACTTGATTCACCTGGTCTGTCCCTGAATCAGAGTGTGTTTCTGTGCGGGCTCTTTCACCATATATTTGTAGTATATTCTATCTTACTTTTATAGCTAGAACCTGACCAGAATTCTGTAAGCTCATAACTTCTTTCTAATCAAGAGTACACTTTGCTTTTCTAAGTTTAACTTCATTTTCTGTGCTTTAGCTTAAATAAGTTTACTGTTACTATAAATTAAGCATAAAATAAATACATTGGGTATAATAAATGGCCAAGAGTGAGTTTATAACCCACATTCTTGCTCAAGCTGCAATCTAGGTTCTAAGGTAGTGTGAACGTATAATTGTTGGTTGATGGCGCTTTCTGAAAGAGGTTTTTTTTTTCCCCTCCTCCACTTTTGTTTGGTAAACTTGCTTGATACGACATTAGTTTTAAAAAACTTATAGGCGAAACACTACGTGATTTGCACATCAAAGACATCTTTACAGACACATCACCCAAAGCAGTGATAGTGAAGGCAAAGATAAACAGCTGGGACTATATCAAATTAAAGAGCTTTTGCACAGCAAAAGAGACAATAACAAAAACAAAGAGAAACCCCACCAACTGGGAGAACATTTTTGCACCCAACACTAATGATAAAGGACTGATCACAAAAATCTGCAAAGAGCTGATGAGACTCAACAACAACAAAGAAAATAATCCAGTCAAAAAATGGGCAGAAGAGCTTAAAAGAAACTTCTCTGAAGAGGAAATGCAAATGGCCAACAGGCATATGAAAAAATGTTCAACATCACTTGTCATCAGGGAAATGCAAATCAAAACTACCATGAGATACCATCTTACACCAGTGAGAATGGCACATATTAAAAAAACTAGCAACAACAAATGTTGGCGAGGGTGTGGAGAAAAAGGAACTCTTCTGCACTGTTGGTGGGAGTGCAAACTGGTCCAACCACTGTGGAAAGCTGTGTGGAGATTTCTGGACCTACTAAACATAGAGCTTCCATATGACCCAGCAATTCCACTCCTAGGTATTTACCCAAAGGACACAGAAACATCAATTCCAAAGAACACCTGCACCCCTATGTTTATAGCAGCACTGTTTACAATAGCTAAGCTTTGGAAACAACCCAAATGCCCAAAAATAGATGACTGGATCAAGAAGATGTGGTACATATATACCATGGAATATTACTCAGCATTCAAAAAAGATAAACACATGCAATTTGCTGCAACATGGATGGCGCTGGAAGGGATCATGCTCAGCGAAATAAGCCAAAAAGAAAAAGAAAAATACCGGATGGTCTCACTCATAGCAGGAATCTAGAAAACTTAAATAATGGACCAGGAAAATGAAAAACTATAAGAAAGTGAAAATCAAAATCAACAAAAAACTATGAACCAGAGACACTTTTAGGGGGGCGGGGGCGGGAGGGGAGGGATTGGGGTCAGAATGGGGGGCGGCAATTGTATGGGGAATATAACAATAAAATTTATAAAAAAAAAAAAAAAAAAAAAAAAAGAACATAATCAGTATTATACCTAAACATTTTATGATTTATTTTATATAAATAAATGTTTGTATAATGTTAAAAAAAAAAAAAAATAAAAAACAATTTTCTTGAATTTTGAGCAGTAGAGTAGAAAGCACTATTTCAGTTTTTCTGATACTTAAGTATTAACTTTTCCTTTTAAACATTCCTACTTAAATCTGCATGGAAAATTTGAGTTAGTTAGGGATCTTTCAGCAACTGGACAAATAGTTGCAGCACCTCTGAAATCAAGGCATGTGTGATAACGTAATGTTATTCACTCAAAAAATGAGTCATTAGTAATAACATAACACATCTTACAGTCCTTTGATAGAGATTCTCAACTCATCATATACCCCTCTTACACCTCCAAAGCAGAGCAAGTTTTATTTCTCTCCTTTTCTATTCACAAGGCTATATATATCATTTTTGAATATACCATTTTATCTTGACAACTGTGCAAAAACATTTTTATTATTTTATAGAACTTTGTCAATTCCTTTGGTTTATATATAAAACTTTCCATAAACAAATCACTTTTCAATCCATTTGCATGGGCATGAAAATCATCCCATTACATTTTTATAGTGAAGTGTGGCAGCAGAAAACCTAAAGTGTGTATGTGGTATTCTTTATATGGTATCTTTTCTTATTTGTGTTAATAGAACTATTTGTTTTACCATGTCTCTCCCTTTCTTTTCATATTTATCGAAGTAGATTATGTATTGCTTCCAAAATAAAATGAAAGCTTTACTATTGGTAAATCCCCTGGGGATACCTAAACCAATATATGGACTTCAAAAATACATTTTCAGTTTCTTAAGCAGTAAAAGGTAATGTACTATTGGAACTTCTGGTAATTATATAATATCATAAAATGCTCAAAGAATTCTTAAGAATGGCAACAGCCAGAATTGTAAATGCTTTATTCCAGCCATGAATCCAGAGTATCATCCCATAATCTCCTGTAGAAGTACTGTGCTGTTATAGATGCTATAAATGGTTTGAAACTTAAATCACTAATGCTCATTTATCTGTCTTATGTTTTCAAGGTGTTAATATTAGAACCAACCAAAATCTATCAGCCTTCATACTTGTCTATCAACAATGAAGTTGAGGAAAAGACAATATCTATTTGGCATGTGCTTCCTGATGACAAGGTAAATTGTGCAGTTATTAAGACACGGGCACTAATGATGAACGACTAAACACTCTGCCTGCATTTATTTTTTCCAGCAAATATCTGCATCAGTTAAGAAGAGTATGTACTTACCTTATCAGAGTTATACTCTGCAGTATAAACTCCATTAAATTTGAATTAAGGATTTCACTCATTTAATTAAATATAATTGAACTGTTTGGATTTTTATTGTAGATGGCATAACCATCCAGTGTGCACTCAAAATTGCAATATTTCTCTGTTTGTAAATTCATACTATAAATTAAATTATGTGCCAAAGAGCCAATACTTAAAATACATGATTTAAAAGATGCACATCTTAATTCTAGGAAGCCTGGAGGAATAATGCTACTTCCAGCATTACCCTGGTATGATCATAGTTATTACATCTAGCTGTTTATTTAAATAGCCATTAGCTTGGATTAGCCACTTGGATTAGCCACTAGCTCTGAGTGCTGGGCTCAAGCTGAGGGGCCTACACTGCCACTGGTTTTCAGAAGGATTTTCAGTGTTCTCCTTTCTACTCATGGCAGGAATGGAGAGAACTCTTTCCACTCTGTATTTTATCAGTTTAATGCATGTGTAAAACATCCTAGCACTTAAAAAAAACTGAAACTTTTCAGACCTGAGTCCACAGGATAAACAACAGAATGAGACAAGTCTTGATGCAAAGTAGTTTTGGTGATATTTTCTTATTTTTTTGTTTGTTTGTTTTGGCTTTGTTTTCCTACATACCCTTATAATTTTCCTTGAACATCATCCACATGAACAAAATATCAACAAATATTAACTGGGTACATCTTCTGGGGCAGGTATTCCTTGGCACTGTGTTAATGACCAAAGAAATACGTGCAAAATCAGATGTGTGTCCATCTGCTGCTTACCTTATACTTGGGGAGGCAGATAGATAAATAAAATAGATACATATATTAAAATGATGAGATGGGGGAAATGAAGGAGAAAGGAATTGGGAAATACATTTGGGGTTAGGAGTTGAAGTTTTTAAAAATATAGACTTTTGAGTTAATAGACATGGGTTCAGTTGCTACCACTGCCCTTTCACAACACAGCTTCTTCAAGCTGCAGCATCCTCATCTGTAGAATGGGATCATAATAATATCTACTTCAAAAGCTTGTGAGGGCCTCCCCGGTGGCGCAGCGGTTGAGCGCTGGGTTGCGAAGCTGCCCGCGGCCTCTGCGGCGCCGGTTCGATCCCTGGCTGCTCCCCGGCCACAGGAGGAGGGTCCCACATGGCGCGCAGACCTCTCCTGCCACCCGCTGCTCCCCTCAGCAGTGTACTTCGGTCCTTCTGCCTGCTCTGCTCCCCGCTCTGGCTCTGGTGAATTCTCTCACCCTCCCGCGCTTCTGACTGTACCCAGTGCTTGTATAAATAAATAAATAAATCTTTAAAAAAAAAACAAAAGCTTGTGAAAGCTAAATATGAAATAACATAGGTAGTGTATTCACTGTATAGAACCTGGCACATAATAAATGCTCAATGTATTTTAACAGCAATAATAAAATCACAGCAGTATACACTTGTAGACTAATGCTAACCTTAACCCCCCAGAATTTAACCATGGTAAGTTCTTTAGATGGCGTGGCAGCAATCATTTAGAAGGCCATTGGCGTTGTATTAGGGCCCAGTGGTGTTGTGATTTATAGTAAGAAATAAATATTTGGTCTTCAACCCTATTTCTCACCAAGTTTCTAAACCCTTGGAATTTTCTAAATATTGAGAGTCATGAAGGTATTTTTTGTTATAGTAATGAGGTGATTTGGGGAACCTACCTAGGGATGGGGACTGGCTGGCACGGGGCTCTACAGGTAATTAGAAGGTTGGAACTTTCAGTCCCATACTCTGACTTCTGGGAAAGGGAAAACGGCTGGAGGTTGAACCCATCGCCAGTCATAGCCATGATTAATTTAATTAATCCTGCCTATATAATGAAGCCTCTGGAAAAACCCCTGGCTTCATACTTTGTCTTCTGTACCTCTTCCATCTGGCTGTTCCTGAATTACAAACTTTTATAATAAACTGGCAATTTAGTAAGTAAAATGTTTGCCTGAGTAGTGTGAGCTGCTCTAGTAAATTCATCAGCCTCAGGGAGTGGTTGGGGCCTCCAATCTACAGCCAGTATGGCGCGACTCCACGTGGAATTATCCAGAGACAAAATTCAGAATAAATTATGTAGCTCTGGTGAAGGGAAAACCTCAGTTTTCCTCCTCTCATATATTCCCTTTACTTTCACACAGAACACTTTGCTTCTGACACTTCTGGTCCCCAAATGTGTGGAGATTTTTGTCACAACAAGCAGTTCTTTGCAACAACATGGGGTAGCCTACAATTTAACACAATTATGACACTATCTACCCACTGATAGCATCAGATCCCACAGATTCAGGGCTCTGTCCCACAAGACACCCACTTCTACCCACCGCCATTTTAGCAGCCCATTGAAAGCCCAGGTTGTCACCTGTGCTTCTAACCAACCTCCTATAGATCAGAGACTCCAGGGATCCCCTTCTAGGTTTTAAATAATTTGCTAGAGCAGCTCAGAGAACTTAGGGAAACATGTTTACCAGTTTATTAACAGAGGTGACAAAGGATTCAGGTTAACAGTGAGATGAAGAGATACATAGAGCAAAGTATGTGAGGATTTCAGGCACAGAAGCTTCTGTCCCTGTGGAGTTGGGGTGATTCACCCTCTTGCTTATATGTTCACCAGCCTGGAAATGCTCTGAACCCCCTGTTGTTGGGATTTTATGGCATCTTCTTCACAAGAAGTGGGATCAATTATTACTCAACCCCCAGGCCTTTCCCCTTCTCTGCAAAATTGGGAGGAGGGGCAAGCAGGGCTGAAAATTCCAAACTCCTAATCATGGTTTGGTCTATCTGGTGATAAGTCCTCATGCAGGAGCCCATCTGGAGTTGCCTCAGTAGAACAAATGTTAGCCCTAGTGATGAAGCCTGAGTAGAAACTTTAGCATGGAGGCATCACAAGTCCAGAAACTGGAGGAGGGGGTAGAAATGATTAACATAATCATTAAATCAGCTATAGAAAAGAAAAATCTGTAGGTGCCAACTGCTACAGCAAGTATCAGACTACTGTAGGAAGTGTCCAGAGATGCAGACCAGAGATGGAAATGGAGGGCCATTGTAGAGAATCAACAGTCCTTGCAAATCAACTTAGTCACACCCTAGGAGTAATTAATGTAACAATAGATGACAGTTCCACAAGGGAGTGAGCCCCTCCCAAAAAGACTATATTAGAGCAATGTCTGCACTGGCAAGAGGCAGCTCTCCTGCCTGCCTCTAACTATACAGGTGCCTCGCTTTTTCTTTCTCCTTTTTCTAATAAACCTGTCCTTTTAAACTGTAACCTGTGTCTGCCTGTGTCTGTGCAAATGTCTTTGTCTTTTGGGTAAACTTTCCACGTACCATTGAAAGGGGAACTCTGGTGAAACTTTGCTCAGAGGAAACCCAGAGACCGTGTTAATATGAACCAAACACCTCTCCCAAACGACATCAACTAGCGCTTTTGTCACTTAGGAATTTACAAGAATTTTAGGAGCTCTACATCAGGGATGGTGGAGTGACGATTATTAGAACAAGAGATGGTCCTAGTGCTCGTATCACTTAGGGCATTACAAGAATTTCAGAAGCCCTGTGCCTGGAACCAAGAGCAGAAATCAATCATATATGTTTTGTTACTTTGTAAGTATCTATATATGTTGTTAGCATTGTCTCAAAGTGCACACTGTTTAATTTACATTATTTTATTTGCTATAAATACTTATTAAAGATTTATTTTTCATACCCTTCCCTCATAACCTAGTCATTTTCTTTGACTCTTATAAAAAAAATCACAAAAAATGGAAAGTTGCCCCATCCCCCACCTTGTGTTGAGAGAGAAATGAATTGAGGGTCTGGAGATTCTATTAAAACTTTTCAAAGAAAAGTCTAGTGTTTTCTAATTTTCTTTTCTTTTTTTTAAAGATTTGTTTTATTTATACAAGAGCCGGGATACAGGCCAGATGCACAGGAGGATGAGAGGATTCACGAGAGACAGAGTGGGGGAACAGGCAGAATGACTGAAATACGCTGCTGAGGGGAGCAGCGGGCGAGACGGGAGAGGTCTGCTGCGCCATGTGGGACCCTCGCCCACTGGCCGGGATCGAACCAGCGCTGCAGAGGCTGCCAACAGCTCATAGTGCTGCACTCAACCGCTGAGCCACCAGGGAGGCCCAGTTTTCTAATTTTCTTACACAAGATACAGTTAGGTCAGTCTGTAACAAGTCTTTCAAAAAAAATTAAGACATTTCCTTTGGCTTTTTCTCACTTTTACATTATTTTAAAGTATACTCATACATATTTTCCAAGCAGAATTGGAGTAGTCATTCAGTTGAAATTACAAAAACTAAAAAGAAGTTAGGAGACATGCGCATTATTGTCTAGGAGAGCAAATTTTCAGAGGCTTGGTTGAAAAGAGCAAGGTTATGCAAGGACACTTGGAAGCAGAATGGGGCTAAAGGAATTAGCGATTAACAAGGCCTGAAGATTGAGTGGAGAGAGCCAGAAGTTTGTGGAAGACAGAAAAAGCATGGAAAGTAAGCCAGAGATTTTTGGAAAATGAGCATCATTTCCAGCTAGTTGTCATTATTTTCCCCTTTCTGGAGGTTCTTAGTTCAAGAACTAAGAATATTGATTCTCTTATGAGAATATAATTGTAGAGTTTTCTTTTTAATATTATGCTAAGAAATAAATACACTATGATAGAAACAAGTGTATTAAGGTTTATAGATTTAGGCTGTGAATTGTCCACCTTCCATTTTTTACCATCTTTTAATCAAAAGAATTACCTCTATATTATCCCCAGTCCCTGTTGCCTTTCTGTGGTGGTAAAAATTCTCCTTGTTCAAAATTCAAGCTCTTTTAAATCAATCACTTTCCATTTTGAATTTATATGATTTTCTTTGTGAATCCTAGTTCTAGCTGTAATATATTCATTACCACTGTCATTTATTGTGTCTGTTTGTTAAAATAAAGTGAGACAGGGTCTCCCTGGTGGTGCAAGGGGTTAAGACACAACCTATGAAGCTATTTGCAGCCACTGCAGCACGTGTTCGATCCCTGGTGAGGGAGCTACCCACATGGTGCAGTAGACCTCTCCTGACTCGCCTGCTGCTCCCCTCAGCAGTGTATTTCAGTCAGTCTTCCTGTTGTGTTCCCCATTCTGTCTCTGGTGAATCCTCTCACTCCCCAAACCTCTGGCCTGTACCCCAGTTTTTGTATGCATAAATAAATAAATCTTAAAAAAAATAGAAGTGAGACAGTTGGAATATCAGCAAACAATAAAAATAACTGTTGTCACATTAGTTTAAAGCAACTGTAATAACTATAATTAATGAACAGATAAGCAACAGGTTTAATAAGTCTTATGTCAACAGGAAATGGATTGTTTTTGTCATAGAATGTTTTGAATTTTTTTTAAAAGAGCAACGGACTGTGTTGCTTTTCATTTATCATGTTTATTTCTTTACTTCCTCTCTGTTTTCTTTATAAAATGTGGAATGAACAATTATATGACCTAGGATGTACCTTATTTTGCAATTTTAAAAAGTTGAAGGTCATTATGCCAATTCCCAAGAGTTCAGGGATGCTTAGAGACTTACTCTACATACAGGGGCAAAATTAATTGAAATTATAATCTTTCAACCATTGTTCCTTTGGTTAACAGATAGTTTCTACTTAGGGACTGTCTACTTGGGAACTCACTACTTGATAAAAGGCTGATGTGTATGTGAAAGAAAAACCTAGGTTGAGGAAGACAGACTTTTTTTTGCAAGACAGTTTCAGTGGCTGTTATTTAGGATTCTCCTCCTTTTGGGTTTGAAGTTGACATACTGCTGGCCTCTCTGGCTGCTCTCAGCAAAGATGGACATCAGTAGGGTCCAGGTGGAGAGTAAGTCCTGCCCACCCTCCCACCCCTAAGTGCTCACTTCAGCTCCAGCCAATGGCCATTCAGAAGAGACCCAGGAAACTCAGTAGGGGAATATGTGTACCCCAGTCTCAATTTTGATGATGAGATACTCTCACCCATTTTTTCTCTAAAGCTCCCCACCAATAGTGGCGTAAATAGTAAGGAAATGTTATAAGAATTTTGGAGGTGAGGTCATTCCGGAGTGGTGATTTTAGTGGCTTAGCAGTGACAGACGTCTCAGTTGACTTCTCTTGGTTTTTCTCGCATGGTTTGAAATACGATCTCCAAGCATATCACACAGAAGCTTCCAAAGGTCAGGCCTTCTCCTTTGTATCCAAAGAAGCATCATGTGTCCATGTCCAGCCAAATACCAGTGAGGGAAATGGACCTTCCATGACCAAATGAGACCAATCAGCCTCACCATCCCTAATATTGCTACCTAAACCTGAACAAAATTCATTTTTCGTTAGCAAAGAAGTGAGGACATACATGCCTCCTGCCTAGGGAAACAACAGTGTCTGCCACTTTATAACTCCTGTCCCTTTGCTCAGTATTAACTCCAAGTCCTTATTCTTGGCCTAGCAAAGGCACAGAGTCTAAGGATAAGCAGTTTCTAGAAAATGTTAATTGTGATCATTGAATTAGTTTGAGTGTTGGTTTGAGACTATGAGGGCTAATCATCACTCCAGCTTTGCCAAGACAGGCCCCAGGAACCTTATACCTCACTTGTTACCTCACTAGTGCCTCCATGTGGCATGTACCATTGTGATGAAGATAGGGGAAAAGGCCCCTTCTTCCAGGTCACTCCATCTCAGGCCCTGGGCTTTACATCACTGAAATGGAATGTTCCCTGGCATCCTTGCAACCTTTTAGGAATCTAACATTCTGGAAATGCTCTACTTCTTTCCTACAAAATCATCCCAATTAATCTGGGAAATCTCTCCTTGGCTGCTCCCAGACAGGGTTGATGGAAGATAGCTTTACCTGTGCTATCTTGGTGTTTGCCAGATGCTGTGTTCAGCTACAGGTTTGCACACTGCCCTTCCAGGTCTGAACTCAGTCACCAGCTCCTGGTCATGCCCTCAAAAAGTAGCTCAGTCACAGCCTCTGAGAATACAGCTGCATTTTATGCATGTGTGTGCAGGAAACAGCTACAAATCCTGGGTCATATATGTTAGAAGGTCACTAAAGCCAGTGGATTTAGAAGGAACTTTCCAGATTATCAGCTGAAGTGACAGGCTGCTGTTTTAATTTAACTCCCTCTGTAGTCTGGTTAAGACAGCCACATCCCATGCAAAATCTGTGTGATCTCTTCCTTCACTAGGCTTCCAACACAACATTTGTTCTGTGTTAATTTGGGTAACATCCCCATGACCTGACTGATGTGCATTGAAACTAGTGTTTTAGTAAATCTACTTCAGACTTGAGAGTATTTATTACACTTTTAACTTTCTTGGTCCTAGCAAAGGTGCTGTAAATGTAAATTGTAATTTTGCTGAGCGAACATTCAGATAGAGAGTTCTAGCCATCTCGGTGTCACAGGTTTCTTTACAACCTTTTCCACGAGACCAGTCAAAGCCTCAACCTTTTGGCAGTACTTTTAAGTGGGTGGGTAAGAGCTTGTTTTTCTGGTTGTTTACAGAATTGAATGCCAATCTGAATTGACTGCAACATATGTATCAAGTACTTTGTTTCCACAGAAATATTTTTTATTCACTCTGGGTTGACAGATACATTTTTATAGGGAATGTAATCCACTGTGTAATTAATTTAGAATCATACGAACTGAATATTGATGTTTAACTTAGCTTTTATAATAAACTCAATAAATTCCCACATTTTTTATTTACTCTGAAAATAATCCATGTTTATCATGTGATAACTTTTATGTTTAAATTTTATTAGTATATTGAATTTTGCATAAATTAAATAGCAACACATTTTACCTACAGGCATGAACACTACATGCATTGGCATACACATACAAACATACTTGATGTGCTACTTTCCAAAGAAATAGAACCACTGTTTTCATTAGAAAATCTAACTAAAGATAATTCAGAAATAATTATCTTGAAAACCTTGGATTTTATCAAATGGGTGTTCCTTTTTTTCAGAAAAAAATAATGCTCAACTATCATAATGAATTACCTTGACCACTGGGTTTTTTACTTAAAAAACAAAGGCTCCACAGTTATGAATCTGCTATAAATCAGGTTTTAAAATTTAATGAGCGTGATTCTCCTAGGTTTTCTTGGAAGTTGTTTTATTGAAGTACAGAAATAGTTATGTCAAAGAAACTTCACCCTTGTGGCTTGAGAATGAATTGCAGTTTTTATTCAGATAATTTGTTCATGAAGAGTTGTGCACTAGGAAAAATTTACTCTGTGTACGTGATTTAAAATAATAAAAATCTTGTTTTGTTAATTTTCACTTGGATTACTCACTGATTGCTGTTGTTCTTCCCCTGTGTTCTAGAAAGGTATACATGAGTGGAATTTCAGTGCTTCTTCTATCAGGGGAGTGAGGTAAGAATCCTTGGTAGTTTGTTTACTTCGAAGACTTTTTTTTTGGAATCTATCTTGGATAGGACCTTTAATCATGATTTAAAAATGCAAAGAACTTTAAGAATGCTTTTACGGATGGCAGTGCTCAGTAGACATTGAGCAATATTGATGAAATATTTCTTCAGTCTCACTAACTCCGTTATGAAAATATTGACACAAAACTGTCACCATTAGTCAAACTGACTCTGCTTGTCACCTGCTTTAAATATGGTGACTGAAGGGTCAATGAAGATCTTTATCTGGTGTAGATAAAACTGAGCTATGTGGAGTCCCCTATGTGGGGGCTGGTTGAGCTGCTTTATGTTACAGGATGGTTTTCTGGTCTTTAGGAACCAGAAACTAATCAGGAACTAATCTCTCCATAGACAGATCCAAAACACACTTGCCATCTACCAGGCTGTATCCTGTACTTGGTGTTAATTTGGTGAGATTAGAGGGAATTCACTTCTAAAAAGCTTTTCCTAAGGTCACCATTGATGAAGTGTTCTTGAGATGACAGTGACTCATTTCAGTGCCCTTCAGTTCTAATGCTGCCATCGTAATGCCAAGAAATACCAATTCTTGGGATTTAGAAATATTTTTTTCAGAATCAGGAGTCACTGGTTAGGTGTTTAAATTCTTGTTCTCTAGAGAGAGACTCATGCTAAATAAACTCTTGCAAACTTCAAACCAAACTAGTTGTGTTTGCTACTGTTTATCCACTATATAATAGCAATGAAAAGGTACAGATTTCTTCAGGCCACTTATGCAATACCTTGTTTTTTTTTTGGCATAAAAGTATTTGGTTTTGTTGGAGCATGAGCTGGTAAAGCTGTTTGAGTCATTGATAATTGGAGTTTGCCTGGTAAAGCCACCTGTTACCTCATGAATGATCTGAACAAAAGTAAGCAAGATTATGGCTGACTCATTTATGTATCTTTCCAATTGATGCCTTCTCAAATAAAGCTTTATTTTCAATACTTAATTTTTAAGACCAGTCATTACCAAGACATTCATTTATGCTATATTTTTAAGCAATCCATTTCACTTTATTGTATCTATTTTCCAGTGAATTGATTTTCTTTAATTAGGTATGACATCACTGCTTAACCTTTGCTGTGATTCATGACAGATACATAGAATGCTTCCACATGGCTGCTGAAGATTTAGATGTTGGAAAACTTGAGTTACATAAAATTAGCTCTTCAAAGAGAGCTAACTTTTCTTGCCTTCTTCATCTATAAAGACATGACAAACTTAGAAAATTCAACTAAGTCAGTATTTGTCTTGCATCAGCTCAGAACTTACTCAGCTTCGTCAACGGACAAATGTTGAGTACCAGCTCAACTCAAATGTTGAGTCTTTGAAAGGATACAAAAATGACTAAGATGTGACCTCCACTCCCGAAGAGCTCACAACCTGCCAGAGGAAAAGACATTTAACAACTAATGACGACAGTGTGAGATGAGCAATAACAGGAGTGAGTTCAAAGAATAGGGGTGCAACAGGAAGTCTTTTCTGTGTAAAGTCAAAGTAGGGAAGGGCAATTGGGTAAGGCCTGAATTGAACCTTACATGATGACTAGCATGTCTTTAAAAAGTGCAAAATATATGCATTCCAAATTGAAGAAACAACAGATGCAAAGGCATAAAATGGGCCTTGGCACACAACAGCCCTCATGCCAAGTCTGTCCCATTGCCTGTGTTTGCAAATGAAGTCTTATTGGAACTCAGCCATATTCATTCATCTGTGTATTGTCCAGGCAGCTCCAACTCCAAAACCGAGTAGTATGACTTACAAAGCCTGAAATATTTATTCTCTGGCCTGTTACTGACAATATTTGCTGACTTCAGACATGAAACAGCCTGGCCTGACTGGTAAACTCAAAACTGTTTTCCATTGCTCTACAGTAACCACTTGCTGAGTCCAAAACAAGTGCAATGAATATTTCTTCCTTCCTCTAAAATCTCTACAATGAAGGAGGTGCTTTTCTTATCTCCACAATTGCCTTCCTAGCTTTGAAACCTCTCATTGTTTTACAAGTCCCATAAAATTAATATCACCAAAGTCAGTCAGTCAGTGGGTATTTATGCTTTTCTTTCCAGTACACAGTTCCTTGCTCTTGTAGGTAGGACATCTTACCCAGGCTAGTCTGAAGGAACAGTTAGCTGACATGTGCTTACAACATCCAAGAGCAGCCCATCTGCTGATAGGAGTAGAAGGACAATTCTCAGAATATTGGATAACTTTGGTATGTGGTACGGGGAATATCACTTTTTTAAAGTGTTATTTATAACTTTGTTGTAGACAAACATAATTGGAATTGGATATAAAAAGTATTTATTTTTCCTTTCAGATCTGTAGAAGTATTGGTATTTGCTAGAATGAATCTTTTTTGTTGTTTGTTCCAGTATTTCTAAATTTGAAGAACGATGCTGTTTCCTTTATGTGCTTCACAATTCTGATGATTTCCAAATCTATTTCTGTACAGAACTTCATTGTAAAAAGTACGTATTAGTCATTGTTTATGTGTAAAAGACTGTTCTTACCTGATCATTATTTTTAATTAATGAGTGATCATATGGCTCCTGTAGAGAATTCATGGCTCTGTGGTTATATAAATATCTAATTTCAGCTAATATTTTATAATTACGTGGTATGTTTAAGGGTCACAGAATATGGGGGGCTCTCTTTAATAAATCTAACTTTTTCTTAGTCATAATTTATTTTTCCACAGGCAGAACATTAACCATGACTTACCAGTTAGATGCCTAAAATTATGTCCCATTTTATAAGTGCTCACTTATTGTATGGTTAATCAAAAATTTTCATTCTTCAATTCTTTTGAATAATCTTACCTTTCTCTGCAGCAGTGGTTCTTAACTCTGGTTCATATTGGAATCAACTGGTAGGCTTTTAAATAATGTCTAGGCCCTGCCTGGACTAATTATATTGAATTTACTGGGGGGTAAACGAGCCTCAGTTAAGTGCCAGTTATCTTGTCTCCATCAATAAAATTCAGCCATCTATGGGCTGCATGGTACGTTTGTGTTAACCTCCTGGGTATATATCTCTTGGGGTAATAATTAAGTAGGTCACGTTCCTTTGACCATAGTGCCTGATATGGAGACCTAGAAAACTGAGGGACAACTTAGAAACCAAAGTGCAGATGAAAGTCAGTTTGGACTGAAAATATTTTTCGGGAGTTTTCTTATGCAAATTACCACTATGTGATCCCATTAGAAATGACTGGTAATGCTAACTACAATATATTGGAATTTTTATCTCAGAATTTTATCTTGGTATTTGTTAAATCCACAATTCTTGGCTAGAGTTTTATCTTTATTCTTATAAAATGTGAAGAATAGAGAGTATTTTCAAGTAAAGAGATGTGGAAATAAGAAACCCCCCTAGTACATATATGGTCTTCTTTTTTTAATTACATTTAAATTCACAAGATTATTGATTTGTGTTTATTATAAGTAAAATTTGCGGAGTACTTACCTCAGACTTAATTAATATATACTTAAATCTTCAAATAAACCCTTCTATATAGGTAATACTAATACGCTCATTGGAAAGAGTTAAAAAATAGAGAGCTTTGCAGAGTTTAATTAGTCTATAATCCCTTGTAGTCCATAAGAATAGTATCTGTGGTTTGAATCAAACATATGTAACTCCAGAATACAACCTCATAAAAAAATTACACCATGTTTCCATCCCACTGAGTTATATTTTACGAAGAGATGCTCATGTTGAAAATGTTAGAAGACGTTACCCCAATCTTAAAGTCTGTGTTTAAAGCTAGAATTTTTAAGGTTAATTACTTTCTTCTTCCTCTTGCTCTTGTCTCTAACTCATCATGATGCTTAACCATCATCAGAGCGTAACTGTTATTCTAATCTACAGTAGGGTTTTTTCCTTGTCATTGACCTCCAACAATTGTGTAGAGAGAAAGGAAGAGTGAAGAAGCAGACAACACATCCCAACTCCATAATAGATAGGCTCAAACTCCAAAATGGATTTTGTCTGTCTTGTTTATTATCATATTCCCAAAAGCCAGTACAGTTTTTGTTCTAGTAGACACTGAGTATTTGTTGGATGGAAGGAAAGATGAGTGGATGGAATGGTGAATAGAAAGGGGTGTAGATAGAAAGAGGTTTGAGACAGCATGAAATATCTGAGTTGTAGATAAACTTTCCTTGTCAGAACATAACCTGCTCTTTCCTTGAGCTGGCAGTGGCCTGCCTGTGAGATCAGCAGCCCCCATCCCCAGGGTCTCCCTCATTCTAATTCTGTGAATCATTAGCATTGCCCTTGATGGCGAGACACAGCTAGTGTTGCAGGGGGAAATACTGTTTCTTGCTGTATTTAATTTTGTTTTAGCTCTGAAATGGTCTCCAGATAAATTAAAAACCTTTCAAAACTTCCTGAAGAAAACTTTTGTCACTCAGAGAGAGATGACTTCTGTCACAAACATATACTCTAGGTATTCCTAGCTCACATAAGCATCTCACAGACTGTATTTATGAGATCTCTCTCGTATAATATGAGAGTGTATAATATGAGATACTCAGGCAGAAGATTTAATAATCGAAATTAGATGCTGTAATGGCCAACACTGTATCAAATAATCACCTCAGAATTTAAACTCTATTCCAAACTATAGGTATTTTCGGTATGTCACATTTTAAATATTCACAGCAGCAAAACAATATTAGCTAATGTATTATGAGTGCACTATGCTCAGGAATTTACAAGTATCAGCTCAAGTTTTTCTCATAATGACCTGTGCAATAGTGAATTATATTCCATTTTATAATTAAGGGTGAGATTCAAAGAGGTGGAGGAGCTTACCTCAAATCACATAAATACCAACAATCTTGGCATGATAACCAAGTCTACATTCATAACCTTTCAGTGAATTTGTTTAGCTTCTTTGTTCTAATTCTATAATGTATTATTTGAAATGAGACATTTGATCAGAAATTTCTAGAGAATCTTACCAACCTATGGTATTTTTTCAAGTCATATTCTTCTCACTGATGCTGATTATTGAGTGATTTGATTTGATTTTATCTTTTATGAAAGTAGCATTACAACATTAATGTTTGAGGTATTCATCAAAATCAACACGTGCATATACTATATTCAGTTACTGTTAAAATTCCAACTCTATCCTTCACCATACCATTGTCACCCTTTCCCCAGTTCACCCACCACCCTATCTCCTTTCCTTCCACTAATTGATTATAGTCCAAACATTTGTTTTTGTTTTATGTAGTTCTTCTGTTTGTGTTCTCTATATATCACATGTAAGTGAAATTATGTGATGTTTTTCTTCTCTGACTGGTTTATTTCCCTCAAGTATAATTCCCTCTGCTTCTATCCATGTTGTTGAAAATGGAAGGTTTTATCTTTTTTATAGCTTAATAGTATTCCATTGATTTTAGAGACTCTTTTAGCTTCTATTTTTTGCTCCAAAGTTACTTTGGAACATACTTGCTTACATTTAATATTGCATGTGAATCAACACTTACATTTAATTATGTATTAATTAATACATTTAATAATGTATATTATTACTAGTGACCATCTACCATCTTTCATTGTAGGTTTTTTGAAATGGTGAACACCATTACTGAAGAGAAGGGGAAAAGCACAGAAGAAGGAGACTGTGAAGGTGACTCCCTGGAGGTAACAAATTTTGTTTCATTGTTGAGTTTACAAAATTTCTGTGACTGATTTTTTAGCCGAACTCTTTTTTTTTTTTTTTTTGGTCCCAAAAAGTGAGTGGAATCCCAAAGAGTAAATCCAGTGATTCGAGAAAACCTCTCCAGAGGTTGGCCTCATCTCAGAGGCTGTGCTGTTAGACCTCAGGGTGAACTTCAGTTGTTTGTTGTTGGTTTTTTTTATTTATTTGTTTTCTTTCATTATTGTTCATTTTTTATACAGTAATTGGTTTACTCCCCTCAGGTATAATCCCCATAGTTCTCCCACCACCATAGCACCCATGAACCATCACCATAGTCTTGTGCTCTTCACACCCGTTTTGAGCCTTCCTTATTTCCCCTCCCCCTACTGTGTGCCTCAGATATATGATAAGCTTGCAAGTTTTGTCTTTTTCTTGAACTTTTGTTCGGTTTCTCTATAGTCCACATCTAAATGAAGTCATCCTATGTTTATCTTTTTCTTCAAACTTATTTCACTTACCATAATCCCTGAAGCACTATTTATAATAGCCAACATATGGAAACAACCTAATGCCCCAAAATAGACAAATGGATCAAGAAAGCTGTGGTATATATACATAATGGAATACTACTCAGCAATCAAAAAGATGAATTCATGCATTTGCAGCAATATGGATGGAGCTGGAAGGGATAATGAGCCTTCACTTTAATGTCACCATGCTAATACCTAAAACAATGTCTAATAATTATTAGTTTTATATAAAACAGATCTACTAGAATTGAAGACAAGTGGATGAACTTGAGATAGTTTAATATATTCAATAGGACCAGTCAGTATCCCACCATGAGACTGAAAATAGAGAGTGGGGGACTCTGAGATCACATGCTTTAAGGACCATGCATGCCAGTAGCTGCTGGAATCCATCTCATCACCACTTGGAGAGCAAGTACCTAAGAATGAAACCAAGAGAAAGCAAAAAGTAGGAAATATGAAGAGATAGGGTGCTGATGACCTCAATAATAAATACTGTTTTAGCCCCTAAATACAGTGCTACCAGTTTGAGTTGTTTCCCTCATTTGAAAATGATAGTGCTGAATAAGTATTTATTATTCTTAAAATATATATATATACAGGGCCTCCCCGGTTGTGCAGTGGTTGAGCGCTGGGCTGCAAAGTTGCCCGCAGCCTCTGCAGCGCCAGTTCGATCCCCGGCCGCAGGGTGAGGGTCCCACATGGTGCGCAGAACTCTCCTGCTGCCCGCTGCTCCCCTCAGCAGTGTACCTCGATCCTTCTGCCTGTTCTGCTCCCTGCTCTGGCTCTGGTGAATTCTGCCACCCTCCCGTGCTTCTGACTGTACCCAGTGCTTATATAAATAAATAAATAAATCTTTAAAAAAAAAATACTATGCCTTCAAAAAATATATATATATAAATAATTGACCTATTTAAAGGCTTAGCAGGGAAGGGTGTGTGTGTGTGTGTGTAAAAAGTAAGTGTGTGATAGTGACAGTTCTGGGGGTGCTTAACCAGAATATAATCTTTCCCTAATATAAAAAACAATTTTGTAATTCCTCTGGTTAAAAAAAGTAGCAGGGACGGGAAACAAGTATCTGAGAACCCTTTTTAGAAATACGAAGATCAGTATTTTACATATCTAACAGTGAGTGACTACGCTTTATCTATGAGGGTGTCGACTACCCTCAATTCCTGCACCACAGTACCCTTACATGTGTTCCATTCTCCTCCCAGTTGTGTGCAATTCAGATAAGCAAAATTTAATGAAAAATTTGAATAATAGAACTATTTTTGGCCTCATTTGTATGCTATACAAAGAACCTGAAACAGTGGAAGATTAATGGAATAAACAGAGGAGGTAATAGTAATCATCTGAAAATGCTGTTCTTCCTCATAAAAATCCTTTCCTTCTGCCTCAGGTATGACTGGGTGCCAACTTTTAGATTGTGTCCTTTTTCTTTCTCACATCTTCTGTGTGAATTAGATCCTTCCACCACTGCCAAGGTCAATGCCAAGTGCTTCAAGAGTGTTGACACTAGCACTTGAATTTCTGCAGTGTCTGAAGGATGACACTTCTGTAGATATGACACACCACTGTGTTCTTCAAGCTTTTCCCTGTGTTTGACCTAGGGCAGAATTCTGAATGCAAGCAATACTGAAAATTAGATTTTTAATGGTTTTTTAAAAAGATTTATTTATTTATGCATACAAGAACTGGGGTACAGGCCAGAGGTGTCGGGTGGTGAGAGGATGCTCCAAAGACAGAGTGGAGGAACAGAACAGGTGGAATGACAAATAGCTGAGGGGAACAGCGGGCGAGTCAGGCGAGGTCTGCTGCACCATGTGGGTAGCTCCCTGGGCAGGGATTGAACTTGTGCTGCAGTGGCTGCAGTTAGCTTCACAGGCTGTGTCTTAACCCTTTGCACCACCAGGGAGGCCCTATATTTTTAATGTTAAAGTGAAATTAAAGAAACTAGAGCACTGGTTGGACTGGTGTAAGTCACTTTGATAATGTCATTTCATGCACTAAAATTTTTATAAAAACATTGACATATATAGTAGACAGTCAGTGGAAAATTTGAGTAACTAATTATTGTGTCTGCATATATTTAATTTCTGTACCTAGTAGTTAAGATATTTTGCTATTCCTAGCTAAGCCTTAGACTTTTCATTAGTTATTGGAGGAATTTGGTGGAAAAAGTTTTTTCTCCATGCATTAGCTTGCTGTCTATCAGAGTGATAAACAATTCTTCTTACTTGTATGTTTTAAATTTTATGGTCTTATGTTTTCTGATTCAAGTGGTTGTGTTAGGAACTAGATATATTGACTCCTACCTCAATGCTCTTTTGACTATACCTCATTATGTCTGTTTTCATGTGCTTTAAATTTTATATCCATTGATACACAGCAGCTGATGGGGTAAACATTAACAAAGACAAGGAAAATAAAACAGTTCCATTAGTAATATAAAATCATAAAATGACAGACTGAAAAATTCATAAAAGTTCTTCTGCAATGTCCTAAGTTGCTGACTTTTTTTTTTTATCATTGTTATCCTCTTTCTCATAACTTTCCTTGGAGAACATAATCCATCTTAGCTAAAACAGAGAAAATAGCATAACTGTGCTATTGATTATTGATTAAATCAACCATTTAGATGTAGACTTTACCATTTAGGTTTCTGTGACATTAACACTGAAAAACATCACTTAATGATGCATTTCTCAGAATGTATCCTGTAGTTAAAGAAAATATGACTAAATAAGGAGGGAAATTCTCAGATATCTTTCTAGTAATCTTTAGTGTTCTGCTGACCCCACAAAAAAACTGTTTATGCAACAGTGCTCTTTCAGTCAAGTGCTCTTAATACACCCTTCTCAAGTAGTGCAGAGATACTGTTCTTTTAATATTAGAAAAACATTCTATACTTCTTCTTTGCATTTCACCAGAATAATTTAAAATTTCGGAATAGTCCCATAATACTTCTACAATGTTCTTGTTGGACTGTATCACCAGTACCCTGAATTCGAGCATACTTGCTTTAAGTATTTTGACATCGTATGCATTATACCACAACTAGTGATGTCGCTGATGTGGTTTGTAGGACAAAAGAGAGGCAAGGGTGTTCCTTGGGGACAGCATTAATGAATGGATGTAGTGATGTTCTGTACTGTCATGTTGAGCTCCATCTTGGCTCTCTCTCAATGACTGTCCCTTTTCTAACCACAGCATCATTACAGTATGAGCTATTAAATAGCTTTAACATGTATGTTTGCAAAATATACAATAGCTCCATTACATATTTGGTAACATTCCTTAGATATTTTCAACAGTCTTGATTAAAATGAGTTTTTCAGTATACTAAAATATATATATATATATATATATATATATGATTTAAATGAGTTCATTGCCATTAACTGAACTTGAACTTTAGTCCATGAGTGATAGACCAAAAATAATTTCTCCACTTTCCATTAGAGTATAAACAAGAATCACTTTAGATATAATCTTTGGACAGTGGTTAAGATTTGTATGCAGAATAGTTATTTTCTGATCTTTACCTCAATTGGAAAATAGAATTTAAATTATTTCAATAATGTGTCAATTATTCCGAAAACCTTTAAGTGCCTTTGTCCAAAATAAAAATGTTGGGAAGGTCAGATGGTCTTTAATGTTTTAATTTCACGTACAGTGATGTCAAAGTGTTGTGCTGTGGATTTATAAACTACAAATTTGAAGCTAATCCTTTGACTTCCTGGCATTTGAAGGACCTATCAGACGCCAACATTAAGATTAACTTTCTGATTTGAATAGTAAGGCTTCTTTGAAATAGTAAGATTATGGGAGAGGTTCCTTAGGGTCATGGTCAAATCCTCCAAGTGATTAAATCTGGTTCTAGTGAGATTCAGTGCTGGCCATGGAAGTCGTGGGCTCTGTACCTAACTTTGCCAACATAACTTTGAATAAGGTTCATACACTTGCTGGGCTACAGTGATTTCATTCCTTAAATGACAATTGAACAAGAAGGTCTTTTTTTTTTTTTTAAATCAGTGTCTGACCACTTTTCAAATGAATAGTTTTTGAAGATTTACTTTATTTATTTATGCATACAAGAACTGGGGTCTAGGCCAGAGTTGCTGGTGGGGTGAGAGGATCCACTAGAGGCAGAGTGGAGAGCAGAACAGGCAGATCTACTGAAATACACTGTTGAGGGGAGCAGCAGGCAAGACAGGAGAGATTTGATAGTGCTGAGACTTATCCCTGTGCCACCAGGGAGGCCCCTGAACAAGAAGGTCTTAATTGTTCTTTCCTAGCTGAAATTTTTCATAACTTTCAAGATTAGTACAAATTGTTACAAAGTTATTTCAAAGATAGCTCTAACCTACTTTCAGAGGACTGTTCTGCTTTTAAACAGAAAAAGAAACTTCTTATGATTAAAGACCATGTTTTTAACTCAACTCATTATGTTGACATGGAAAAAGGGTGAAGCTGTATTTTAAATAATTCAATCTATTACAAATTTATATTAAAATCATTGAACAGTTGATGGTTATTAAGCATAAAGATTCTAATCCTTATCAGCTATGGTCCCTATTATTTTTTTCTCTCCTAGTCGTAGGCTCTCCATGCACTTTGAATAGCAAGGGCATTTATCCAGTAATTAAAACCAGACACATCACCTCTGCTCTAGCCTTCCTTATTCCTCATGTCCAGTCTTTCCTCTAGCCCCTTCCTTTCATCCTCTTCACCACTTTCCCAATCTCAGGTCATCATCATTTCTCATGTAGTCTGATCTCCTTCAGTTCATATGCAGTCTCTGTCATCCCTGAAGAGATCTCTCACACAGATTTAATCCTGTCATTACCCTAATTAAAAACCTTGATGCCATTTAAAATACAGTGATCTTAACTCTCTGTCTGTAACTTACCCCTTCCTGTCCACTTCTTGGTCCAGCAATGGCAAACTCCTTTCCAGAAGGCCAAGCTTTTCCCGTCTCTGGGCTTGACATGTAGTTCTGACTCCACATTTCTTTTCTGCTCTGTCCCACTTGGAACAGAGATCCAATTCAAATCATTTTTCCTTTGAATCAATTTTCAACTTCCTTGAATCACTTTTCTGTTTTCTAATGTCATTCTTATGCAGTCTTTTTTGTCCTGACTCTTCTCAATGCATTGTGATTCAGTGGCCTGCACCAGACTGTTAACATCTCAAGACAGGACTGTGGTTCTGCTTCGCTCTTAATCACATAGTCTCACAAGGTGACACTAATCCAAGCAGAAGAATTTCAGCCAGTAGATGCTACAGGATTTGATGTTGTGGTGTGATGAAGCCAGAATTGTTTAAATAATATCTCAAACTTGGAGGTTGGGGAGGAGAGGTCAGTTGGAGGGGGTGGCGTAGATGCTGGAACACTAGCTTGGAGGTTGTTTAATCAATGTTAAGTCAATGAAAGCATGGGGCCTCTGCAGCAGTGCAGAGGTTAAAAACAGTGCTATCTAGCTGTCATAAGCCATTGCACCGTGAGCTTGATCTCCAGCAAGGGAGCTGACCCACATGCCACAGCAGACCTCTCCTGTCTTGCCCACTGCACCCCTCAGCAGCGTATTTCAGTAAATCTGCCTGTTCTGCTCCCCACTCTGTCTCTGGTGAATCCTCTCACCCCCATGAGCCTCTGATGTACAACCTAATTCTTGTATGCGTAAATAAATAAAAATCTTAAAAAGAAAAAAAAAAAGAAAGTATGAATACCATAACCAAGCTATTATCAACCCATTTTTTCATCTCTTTTTAAAAATTGCCTTGGGGGTAGGGAAATATATGAATAACTGAGATCTTTCTTGCTCAATACAAAATATGTTGTCTCCCTCTTTGTTCCTCTTCTGACACATACATTTTTTTCTCTTACTCACCTTGCCCCCTCCTCTCTCTCTCTCTGTTCCCCTTTCTTGCCTCTTCTTCCCGCCCTTCATCTTTTATATATACATTTCTACCTCAGTTTTTTTAATCCAAATGGGCAAATGATTGACATGAGCCTGAGGCAATCATAACAACTGACCCAGTGAGCCTGTTTGCACAGCTTCCAGTGTGCTTAAAGAGAAAGTTGATCCCATGTGTGGGTGGAGTGTGGACAAACAGGACAAAAGGAAGGTTTTCCTTTGTTCAAATACATGCAGGATGATGAAATACCTACCACTTCCCTGTCTGATGGTTTGCCTCACAAACATTAACAGTGAATTATGATTTAGAAATAATCTAAATCAATTTGGAGTCATCAAGTAGCGCACTGATTTATTTTTCTTTTACATCCTATTTTTATTTTTACACAGATCTGAATCTGAACACCCACAGTTACTATACTGTCTGAAAAACCATTTACTTACCATGTTGTATGATATATCAGTTTTTGTTACTCATTATTCATTCTATTGGGAAGAAAAAAACTTTTTCCTCCACCAACTCAGATTCAGTGATAGGGGACCTGCAAATTTACTGACAGAAGACAGATTAACAGGAGAAAAGAAAGTCTATTCATGCTTATGGGAGCACCCAAAAAAAGTGGCCATTGAACAGCTAGAGTTAAGAGTTTATCTTAAGCAGCTCTCCTGCCCACTTATGTCTATGCAGGTGCCCCTTTATTTCTTTCTCCTTTTCCTAATAAACCTGTCCTTTTAAAATGTAAAAATAATAATATAATAATTTATCCTAATAAGAAAAGTCCTTACTAGGACTTCAAGGTAAAGCAAATTTTAGGGAAATCAATGAGAAATGGAAGGCATAAAAAGTTTTGACAAGGTTTTATTATGTCATTTCTCATTCAGATACAAATGGTCCTAAATGTCCCTAAGAATGGATAGTGGCAGCTGTATTTTTTAGGAGTCAGCAAAAAATGTTTAGGTAATATTTATTTCCTGTGGCTATTATTTATTCAGTTATTTTCAGTTTAAAATTATCTTCACGCCATGTTGGTGGATCCAAATAGATCCCATCGATTCACTCAACACTTGTTTTTTAGAGACCTCCTATGTGGTTGGTGCTATTCTAGGTGCTGGGGATACAACAACATGGAGAAAAATCTCTGCCTCTCATTGGACATAATTTAATGGACAAGAAACAACATAAATAGTTAAACTATATCATGTGTTTGACCATGATCAGTGTTTTTTTTTTTTAAAGATTTATTTATTTATGCATACAAGAACTGGGGCATGGGCCAGAGGCATGGGGGGTAAGAGCATTCATCAGAGACAGAGCGGGGAGCAGAACAGGCAGACTGACTGAAATACACTGCAGAGGGGAACAGCAGGTGAGCCAAGAGAGGTCTGCTGCACCATGTGGGTGTCTCCCCAGCCGGGGATGACAATGATCAGTTTTAAATAACACAGAGAAGGGCTTAGCAAGTTGCAGGGTAAAGGTGTGTACAATTTTAGACAAAGATGTCAGGGGAGACTCATTGAGAGGGTGATGTTTGAGAAAAATCAGAGGGAAGAGAGATCTAGCTAATTAGATTTACAGCTTTGTACCTGCAGCATTTTCAGCATTCTGTTAATGCCATCAATCATGATTAATGTTTTTAGCATTTACATATTAAGAAGGCAATGCAGACTGAAAATTACAAAGCTACCTTTTGGTCTGTGTGGTGACTAGTCACCTAGTGTGATTAAGTACCACGGGAAGTAAGTGGCTTTTGAGAATGTGGTTGTGTTACTAGAGGTCCCTTGACAGAGCAAGGACTAAGTGAATCACCACTTTGTTTGGCCTTGTCAGTATTGTCATCCTACATTCATTCTCTTCCCAGCACGAGTTTAGACTGTGGTGGGCAGACAACAATAGGAGGATGATTCTAGAAGTATTCCCATCATTGCTTCAAAATGCACTTGTTTCCCCTAGCAACAACCTGATTTGCTACCCTATTGCCATAGAAATGGAATACAATATATATAAGCAGTGTACTCTTACTTTTTATTTTTTGAAACACTCCACCTACCCACCCACCCCCCTTTTTCTCCACGTTTGGCATTTAACAGACCCTGCCTTCTCTTAGTCCTTGGCCCAGCTTCTTTCTGCTTTATCTGGCTACCACACAGATAATTCTCTGCCCTTAGAGAGCAGGCTGGTCTCCTCAATCCTGACTTTTCAGTTTATATCTCTATCTCGTAAGAATAGAAAGGGAAGATAAAAAGAACCCAAGTAGCAATTACTCATTGGAGTGAGTTCAGTCCCCTTGATCTTACCAAAGGTCCTTATGAATTTTGCTGTGACCACTTTGTTGTCAGGAGTCAACTTCCATACCTAATAATCTTTTTTTTTTTTTTTTGTGGGACCCTCGCCGGCGGCTGGGGAACAAACCAGTGCTGTAGAGGCTGCGGGCAGCCTTGCAGCCCAGCGCTCAACCGCTGCGCCACCAGGAGAGGCCCCATACCTAATAATCTTTAAAGAAGAATAATAATCTTTTGATGCTTTAGATTCCTGAGGAGAACTAAAACTTAAAGAGCGTCCTTAAATATAAATAATAAATACCCCTGTGGCAAAACTCTTTTCAACCAAAGATAAACTAATACTGACTGAATGTTTTGTTTGCCACCTGTTTGTTTTTTTTTTTTTAAGATTTATTTTCATTTATTTATACAAGACCATACAAGAACTGGGGTGTAGACCGGAGGTGGGAAACAGTGAGAGGATTCACCAGAGACAGAGTGGGGAGAGAACAGGCGGATCTACTGAAATACACTGCTGAGGGGTGCTGCGGGAGAGACAGGAGAGGTCTGATGTGCCATGTGGGTAGCTCTCTGCCTGGGGATCAAACTCATGCTGCAGTGGCTGAGGATAGCTTGATAGTGCTGAGACTTTAACCCCTGTGCCACCAGGGAGTCCCTGTTTGGCACCTATTTTTTAAAGCTTCTCATCAACTTTTCTAAGCCTGATTAATTAACTCAGCAGATCATCACTGAGCATGGCAAATCAGATAGATTGCTGAGACTAGGGACAGAGCAATTAAAGATAAAGTCCTGGTTTTCAAAGAGCTGAGCTTATGCTTGGGATGTAGACTGAGAAAGAGGAGTGATAGATGCTGGAAGAGTGAGGGCAGTAGAGAAGAAAAGCAGGGCCGCCCTGACCTCAGGCAATAGCAAGTGAGAATAAATCTGTCAGCATTTGGCAATCACTTTGATATGAGGAGTAAAGGAAAGAAATGTACAGAGTCTAGGGGGCTTCCAGATGTCAGCTTGAAAAGGTGAGCGGATATTCAGTGGACATTAACAGTATGCTGGAACACTTTTATGATGCCAGTGTTTGGAAATAGTACTTAAAAGAACACAGAATCTGGGATCTTGTAAGCTGGATTTAAACCTCGGTTCTGAAATACTTTCACTGGAAGAGATATTTCTGATCATTTATAAGTTGGAGCTAGTCATAGATCTTCCCTACTTTGGTACAGGCTTATAATGACCATCACATGAGCTAGCTTATTTTTTTTAATTCTTTTTTTTTTATTCTTTTAACTTATAATAATGTATGGTGATGATAGAACTAGGTTCACTGTAGAGGTTTCTATTCCTTTGATTGGAAGCATTGACAAAGATGAGCTACATAGGTAATGGTTCTTGGCCTGCCTCCTGTTGGCCTGGTTCTGGCTGGTAAATTTCCATCATGGATGGCATAGCATGGTGGAAATCCAGACAGGAATTGAGTGTGGAGACTTGGGTTCTTACTGGTGGCATTGTTACTGGTGTACTATGTAATGTCTCTTTACTGGAGCCTTACCTTTATCTTAGCTTTATCTTCTAGTTGGGGTAATTGTTAATTGATTCCTGCTCCCTATTCCTTTACCCTGAAAACATAACTTTCTCCTGCTCCGGACTAGGACAATCTTTAGCTCTATGTTAGGCAGCCAGAATAGGAGTATTTATCTAACAAACCAGGGTACCTAGGAATGGGTGCTCACGGTCACCACTGATATCACCTTACAGAGCTTGGCCCCTGTCCTTAGTCAGAGAAGGTGCATGATAGGAGGTCAGTGCTCACGCAGTCCTAGCCTGGTATTGGGCATAGCTTTCCCAAGGGACTCCAACCTTATTGCTTCTATCAAGACTTGGAAACCTGTTGGAGATAAATAAATTGGAGCTGGTAATGACATGCCCCACACCTCCCTCATCCTTTACAGCAGTGATTTCTCAAGTCAAGAATATATACCCATTTCAGAGTAATCTGATTATTTTTGTATCGCTGCTTCCTTTTACGGTCTGATACTTTCATATTTTATAGATCTGTTTGCTAGACATACCAATTTTTTTAAGAATTCTATTAAGACCCACTGTGATTTATATTTGTCTGGTTTTCTTTGTCTTTTTATCAGCTCTGCTTTAAGACCGTTTTGAGTGTAAATATCCATGATTACTATCCTCTTTGTGGATTATTTTTCACTATTAATATTAAATGTATTGGCTTTTCAATGTTAGAAATCAATTGCTTCCAGTGGTCAACCAAACCTTTCTGTGAATCTAGCTGTGGCTGCCAATTTTGTACTCAAAATGTAGACAGTAGAAAACACATATTCTCTGTTCTTGTCTGCTGAATTATAGTTTCACAGTTTTCAGAGACAATGCTTGAGCATGTAATGACCCTATATTCTGTGGTTTGAATCCAATATAAAGTATGTGGATTTCTAGATGATGTCTCCACATCTGAAGACAAATGCTCTCTATACCCTTTTCATTTTGATCCAATTTTTCTTGTTTGACTGGTATGCTTGACAGTTGGGGTTTAGACTATAGATATTTCCTTTATACATCAAACATGAAATTCTCCCTCTTTTCATTTTTTAAAAAATTTTTTTGTCTTAGGGAAATTGGTGTGAAGTAAAAACAATACTTAGCTTATCATCAACTATTTATTAAGACTTCAAAATTTTCTTCCAACCCAAAGACTTTAAGTGGTATTTTCCCTCATGGCAGAATGTGAAATACTTTGCCTATATCAAAAGTTGAAAAACAAATGAAAGATTATTTAGAGGTGCTAGACATTCATAGACTTGATGCTAATCATACTCCTATCCAGAATCATTGAAAAACAAGAATTTCAAGGAAGCATTTGGGAGAAGCCCTTTTATGGATTTAAGTACATAATCCCCACTGTGTTCATAAGAATTGTGAAAACATGGACACACTATCTGCTTTATGTTGAGACAGCATATCTTTTGGTTTTTGAGGCTGCTTCTTCAAACACCTTATTGTTCCACTTGTTAAAGCCATTTGATAAATTAAGAAAAAATGCTCTTGAAAAATATTGATGTTTAAAATGTAGAATGTAACTGATGTGTCAATCTTCTCTCCCCGTTTTTTCTTTTGTAGTATGACTATGAATATGATGAAAATGGTGACAGAGTCGTTTTAGGAAAAGGCACTTACGGGATAGTGTATGCAGGTCGAGACCTAAGCAACCAGGTCAGAATCGCTATCAAGGAAATCCCAGAGAGAGATAGCAGGTACAGTCATTGTGACTAGTAAAAGATGTTTTTTCTAAGATATTTCGAGTTGATAATAATATTTTAAAAAATAATTTGGTTGTGATCTGATTAATGAAACTGTCTAAAAATGCCATGGTTTTAATTAGCTCCTTCTGGGGATTATTGCTGAACCATTCAGTGGTTCGAGTACAAGATCAATAGGGAAGGAAGCATCTCTGGGGAAACAGGACAGAATTTCTGAAGAGTAAAAAGTTTGGTGGCAGTACCTCATGTTCATCATTTAGGTCTCATTTCAAATTTTAAGCCTTCAGAAAGGTCTTCTCTGATGACAACAAGCTGACATATCACCCCCTTCGTTGTAGCCAATGTCCAAGGTCCTAACCCCTTCATACTGACTTTCAAAGGGGGCCTTTGTGCCTTCCAGCCCCCATATCTGCATTTCAGGCAGGAAGAAGAAAACGGAAAGCAAACTCCCAGAGATGTCTAGCATAAGTTCATGTCTGTTCACTGGCTAAAAGTGACCAGCCCTAACTAACTACAAGGGAAGTTAGATACTCAATAGTTTTTAACTAGTCATTTTTCTCTTCAAACAGTCATTAGAAAAAAGAACAGAGAGTGGGCAGGTAAATAGCTCTTGCTATGGGCCTCATGTATGGTTTCAATTTATATTTTCTGTGGTATTGCTGTAGTTTTCTCTTGGTTAATTCATGAGACATTTATGAATTCTTATGAAGTAGTAATAGAAATTCATTCAATACCTAAAGTAGCGTATATAATTATATTTGTCATGTTAAAATTGTTGCTAAATATCCCTATGGGTTCTTAATTTATACTTAAGCTAGATTTTGAAACAATGTAAAATTTAAAGGGGTGTCCTTACTAAATTGCTGTAGCTGAGCTTATTAAGCTTTGGCAACATCCTTTCCCCTCCTACTACTAGATGAATTTAAATAAGCACCCAGAAGAAAATGTTATATAAAAATCACAATTGTTGGGTGTGGTATATACACATAATGAGGTGTGTAACTGCACTCCTGTGGTGTAACTGTGCACTGCTACTTAGATCGTGGTGTAAACCAATGGTAAAACAATAGCAATTATATTAGGAAAAATAAAATTACTATGTAGCTTCCATTCATTCAACTACGGCTGGGCACACACCAAGTGCATACACCAAGCGCAGCGCACCAACACCAACAAAGATCCTGTAACCATTACACATCATTGTCATGTGGGTTGTTTGAAAACACTTTCGTGAACAGCCCTTCTCTGAACAGCTGGTGCAGGGCATCCTTGTTATCAACAAAGAAGATGACTGTGGAGTCTATCATGTTGTTATTATGAGATACAACACAAAGGTATTTCCATCTATGTGCCCTGGAGAGATGTTCCATTAAAAAAGACAACAGTCATAAAGGATCCTTGCGAAGGTAATAGGAGGGATGTAAATAATGTATGCTCCAGCATGCACTAGACATGGCCATCTGTGACGCGGATCGTGGCAACAAAACCAGTTCCTTCTGTGTTTCCTTCACATTCTAAAAACATAATTTCGTGCTTATTGAGGTTTTAGCACTTACATGCTTAGTGAAAATTATTGGATGTTACTACTAACTTCCATGTTGGAGAAGAGCTTTTATTCTTAGTTAAGAATCCTGACTATTGACTATTATTTTATCTTTTGAGTTATCCTTGGGTTACATAATGGGTGGGAGTAGTGTTTTTACCTCTGCAGGATCTTACCTTTCAGCATTCATTACTGATTTTCAGTAGAGGGTCAGTAGGTGGGATTCCTTTTGTACATCAGAAACTGACTTAATTGCTTGCTTCAGATTTTTCAGTCATCTTGATCTCCTAAATCTGTAGAATGTGCCCAAATATTTTCCACTGGTGTATCTCATGCATATCAAGAGCATTCTTGAACTAATGTGAAAATGTTTGAAATCCCCTGGGGAAAAGAGCTTGCAAATGGCGTTCAAGTTGAGGGTCATTACCTAAGTATCTTTGTGGTAACATTATATTTTAGTGTTTTCATGTTAACTCATTCAAGTAATTATCAAATAATGTTACTGTCCTAGTGGATACCCTTTTAATGGGTTCAGTTTAATACCCACTTCTGGAGCAATTTTAAAGAAAAATGAAATGAATGAAAGATCTAAAATACAAGTCAATTTTTTGGTGGACAACTTTCTGAGTAATATTCACAGATTATAAATTTGTTTAAGCTGAAAATTTTTGTAATCTGCTAATTATTTAGCTTGAAAGCTTATCCTTGAAAAACTCCATGAAAATACTATTATTCAATATTAACTAATTCTAGTATTTATTATTGGCATTCTGTTGATATAGATTTGTCACTGTAAATTCTAAGTAATTTTTGCATGTAGGATTGAAGCAAGTATGAGGCACCTGGTTTGTATTTCACATCTGCAGTCTGCATTGTACAACAGAACAAATATTAAGGAATAGCTTTGAGTCTCAGTTTATGATTGCTGATACCCTACTATAGTTAATTATACAATAATTTTAGTAGAGTTACACTGTATTCAGGATTGTTAAGAGTTTACCAGCTTTGGGCCTCCCCTGGTGGCTCAGTGATTGAGCGCTGGGCTGCGAAGCTGCCCGCAGCCTCTGCAGCACCAGTTCGATCTCTGGCCGGCGGCAAGGGTCCCACATGGCATGCAGACTTCTCCTGTCTCGACCGCTGCTCCCCTCAGCAGTGTATTTCTTTGTCATTCTGCCTGTTCTATTCCCCACTCTGGCTCTGGTGAATTCTCTCACCCTCCCACACTTCTGACTGTACCCAGTACTTGCATAAATAAATAAATCTTTTAAAAAAAATTACTTTATTTAAAAAAAAAAAGTTTACCAGCTTTATAGTACTTCAAATAATTGTCAAAAGTATATTATTATGCCAAAAATATAAAATACTTTCATTTTATATTTTGATAAAGTATATAATTTTAAAGTCTGGTTTAAAGCTGACCTTTTAGTCTTGGTTAGGATTGCATAGAAAAAAGAAATAGAAGTATAATACAATAGAGTTAATGGTAAGATGAAGATTTTAAGGCAAAGATCTCAAGGAGATTTGAGATGTAAGTGATTTGTGTTTTTTGTTGAAGAGAGAATATGCTTTTCAGTAAGTTCTGGAACTAACAAAGTTATTAGAATTTCTGTCTCCCTGGGTAATAATTTCAGGAATAATAAAGTTATGTTATGAGACCAATGGAATAGAAAGTCATGTTAATGGAGACAGTAAGTCATCTGGATAATTAACAATTTTCTTCGTTTCAAATGGTAGCTCTTTTACTTACTAGCTTTGAGATGTTGGGCAAGTGCCTCATTGTAAGATAAGCATATTAATAGTATCTTTTCATGAGGTTATTGTGAGAAATGAGTTAATATATATAAGTACAGAAGGCTTAGAATAGTGCCTACACATTTCCTCTCAGACCCTACCACAGTTTCAACATCACAGAATTTATGTTATGAGAAATAAGGGCCTTAAATGGTCATATTTTATTTTATATATATGGGTATTTTTTTAGCTGACATTTTCAGTTTGTATTGCTTACATGTATAGACTAAAGTCTGGGTACATAATTAGCTCATTGACATTTTTATGTCTTTTAGATACTCCCAGCCTCTACATGAAGAAATAGCATTGCATAAGCATCTTAAGCACAAAAATATTGTCCAGTATCTGGGCTCTTTCAGTGAGAATGGTTTCATTAAAATCTTTATGGAGCAGGTCCCAGGAGGTAAGAAATATTTTTCTTTCTTTAAAAAATATAAATGCGGGGCCTCCCTGTTGGTGCAAGGGGTTAAGATACAACATTAGGAAGCTATCCGCAGCCACTACAGCACAAGCTCGATTCCTGGCTGGCCAGGGAGCTATCCACACAGCGCAGCAGACCTCTCCTGTCTTGCCCACTGCTCCCCTCAGAAGTGTATTTCAGTCCATCTGCCTGTTGTGCTCCCCACTCTATCTCTGGTGACTCCTCTCACTTCCCCACACCTCTGGCCTGTACCCCAGTTCTTGTATGCATAAATAAATTTAGTAAATAGAAAGTATAAATGTCTAGAGTCTTAAAACAGAGGAAACTGGAGTGGAATTTGCCTGCATTAAAAGAAAAATTAGATATTACCTTGCAGTTTATTAGCAGATAAATAAATAGCCAAACTATTTTAATATTGTCAGAGAGGGGAAATTTCTTCCTTCCACTCTTGTTTCTTCTTGGTTGGTTGAACAGTCAAATTAACATTTGACAAATTAACTGGAGAAAAAATGTAATTAGGTACCTTCAGGGACCCTTCACAGATCTTAAAAATTCCAAAGATGGTTAACAAATTTGGGGTGTGTGTGTGTGTGTGTGTGTGTGTGTGTGTGTGTGTAAAATATATCTTATTTAGGTCGAAAGAGAAAGAGAGTAGGGGCCTAGCACTTCAAAAGGAAGGAAGGAAAGTCACAAGAAGATGAAAAGATCACATATTTGACAAATGTGTTTGCTTGGCCAAGCTAAGACAGTGGGACAGAGGAATTTTAACAGATTCTGCAGGGTTCCTCCCAATCTACCACACCTACCTCTTACTGTACTATATTAACCAATGGTGATAATTCCTTTCCTGGAATAGACCCTCTATCTAAATTCTTTCAGCAGATAAGAGGAATGTCACAAACTCTTCCTGAGTCTTTGGGTCTTCATTGTCTTTAGCTTAAGATTACTCCCATGTTAAAGTGATATATTGTAGGGACACACACTCTGTCTCTTAGTATCTCAATCATTGTGACTTGAATTAAGATTATTCGATGAGTCAGCTTTTTTATGACTATATTTGAAAACTATCTTCAGAGTTTAAATCCATATTTGAGCCCAAGTGTCCAGTACAGCCCTTAGGCCACTGTGAATATTTCATAAATATTAGCTTAAATCAAATTTACAGTGTTAATGTGCTTTAAAGGACTTACTTTAATAAAATTTTACCTTCTTGTGCCCTGCTTTACAGGAAGTCTTTCTGCTCTCCTTCGTTCCAAATGGGGCCCTCTGAAAGACAATGAGCAAACAATTGGCTTTTATACAAAGCAGATACTGGAAGGATTAAAATACCTCCATGACAATCAGATAGTTCACCGGGATATAAAGGTAAAATGAACTAGGACTCATTTTCCTTGTGCCTTAGTGGGTAATTGTTTTATTTGTAAAAGTCATGTTGCATTATAAATATCAATTACAATGGTGAATAAAATAAATCTTAGAAATAGCAAAAATATATCACACTGCCTTGAATTACTTCCTGACACTCATTTCTTACCTCTTCTATTCAAAGAATAAACTCCTTAACCATGTTCAAGGTTGAACCATGTTCAGAGATTGAGTTTCCATTACCTGCCAGCCACTGCTTCGGTGCTTTCTGGGGCTGGTAGCACAGCAGATCAAAGTTGAACAGGATATGGAGATTATAGGCTGGTTAATCTTTGTATCCTTGTCCTTAATAGCTACCCAGTAAATATTTATTGAATTAATGGAGGATTGGTGGGAATGAAGAAAAAAATCTCCCTACCCTCATAAGTAGTATTGTTATAGGACAGGGAGAGGGGCCGCCCAATCCCCGCAAACCTGCCTATTCTAAATGGGTTCTGCCATCCGCCTCATCAACACAAAACATATGAGACTTGATTGGGAAGGAACTTTAATAAAACTAGGAAACAATACAGGTAAGGCAAAGAGTCTAGTTTCTAAATGAAGCACCCAAAGTTACCCGTCCCCTCGTGGGTAAAAGTCCATCCAAATGGGATTGGCCCAGAGCAAGGCCCCAAAGTCTGCCACAAGTCTAAAGCATCTTCCAGTGGGGATCCACAGAAAAGGGCCAGAAACAACCAGACAAGCCCGGAAGAAAAAGAGCAAAATCAACATCAAGATAAAAGCTGCCATTGTCACCTCCCCATGGGTCTCACCTACATCTGTGTCACCCAGTCCATGACCAAAAGACAAGCGCAGTTTTTTCATGTGTCTAGGCTCCATGCGCCTCCTCCAGGTCTCCTGGCTCCATCCTGCTTCCTTCCTCAGTCTCCTCTGCAGCTTCTTCTCTCCCTGCTCAGCTCCACCCTCCCTTAGGTGGGGCAGGGAACCTGGAACTTACCCCTTTCCTGGGGACCACCCTGTTACAATATCACATGTATGCAGACTGAGCTATAATAACTTCAGATTTTCTTTAAAAAGAGGAAATTTAGAAGTAACCAATTTCTAACCAAGACTGACTATTAAGAGTAAGTTAATGTTAACTACTCCTAAAACACTGTAAAAGCCCATTTATTTGTGCTGGTCCCTAAATGCTCCAGGACAAGAAGTAAAACAACTTAGAAAAGAATGTTAAGTGACTGGGAACTTATGATTACCATACTCACATTTATCATACATATCACACACAGCCTCTACTATCTGTAAACCACAGCAAGTTCTAATTAGAAACCATGTTTGACCTTGTGACCTGAGTAGCAAATTCTGAACAACTGATAATTTATAAACAAAAATTGGGGGTCTCCCTGGTGGCACAAGGGGTTAAGCACCACACTATGAAGCAATCCGCAGCCTCTGCAGCACGAGTTCAATCCTTGGCCCGCCAGGGAGATACCTACAAGGCATGGCAGACCTCTCCTGCCTTGCCCGCTGCTCCCCTCAGCAGTGTATTTCAGTCAGTCTGCCTGTTCTGTTCCCCACTCTGTCTCTCTGAATGCTCTCACACGCCATACCTCTGGCCTGTACCCCAGTTCTTGTATGCATAAATAAATAAATCTTTAAAAAAAATTGTATCAAGAGGCTTTTGAGAGGAACTATTAAATAAGAGTATGAAATTAGTGTCCTTGTTTGCTCTAAAGATGCCTTTTCTTATTGAACTTGCAAGTCAACACAAACAGTATTGGGAGAAAGATAACATATTTTTAATTAAAATCCTGTTTTCTCTAGGGTGACAATGTGTTGATTAATACCTACAGTGGTGTCCTCAAGATCTCTGACTTTGGGACATCAAAGAGGCTTGCTGGCATAAATCCATGTACTGAAACTTTTACGGGTATGTTTTTGCAATGATGATACAGATCTTTTGTAATTAGAGAAATAATTGGTGCATTTGAGCATACTGTGAGAGATAAGTGTAGTCTGTGTTCTCACAAACATGAGTGCTGGTATCTGTTGAGGCTTACTGGAAAATGTTACATAGATTTTGATCTAGGCCTGTTCTCATTTTGTATTTATATAACTTGCACCTTCTCTTAATACTACTGAAGTTTTCTCTCAATTTGCTACTTGTTTTTCTTTTTATGTCATTGTTCTCTCCCACTTGTACTATAATCCTGACAAGATTTCTTTCTTTCTTTCTTTCTTTTTTTTTTTTTTTTTTAGCATTTCTTTAGTCTAACCTCTCTGTGATTCTTTGTCATACCTTAATCACTTCCCATTTGGACTATGATTTCCCTCTTTCCTAATCTGTTTACTCTCTGTGGTATATTCCTCTACTCACAACATAAATAACTGTAGGATTTCAATTCAGAAAGAGGAAGTGACTCACCAGCTCAGAAGTGGGGTGAAGAGAGAGCTTGTCTGAGAAATTAGGCAATCCAGCCCCTGGGCTGCCTGGGCTGCCTCTAGAGCAAAGTCCTGGGAGGGTGGAGACTAAGTGATTTCCAAAAAGGTAACAGTAGCAAACAAGAAACTTAGGCACAGAGAAATGGATGGCTGCCCAGAAGGTATAGGGAGAGCATCTGGAACTTCAACCCTGCTTTTCCCTCAATGTTTTTATCACTCCATCCTGCCTGTTGTCACAAAGTGTTAAGTTCTTGGATTTATTATCAGAAAAAAATAATTTCACTAGAAAAGATCATGAGTAATCTTTTGTCTAAGATACAGCAAAACAGCTAGATGTCCCTGTTTCTGAATCTTGGGAGGGAGGTAGCAGTACCCCTATTTTGCCAATAAGGAATCGGAGAAACAACACACATCACACCTAAGTCACAACAGTTAGTAAATGATAAAGGGTAGATATTTAATCTACCCTTTGCTGTCTGCTTTGACCTTTTCAAGTCCATCTTTTTCTCCACCTTGCTAATTATCTGTTCTGGTAGCCTATGAGGGGGAGAGAGAGAAATTCAGCAAGTTTTCTCCTTAGAACATTCATGCAGCAATGAAGGTACCCAGAAGTAAACACATTCTGAATGTTTTTTGGTTTTGTAACAAAATAAGCTTCGACCTCTTAGTAAGTTTAAATGCCTTTACATTTCTTTCTTCATACTGTCTCGACTTGGCAAGAGACATTTTAGATGCTACTAAGACTCAGTAATTTCTGCAGGGGAAATCCCTGCAGATTGTATGTCAAGTACATAATTTGAACAATATTAATTTAATATATTCTAATCTTGAAAACATTGGGTTTTTTGTTTTGTTTTGTTTTGTTTTTGGTAAAATCCCCAAGGAAGATGAGGTAAAGCTGTCCTCCCTGAGCCCTTTGCCTGTACACCTTGTGCTGGCCTCACACAAGAGAGGCATCTTTGACAATATGCTGTGTTCTGTCAGCCACCGTGATCCCCAGGGACTGGGTCTACCCACCACCGTAGGCCTCATAGCACTGGCCAATTCGCAGGTGCTGAGCCAACTTCTCAGGGTCTGAAGTGAAAGGCATTGTTCTGATTCACCTCTTGTTGATTTGGTGACAGGGAAGGCAGTAGGGGACATCCTTTCTGAAATGATTACCACACGTCTGACTGCATTAAGTCCTTTACACATGTTGTTGCATTGACATTCATACATCAACCTTAACTCTTAGATATCTTTATCCCAGTTCATGGTGGGAAAATTAAAGAGATTAAACAACTTGCCCAAGCTCATAAAGCTAATGCAATAGAACTGTAATTCAAACTAGACTTAACATGCCAAGTGGAATTAAGTCTCTTCTCCCCAAACTTGTTCCACCCACACTGTTCCCTATCTCAGCTGATAGCCTTTCCAAACTTACAGTTATCCATCGTTCCTCTCTTTTCCCACACTCCAGCCCTATCCATCAAGGAATCCTCTTGGCCCTGCCTTCAACATGCCTCCAAAACTGAATCTATTCCTCACCCCTCCCCTTCATTACCTCAGTAGCCTGTTCTCCCTGCTTCCATTTTTGCCCCTACTGTCTATTCTCAAAATCACAGTCAGAGAGATCCCTTTTAGGCATAAATCAAGTCCTAATCACTGAGCCCTCAGTAGCTTTCTGTCAGAGTAAATAAACACCAAAGTCCTTACAGTGGCGGGCAAGTCTTTCACCTGGTACAGAGGGGTGTGTCTTTTAGATTTCATTCCCGTCTCTTCCTCCCTGTGTGCCAGAAACATGGGCCTTCCTTCATTTCTTCACTCCTCCGGGAAGAATCCTGCTTCAGGGCCTTTGCACATGGCTTTTCTTCTGATGCTCATACTTTTCCATCTATCTGCATGGATAATCCCTTCGCCTCCTGAAAGTCTTCGCTCAGAGGCCCACTATGACCACCCCTCCCCACTTACATAGCAGTGTCCTGGCACTCTCAATATTCTTTACTATCTTTTTTTAAGTCATCACCCGTCACTTTCTAACATGCTATATAATTTACTTATTTATTACGCTTATAATTTTCATTTATTGTGCTCTCTAGGGTGACATCATGAGTTTATGTTTTCAGCCACTAAGCTGTATGTACCACCTCCTCGGGTGGTTGCAGTGGCAAAGAAATTCTAAAGTAGATTTTTTTTTTTAAAGTAACTTTTTTAAACTTTGAAATAAAGATATATAAGATATGAGCTTTACAGTTAAAATACTCTCACTTGTTTCCCTGGGGCTAATATTCAGATTGACTTACATCTTCATTATCCAGATCTGTAAATCTCTTTATGTAAAATATCATGTGTCATGTGTTTGTGAGTAAAGAGAGGAGCAGCTATGACTAAGCCTGTTTTGGGGGTTTTTTTTTGCACTTTCTCTATGGGGGATAATTGAACACAATTGGCAGATAGCGCTCATTTGAAATATCATCTGATGAATAAAAACATTGCCTAATTGTTAAGCTATTACTTGAATTGTCTAATTTTTTAATCCACTGTATTTTTGATCAGTTGTAATTCATATAATTAAAGTTTTCGCATCAACTCTGTTTTAAAGACAACAAAATAATGTGCTAGGCTTCAACACATTTTCTGAAATACCACTTAATTTTGTTTACATCAAGAAAAATGATCACTTTGGAGTAAGCTATAAGGAAGAGAAATGCTAACAGTTTTCTGTGAGGGTAGGTGATCGGAGGAGCATGGTTACCTCATCCTTTGCCAAGTGGAATGTTTTCCTCCAATAATGTTGCCAACTTAGCTGAGAGCAGACGTGTGCAGTTGTACATGAACAGGAACATGAGCTACTGCCATGTAATGATGAGGTCTGGAGGGGAAACCTGGCAAGATGAAAATACTTGACAAAAATAATACACTTTTATGAATAGCAGCGAATTTCTTGCTTATAATCATGGTTTTCATAGGAATAGCTTAGAGGAATTTTGTGTAGCAGTTTTCACCTTTAAACTGTGCATGAAAGTATTCATAAAAGATGTCTGTCACTTTGCTTATAAATCAGAAAATACTGAAGTCGCTCTTTTTGCAAGTGCCTCAGGATTTGAAGTAATTCAATCTTGCATAGGCTTCTGTTTCTGATTGAATCATTTGTACGAGCATTTCAGAAGTGTTGGACATGGCAGTAATCTGCTCCTGTTGAATTCCAATTCATTGTTGGACTGTGGAAAATCACTCCAGGGAGTATTGGAAGTTCAGATCGAGCCTCCTGTTTGAGCCAGTGAGAAGCTGCAGCCTAGATCTAGAACCAGGGGTTCCTGGTTCCCTGAGAAATGCTGTTTTCATCCTATTGCACTCTTCAACACTGATTTCTTGCAGCCTTCTAAATCTCTTACCTTCTTCACTTTACTCATGTTCATTCTGACTGGTGATTGTCTGCACTCATGACTCATGACCTGTTAAACCTGTTATTCTGTGGACCTCAGGCATACCACAGAAGCCACGTGTATTTGATTTACAGAATAAAATATACCAACATTGTTTACTTTATTTTGAAAAATGGCATTCAGAACCTTCATGCGTTCTTGATTAAGAAATAAGAATGAAAGTCAGAGAACTAAGCATTGAATTCAGGAATGGAGAAGCATAGATCTAAAGAAATGGATGAATGATCTAAGTTTTTCCTAGAAAAGTTTATTTAATACAGTCTCCATGTATTTGGAAAACTAATCACAGAAAATGTGTATTGATGTATCCTCTGTGGTTCTCAAATGACTAATTTTTAGAAGTTTGTAACAATGCCTCAATTATACTCTACCATCTAGGAAATGAGATAATATCTATTCATAACCAGATAATATTAGTAAACTATTTTTATGTCACTGATAAAACCCTATTATAAAAACTGCTATTTCCACTTTCATTAACAGCAGAGAAAACTGGGTCTCAAAAAATAAGTTAAAAAATGTTAGACATTAAGAGCTAAATCCTGCCTTTAAAGTCGGCTTATTGATGCAGAGAAACAAATTGTCAATATTCATCTGTTTTCTTTTTAAAGTGGAAGTATGTTTGAATTATTTCCAGGTACCCTTCAGTATATGGCACCAGAAATAATAGATAAAGGACCAAGAGGCTATGGGAAGGCAGCAGACATTTGGTCTTTGGGCTGCACGATCATCGAGATGGCCACGGGAAAACCACCCTTCTATGAACTGGGAGAACCACAAGCAGCTATGTTCAAGGTCATATTTCATAGGTCTAAATAGTCATAGAAACCAATGGATACAACTTTTCAAAGCTACTGGATTTTCTCTGTGTGCATGTCATACTTTTGTAGGTGAAAGGAAAAGAGCCTAAATAAGCACAACCTTATTACACATTAAGTTCAAGAGGATTCACGGCTCTCAGGCAATGTCTGTGCCTCCCAATGAAGTCACCACCTCAGTTTTCTCAACTATAAAGTGAGATTCAATGTAACTTCCTTTGACCACTTTTTTACAATGCAATATAAATAACTGCATGGAAGATGATTTAGGTTCTTTCAGAAATAGTCTGAAACTCTGCCACCAAGGGAGATGTAAGAACTTTTTTATCCATTTTGGTTTTAAATCAAAGTAATATTTTCTTTTACTTCTCTATGATAATAGTTGAAAGCTCTATTTCAAAGGGATCCTAATTGCTATTTTTAAGTATATTAATCACCTTTTTATAGATCTATTCTTCCTGCCTGTTAATTTACCCAGTAGTAACTCTGGCGAGTAGGAGCCAGCCCCATCTTCAGTAAGGGGCACTTGATATGGAAATAGACCCCAGGGAACCCAGGGAACACAGCTTTGGAATCCAGGGACAGGGCAAAGCACTGACCCCACCGCTGCATCCCTGCAGGTGTCCCATGCCACATGGAGAAGGCAGAGGAAAGTTTACAATGAGAACCTGCTTTTCAACAAGTAAAACTCACACATCTGCCGTTCTCCATGCCAGAGGACTTTGATAACGATTTATTATTCCTGACCCTACCATTGACCATGTTCCCAGCTCATGTTCCTTTAGTGAGTAGCCTCTTGTAGGGGTTATACACCCTCTGCTTTTGCACAAAACCTGGATTGCTTTAATCCAAAGGGATACTGCTGATAGAGAAATGAGTAGGATAACCAAAATGAAAGAACAGTGAGAGCCACCACTAAAAAAATTATCTTTCTTGACATGAATGGGTGTCTTTCTTTTCTTGACCAATATTTTACATTTTTTTTAATTTTTACTTATTTTTATTATTATTTCTTAATTTATATATTTTTTACATCATTTTTCATTTTTGCACAATGTATGCATTTTCATCTTGGTTATAGTCCCCATACAATTCTGACCCCTCTTGTTTTGATCCTACTCCCCCGCTGTGTAGTGTGTCTCTGGTATATAGTTGCTTGCTGATTTTGATTTTTACTTTATTATAATTAGTCTTTTTCCCGGTCCCTTATTTAGGAGTTCTAGATTCCTGCTATGAGTGAGACCATCTGGTATTTTTCTTTTTCTTTCTGGCTTAGTTCGCTGAGCATGATCCCTTCCAGCTCCATCTATGTTGCTGCAAATTACATGCGTTTATCTTTTTTGATTGCTGAGTAATATTCCATTGTGTATATATACCACATCTTCTTGATCCAGTCATCTATTTTTGGGCATTTGGGTTGTTTCCAAAGCTTAGCTATTGTAAACAGTGCTGCTATAAACATAGGGGTGCAGGTGTTCTTTGGAATTAATGTTTCTGTGTCCTTTGGGTAAATACCTAGGAGTAGAATTGCTGGATCATATGGAAGCTCCATCTTTAGCAAGTTGAGGAATCTCCACACAGCTTTCCATAGTGGTTGGACCAGTTTGCACTCCCACCAGCAGTGCAGAAGAGTTCCTTTTTCTCCACATCCTCGCCAATGTTTGTTGTTGCTAGTTTTTTTAATATGTGCCATTCTCACTGGTGTAAGATGGTATCTCATTGTAGTTTTGATTTGCATCTTTTGTTCAATAAATGGTGCTGGGAAAACTGGATTGCTACATGCAAAAGAATGAAGCTTGACTACTACCTCATACCATGCACAAAAACCAACTCAAAATGGATTAAAGAACTAGACATAAGACTGGAAACCATAAAATATGTAGATGGAAATATAGGCAAAACACAACATGACATACACCTCAGTAAATCTTTAAAGACACATCACCCAAAGCAGTGATAGTGAAGGCAAACATAAACAGCTGGGACTACATCAAATTAAAGAGCTGTACAGCAAAGAGACAGTAACCAAAACACAGAGACACCCCACCAATTGGGAGAAAATTTTTGCACACAATACTAATGATAAAGGACTGATCACAAAAATCTGCAAAGAGCTGATGAGACTCAACAAAAACAAAGTAAATAATCCAGTCAAAAAATGGGCAGAAGAACTAAAAAGAAACTTCTCCATAGAGGAAATACAAATGGCCAACAGGCATATGAAAAAATATTTTACTTTTTTTTTTTTTTTTAAAAGATTTATTTTTTATTTATTTATACATGCACTGGGTACAGTCAGAAGCGCGGGAGGGTGAGAGAATTCACCAGAGCCAGAGCAGGGAGCAGAGCAGGCAGAAGGACCAAAGTACACTGCTGAGGGGAGCAGCGGGCGGCAGGAGGGGTCTGCGCGCCATGTGGGACCCTCCTCCGGTGGCCGGGGAGCAGCCGGGGATCGAACCAATGCTGCAGAGGCTGTGGGCAGCTTCGCAACCCAGTGCTCAACCGCTGCGCCACCGGGGAGGCCCAATATTTTACATTTTTAACAATATTTAAGACTTCATGTTGAGCAATCACTCTTGTGCACTAGTGTGGTGATGGTCATACAACATGCATTTGATGTGGGCCTCTGGCCCTAGTCTAAAGTATTAATTCAGGGCCTCCCCAGTGGCGCAGCGGTTGAGCGCTGGGTTGCGAAGCCGCCCGCGGCCTCTGCGGCGCCGGTTCGATCCCCAGCTGCTCCCCGGCCACCGGAGGAGGGTCCCACATGGCGCGCAGACCTCTCCTGCCGCCCGCTGCTCCCCTCAGCAGTGTACTTCAGTCCTTCTGCCTGCTCTGCTCCCCGCTCTGGCTCTGGTGAATTCTCTCACCCTCCCGCGCTTCTGACTGTACCCAGTGCATGTATAAACAAAACAAACAAACAAACAAACAAATAAATAAAACATGCCTCTATAAAAAAAAAATAAAATAAATAAAGTATTAATTCAGGCCCCATTATGGTCAATCCATTTGATGACTTTGAGCAAATGACTTAGCCTTCTTGTATCTTAGTTTCTTCAACTATAAAATTGGCATAAAGGAGGTACTTATTTAATAAAAGTTTTTTCAGGAATGCCTTAAATAGCATGTGCAAAGCACTTAGAACAGTGTCTGATACAGAGTAATGGCTAGATGATTATTATAAATAATTGTATATTATTATGTATATAATAATAAATTTAAATAAACTATATAATAGCAAAAAGATTTCCTTACCTATTTTCTGTACTAAGTGCATGAGACCATTATTGAAAAAAAATGTAGAATGATAGCAATGAGAAGAAAATTTTAATGGTGATAAAAATACTGTTTGTCTAATTTTAAAGTGTTTTAAAATACCTCTTTAGTGAAGACAACTTGTGGCAGGGAAAATAGCTTTACAAAGCTATTTGTTAAATCCCAGATCTGCCTTTCCATAACTATTTAACCTCACCCTCTGAGCCTTAATTTTCCTCATTGCTATAACAAGGGAAATATTTAATCCACTGGGTTGTTGGGAGAATTCTATGAGATACATTAATGGAAAAAGTCAAACAGTTACTGGAATATCACTACTGTGAACAACTGAGTGAGTTCATTTAAAAATAACCTTTTTTGCATACTCATGTGTTCCAAAGCTTTGGAAACTGGATTATTACTCATAGTACTATCTTCTTTGTTAAGCTAGATATTCTACCTGTGACATTGATAGAATTATGAAAGTTTGATGGAAACATTCCAGAACCTACAGAAAATACATCTCATATAACTTTGGAAAAGTCATGAGTTTGTAGTATATGATAAAGGATGTCATTGTGCTGTGGACCAAAACATGTAAGGTGGAGCACATGTAATGAGGTGGCCACTCAGAAGTCATATTATGCTTATGTCTTAGGTGGGAATGTTTAAAGTCCACCCGGAGATCCCAGAGTCCATGTCGGGAGAGGCAAAGGCATTCATACTGAAATGTTTTGAACCAGATCCTGACAAGAGAGCTTGTGCTAACGACTTGCTTATTGATGAGTTCTTAAAAGTTTCAAGCAAAAAGAAAAAGACACAACCTAAACTTTCAGGTATGTGGTTGCACTGAGAGAATGAAAACAGGTCAGAGTCACTAAATCTTAAGCTTTTAATAGGGAAAATTTTTCCAAGAAGTAAGCTAGTCTGTTTATAGATATCACGGGAATTTGGTGGAAACATTGGCACAGTGTTCTCAGGCGTTTGGTTTCAGTATTTGGAAGTTGTATTACCATGAGTTTCACAAATGCTAGGAGCTCATACATAATTGTCTTCCATCACCTTCCATTAGGAGGTAGTGTATTGGCATTGACAGCATTCTAGTATTGCTGATACAAAGGTTAAAGTATAAAAAGAGGTAAGACATTGCTTTTTAAACTGAAACTGCAAATTACCACTTTTGGGCTACAAGTGATATTAGAGTTGGTAAACATTTAAGCCATCTAGATAATTACATTCTTTCAATTTTAGGCATTAGACAATACCTGCCAGTCTTAGAGAATATCTTTCTTTATAATTACCCTCCACCCCCCCAAAAAAACCCCAAAAGATTGCTGCTGTAAATAAAACAGCAGTGTAAATATATAAACTGTCTTTTGGAATAATTTTCACAATTCATTTCAGAAAGAAAAAACAAGTAAATGATCCATTTGTTGTTTACATGTGATGAGGATGAGCAGATTGAATATTTGGAAAGGAAATTGATCCCATTTCAAGCCTTCATTCTGTTGATTTATGAGTTTAACAATAAACTCCACATGTGCTTACATTGCTGTTTGCTTTTATTCCCACAGTTCTTTCAGCTGGATCGAATGGTGAGTTTGTTTTTATTTTGCCCATTGAGCTGAAGCTTGGTGTATCATGTGATATGCTCTAGATTTCCCACCAAGCAGCCTCTCCTCTTCCTCCCCAGCTTTCTCACATGGGGGCCTCTGGTATCTGGGATGTGCATAACTTCAAACCTGGCTCAGCTGTTTTATGTGACATACCTTGCCTTTCTCTTTCATATGGGAGGCTTAAGTTGTGTTTCCCTAAAGAAACATGTGACTGTGTTGTTCAAATCTTCACTTTGAGTGGAGTCCATGCTTTCTTAAGCAGGATCCCCTGACCTGCTAAATGGATTTATTGCAGAAAATTTCATCACCAGACAACCTTCCCCTGTCGTCTTTGGTTCTCTCTGGTAGAGTTCGTCCTCCAGGAGTAGCTGCCTGTCTGTCCTTTGATGTTATTCTTGGCAGGTCATAACAGGAAAGATCAATTTGTCCTGGAAGATCAATTAAAGTATTTCAGAGACTATCAAAGAAATGAGCATGGTTTGGGATCTTCCTAAGTGGGATGAGTTAATCAAATAGTGCAGGAGGCTTAATGTTAATAGTGAATTTAATGTGTGTTGTTCCACCTGCCAGGGGTTTGGGTTGTTTGTTTGTTTTGAGTTGCTTAAAAGCCAGTTACCCCAGAGTAGAGACCCTGTAGTTGGAGCTTCTTGGCTACAATCTCTCCAATTTTTCTTCTTCAATTCTGAAAGTTAGGGGAAACACTGAGGAGAGGGGAGGCCCTCCCTTCCCTCCTTTTTCACAGGCAGCGTAAACTCTGGATGGCATCATTGCCTTCATGGGGTAGATCTTGGGGTGCTTCCCGGTCCCTCTGACCAGCCTATTGCTCATTTCATAAAGAGGAACTATGTAGACGTTGCTTCTGATCCCCACCCACTTTCTAAATATGTGACATGCATTCATCTACTTGTTTCATACGACTTTCTGTGCAGCTAATAATACCTACTTAACAGATTTGGTTCTCGGAAGAAAATTAAAAAATACATACGGAAAGAGGCTGGCAACATGCCCAGAAGAAACTCAATCCATGATGGTTTTATCCCTTCCACATGGGCTGTTTTTATTGAAGGAATAAATTCCCATCATACACACATTTAAATTATGTGAACTCAACTACACTCACTTGGCAGGAGAGGGAGACAGAATTGAAGCCAACCGTTGTGACCACAAGTCTTCTCAGGGAACCTGTGCCTTAGCATGAGCATCACATGGAAGTATAAATCTGCTGAACTCGGGCTTAGCCATATTTCCCACGTGCCCTCTTACCCTCTGGCCTCAGAGCCGTCTTGCATTCGGCTCTGTCTTTAGGGGCTAACTTCACTTGAGATATTATAGACTCTTAAGAATGTATATAGAGGGCCTCGCCGGTGGTGCAGTGGGTTGAGCGCAGTGCTGTGTAGCTGTCCGCAGCCTCTGCAGCATGGGTTCAATTCCAGGCTGGCCAGGGAGATACCCACATGGCGGGGCAGACCTCTCCTGTCTCTCCCGCTGCTCCCCTCAGCAGTGTATTTCGGTCCTTCTGCCTGTTCTGCTCCCTGCTCTGTCTCTGGTGGATTCGCTCACGCTCCCACACATCTGGCCTATACCCCAGCTCTTGTATAAATAAATAAAATCTTAAAAAAAAAAAAAAAAGAATGTATATAGAGTCAGAAGTAAGAGGATGGGTATTGATTGGGATTAGAGGCAAGTTCACTTGTTAGCTGGGTAACCTCGAAAATGGCTTCCCTCAGGCATCTCGTGTCTGGAGAGTTCACGGGCTGCTCATGGGGTTGTGGTGACGATTGAACATAGTTGTGTAGGTGAGATGTTTAGCACAACAGCCTTCCTAAGGTAGTTATTATCTATTGTTTTTGGTCTGCTCTTCTTGCTTCTGCCCATTTAGGCCCAGAGGCTTGTTTGGAATTATAAACCAGTCATAAGGTTCTTTCTTTTCCTTAAGGCCCCTTCTCTTCTTCCTCACTTAGAAATCCCTCCAGTGACCCAACCCTCCCTGCTCTGTCCTCCTGACCAGAGACATTAACTTGGGCCTAGAAAGAATGATAAACCCCAACTCCCTGCATGACTGAACTGTTCAGACTTCAACTGAAGGGATTTCATTGCATGGATATTGTGACTGATGAACACTTCCCTCTGCCCACCCTCCCTGTCCCAGGAAGGCAAGACAGATATGGCAACCTAATTAGCAGTTAAAATCCCACTTAAGATTGTTCTTTGGTGCAGGGAACTCCAATGCCTTCTATTAATTAGAATTATGAATTATGACCTGGTCTTACACTCCCAAATGAATACAAGTTATATACTTTCTCATTTAACTTGGAATCTTTAATCATCTGAGAAGCTAATTAGGGAGTAGATTTGAACATATTTCTACCAAGAATGTATGAACCTACCTGCCTTAATACTCTTTTTCTCCCTCTTCCCACCCTTACAATGGGGAAGGCATTTGTTTTTCTATACAAGGCCAATCCCCACTTGGTTTCAGGATCCCATACTCCTAAGAATTTTTCAGCTTCATCTTCTCCAGACAATTCCCATAGAACAGGCTCTAGCATTGTCCATCATAAAGTAATCTGTCCTCTGATACTAAGTGTTAACTTTGTTGGCTAAGGCTCCAGATTTTATTCTTTCCATCATGTCTTCAGGCCTTGAAATACGATATCTCTAGATCTTCTCAACCGCTTTATTCCCCAAACTTACCCTCGATTGTGACTAGTGTCATTGATCACTGACTCTGCTCTGTCAGGGCCACTTATAAAATCCATTCAGTCAAATCCAACAAACACTTCTCTCAATTTAATCAACTTTTCAGTGGCTTTTGGCCCAGAGACACATTTTTACTTGCTTTAATCCTGTCAGTGGGCTTACGCCTCATAACTTAAAAATTATTAATCTGAGGGGCCTCCCCGGTGGCGCAGTGGTTGAGCACTGGGTTGCGAAGCTGCCCGCAGCCTCTGTGGCGCCGGTTCGATCCCCGGCTGCTCCCCGGCCACTGGAGGAGGGTCCCACATGGCGCGCAGACCTCTCCTGCCGCCCGCTGCTCCCCTCAGCAGTGTACTTTGCTCCTTCTGCCTGCTCTGCTCCCCGCTCTGGCTCTGGTGAATTCTCTCACCCTCCCGCGCTTCTGACTGTACCCAGTGCATGTATAAACAAAACAAACAAATAAATAAATAAATAAAGCATGCCTCTATAAAAAAAAAAATAAATAAACAGCTGAGTAGTATTAAAAAAAAAAATTATTAATCTGATTATTTTGTAGCGATAGGAACTGAGACCCATAAAATGGCCTATCCAGAGTCAATAAAAATGAAGGATTAGAAATCAGGGTCTGCAGGAGCCCGTGCCTCCCTCTACTGTTGCACAGCCTGAGAGATTTCCTCTAGGGCTGGGAGACCCTTTCTTGGCTGCCCTCCTGTCCAGGAGCAATCCTAATCCCATAACCAGCCTCCGCCTTTGTTACCCAATGAAATGAGGAATTCAGCATGTGGCATTTCTCTCTCTTCGTAGATGTTTCAGTATATGTACTTTTTAAAAGCACTCTTTGTCTTTCCCCCTCTCCCGACAAGCAGAATATCTGAGGAGCATTTCCTTGCCGGTGCCTGTCCTTGTGGAGGACACCAGCAGCAGCAGCGAGTATGGCTCAGTTTCTCCTGACACAGAGTTAAAGGTGGACCCCTTCTCTTTCAAGACAAGAGCAAAATCCTGTGGAGAAAAAGATGTCAAAGGAATACGGACACTTTTTTTGGGGTAAAGACCTGACTTACTCTGGATGAAAAAAGTACATTGGACTTTTGAATGTGGTGGGTAGGGGTGCTGACACCCCTGCATAGTGGAAAATCTGCCTGTAACTTTGACTCTCCCCAAAACTTAACTACTACTAATAGCCTGTTGGCTGGAAGCCTTGCTAATGACATAGTCAAGTGACATATATTTATTATAGTTTGTTACATGCACTGTAGACTGTATTCTTACCATGAAGCTAACATGTTATGAAAATCACAAGGAAGAGAAAATATATTTATAGTACTGTATTTATTAATACCATTACCACTATTGTCTGTTTACAAGCAAATCCTTGTATAAATGGGTCCAATCTGTTCAAACCCACATTATTCAAGGTCTGTTGTAGATTGTGTGTCATTTTATAAAGGAAATTGTGACTTGTGTCAAATAAATTCTTACAGCATCCCAGATGAAAATTTTGAGGATCACAGCGCCCCCCCTTCCCCTGAAGAAAAAGATTCTGGATTCTTTATGCTGAGAAAAGACAGTGAAAGGCGGGCCACCCTTCACAGGATCCTGACGGAAGATCAAGACAAAGTCGTGAGAAACTTGATGGAATCTTTGGTTCAGGTAAAACCTCTCGTGGATACTTTATTTCCCAGAGTTGACATATTTAACTGTGTCATAACCACTTGGAATTATCACAAAAAAAAAAAAAAAATTGACCTTAGAGTGGAAAAAAAACACATAAACTGCAATTTTGTACATAATCTATATTTTTTAATTTTTTAAAAGATGTGTTTATGCATACAAGAACTAGGGTACAGGCTAGAGGTGTGGGGGGGTGAGAGGATTCATCAGAGACAGGTGGGCAGCAGAACAGGCGCATCTATTGAAATACTCTGCTAAGGGGAGCAGCGGGCAAGACAGGAGAGGTCTGCTGTGCCATGTAGGTTAGCTCTCTGGCCGGAGATTGAACTCGTGCTACAGCGGCTGCATGAAGCTTCATAGTGCTGAAGCTTAACCCCTTGCACCACCAGGGAGTCCCATAATCTATTTTTAAGGCAGGGCAAAACTTTCATTTTCATTGCTTTGTTCCTTCAAGCCTTTATTCATTTATTCACTCAATCAATAGATACCCATTGAGCCATGTGAATAGCTGACTGCAGCATTAGCAAGAGGCTATCTGCTGGGGACCTCTGAGCATTTGGGAAGCATCACAAATACAACAGAGACCCCTGTGTTTGTGGGGTTATACTCAGGAAGGCAGTGATGAGTAACACTAAGTAAATTATGCAGTGTGATAGCAGGCCATATGTGCTAGGAAAAAACAAAGCTGGTCAAACTATTGTTCTCTGGTGTTTTCATTTGGTAGGGCTGCCATAACAGTAACCACAGACTGCGTTGCTTAAACAACAGGAATTTAATTCTTAAAATTCTAGAAGCTGGTAGTCTGAGATTAAGGTGTTAGCAGAATGGATTTCTCCCAAGACCTCTCTCCTTGGCTTGCAGATGACCTCCTCTCCCTGTTCCTCATCGGCCTTTTTCCCTCTGCGCTGCCCTTCATCTTCTGAAGACACTAGTCCTATTGACTAGGGCTGAACCCTTATGACCTCATTTAACCTTCGTTGCCTCTTACTAAAGACCGTGTTTCCTAAGCAGTCACACTGGAGCTCAGGGCTTCAACATGTGAATGTTGGGATGGGGACAACACATTCCTTTCCCCAAATCCGCATCAGGTTTCCCAGCGCTAAGCCATGGGCTGGAGCAGAGGCTCTAATGGGCATGTCTCTCTGCAGACATGCCTTGTCCCAGCATGACTCCCGAGTCTCTTTTAGCTCCCTGGGCATCAAGGACTGGTTTACTTGCTTCCGCTCCTGTGGTCACCACCTGTCCTTCATGAGCACAGTGGACCGCATCTATCTTCCTTTCTCCCTTCTGTCCTGGGAAAACAGCTGCAGAAAGGGTGGAGCTGGAGGGGTCAGGTTGAGGTTTTCGTCTCTTAGTCCAGCAGTTTACTGTTCTTGGCTTTTATTGGGATGCAAAGGGAACAAAGCTTCTCTTCTTTGGCTTCTGCTGTGCAATCCCGCCTATCTGATTTAAGAATCTCACTAAGCCTCTCTGCTGATTCCATCACCTAGGCCTTCTTAGTTTTATTGGAGCCCGTACAAGGAGCTGTGTGCCAATAGAGTCTCTGGATGAAAGGACTTAAATGAGCTCCCATCTATGCATTCTGGGAAAACTCTGACTTGTCTGCCAATGGAAAGTTGTCTCAAGCAGCTGCTCTCAGGCCTAGGAAGGAAATGCTCAGGGATGAGATGCTCCCAGGCTGCTGAGTTAGGAAGAAGGATGAGCACTGAGGATGCTGGCAGGAATGGCAGGAAAGGTAGAGGTGATTGGAGCTGTCTTGAACCTGTAGCTTTGTCTCTTGCCTTTCCTTCTACTCTCTGTGGCCATTCAAGGACCGTGACTCAGATGGCAAGAGGAACCAAGTTTAGATGGAAGGAGCAACTGGGTAGCAATTGGAGTTCATGCATTCATTCTGCAGATATTTGTTGGGTGTGTACTAAATGCCCAGCTCTCTTCTATGTGCTTCAGTTACTACAGTGAACAAAACTGAAAAAATTCTTCACTCATGGTGCTGGCTTCTAAATGGGAAAAGAAAATACAAAAATAATTAGTAAATATAAAGTTAAATACATAACAAAAGATAATAAAAATAGATATAACATACAGTAACATGCAATATGCTGGACTAATAATAGCAATTATAGCAAACAATGTCTAGGGGCCAGGTAGAGTCTTAATTCATTTAATTCTATGACAGTAGTACTTTATTTTTTTTTAAAGATTTTTTTTAATTTATACATGCAAGAACTTGGGTACAGGCCAGAGGTGCGAGGGGTGAGAGGATTCTTCAGAGACAGAGTGGGGAGCAGAACAGGTGGATTGACTGAAATACACTGCGGAGAGGAGCCGTGGTCGAGGCAGGAGAGGTCTCCTATGCCGTGTGGGTTGCTCCCTGGAAGGCTGGGGATCGGATTCGTGCTGCAGAGGCTGCGGGATAGCTTCACAGAGCTGTGCTTAACCACTTGTGCCACCAGGGAGGCCCGACAGTAGTACTTTAGTAAATATTGGGATGTCGGAAAAACAGAAAAAATACATCATGACTTCTCTGACATCCCAGTAGTTCTATTCATTTCCTCATTTTGCAGATGATTCTGAGGCAGAGAAGAGGTAAGAAACTTCCTAAGGCCATGCAGTCAGAATGTTGCCAGTGCTTATAAGGGGTAGAGGTAGGTATGAGGAAGGAAAGAAAATCACCATTAGCCTCATGGAGGGAAGACTACTCCATGGCCACTGGTGTGAAATGGGCCCTTTTTAGGTCAGAAACACATAGAATGCAGGGATTTCCTCAACCTGATGATCAGCTGCAAAATCATCTTGTCCAGTGCAGAAAATGTCTGTCTATAGGGAGTTTTTCTTTGTCTCCCCCTTGAACATAGGCCCACTGGGGCAGGGACTGCCTTGGCCATTGCCAGAGTTTCAGATTGTTGCCAGCACTTACAACAGAGCCTAGCAAGAGTTTGAATTCACTTCTCTAGCTGTGCTAAGAGTTTTAAATTTTGGAGTTGAATATAAAAATACATTCAAGTCAATCATTTGTGACTTTCTGGGTTTTGACACATACTTGAATGTTCTCTAAAAGGAAAAATGAAAGAAAAGCTAAAAAGCAACCTTCAGAGGGCATGCCTGAGTGAACCAGCATGAAGTGACCAGTGAGGACCTGAAACTGCTGGTCAGAATCACATGCTAAACCCAGAACTGTCAAATGAGAGCAAAGGTCCTTCTGACTATAGTACTGAGGATGCTGAGTCCTTCCCCCTGACATCATGGTGAGCAAGTGGGGGACCCCAGCTTGCTGATGCCTCTTCCAGCTGACTGTGGCAATAGAATACAATAATTAGGAGCTAGCTCTCAGCTTCATTTTGTCTCTATATGAGCTATAGTTACATCATGTATTTGAGCAAGTTATTTCACTTCTCTGAGGTTGAATTTCCTAATCTATGGAATAGAGGAAATGATAGTATCTACCTCATAGACTTGCAGTAAGGTGTAACTAAGATGGTGAGCAATCAAAATAATAATAGAAGTGTTTCTCGTGCCAGTAGGCACAGGCAGGTTCACTATTGATTTGGGCAGATGAATAAAGGAGAGTCGTGGAACCCTTGGTGCATATTTTAGCCTTTAATGCTCTCTCAAGGAACCAGGTACACCAGGCAGGGAGGCTGGCATGCAAGGAGGCGCATGAGCCAGGCTGGGAGGCAGGTAGGCAGCCAACCCCCTAAGCCCCCCATGAATCTTTATGTTCTTTCCCTGGGCTGTCTGACATCCTCTCTTTCGCATTGTCTAGTCTCTTCTGGCATCACACCGCTCACCCTCTCGTAGCCACTGTCCTGAATGACGCTGCCTTATATCCCTGGCCTTTAAGGCTTAGGTGTCACACTTGCTCATGCGTGCACACCTACACTCCAGGTGTCCACAATCAGGGACATGTGCCCCACACCCACATTCCCAAATGATTTCTGCATTGACATGATCAAAGCCACAGGTGATAGCCACAGAAGCTAGTAGTGTAAAAAGCCCGATTAATTCATTTGCCCTACATGTTCCACAAATCTCAACTGTATTATTGCTGTTGCTACCATTACCAAGCAGGCAAACAATAGTCATCTAATATCTTTAATTTTCCTGCAACCAGATAGAATTCTTTTCATTGTATCAAACATTTTCTAGGTGGATTTTACATGTAAACCTACCCTTTATAAGGAAACCGAAACTTACGTTTGATCAGATCCTCAAACCAACCCACAAAAACGTTTTCAGTCTTTAACCTCCTTCTGAAATCCACTCATCGTTTCAAGGAAGTCTAACAAATAAGAGAGAGCACCTGTGCAGAAGAATCTGTGATGATGACAGCTGTGCTTAGGAAAGGCCTGTCAGGTGCTGTCTCCTGACAAGGAATTAGGCTAAACTGATACCTGAGATATTCATTTATGAAGGCACCTCATCAAGTGCACATGGGTACAGGAGTTAGAACAGAAATATCGATTATGTAAGTGGAGGAGATACCCTAGAGAGAAAACATTTCCCAGAGCAGACAGTGTTCCTTTATAAGACAGTGGCACACACATCAAAAAACCAGAAGCAACATGTTTTTCTGTTGTGAAAACAAAGCTAATGTCAAAAAAAAAAAGTTTGCTATTTAAACTGCTGGCAAACATGTCACTGAATTTTCTCTAAGATGAGCTTCCAAATACTGAATAACTCACATTTTTCTTTTTGAACATATTTTCATGTTACTACGATATTGCCTGTGAAGCTTTACTTTGGGTATAATTAAGTTCATGGTACAAAAAGAAACAAAGTTTATAATTGTTCCCAATTTGATTTTAAAATACTCCCTTAATGACAGCTTTTAAGCTTTTCAATATCTTCTTTTCTCATGAAAACATAAACATGAGAAGGAGCTCCCAAGTGAGAGTAGAGAAGGAGCTTGATGGCGCATTGCTCTTTAATTTTAATAGAATCCTAGAAGTTATCATTTTCACAGCTCAGTTGAGGAATTTAATGCTAATGATTCAGTAACAAGATGGGCAATATGACAGAAATGAGCATAATAAAAATGATGTTGTTTCTTGAAGGAAAATGAACATAAATAACCCAACTATGTTTCCTTTAAGGAAGTATCACTCCTTGCTCAAAGCGGGGGAGATGGGGGGATTCGAGAGAGGGAATTTAAATATTGTATATTATTTAATATAATTTAAATATTGTATTTTATTTAAATATTATTTTGTTTAAATATTGTATTACTTTTTATGTAAAATATATTGCCAATTGATCAATTTCTAAGACACATTGCTTCTTGGTGAATAAGGAATGGTTTGAAGGATGGAGTCAGAAGTCAGCCCCTTTGGTTGCTAGGAGCTGACAGTGCAGGGCAGTTGAAGTACTGGGGACAACGGTTGTAGACAGTGCTGATCATAATGCGGAAGGATGATCTGGAACTCCAGAATCCAGAAGTAGAAATCCTGAAAGTTATAAATCCCAGAGATCACAATTCTGAGAGACTAAAATCTCAAAAAGAAAATCCTGGAGAAGGGAATACCTCCAAACTCTTTCAGGGACATTTCTTGACCTTTGGAAGAAGGGCATGGTGTCTGAGAGAGACATCTGAGAACATGGACTCACTGCACTTACATTTAGAGACAGCTTGCTATTCAGATCTTGTATGCAGTTTGCTGAAAAGTCCCGCGATGCTTTGGTACTGGCAACCGAGCAGCCACATCCATCATGTTAACACCCACGAGAAGGGGCCGCTCCACTCTCCACTTTCACTGGGATGTCGCCATGTCCACCCAACTCCTTGGGGCTTTTCTGAGGAACAATTTAACAGACCTCTCCCCTGAACAACCAGAGCAGCCACTGGCCAACTGGGCTCTCTGCCCCCCTTAGATGACCTTTTTCCCTCAGTGAGGATGGGGCCTTTCAAGCTTTCAACATTCGCGATTTCAGTCTTTCTTGATAGTGATCTTCTGGATATTTGGCTTTTGGGATTTTTAGCTATTGGGGACTTTACCTTGGGGAATCTGGCATTCAAGATTGTGTCTTTCCTGGGTGGTGACCCAAATCTGCTGTAGGTAAACACACACAGCCATGAGGGTCTCTGGCCATAGTGCCTAGCTGAGAGAAACTGGAGTGACTTCCAGTTCCAAGTGTTGGCACTCCTGCCCACTTATTGACGGTCTCCCTTTTCTATCTGCTTCTCACCCCACTGATTATTGTTCCCAGTTTCATTGCTTCTGCTGCCTTCTTTGCAACTAATGTGCTCTTGCCTTTATTTTATGACTCTTTTCTCTGGCCAGACTTCAAAATTGAGTTCCTTTGGCTAATTGCATGAATCTCTCTTTAGTTCCCAGTTAACATTTCTGTGAACAGGAATCATATTGCCTCAGCTGACCCCATTTTGGCAAAGCTGTGTATATCTGACTATATTATGGATATTGGCCAATGTTTCTTTGTGGGAAGAAGAGCCATATAGTTCAAATATGAACTATAGGGGACACTTTGAAGTCCAGTTCTTCTCATCAAGGGCTATGGGAATGGCAGACTGTTTAACACAGATCAACTGACAGGTTGCTTGTTTTCATTCACAGGGAGCTGAAGAACCTAAACTAAAATGGGAGCATATCACAACCCTTGTCGCAAGCCTCAGAGAATTTGTGAGATCCACTGACCGGAAAATCATAGCCACCACACTCTCTAAGCTGAAGCTGGAGCTGGACTTCGACAGCCATGGCATAAGCCAAGTGCAAGTGGTGCTCTTTGGTTTTCAAGATGCTGTAAGTATGATATTTTGCCAGTGTTTTCCCATAAACTCCAGCTAAATTAAACAGAAAAATGAGATTACACCAATGTTCTGTTTTCCTCTCTTTAATCATTCTGATGAATTCTGTTCTCTTTTGATGATTGACAAATGTGAAATAGTCTGAGGATCAGCTTTGTTTTGTGTGACGGCATTCCCCCAAAGTTTTATATGCATAAAATTGAAAACTGGAAAATAGCAAAACTCACAGACATCTCCCATAGCTGAACTTTATTCTTATGAAATCCTATAGTGGGTCTTTACTTACTTTGATGAGTTTAGCAACAGAATATGCTTTAGTCATGTACTTTCTAATTCTATATGAGAAATGCCATCTAGTGGTCATTGAGAAAAATGTTAACAGTACAGACTGGAATGGTCGCTGCCTGATGAAATCAGTGGACTCTTGCATTCAGGTTTTCTCTGGTTTCCATACAGAACATTTTAAACATGTTTGTTTAATAAATGCCCACTATTCCCTAACCACCAATGTACTTTACTGTACAGGACATCTCTGAATGAAAATCACTCCACATGATCTCACAATTGCTAGGATTCTTCTCTCTCAAACTAAGTTGCTATGCAACACAAACTACAGGTGAACTTTCCAAAAGAATGAGTCTAAACCATATGTGTTATTCTTGAATTAACTTATCTATGGAACTTCGTACCAAAAAAAAAAAAACCACAACAAAAACCCAAAAACAGCCCTAAGCCACTCCCAGCAGGCTCTTACAAGCTGTGGGGGATTAAAATAAGAGTTTTGAGTGCCTATGATGTTAATGTAGAAGTACTGTACATAATTTTATTTAAATTTTAAAATATGCATATAATGTATTTATTGTTCTACATAGGCGATATATTGACAATTGTATTTGGCACATCAAATGATCCCTGATTTAAAACCAAATTAAAATCCTTTGCCAGTTTCTGATGTTTTCTGAGATTCTTTATAAGCCACTTGGTCTTTGTGCTATCATGGCCGCGGACAGCACTCTTGACTTGATTGAGGTCTGGAAATGAAAAGCAATTGTCAAAGCCTATCTCAAGTATTACATGTTAAAGGCACACTTAAACTGCAACTAGGGAAACCTAATCATCTGCAAATGAAATGAAATAATTTGTTGAATTTGTGCTTGCCCACATATCTGGTTTCCAGCCTGCAGATTGGGAAGCAAATTGGCCTGTAGAATTCAGACTGAGAACAGCTTAGTTGTCATCCTGCACCTTGGGCCCAGATGTCTGTGTCTGTGTCTCTTTAACACACACATGCACTCATGTGCTCACCCATGTTCACTCACTGTCCAGGTTAGGAATGGACCCAAAGGATGGGTTCTTTATTTGCTGTTTAATGAAGGGCTTGAATGGATCATAGTAGAGAGGATCTCTCTTCCATCTTCTTGTGTGACTCTTTTTTTTTTTTTTAAAGATTTATTTATATAAGCACTGGGTACAGTCAGAAGCACGGGAGGGTAAGAGGATTAACCAGAGCCAGAGCGGGGAGCAGAGCAGGCAGAAGGACCGAAGTACATTGCTGAGGGGAGCAGCGGGCGCCATGTGGGACCCTCCTCTGGTGACCGGGAAGCAGCCGGGGATCGAACCAGCGCTGCAGAGGCTGCAGGCAGCTTTGCAATCCAGCGCTCAACCACTGCCCCTTGTGTGACTCTTGAGAGAAATAATCTAGTTAACTAAATGCCACATGTCCCACATTAGTCAAATAAGCAGGTAAATCCTTTAAGAAATGAAAGTACCTGGACAAACTCATTGTTAAAGAGTTTCCTTGAATAAGTGGGAACCTGGTAGTGATTCACTTCCTTGGAAGAAACTGCTATGAGGAGGGCCTCCCTGATGGCACAAGGGGTCAAGTCTTAGCACTATGAAACTATACATAGCCACTGCAGCATGAGTTTGATCCCCGGCCAGGGAGGTGGCCCACGTGGAGCAACAGACCTCTCCTGTCTCACCCGCTGCTCCCCTCAAACAGTGTATTTCAGTAAATCCACTTGTTCTGCTCCCCACTCTGTCTCTGGTGAATCCTCTGGCCTACACCCCAGCTCTTGTATGCATGCATAAATAAATCTTCTAAAAAAAAAAAGAAACTACTATGAGGAATTCCACAGACCAGTTCCCTTCTGTACTAGGGAATTTTGATGAAGATGAAACAAGGGCAGAAATAAACAACTAACTTCAGCATTAGTTTAGGATAGCAGCTAGCTACTGTCTCCCCAGCTTTCACTAAAGCCTCTAACCAGGGCTCTGTTGGAAAATTGCCTTGTATCAACCAGCTCAAATTTTTAGTAAGCTTTTTTTGGCATTATGGTAGAGTTATTTAAAAAAGGTAATATTCATATCTTTTATATACAATGGAATATTATTCACCCTTAAATAAGAAAGTTCTGACACATTATGTTTAATGAAATGAGCCAATCACAAAAAAAGACAAAAGCCATTGACTGTACTTATGTGTGGTACCTAGAGTTGTCACAATCATAGATAGGAGGTAGAATGGTGATTGCCGAAGGGGTGGGGGGAAGCCAGTGGGATTATTGTTTAAGGTATATAAAGCTTTCCATTTTATAAGATGAAAAGATTTCTAGAGATGATGGTGGTGATGGTAGCACAGCAATGTGATGAACTTAAGAATGGAATTGTACACTGAAGAACAGTTAAGGTGATAAATTTTGTGTTACATGTATTATACTGCAATTAAAAAAAAGAAAGGTAATGCATACATCTGGTTTAGTACCTGTTTAAATGTGTGAAATATTACTAATCACTAAAAAAGATAACCTTAGAACAAAAAAAATTTTTAAGGATTTATTTTTAATTATTTATGCATGTAAGAACCGAGGTATAGACCAGAGGTGGGAGGGGCAAGAAGATTCATCAGAGACAGAGTGGGGAGCAAACAGGCAAATCTACTGAAATCCACTGCTGAGGGGAGCAGCAGGGAGACAAGAGAGGTCTGCCTTACCATGAGGGTTAGCTCCCTGGCAGGGGATCTAACTCATGCTGCAGTGGCTGGCAATAGCTTGATAACGCTGAGACTTTAACCCCTGCATCACCAAGGAGCCCCTACAACAAAGATTTTTAATCTGAATAGCTTTTCTGGAATTTTTAGCAGGTGATTCCCCTGTTTACAGAGATATAAGCAACTGTGGGAAGGAAAGCAAGGCATGAATTGTTGCAAACTTATAGATTGCACATAAATGCTAATTCCCCCCTTTACCAGTTTTTCCAAGTCACCAGGGAGTGCTGAAGCTTGACTGTGTTAAATGGCAGAATGATAACATTTAAGAACAGCATTTATTTTTATTTCAAGCCTCTTAGACTCTTTTTTCCTCCTTTATCTCCTCCACCATCCAATCTGCATATGTCATGAAAGTAGGATGGAAGCTACAAGCTCTGAATCTCAAAGAAGCAACAGTCCCTTTTAACCAGACTGCCTTTGTTTGGATTACTTACCTTCTTTGCTTACTTGGAGATCACGAAGCTTTAATTTGAAATTGGCAATTTTTCTTTCTTTTCTTTTTTTTTTTTAATAGAGGCATGTTTTTATTTGTTTGTTTGTTTTGTTTTGTTTTGTTTTGTTTATACATGCACTGGGTACAGTCAGAAGCGCGGGAGGGTGAGAGAATTCACCAGAGTCAGAGCAGGGAGCAGAGCAGGCAGAAGGACCGAAGTACACTGCTGAGGGGAGCAGCGGGCGGCAGGAGAGGTCTGCGCGCCATGTGGGACCCTCCTCCGGTGGCCGGGGAGCAGCCGGGGATCGAACCGGCACCGCAGAGGCCACGGACAGCTTCGCTACCCAGCGCTCAACTGCTGCGCCACCGGGGAGGCCCATGAAATTGGCAATTTTTCATTTGTATTCTGATGACATAAAAAAATGATTCACAAATGAAAGTGAATAAACATTTTAGTTATTTTTGTTGACAGAATACCATCTAAATGTGTGCATTAACTATGATTTGCAACTAAAAATATAAGTAGGCTAAATGTCACTCTCTTTCTCCAGGTCAACAAAGTTCTTCGGAATCATAACATCAAGCCACACTGGATGTTTGCTTTAGACAGTATCATCCGAAAGGCGGTACAGACAGCCATTACCATTTTGGTTCCAGGTCAGAAATATTAATTACTTTGTGTTTGATATTTTAGATTACTGTTCATCTATCATTTATGGTATTTTCTCCTTTTCAGACTAGCTTAGCCTTTTCTTTATCTTTCAGAGTCAACAAATAACATTTATCTAGTGCATACAGTCTGAGCATAGTACACAAGTGAAATGTTGACTATGAAACAAATAAGGAAGCCTTGCTTTCTTGTCTTTAAAAAGCTTATTTGGATATGAAGAGAAATAGAAAACTATACAAGTCACCCCAATACCTGTGCATTTCTATATGTAGCTTTATCTGTGTCCACCAAACAGGTTGCTGTGTTGTCTTTTGTTGGCCATTCCCAAGCCTACCAGTACATTGAGTCATGTAGGGAGCTATTTAAAATTACAGTTCTCAGAGCCCCATCCCAGACTGAGTGAGTAAGAGACCGCTGGGGAAAAAGCCCAGAAATCTGACTTTAATCCAGTTCCCAGGTCATTTTGACACATAGCCAGGTTTGGAAGTCACTGGTCTAGGCAGGTCCCAGCTATGCTTGCAGTGAGGTACAAAGAGATATGTTCTGTATACTAATTTTTTAAAAGATTTATTTATTTATGCATACAAGAGCTTGGGTACAGGGCAGAGATATGGGGGGGAGGGATGAAAGGACCCACCAGAGTCAGAGCAGGGGGTGCTGAATAGGCAGATTGACTGAAATACACTGCTGAGGGGAGCAGCACATGAGACAGGAGAGGTCTGCTGCTCCATGTGGGCCACCTCCCTGGCCGGGGATCAAACTCATGCTGCAGTGGCTACAGATAGCTTCATAGTGCTAAGACTTAACCCCTTGTGCCACCAGGGAGGCCCCTGTATACTAATTTGTACATGATTTTTGATATTTATTTATTTATGCATACAAGAACTGGGGTACAGGCCAGAGGTGTGGGGAGTGAGAAGATTCACTAGAGACAGAGTGGGGAGCAGAACAGGCAGACTGACTGAAATACACTGCTGAGGGGAGCAGCAGGAGAGACAGGAGAAGTCTGTTGTGCCATGAGGGTAGCTCTCTCCCTTGCAGGGGATCGAACTTGTACTGCAGAGGCTTGTGGATAGCTTCACAGTGCTGTGCTTATTAACCCCTTGTGCCACCAGGGAGGCCCGAGTAAAGCATTTTAAAATAGAAATTTTAAGAGATAAATATGAAGTGTTACACAATTTAGGTTATTTATAAAGGTATCTCAAACTTGTAAATCACCATCAAGCCTTCCAGGCTGTGAAAAGCCCTCCCTCCTTCCTGTCAGAATACCTTGTCTGATGGGTAAGTGGTGATTCAGTGCCAATCTTTATATTGAGCATCAGTGAAGGTTGATTTCTTTCTTCTGTAAGAAAGAAATATAAGTAGATATCCTACCATCCCTGGACATCCTGCTTTCTCTACAAGAGGCACACCCTCACCCACATCCCATGGTCACAGACTTTTGCTTTCTCGTACCTTGGCATTCTTCAGGTATCACTTTACATGACATCCCCTCAGAGAGTTCTGACCCACCATGAAGTTGAAAGTAGGATTTTTCCACATTTGTGACACTGGCCACAATCCAGAACCACTTATTTACTTGTCTGATAGTTGGTTCTCTCACCAGAGGGTGACTATCTGTTTTAGTTTCCTGTGCCATCCACATTGTCCACACAGTACCTGATAAATAAATACTGGTTGAAACAATAAGTAAGTAAGATCCACTTGATCATCACAAATTGGGGTTGAAATTTTGTATAATTGAGAAAAAAATTCTAGAGAGGGGGCCTCCCCGGTGGCGCAGCAGTTGAGCACTGGGTTGCGAAGCTGCCCGCAGCCTCTGCAGCGCCAGTTCGATCCCCGGCAGCCGGGGATGAACTAGAAAAAAATGAACTAGAAAAAAATATATATATTATTAGAGAGAAAGAAATTACTAGGGAACCACCAAATTGAAAAAGACTCAAGGAGAAATTAGAAATGACACAAATATAATATAATATGATGCCCTGGCTCAGAAAAAGGACATCAGGGGGAAATGGGTAAAATTCAAGTAAGGTCTGTAGGTCAGTTCAAAGGATGGTCTCAATATTCATTTCCTATTTTGGAGGGAAATGATGTTAAGGTGATATAAGATGTTAAGTTTAAGGTAAGCTGCTGAAGGGCATATGAGAGCTCTCTTTTTTTTTTTTTTTGAAGATTTATTTATTTATGCATTCAAGAGCTGGGGTACAGGCTGGGGTGTGGCGGGGTGAGAGAATTCACCAGAGACAGAGTGGGGAACAGAACAGGCAGATTGACTGAAATGCACTGCTGAGGGGAGCAGCGGGCGAGACAGGAGAGGTCTGCTGTGCCATGTGGGTAGCTCCCTGGGCAGGGATCAGATTAGTGCTGCAGTGGCTGCCAATAGCATCATAGGTTGCATCTTAACCCCTTGCGCCACCAGGGAGGCCCCATATGTAAGAAGTCTCTGTACTACTTACTGCAACTTTTCTGTTATTCTAAAATCATTTCAAAGTAAAAAATAAAGAAGTGTTCCATCTACTTTCTTCAAAAAAAAAAGAGCACACAGAACAAAGAGTACAGTGCACACCCCTTGAGAGTTTTTTTTCCCTCAGGCTATTTTCTGAGTCATCAAGAATCAGCCTTTAGAAGATTGGCAACATTGAGTATCTGTTGTTTCTCCTTAGGGTCCATCTGGCCTGGGGGACCAGATGGTGAAATGCTGAGCATAGGGAGTATGTTGGCAGTGCTTAGCTGGAGAGATATGATAATGAAGGGATGTGTCCAGTATTAATAATGATTTTAAAACTGCTAAAGCACAAGATATTACTACTGTTAAAAAACAAAATGAAAGGCAATTGAGTCAGAAGGAAGCAGGAACAGGGAAATTATACTTACCAAAAGATTAGATTAAATATGGCAAGTCACCTTCCTTTAGAGGACAGCAGGGGTCTATCAGGCAGATAACATAACTGGTGCTGATAAGCATTCCTGATTGACCCATTTAAGGTTCTATTTTGGGAGAGGCTGAGACTATAATTAACTTAAGTCTTGGTTGGTGATCAGGGTTTAGCATATGTGACTCCATTATGGCCTGTGTCTTATTTTTAACACTAGCAGTCTTTAAGCTGAATGAGTCAGGTGTCTTGTATAAAATATAAGATGGACCACCATTTTGTTCTGTACAAGTAACTTCAACAGGTAGCATTTGCTTCACTGATAAGTATTGTGATGTTACCCCAAGCACTCTTAACGCATGTACATGTGAATTACATACAGAGTTAGGTCTGTAACTAAGATCATCTAAGGTACTTTTAGCTCTATGAATTTTTATGTATAATTCCATATTCCTTTGGCCATGGTGGTGTGGCTCTTCTGTGTGTTCACTCATATCTGCTTTAGATTGTTCTCTCTTAGTGGACAAGCGCCTGATGGACCATCTCATTTGAATATCCTACAATGTCTAATGTAATGAATGATGTGTATTCAGGGAGCCACTATTAGAAAGTATTGCATTCTTTCACAATTTTCTATTTTCCTTAAATTATTTGAGATACAAAATAAAACAAAAACAAACAGACAATTATAAACCAGAGACATTGTGCAGGGGAGGAGAAGGGAGAGGGATCTGAGGGAGGGAGAGAGGAGCACAGGGGACTGTGGTGATGGTGCACGGGTGCCTTGGTGAAGGAAACCCTACGGGGACTACACCTGAGGGGTTTGGGGGAAGCAAATATTGTTTAAAAATGAACAATGATGTAAAAAATATATAAATAAAAAAATAATAAATTATTTTAAATAATTGGGCCACTTATATATAAGGAAAAATGACTTAAAATGTACAGAATTATAGGACTATTTGTGGATACTTAAGTATAAGAATAAATAGGGCCTCCCCGGTGGCCCAGCAGTTGAACGCTGGGTTGCAAAAGCTGCTTGCAGCCTCTGCAGCGCAGGTTCCATCCCCGGCTGCTGGGCGAGGGTTCCACATGGCGCACAGACCTCTCCTGCCACCCGCTGCTCCCCTCAGCAATGTACTTCGTCAGTCTGCCTGCTCTGCTCTCCCCTCTGGCTCTGGTGAATTCTCTCATCCTCCCGCGCTTCTGACTGTACCCAGTGCTTGTATAAATAAATAAATAAATCTTTAAAAAAAAAAAAAAGAATAAATATAAGAACCGCCCCTGCCCCCCAAGAAAAAAGTGAGATCCTAACGAATAGGACAATAAAACTTTTAAGTTGCTATTAAAATTTCAGTCTAAGAGACCATAAGAGAAATTTAAGGATTATTTTAGAAAAATTTAAGCTGCCAAATCTGATATTCTTATTTATTTATTTATTTATTTATTTATTTTGTGTGGTAGAACTGGGGTGTAGGCCTGAGGTGCAGGGGGTGAGAGGATACACCTGAGACAGAGTGGGGAGCAGAACAGGCAAATTTGCTGAAATACACTGCTGAGGGGAGCAGCGGGCAAGACAGGAGAGGTCTGCTATGCCATAGGTGGGTTAGCTCCCTCAACTGGGTTTCAAACTTAGGCCATAGTGGTAATAGCTCTGAGACTTAACCCCTAGCCCAATATGGGGGGTGGGGGGCTCTCTAATTTAATCTCTAATTGTACTTTCTGAAATTGCTGTTACAGTAAGGTTTTTGGTTTTGGTGGGGATTTTTTTCATATTTTTTTTTCCTTTCTAAATACAAATACTATATATTTGGCCCAAGCAGCAATAAACCAAACCCTAGAAATCTGACTGTAGAATTGAGGCTTTGGGAAAAAACCATGGGGAGGGTGCCCAATGGGCTATGGTAGAGGACAGTGGGAGCTTTGGAGGTGCATGTGGTGTGGTGAGATATATGTGAGGAGGTGTGATCCTGTGCCATATATAGTGTGTTAAAACAATCAATAAAAAAGTAATACTGAATGAGCGTTGTCATATAATAGATGTTAGGTACCTAACAGGTTTTTACAGAATTTCTGACTTAAGCATTTTTCTTATGTGCAGTGTGAACATTTTTCTTCTGTTTGCATTAGATCATTCTGAGTGTACATAACTTGTGAATTTTGTACTTCATTGAAAGTACAAATTTGAATCAGTGCGCGGAAATCCATCCTTATCTTTGGAAAAGCAGTTTGGAAACATATCTAACTGGTAGCAGGGGAGGTGACATTCATGACAAGCTATTAAGATTGGGCCTCCCTGGTGGTGCAAGGGGTTAAGTCTCAGCACTATGAAGCTATCACCAGCCACTGCAGCACAAGTTCATCCCTGGCCAGGGAGCTAACCCACATGGCGCAGCAGACCTCTCCTGTCTCGCTGTCTGCTCCCCTCAGCAGTGTATTTTAGTCAGTCAGCCTGTTCTGTTCCCCACTCAGTCTCTGGTGAATCCTCTCACCTCTACTCCCCAACCCCGCACTTCTGGCCTACACCCCAACTCTTGTATGCATAAATAAATAATACAAATGTTTTTTAAAAAGAGAAATTAAGACATTCATTCACATTTCAGTAATGTGGTTATTACACTTTACAGAACTGAGGCCACACTTTAGCCTCGCATCTGAGAGTGATACTGCTGACCAGGAAGACTTGGATATAGAAGAGGATCATGAGGAACGGCCTTCAAATCAAACTGTCCGAAGGCCTCACCCCGTCATTGAAGATGCTGTGGCAACCTCAGGGGTGAGCACGCTCAGTTCTACTGTATCCCACGATTCCCAGAGTGCTCACCGGTCACTGAATGTACAGCTTGGAAGGATGAAAATAGAAACTAATAGGTAAGTCCAGTTCTGACGTGAGTGGCCTTCTTTTCCTTTTTACTTTTATAAAAGCGCATGTATTTGGGGCTACTTTGACATTGGGTCCGAGAAAATGTAAAATCTCATCTCTTTCATAGAAATTTGATTCACTGGTTTTCATCATAACACAAGAGAGATTCATCTTGGGCCTCCCCAGTGGTGCAGTGGGTTGAGCGCCACACTGTGAAGCTGTCTCCAGCCTCTGCAGCATGGGTTCGATTCCCAGCCAGCCAGGGAGATACCCACAAGGTGTGGCAGACCTCTACTATATCACCCACTGCTCCCCTCAGCAGTGTATTTCGGTCCTGCCTGTTCTTCTCCCTGCTCTGTCTGTGGTGAATCCTCTCACCCTCCTGTGCCTCTGGCCTGTACCCCAGCTCTTGTATAAAAATAAATAAATCTTTTTAAAAAAGAGAGATTCATCTTAATCTCTTTAGTCAAATACATTTTCTGCTTCTACAATTTAGTTCTCCTTCAGTGCCATTTCTCTGATCACTACTTGATCTCCAAGTGTACTGAGATTTTCAGAGTAGTTTATCTTAAATTCCATGCTGTGCCTTGGATACAGATTCATAGCAGCGGCTCCATCTGAAAAATAAACTAAAAGACAGAAAGCCTTTTAGTTTTCCTGAAAGCCCCTGATTTGGAATATCAAGTTCTTTCAAGAGAGCAAGAGCTCTTTCCTTGAGATGATAGAAACTAACAGAGTAACTAACGCTTGGCATTTTAGGATCTTGAAAGGATGATCAGTTGAGCGCATTTAGGGTTCTGTTTCATTTCTTAATATGCTGTGTCATGTCAGGAGTTGAAATTTTCTTTGAGAACTTGGTAGCACCGATCCCACATGGTCAGGTTATTAAGTGAACGGTAAATATTTCCTGTTCTTTGCAGATGTTGGCACAGTTCAAGGTCTGAATCTTTATGATTTACAGCTTCCTGTGCAGGCTGCCGTTGGCATGTGAGCAACTGACTGTGCTGTGGGTTTGCAGTGAAAATTCTTTCTTTGGAGTGAATCAATAAAGTTTTACCCAACTATTTAGAAACTTTGGTTAAAAATTCCAGTAATTCACCAGGGACATAAAACATACTGTGCTTCTAATCATAAGATTAGGATTTTATTTTTTTTTAAGATTTATTTATTTATGCATACAAGAACAGGGTACAGACCAGAGGTGTGTGTGGGGGGGGGGGGTAGGGTGAGAGGATTCACCAGAGACAGAGTGGGGGACAGAACAGGCATATTGACTGAAATACACTGCTGAGGGGAGCAGCGGGCGAGTCAGGAGAGGTCTGCTGCGCCATGTGGGTAGCTCCCTGGCCAGGGATCGAACTCGTGCTGCAGAGGGTGCAGATAGCTTCATAGGTTGCATCTTAACCCCTTGTGCCACCAGGGAGGCCCTTAAGATTAGGATTTTAAAGTGGAAGTTTGACTATCAAGCATATGAATAGTACCAAGCTCTCCAGTATTCAGAAACAAGAATTCTGGCTGCATGATGAAGTAAATCCATACATATCTTCTCTAATCTGCATAGTAAAATGTTTCTGAAAAGAGAAGTGGCTTTCTGACTTCCATATCCCACTCTTGTCCTCTGAAACCCACATCTTGTTTACCATCTCTACTACTGAATGGAAGAGGCTTTGAATCTTTTCTCTTCTGGTCCAGTGAAATCTTGTTGTCCCCGATTTCTCAAGCAATAGCCCAGTTGTGACTCGGTCAGTCAGAGTACACGTTAACTTGACTCACTTCTCTTCAGCTCACTCTCTGCCACACAGTCCTGAATGGAGTTGTTTTCCACGTGCTTCTCTCATCTCTGGAGAGTCAGTTCACTCAGCTGCTCTGGTCTAACCCCCTGCCCTCCTCACAGCTTCCAGTTATAAGAGTAAAGCTCCTTTCTTTACTAATGAGTGGATGTATTTGCTTCTCCTTCCGTCTACATTCCCTGGCTATGTTACTAGAACCTACCTCTTAATGCATCCTTCCCTTTCTCTCCTTGGGCCATTTAAGTGCTTACCACCCTGTCCCTGTTGTCCTCATGCTTATGCCATCAATCCCCAAGGACTGCTTCTGTCCACACCTTTCTCCACGTCTTCCTAACTGCCCATCTCTGTTGAAAATACTAGAACTTGCCACATTTCTTTATTAGAGTAGTACAAGTTGCATTTTTCATAACAGCCTACACATTTATATTTTCTCTCTACATATTTATATTTGACCCTTTGATCTACCAGATTATTAGGCCTCTTTTTTTTCTTTCTAGTACTATCTCGAATAGTTCCTCCATCAACCACAGAAAAGTGAGATGAACATGAGAATAGAAGGCAGCTGCTATACAATGAGTACTGAGCAGTGGAAAAAAGGAGTTGGTCGGGTGTTTATTTGCCCTTGTCATTTTCAGCTGAATATTACTTGCCATATAGAAGTAAATAAATTGCAAAACAAACTTAAGAGAAAATATTAGAGTGCTTTTAGGATAGGTTGCCATTCTCATATAAAAAAACCTTTTTTTTTCAAAGATTTATTTTATTTATTTATGCATACAAGAGCTGGGGTACAGGCCAGAGGGGCAGGGGGTTGGAGTGGGGGGGTAAGAGGATTCATCAGAGACAAAGTAGGAAGCAGAACAGGTGGAGTGACTGAAATACACTGCTAAGGGGAGCAGCAGGAAAGATAGGAGAGGTCTGCTGCACCATGTGGGTCAGCTCCCTGGCCAGGGATCGAACTCGTGCTGCAGTGGCTGCCAATAGCTTCGTAGTGCTCAGACTTAACCCCTTGTGCCTCCAGGGAGGTCCCTCATATAAAAAATCTTAAGCTGATTTTTAGGATGATTGCTGATATAGGTAACTTAGGTGTATCCAGTTCTTGATTATCACACCATCAGCATAAAATAATAACATGGCTTTAGAATGTATGTCTTACTATATATAAGTATATATGCTTTCATAAATGTTGCTGAAATATTTTACTTCTCACAAGAAATTGGGTCATTAATGAAGGGACATTATTAAAATGTAACTCAGGCAGAACTGACTGGTTATCTTATTTCCCTTTCCTGAAATTCTGGAATTACCCACCATCCTGCCTCCCCACCCACACCCTGCAAAGTGAAAAAATTGACCTCATGACAGATCCTTGTTAAACTTTTCTTGAACAGAAAGTTAGGCAACTGCCTTGGTTTTGAAGGATTTTCCTACCAACTTAAAACAAAGTGAAAATAAAACTGGTGTATTGGATTTATCCTCAAGATAAATAATTCTGAAAGCTGGATTTGGAATAAATTAGGTGCCCTCCCCTTACTTAGCTTCCAATTTAAGGTCTGACTTTTAAAGAGAAAAAGGAAACATATAGTCCAGATAAAGAAATGTGAAATTCTAGAGAACTTCACTATTCTTTGAGAAACAGTAAGATTGTGTTATCATTATTTCATACATGAGGGCCTCCATGGTGGTATATGGGGTTAGGTCTCAGCACTATGAAGCTATCAGCAGCCACTGCAGCATGAGTTCAATTCCCAGCCAGGCAGCTGGCCTACATGGCGTAGCAGACCTCTCCTGTCTCGCCTGCTGCTCCCCTCAGCAGTGTATTTCAGTAGATCTGCCTGTTCTGCTCCCCACTCTGTCTCGGGTGAATCTTCTCAACACCTCCACCCCTGCACCTCTGGCATAGACCCCAGTTCTTGTGGGTATAAATAAATAAAATGATTTTTTAAATATATTTCATACATGAAAACTAGCAAGGAAGACAAAAATATATACCAGATTTAAAAAGTTCCCAACTTTAAAGATTCATACTGAGCCATTTCTTTAAATATAATTCCTGTTGAAGTATATAAAAGTCTCCTAATCCTCTGCTTCCTTCTTTCTGGCTTTCAGTTCCTATTGCATAACCCACCTGAGTATGCACTGCTTACTCTGCAGGTGTCTTTAAATAACCTGTCTTCCCAGACCACTTTCTCTGGCTGCCTCTTGTGTTTTCTTCTTGTGCCACCACTTCCCTGAATCTTTCTTCTATTTAAGGATCCCACATCACTATGTTCCTGTGAATAAGGGGTGGACATGGGGGTCAGGGAAGATATCCCTACTGGGCTCTGGGAAAACTCTTTTCCAGGACCTCCAGAGACTGCAGTAGAGAACAGAATCACTCTTATTAAAGGTCAGGCACTGTGCTTGGCACTTTATATGTGTTGTCTCATTTAACGCTGACAGTAAACCTTTCGGGAAGTTTTACTTTTCCTTTTTATAAATGAGGAAACTGAAGCTCTGAGGTGTTAAGTAATTTGTTAGAGTAAACACAGGAAGTGCATGGCTGACCGGGAGGCAAGCCAAGGGCCTCTCTCAGTTGCACCACGCTGCTGCCTTCAGAACAGCTCAACTGAGGAGGAAACAGACTTTTGGACTGGAATCTGGTCCAGAATTAAATCCACTAATACCCAGAAAATGAAACAAACACTGCTTGTTAAGAGCTGTAGGATATACAAATTTGTCTTGATAATTTTATTAATAATTATGTCACATTATAATTTTGAATACAAGTTACTTAGAAATAATTTTCTAAAAAGTCAGAACATCTCTCCTCATAACTTGGAATATTTCTTAGAGAAACTGTCAGTAATGGCGAGTAGGTTACCAGCTGGCTCCCAGTTGTATAGTGAGCCTTTTATTGGGGTTCAGATGATGGTGTTCCAAGTGTGGGGTTCTTGGGTCCATTTGAGAAAGAATTCAGCATTATGTTCCCACTCTCTAGCACACGGCAAGTTTATTAAGGAAAAGAGAGAAGGAAAAAGAAATGCCCGCATAGAAACAGGTGGGCAGTCTTAAAAGACAAGAAGTGTTCTTTTATAGTGTTCTTTATTGGGAATTTTTGTGGAAATTATCACCTTGGGGTCAGGTTGGATTTGTCTTCCAGAATTGATAATCTTCTCTGCCCCACCTCTGCTGATAATCTTTTCTGACTCCACCTCAGATTCCTGGAAACTTCCATAGCCAAATTTAAAGATTTATTAACTGTCCCTACCCACACCCTCTGATGTTTGTCCTTATGAGACCTTTCATCCTGAATTTTTCTATTCTCAGCTTCTATCATTTTCATGGGTAAGAACTATGGTATAAATAATATCTTAGTTTTTCCTTTTTCTTTGTAAAATGCATCCAATAATAAATAGGAAATGAGTGTATCAGGACCACAGCTAGCCTTTTATCCACTCCAGCCACACTTGGAAGGGAGAAGAATAAACACAACAATCCAGTCTACCAACAACCATTAATATTTGAGTGCGGGTTATTTTACTGGAACTATAGACCACCTTGCCCATAGTTATTTCTCAATTTTTCTCTTTAAATTTTGTTATTAACATTGCATTATAACATTACGTATGTTTCAGGTGTGTATTATTAAAAATCAGCATCCCTGGGGCCTCCCCGGTGGTGCAGCGGTTGAGTGCTGGGTTGCAAAGCTGCCCGCGGCCTCTGCGGCGCCGGTTCGATCCCTGGCTGCTCCCCGGAGGGTCCCGCATGGCGCGCAGACCTCTCTTGCCGCCCGCTGCTCCCCTCAGCAATTTACTTCGGTCCTTCTGCCTGCTCTGCTCCCCGCTCTGGCTCTGGTGAATTCTCTCACCCTCCCACGCTTCTGACTGTACCCAGTGCATGTATAAACAAAAAAACAAACAAACAAATAAATGAATAAATAAATAAAACATGCCTCTATTAAAAAAAAAAAAATCAGCATCCGTATATATACTACCTTAAGTTCACCACTGAAGTCCAATTCTGTCCTTCACCATACAGTTGACCTGTTACCCAATATATCCACCTTCCCTCCTTTGTTACCTTCTGGTAACCACCAATTAGTTTTATAGACTAAAGGGTTCTTTTTTTATTTTTCATTTGCTTGGTTTTGCTATATACCACATGTGAGTGAAATTATTCGCTAGTTTAAAAAAAATTACTACCTTTCTACTTTGTATTACAATACCCATATTGATTGACCAGACCTATTTTGATAAAGGGTCACACATGGAAATGCCATTTAAGGTCATAAAAAGAAACAAAGGAACAGTATCTCTGAAAAGTTTGCAGGTAATTGGGATGGAGATTTTGTCTTTTGTCTGGAAGCATGACGTCTTCTAGAACTTTACTACTCAATGCTTATGTCTATGGACCAACACCAGGACTATCACCTGGAGCTCAATAGCAATGCAGACTCTCCGCCCTCCCTGCAGAGCTATAGACCAGAAGCTGCATTTCATTAAAATCCCTGGTGTCCATGCTTCTTTATCGCTTCAGAAGCCCACATCAGAAGGTCACTTGGTGTCAGTTCCAGCTTTATTACCCTGTCAACCAATGTAATCTTCTTCCGCAGATTACTGGAAGAATTGGTTCGTAAAGAGAAAGAACTACAAGCACTCCTTCATCAAGCTATTGAAGAAAAAGACCAAGAAATTAAACACCTGAAGCTTAAGTCCCAACCAATAGGTGAATAGTAGTATATGTTAAAGTCATATTGTTTAAACAGGCTGCCCGAGAACGGGGAAAGCTGGCAGGCAGTTTTATTTCATGGCTTAATCATCATATGTCACTTGTACCACAGCCACAAGTAGGGAGTGTTTTTTAAAAAAATCCTATTCTTAATTGTAGCAAACTGCAGTAAAAATGAGATGACTCAGTCACCTTTTTGTAAGGTATATATTTTTGAGAAAATAGAGCTTTTCAAGTATTTTGTCTTTATTTCCTTTTTAAAATTACTAGACTAAAATAATACTTTTTTTATTTGTATTCTATTTATTCTAGTTTTATTCTAGTTTTTTTCCTCTTATAATTTGACAATGCCTAAATAGAATAGAGTAATAAAAGTCATAAATGGATACACTAAAAACTAATACAATGTGCTATATCAATTAGAGCTCAATTTTTTAAGTCAGAGATCAGAACTTTGATGAAATCTATTCTGTTAGAAGTTGGGGGTGAAGATAATCATTAGAAATTTTTATTTTGCCAGTTTAGAGGAAAATATTATTCAGTTTACATTCAGACATATGGTTTTTCCGTATTATTACCAGTAGTGGGAAAAATTATAATTATACAGTTTTGTCCTACTTAGGCTCATCTTTCCATGTACAATTTTTGTGCACAAAGTAGTCTAAGAAACTATAAAATTATATAAAGTATGAAATGGGAATATCACTGCATTATTTCTTGACTCTCCATTTATTAGTTGGTTAACTAGTCTTTAAGAGTTATTTATAGTGTCACTTATTCTGCCTTTCTCAATTGTTTCTATTTTTTTCTGATAAAATATTTTAATGTATCAATACATTTCTTTTGACTGGAAGAGTCTCAGATAACCTGTTTTAAATGAAGCTAAGCATACCACCCACCCCAATTCTGTCTTAGATATTCCTGGATTGTCTGTAAGTCACCTAAATTCTTCTGGCACAAATACTGAAGATTCTGAACTTACTGACTGGTTGAGAGGAAATGGAGCTGATGAAGACACTATAAGTCGGGTAAAGATAACTATCTGTGGGATAAGCACTTTCACTTCATTTCATATTGTTGAGTGCCTACTATGCTCTGGGCACACTGGTAAACAACATAATCCCAGCCCTTCCTTCCTACAAACTAGGGTAAGAGAACAGTAAAATCATTCCACAGGTAAAAGTACAATTATACCTGGATAAATCCTGTGCTGGAAAGGTTATCAGAAAGGTTATGAGATGGAGGGAGAGGTGAGGGAGGTTCTCTGAGAAGGTAATGAATTGGCTGAGGCTTAAGGGAATCCATTAGAATAAACAGGCCATCTGTATGTAGTTTGGTGGGCATGCAGATAGGCAGGGGGAAATCACTCGGGTGGGAGTGCAGAGTGTGCAGAGGCAGTGAAGCAGCCAAAAACTATGTGGTCTAGAAAGGACCTAAGGATTTTCATGTTTTTGAATTGAAAATAAGGAACAGTGGGAAAAATCAAGATGAAACTAAAAGATAATCTTCTATTTTTAATTTTCTTTTGTTTGCTTAAAATTTTTCATTTTAAAATATCATTATTAAGCAACATTTTGAGATGCTACAGGGAAGCACCTACTTATTGCTACATAATAAAATAGATCTAATCAGTGAATTTATGTCAAATACAACCCATATTACATCTATAATAACCTAATTCCTCTGAAGTCCTTATAGATTTTTGTTATTGGTATAATGGCATTATTTTATGTTTTAAGACTACATGTATGTTTGTACATATAGGCATAGAAGTTATCTATTAATTTATAGAAAAGGCCTCTTAATACATTGATTTCAGTTTTGTATTTAAATTTTTAAGACTAAAGTTGTCTTTTCAACTGAATTCATCATTTATTAGGCCACTAATTAAAATTTAGCATCTCCTTAGAAATCTACATTTAATAAGTTACTGCTCCATAAATTTAAACAACTTTCTTGCCTGTGGAAAATAATACACCCAAACTCGATCAAGTTCTCCAAAATATATATTTCTCTTAGATGTAAATCACAGCTACTGACTCATCGCTCTTTTTATTAGATTAAAACATAAAAACTTCAGTTTACATTCAGGATTCTGATTTTGTAGTCATTTTATTAGCCATCAAAAATAAGTTCAAGTATTAAGTGTAGGCAATATCTTTCCAAGAACACTTTTTATCCACTTGCGAAAAATAAAACTACACAGTACCAAATCTCTTAATACAGATATTGTCTTAAGAACAGTAGATGTAATTGCAAGTGAATCTTATCTATTCATTAGAAAACCATTCAGAAATTCTGTGTTGCTTATAATCTTTACACATTTGGAAGTCATGCATATAGTTCCTTGTAATTATTTTATAATGGGAAAGACTGTCCCTTAATAATTCCAGAAGTTTGTGTTAGTGAATTTCCTTTTATTTGCAGTTTTAATTATTGCCAAAGTTAACATAATAGACAGAGTTTGCTTTTTGAAAGGCAAATAAACCATCTTAATTTTGTGCATATTTTACTTTCTCCACAGTTTTTGGCTGAGAATTATTCACTGATGGATGTTCTCTGCTATGTTACACGAGATGATTTAAAATGCCTGAGACTAAGGTACCACTTTGCTTACTGCTTATTTGTCATCATGGAAAGAGCACTGGCTGAGATCAAGAAGTCTGGGCTCCTGTTCTGGCTGGGTACCTAACTAGCTCTAAATCCAGGACAGAGCTGTTTGGTTCTTAATTGCTCTGAGTACACTGAGTTAGTAGGACCAGGCTGTTACTGGGTGTTCTAAAAACCAATATTTCTATATTAAAAATGCAAATCCCTCCCGGGTGGCGCAGTGGTTGAGTGCTGGGCTGCGAAGCTGCCCTCAGCCTCTGCACCACCGATTCAATCCCTGGCGCCCGGCGAGGGTCCCACATGGCGCACAGTCCTCTCCTGCTGCCTGCTGCTCCCCTCAGCAGTATACTTCGTCAGTCTGCCTATTCTGCTCTCCGCTCTGGCTCTGGTGAATTCTCTCACCCTCCTGTGCTTCTGACGGTACCCAGTGCTTGTATAAATAAATAAATCTTTTAAAAAAATGCAAATCAGGGCCTCCCCGGTGGCGCAGTGATTGAGCGCTGGGTTGCGAAGCTGCCCGCAGCCTCTGCAGCACCGGTTCCATCCCCAACTGCTCCCCGGCCACCAGAGGAGGGTCCCACATGGCGCGCAGACCTCTCCTGCCGCCCGCTGCTCCCCTCAGCAGTGTACTTCGGTCCTTCTGCCTGCTCTGCTCCCCCCTCTGGCTCTGGTGAATTCTCTCACCCTCCCGTGCTTCTGACTGTACCCAGTGCTTGTATAAATCAATAAATCAATAAATAAATCAATCTTTTAAGAAAAAAGAAAAAATGCAAATCAACTGGAAGAATGACAGCCTAAGATCATGCAGATATTCTAATGCCATCTTAAATGCTCAAATGTAGCTCATGATTGAGGCACATGTAGAAATATGAGGTACTGATTTACCTTCCAAATACTTGGCTTACTCTGATGCAGTTTCTTATGATAAATAGTTTTTCCATTAGGCCAAGCATATATGCATGTAAATGACACCCACCTCTATAAAGGCACATTTCAAAAATGCTGAAAATCAAAAATAGTGCTTTGGGATCTGGTAGTTTGTGGGAGTGGACAGGAAAGACATGGAGGGTTGGTAAGGAAAAACATACAAAAAGGCTACATAATGACTGATAAGAATTTGGGATCCTCAAGGTTCTGATCAGAGTAGCAGAGTGCTAAGAAGTCACGTTTCTATTTCAAGGGCAATGTTTTTGAAGACACATTCTCTTCACCCTGTTCTTGTGTCTTTCAACAGGGGCGGGATGCTCTGTACACTGTGGAAGGCCATCACTGACTTTCGAGACAAACAGACTTGACGGTCCCCCATTTGTTTCCAGCTTTCCATGGAGGTTCTAAAAACAAACACCGAACGGATCTTCTTAGGATTCAGAGAATCGAAGGGAGAGGAGAAAGAAGCTGCACTTTAAATCCAGTATTTGTTTACTCATGTTAAAAAAAAAAATAGACAAAAATACACTGAAATTTCCTAACTGCTCCTATTTCTATAATTCATAAGAACTATCAAAATAATCCTAAACATTATCATGTTTAGGATTATTTTAGCCTAAACATTTTAATGGAAATATTTTTATCCCAGCAGCAATTGTACTTCAGCCAAATGTTTATTTCACACAAAATGGATATGACATTTCATGTGATTGTGCATCACTGGAACAAAAACAAAATGTGACCATAACTTTTTAGGCTTATGTGTGCTTGTAATATGCTCTGGTAATCTGAGTAGAAATGCATAATTTCAATTATTGTATAAAGTTTATGTTTTTTAAATGTGCAGTATCTGAAAGTAATGGTTTTTATCTACTTATCTGTACTAATTGTAATATTGACTATATTTTGTAACTTAAGTTTCTGGCCCATAGTACATTCATTTGAGTTGTTTATGTACTACTGAACTGTACCAGTTGCACATGCCTGAATCCTAGTAATGTTAGCTTGTTCTAAAGCTATCGTTGTGTCATACTTCCCCTAAAAAGTAAAAAGACTCTCAACATACTGCTTTGATAAATTCTCAAGAATTCTTATTTTGTTTTGACAAACTAGATAAACTCCTGTGTCAAATTCTAGTTGTTTCTTCAGCTATGTCTTTCAATAGGATCTGTCTTCTAGTCAAGTCATCAAAGCACAGCTGATATCTGGGTTGTTCCTCAGGACATCAGGGTAAGAAAGAAGGTGGAGAAAAAGAATAAAAGAAAGCAAGTGTGTTTTCTTTAAGCCCCAAGTTACCGTGAATGATTATTGTGTGTCTCAAAGGTCTGCAATGGCATCCCATAGAGAACACTACACTTTCTATTATCTTAAGTTTTCCTATTGCCAGGAAATATTTTTATTTTAACCTGAATGTTATATTTGATAAGACTACCCAACTAATAGGATGAAGTCTACAGCTCCTAGATGGATAAATGAGATAAATAAATTCCTAAATATACAGGACCTGTTTATTATGCAGAATAGAAATAAAACAGCTGTTTATGTATCATGACTTGATCCATATATAGTAGTCTTTGATAAAACAGAAGTCATCTTTCGTTCTATGTGAACATCAAGGTAAATATCTTTTACATTATATTAGCATATACAAAAAAGTCTCACCATTATTTTCTCATTTGATACTTGCAACAATATAGCTGCATTTTTTTCCCCTTCCATTCCTGAGGACAAATAGTTATCTCTCGTATCCTTCGGGGAAATTTCAAAGGTGGTGAAGTGTGAATTATGATACTCATATTGAAACACTAGGTATCCTCTTGACTAAGCCAGTTCTCTCTTCAATTCTATGGTTTAGGGCTTCTTTTAGACCCTCCATAGGATCAAGCTACCTATCTTCAACCAGCTCTTTTTTTTTTTAATTCAGGATTTTTTTTTAAATTTTCTTTTTATTCTTTTATATATATATATATATGTATATATTCTTTATATCATTGTTCATGCAACCGACTCTTTAATGATAAAGACTTTCCTTGTGCTCCTCCTCCTCCCTTATGTTCATGGGCAGAATGTTCCTGTGTCCCTCTCTGCTTATAACACATTCCCAGACAAGCATCATTAAACTTTTTTCTCACAATGTTGAATCTTAGTCACAAAATTAGGCAGTTCCATAATGGCTCAAAGTTCATGAAAGGTTTGTACTTGAAAGTTCTTTGGCATAAATGTAGACCAGTAATTCTTTTTTAAAGATTTATTTATTTATTTTTACATAGAAGAACTGGGGTGTAGGCCAGAGGTGCGGGGGTAAGAGGATTCACCAGAGACAGAGTGGGGAGCAGAACAGACAGACTGAAATGCACTGCTGAGAAGAGCAGTAGACCAGACAGTTGAAATCTGCTGCACCATGTGGGTCAGCTCCCAGGCTGGGGATAGCTTCATAATGCTGAGACTTAACCCCTTGTGCCACCAGGGAGACTCCAGACCAATAATTCTTTTTTTTTATATAAATTTTTTTTAAATAGAGGCCTGTTTTATTTGTTTGTTTGTTTGTTTGTTTATACATACACTGGGTACAGTCAAAAGCGCTGGAGGGTGAGAGAATTCACCAGAGCCAGAGCAGGGAGCAGAGCTGGCAGAAGGACCGAAGTACACTGCTGAGGGGAGCAGTGGGTGGCAGGAGGGGTCTGCGCACCATGTGGGACCCTCCTCCGGTGGCCGGGGAGCAGCTGGGGATCGAACCGGCGCCGCAGAGGCTGCGGGCAGCTTCGCAACCCAGCACTCAACCGCTGCGCCACCGGGGATGCCCCAGACCAATAATTCTTAACCCAACTTTACATTAAAGTGAATTGTTTGATTTTTTTTTTTTTTAAGATTTTGTTTTTATTTATTTATACAAGCACTGGGTACAGTCAGAAGCGTGGTAGGGTGAGAGAATTCACCAGAGCCAGAGCGGGAAGCAGAGCAGGCAGACGGACAAAATACACTGCTGAGGGGAGCAGCGGGCATCAGGAGAGGTCTGTGCGCCATGTGGGACCCTTGCCGGTGGCAGGGGATCGAACCGGCGCTGCAGAGTTTTGCAGCCCAGCGCTCAACCGCTGCGCCACCAGGGGAGGCCCTGAATTGTTTGATTTTTTAAAAAATACTGATGCCATCACCTCAGAGAATCTGTATTGGTCTAGGGTGAGTCCCAGAGATCCTTTTAAAAAGCTCCACAACACAGAAGCAATCTAAATGCCCATGATAGGTGAGTAGATCAAAAAGATGTGAAGTGGATACTACATAGCCATAGGGAAAAGTGAAATGCTCCCATTTACAGAAAAATGGAATGAGTTTGAGGGGATCATGTGCATTAAAGCAAGTCACAATGATAGACATTCGCATAAAAAACGACTGGGAAAAACAAAATCCTTGCAAAAAAACTAGTGAACATTAATAAAATGGCATTTCTGGGATTAAGAGTTGGGGAGGGGGCCTCCCCGGTGGTGCAGTGGTTGAGTGCTGGGCTGCGAAGCTGCCCGAAGCCTCTGCAGCACCGGGTTCGATTCCCGGCTGCAGGGCGAGAGTCCCACCTGAGCGCAGACCTCTCCTGCCGCCTGCTGCTCCCCTCAGCAGTGTACTAGTATATTTGGTTAGTCTGCCTGTTCTGCTCCCCTCTCTGGCTCTGGTGGATTCTCTCACCCTCCTGTGCTTCTGACTATACCCAGTGCTTATATAAATAAATAAATAAATAAATAAATAAATAAATAAATAAATAAATCTTTAAAAAAAAAAAAAAAGCGAAGGGAAGAAGAAAGGGACAAGGAGATATAGGAGATAGGGGGGTTGAAGAGAAGACAGATCTTTCCACGTAGAATGAATAGCAGATACAGAGGTTCTGAGGAACAGAAAGATGACATAGGACCAAATATAGTTATCAAAAAAAAAAAAAAAAGACAGGAAGAGGAAGACTTGAGATCTCAGCTTAGGCAGCAGGACTGTAGGAGCTGATATAAGGAAATGGTTGTGAGATGAGTCCCCAAGTGGCTGGCTTGTATGAGAGTTTTTTTTTTTTTTTAAGATTTATTTATGCATACAAGAACTCGGGTGTAATCAGAGGTGAGGGGAGGTGAGAGGATTCACCAGAGACAGAGTGGGGAGCAGAACTGGCAGATTTACTGAAATATACTGCTGAGGGGAGCAGTGGGCGAGTCAGGTGAGATCTGCTGTGTCATTTGGATGTTCCCTGGCCCAGGATCGAACTCTTGCTGCAGTGGCTGGCGATAGCTTGATAGCGCTGTCTTTAACCCCTGTTCCACCAGGGAGGCCCTTGTGTGACAATTGTTTGAGGGACTGGGACACTGATGTCAAGGGATGGAGCCTTCAGTGAGTGTTTCATGTGAATGTTCTCATTTAGTCCCACAACACCCCTATGGAATAGGTTCTAAATCCCCATCTTTCACGTGGAAACAGAAGCTTTGTGAGTTCAGTAATCTGAGGTCATGCCACTGGGGGGCTATAAAAATTACAATTTCACGCTCAAGTCCCACCTCCTTATCCCAAGTGACACCTGGAGAGAATACCTCCCCTTTGAGGTGGTAGTAAGATTCATTGTTCATTTAGTGTAGCAAGAGTCTACTCACATTGGCCTAGAGTAAAACTGTCACATTCCTTTTGACCTTGGGCAAATTCAGCATTCCAAGTCTTTACTGTCTGAGATGATAGCAACGTTATGCCTTCCTCAGAGAATTGCTGCAGGATTTCAGTGGAAGAATGCAAGGGAGGTGCTTAATGCATGCTGAGCAGATAGTAAGCACTGAGATTGCTCCATGCGATTATTATCATTCATTCAAGTTATTTGTTAAATCATTACTAGGTCATGAACAAGACCCAGTTCTTGTGCCGAGAAGTTCGGCATTAGAGGTGGGATCAAAATAAAGCAGAAACAACAGAAATGTACAGTAAATGCTATAGTAAATGTGCAGTAAATGTACAGTAAATGCTATACAGCCAGCAGGGGTCAAGAAAAGCTTTCCAGAGCAGACATGACCTAGAAGTTAGCCTGGAAAATAACTGTAATTGAACAGTTATGCAGGGATGGTGGAGACAGTCTTTTAACAGTAACAAAACAGGAATCTGCTGGGTAAAGTAAATCCGGTGTCTCCTTTTAACCACATTTGATCATTTCTCAAAATTCTGTCATTGCGTTTTTGCTTTAATCCCTCCTAGGGTACCACATAAAACACTTTGACAATAAGTAATTATGATTAACCTACTGGAACGCCTACCACGGGCAAGGCACTGTAGCAGCAGGAAAGATAAACACCACGCCCATCAAGTTCAGAATGCAGATAACACATTATGTCATTAAGAGCAGCTGAAATTTGTAAACAAATAATTGATGGCTCAGACTTTTATGAACACTCTATGCAGAAATAGAAGACAAAGGTCCTGCCACCAAGTATCCATATCAGAAGGAAGAGACAACCTTACAATAATAAGGCGCACCTCGTCTGTGTTAAGGCTGGATGAGGGGCTAGCCTGGAAACCCCGCGAGAAGTTCGGAGGAGGCTTGTGAAAGCCAGGCAGCTGGAATACACTTCACTAGGATGATGAACCTCAGCCGAAGCCTTGGAGAGACTTATTTTTAAATAAGTCAGGGCCAAGAAAGACACTTTGGGCAGAGAGCAACAAAAGCAAAGGCAGAAAGCTGTGATCGGGAAGGTGTTCTTGAGAGGGAGGACACGTATAGAGCACACAGAAAGTGTAGCTCCTATTTGGCTGCAAATATGGAATATAGAGATGAGAAGTGGAAAATGGGGTAGGAGAGAGCTCGGGGTAAGATTGGGGGGAATGACTGGTGGGTAAAGGGCAGCTAGTATTTAGTTATGTAGAAATGAGGAATCTATTGAAGGTTTTTGAGCAAGAGCAGGGTGTATGTAAGTAGTTGTATATGGGGAGTTTGACCTGGTGAAGTTGTGTCAGGCAAGTTAGAGGGGACAGAAACTGGACAGAGCTGTTCAGAAACTATTTCAGATGTGAATGAGGGTCTAGTTGGAGTTAGAGCAATAGGAATTGAGGGGGTAGAATTAATGAGTTGATACTGTCTGTATACTGATTTGAGCAGTGATATGGGAAAAGGTAGATATTGAGCCTCTGTGAGTAAGAGAAGTAGGCAAATAGGCAAGTTTTGGAGGGGGAGCTGTTTGTGACTTGTTAAATTAATGGCAGGGCATCATGATAGAAATGTGCCAAGATCACTGAATGGTGATGGAAGTCAGCACTGAGGTCAGGGGAGTTATATTCTGGATTAGGAGTCATCTGGATTGACAGAAAAATAAATAAGGACTGTGAGGACTAGAGGAGAGATAGAAAACGTTATAGCCTAACATTTTGCGAGGAGGACGTTTTGGGGAGTAGGAAGAATTTAAGTCTGCAAAGTAGACTAAATAACCACCAAGCTAGTGGGGTAAACCAAGAGGAAGACTTGATCAAGTACTGCAGAGAATCCAGGGGAAACATGAATTAAAAAATAATAACAGGCAATTTGATTTCATGACTTGGAAAGTTTTGATAAACAGGAAGAAAGGTTACAATTGATTAAGAAATGTTAAGACCAAAAGGGCATTTGAGTCCACATTTTTTTTTAACCTTTGGTGAACAAATTGTATGACAATAGATTTGGAAGTGTGGAAAGTTAAAAGAACAAATATTCAAAGTGAGGAGTCCAGAATGTTTGGGGATAGAACTGCTGAATGGAGAGGCATTTGGGGAGTAGGGTGAGATAAGAATGAAGTTGCAAAGGAGTCAAGGGGGGTGGGGAGGTGTTGGGAGTTCCAACTCCCCTGGGAAGGGGAACCACAATGTTTCTGAGAGATTCTGAGAGGGATGTGGGAGCTCAAGACAGATGGCTTTCGTGTTCTAAGTAAAGTACACACAAAGTACTTGATGGTGTGCGACATTTAGCAGATGTCATCCATTCCCGCATATTCATGAAACAGCCCACTCTGTTACAGACACCACATTAAGTTTGGAAGGAATAGTGAAGTGCAGGATTTCACTGTGTTTCTTATTGCTCTTATTTTTGTGTAACTTCATGACAGACTGAATTGAAGCAGAATTTGGTAAAAGAATGGGACAAGGGATAAGCACACTGCTCTTCTCCCCCCCCCCCCCCGCAAAAAAAAATCTCCCCCCAAAAACCCACATAAAAAATATAAACACCAATAAATCTTGAGTTTTTTGTGGGGGTGGTTAAAGGAGAAAACTCATTGGTTTACTTTAAGTAGGTAGTAAATCAAAAAGTTGAAAACCACTTACAAATTTCCTCCTGAGTATTCAACTTTTTAAATTCAGCAAAGAGAGTCTTTCTGATGTCCCTATGAAAGTGTTTAAGATCTGATGACTTAATGAAGTGTGTGTGTGTCTCCAAGCCGATGTGTAAAACTATCTCCGCCAACCATGTGCTTTATTTTTATTGAATGGAATGCTGATAAAATAATTTGAATAAAATTTAGGAAGATAACATTGCTCAAGAATCAGTTTGCCTAATTTGTTATAGAAACGGCACTAAGGGGGAAAGTCATAACTACAAAACATAAAAGTGTCCCTCAGACAAAACCTCTATCCAGTCACTCAGAAAACTAGTAAGCCAAACAGAAACAGTCCAATCAGCTCAGCATGGCAGGTTTTTCATGCAACAATGGTGAGGATTATACTAGTAAGATTCTGCTAAAGTCCTTGGGAGGGTGTCAAACTGTAGGGAGATTGCTAGGTACGTGGGAGTGCTTTTCTGTGTAACTAGAACTGTTTGTTACTCCATTTTGTTCCTTATGTTTCCATTTATGTATGCTACATTTTTTTCCCTCAGCATTTTTTTGTTGCTTAACCTTTATTTGCCTGTTAGAGAAAAAATTGGTTTCTTCTCAGCTAGTAATATCGTGTGTATATATAGTGCGTATATATATATATAATATTGTGTATATATTGTGTTCATATATGTATATATGTGTATACACACACTATATATATAGTTGAATATATATATATATATATATATATATAGAGAGAGAGAGAGAGAGAGAGAGAGAGAGAGAGAGAGAGAGAGTTGCCTATTGCTTTTTTTTCCCTGGTCTTCCCAAGCAAGCCAGAAGTCCCAAGACAGTTACTAATCCGAAGCCAAGAGTAGGAAAAGCGACCACACTGGCATGAGTTTCATTAAGTGGCGTGCTCCGGGGCTTATCAGATAGAAAGGCCCGCCGTAAAGACAGGTAACAGCCGTGACGTCTGCCCGAAAACGCAGGTGGAGACCGGAACTCAGCGTGGAATCCAGCCCGTGTACTTCGGCTTTCCACGTGGCATCATCTCTGTTGCGGCTGTCACCGTGAACTCCAGCCCCAGCGAAGTCAAAACTGACCTGGCTGCTTCAGAGTTCAGAGCGGAATAGAGCGTCCCGGACGCATCGTCGGCACGTCCCGGTCACTGGCCCTGAAGCCACGGGGCATCGCGACCAGCGTCCAGACCTCGAGGAGTGGGTAGCCGCGACCCGCCGCTCAGGGTCCAGGTGCTGGGCTTCGCCGGCTCCTCGCGCCCCCAAGACCCAGCAGCCGGAGTCGCCGCGGCTGCCACGCCGCACCTGCCCGCGAGGGGGCGCGCCCGCGCTCGGAGCCTGGCGGCTCCGCCTGGCCGCGCTCGCGCTCCTCCTCCCGCCCCGCCCCTGTCCCTCCGCCCTCCCTGACGGCGCTCACCTGTCTGGGCGGCGGGCCCCGGAGGCTGGGGCCCGGCGGGAGCTGAGCCGGGGAAGAGGGCGGAGCGGCTCTCGGGGCGCGTCATCGGAGCACCATGGCGGAGCTGGGAGCTGGCGGCGACAGCCACAGGGGCGGCGACGGTGCGGCGGAGAGTGAAACAGGTGACTTCGCGGCGCCGTCCGGCGGGCTCCGGCGGGAGCGGGCGGGTGGGGGGCTGCGAGCCGGGTGGGGGGCTCGCGCCGGGCTCCGGCGGTCCCCTCCCTGGCCCGCGCGGCCGTGGCCCGGCACCCCCGGCCGGGCACCCCGGGGTGCGCCGCGCCTCCGGGCTCGCGGTGCGTTTGCCCTTCGCCCTCCAGCTCGGCCTCCCCGGCGCGCGGCCCCGGTCCCGGGCGCCCCTTTTGCCCTCCACCTCGATTCTCCCACAACAGGTGGAAACACGCCAGGGAGCGCGGGCGGGAGGAGGAAATGGAGAAACACTGGCGGCTGCTCCCCTCCCACCTGCCCGCCTGGGCTAATTCAGTTGAATCTGGAAATCGTATCCCCCCCCCCCAGACCTTACAGCCGTGCGGAAAATCCTCGGGCAGGTGCCACAGGCAGGATTAGCTGTTTCTGGGCACCCCTCCGCCTGCCCGGGTTGTCCTGCCCGGAGTGCCCGGTGGCCCATGTCGGTGGCGCAGCCCGGCGCGTGGGCGCGAGGGTCGCGCGGTCGGGGGTGCCAGCCCGGCTCCCGGCTCTCCCAGTGATCACATGCTCCTGAGCTAAGTGTGGTCGCGAGCGCTGGCACTGGTTGCAGAATGCTGGGGGTCTGCGCGTGCGGCAAGATGGACTCAGTCATTTACTAGAAAGAAGCCCAGGCTGCTTGTTTTCAGTCGATGCACCAATCCGAGATAGGAACGTTGACTTAGCTCGTCAGGCCTATATGTTGAGGGCTCCCTTATCTCTCCTTATCGACCTTGCACGCTTACAGACACACCCAGGACAGGCAGCCCCATCGCCAAAACAGGCAGCCCCCCTTCTCCCCAACACCCCATTTTATACCAAAGTAATATCCGTCCCCTCCCACCCCCACCCTGTAGTTTTTTGTTGGGTGTGTTTTTTTTGTTTTTTGTTTTGTTTTGAGAAACTGTCTTGCAAAAGCACCCCTCCCTCCTAGTCCCCTTTTCTATTTTTAGCTTGTAAAGTCTTTCTGGTACCTTCCTACACTTGGGGTGGGGGCGGTGAGCTGTTATTTATTTGAAAAAGAAAGTCAAATTGCAGACTACCCAATTGCAGTCTATTTCCTGCTTACATACACATATAATCAGAAACAATTGTTTCGTAAATGTAAGAATGTCAGCCACCTCAAAAACAAGCAAAAAAAAAATTCATTTAGGTGGTGTGCTTATTTTAAAATGAAAGGTGCAGAAAGGCTATAACAGTATTTGCAAATAATGTGTTTGCACTGCCTAGAAGAGATTGGGTACCTAAAATCGAATGACTTAATCCCTTTAGCCAAAATACCTGAGGTTAAGTCCTCTGAGGTATCTTAAACTTGTTTACTTTGAAGTCACGTTCCTTCCTGTGGAGTGGTTTCTTTTGTCTTAATGGGTTGGAAAGATTGTTCATCATTATTTTGGTTTGGGGTGGGGAAGGGGTGGCTGAGAGGAGATGCCTTTGTGATTGCTTTGGCAACCTGAGGAACTGGGTGCCAGGGTTGGGCTTCCCCAAGTAAGGGCAGCAGGAGGGCAGTATCCTCAGTTGTGAATGTCAATGGTTTGGTTCCTAATCCACACAGAGTAACTGCTTCTGAAACAAAATTTTTCAGTGAGTTAGTACACACCAATTTATGTTCAAGAAAACACTTTATAGAATCTGCACAGGAGTAGCTTATTCAGATACCTGAACTACAAACTAGTCTAGACAGTGCCTGACCATGTTAGCTTAGGAGTTGGTCATGCATCGAACACACGAGTCAACCAGGAGAGTGTCAGTGACATATTTTCTTGTATGAAGAGGGGAATTTAGTTGGCTGCCATCATTTTCATAGAAAACAATTCTTAGACTCCTTTGCCTAGAAACTTCCATTTTCAAAAAGTGGATTTTATATATGATCTTTTGAATAACTGTACTTTATCACTTAACCGAAACTTAATTCTGGCCTACATCTTTTTCCTATTTTTCTAGCCCTGCACCACTACTAACGTTCTCAGTGCTCATCAGCACTTTATATGAGTAGGAGCCCAAAAAAGGTGAAAATTTACTTTTTAAAATCTGGGTAACAATATTTTCAGCAAACGGTGAGGATTGTTTGCATTTTTAACTATTTAAGAATTGTCCCATATATATATAATGTGACCTATGTCTGAACATAGGAATTTAAATATACTAGTCTATTCTCATGGACATATTTCACATTATACACATCCAGATGCCCCAAGTCATTATTTTTAAACAATCAGGTAGGGTTTTTTCAGGAGAGATGTGGATTTCTGTCTTTCATTACCACCAAGAGGTGAAAATTCCCATCTCAAGTGGCAACATTTATTGAGGGATTCATTTTTCAAATTTTAACCTTTTGAAACTTGGTTAAGAGGTACATTCTTACATTTGTCTTTCAGTTTTTGTGTCGCTGTGTGGAGACCGTGGTCTAATTTTATGGCAATTTAGATTAGCATCTCAGATGATTATAAAAATAACACCTGTAATGTGTTCATAATTATATACATGTGTTTGTGTATATATCAAAGAGGGACTGGTATTGTGCTGCATATGAAACAAGATGTTTATTGAGAATATTGAGGCCTGGCTGTCGCCGAATGTCCTGAAATTGGAAAGTTACAGAGAACATTAGCTTGGCCTCTGTGTGAGCTGGATATGGAGATTCGTGAAGTGTTCTGTGTTTAAATATATGCATATATGTTGGAAGGTACTATATAAATCCAACATTTAAAAATCATATGTCTGTCAGCATCTTTTCTCTTCTCTGAACAGATAGTGAAGTCCCATTCCTTGTGGTGAAAGTTTTATTTTTCTTAAGGATGAACGGTTCTTTCATTGCATTTTTCAGTACCCAATGATAAACAAGAACTGTAAAAAAAAATGATGTGGAAACAAATTTTCTATTTCGCCACTAGAGGACATTAAGTCCTTTTTCGGGCCCTTGTTTTGAGGAATCACTTACAATGATAGTCACAAAACTGTCTCTGCCCAAGCTTTATATATTTAATTTGATGCTCCTGTTCAAAAGCTGTGGAAGTGAGTGTGATCAATTAGGTTCCCAATCTGATCACTTATTTTATAAAATCTTACTGAATAAAGACCAGATTTAAAATTGCTTTTAACTAATTGGTGAGACAGCATAAACAGGAAATCAATCAATACCTGTAATTTGTGAATTCTGCTGTTCCTTTGAGGGAAATGACTGAGAGCATGTGTTTGGGATTTTTCTGTCCTTACCAGTCTATGTGGTGAATAACAAGGACTTCGTGATCTTGGTTATGATACATCACTACATTTTTCCAAATTAATAAATGATCTGTAGGTCTCACTTAGTTCTTAGGGTCTACAGAAATATGTAAATAAAAAATTGTAAGATAGGGACCAGACTACAGTTTGGTATTGGACTCACCCCATTTGAAATTCGGTTGTAAAGCTGGTAATGCTTCACTGAGGCAGCTAGCTTACACTTTCCCCATTGTGTTGTGGCTAGCACTTATTTTACGTCTTCTGGATGGTAGGAAGTATTATTATTATTAGATTAGATAGTTGTGCTCAGGAGCATGCATTTATTTAATACCATTACTTCGACATGCGTGAAAACACTCCTTTATATTGGCATATTCGCTATAAAAACTCTATAACACCCTGCCTCTTAGTGTGTGGGAAATAATCATTTGTAAGGATTTTTTTTTTTAATCCTTAAGTCTCATTATATTGATGTAAGATTTGAAAATATTGAGGCTTAGTATAATTCAACCCAGAAATGCGCACCTTCTATGTATTAAGTAATATAGTGGCTGGAATGTTGATGAAGACATAATCCTAGATCTAGGAAGGAAAACAAAACCCCAGAATAATTGCAGATTATAAGAAGCTTGGCGAAGAAGGAATTAACTTTGGCTGTACCCATTGGGGAATACATACTGGCTGTAGGAATAACTTAAACTTAAAAAAAAAATAGGTATTCTGTAAAGCTGGATGGAGGAAAGGTAGGTTGAGGTGCGGATATGGAAAAGAACACATTTTCAGTCATATTAACTCACATGTGAGACTGAACATGAACGAATCCTGGAAGATTAGTTAGGGATGATGGTACATTAAGGCCAAGTTGTGGACTGGTTGAATGTCAAGCTAAGAGTCAACTACAGTATTTTGTGGGCAGGAGGGAAGTGTTGCTGATTCTTGAGAATAACATACCTTGATTAAACATAATAAAGTAATTCAGTGTCCATGATCCTTGGGAGCCCATTTGCAGGGCTAGCAGGAAAGCTCAGCTGTGCCTTTAACAAAGCATGCTCCCCCCCACCCCCATCTAGGGAAGTCATTCTCTTCAGTGATTTTTGCTGCTTTAGGAAGGGCCGCTGGGGGTTGCTGATTGGGTGTTTCAGATCAGCCAATCTCCGGAGGTCAATGAAGTACTAAATATTCTGCCCATCTGGTCCTCATTTTAAGAGTGGCAGTGTAGGCTAGAGGATGATTTAAGAAGAAAGAGTTCAGCGGCCAACTTCAAGTTTCCTGCAGAAATCTAGACAGGCATTGGGTCTGCACTGTGGCAGGGAGGTCCGGCTGGCTTGAGGATAATGAGTTCAAGTTCTGCAGAGCATATTTCAAAGGATGCAGGTAAAAAGGTGGCATATAATATTAGACTCCCATTTTGAGAGTGGCATGAAAATATTCATGCAGGAGGACCCAGCTTTAGTGGGAGAAATAGAAATATATCTACATTACTCATGGAGATATGGGGTACAAGAAAAACATGTAGGTAGAAAGGTCTTGTGGGCAGCTGGAAGTATGGGAATAAAGGAGAACAATAGAGGTGTGGACTCTGGGATTCAGTCCTAAAGGGAATAGAGATTGAAGCCATGGGAGTGAGAAGAGCTCAGAAAGAAAAACTAGAAAGGGGTGAGAAAATATTTAAAGAATAGAAGGAGGAAGAGAGCAAAAAAAAAAAAGCCAGAAAGAGAGAAAACAGCATAATTGAGCAGTGGCATCTCTGCTGAGTGAGCAACAACGGGTTCAAGAATTCAAAGACTAAACAGTAAAATAAAAAGCCATTGGTATGGTTATCAGGTGGTTACTGATCTCACCCAGAAGAGGAATTTTAGCTGTTGTGCAGAAATGGGAGATGTATCAGATTATAGTGATAGATAGATGGGCAGTTGCAAAAATAGCCATATCAAAGACCCACCACCACTCCCATAAAGAGTGGTGGTAAAAGGAAAAATTACAAATCATTGAACAGGCAGAGCGTTTTTTTCTATTTTTAAAATCTACTTTTTAATTTGCATACAAAAACTTTCCTAGTTTTGGAGTGTAGAGTTCATTGTTTTGTCCAATGTATAGTCCTGTAACCACCACTGTAATGATCCAGAAGAGATCTCACCCCAAAGAAGTCCTTTGTTTTGTGATGAGGCAGCTCTTGCTCTTCACACTCAGTTTGCCATCCTTCTAGTTTTGCTTTTTCCAGAATATCATGAAAGTAGAATCATATACTGTATAATCTTTTGTGTCTAAATTTTTTCACTTTTGCCTAAGCATTTGAATTCACGGGCATTGCGTGTATCAACAGTTATTGATGAATAGTGATGATTTGCCATTGTAAAGAAATATCACAGATTACTGCAGCTACCCATTGAGGGACAGTGGGTTATTTCCAGTTATGAAGAATCCACTGTAAACATTATGTACATGTTTTCTCACTTGTCTATGGGAAATTCCAGGATTGCTGAGTCATGTGAGTGAGTATGTGCTTACATGTAACTGCCAAACTTTTCCAGATTGGCATCCAGTATTGTGTTCCTACAGCAATGTATGTGAATACTACTTCCTCCGAATCCTTGCCAATACTTGATGGTGTTAGGTTTGGTTTGGTTTTTAATTTTAGTCATGCCACCAACACTAATCACCTCAAGAGTGCCTTCCTGGATGCTGATGAATTGAGAAACCTGTGGAGGTCATGTCACTTCAGAGCCCACGTGTAATGTGGGGTTGTTATTTGGTGCTCATGTCATTGGCTTTGTTATTCTTTTGTGTCATAATATTTATTTCCTAGGGAGTCTGCATTGGGCAGTTGATTATACACAGATATGCATTTATCTAGCACATCCCAGGCCTGTCCAAGATCTCTTCTCCCCCATGTTTGTCTTCTAATCCCTTGAGCTATGACCTTCCAGAATTTGGAAATAACCTGTTTTTTCAGTTAGAAAGATGAAAAGATTGGTCATATAACTTACTTTATGGTCCTAATGATTAATTCCTTGTTGGCACAATTTGTATTGTCACCCAGAATACTTTATCAATCCTCAGGTACTCAGTGTACTTACCATGCTTTGTAAAAATCCAGATAATCTACTTTTGGAGATTGAGTCACTGAGCATGGGCTAAGGTTCTGTGCTAAATGTGTGTGGAAATTGGCTTTTTTCTGGGAAACCTGGTTTAAAGTTTGTCTAGCTCTTCAGTAGGTGTTTTCTGCTTCTTTACTATCTCAGCTCTTGCAATGCCAAATGATACTTGTATATTTTTTTTTATTATTCTCAGCATCATTTTTATTTGAGAAAGAATTTGTGAGACTTAGTGACATTCCGAATTTTTTATTTGGAGAGACTATATTTTTGCAACCATTATTCACTGCATTCAACAGTTCCTTCTCCTTGAAGCTCCTACAGAAGTGGTTATAAAAGGAAAAATTATGAGAAAATGCCTTGGAGAATGAACACCCCTACCAGACACTGCTGATGAATGTAGGGATACAAAGCTAAGCAGAAAGGAAGCCGAGAGAAATGCATCTGGTATGTGTGAACTAGTTGGTAGTTGTGAACTAGTTAGTAAAAATGATGTTTATTTAAGTTTAGAGTATTGAAATTTGGGTAATCTTAATATTCTATAGCTTTTTTTTAATACAATGAACACCTCCTTTTTGTTGTTGGTTTTCTGGTAAAAGAGCATCTTTTACCATGCCATGATCTACCACATTTAAAGCCTATGTCACTGACACTCTTGATAGTAAAAAAAGCTGTCTTCTATTATAAGTTTAAAGTACAAGGAAAAATTCTAGAAAAGACCCCCGCTTTTTCCTTAAAGGGCCATTTCTTAGTATCCAGACTCCTCAATCCAAGACCTGCTTGGTGACAGTAACAGGCATAACAAGTGGCTCTAGCAAAAATACTTGGCTACTTGTTAAGACTAATCCAGGCTTCTTGTTCTTGGAAGCTCCTGACTTGACTCTTTAGCATGGCAGACACACCAAACAGGGCCTGGGTTGACTGCTTCCTGCATTCCAGCTAGATTGGTTTCTATTCATGCTAGATGTTCTGAATTAGTACAACACCCATAACCACAACCTTGCTGGGCTCATTTAAATATACCTCACTCCTCAGGCATAAGGTTATGTTGTTGAAATATTGACCTCACGTGCTGGGAGCAGCACTGGTTCCAATCACTGTTTCTCAGTCTCAGCAGTGAGTTAAAATCACCTGAAGACTTTTTAAATCCTGATGCTCAGGCCACACTCCAGGCAGTTACCTGAGAATCTCTAGGGGTGGGAGCTAGGTGGAAGTATTTTTTAGAATTCCCCAAGTGTTTCCCATGTGCAGTCAAGGTTGAGGACTGGTTTGGATCCATGTCCTACTTTAAGTGCTCTTCTACTTAACTGCCTTAGGAGGTTTAGTTTGGAGGTGTCAAGTGTACCTTGTTTGTGGAAACCACCTGGAAAATCATAACACAAATAGTTTATTCATTTTATCCATTACCCTGCCCCAGTAATTTTGAAAGGTAATATAGACGTGAATGTGGGTATGCGCACACTTGGACATTGCTTTGCACACATATCTTCGTTTACCTGCTCATGCACTGTTATGTGGGAATTTATCCACTGAGACAGACTGTTAGGCAGTCAGCTTTCTGTCTCTGTTTTGCTTAGCCGCTCCACTACTTTCCTCTCCCACATCCCCCTCAAAACGACGGAAGGTCAGTTTCTGGTAGATAATAAAAGATTTGTAGAAAATCGTATCTTTCCCTGAGATTTTTTTGTTCACCCATGAACTCCAATTGCCAGATCCCTGGCTCTGGAGAGTCACCCTTGTTTATAGCCACTCTTGTTTGTTCTGTCTGTAAATACTTGGCATAAGAATGGCCTCTGTGATGACCTGAAGCTAATATCCTGTGAGCTAATCTTCCTCTCCTTATTCTTTCTCCTCTTTAGCTTTTGTTCTACCCAAGACTCTGCCCACTATTACCCCTGTTCTCTTCACATTGCATTTTTTCTCATCAGTATCATTCAGCTCACAGTATCTCTAACCCTACGTATTGAAGAGCTGCTAGAAGTTCTGACTTGCATTTGTGTATGCTTGTGAGCCTTTGTGGTGTCATTGATTTGGTGCATCAATTGTGATTTGAAGCTTTTTCAGTGAGGGCTTATCTTTGGCAGAACTGATTTCCTGTTTTCCTTTCTTCCCCTCGCAGCTGGCATCTGCACAACCATAAAATCCAGAATCAGATTGATAACAGTAGAGGATATTGAATGGGATTGATTTCTGAGGAAGGAAATATCTTTGCTTTTTTTCCTGAGCATGTGTGAAGCGATGTGGTCTTTCACTCAAAATTAAGACCCAGTTCTTTAGGGACAACATTAAAATATTACTTTGTGCAGGGGCTTTGGGGTCTGGTTGCCCTGGTTTTGACCTCAGCTCCATCACTCACTACTTGAAATCTTGGGCAAGTCATTTGACCATTCTCTTCCTTGGTGTCATCTTCTTTAAAACGGCAATAGTAATAATAGCTTCATAGGATGAGGATTAAATGAGTTTATACATGTAAAGTACTCAGAACAGTGTCTGACACAGCTTAATCATGAAGTACAGTTGTAATAATTGTGGTCGTAGTTATTCAGGATTGGTACTGCATCACTATGGAAATATAGACCTATCCTGTAGTACTAAATTTGTCCCTTAAGCAAGTTTTTTTTTTTATTTTTTAAATTTTATTTTATATATTTTTACATCATTTTTCATTTTTACACAATATACATTTTCATTTTGGTTATACTCCCCATACAGTTCCCACCCCCCCTTGTTTTGATCTTACTCCTTCCCCCGCCCCTCCCCATAGTGTGTCTCTGGTTTATAGTTTCTTGTTGATTTTGATTTTTACTTCATTATAATTAGTCCTTTTCCTGGTGCCTTATTTAGGTTTTCTAAATTCCTGCGATGAGTGAGACCATCTGGTATTTTTCTTTTTCTTTCTGGCTTATTTCACTCAGCATGATCCCTTCCAGCTCCATCCATGTTGCTGCAAATTACATGAGTTTATCTTTTTTTTGATTGCTGAGTAATATTCCATCGTGTATATGTACCACATCTTCTTGATCTAGTCATCTGTTTTTGGGCATCTGGGTTGTCTCCATACCTTAGCTATTGTAAATAGTGCAGCTATAAACACAGGGGTGCAGGTGCCCTTTTGAATTAATGTTTCTGTGTCCTTTGGGTAAATACCTAGGAGTGGAATTGCTGGATCATATGGAAGCTCCATCTTTAGCAAGTTGAGGAATCTCCACATAGCTTTCCATAGTGGTTGGACCAGTTAGCAAGTTTTTATAATTGTAGAGTGTCCATAATGAGAGAATCAGAGCAGAATGCTGATTCAGACCTAATTGCAGACATGTGATTCCATTGCCATTGGCTTGGCCCAGGGTAAGAAGCATCAAAGCATATTGTGTGGTGCTTTTTACCTTCACAGTGAAGCACGAAGTGTTCCCATAAACATACTGGCCTGTAAGATGCTTATATACTGTTGTAGTTTAGTTACAGGGCCTAGCAAGCCCTTCTTGGGTTGTTAATGTTTCATTTTTTGGTATTTAAAAGTATTTCTGTTACTATTATCATAGTCCATTTGTTGTGTGTTGGGACATTTCCCTGAAGACTCTTTTGTCATTATAACCCTTCCTCTGTTACTGATCTAAAATTTACATGAATTTTAAGTCAAGGTTAAGAGCATGGATATTAAAGGTGAAGGGGTTTTAGAGATGAGGTTTGGGGTGCTCTAAGTGTGTTTACCATCCTTCTTAGATTTTATTTCTACACAGAGTTCCCTAAAATCTTGAGGACTTAGGCCAGGCAATAATAAGAGCAAATGTATTTATCAGAAAACATACCAGGTTGCTTTGTAATATCTACTTTGTGGAAATTAGTGCTTGGTATTTTTTAAAGCAATCACTGCTGCATTGGGATTTTTTTTTTTTTTTTGCTGCTTAGCACTTGTACATTTTAAAAGCATCTGGAATTGTTATTTAATCCTAAGTATACTTGTCTCTTATCTGTATAATTTGGCTTAAGCCTTTTTTGTTTTTGAAGATTTATTTATGCATACAAGAATAGGGGTACAGGCCAGAGGTGTGAGGGATGAGAGGGTTCACCAGAGACAGAGGGGAACAGAACAGGCAAATTGACCGAAGTACCCTGAGGGGAGCAGCGGGTGAGTCACGAGAGGTCTGCTGTGCCTTGTGGGTTGATCCCTGGCCGGGAATCGAACTCATACTGCAGTGGCTGCGGTAAGCTTCATAGCTTGCATCTTAACCCCTTGAGCCACCAGGGAGGCCCTAATTTAAGGCTTTTGATGTTCTGATTGGTTGCAGACAATTATAGTGAATGTGCTAATCTTTTCCAGTGTGGACCTAAATGAATGAAAATGACCAAAGCTTAAATTTAATACCCACTGTGATTATATAATTTAACATTTCTATTAGGCAGTTCTCCGAGGTTGATTTCAGAACTATACCAGAGAATTACATATATTTTTCCCTTTGTCAGTTGATTCTATTTTGCAAATAAACCAATAAATAACTATAAAGTTTTGTACCTTAAACCTACATGTTATCTTCTCATGAAAAAGATGTCTTATCCAGTACCACCCCCAACACATATTAACATACTTTAGTTTTATCTGATTGAGACAATGAGGTTACTTCATAACAAGAGACAAACCTATATATGTCTACTTTCTAAAAGCATTTGATGTTTTTTGATTTTCTAAAGCCATTAAATATTGTGACCCCCAGATCACTTAGTTCTTACAGTGATAAAAAAGATTTGACAATATTTTGAAGCTGGCCTGTCTTAGAGTTTTGATGAGAGAACATTTATGAAAATAAAGGGGGATTTAGTTTTTTGGGATGTTCTGACGTTATATGAATATTATTTTAATAGAACATTGCAGTATTGGACTGTGATTTGAGTAAATAGCTTCCCACTTATTCCGGAGGATTATCATCATTGATACAAAGTCCTTCAACTTTTGAATGGCTTGCTTTCATTTGCAGCATGTTGAGTTTAGTGTGGGAATGAGTGTCTTCATCTCTCTGGGGTCACTGACCACGACGGTTAATTTTCTGTGTCAGCTTGGCCAGGCTGCAGTGTCCAGTTGTTTGGTCAAACATTGGCTTAGATACTGTGAAGGTAGAGATATTTTGTAGATATGATAAACATTGTAGTCAGTTGACTTCAACATGATTACTCTCTGCTATGGAAAGGGCCTCATCCAATCAGCTGACAGTCTTATGAGTAAAAAATGAGGTTTCCTGGAGAAGAAGGAATTTAGCCCCACGGCTATACATAAAAGTCCTGCCTAAGTTTCCAGCCAGCTGACCTGACTTCCAGAATTTGGATTTGTCAGCCTTCAAATTGCAGCAGTCATTATTCCTTAAAGAGAGAGAGAGAGAGAGAGAGAGAGAGAGAGAGAGAGAGAGAGAGAGAGAAGTGTGTGTAATTTCTGTATTACATTTTTCTCCAGAGAGGTAAAATCAAAAATACTTTTAACTTCTGTTTCTTTGGAGAACCATCTGAAAGAAAATCAATGGTGCTCCCCCAAGAATTATACAAAACATTTTGATTACTTTTTAAGAGGTTAGCATTTTTAATATTAAAGTGAAAACAGATTATTTAAAACATTACAAAGTAAAAAAAATTCTTAATTGCTGTCAGTTTTAACTTCAGGGAATTTTAGGAGAAAGAACTGGAAGGAGCAGCAAAGTAACAAAGGACGGGAATGGTGGGGGATGTCTCAGTACATTCTGAGGTGAATGTTGAACACACTGCTCTTGACCTCAAACTTACTGGCCTAAAGACTTAGGACTGTTACTCTCCTTAAAATGCCAATAAAGGTTGCGCCTCCCCTGGAGGCACAGTGGTTGAACGCTGGGCTGCGAAGCTGCCTGCAGTCTCTGCAGCGCCGGTTCGATCCCTGGCCACCCAGCCACCGGCGAGGGTCCCACATGGCGCGCAGACCTCCCCTGCCGCCCGCTGCCCCCCTCAGCAGTGTATTTAGTCAGTCTGCCTGTTTTGCTCCCCACTTTGGCTCTGGTAAATTCTCACCCTCCCGTGCTTCTGACTGTACCTAGTGCTTGTATAAATAAATAAATAAATCTTTTTTAAAAAATGCCAATAAAGGAATAAACAATAAGTAGACATCCTTCCATGTTAGCCTTTAATTCAATCATTTTATTCCTCCAGAGCCTTATCTTCTTTTCTCCAGAGAAAATGTATCTCTTTCCAAATTTCCTCCTATGCCAAGCCCTAGAATCTTGTGATAGGTTTAGGTTGCTCTCCTCTGAATGTGTTCTGATTTATCACCCCTTTAGAAATACCTAGCTCAGACCAGGTGATCTCAGATCAGAAGGCTGTCCCCCTTATTCATTGTGCTGGGTGCCTGCTGTACTACTACCCATAACACTGTTGGGACTTCCTGTCTTGTTACTGATGTGTTGTGAGCTCATGGTCCTAGGGTCTTCCTCCCTTATAGCTCCTAAAACCTGGGCAGGTCTTCATTCTATATTGTTGCAGTTGTACTTTTTCAATATAAGAATAATTTAAGCAGAAGTATTCATGTCTGTTACTACCAAATTAATCTTTTTTAGCTATTGCCCATTATTTTGATCTGCTGAAATCATTCTAAACCTGATTCAGCTGTCTGTCAGCTTTGTTTTATCTTCAGAGATAAGCCCTGGTCTCACGTAAATTCTTAATTCACTACCTTTCCATTGCCCACAGGTCCAGCTTTCATTATTGGAGGAACGTGGTGTCCTTGCTCACCCCTGAAATAAGTCTTCACACTGCTGAAGGGGGCTTGTTAAAACAGCACATATGAGTGATCCTCTTGTTCCTGTCTTTGTCACCTATCCCCACAGCCACCCCTTGAGGTCTTTTTTCTTCACCTGGACAAAGTAGTTATGTGACTGGTTTCACTGCTTGAGTCTTGCTCCTTATTCCTCTGCCCATGCCAGACCGACTTCTCTGGAGCATGCATTTTGTCATGTTTGGTGGAAGAACATTATGATTTGACTGCTGCCTCCCCCAATGTCATCTCCCTCAGCAGTTCAGCTTGCATCCTTGACATTAGTCCACCGCTTCTAAAGCCAGGCAAGGAACAGTTTCTTAGTTATCTTTCCAGTGGTATAGTTAAAAGGTGAACTAAACACATTAGTGCTCACAGACTAGTGCTGAACTAGGTAACTTTTAGAAATGGGATTCTGGGCATCTATCTCTTTTGTTGAACTCAGCAATTGATTTCTTTACCTCATTTTGAATCTGTTGCATTTCTGACATAATAATGGTGTTACTACTAGAGGGAAGGACCTTCCGTGCTCATTTTAACTTTTATCCAGAATTCCTGTAATGTACGTAGAGTGTTATCAATGAGCATAATGAACAGCCAAACAGGAGGGCTGTAGGGCCCTCTAGCACATGTTACTGGGTTAAAGTTTAATGAGGTATTTTATGATATTTGCAGCTCAGCTAATGATACTTTAAGAAAGGGTTTTTAAAAAAAGCTTAGGGTCCACACCTTAGATTCCGATAAATTAATCCTTGGTGTTTAAGAGCCGTTTATAGTGCAGCAGACATGGCAAAATGGGCCCTACCAGCATCACGAAGTGCTCACCATGCAGCAAAAATTTATAGAAATGTTATAAATGGCACAACAGGGACACAAACTTCTTAGTTAATGGCACGTCACCACTAGAGTAGTATTTACTGTTTGCCTTACTTGCCTATTAACAAAAGGTGGTAAAACAAAGATCAAAGCAACCCTGCCTTTTTATTTTCCTTTCAAAGGTCAGTCTGTCCGTATGCAGTATTTGTCATGAAATAAAAACTTAGGAAGCATAAATGTGAACAGCCTGAAAGGGGTTGTATGTGTGTGTGTGGGGGGTGTGTGTGTGTCTGTGTATTTAGAGTTTCATGTAACATTTCAGGAATAGGCTCATATCAGCAGTGTTGATCCACCTCATGAATTGGAGCCAGGCCAGCAGTGCCAGATAGCCAGGGTAGAAGGACAAACAGACATACATTCTTTGTGTACTAAGGGAGTGGGTTTTGGGGAGGGGGTGGGTGAGAGCAATGAATGCTTAAAAGGCCTGTTGGCCTGTTTAATTTATAGTGGATGGGTGGTACCATTTTTCTCTGTGGTTGTGAATATATTTTATGACTATACTGGATTATTTTCTTTGCATATTTGCAAAGGAAACAGTCTAGTTGTAAAAGCTACCTTTTTGCACTAAGCAGCATCTCATTTTTCTTGTTAAGTGTCTGTTCATACAACATTTATTATTGGAGCAATTTAAACAAAACGTTTGCAAAATCAAATTGACTCTTGGACATCTACATGCCCCAGCTCCCATTGGGGCTGAATCTGTTACAGGGCAGGGAGAGGGGTGCCCCAGAACCCCCACACCTGCCTGCTCTAAATAGGTTCTGCCATCTACCACATCATGACAAGATATAAAAGATCTTTAATGGAAAGGAGCTTTAATGCAATTAGTGAACAATACAAAAAAAGACAAAGAATATAGTTTCTAAATCAAGCACCCAAGTTAACCATCCCCTCGTGGGTAAAAGTCCACCCAAACAGGATTGGCCCAAAAACAAGTCCTGAAAGTCTGTCACAAGTCTATAAAGTTCCTTCCAGTGGGACCCATAGAAAAGGGTCAGAAACAGACAAATCTGGGAGGAAAAGAGCAAAATCAAAATCAAAGCTGCCATTGTTAACATTTCCATTGGTCTCTCACCCACATCTGTTTCAACCAGTCCAGGACCAAGAAACAAGCACAGTTTCTTCATATGTCTGTCTGCTCCATGTCCCTCCTCCAGGTCTCTTTCTTGCCCTCCATCCTGCTTCCTTCCTTCTTCAGTCTCCTCTCCCTGCTCAGCTCCACCCTCATTTGGTTGTGGCAGGGAACCTGGAACCTCCCCTCTTCCTGGGGCCCACCCTGTGACAAATTCAGAGTGTCAGCGTGCAGATAGCATGCAAGGACAGTTGTGCCACATCAAATGAAAAACATTTATTAGTGCTGGGGAAGAGTTTCGTGTTGAGAATAGCCCTTTACATTGGGGGCTGTTTAAATTCAAGTTCTGGCCATCCCCTTTCCACATTTGCTTTTGTTTTGGATGTGAGTGTAAAAGGCCCCATGCATCTACAGGGGTCAAGCCCAGTATTCCTGAGTTATATATAGTTAACTCCTATATTCATTAGAGAATAGGTTTGAACCTTTAGGAAACTGATCACATATGTACTTTGTCTTAAATAAGGTGAAAAATGTGTACTTTGGGCAATCGAGAAATCCTTTATTATTTGGTCTTAGATTGTTTATGTCCCTGTGACTGGGCACAGCAGTGATGGGATGCAGCTTCTGGTGCTGAGTCAGAAGAGACCAGGCAGCCTGAGGAAAGCATCATGGCGTTAATGCCTGTGGTTATGTCCTCAGTGCCCCAGGAATTAGTTCTAAGTATAACTTGTATTCTTTCTTTTCCAAAAAGTCATTTGGGGGAATTTCATATTTTGAATCAAATCAGAATTCTCCCCAAGACCTCGCAGCTGGAGCATGAAGATTCCCATTCTTGTCATTGTCATTAAGGTTGACTGAGAGGAGAGCTGTTGATCACTGGGCTTGGGTGAAGAGTCTGGGGCAGTTCTGACGCCCTTGTCCCAGAGGAGCTGTTCTGTGATCTCTCTTCCCTGTTACCTTCCCTCTGCTGGGTGTCTTGTGTGCAACCATTGACCTGAAATCCATAATCTTAACTTCACATTTTTGCCTTGATTTTACATTTCTCATGTAAAACACTTGAGGCCATCCTTAAAGATAATGGAATGTACATATTCTGCAGAAGTCATTTGCATTTCAGCGCTCTCTTTGCTTTTAAAAACAAGTTGATGGATAGAGTGTATTGGTAGGTGTCATAGGGTGAAAAAGTAATGGGTTGAGGCGGTCAAAAGTAAAAAGAAAACAATCATTCCCAGAGTTATTTATCTACCTAATGGCAATATTTTCTATAAAAAGCTACTCTGCACTGATTTACATCTTAGTGGCATGCTAGTAATAGCAATTTATCAAGCACTTTAAATGTGCCAGGCACTGTGCTCAAAGCTTTGCACACATTGTTTATTTTAATCCTCTCACAACTCTATCAAGTGGATGCTATATTTATATCCACTTATACCCAAGGAGGAAACCCATATCTAAAGGGATTAGATAGCATGCCCAGGTTTATACAGAGCAAAGACTGGTATCTCTCCATTTCTATATTCTACATCCTCTCCAAACATTAAAAAAAAAACCACTTTTATAAAGATTTTTCATTTTCCTCCTAGTGTTGTAGAGCAACCCCGATACAAAACGCCCTAACACTAGGACACCTCATAAAATGTTGTCATCTCATTTTTACATTTGGAAAGTGGTGGAAAGATCGCTATATTTTTTACCTTGACCTCTTTCAATAATAATTCAGGAAAATTCAGTGAAGATAATCAGAAGCTATTAGCTTATTTTGGGTGAGGAACATTTCTAAATGAAATTTATCATTTCCTAGGCAGGTTTTCATTTTCTCTACTCAAAAGTAGTCTCAACTATACTTTTTTTAAAATTTATTTATGCATACAAGAAGTGGGCACAGGTCAGAGGTGTGGGGGGCAAGAGGATTCACCAGAGACAGAGTGGGGAACAGAACAGGCAGATTGACTGAAAATGCACTGCTGAGGGGAGCAGCAGGCGAAACAGGAGAGGTCTGCTGTGCCATGTGGGTAGCTCCCTGGCAGGGGATCAAACTCATACTACAGTGGCTGCGAATAGCTTTGTAGGTTGCGTCTTCATCCCTTGTGCCACCAGGGAGGCCCCGCAACAATACTTATTTTGTGTGTAGTTTGCCATCTTGAATACTAACCTGGTTCTCTAGAAGTAGAAGAAAGAAAATAAAGTCACATTTTTTACCTCATTTAAGCAATACGTTTGAGATAGTACATTTGAGAGTTTCCTAAATACTTGAACCCAGTCTTCAATGGATTTAGGAGTTTGAAACAATATTCCTTCTACTTCCACATCTAACCATCTATCTCCATAGAAAGTGGACAAAGGGTTCTAGAATTCTAAGCGACAGACCAAATACTTGTCATAGGAGAAGCACTGAGGAAGCACCAGGAAGTTCTAAAGGTTAATTGTAGACCTGCTGCCAACTAACAGTTGACTTGAGCCAGGAATTTTACTTCATTGCCTCAGTTTCCTTGAAGGTAGGTAAAGTGATGCTGATACAGGTGTTTTCTCAGTCCTATGGAGTATTCTATTTTATTCCAAATACCTATTACAGAGTTAAACTTTATCTGAAATTTCCTGAATTTCTTCAAGCCATAGATCTAAACACATGCTAATTAAATCCCCAAGCCTTTAGAGGGAGAGATTTCAGAAGATTAATTTTTTCAGCACGGATTTGCTAACCATTTAGTACATCTCCAGTGCTGGGCCTGGCAATATGAATAGATTAAAAAAATAGAAGTTTTCCTTGTTAAAGTTGATAGTTGAACTGTAAACAGCTTGAAAATATTTACACACCAAAAATGGACTAGTTACAACAAATGTTTTATAAAATGTAATAAAGCAGCTGATGTTTATTAAGCACTTCTTACTGCTGGCAAGACACGCATATTTAATCCTCATCCTTAATCCTTTAAGGTAAATGATGTCGTTGCCCCAATTTTACCAAGAAAACTGATGCACTGAGAGAAGTCAAGTGAATTGTCTGGAGTTACTCATCCACACAGGGATTTAGAAAGGACATTTTGCTCAGAGTCCCTGGGTTTCCCACTTGAATAAGTAGGTTTAAGTTTTGAAAAATAAGAGTGTTCAGTGGAGGGAGGATGGGATTGCCTTTGACTAGATTTTGATTAAGTGTAGAAAACAACAAAAATTATAAATTTGGCAGCTAACATTTTAAAAAATCATTTGCTGTAAATTTATTTTTTCTGCATATAGCATAAATCTTAGGCAACCTAGAAGCAGTTTTAATGTGAGAAGGTTTATTTCAGGAGAAAACAATAATCACATAATTGTGTGCTTTGGAGAAAACAGTCCAAAAAAGAACTTAAATTGGGTCAAGTCTTGAGAATTGCTGGGCACTGCTGGTAGTGACTTGCCCAGAACAGTGGGGGGTTGGGGAGAACTCTCTGGATGGAATCGAGGCAGTCTTTTTCCTCTTTAGTGGATTGTAGTAGCTCATTTCTGTTCTTTTGACTTGCAGAAAGGGTGACCCCATAGTGATATAATTCATGTTCTGTGAGAATAGGCATAATTCTCCCTACCTGTCTTTACTGCAGGGTGGAGGTGTATGGCTGTGCTGTTTATACAGACTCTGGGAAAGAAAGCCAGGAAAGCAGGCAGGTGTTCCTGAGTGCAAAGTGGGGGTATCAGCCATGCCTCTTTTCATCCAGGAATTTGCAAATCTTGTTAAGATAGAAAACCTGGCCCCCAAAAGAAAAAAAAATCCTTCTTGCCTTGAACAACTTTGCCCATACTGGAGCATCTGCTGCTACTTATGCAAGTAATACTACATTTCTCCTCCCATCCTGCCGCTCCTGCCTCCGAGAGGAAGAGGGAGCTGCCCAGTGAGCAGACGGCTGCGTGCCTCACCCTGTAACCCTCTGCTGGTGAGTTCCCAGGAGCTGCATCCCACAGGCTGCAGCTTCTCATGCTGGATGGAGCCGCTCCCTGCCCTTCTTGGTTAGGATATGTCAGGTTGTCAGGACAACTGTTAATGGCAGCTTATCCTATTTTCCCTGTGCTGTGCGGTGTATGTTTTACTGGGCAGTAGCAGGAAGAAGATTGGGAAAAGGTGCCGCAGCAGGACGAGACGCTGGGATCTGATTGATTGAACAGGTTAGGCAGTGGAAGGAGACTGCTGAACCTGAACGTCTTTGAAAGGGTTTTTGTGCAAAGGGGGAGAGAGAGAGAGGGAGAATGTGTGTGTGTGTGCTCCAGCCAGCACACGTGCCTGTGGGGAGTGAGAGGGGGCTTGAAGGGGGGGCTTGCTGCTAGGTGAAGGGGGAACAGCAGGGCCTCAGTTGCCAAGTGGCTGGTAGTATCTGTCAGCTGTTTGCACACTGTTTACCCATAAGGGATCTATTACAAGTGCTCAAATGAACCGGCGGCATAGGAACTAGCAGCTTCCTGGGAGCTGCAATTACATAGCATATATTTTTAATACAATAATAATTAAAAAGCAAGTAGCAGCAGTATGCCTGGATCAGCTACAGCTATCCGACAAGAGAGACTGAAGAAGACCAATTCAAGGCCAATTCCTCTTGGTTTATTCACCATTAATGAGGAAGATGAACAGCAAAAGAATGGAAATTCCAGAAGACCAAAAGGTATGCATTAGCTCTACCCTTTGGTCGGAGCGGGATCCAGCCTGTTTCCCATACTGCCCGTAGTACATTTTCTGTGACCTCCCTGCAGTTTGCTCGTGGTATTTACATGCTCTGTACCTCTGTGCTTGCATGCATTAGGGAACAGATTGTGCAGATTTGGTAGGTTTCAGGTCAGCTGCCTTTATGACCGGTGCTAATTTCTTGATCTAGACAGCTTTAATTTTCACATGTTCACTTATCCAATGACTCTGCTCAGCAGGAGGAGAAAATATGAGTTAGCAAGGTTTCAACAAACATCTCTCCTCCTTCCTTAGGTGTCTCAGACAGTTTCTATTTACATTAATGAGGCAACTTTCTCCATGAAAGGGCTGCATTAGATAAAGTAACTGAAGAGTGCCACATTTCCATGGGCAGAGGCTCAGGATTTTACTTGCTTTACTAGACTGAAATACTGGGTACCTGAAGAGGAAGAAAACATTTAGGATCACTATAAGGGCCAAGCCAGGACCAGGGAGACAGCCTTGAAGCTTTATAACTTCTGATGATAACTCCATTAGTAAGCATCTGTGTAGAGGTTACAATGTTCTGGGTAGAGAAGGAGGAGGTCTGTGCTGTTCTTTCCTAATGATGAAATGGAGCTGTTGGCTCCGCCAGCTTCTTGAGTCCCCATGAACTGCGTCCTCTTTAGCTTGTCATGGCCTCCCTCCCAGAGCTGCAATTATCCATCTGAGATGCCTACCGCGTGCATTTTTGAAAAGGGGCTTTAGAGCTTGCATTTTAATTTTTTTGGCATTCTAATTCTTGCAGTTTTCTTCCCCCAATATATAAACTGTTCTTCTCTTAGCCAATAGGTTATCAGTTTTGTTGTTTCTCTGTGCTGATTAAATTTTAGCTTGTATTCAAGTTCTTCTGTCGCTGAGTTATCAAATTCTCAGAGTGATGCAGAGCACTGGCATGGCAAAGCATAAGCAAATATTTAAGCAGTAGTAGAATGAGGGTCTGAATAGAATCCAGTGTCTGAAAACAGTTGGCTTGTTTTTTATAGCTTCTTGAATCTTATTTATTCTTACTAAGCATAATTGAAACTGTTTTAAAACCAAAAGTACATGTTTATTTCAGGGAAGATCTAATAAGTAAAAAGTACTGTAGTTGATCATTATTTTACTGTCAGGTGTAACTTTTATCTGAGAACCAAATGACCTCAAGAATCTAACAATGCTATGAATGGAGGGTGACTTAGGGGATTCTTTTGTTTGTCCATTAATTAGGCAGGTGAACCAGAGTATGCTCTGGATCAAAATTCAATGTTTTAAACTGTTAGTAGCAAATTGGTCTCCTAGGAATTGGTAACTTTTAAAATTAATGTGAATTTATTAAAGTGTGTCCAGTGAGTATTTTTAGAAATTCTTGATTGGTGGCACTTTAGGATAGCCAGCTATTTTTGTTCTTAGTAATTTTCTTTAAATGCTATTCCTATCTTTCTCCTGTTTTATTTTCTTTAGTATTTTATTTAAAAAGAGGGGTGAAAGAAGCAGATGCTCAAAAAAGTCTATTTGTTTTCAGCAATATATACATCTTTTGGATAACAGAGACTTAATTGAAGTCTCTGTTACTATTTTTCTTTTCCTCTCTCTCACCACACCACAGGAGGAAGGGAAAGAAAAAGACTAGGAACATAAATTCTGTGCTGACAAGGATGTGCAGACTCTCTGTATATCCCCAAATGCCTCTATTTATGGACAGATTCAATACAATAAGTTTGGGTGTCTTTAATGACTCTTGATGAATAAGATCATTGGCTTTGGTGTTTTAATTTCTCTTCAAGTCTATCTCAGCAATAGGAATATCCACTTTCTAGCCTAACTGTCAGTAGAACAGTGATGGAAATAGTCTGTGTCTGCCCTGCCCAATGCCATAACACTAACCACACGTGACCAGAAGCACACAAAATATGACTACTGCGATGGAGAAACTGATTTTTAAATGTTATTTAACTTTAGTTAATTTAAACTTCGGTAGCCACATGTGGCAAGTGGTGACATTGTTGGACAACACAGTGCTAGTGTGACCTTCTGAATTTGCATCCTCTCGGCTTTGTTCATTCTTACTGCTTCCTGGTACCAGATAGGGTTGGGTCCTGAAATGAATGTGGTTATTATGAAGTCCATCATGGAGCAAACTGACCCTTCGCTGCAAGAAAGCATGGTGACCTGCATTTACAGACAATTTCATGTTTCTCTTTCCTCTTGAAATGTTACTGCCTGCTCAGAATATTATTATAGCCAGTCACTAGTTGCCTCTTTTGCCACTTTTAATGGACTCCATTTTCTAAATTATTATTTCTAAAGTATCATAGCAAGATGACATGCAGGTTATCTTTTATATGTAACTATTAAGATAAGCATTCAGAAAATTTGTTTTCCGCCTACTCCATTGTCTAATCAGCCAAGTGTGCTTTCATGCTGAGTATCTTTGTTCTATCATTACCAGGAATAAAGAAGCTTGCTATCTAAATTTAATAAGCTAAATGCTGCTGTCCAGGACTACCCTGGGTTAATGGTGAGTGGAATCTTTCTAGGGACTGGTAATATTAGGTGACCCTCATAATGAACTCAGTAGGAGTGAACGTGTCGCCTGCCATCTGGACTCCCAATGTGGCTTCAAAGTTACTTGGTGGGGTGAAACTGGAGTTTGGCTAGCTGGTGGCTAGGTATATTCTGGAATGAGCTATTACTCTGCCTTGTAATCAATAGGAATGTAAATGTTATACATGTCTTCCTATTTTTTAAAAAATTTATTTATACAAGCACTGGGTACAGTGAAAAGTGCGGGAGGGTGAGAGAATTCACCAGAGCGGGGAACAGAACAGGTAGACCTATGAAATACACTGTTGAGGGGAGCAGTGGGCACAGAAGGAGAGGCCTGTGCGCCATGTGGGACCCTCTCCGGTGGCCGGGGATCGAACCGGCGCTGTAGAGGCTGCCGGCAGCTTCGCAGCCCAGCGCTCAACTGCTGCACCACCAGGGGAGGCCCCTTCCTATTTTTGGTGTGTAACATTTAAATCGTAATTGGTCATGCACTGGGCTTATGCTGCTGTTCAAATATCTGGAAACTGGGCTCCTTGGTGGCACAGGGGTTAAAGACACAGCACTATCAAGCTATGTTGCCAGCCACTGCAACATGAATTCAATCCCCAGCCAGGGAGCTAACCCACATGGCGCAGCAGACCTTTCCCGTCTTACCTGCTACTCCCCTCAGCAGTGTATTTCAGGAGATCTGCCTGTTCTGCTCCCCACTCTGTCTCAGGTGAATTCTTTCACCACCCACATACCTCTCTGGCCTATACCCCAGTTATGTATGTATAAATAAATAAATCTTAAAAAAAAAAAAACACAAATATCTGAAAACCCATGCCTCAATGTAATGCTGACCTCAATACTTAGGAGATTTTAATGCTGTAGTGGCTAATTCCCCTGGATAGGGTTTCAAGATGAACCTGTACTCTGATGAATTTTGCTGAGCACAGTGTGATTATTAAGTATTAAAACATTTTCTCCCCAAACTAACATTTGTTAAGTGCTCACCTGTACAGATGACTCTCCTGGGGCACTGTGGGAGTGATGCATAGATAACTGACCTGGATTCCTGTTCTCAGAAATGGTAACTGTCTAGTGGAAGAAGACAAATGCATACAAATGAAGCTAGAGTGTAAAGGACAATCAGGGCAGGAGCTGAGAGTGAAATGAAATTACCTGTGCACACAGCCAGGCCCTTCTAGATTATGGAAGTCCTTCTTAAGGGCCCAACTTCTCTTTATAAATTGCTTGCAAAGTGTGTGTAACATTTTTGAGCAGGGGTAAACTTAACATTGAAAATAAGTTCTCACAGGCTCTGAAGGTCTGTCATAGGAATTCTAAGAAATGTGGATACTGTTAAAATCATCCTTCTAAGGCAACTAATTTGAATACTAAGTGTGGTTGTGTCTGATTTGTTAATTGTATTCCCTCTATCGCACAGCATTTATCTAATAGTATCTAAGCAGTGCTTCTAGTGTGTTTTATTGGTGCTTTCCCTCATCTTAGTCGTCATTTTCTTTGGAAAAAATGAAGGTGCATCTTTTCAAGGTGATATTGACTACTCTGTTAATATGGGTTAATGCCTTCACTCCTTTACATCAGCCCATTGCAGATTAGAATGTGAAGAAATACAATTTCTGCTTATCTACATAAAAGGTGGAATTTCTGCCAGTTAAGGTTTCCAAATGCAATCCAATCTGCCATTTACCACTTGTATTTTTACTGGCTAGGGGGTGTTCCTGTCCAACTGTAATGTCCTCTCTGTAAGTCATGAGTCTTTTTCCTTTGAAAGAAGTGCAAATGCCATTCGAGAATCATTCTCACACATACTACTTTTTTCCTTTTCCTCTGTTGTTCTGTAAGACTGGGACTCTTGGCTCTTTCTGGTACCCTTGGCTCTTTCCAGTGTCCTTATTCGTGCCATGTCAGGACAAAGCAAAAGGACTTAGTAACTTTTATAGCTGGTGAGGCAAACGTCTGTTTCAGAAGAAAAATATCAAAGATACCCATTATGAGGAGATCTTAAAGGCAAATTGTTATTAACATGACTTTTTAAAAAAGATTTATTTATTTGCTTTATGCATAGAAGAACTGGGGTGTAGGCCAGAGGTACAGGGGGTTAGAGTGGGGAGCAGAACAGGCAGATCTACTGAAATGCACTGCTGAGGGGAGAAATGGTCTGCTCTTCCATGGTTAGCTCAGGCGGCAGCGGTGATAACATTGAGACTTAACCGCTATGCCACTCGGGAGGCCCTGATTGACATAACTTTTATTTGCTAAAAGGAACCTAAATATGTTTCACGCAAAGCATTTATATAAACATAAGAACAAGGGGTGCCAGGAACAACACCTAATGTGTGGCTTGGGTTGTCTGTAAATACCTGAGAGTCGATGAGTGTCACTGTCTCCCAGGCTTTCTGCTACAGAAGTAGAAGTTGCCATATGTATCACTGGCTCGAGAGGAGCATGATCTAGCCTGCACACAACCAAAGTTTTTGAAGTGTGAGGTACTATCAGTAATGGAATTTACTTGCTTTATATGAAACTAAAAGACTTAGAGATTCTGTTTCTGTTTCCAGACTATAATGGATAGGGCTAAAATATTGATAGCTGACTGCTTTGGCCATAGAACCAAACATAACCAAACATTTATTAGCTAAGAGTCTCCCAGCTTATAAATCTTAGATTTATTTGTTGGAAAGTAAATTGAGTATCCATTTCCTCTAGCTTCATGTCTTAGAGAGCAACTTTAAATTTAATTTACTGTTACCAAAAAATTACCAGGTGACTTGCAGGCACTTGCACCAGGGCTTGCATTTGCAGAACTGAATAACTTCATACATAGCAACAAAGATGATGCACTGAGAGTCCATGATAATTCTCAGATCGTCTAGGTATTTGGGGCACAATTTATGTTACTTTATGTGTTAGGCTTATGTTTTAGATTTGCCCACTTCAAAAGGCAAGTCAGACCCTGTTCTACCTTGGGTCCAGGTACAAAGACCCAAAGTGTATCAGAGATGGACCTAGGACATTGTGTAAGAAGTATTTACCAGAGCACCACAGGATGTTTTTTTGCTCACTGTAAAATGTAAGTTCTGTTTTTTAGGTCATCTGCCCAGCAATGGTGTGTCAATAAGAAAATTCTAGTTGATTCTGTGCATTTCAAAGAATTTACCATCCCAGGTCCAGTATGGGTTGGACTTTAGGAGTATAGACCTTGGAAAATTATTTTCATCATTTTTGATCTTGAATATATATATGGTTATTGATTCTAGATTCATCCTCAAGTTAAAGATGCAGGCAGGCCTAATCAAGCGTAGCAAGGTATCAAAATGATAGGCTTTATACTACCTGTCACCCTAAAACCATCATTGGGAACAATAGTACAATAGGTGCCACCTCGGTCCTTGTCACAGGATGACTTTCAAGCTGAGGAGTTGAGTGCATTGGTCAAGGAGTGGCTTGGAGTGGGCTAGCAGGTTGTCTCTGTCAGCCCTTTTTAAAATCTTCCCAAATATCTAGTAGCACAAAAACTAAGTAAATATGTAATGTTGAGCAAAATTTCCCCTGTACAAACATACTGTTACCGCTGAGCCTCTGTGTGAAGCTATAGAAGTTTGGTATCTTAGTGTCAGGCATATCAATTCATATGGGGAAAAAGTTTAGCCAGGTTGACTGGTAGAGAGTGGTCACAATCCAAGTTTGCCAAAATGAATAGAAACTCAGGCTAAGTTTGGGATGAGAGATTGTGATGTGAGAAAAAGCACTGCAGACAGAATAGGCAGGTTACTGTTATTTCCATGCCTCAGGTTCTCAGCTGTGGAACAAAATTCATAAATTCCTGCTCACAGGTGGTAGTAGGGATCAGAGATAATATGAGTGCATTCTCTAGAAAATAATTGGGGCTCAATCAGTGCCAGTTATAAAAATGGTAATTTGTGACCAAATGCCCCACATTTTCTGATAACTTCTGTTGACATTCTCTCCATCTGTCCTAGCACCCTTGTCGGTGTCTTTATTGCAGAGTTTTGCCCTGGTCTGATCTCCTACCTTGTATCTTTTTGTGAATGAAAATCTCCAGGGTTCCCTCTTCTGGGAAGCCCTTTTCATGCCTGCCCCATGACAGGCATTTGTGACCATGTCCTTCCCCCTGTCTGTTCATGTGGATCAGACGTCCTAGATGTCGGCAGGATTACGCATTGCGATACCCTGTAATTTGGCCCTATGAAGTGAACCTGCTTGTTTCAAATCCGATTAAGGGAGTGTACTTTTTATTCCTTAGGATTAATGGAAAACTTTCAGAGGTTTTAGTCTGCTTTACTCAGGGGGCAGTTGCTGTAGTCGTCTGCCATCTTGGAAACCAAAAAGAATTTTTTTCCCTTAAAATTAGCATTTTATCTTATTTTCCTTCTAGGATGTGTGTATGTGTGTATGTGCGTGTAAGTAAGTCACTTACTGGAATTGTCCAGACATGTGGACAGCTTTCTGCCAGTGTTTAGGTTATAGGCTCTCACATTTAAGTTCCAACTTTATGCAGGCTGTTTTCCTTTGCTCATGTGCTCATTTTCAGCACCAAGGCTTCTTGTCCTGGGTATGGTTAGCTTCTCTCTTTTATTTCAACACTTTTATTTATTTCTCTGTGGAAGTCTTATTTCTCTCACTAGCCAGTCAGCAGGACATACAGCAAACATTTGGTGAAAGCACCATATTGGAAGTTTTGTGCTGCTGTTATAGGAGCTTCCTGGTGCTTCTTCGCCTCCTCATGAGGTAGAGAATCGTCCCAACCAGGGCTCTTTCTTCTACCTGGTGTCTCGTCCTCCTTCTACGTCACTATACCTGGTAAACTCCTACTTGTTCTTCTGTTTATTTTTTTTTAAAGATTTATTTATGCATACAAGAACTGGGGTGTAGGCCAGTTGGGGTGGTGGGGGATGTGTATGAAACAATTCACCAGAGGCAGAGTGGGGAGCAGAACAGGCAGCTCTCCTGAAATACACTGCTGAGGGGAGCAGCAGGAGAGACGAGAGGTCTGCCATGTGGTTTAGCTCCCTGGCCAGTCAGGGATCAAACTCATACTGCAGTGACTGGCAATAGCTTGATAGCACTGTCTTTAACCGCTGAGCTACCAGGGAGGCCCCTTGTTCTACTTTTTAAATGTCACTTATGAGTGCCCCCAGATCAGGCCAATTTCCATGTTTTCAGCTCTCATAACATCCTGCCCTTGTCTTTCCTTGCTCCAGCAAATTGTAGATTGTTTGGTGAGTAGTTAAGTGTCTCCCCACTATACTTAGCTCTGAGAGAGCAATGAGTGTTATGTCTGTGCTGTCCCTCACAGCTAACCTGGGGCCTAATGTGTAATTGAATCTCCCTAAATATTTGATGTGGGCTGATTAAGACAACATGCCAGCATTGCCAGAGAAAATGAGGGAGGCTTTTCCAGGTCTTGGAACATTCTGGAGTCTGGACTTTGTTCTGAATCTGGTAAAGGCCTGGAGATACCAGATCAATTGTCATCTTGCCTGGTGATATGAGGGTGACTGTTGTATTAAAGACCTTTGTCCACCAGCCTTACTGCAGGGGTGCCATGATGGTGGTTTTCTGCTAGAATGGTAGGGCTGGGAGAGTCTGCAGACTCCGCAGTGCCTGATATGGTCTCAGTTCAGACCATTCCAGAAGCACCTTCTACCATCATCTTTCCTTGAACTGCCAGAGTGCATTATGAAATGTTCATTTTGGAATTTGTAGTATATTCCCCACGTGGCCATAGTTTGAAGTATTATAAGCATTACCTCCTTTTTGATCAGTTGCAGTTCACTATCATGATTATAAAGCATGAATTCCAAGCCAGCAGGAAATTACATAAGAGCCAGATCCTCATTGACTTAATTAAACCTTCTGTGATCTCTGCTGGGTAGTGTCTCCCACTCTTCGCCTGCATGTAGGAGACAGAAGTAGAGCCACAGCTAGCTGAGCAGTCCAGTGTGTTCCTGCTAGTTCCCCACCCATTCCAGTTCATCTCATTAAGCTACCCGCAGAAATTTCCTTTTATGCCTCTCATAATACTAGGCCCAGAAAAACAGGTTCTTTGTTGGGTAGATGGTTCCTGGTGCAGGCCTTTCAGTCAGCAGCTTGTAAAGATGCAAAGTAGCAACTGAAGCATTGGATTCAAACCCTCACTCAGCACTCTGAGGTGATACACTAGGCTTTCTTTAGGAATCACCTTTTCTTTGTAGAGCTTGTTATCTCTGATTCTCCTGTGACTCTGCAGAAGTGCCTCCTTTTCTAATACTTACATGGTGTTGTTCATTATCTGATAACTTCCCCTGCCCATCCAGTACTTTAGGATATGGTTATATTAGCATTAACATGAATTAGAAATGTAACTCCAAACTGACCAGTTAGGTCAGTCAATCTAGCAATGACTTCCATTGTCAATCAACTTTACAACCTGTTCTCACAACCCAGGTGACTTTGGAATCCTCTTCACAAGTTGTAGTGACTGACATCAACTTGGAGGCCCCATCGCCTTCTCTTCAACTCTGCTCAGCCAGCAATATGGGTCTGTGTTGGGACTTGCATCCTCTCCTCCTATGATAGCATGCACTCAGAAATTCCCCGAGGCACCTGCAAATTTCAGATTCAGCAAATACTGATTTTGTGCCTATCCCATGCTAAACTGTGTGCTAGGTTAGTTCCTGATCTGAGAGCTCATCCTGGTACCTGCACCACAGCTGCACACCTCTGCATCCCTCACATTCTACAGGACCCCATGGCTCCTGAAAACTTAGTGTTTTTACATATTAGTCTTTGCCTTATTTTTCAGTCCTGGAACTCATGGGTTACCATTTCTTTCATGCACTACAGCAATGCTTGGGCCTTCCTTGGGGACTCTGAGTACCTCCCCCAGTCAGGCCAACCCATTTCATATTGGGGTTGCCCTGTAACACCGCCACATCCTGTTCTTTACACTGCTGAGTGTCACTGTGAGAGTCCTAAAGTCAAGCTGCTTGTGTCTGTCCCTCTTTTATGCCCTCTCACCACCAGATGAGCCCTTACTGCTGCCAATCAGTTGTTTTAGTTCAACCCATCACAGCTAGCTCCTGCTCTGGTGTCTCATCCACTCTACCTCACCCTTAATGTCGGTCACTTTGGTGTCATTATTAAGAATGCATTAAATTAGGGCCTCCCTGGTGGCACAGGGGATAAAGACAGTGCTGTCAAGCATTGCTAGCCACTACAGCACGAGTTCAATCCCCAGCCAGCCAGGGAGCAACCCACATGGCGCAGCAGCCCTCTCCTGCCTTGCCCGCTGCTCCCCTCAGCAGTGTATTTCAGTAGATCTGCCTGTTCTGCTCCCCATTCTCTCTGGTGAATCCTCTTACACCCTGCAACTCTGGCTTACACCCCAGTTCTTGTATGCATAAATAAATAAATCTTTAAAAAAAACAAAGACGGTATTAAATTAGCTTCTAGGTCTTAATTATTCTCTTGAATAGAGGGAAAAAATAGGTGTGAAAGACACAACCTATATTATTGTTTTTTTTTTTTTAATTTTGTTGTTTTTTTTTTTAAGATTTATTTATTTATATTTTATTTATACATGCACTGGGTACAGTCAGAAGCGCGGGAGGGTGAGAGAATTCACCAGAGCCAGAGCGGGGAGCAGAGCAGGCAGAAGGACCGAAGTACACTGCTGAGGGGAGCAGCGGGCGGCAGGAGAGGTCTGCGCACCATGTGGGATCCTCCTCCGGTGGCCGGGGAGCAGCCGGGGATCAAACCGGCTCCGCAGAGGCCGCGGGCAGCCTCGCAACCCAGCGCTCAACCACTGCGCCACCGGGGAGGCCCACAACCTATATTATTGTAATCAAAGTTCAGCAACAGGAAAGAGAAGAATGAGGAACTCCTCTATTTTCATTCAATATGATTTTGAAGAAGGACGAGGGTATGATTTAAAAGGGGATGGTTGGGCACAGTATTGGACTTAATGAAACCCCAGAGTCAAAGGATGATTGCAGTTACATGGCCAGAAATACTTTTCTCATGAAACTTAAAGATAAAAGAAAATTGAGTGTTCCATGTCCCGTGTGAGGATTTCTTGATCATTTTCCGTGGATCATTACTGCTCTAGGGTGCTTCATGAGCAAGTTGACATAATTACTGATCTATATCTTCTTACTTCAAGGGAACAAGATGAAGAACAAGGCCATCCTATTTCAAGCGCTGTGTTAAAAAAAAGCAAAGCTTTAATTCAGGACTTTTGGTGTTTTCTTGAATTCCTTTCTTCAGACAGTGTTGTCACAATCACTACAGCGGAGGCCTGTCAGTCATACCCAATGTCCCAGATTTGATTCCTTCGAAGAATAAGGACACTTTATTTTATTTTTTTAAAGATTTATTTATTTTTATACAAGAACCAGGGTACAGGCCAGAGGTGCAGGAGGGTGAGAGGACCCACCAGAGACAGAGCAGGGAGAAAAACAGGCAGATGACAGAAATATACTGCTGAGGGGAGCAGCAGGCGTGACAGGAGAGGTCTGCGGCACCATGTGGGATTCTCTTTGGCTGGCCACCTGGCCAGCCAGGATCGAGCCCACACTGCGGAGGCTGCGGACAACCTCACAGTGCGGCGCCTAATCCTCTGCGCCACCGGGAAGGCCCAGGACACTTTATTTTTTTAAGTTTATTTTTATTAGAACTGGGGTGTAGGCCAGAGATGTAGGGGGATTCACCAGAGACAGAGTGGGGAGCATAATAGGCAGAAATATACCTCTAAGGGGAGAAGCAGGCAAGACGAGAGGTCTGCTGGACCATATGTGGGTTGGCTCCTTGGCAGGTGATTGGATTCAAGCCATAGAGATGATAGCACTGAGAACCCCTAAGCCACCAGGGAGGCCTGACACTTTAACAGCAAAGGTAATAGGACATTTTTTTTTTTGTTTGAATATGTTACTATTGCATTTTTCCTTTAGCATGTTTGCTCTTAAGACTTTTTACTGTGATTTTGTGTGTGTGTAAGTTGAAGTAGAAAAAGGGGGGAAAACCCTCCTGGATGAGCCTATAGAGCTTTTGGCATTATCTGTTTTTAGTATCACCCTGAGACTGAGTTCATTCTTCTAAGATGCTGAAGAAGAGCAGGCCTCCCTGTTCAAAACCCTACCAGGGATACTGGATTGATACATAGCTTAGGACAACTAGGCAGAGTGTGCTCAAGTTCAGAATGCCTGGTATCTGATAAGTTAAGAGATTGAGGAAAAACTTTCTTTTCCCTGATGAGAAGATAGCCTTCCTAGAATCACAGTAATGCTTGGCATTATTGTGATATGACTGCTCTTTGCTAGTGTACTCTAGAGTGACAACCAAATTTTCGGATTGGTAAAATGAACAAGTCAGGTCTTAATGTCCTAGGAGCATGTCTGAAGTGTAAAATTGGGGATTGTATGTTAAAATATTGAGTTGCAGTTGCTCACACCTAAGCAGTGTCATCATAGAATCGTGGAGGCAATGGTATAGGTGTTAAGAACTTGAACTCTGTAGCCAATTTTGTCAGTTCAATAAAGGTACTGAATACATCTCTGTCTGCTTGCTAAATCTTCAAGTCAGGGGTGATGGGCAACTTCTCATAGGTTGTTAAGGCTTAGGTGGGATAACAAGTAAAACAATGCTTGAAACTCTGTACTGCACACTAAGCTAGTGCAGAGTGAATGTAAGTTGTAATGAATGTTACTTGGAAAATTTTTTAATTCAATGGCTTAGTAGTTCTGAGAAACCAGCACTTCTGAGAAGACTTCTACATTTTGGGAGACTTGAAACATTAAAAGAAAGGTGTTCCTACTCTATGAGAATTAAAGATTATTTTGCTTCTCCTTTTGACATTTTTTTTTTTCACTTGAAAATAACCTCAGATACCTAGTGACCACGTACCTGTAACACATTATTGGAACTCGTTATCCTTGACATCTACATTGTGAGTCAAACAGCACTTTCTATCAAGCACGTGTAAGTAAGACACTAAAATGTGTTTGAAATTATGTCATTGTGTTCTGAAGAAAGAATTCAGGAAAGATGTTGTTACTTCATGACTGGATAACTCATTTTCACCGTGTTGTAAGGTTATAGAATTGTTCACTATTTTATCCCTAGCTTTGGCTTTAAAAAGAGTTTATAATTTATAATATTTTGAAAATAATCATTTTAAGAAAAAAAAAAAAGTAGACCTAACATAATGAATATCCATATACCTACGACCCAGACCATTTTAAAAAAAAAACTTTTAAATATAGTAAAATGTCTACGGGAAATGAAATACTGTGGCTAATGTCAGTTTCTTGTGTCTCCTTCCATTGTTTCCTCCATTTCCCTTCCCCAGGACTTCCTGTATTTCTTGAATTCCTTTCTACAGTTTGTTTTTGTGCTTTTATTACTTGTATATATCTATAAATAATATCATCTCTGTGCTTACATTTATATAAATTATATTAACATCTCAGTTTGAAATTCTGTACTTTTCTCCTCACCCATGTGTTGAAATATCTTTCCAAAGTGACCAACAGAGTTTGTCTGAATGGTCGCCTTAGAATTCTGTTCATGTGACTTTATGACAGTTTCTTTCTTTAATACAATTTTACTGGAGTTTATTTACTATTCCCCAGTTGATGGAAATGTTGATGACAGTTTTGTTTTGCCTTTTTGCTATCAGAAGACACACCACAAAAACCCTTTATAGACTTGTCCTTGGGCAGATGTGCAGGTGTCCGTGTGTGCATTCTTAGAAGTGGTATGTGCAGCACAGGCCAAATCACTTCCAAAATAGCTTTATCAGCATCTTACCGCCAGCAGTGCAGGAGGGTCCACATTTCTCTATATCCTCGTTTAGATCAGATTTAGTATGACTCTTTGATTTTTGCCAATTGGATGGGTATGAAATGCTATTTGGTTTTAATTAGCAAAATTGGATGCTGGCTAATGCAGTTTTCAAACCAGAGCAGTTGTGTAGGTGTTTTCCCCCCTAGGGAAGGGCAGGGAAACTGCTGCATCAATAATCTGGTTTAAAGATCATTGCTCCTGGCAGGTAGGCAGAGTCACTGGGGGAAGAAACAGATGGCAGCAGCGCTGTGCAGATCTGAAGGTAGGGCAGTTGTCTTCTCCATTGATGGGGGGTGGGGGGCTTCTCTTTGCCTTTTCAAGCACCTGGATCATGGGTCTCAGCTTTTTGGCTTCCCCTTCTATCCCTTTTGGTCATTCAGCATCACTCTATACTACTTGGTAGCCAGAAAAAAAGCAAAGTATATAAAAGTTAAGTTGGTCTCTTGATAAAACAGATTGCACTAAGGTTTCAGGATGAAGAATACTGGTGGAGGGGAGGGGAGAAGCATTGTTTGTGGAAGATTTCTAGGGAGCGCATGTGTTGAAAACATTGCTTAAAATCAGATTTAATAATTGTTTGTGGCTTTCCATTATTCATGTAATCCTTGAGCCTGATTAGCATTTGTAAAGTATAAACTCTACAAATGCAAGGCATTAGCATGAATAATTAAAAGGTAGGGAGTTAGCTATAGGAGACTGTGGGTTTTCTTTTATTATGGTGGAGGCTATTTTAGCAACAAGAGGAAACTTAGACTTGTGGACTGCTAGTCTAGAGACTTCAGTAAAGCTCTCAGCTCAGCCACATGTCATGATACATTGTATGGTTGCCTTGTTTTCCGGGAAAAGTAAAGTTACTTTGCTGGGGAAAAAAATTAGCTTCTTTATCAATTATATGGGTACAATCTGAATTCCCAAGAGGAGAGCTCTACTGCTCATTAGCATATCAAGCTAAGCATAATTGTTATTGTACTTATTCTTCGAAGTTACCTTGCTCATTGCTCTAACTCATTGATTGAGGGCCCATAAGCCCCCACAGAATACCCTCCCCAAATTTTGGGCATTTCTCTGGGAATATCTGAGATGCCCCCTCCATCCCAAAGGCACCTTCCCTGCTGGTGTCTGCAATGCACTGCCTCCACCACTTATGCTATAAATTCGCTTTTCCCAAACTGGTGTTCTCCAGGTCACACCTTCTGCAGGGTATGCTAGCAAGGGTGAATCTAATTCAGATAAATTTGGGGAATACATTACTTTGATCCGGGACTTGTAAGAGCATTTGATGGGCTATTATGAATCATAAGAAAAGAATTTATTGGACTTATTTGGCCAGAAGATAATTTTGTGTGGGGTATGTGCATATCTATTACACAGAGCACACACCTCATTAGGAAATTCTGTCTTGTGTGTTTGCAAACATGCAAAGTACAATTTAGGGTATTCTTCATTTGCTCCCACATGGTGCCAAAGTTGTGAACTGGTCTGTTGCAAATAGTTGAGTTAGATTTCTAAAAAAATAAAAGAAAAATGGCTTCTGGTAGATTCTCTAATAAACCCTGGTGTATGAATTTCCAATAAAGTCAAACTTGGACCTCTGTGACATAACAAAATCCTATGAACTGAGCTTAATTGCTAGTGAAAGATGCACCAAAAAAAAAAAAAAAGATATCTCAGCACTTACTGGATTTGCTGTGGAAGCTGGAAGCTGATACTACCTCAGTGAATGCCAGATTCTGGTTCATGACCATAACTGTCTCTGGCCCTCAGAATTCATGGGAGGGATTGTTCTTTCTTCTGCAATTTCTCATACTGAGCTTATGGTCCTCTATTCAGATATCCCATGCAGTAGAGGAGGGAAAATTTGTGATGGTAACTTAACTGATTCTACTGGAGCTTTATCAGGGGGCTACTTTGTAAGCAAGTCATGGATCTGTTTATTTTCTGTATTCTAAGTAGAAGTACAACAAAATCTAAATCAGACTGTACTTTGACCATCTTTAATCTACTTCTTTAACATATATATAATAAAAGACATTAGGATAAATAACTGGAATAAAATAAATGATATGTAAGATTAAAGGGAAAGGAATGAAAAAGAAGATTGGAATTTTTCCATTTCCAGCTTTGTAGTATTCAGTAACAGAAATGAGAACCAACTCTCTGAATGGCGCATTCACTGTGCAAGAGGTCCTGAGGGAGCTTCTCCATGTGTTCTCATTTAATTCTCACAACCTTTCCTTAAGGGAGATACTTAACCCCATTTCACACAATAAAATACTGACACCCCTGGGTGAAGTAAGTAGCCAAAAATAACACAGCTCGTAAACAGTGGACCAGCATTCAGACCCCTCTGTCAGACACGGACTCCAAGCTGTCTGCATGCTATGATGGAATGAAAGTACCAAAAGGGAATGACTCTTTGAATTCACATCCTGTGTAGTGTACAAGAGAAATTGAGACTAAGCCAGGTCAAGTGCCCAAAGCCTTAGTGTGTCATGTCGGCTATTCTGGTCCTTTTGGCACTGAATTATTAGTCAGATGTGGTAAAATATTTCATTATGCAAAGGAATAAGGGAACATTTTTAGTTTATCATGCAGTTTGGAAATATTTATTTTTTAATACCAAGACTCTTATGATTATTTATAGAAAATTGCTATAATACAAAATTTGTTAGAGACCAAAGTCCACGATAATCAAATCATTCTGATAAAATCACTTAGATATGGGATTATTCCTCTCTTTTTCTGATTTGGAAAGTAGGCGTTCCACTTTAAAATCTCCTAGTGGCTATACCACCTGAGATGTGCCTTAACATATTCTTAAATTTATGTTATGTGACTGTGCCAGGAAATGTTTCTCTTATGCTTTATAAAAGAAGAACTTATACTCTTATTAAAACAAACACTTATTATTTAAGACTGGAGCTTGTGGTTGCTAAATAAACCACAACAGATTTTGGAATACCTGCTTTTCAAGGGTCTGTTAGGTCAGAAACTTGTTTCTTTGCTTTTCAAACTCCTCTAGGAGCGGCTGGAAGCCCTTAGATACATAACCACCAGTATAGCACTTTGCTACCTCAGCATTCCTATGCTTAAAGGAAGATAATATCTCGAAGACTGCTTTCAACCCCACAAGAATTTATTTGGAGTTAATTCCAGAGTAATGCAAGATCATTAAAAGGAATTTTACTAAAGTTGATTCAACTCTAGGCAACAGTTAGACAGATCCTCCACAAATGCATTTGAATGGTAGGATTCATTGAAAAACAAATCAAATATTAACAGTATGTTCCATAAAGAAGAAATTAAGTAGGAAAATACCATTCAAAGATACCATGTAGAAATTGAGTAACAGTTTTCCTGGCCTGGAGTCCCTCTGAAATCTGTGGAATTTGAAACTTTTATTGGAATAATTATTTAACAATTGCCAATATTTATTGATCATTTGCTATGTGCCAGGGTCTTTGCATAGATAATTTTATTTTAATCTTCATAATAATCCTATGAAGGAATGAGGGTAACTGTTAAAATCTGATGACTGAAGTGATACTCAGTGGTCAACTTGCTCAGGATCACACAGCTAAGAAGGACTAGATTCTGAATTTGAATCTAGATCTGTCTGACTCTAGAGTACACACTCTCAAATATTGCTCTTGGTAGGTTGCAACAATGGCCTGATTTTATAAGTGTCTGTTTTTTCTTTCCATGGATCATTTTCATTGTCTGTGTTTCAGTTGCATGTCATGCCCTTCTATGCTCCAGGCAAGATCCTAATCAAGTTTTTTGGAAAAGATGCCGGCTTACGTAGTCTGTGCTTCCATAGACCAGTATTAGGTGATTGGTATTAGGCTCCAATAAAAACAGCTGGGCCTGTCTTTGGAGGATTCTTTAGCCTTTGGATGTCTTGCCTTATCTTTTGAGTTCTAGCACATTTTAACCACTTGCTAGACTTCTAGATTCTGAAAACGGTTCTGGGGGTGAACTTAATCTTTAATACTCCCATTCCTCAGGTTTTCCCTGTTTTCTGAAAGTAGAATGTTCCTATTTGGTAGGTTTTTTTTTGGGGGGGGTGGGGAGTGTTATTGCCATTTGTTTATATGGGAAATATTTTAAGCATTCCCAGACCCCAAAAATAACCCACCAAATCATACCCAAAAGTTAAGGGGGGCGGGGAAGAGACCTATAAAAAAAATAATAATCAGTAACCCTGAATGTAGACTTCTTATCTTCAGCACATGACAGAGTGACCTCAAGGCTTTCTTCCTTTCCCTGCTAATAACAGTCCTTGCAGGTAGAGACGGCCACATGATTTTGCCCCTGAGAGGAGAGGGTGTTCTTTCTTCCCCAAGTCTGGAGGAGCCCACGGGGCTGGAAGGCCCCATAGCTGCCCTTGCTCTCTCCATCCCTTTTTTCATATGACAGACCTTTGATTGCATTTCAGAACTTCCCTATAAGGTTACAATTTATTTGCCAAATCAACGCAACCTGTGGCTATTCTGTATTTCTCAAAGAAGTAGCTTTCTGCAATGCAGAGAATGGCAAACTACATCCTATCGCCAGATCTGGCCTGTTTTTGTTAAGAATGGCTTTTTATATTTTTCTTTATTGAGGTAAGATATAAAATTTACATTTTTAATCATTGATAAGTGTACAATTGAGTGGCACTCAGTACATTTGGTTTTTTACATGTTACAAGATTGCAATCACATCATCTGAAAGTCTACAACATTTACTGCTTCACCTTTTAACAAAAAAGGTTTGTTGACCCAACCTTAGGTCCTTTTACCTGTGGAAATCTGATTGTCGTGATCAAACGAGCCATCTGTGGGCTTGGAGAGCTCCAAGTTTACTCTTTTACTATTATCAACTGTATAACTTTAGGCAAATTACTTCATCTGTAAGCCTTGCTTTTCTTAAACCCTGTAAAATGGTGGTAATAACAGTACTTACAGTTATCTTAAGAGTGGCAGATATGAAGCACAATCTTCAGATACTTGAACAGGGAATGAGCTGTATTAGCTTTTGTTTATGCCTTGTCCAGAGAAGGCTGCTGAATCCTCCTCTTTCTCTGCGAGGTGAAGCACTGATGGAGCCTAAGAGCTGCTGTCCACCTTCTCCCATAATGAAGGCCAGCCTAAGGCCAAAGCTAGGCCGATGAGGAATCCAGGGCTAAAAAGCTAAACAAAACAAAAAATCAGAAATGGAAGCACTATCCTGGTGACTTACTGAATATTCATATCAAACTGAAGCCTTTTTTTTTCTCTGGACCTGTCAGTTATGAATGCCCTTTACTGTTTAAGTCAACTTGAGTTTATTGCTGCTTAAGTTAGACATGGTCTACATTAGCCTGCTGGGACTATTCTAAGAAAACATCACAGATTGGTGCCTTAAATCACAGAAATCCATTTCCTTCCAGTTCTAGAGATTAAGAACCCAAGATCAAGATGCTGGCAGGGCTGGCTTTTTATGAGGGTCAGTCTCCTGGACTTGTAGATGGCTCCTCTCTCTGCATCTTCAGATGACCCTCCCTTTGTTCCTGTGTTTCCTAATCGCCTAAGGATTCCAGGCCTGTCAGATTAGGGCCCATCCATATGACCTCACTAACTAGCTTACCTTTTTAAAGGTCTCCATATACAGTCACATTCTGAGATTTTGGACTTAGGACTTTGGCATGTGACAGGGGTGAAGGTGTTTGGGAGGGAGCACAGTTCAGCCAGTACATAGTCTAATTGATTTTTACAATATTCTGCATGTATTAACTACTCCTGAAAGTGTTATGGTGCAAAGAGAATGGGAGTAAATTGTTTGATTTGGGTCAGTCTACCCCTCCATGGACCTGGGTAGGGATGATCCCATATGGCAAAAGGAGAGTGTTTGGGGGACCACAATGTCCTTTACAGTGTTCAGCTCAATTGCTTACACAGAATAAGCATTCATGATCTGTCAGCTTGTTAGTGCTGTTATTATTGTCGAGAAGTGTAAGCTGTTTTTAGAAGGAAATTTTGCAATTTATCTTCATGTTCAAGCTCCAGAATTATTAGTAAAAGATTTGTGTAGATTTTTTTAACCTTCTCTAAAATTTGTTATATCATTTTTTTTAAAGTGAATTTGCTTTTAGAATGGCAAGTCTAGGAAGACTCAAATGGTTATGTGTGTATTTCTGAACCTCCAATAGTCATGATATTTAAACCAGCCCAAAGGGTGGGATAATGCACCTAGAAGACTCTGGGACCTCCCAGTGTGCCATCACCAAGGTTAAGCTGACAGTTCTTAATACAGCTTTTTAATGTGATCCAGGCAGTCAAATTCTGCTAAATATTAGAGAATCAGTTAACTATTTGTATTCAGCAAACCATTCTAAGACTTATCTTAAAACAACAGCACTTTATTACTTTTGATGATTCTATGGGCTAGTTTGCCCACTGGGTTTTCTCAGGTTCCTCCTGGACAACACTGAGTTAGAGGGTCAGTGGGAAGGCCTGTGATTGTTTCACTCTCTTGCCTGATTGACCATGGTGACTGCCCCAGGGCACCTGATTTCTCCATCTGGCTCCTCGTCTCCAAGTAGGCTAGTTCTGTTTAGTGAATCTCAGACAAGCCAAAGCAGAAGCCACAGGGCCTCTTCAGGCCTGGCCTTGGAAGTTACACAAGGTCACTTCTGCCTTGTACAGAACATGGTCAAAGCATATCACAAGACCAGCTCAGATGCAAGGAACAGGAGAGATCCTCCTCCTGGGATGAGAGAGAAAAGTTGAAGGAGCCTCGACTCGAGGTTGTTCACCAGGGTTATTATTTGGACGGTCTGCCTGCAGCTGCTAATGTTCATTGACCCCAAATGCATCTCTGTGATTGTGATTTGTGTGGATTACAGATGGGAAGGTAGTTCAGGCTTGTATGCAAGTGTATATCTATATTTTTTCCCTCAGAGTATACTTTTAAGTGTGCTTATGTGTATATTACTTTTGAAAATGTACTACATGACAGGTTTGTATTTTAGTTTTGCGCCCACTTGGTATAATTATAGCCAACTTAGGTTCTCCAACTGGGCTGTACAAATAAATGCCTGAAAAGATTAATGTGAATATTTGCCAGAAGTTGCAAAATGCATCTCTCCTAAATTGATTTGATAAATCTTTGATATTCTAGATGATTTCAAGATGCACACATACAGATACAGTGTACACACTTGCATAATTATGAACAATTCTGGATTTCAGAGGCATTTGTGTATTATATAAGGCATTTATGTTTTAAGTATATCATCATATGTATTTGACATGTAAAACATTTAAAGATACACAGATACATACATAGTGAGTATATATGCATTGACTCATAGGTGCAACCACCCAAGCCTAGTGACCAGATGGTTTGTGGGATCTCTCTGCACAAACAGTTACATCTCTTGCATAACCCACCCATTCCCCCTACCTCTTGTCTAGGACTCTGTTTTCTAGTTCCACTTCCAAACATTCACCATCCATTTCCTCTGGACGAACACACTGACATAGCTATAGATGATTGTGAGCATCCTGAGACACACAAAGCCTTCAGGGTTTCATTTCATTCTAGAATAGAACCAGTGTATATATTATTCTGAAATCACTGAAAGAAAATTGGAACTGTTGCTTTCCCATCTCCCTGTTCCTGCAGCAGAAGGTCCCAGGGCTTCCTGTGTCCCTAGGACAGCATCTGTTGTCCCTACATACAGGCCCTGTGTGTCCTCTCCACCTATCACCATGCTGGTGGCGAGCTCTGTAGCCTTGGGTGTTCTCTCAACAGATGGATTTCACGTTACAGTATAAGAATCTAAATGCAGATTTCTTTCTTGGTTAAATAGTAGCTTAAGAGGAACTCCTTAAAATGGCTGAAATCCACAAGATTCATCAATCTCTGAAATTATATGCAAAGTATGTATATGTCCTTTTGTGCATTTTTTTAATATTTCTTTATGCATACAAGAACTAGGGTATAAGCCAGAGGTAGGTGGGTGAGAGGATTCACCATGAGAGTAGGGAGCAGAACAGGAGGATCGACTGAAATACACTGCTGAGAGGAGCAGCAGGCGAGGCAAGAGAAGTCTGCTGTGCCATGAGGGATGCTCCCTGGCAGGCAGGGGATGGAATTCCTGCTGCAGTGGCTGGTGAGAGCTTGATAGTGCTGTCTTTAACTTCTGCGCCACTAGGGAGTTCCCCTTTTGTGCATTTTTTTCTGAGTAGAAAGTCTCTAGATTTCAGCAGATTTCCAAGATGACATGTGACCTAAGGAAAAGGTGAAAGGGCATAGGAGAAAAAAATTATAAATGATTTCACTGTGTATCACTGGGTCTCCTGTGCTTACTTCTAGCACATGGCCCAAGAGTAGAGAAGAGGCCAGGAAGAAAAGAAAGGCTTGCTACCAATAGACCGGGGTCATGCTCCCAATCCCAGCAAAGAAAGAAAAGGGAAATAGTGAGCACCTTCCATGTGCCAAAATTTGGGCTAATGCTCTAATTTTTCGTTTTCTCTTCTCCCATACTTAAGGGCTGATGCAAAGGTCTAGTGATGAATAACTGGATCCAGATTTGAATATTGGCTCTCAATAGTGGCTTATTTACTAAATTCCCATGAAGATTAGGGATTAGTTGTAGAAATCTCAACATTCAGTAAATGGTCGCTGTTATTATTTTATAGATAAGGTATTGATACATGGCCATTGGTTGTGAGACCAGAAAGGGGTTGACCCTGAGATAGGTTCCCCAGGGCTCTAGCCAAGATGATCAGCCCCTGTGTTTCCACCAACTTTCCTTCCAGGAGCCAGAACCTCCCTTCTTACTCCCTAGGTTCCTGCAGCCATAGCTGTTGCTTTGGAAGTGGAGAAAGCTCTGTCTTCCTACAGCATGGGGAAGCTATGTCCTTGTCAGCTAAGGTTGAAACTCTGGCCCATAAGAAATACTGCTGTGTGGTTGCACAGAAGACAGTACTTGATTTAGATTGTGAGTCAAATAGGCTTTAGTGGGCTAATATGGTGGGTTAGTCTAGAAGTTGAGTTAGAATAACGCATGTATGTTATATGATGTTTCTGTGGTGGGAACTATTTTCTGAATTCCGGTTAAATGTCCTGTATCATATCTTGGGGACCATTTTTATATGAAAGTTAAGGTCTTGAAGAATTGTTTTCTCAGGCAAAAAGGAAAAGAGACTCAGAGAAGCTTAATGTTGAAAAATATTGATAATTTTTTCCCATTGTTGAATGTTAGTTCCATGTGGCTTGGATGTGAAACTTGTCCTACTTGTGTTTTAGTTGCATGACATATGGAATGAAGGACACAGAAGAGGCTGCTTATTATTGTCTCTACTTTCACTACCACTCAGCTTCTTTTCTAACCAGAGCTAATTAGGAGCTGCTACTATGAGTGAACTTAAGTAATCCCTGGGCCACCATGGCATGAGTTGTAAAGCCCATCTTGCACATGTTTTCTTCTTTTGAGGGAAGAAACTTTTTCATGAGCCATTTATTTCCTTTTGACCCCAGCTCTGGAGTAGGGAAAGATAGATCCAGTGTGTTTATGTGACAAAGAACTATGTCACTAATACATAGTTTGGGGACGTCAGGTTATCCTTTATAATTTGTAACATAAGAAGCATTGAAACTATTATAGCTTATTATTTTAATTGTTCCTGAAACCACAACATGTCTTACAAATTGAGCCCTCAATAAGACAGCAATTTTTAAACTGCTTTTATTTTCAGAGGCTTTTTAATAAATTATCTTAGCTTCCTATCTTTTCTTTTTCTAGTATTCAATTCCTTTTTGTTTTGATCTGTATAAATAACATTCAAAGGAAAAATTCAGACCTGATCCTTAAAGACAATTACAATATAAATTTGAAAATGTTATGTTCCTTGCCAATGGATGGTGTTGATTTTTGTAGGATATAGCCAAGTGCCTATGCTTTTACACACTGGGACTTGTGGGCCTATAAATATTTCAGTAGACAAAACCTTTTAAAGAAAGGTTGGTGTACCTATTTTGAAGACATTTATTTTTTTAAAGATTTATTTATGCATACAAGAGCTGGGGTGTAGGCCAGAGGTGTGGGGGGTAAGAGGATTCACCAGAGACAGAGTGGGGAGCAAAACAGGCAGATTTACTGAAATACACTGCTGAGAGTAGCAGCGGGCCAGACAGGAGAGGTCTGCGGCACCATGTGGGTCACCTCCCAGGCCGGGGATCGAACTCATGCTACAGTGTCTGCCAATAGCGTGATAGTGCTGAGACTTAACCCCTTGCACCACCAGGGAGGCCTTGGGAAGACATTTTAAAGAGCCAAGTATACATATACATGGTGCATGCATATTTAATAATATGTATATATCTCAGTCCATATCTTACTGGTCATGAGAATAAGCCTATGAACTTAAACCCAGGATGTGGCAGAATAGAGTTCAAGAATGTTCTTATTGGGGGGATCAGGAAAAAAAGAGTAATTATAATAAATTAAAAATCAAAATCAACAGGCAACTGTAAATCAGACATTCTGCAGGGGAGGAGGAAGGAGAAGGATCAGAACAAGGGTGGGAAGAGCACAGGGACTACCTTGATGGTGCACGGGTGAATTGGTGGTAGGAATTTCATAGGGACTACACCTGAGAGGAGAAAGCATACTTTGTACGAAAATGAGGACTGATGTAAAATATATATATTAAAAAAATTAAAAAGGATAACATTTCACAAAAAAAAGAATGTTCTTATTGGGTGAACTGTAATCATGTTGGCATGGTCCTCACATGGTCATTTAGGTATGCATTTGCTCAGAGAATTCAGAGCTTAGATTTCTTGGAGAAAACAATAACATAAACAGTTCATAAACCACTTTTCTAGAGTAAGTTAGGTTGTGGGCCTACATAATGTCTTTCTCCTTTCCCTGGAAGAATATTGCCTTTAATTTTCTACATGGTCAACCTTTTAGTGTTTTAGAGATTCAGAGAGGGTAGAAGAACTGGGTGTGTGGGCAGAGGATGGGCAACAATGATGATGAATAGACAGTCTGTGCAATTTCCAGAGCTGTTGGAACAGCCTAATAGAGCTGTGGTTAGACCAGTGAGTCTGTTGGGTTTTCTTTCCCTTTTTTTTTGAGTCTGTCAGTGCCACTGTCTATGAAGCTTCAGTGCTGACCTGGCTTTTATAAAATGAGCTGTCCTGCCCTTCTTGTGAACGCGCATGTGTATTTAATAAAAGGACTCGGAATTATTTGTAGTTTCAGTTTCCATAAAACCACTAGAGAGGATTGTGATTAAGGATTTTTAAAATATACATAACATAAAATTTACCATCTTAACCATTTTTAAGTGTATAGTTCAAAGGCATTAAGTATAATTACAATGTTGTACAACCATGGGGTTTTTCTTAACAATGGGCTTTTCTGTGCAAATATAATTTCTACTTTGCTTAGACTGAAAACCATCTCTTACCCCAAGGACAACCTAAGTAGAATGTGTGTACTAAAGTAACTGAGAGTATCAGTTTTTTATAATAAATAAAGCCCTCAATATTACAACTGTCACCAAATCTGTTGCTAAATCTGTCAAGATTCTAATTTAGCTCCTGCATATCACACCATGTGAAGGCAGCCTTTTTCTTGTGGCAAATCCTCCTGTTTCCCTTTTCTGTTTCCTAAGTAACAATCTGTTTCTAGGTAGCCTGCAAGACTGATGACACCTCCCCATCAACCGCCCCCTACTACACCCCCCAGCATGCTTGGTTCTACCAATTCAGACCAAGGATATTGATTATCTGCTATTCTAAAAATAGGCTCTCTCCAGTTGTTTTCAACATTATGGACTGCAACCTCTAATAAAGAAGTAGTTTTATATCTTGTAAATAAAAAATGCAAATTAGTTATATATAATCTGAGAGCTAAGTACACCCATTTTCACACCCATTTTATAGATGTGAAATCTGAAACTTAATAATAGCCTCAGGTAGAACCCCAGTAGAAGTGGGGTTTCAATTTATTGGCTTTACTGTAGAATGCCATATGGTGCTGGATATCTGGGAAGCGACATAATGCCATTCTTATATTTACAGGGAGGGTGGGGATCAGCGGGCTTCTGTAGCAAAGCACTTAACCGCATGTTCAGAGTTTGATAAAGTAATTGAACCCCATGAGAAAACTATGATCTTCTCAGTATGGGCTCTGAATAGGTTTCATGGAAATAACTTTGCAAAACTTTGAGGTAATTATTGTAGAATTGTAACCTTCAAGAGTGAAGGTTTTACCTACTGAAAGCCTCTAAATCTCATGCAAATATTTGCTTTTAAAAGATTTGCAGATAGAGATTGCATTCTGGGTGCTTCTTATATATTAAGAATAATAGTGTTAAACTTTGTGATTTTGTTCAAAAGACTTTTTTTTAAAGGTTTAATATGCTTTTTGTTTTTTAATATTTATTTATTTATACAAGCACTGGGTACAGTCAGAAGCGCGGGAGGGTGAGAGAATTCACCAGAGCCAGAGCAGGAAGCAGAGCAGGCAGAAGGACTGAAGACACTGCTGAGGGGAGCAGCGGGTGGCAGGAGATGTCTGTGCGCCATGTGGGACCCTCCTCCCGTGGCCGGGGAGCAGCCGGGGATCGAACCGGTGCTGTAGAGGCTGCGGGCAGCTTCGCAACCCAGCGCTCAACTGCTGCGCCACCAGGGAGGCCCTCAAAAGACTTTTTTTTCAATCTTTAGCAGAGTATTTGGGGTCTAGAACATAAGATCCATGATTTTACATAACAAATTTTATGTAAATGTATATATACTACTTTTTCCAGTGGCGTTTCTTCCTTCTATATAGACATAACTGGAATTGAGACATTTGATGGTACTCAAGCTGGCTTTGATGTGAGCTATAGCTTTTGCTACTGAGGATATTTTGAATAACATATCATCTGACATTTCTTCTTTATCTCCTTCTTAGGTTCATCTGGCAAAATTTAGATGATAAAAAGTTTAATTTTAATAATTTTTGCTGTATTATATTTTATACTTCTTGTTTAAAGATAATGCCCTTTATACTGTAATTGTGAAATGAATGTAATCTATTATTCATTTTGTGCTATCTTTTTTAACCATAATGATGTAGCTTAGTAATCAGAATGAATTCTCCATTTTTCCACATGAAAAAAACTCAGAGAAGTGTACTTTAAAATCTTATGTACTCATTTGCAACAAACCATACTTATTTGAGAAAGTTTCCTATTTTTCTTCATCAGAAGATTGAAAGTTTCCAAGGGCTAGATGAATATATTCTTCAAGGTAAAGAATGCTTAGTAGTTTCAGTTAAAAACAGTAGGTGCAATTCCTGACTTAGAGATAATGTGTTTCATAGATAAGAAACTTAAGGAAATGATTGAATGTGTGTTATATTTACTACCCATTTTATATAAATTCCACAATGCCTTGCATTATAGCTGTTTGTTTATATGTCCTAAGTACCTCCTTTTTGGAAGATAAATGTGTAGATAGGGAGCAAGACAGACAAGACACCTTTTTTCTTCCAGTTTCCCTAGCCGTTTAATTGAATGCTAGGAATGTAGATAATTGATAATGTAAAATAAATGGTGATTATTTATTGTGTAGAATGAATGCATTTACAGCACAATTACTCTGCTATTGTCCCATTAAAGCCATTCATTCAGATCAGAATGTGAAGCCAAATAGAACCAGATTACTGGAGCATCATTTTAATGTATTTGCCCTGTGGTTCATTTCAGCATTAAATCTAGGATTTCCATTCACTACAACCCACTAAGATTTGGATTATAAAGGTCATTTTGAAAAGAAAAGGAGAACGTAAATCTCTACTTCTATCATGTTTTATTCTTCAGCCTTGTTCCTTGCTTATTGGTGATACTGACCTTGCACACAGAATACAGGGTTGGCTCACTACAGTTTTCTTCCTGTGTGCTGTTGGTGAGTAATGGCTGCCCACTGAGAAGTAGTAGTCATGATAATCTGGGCAATGCCCAGGTATGGGTTAATAGTGTGGGTTCACCTCCACAGGGTGTGAAGTCTAGGTACAGAGTCATCAACAGCCTTGTCCTAGTAACAAGTGGCTTGCTGATTGTCATCTGTCTTATACAAATGTGTCATCTGACTCTTGAAATCGTGTCATAAATTGGGTCAGGTGTTAAGTCGAGTTGTATGGAATTGCCATATTTGATCATTGTTGCCTAAAATGACAATTACATGTTGTTTGGCTTAACACAGTGTATGATGAAAGAAATGTCTTTAAATTTTAAACTCTTAACTAACTTTTAAGCCTTTAATTAAAAAAAATACTGCTTGTTAAAAAAATACATTCACTCTTCTATGAGAATTTATTCAGTTGATACCTTTCACCTTCAGAAATACCATTGTCAATGGCAAAAATGACATAGGAGGGTAGAGATGGATCCTAGGACTTCAGAAAAGAATTAAGTTTCAAAATGTCACAGATCCAACTACAGTAAATGGCAGATGTATTGCGCATAAAATATGATCAGAAGGAGTAGAGGTTATTGGGAGAATAGTGGAGAGATGGTTATGAGTAAGGTGAGTGCTCCCGAGGGAGGGGTGGAGCAAGGTCTGCTCCCTATCCATGCAGCACAGGTCTGGAGAGAGAAACATCATGTGCATGAATTCAGATTCTCATCCTGAAAGATAATGCTGTTTGCTGCTGTCTAATAACACATCTCTAAAAAATGCTATTTTTGCTTAGCTATTAAAAAAGTAAAATACTAATATCTAAAAGAAGCAACCCATGTCATGCTTAATAATTGACTTGTAATCAGCTCAATAATTAAGGGTGGGAAAAATCCATCCGATCCTTCGATGTGGGGGAATTATTGAGAAAGGAAGGTACTGAATGTTTCAAAACAGGATGAAGAATGGGAGAGCAGTACAATGTACTTAGTTTCCATTTTTCTTGGAACTGGTCATGTTTGCTTTTGACAGTACAACTGGTAAAGTTTAATTAGTTGAGGTCATGCTGTACCTTAGTAGCCTTTAGCATACTTACATCATTGAAACAAAAGCTTAAGAATGATCAAATAGTCAAAGTAGCTTTTCCTCGTGTCTTTTATTTCACACACCTAAATTATATTATTGGAATTTTTATCTAGCTGCTTAAGGAAATCTTCCTGATGACTTTCAAGTGAGTTGTTCTTGAATCTTCATAGTTATTTTTTATTCTTGACTCTTTAGGTTGCTTGTGTCACTTCTCTTTTGAAAGCAGAACCTAATAACTATGGAATTAATCATTACAGCATGTGATTGTTGAAGGCTAAATGGCTAGTGTACTCTGCTGTTTGTGACTTTGCATTTAGATATAGAAAAGTCTTTTACTCTGTACTAGCTCCCAAAGCCTTTCTTGGACCAGCTTATCAGAACAATTGCAGGTGGCAGTGTAATCATATGTCTTTGTGACTGTGTCCAGTTTAGAAGTGTCTTGTGGATCTCTGTGTTGTAATTGATGCTTTCACAAGTTGGGTTTCTTGAGCTTGCTGTGCTCATTCTTATAGAGGGCTGGACTGTCACCTTGGTCAGCTCTCTCTCCGATTAGGTTTTCACAACTGTCATATGGGAAGTAGATTTTAATTCTTCAGATTAGAAAACTTTCTCGGCAGAGGGAACTGCATTTCACCTGACTTTTGGTTAAGAACACACCATTTTAGTTGGGGATAGCAAATGTGAAATTCCTGAGATTTCAGGTTTGATTAATTTGCTACCATTTACTTTAATCACAGATCACCTTCTTTCTCTTGATATCCATAGCTTTCTTAACAATCCTATACATTCTTTAAGATGTGTTAGCATTTTTAATTTTCCTTCCTCTCCAGATGATTTTTCCCACTACTACCCATTGCTTATTCTTTTCCTCATAATCTTCAACCACAAGATGCTCAAAAAGTTCTGCTGGGAGGCCCACTCCTGGTCCGCCTTTGCTGGCAGGTTTTTTTTGTTGCTGTTTTTGTCTGTCTTTAATTGAAAAACCATTGGTTGACTTCCTCGTTAGTGTTTTGGAAGTACAGGATCTCCCCTTCAGATGTAGGCACTGTAGCCCACCCACCACCAAAGCACTCATACCTGTCAGTAAAACATGCCGCGGTTTCCCCTTTCTAATCCGCCACACTCGGGTGAGGGAGTAAATACTAAAATTTCATGAAAAATATAGTTTAATCTCAGAAGAAAATGGTCTTAATTTGAAAGTACTACCAGTTTTGACCAGGGAGGTTAGCACCTGCTAATGTCGCCGTTCTACCAAAATCAGTAATATGAAAAAGCATTGCAAAAAGATCGGGATGGTAAATAAGCAAGGTCAGTGTGAAAATTCACATAGGTTACCAACCCTACAATTTAAAAATTCCTAATTCTATATTGCACGTTTTCCTGTAATGTATTATTCTTTCTCATAACATATATACACTTAATTAAGCACCTAGTGTGGCACATAACCAGAATCAATGACATTTGGTGCTTGACAGGAAGGACACTAGTGTTTAATATTTTAAAAACAAAGCAATAATTTGTCAGTGATAATCATTTTTTGATCACATCCTATTCAGAAAACAAATACAGTATTATATTACTTGTTTCTACTACATTTGATGATAATAAAAACAAAAACTTTCCAAAAAGACTACGAAAATAGTGTCATCACTACCTTCAAACTTTAAAAAATAAATAAAATATAAGAGAAGTTAATACGTAGCATGTGGTTTTCCCCCAAACTAGAAAAGCTTATACAGGAATATTATCTAGAAACTACTTAAAATTTTAAAAAGGGATTTTGAAAATAAAATCACAATTTTAGAGATTTTCATTTGTGAAATGTTATAATTTTCAAAAAATGAGCATAATGTATAAGTAAATGAAGTGTAAGTGGCTTATCGCCCATGAACATTTTCTTGGAGAAGTTTTTTTGGGGAGGCCTCTTTCCCAAAGTAAATATTCCTCTTAGCAGGAATTCCAGCTCCCTACATTCGCATATGAAGTGAGTGCCCCATATTTGAGGTGATCCAACTTCAAACATCTTTTCTGCCATCATTAACAACTGGAGCACAGAAAATTATGAACAGAGATAGTCAACAGACATCTATCTCTTACTGATTGCTGCCAAAATACCTTAAATGTAACATACATTTTTCTGATTAGAAAGGTAATACATATTGTAAGACATTTAAAAAATGCAGAAAAGGATTAAAATTGTTTTTAAACCTTCTGTTTTTAGTAATCCCACCATTTACATATAGCTAGCTGTGTTAACATTTTGGTACATATTATTCTGCCTTTGTAAACTCTACCTGTGTATATTGTGCAGACTTATGTCACTGCATATAATCTTACAACTTGTTTTTTCTTTCCACTTAGTGCCAGAAGTACTTTTGAAACATTCTTCTAAAACAGTTATGATAAATCTCTTATTTGAAATTTCTGACTATTTAATGGGGAAAGAAATAATGGTGTATGGTTTTAATTTGCACTTTGATTTCTGATGGTGTTCAACATTTCTTATATGTCTGAGCACTTTCATGAATTACATGTTTATTTTGACATTTTCTTTTGGGGTATTTATGTTTTTATAAATAAGGGACCTTTTTTTTTTTTTTTTTTTAAAGATTTATTTATTTATTTATGCAAGCACTGGGTACAGTCAGAAGCGCGGGAGGGTGAGAGAATTCACCAGAGCCAGAGCGGGGAGCAGAGCAGGCAGAAGGACCGAAGTACACTGCTGAGGGGAGCAGCGGGCAGCAGGAGAGGTCTGCGTGCCATGTGGGATCCTCCTCCGGTGGCCGGGGAGCAGCCGGGGATCGAACCGGAGCTGCAGAGGCCGCGGGCAGCTTCTCAAGCCAGCGCTCAACCGCTGCGCCACCGGGGAGGCCCAATAAGGGACCTTTTTCTGGTCACATGTATCATAGATACTTTCCCATTTTAGCATTTGTAGTTTAATACTCTTTGAATTTTTATTTAAATATTGTTATATGGGGAATAGTGATTTCAGAAATAGCCCTATAGAGTTGATTTGGGATGACTGTACTAGGTGTCCAGCCACACACATACTAAAGTGGTTTCAGAAATGCAGTTGGGACTGAGCAACTATGAACTCATCAATGGTAAAGACTTGGTGAACTTGAGGCCTGAGCTCTGGGCACATGGCAGCCTCTGGGCTAGGCAGGATTAAGTCAGCTCAGCCACACTCAGCCCACTGCATCTAACTAGGTCAGTCTGCAGTAACTATGACACCATGGGGCTATTTTTGTCAGTGTTTCTTCTGCCTAAGAAAATTAGAATTGAGAAAAGCTACAGATGCTTCCCATATGGTTGCTACTAATGAAGTTATGGATTGCGGGCTTAATTCAAAAAAAGCAGAGCAGGTACACTCAAAGATTTAGAGACTTAAAGGCTGAGAAGGGGCCCTCCAGCTATCACAAGGGCCGTGACTCGGTTTACAGGGAGGCTGCTTCATCCTGCCAGTGGTGGCCTCTGTCCTTTCTTGTTCTTCCATGGAGGGGCCTTCTATTCTGGTGTTCATGGTTTTGTGTGACTCACAGTACAGTATTGTATGAAGGATTAGAATGTACTTATTTCCTTTTCCTCTCCCTTTCCCAAAGGATTTTTTTTCCCAGTAGCTCTCCCCGAGACGTGTGCATGCTTCTGGGGATTTCCCACTGATGTTAGTGAACTGAGTAGATAGCTGTCCCAGTTTCTTGCCTAAGTCCAGAATTTAAAGAGAGAACTTTGATTTGCCATCAGTTGTGCTTGTTCTTACAGTGGCTTGCTTAGATACAGCAGTGAGCAGGCTGTGATGGTTTGTCAAGCTAATTGATCCATTAGATGCACTTGATGTTTTGCAGAGTTCTACGTAGAGGAAGACATGTTCATCCATAGCAGACTTGTGGAGCCTACTAATGGAATTTAATATCTGTTTTAGCCATCTGTAAAAATGCATTATGGGTTCACGTTTTAAAGAACTAAAGAAAAAACTTCAGTGGGATTGATCGTTAAGTCATCAAATTTAGTTACCTTCTATTATAGGCAGTCAGGTGATCTCTAAATTGGATTTCCCCTCAATTTCAATCAATGTGTTTATCCCAGTACATGGAGCCTACAAAGAGAATTTACTTCCACGTTGTTTTCATTTTATGAGAAATGTCATGTTGAAACAATATCACTTAAGTGTCTTATAAACATACTGTAATGACATTTATAGAGTGTATCCCCAAACTATCCCAGGTTAATAAATATTGAAAACAAACAAAAAAACCCATGGTCAAGTAAATTTGGGGGACTTACTAAATTACTTACTTACTATAGGACTTCTTAAATACTATAATGAAATTGTGTGTGTGGTGATTATTCAAAGGAGGAGACAATTCATACCTTTTTCCAAATGCAATATCAGAACTCTTTGTAAGAAGCATCACATGGCACCTGCTCAGTAAATCCTGAAGCATACATACATACATGCTTTTGCATAAGCGATTGAGTGTCATTGTCATTTATAGTTTAAGAATCAATGTGATTAGATTTTTTTTCATTTCCCAGTATTTATGTTTATACATAAACCATAACCTAACAGATTAAGAAAATGCCTTCTCAACCTAATTGTTTCTTTGTGCAGGTTTTGGTTAAAGAAAGCTGAGGACTCCAGTCTAAGACTTGATAATTTAGAGAAGATAGCATTGAATAAAGGCATATAATACTGGAACGACCATTTGGGGAAGAGATGGAAATGAGGAGCAAAAAATGAGATTCTTTTCCACTACAAATTGTTCTGATAAGCACTACATGGTAAATTATGCGAGGGTCCAACTAAGGAAGCTTTGCTCCATAATTCAAAATCATGGCATTTTATTAATGAAAGAATATTTAGTTAAGTTTCATTTTACTTTAGGAAAAAAGAATGATTGGGTTTTTTTTTTTTTATTGTTGTTGGGGGTTTTTTTGCTGTGTTTAATAACAGTGATAATTTTAATTTGGTTTGAGCGCCAGATGTGCCAAACAACAAATTTGTTTTCTGTGGTTAATAGTAACTGGGTCTAGGAGGGAAATGCTACTAGGGATGGACCTTTTCAAGGCTTACCTTGAGCTAAGAACAAGAATCTTAGCTCTATGGAGACATGGCTTGGGGAGATTACTTCCTGAAACTCCTTGAGCTCCCACAGCTCAGATATAACAGATTCTATTTTCTTTTGCCTCACAGGGGCAACTAATTTTGCCCTCAATTTGCCGTTTGCTCAATTTTTATATTTATAGCATTTAAAATTAAGCATATGAAAATTATTTCCATCTAGTCAAATCAAGTTTTTTTTTTTCCTTCTGAAAAAGAAAAGGTTAAAGAATCTGAAAATGTGCCATTATGTAAAGGAATGGATAGATTTTTATATTTCTTCTGCTATTTATCATAGGGCAATTGTAATAGGAGTGAAGAGAATACCTACTATCCTTCATTCCTGTTCCATCATTCACTTTAAATATGTTAAGGTACATTTTTTGGAAAACTTTGTTTTTGTATTTTATATTCATCCCCCCCCCCATTTTAATTAATGTTTCTAGAAGGAAAGGAGTTGAGTACATGGTTTTTTAAATATCAACAATGAATAGGATTCCAGTGGCATTAATTTTTTCTAATATTCATGTAGTATTAGACCTACAGAAAACTTAAAGATTCAAGAACACTACAAAGAATTTCAGGTGTCTTACCCGGATTCCCCAGATGTTAGCATTTTGAAAGATTTACTTTAAATTCTCTTTTTCTCCTTCTTAAAAAAAATAATAATCTTTTATGTAACTATTACACTTACCGAGATGAAGCAATTACCATTGATAAAATCCTGCTGAGGATGAGACAGCATGATGTCCTTTAAAGCAAAGGAAAATCCAAGATCCTGCATTTTATTTAGTTACCGTGTCCTTTAATCTTTAATACTTCCTCTGAACCTTTCTTTGTAGTTCATGCTGTTGATATTTTTGAAGCATTTGGGGCAGTTATTTTGTAGGGTGCCTCTCAATTTGAATGTACCTGATGTCATATTTTATCCTAAATGTCAAATCAGAAGGCACATGTTGATTTGCCCAATCCTGTGATTCTCTCTCTCACTCTGTTAAGATGGTGTCAGGTGTCTCCACTTTTTAAGTTATGATTTTTTACTTTGTAATTAATAAGTATCTTATGAAGAGATATTTAGAAAGTATGGAAATACTCTGCTTTCTCTATATTCATCTTTGGTTTTAGCATCAATGATTCTTGCTTGAATCTGTAGGTATTACGTTAGTTTCTAAATAGTGGTGTTCTGATACATTATTCTCTCTCTGTTTACTAGTTGACTTTCTACTTTAAGGAAGAACTTTTCTTTCTCTCATTTGTTTGTTTATATCCCCTGGCCTCATGGACATTTATTTTTATTCTATGGATTATAATGCTTTTCTCTAGTTACTTATTTTGATGCTCAAGTTTTCCCAACTTTGGCCACTGGGATCCCTTTCAAGTTGGCTCTTGTGTCCTTTTAACATGTCTCCATCTTTCTTTGAGCACATCCTTACTCTGGCACAAGGTGTCCCAGACTCATCTTGTACTTTGCTTGATCCAGTCTTGGAATCATTTATTCAAGGAGGCTGGTTCCTTTAAGTGGAGAATAGTTTAAATGCAAGACGTGGCTGCTAGCTTTTTCATTGCTACAGGAATATCATTGCCTCTAGCCTTCTCAACAGGCAGAGCTATGAAATGGGTACACATATACCTGTGACTGGTATGTACATAATCAGTGGTCTTTGTTTTTTAATGTAACTAATTTCTATACCATGAAATAATACTGGAGTAGGAGTGGTGGATAAGCAATGTGGATTCTGATCCTGCTCAATATTCACTAATCATAAGAACTTGGCCAAATATCTTATAGCCTTTATTTCAACTTTATGATAAAAATTAGAAAATAAATGAGGGCCTCCCGGGTGGCGCAGCAGTTGAGCGCTGGGTTGCGAAGCTGCCCGCAGCCTCTGCAGAGCCGGTTCGATCCCCGGCTGCCGGGTGAGGGTCCCACATGGCGTGCAGACCTCTCCTGCTGCCCGCTGCTCCCCTCAGTAGTGTACTTTGTCAGTCTGCCTGCTCTGCTCCCCGCTCTGGTGAATTCACTCACACTCCCGCCCTTCTGACTGTACCCAGTGCTTGTGTAAATAAATAAATCTTAAAAAAAGAAAAGATAGGTGGTTTTAAAGTAACTTCCATTTCTGAAATTCTGTGAGTCTATGAATTTAAGTTTTTATGGATATAATGTTTTCATAAAATTTCATTTCAGGGAATCAGAAGAGTACGTTACAAAGAACTTTGAAGCCAGAAAATCATTAGAATTTAAATCTAGATGCTACTGTAAAAATTATATACTTCATTGTCTTCAGTTTACAGTAAGATAAACTAAAGCATCTACAGCAATAGAACCGTACATATCTACACTATCTAATATGGTAGCTGTTGGTCACATGAGGCTACTGAACACTTAAACTGTGGCTTGTGTTACTGAGGAACTGAATTTTTAATTTGATTTTGATTTAAATATTCACATGTGGCTAATGGTTACTAGTCAATATATTCTACAGTGCAGCTCTAGAGAGTAAATGACTCTTTTACTCAGGTGCTAAGGACAGAAGCAAAGTGGGATCCCCCCTGATAGTGAATTCCAGACTCTAACTAAGTCAACTTCATATACTTTTCATAGCAGCTAATTCAATTATTTGACACTATAATTTCTGCCACATTATTTAAATCCCAGGTACTTCTATCTGATGGTCTGTAGCAGTATATTTAGTATTATGTTTCAAAGAAAATGTAAAGACCAACAACAAATCTGTTTTCAGTAGCTAATAGTAACTGACAGTAATAGCTGTAATTTGAGTGCTTATTCTATTTAATTATTTTCAACAGAAATGCCTTTGTTAAAGTCCAAAATGCTACTGGCAGCAATTTATATTAAAAATAGTGATACTAAAATAAAATGGCAGCAATTTATATTAAAAATAGTGATACTAAAATAAAATAAAATAAAATAAAAATAGTGATACTTTCTCCAAAAAGTATGTAGGTTTCATTATATCATTCATGTTTACAACCTTCTATAAATGTAATACAAGCTTTTTGTTTGCTTTTAATAAGAATTCACAGTGCTGTTAGATGGTAACCCTTGGAACAGAGTGGAGGAGAGAGGAAATTGGCAATACCTTTCAGTAATTTTTTTTTTTGGTGCTATTTATCAAAGTCTTAAAAATGTTCCTGACTTTGATCTAGTAATACCCCTTGAAAACTAATCTGCAGTTAAAGTGCTATGTAACAGTATTGTGAAAAATTGGAATAACTTGAATGTGCAAGAAGATGAAAATAACCAAGCACATTTCATACCTTTAAGAAGAGCTTTTATGGATGTGGAAAGTAAGTGTTAGCTTAAAAGGCAGTATGGAAAGCAATAGATGCAGAACAGTTTAAACTAGATAAAATATAGAGAAATAGTGTGACAGGATCGCTGCTTATCACATTGTCAAATTTCATCTGTTGATGCATCTGCTAAATCACAAGACTAGATGCTATCCTTCAGCCTGGTCCTCAGGCAACTCTGTCTCAATAATTGTTCAGTGGAATTCTTAGGTGCCTTATTTGATTCATTCCTTTCTCTCTCTCCTTGAAGTCTAATCCATCCATAAGCCCTGTTGGCACTACCTCCAAGAGTATATCATATCTATCTGCATATGTCCCAAACCTGTTCCAAAACCACATTGCTCTCTCCAGATTAGAACTTTAGTGACTGATTTTGTTTCAACACGTGGCCCTTCCTTGTACAGCCCCCAACTAATCTCTGCTCAGCAACCCATGACCTTTTAAAATTACAGATCAAATCCCGATACTTCTGTAATAAAATTTTATCTTGCAACTGTTTTCCACTGGTTTTAGTATAAAATCCTTACTGTGCACTCCAAAATCTTGACTTTCTTCTTTCTCTCCACATATTAACCCAGTTGACTTTTTTTTTTTTTTCCAGTCTCTTAATACCCTGCTCACTCTGGCCTCAGGATTTTTGTACTTACTAACCTGTCTCTGAAACATTCTTTCCTTAGCTTTTGGAATGACTGAATGTTCCTCAATCTGCACTGCTACTTCCCTACCCTCCCTCATGACCAAACAATCCCAGTATTATTTTGTTCACAACACTGATCTTATTTGTTAATCTGTTCTCTCATATAATATCTCTCCATTCCCTGGATAGAAGAGTTTCAAGGAACAGTGCTTCAGTCTCACAGGGGACACTTGGCATATAGCAATTGAGGTAGGGAACAAATTGCTACTGTCAATGAGGATGCAGTTAAAGGCTGTCTTTGGCAAATTACTTCATTTAAAAATTTAACACATTTTAAAATGTCCTTCACCAAAGATTTAGCAACTCCACGGTAGGATTTATTCGTCAGACACTGATTAGATTCGTACCACTCTAGAGGCAGCCTTCTTGATAATACTGAACCATTTGAATTATTTAATTTGAATTTAAATATTAAATTTGAATTATATAATATTGAAAATTTGAAACAACTAATTTAGAGTGCTCCTTTCAAGGGCTAGACAATTGAGTGTGATCTCTTGGTAATCTGCTGCATAAATTACTGCATTTCCTATAGTTCAGTTTTGTGCAGCCATTAATAAGGGTGGTTTATTATTTTTATTTTTTGTTTGTTAAAGATTTTTCATTTGTGTGTAGAAGAACTGGGGTGTAGGCCAGAGGTGCAAGAGTGAGAGGATTCGCCAGCGACAGAGAGAGGGGCAGAACAGGCAGATCTACTGAAATACAGTGGGCGAGGCAGAAGGGGTCTGCAGTACCATGTGGGTTAGCTCCCTAGCCAGGGATCGAACTCATGCTGCAGTGGCTGAAGATAGCTTCATAGTGCTGAGTCTTAACCCCTTGAACCACCAGGGAGGCCCAATAAGGGTGTTTTAGAAGCATATTTGCTGACCTGGAAAGATATCCAGAAACATGATTCCAAAATAGCATGACCTGAAGATCTCTTTTTATGTTATACAGAGGTATATAGACTTTGAAGAAATATACAAGATAACAAAATATTTCAGTAGTATAAGTTTGAAGTTGCTGCTTATTTTTAAAAAATGTACTATTTATATTTTGTATGCTTAATTTTTAATGTCTAATTTTACACTCTTTTGAAATGTACATCCCAGTACCTTTGAAAATTGACCCACGTACTAAAGGATATGGGTCTCTATCCCATATTTTTGACTTAGTGTGTTCCTTGAACTATAGCTATGCTCAGAGCCTTTTAGAGGCTGGACGATGAGGTGATCTCTCTCCCCTCCTTTCGCAATGATGTTAGAGAAATATAATCAATGTAGCTTAGAAAAGGGCTAACACTTCTGTTCGGGAGACTCAAGATAGACTTTGTTAAGGAGGAGGACATTTGCCTTGGTTCTTGGAGCATTTGACAGAGGTTGTTAAAGAAAATTTCATGTGGAAAGAACAATGAGAGTAGAAGAAAGGAAAAGAAATCATAAGAAATGTTTAAGGAAAAGCAAATGCCTCCATTCTATAAAACCATGGGATATGTGGGGTAGCGGTAGGCTATAATTCTCAAAATTAGATGGGAACACATGCATTGGCTTTAATTTGCCATGTAATTGGGGTACATGAAAGGTATTTGAATAGAGAAGCTATGGGCACCTAGAGCTGGTTTTTAAAATACTAAGAAGTAATAGAAATTAAAGGGGAAAGACTGGGAGTGGTGATGCCAGTTCAGAGATCGATGGTGAAAGCAAAATTGTGATATTGGTTCGAACTTAGGTTATTTGCCCAATCTGTCAAGTAGAGTGCTAAGCCGTATTATATTTCAGAGGAGAAAACCCTGCAGCACTTGCATGCTCTTGTTTCCTAGTGACTCAGCACAGTGCCATAAATCTCTTCTACTCTGGTCATGCATGTAAATGAGGTTATAAGATAAGAATTTGTACTTGAGATATGTTACACTTGGCATTTGTACTTCCCTCTCTCCCAACTTGACTACTAGAGCATTGTACCTGCGACTCTCTAAGGACAAGGTAATAAATATCTAGCATTAGTAGAAGAAGGGAGGTTATAGCCAGTGACACACCAAAAGGGAAACACCAATTCATGGGTTTTATTAAGTCAAACGTGTGCAATGTTTTGCACATGAGTTTTTTATTTTTACATGTATGACTATGGATTTTAGTTCCCTATAATAACATTAACATTGCAGGTAACATGTTACCTGCAAATTGTAAAGGCAAATACCAAAAAAATGCATTGGTTTGGGTTGAGGAGATTAACAAATGCCCCTTTTAGAACTAGGTCAAGTTCCTTATTTTAATTTCTGATCTAACGCAGAACTCCAGCTGTCAGACTCTCCCATTAATCCTCCATGTCAGTGAAATCCCCTCTGAAATGCACTGTAATTAACTTGCAGGAATTAACAACAAAAGATGGAGAATTCAGATAATATTTGGTTACAAATTTTCCATGTGGAAGTGGACATTTAAATCTTGGATAAATTATTTAAAAATGCTTGGAGAGATAGTATTTGGGCAGATATTTATTCCATTGAAAGAAGCAATTTCTAGCAGTTTCAGACCCAGCAATTTGACTTTGCTGAAATATTTGATAGGAACTGTTGCTCTAAGCATGAAGATTTTTGATAACTTCATTCTAAGTATCCCTAAACTGGTGTGAATCATAAGAAGTTACAGAAAAGCCAGTTTTTGCTGATGATAGGCCTATAGCGGGCTTGAAAGGAGATTGAGATGCTTTGGTTACCAGCATAGTAGAAATGGCACCAATGTTAGATAAGTCTCTCATTTGTTTGGTAAAAAGTATAGTTTGACCACCCCTGTGAAGTTTAGACATGAAGGAAAATTGTTTCTACCATTTGAGGTCAGCGTGGAAGATTCCAGGATGGTGTAAATATGGAATTTGAGAAACAGACAAGCATCTTTTACTTAGCTCCCTAAAGAATACAATTGTGTGTGGAGAGCATTTTTAAAGGAATTGAGTTTCTCTTACGTAATCAGCACTGCTAGCTTTTGTCATTGTCCAAGGAATTAAAAAATGGTGCTGAGAAAGCAGCATCTTCCTTTCCCAACATTTTAAATATTAGAGACTCTAGGATCTATCTAAAGGAAAAATAGGATAAAATAAGATAACTCTTGGGAAGGAAAGTAAAACAGGGTAAATGGTGTGTTGATGCATTGTAAAGGTCATACCCCCCCCAAACTACACTCACTGCTTTTTTTGAACATAGAGGAAATGGAAATATCAAAAATTAAAATTAATAAGGCGGTCTGGAACCTCCCTGGTGGCCCGGGGGTTAAGTGACAGAGCTATAAGCTATCTCCAGCCAGCAGTATGAGTTTGATCCCCAGCCAGGGAGCTAACCCACATGGTGCAGCAGACCTCTCTTGTCTCACCCACTGCTCCCCTCAGCAGTATATTTCAGTCAGTCTGCCTGTTCTGCTCCCTACTTTGTCTGTAGTGAATCCTCTCACCCCCTGCCTCCCTCTGGCTTACACCCTAGTTCTTGTATACATAAACTAAAAAAATAAAAAAAGGGGGTTCTGGAGAAAGTGACATGTTGCAGTATTCCTAGGCTGACCTTATGATCAGGAGCAAGTTGCTGCAGGGATTTGAAACAGTTCATATTATTCAAGTCATACCCACTATGTCAAAACCAACGTGCAGCAGATAATAAACTAAATGAACTGGGTCTTTCTTTTTTTTATAATTAAATTTCTTTTCTTACATCATTGTTCTTTTTTAAATTTTATTTATTTATTTATGCAAGCGCTGGGTACAGTCAGGGACGCGGGGGGGGGGGGGGGGGGGGGGGAGGGGGGGGGTTGGGGGTGGGCAGGCAGGCAGGCCCCCCCAGCCCCCACCGTGCGCTGCTGGGGGGAGCGGTGGGGGGTCTGCACGCCATGTGGGACCCTCGCTGGTGGCCAGGGATCGAACTGGTGCTGCAGGGGCTGCGGCAGCTTCGCAGCCCAGCGCTCAGCCACTGTGCCACCAGGGGAGGCCCCATCATTGTTCGTTTTTATACAATATGTGATTTTTCCCCTCAGGTGCGGTCCCTGTAGTTCTGCTACCACCACAGCATCTGTGCTCTTTTCTCCCCTGTTTTGACCCCTTTTTTTTCCGGACCCTTTGAATTGAGTCTTTTAATTAATTATAAATACTACACCTGTATGTTTCTTAGCTTTTATAATCTTCAGTAAAAATCTGTCACTTTATAAAATGAATCTCTGCTTTTACTTTTCTGTAACTATCACATGCATGAAATCTATTTCTAAGCTGTTGCCTCTTAAAATAGCAATAGCCATGGTCCCAGAATTTTATATTAAACACTAAATTCCATCAAATACTAAGTGTTTAAACTAGACCACTTTGACAACTATGATAACCTAGCATATGTGTAGGTCTTATTTTCCCAAAGAAAGTCATTAACATTGTTACAGGCAATGTATTACATACATCAAATGAAGCTATGCTCAGCCACAGCTGCGGGTGGATAAATCAGCGTCAGACTAATTATTGTCACAGGTATGAAACTGGATCACCCCAAGTCTCTAACAGAACACTCAAAGAGTTGCTTTATAAAAACTAAATAAAATTAACACCCATTTTCTATTTTTTTAAAAGATTTATTTATTTATGCATACAAGAGCTGGGGTACAGGCCAGAACTGAGGGGGGTGAGAGGATTCACCAGAGACAGAGTGGGGAACAGAACAGGCAGATTGACCAAAGTACACTGCTGAGGGGAGCATCAGATGAGTCAGGAGAGGTCTGCTGCCCCGTCTGGGTTGCTCGCTGGCCGGCCAGGGATCAAACTCATGCTGCAGAGACTGCAGACAGCTTATAGATAGCATCTTAACCCCTTGTGCCACCAGGGAGGCCCCCATTTTTCTATTTAAAAAAGTACCAGGCATGGGCCCTCCCTGGTGGTGCAAGGGATTAATCACGGCACTATGAAGCAATCCACAGCCTTAAAAAAGCAGAAACATTACCCAGTTATCTCTTAGTCTCATAATATTCTTGCAGCAGCTTGACAGTTCTGTTTTGACTCAAACCAGTAAACTCCATCAGAGTCTGACTGTAGGTTGAGGCCACCGGTGGAGAAATGTGGAGAGTGAGGTGTGGAAGGGCCCAGTGAACTATGGTGGAGGATGAAGGTGCCTTGGTGCTGAGTGTGGTGTGGTAACATGCATCTGAAGAGGTGCTACCTTATACCTCTGAATCAGGTATGGTAAACAAATGTAACTTCAATTTAAAAAGTAGAACAAAAATTCCTGTTTTATAAAAACAGGTTTGTCTTTCAGTTACTAAAAATAGAGGGATTAAGTGGAGACTTAGGTTTGCAAAAAGAGCTGATGAGTCATCCTATCACTGAGCAGTCTTAGGCCCACAAGACAGCAGGTGGGCAGCAAGTGAACAGTAAATGGGCCTGCAAAAGGGGATGTGAATTCCTTAGTTCCCCTGAAACTGCTGTGTAGTCCAGCTTACAATTCACCAACTCCCATGTTTACAAAATATTGGCCATGTTTTATACTTGTTAGGGATTATTATATAGTGTGGATTTAATAAACAAGTTCTTCCTATTAATTTCTCAGGGTGTATGGATTTGTTACTTTTTTGAACATTATTTTAAAAGTGATTTCCATTCCTTTAGATCTGAATTATAAACTGTGGGTTCAGCCTCCATTCATCCTGTTTTGATATAGTTCCCCTGTATTTTGAAAATGAAACCAAAGATGGCTTGAGAAGCTGAGGCCTTAATCTTGAGTAAATAACAGCAAGGACATGTGTCTTTAGTCATGTCCCTCCTTCTGGGGTAGTGGCTGCAGTTATAGTTTAAGAAGCTACGTCATTGATGGTACCCACCACCCCACACACCGGGATGTAGACTTCTCTCCTGGAGCCATTTGTCATATAAAACCCCTATTCTCTTTCCTCTTGTTAACATTCAGCTGTTTTTCCTGGATGAATGCACCCCCATTCAGTCACAGACTACTGTTCTGGGGGAAGGGTGCTGCACTGTCTCCACACAGTGCCATCTCCTGTCTCTCCCTGTCTCTCTCTTCGTGGTACCAGGCATTGCCCATCAGCAGACAGCTCTGACCTGATGCTTCCCGGGTGCTCGGAAGCCAGAGGCACGTAGGTAGGGGCAGATGCTGCCATGGAGCGTAGCGTGAGGTGAGGAGTCCGCCACTTAACAACTTCCACAAGTGATTTCACTGTGTGTCTGAGTTTCCCCATCTGTAAAATTGGTCACTGTAAGATTAGACCAGTTCACATGTCTGAATGCCTGAGAATAATAATAATGTCTTACATAATCGGTGAGCAATAAGTTTAAGCTGTTTTTTGTTTTTGTTTTTCTTTAGTTCCCATGGCATAGGAGAAGGAATCAATACTTAAGAAGCCAGATTTTCCTTCCATTAGTACTTTCCTTTGTCATCTGTAAAGCTCAGAAATGTACACAGCTGATCCTTTTGGGGTGATGGGCTTGGCAGCAGGAGAAGGCACTGTGGGGACTTCTGAGATATAAAAAGCTTAATGGAATTAGTCTTCTCCCCTATAAAGCTTCCCCTATAAATGCTAAAGTTTTGGTTTTAGGGTTTGGGGTTTGTTTTGTTTTTGTTTTTAATAAAAGGGCTTTCTGTCCAGGGGCTTAGAGGGAAAACTGAGGAAAAGGGGATCATGTCAATTCCTTTCTGTGCCTTACAGATTTTAAAGTCACGGGACATGGGGGGTTGAATACTCAGATTCAAACCATCTAACTTAAACCTCAGGTAAAATTGTGAAATTAAAGGTGAATATTGTGAACGTAATGTAAAATTGTGGTAGAAACATGCATTTCAAAGTTTCTAATGAAATTGTCCTTAGCTAAAAAGGAGAAATTCTCCAGACCGATACTTAATTTTACCTAGAAATAATTCCCCACACAAACATTTATAGTCCTTGTTCTTACTCTCCTCTTTGAACATCTTCAGAATTTTTCAAAACTTTCTTAAGCAACTTTCTTAAGCAAGTTGATCTTTTGGACCTTCTGACGAGCAACTAAACTGCATTTCATGCAGGGTTTCAGAGGCTCCATGTCTGTTCTCAATGAAGAAAGAAAAGAAAAAGAACAGAAGTGTCTTTGCTTGACTGATTCTGAATGATCGCCTTTTTTGATGCTTTTGGTATGGGAACAAAATCCGCCACAATCTTCAGGGTTTTAAAAGCCATTTTTAGCGCATCAGGAAACCTAGAAGCAGATTCTGGAAAAATTAGTAAATAATATATAGATGCTGGGAGACACTCTTACATTTTAAAGATGTGTTTAATGCACACGCAGTTTGGTGCCCTGGATGAGTCTAAATCCCTGAGATTCAACTGAGGTTTTACAACCATTTTTAACCGACCAGGGCCTCCCTGCTCCCAGCCCACACCCCTGTGAGCTCCACTGGCTCCTTTGAACAGACGCCTTCTTCAGTTTTGACTTGGTTCAGTGAACAAGGTTACTGTTTAAAAGCAGTGTCTGCTGAGTTGAACGTGTCCTCACCCTTTTGCCTTTCTCCTGAGTGTACGTCAAGCCGTGTGAGGGATAATCCTTAGGATGATTAAACGACCCCCTCACTGATTATTTGTGGTCTTTGCCTGGCTGAGCAACTCAAAGCAAGAAGGAGACATGCAGATATGATGTCGCCTGCTCAGGAAAGAAGGTTCTTAGAATGGAAGACACTAAACTGGACTGTAAGTTCTTGGGCTCAGAGTGTGCTTGCTAAGAAAATACAGGAATCAGGCCATCTTTAAAACCAGTTTTGACCAAATGAACACTTTTTATAGGTGGAAGTGCAGGGCAGGAAAGCTTTAGTTTTTGAAAAAAGTGTTGGTTTTAATGCTCTTAGAAGTGGGAATTTTAATTAAATGAAATGATCTGTGTTATGGTCTATAGATAATGGGTTTACTTATAGTTCTGTCTTTATGTATGATAGTTTCTACAAAAATGAAAGGCAAATCCCCAGTAGTCTCCTTTTTTCCATAGTATTGATTTTTTCCCTTTGAGTAGAAACAGGTGAAAACCCTGACAATTCCTAAGCTCTCCTTTTTAAAGAGAAGTGCTGGATCTAGCAAGCTCCACATGCAATTGTGTTGCTATCCAAAATTTTAGTGCACAGTTTGTTGATGGTTTTTCCATGCTCTTTCTATTTGTATCTGGATCAGATCAGGAGGACTTTTAAAACTGATTGTTTTTCAATTTAAAGATGTTGCTTTTTACTGGTTAAAAAGAAAGAACATACTTCTCTTGCCTACCTCTAGGTTTTATATTTAGTTGTTGTTTGCTTTATCAAGAGACATTGTCTGCAGTTTCTTCTTATATCTTTCCTCCCCAAATGCTTTCATTTTTATGTCTTATAAACAATGAACCACATATGGGCTATATATAGGAAACTACAAACTTTGGAATCTACATTTTGGACATTTATTTTTATCACCTTATTTTTATCTCTATTAGTTTATGTAGATATTTCATCAAGTTTAACTTTTAAGAGTATTGAAGATGATTTAGTCCCTAAATTCTTTGTCCTTCTAGAATGTTATATATCTTATTTTCGTAAATAATAATACTTACAAATTTCTTAACACATCTGATCTAGGAAAGAAATATGTGAGTATCCAGTAACTATTATGAGATTATGGTGTGAATGGTGGCTTGCTTTTAGCATTTTAAGATTATAAAATATGGAGTCAGAGTGACATATATTTATGTTTGAATGTCAGTTTGTCTTTTAGTTCTAACCAGTTCTGTGTGTACTCTACAACTGTGTCAGTATCATCATTGTTCAATGAGAATCACCTCTCATTTGCAGTATAATAAATACATTAAAGAAGAGGTAAAATACCTCTTCTAATCCCGGTTTCCCAGAAAGAAATTGGGATTGTAGTCATAAATATTTTTTCAGTTAATTTTCCAATTTGTTTGGTGCTTAATCTATTTTATGACTGTAGGCATGTATCTTTCTATGCAGAAAATGTATTTACATATGCTACTCAAATATTAGGATAAAACATAGTTAATGCATAATAAATACTGGGTTTCGTAATGAATTATTTAAATGTGATCAAATAAGATCACTTGAATCAAATGAAATTTTGGTAAGAAAATTAGATAAGTATTCAGTAGATATATTTTAAATTGAGAAAGTTTTTTTTTTAAGATTTCTTTGTTTGTTTATTTATTTATTTATTTGTTTGTTTATACGAGCACTGGGTACAGTCAGAAGCGCAGGAGGGTGAGAGAATTCACCAGAGCCAGAGCAGGGAGCAGAGCAGGCAGAAGGACCGAAGTACACTGCTGAGGGGAGCAGCGGGCTGCAGGAGAGGCTGCAGGAGAGGTCTGCGCGCCATGTGGGACCCTCGCCGGTGGCCGGGGAGCAGCCGGGGATCAAACTGGCGCTGCAAAGGCTGCGGGCAGCTTTGCAACCCAGCACTCAACCACTGCACCACCAGGGAGGCCCGAGAAAGTATTTTTTTTAAGCTTAAGTGATTGGTCCCAAAAAATCCTAGCTAAGTGGTTTAAAAATATTAAATTTTTCTAAGTTGCTAGATTTTGGTATTTTTCAATTTCCATCTTTTAATATTGACTAAGCTTAGCAAAAGTAGAAAATATAGATACTTCATGTTTCCATAACCTAAAACTTCAGTGTACAAACTATAACTTTATTTGGGGTGGAGGTGAAGGGGGAGCTGTGTTGTATATGCTGTACATGGCACCTGCTGCTCTTGGATGTCTATACTGCTGTGGGAGCAGAACCTGTTTTCTACCATCAAGCTGTTCTAGGGTAACTGGAATATGATCTTAGTGACCCCCCCCCCCCGTAAACAAAAATTGCTCTCTATTGCTATTTGATTTGTACTTGTTACTAACTGATGTTGTAATGTAATGCTTATTGTCTTCTTTTCCTACACTAAAATGTCCACTCAGTGAGGGCAGGATATTCTTTCTTGTTCACTGTTGTATCCCAAGTGCTTAAAACAGTGGCTGGCAACCAGTGGGCACTTGCTCAACATATCAGATGAATGAATCAGTATCTCTTGTCTTCCACAAGGTGGCAAAGTAGGAAAGACCACTGTCTTTATAAAACGCAAAATAATGGAAACAAGGATAGGGCTTTCTATAAAATCAAGCATCTCACTGCTAATTTTGTGGTAAGCAAAGCACTAATGGTTTGTTCCCATTTTGGGAAGAAGAAAAGAAAAAGTCAGCAGGAATGTTACAGATTATTAGCTAAGTGCCAAGCAGAACAGAAAACCAAAAAGCTTACTTCCCTCATGGTAAATAAATTAAGTACTCTAGAAAAATAACTTCCTGATACAGGTCACAGGCCACATAAGCTCCTGCCCCCTGAGAACTGGGTGAGGCCCACGCTCTGCTGGGATGGGCAGGCCTTCATACACACCACACACCCTGGTGAATTCAGGCTCCTTTTCTGGGAAGTTTATGTTGGCATGTTTTTGAGAAGTTAAAGATCTTGTTAGATAAGGTGCTCACAAAACAATAGCCATTCTCAAACTTACACTGAATCACTGACTTTATGAAGAAGCCAAAATGATGTACTTTTAGGTCAAAAGACCAAATTTCAGCGGTTAGCTCTATACCATTTGGAGACCACAGGCAAATCCCATGTAACCTCTGAGCCCTTTCCCCTCCTAAAATAATCATACCTGGTAGAGTCAAGTTAAGATGGCCATAAAGCAAATTATAGAGTGTTACTTGAATATATACTCAGAAATGGTACAAGTTCTTTCCTTAAATGAGAATTTAAAATCTTTGACTTTATATATATCTATATATTTTTCAAAATATCATTAACTAGGAGGAAAAATCCACCAAAGCTATAAAAAGACTAAGGTACATTTTTTAATACCATCCTTGAAAAATAAATTGTTTCAGTTTTCATTCTTAGTTTTATCTGCTTTTCTTTATTTCCAATTAGTTTATTGAGATAATGTTGATTTGCAGCACTGTATATATTTTAGGGGCATAAAGTCACACCTTTACAAATATGTTATTACACCACAGCCCCAATAATCTTCCACCACAGTCATACAGCCCTTCTCTTTGCTACTACTCTTCCCCTTCCTTTCTAGTAGCCTCAGTTCTGCAGTCAGATTACAGGAGTTTGTCTGTTTGGTTTTGGTCAATTTCTTTGTTTTTTTGGTGTTGCATACATAAGTGATACCATTCAGTTTTTCTTTCTCCTTCTGGCTTACTTTGCTTAGCATAATCCCTGTAGCCACAGATGGCAGTTTTTCATCTTTTTTTTTTTCTAGCAAGCAGTACATATATGCCACGTATTCCTTATTCACTCTTATGCTGTTGAGCACTTAGGTTGTCGCCATAACTTGGCTATTGGAAAGAACAATGCAATTAACAAAGGAGTGCATATATCTCTCTTCAAATTGATGTCTTTGTATTCTTCAGGTAGATACCTCATGAGAGATTGCTGGGTCATATGGTAGAACTATTTTTAATGTTTTGAGAAACCTCTATGCCATTTTCCATTGAGACTTGACTCATTTACATTCCCACCAATAATGTACTTAAAGCCTTAAAATACATAAAACACTCTGTGACACTGGTTTCAGTGATGACTTTGGGGACTCTACAACAATGGCAAGGAAAACAAACAACAAATGGCACCATATCAAATTAAAAATCTTCTGCACATGAAAAGAGACTCATTAAAGCAAAAAGATAACCTACCAAATGAGAAAAAAATTTGCATATCATTTATCCAACGAGGGGCTAATTTCTAAAATCTACAATGAAATCATACAACTCAACAAAAAGGAAAATAATCCAATCAATAAATGGGCAGAAGAGCTAAATAGACACTTCTCCAGAGAAAAAAAACTTTTAGAGAATACTATATACCATGGTGATTAACATACTAGGTTATAAACTGAAATCGATATGAATTAGCTCCTATTCAAGATTTAGAGCCATTTATGTTAGATAAATTTCTTAAGTTTTTTGGGACTCACCTTCCATTCTTACAGTGTAAAGAGTATTTCCTAATATGTAGACTCATTATAAAGAATAAATTGAATGAGATAGTGTTTAATGCATCTAGTAGAGCCTGGAGCTCAATACATGTTCATAAATAGCAATCACATTTGTCATTAATAATTACATATTAATGCATACATGTCCAATACCATTGGCTATTAATTGGACACTATTACTCTGAATAGCAATCTGGCAGAAATGTCCACAAAGCATCTGAGTCCATAACTTTCACTTCTCTGAGCATGATAATATTGAGAGTAGGTGGTCTTTAAAGCATGCATTAATACGATTGATATATTCAAATATCATTATTCGCTCACCTAAATCTTCCGAGAACACAATATTAGGTTATTGATGTGGAAGAGCACAGATATCGATGTGGAAGAGCACTGGCAGGGGCAAATCAAGTGCGGAAGTTAAAAATTCTCTCTCAGAAGTGTGTGTTGCTAGTGAATCTTCTATGCTGTCCAGCCAGTGTTGCTCAGATTTAAAGATAAAATTCTGCTGGATATGTTCTAGAAATGAAATGGAATGAAAGAAGAGAAAAAACAAGCAAGGCATCAGGTAGCAACACACATTTGTCACATAAGAAGTCTAAGCTCCAACATTTGCTGCTTAAGATCTAAGATGCAAAACATATATTAAAAGTCACTAATCCTTCCTCAGAGGGTTTCACTGAGTCTTTGTCTGGTGAGTATTCTCTGAACTGAAATTATAGCACTAAATCGCAAACCTTGGTGTACCATCTTGACAATATAATTTATTTTTCTCATAGGAACCTTAAGGTGATATGAGTACATAATTTTCAATTGGCCAATTTTAAACTTACAACTTTTTAACTTACGAATCATATCTCTATTTAAAGAGATAATGCTATAATCCATTCTGGATCACAACCTATTAGGTTATATAAATGAGTTCTTAATATCTTATCTTAGACAGAATAAAATAGCATTGCCTTAAGAGCAATTCACATGTGATGAAGGACCAAGAAGGTTAAAGTTAATATTTAAGCTTTCCACTTACTTGATCTATTATTAACAATGCGAAGTTATCATGTTTTTCTCTAACACAAGTTATAAAAGGACTGAGTCAAAGATTAACATTTTTATGTAACTTTTCATTAAACTTCTTGCTTCGAATATTTGAATTTGGTTCTGATAATTGAAATAAATGATTTTAAATAAGGAAACATTTATGTAGAGTATGTATTATTCAGTGCTGTCAATAGTCAACAATCATGATTGAGGTAGAAAAAAAAAAGTGTGTCATTCAGGAATTTAAGTTGGATTCAAATAGGTGAAACCAAGAATTTAGCTGTAGCAGTTTACATAGTGAAAGGGTACACTGGAAAGAAGTGAAATTCAAATAATTGGTTAGATTGGGGGAGGTTTATGTACCATTTTAACAAAGGAAATGGGTTTGAGTTTCAAGGCAGGATAAATGTGCGTGAATAACGAGATGTGTAGGGAGAACTAATGAAAGATGAGAGTTAAAGAAACGTTTTATCTGCCTCTGAAAACAATAGCCCCTCTCTACTTTCTCATATGCGAGAGGGGTACCTTCCCAGTGAATATTTATACCCTGATTTTAGAGGAAAGTGAGGGGTAGGCACAGAGAAGTCTTCCTGCATCTGTTTATTCTCATTTGTCTTTAGCTCAAAATAGCACTTAATGTCAAACTGGCTTCGTGGATCCCCTTCATGGTACTCTAACTTTAATGTTCTTTACTTATGTTAGATTTTTCCCCATAAAACAGCACCTCTGTAAGTGGAATTGTGGACTCAACAATTTTTAACTTTTTAATGGCAATAGAAAAGTATTGCAAAATTCCATTCCCAGAAATATGCCAATATACTGTAATTCTATTTTTTGGGCTGCCCTATAACAACTTTAGTGCTTATTTCTGTTCTTTGTTTTCTCAGAGGAACATTTGGAAATATATATCTATTATACTTCTTCAGGTTACACACTAGATGAAAAATGGAAAATTGACCAAGGATCCAGAAAGGGATGTTCTAACCATGGGCAAAGTGAGTTCCCATACTAATGGTTATGTTCTGTACTTCTAAGAGTTAATGCAAACTGAAGCTAGTTCTTGCCTCCAGGTATACTTGCCAACCAGCTGAATTTAGCATCTTAAATAATCACAAGCAGATCTTTGGATGAGAGATAACTGAAGATATCTTTTAAATCACAATAGATCATGTAAGTGTGGTTAATCTTCATGAGCTACTCACCCCTAAATCCAAATTAGCATGTGATTGCCCTTGGGAGTACTAGGTCAAAATGATGAATTCTGATGGGTGGGGAGTGATTCAGCTTTTGAAGTTGGAAAGACACATACCTGTTGTTGGAGCTTCTGGCTGTATGGGAAGAACTTGGTGCTCTCCATGTGCCTGGGTGCACCTAGAGGGGACCAAGAGGCTCATGGAGATAAAGCATCGAAAAGCAATTTTCATGTTTTCCATAATTTCAAAATAAAAAACATACGAATATACATATAAACAAGAACAAACAACAGCAAAAACATTGGGAGAAAGACCAATTAATTTCTGTCGGTGAACACTCAATAAAATTAAATAGTCTGACTTGTTTGGTGTAAGTATCAATAATAAACAGTTTGAGCTGCATACTCTGACGCTCCTTTTTTTTAACTCAGTTGCTTATTTTTTAAAAGTTCGTGTTATTTTACCAAATTCCATCAAAATTTTAGACTCAGTAGCTTTATATGGACAGAAAGAATGAGAAAATGGTATTAATTCACATAAATTTATGCAAGAAAGAGGTAGGACTCCTGATGACTAAAATAATCATAAAATCTCCTGTTTATGGCTAATGGAAGAATATCTTTATTCCAAAAACATCTGTTCTAGTGGCAAAAAGCACCCCTCACCAATTATGGAAAGTAATTAGATGACCTCACCACTTCCAGGATCCTTGAACATTCACTAGATTTTTCAGAAGATAATTATGACATATGCAAATGAAGGCATTTTAGGGCAGTCACCATTAGCTAATTACCATTGGGTAGAATCTTAAGCATGCTTTTGAAAAATCTGAAGCAGCTTTGATTTATTATAAATTAATAACAGGATGCTCATTAATTATTAAGCTCTCTTGAAATATGCTGAATGTTTTACACAGGTTTTACAGCCAATAGCTGTCATCAGAATGATTTGAAATTATACCCATGAGAAAAATAGAAAGGTTTTCACCTCTATGCATCTACAATTGCTTGTTAGTTTTGCAATAACCTTCAAAAAACAGGACATTGATTTATGTTGTTTAGACTCTCCTTTTCCCAGAAAATTTAACCACACTGCCAAAAAAGTGCTGTATATCTAAAAAAAAAAAAACAAAAACCAAAGCCCCTCTTAAAAAAAGACTTGAATACATCTAAGATACTGAATTTATATTGCAATATTAAATTCCTAATATTTTAGTCAGATAGGTAGAAGTATTCCATGATATGGGAACCACATTTCTCAAAAAATCTGTTCTTGTGATAGGGTGAGATTATTATTTAAAGCAATGAAGAAATTTCCTTTGAAAATTTGTATTCTAAGTTGTTGTTTGCTATATTTTTCTACCTAAAGTTATGTCCTTAATTATGCTGGTGGGGAAGGACAAAAGGCTTAACAGAAAACACATGAAATTTTAAATAGTGGCATTTATTCGAATCCTTTGTTAGAGTCCCCTGTAGAAATGTGTTCTTCCCTTTCAGAGCCCTAATCCGTTTATGATGTCACTTTCAGTGTGAACATCTGGCCAGTGCCTAAGTCCCTGTGTCACTTCCATGTGAGTGGGACTGTGCCAGCTCCCTGCCACCCCCACTCTGCCCCGCTTGGTGGTTGTCCCATTTTGCCCCATTGGATGTGGGTGCTCAGGGAGCAGTGGACAACATTGAATGGTGGGGGAAAAGATTTTTTTTAGTCTTTCTAACATTTCACAAAGCTTCTTTAGAAATTAATCATTTTTCATCATTTCAGCACCTAATCAATCATAAAGATCACTTTGTTATTTTTCATTCTGTATCTTGCATCTATCAGACATTACTATGACTTTTTTTTTTTTTTGAAAGGAAATGCTTCATAAGAATTCACTGTCCTTTAACAGTTACAGCCTTTAAAAGGCTTGACTGTCGTACAGGGATTTATTTCCTCAGATATCTTAAAACAACTTAATACTTTTAATTGCTTAGACTCCTTATGTTTTATTATTGTGTTTTAGTTCAGTGACATGAAAATTAATGCTTAAGAAAAGTTTACATGTCAGGATTTTCAGAATAAATCAATATTAGAAAATTTTATTCATTTTCCTTAAATTGCCAAGGAAGTGTTCCATTATTTTTCCAATAATGATGTTTATAGCTTTAAATTTTGCCTTAAATATTGTACTTTAAAGATATATTATAAAATAAAAATCTTAGGTATAATAGCATTAAACCTCAGCTCTTTATTATTTCTACTACATTATGAGAAAGACTGAAAAAGAAGCAAAAATCATCAGCTTTAGTTTTTCTTTTATGTTTGGGGATGAGTGTGGGATTCTTTGTTTTAGTTTAAAATACACTAATTATAGTATAAGTACTTCAGAGTCTCGTTAGTTTTGTTATTGAATGTAAAATAAATATTAAAACATTAAAATCTGATTGAGCATCCAAGGTATACTTTCAGTGTTTACATGGGACAATATGTGTCATTGTTTAGTTCTCTATTAGTTTGATTTAATATAGGGATAGATTGTAGACTGTGCAAATTAATTTGCTGTATATCCCCCATAAATACAACTTCTTAAACCCGAATTTGTGTTCAGCTGTTGAGTAACAGTAAATTCAAGATCCTTGGCAATTTTCTAGATACCTTCAATGTTGTCAGTTAACAGTGGAATCATATGCTTAACTTAAGAGTTGACTTTGGGGTAGAGTTGATCTGATCTTATGAAAACTGAGAAACCTAACAAAGTTGTAAACTTGGACAGCTAATGAGACTATTTTACCTCTAAGGAATACAAGTGTTTCAGGCCAAACTTCTTTCTTAAGAATAGTTTTTGAATCAATGTTTTTGTGTCCTTTGGGTAGATCCCTAGTAGTGGAATTGCCAGGTCTTATGGTAGCTCCATTTTTAGTAGACTGAGGAACCTCCCGACAGCTTTCCATAGTGGCTGGATCAGTTTGCACTCCCACCAGCAATGCGGGAGAGTTCCTTTTTCACCCCATCCTCGCCAACATTTGTTGTTGCTTGTTTTTTTGATATGTGCCATTCTTACTGGTGTAAGGTGGTATTTCAGTATGGTTTTGATTTGCATTACAATAGGTAAAACCTGAAAACAACCCAAATGCCCAAAAATAGATGACTGGATCAAGAAGATATGGCATATATACACAATGGAATATTATTCAGCAATCAAAAAAGATAAACTCATGCCATTCACAGCAACATGAATGTAGCTAGAAGGAATTATGCTCAGTGAAATAAGCCAGAAGGAGAAAGAAAAGTATCAGATGATTTCACTTATAGCAGGAATATAGGGGAACCAAATAAGACATCAGTGTAAAAAAAAAAAACCAGTACAAAACACAACAAAGCAAAAACAGACAATTATAAATCAGAGACTATAGGGGAGGAGGAGGGAGAGGGATCAGAGGGAGGGAGGGAGGAAGGAGCACAGGGGACTGTGGTGATGGTGCACGGGTGCCTAGGGGAAGGAAATTCTATGGGGACTCAGCCTGAGTGGGTGGAGAGAAGCAAATATTGTTTAAAAAAATAAAAAGAAAAAAAGAATAGTTTTAACTGGGTATTTGCTGAGTATTTGTTCATTAAAGGCCCAAAGTTGAAGTTCCTAGTAACATGATTAAGAGAATTTTAACTTAAGAAAATTTATGAGTTTTAATAAAGTATCCATGGAATGCTAAATGCCTTGAGCTTTAACTCTTCTTTCTGATAAATATTGAGATAATGGATCTGTTGTTTAAATCTACTATTAGATCATGTGGAAGGGGGTCGTGTTTGTGTAGAAGAGAATCCTTTCTGTCCTGTGATAGGCCTGTTTACAGCTTGTCCAAAAATTGTTTCAAATTTTTAAGGGCTGTATTAAAGAAAACTTCACTATTCTGTATCTGTAAATTATTAAGTGATGCATAAGGTGATGGCTTTTATTGACATTTACAGTGCCAAACAAATTCTGAATAAATGTCAGCTTGTGTTGAGTTTGTTTAATTAAGCTTGTAACAAATGGCTGTCCAGGGAGTCAAAGAATAAATGAGTCCAAAAAATGATTCAAACTTTATTATATCTGGATACGCATTCTATAAAAAGTATAAAGTAACAATGAAGTGTTCTCAGCTTTGGTGTACATGGATTCAACCATGGTGCCTGTTAAAGTGAAGATTCTTAGGCCCCACAAATACAGATTCAGATTTTTTAAAGGTCTGAGGAGAGCATAAAAATTTGTTTTTAACAAATTCCCAGGTGTTTCTGAGACTTATACATAGTATATTTCTTAAGAAACTTTAGGCTGAGCCTCCCCCGGTGGCGCAGCTGTTGAGTGCTGGGCTGCAAGACTGCCAGCAACTTCTGCAGCTCAGCTTCGTTCCCTGGCCATCCGTGAGGGTCCCACAAAAAAACAAACAAACAAAAAAAAAACACACACACACACATTAGGCTGCCTTCAAATATTTTTGGTTGGATAAAACTTGAAAAACCTTGTACCCCTTTATATATTATTTATAGATTTAGAAATTGAAATCAGAAACTATCTTAAAATCATTACAAAGGACATAATTTTAGAAAATTACATAATGTATGTATGCTTTAAACACATACAAAGATTTTTATCAAAGTCTTAAAGTTATAGATTTAACTTATTTATTTTATTTTAAAAAATCCTAATGTATTTAACAATCAACAAAATCATACCTGTGATTTTCTGACAGAAAGTCTGACTTCATTTTTAATGTAAATAAGTATATCAGTCTGACAGATAAGCATATTAGTGTATTTTGCTCTGACAGTGACATGTAAATATAGACAGACAAAACAAACCTTTTTACATGTGTAGGATTAGAAAAGCTTTTCTTCTACTCTCTTAGGTACATTAACTGGATCTTACAGAATAAACTTTCAAAAAACATGTAGGAGAAAAATACGTGTTTCTTTCCTAATGTTAATATTTTGACATGCATGGCGGCCTCAGAAAAGTGAAAACCCAAAGAGGTGTTTAAACCCTCTACATATATTAACAAAAAGGAATAAGATGTGAAGAACTGACTACAGATAGAAAAGGAGGGGGAACTAGGCTTCTTAGGGTGGGAAATTGTGGGAAGGTAAATATATGGGTAAAACTACTAGTAGAGAAGGCTTATTCAGTAAGGTTTGTTGCAGACTCAGATCATCTCTGCTGGAAGTCATGCTGTTCTTCCTACTGTGAAAAAGGAGAAGGTAACATAGAAATCCAGCGTCTGCACAAAGGGAAATTTATGACCTGCTTTCAGACAGGTGGATGACATAGCTCCTTCTGCTGTTTTTCTCAACCTTCAGCTCAAAAGGATCAGTATGCCAATGTGACATATTTTGGGTGTCATGTCCTGATCGCCTTCACTTACATAAAGCAAGCTAGCTTTGCTACTCAAGAGCAGTGTATTTTCTCCTTGTTCCTTTGGTGGCTTTTGAGTGGGTTTTTACACTCTGAACCGTGAACCACATAACATTCAGGATGCATAAAAAAGCTTGCCTTTCTTATAGTAGAAGGGGGCAAATGTGAGTTTAAAAAAATTTTCAGGAAAGAATCTGGAAACTGATCCCTGAAAACCTTTCATGTACAGATACACCCTTAAGCATGGATTCTAAACTTGGAATTTGTGAATTTGGATGCGGAAAATAATCCCATCTTTATTTCCCATAACCTCTTCTGGAAATTGGACATTTCCTTTGTTAATGAAAATGAGCAACAAACCTACAAGTAGTGTTAGCAGCAGCCGAACGAAGTGAGGTGGTTTCATGTGCACAACAGGTGGGTCAGATATTTCAAGGTACTTTATTTATTTATTTATCTATCTATCTATTTATTTATTTATACATACATACATACATACATACATACATACACTGGATACAGTCAGAAGCGCGGGAGGGTGAGAGAATTCACCAGAGCCAGAGCGGGGAGCAGAACAAGCAGAAGGACCAAGGTACACTGCTGAGGGGAGCAGCAGGCGGCAGGAGAGGTCTGCGCACCATGTGGGACCCTCCTCCAGTGGCCGGGGAGCAGCTGGGGATCGAACCAGTGTTGCAGAGGCTGTGGGCAGCTTCGCAACCCAGCGCTCAACCACTGCACCACCGGGGAGGCCCCTATTTCAAGGTACTTTAGACTGATCACTGCATTGAAATCATGGCTCTTTATAGACATGCCTTTAGATTTTGTTATTTATTAGGTTAAGAAGGAAGCATATCTTCTGCAGTATATGCATTTTAATATCTTGATAGCCTTTTAAATATCATTTAAATATGGTTATTTTGGTAGTGCTGTGTACCTTGGTTTGTATGAATTAAGAGTGTTATCCTGAGAACAGACCCAGGCTGACCTTTCCCAGATTGCCAAAAGAGTCCAAAGCAGGAAAAAGGTTAAATCCTTTAGTGGAAAACTTTAGATATCCTTAGTACCGTGCATATCCCAGTTTGAAGGCTGCTGGACTGGTAGGGGAGGAACCAACTCCTCTTAAACTAGTAATCCAAGAAGTCCAGACTTGCCTTTTTGGCCAAGGAATGACAAATGTGAAAAATCACTTCAACCCATTGGAGACAAAAGCTAGTTTAAATTTCGTAGTTTTTTGAATCAGAGATGTACATCAAAATGCTCTAGGGAGGTATCTGGAAATATGCAGCCAAACCATATGCCTCAGGATTGTAGTTGAGCAGGTCTGGAGCTGGCAGAGTGGGACCCAGCCCTTTGTGTGAAAGGTCCATAGCTGGTTTTCATACAAACCTTCAATGAGAACTACTTTAAAAAGAAGTGCTTTGAAAGGACGCCCTATAAGAATGGTTTTAAGTATCACATTGCTTAAGTTTTAGTTTGATGGGAAAAAATCATGGAAATTTGCAAGGCCCACTTACTAGTTTGGCACATCCAACTACTTGAATTTTTTTTTTCCATGGCAGGTCAGGGGTTCTTGATCATCATTTCCTGGAGGTCATGAAACTTTCTGAAGTTGCTTGTATAATATTTTAGAATAAGGGACTGAACCACCTGTTTTTCTGAATAAGTAGTTTTCCTGATTTGTACAAGGGTATGCAATATATAGTTGTCACATTGCTGAAGGAGAGACAAAATGATTAGACATACTGAGAAAAATAGTTGTGAGAACACCATTTATTTATGAAAAAAATTTAACTACAGTTCTAGTTATTTAATTTTATTGGTATTTTCTGTTTTTTATTATTAATTCCTGGAGTCAAAATACTAGTTTTTTTCAACACAAGCACGGGTAAATAGAGTGACAAATTTTGATGCTATGCAATAGCAAAAAAAATTAACATAAATTATTAAAATGTATCAAGTATTTATTGTACTTAAAAATCCAAAAACAGGGCGTCCCCTGGTGGTGCAGCGGTTGAGCACTGGGCTGTGAAGCTGCCTGTAGCCTCTGGTTCGATCCCCGGCAACCGGCGAGGGTCCCACATGGTGCGCAGACCTCTCCTGCCATGCCCACTGTGCCCCTCAGCAGTGTGTTTCGTCAGTCTGCGTGTTCTGTTCCCCGCTTTGGCTCTGGTGAATTCTCTCACCCTCCTGCGCTTCTACTGTACCCAGTGCTTGTATAAATAAATAAATAAATAAATCTCAAATAAATAAAGAAAGAAAGAAATATAAAGAAATAAAAATCCAAAAACAAAATGATCATTTAAGATGCAAAATGTCTAAGATCATATAATTTTATCTTTTTTTTAAGATTTATTTATTTATGTATACAAGAACTGGGTACAGGCCAGAGGTGTGGGGGGTGAGAGGATTCACCAGATACAGAGCGGGGAACAGAACAGGCAGACTGACTGAAAACACTGCTATGGGAAGCAGCGGGCAAGACAGGAGAGGTCTGCTGCACCGTGTGGGTAGCTCTCTGGTTGGGGATTGAACTCATGCTTCAGTGGCTGCGGATGGCTTCAGAGGATGCATCTTCACCCCTTGTGCCACCAGGGAGTCCCCAAATAATTTTATCTTAATACTGGATTTACCTCCTGTCATAACAGTTTGTATCTTTGGCTGTTGTTGTGAGCCTTCTGCACATTGTAATACTTCTTGGATCTTTATTCTTTATTGTAAAGCCTAAGATTTTCTTTTTACATTCTAAAATTATGAAACAGTAAATATGTAATGCCTAAGATGTATGTCTTTCTCGTTGTAATAAGTAAGAAAAATATTTTAGAAAATATTTTTAAGCGAAAAGGTACAACTTATGAAAGAAGTTGACAGATTTCCAGTTGGGCTGATTGAGTTTCTTGTGTATCTCTGCTCTTTCCCCGGTGACTGATGTATAAAATTACTTTTTGCTTTTTCTTTATGGTGCCCTTAGTTGGCCAAAAGTGTCTCATGCCCACATGGCTTCACTTTAGGGTCAGCTCAGGTGTCCCCTCCTCCCATTTTCTCTGTGCTTCCTTCCAGTGGATCTTGTACCCAGCTCTATCAAGCTGCTGACCACATTCTATTTAATTATTTACTTCTATGTCTGACTGTCTTGGGAAACTTGAATCTTGGTACTATTATCTTTGTATATTTTATTGAAATGTTGACTCAGTTTTACTGAATAATTACCTATATAACCACTCAGCTCATACCTCTTACCCATTATTCACTGCTCTTGTCTGTGATCACACACTGACCAGATAGCCCAGGAATCCATGCTTTGCCTTCAAGCTCCTGCTTTAGCCAGCCAAGCTAACCTGCCCAGCAGTTCATTGTGATAAGCTAAATCCACACTGAATATAGTGATCTAAGAGTAGCTATTGGCCCAAGGTTACCCTTCCTGTCAGGACTAAGATGTGGCAGGAAGCTGACCCCTAAGCCGGCCCCTCCTAGTTTATGGCTGTTTTGTCAACTTCAGACTCTCAAATTCGCGGTTAATTACCCTTACCAGGGTTTTCTTTTTCCCAGGCCTATACTGTTGTTGTTTTTTTTTTAAGTTAACTTATGTCGATTAGTTGTCAATATTACACCAGCTTAATTCCGAACTAGAAAATAGCAATTTCTTTATGGCAATACAGTGGGTTTAGCGGGAAGCACTAAAGCAGTGGCATTTCATTTTGAAAAGTAAAAAAAAAAATTCTCCTTGGAATCCAGTTACTTCTATTCCTGGAAAATAGGAACATGGTCTTTGCAGCTTGTGGACACATCCTAGAGATTTTATGCATCATGTACACAGTTTTAGGTTTTCACTGATCAACAATGCAGTTGAACATAAGATGTCTCATTTTGATGAAATACAAATTAGTACTATTTCAGACTGAGTTGCATTGTTGAAACATGTTTCTGGCATTTGCCATCAGATTACTATAAGAATTATTCTCTCCATTCCTCAACTTACTAAAGATAGACCTTCCATATGATCTAGCAATTCCACTCCTAGGTATTTACCCAAAGGACACAAAACATTAATTCCAAAGAGCACCTGCATCCCTATGTTTATAGCAGCACAATTTACAATAGCTAAGCTTTGGAAATAACCCAAATGCCCAAAAATAGATGACTGGATCAAGAAGATGTGGTACATATACACAATGGAATATTACTCAGCATTCAAAACAGATAAACACATGCAATTTGCAGCAACATGGAGGGAGCTGGAAGGGGATCATGCTCAGCGAAATAAGCCAGAAAGAAAAAGAAAAATACCAGAAGGTCTCACTCATAGCAGGAATCTAGAAAACCTAAATAAGGGACCAGGAAAAAGAATAACTATAAGAAAGAAAAAAATCAAAATCAACAAACAACTATGAACCAGAGACATCCTTTGGGGAGGGCGGGGAAAGGAGGGATTGAGGTCAAAACCAGGGGGTTGCAATTGTATGGGGAATATAAAAATTAAGAAAAAAACAGTAAAAGTAAAAAAAAAAGAATTATTCTCTTTACTTTATACTTTTTAATTAAGCTTAGGATGGGGAGGGAAAGAGTTTGCATGGGAAGGAGGAGCTGTAAGAGGGAAATACAGTTTCCATACCAACTGGGTAGAATGGAAGGTCTTGCTTCTTTCTGTAGTCATGGAGACCACTAAATTTTTCATTAAAACTGTGTCTTTATGATGATTTCTTGGTATTATGAAACATTGTGAAATAGTAAAAGTGCCATGACTTTCTGTGCACTTGCACACGCCTGGGTGAACCTTCACAAGGCAGATGCAGAAACTCTCCTTAGGGTCAGGACAGGTCATGTGAGACGAAGACCTTTTGTGGCTTCCTCTCAGCCAAAAAGAAAAAACAAAACAAAACAGTGGTCCTCCAGGCCTCTTGTCCAGGTCTCCAGGTTATTCTCCAGGCAGGCCCAGCAAGTGGGTTTATTGAGCCCTTTTCTAGTACAACCTCATGAATAAAAATAACAATTCTGGACCTAAACCAAGCTCAGTTCATACCCTGTTCTGACCACTTATTCTCTGCCTCTGTGATTTCAGTGTAACACACGGATGCTAATTACTTAGCTTGCAAGGAGACTGTAGGGAATAGATGTAAAGTAGGTAGAGCAGCTCCCACAGCATTTGTTATAGTAGATGGGGCTTGATCAATGACTATTATAATTTTGTTATCATTGCTAATATTTTTCCTCTTCGTGGTTCTGCTGTCTTGTTTCCTTTTTAAGCTTGGCTTTTTAGAATGAACAGTCCATGATTCTCCTGATTTATAGGGCCAGTTATGAGCTTTCAGTGGTATTTGTTTTTTTTTTTTTTATAGAGGCATGTTTTATTTATTTATTTATTTATTTATTTATTTGTTTGTTTGATTGTTTTTGTTTATACATGCACTGGGTACAGTCAGAAGCGCGGGAGGGTGAGAGAATTCACCAGAGCCAGAGCGGGGAGCAGAGCAGGCAGAAGGACCGAAGGACACTGCTGAGGGGAGCAGCGGGCGGCAGGAGAGGTCTGCGCACCATGTGGGACCCTCCTCCGGTGGCCAGAGAGCAGCCGGAGATCGAACCGGCGCTGCAGAGGCCGCGGGCAGCTTCGCAACCCAGCGCTCAACCGCTGCGCCACTGGGGAGGCCCTTTCAGTGGTATTTGTAAAGTTACTTCTTTTGTTAGCTGCACCTCAGGCCACTTTGCTATCCTATTGAGTTAATCTGATACTAGGTAAGAGTAGACTGGAGACTGCTGGAAACAAACACCTAATAAGTTGAAGGAGCTCAAACTAATTAGAATTTGAAGCATGGTTTTCAGTAATCTAAAAGGGTTGCGACAACTGAAATCCAGAATAAAAAGACTTACAATAAACTCTTTGAACATTGCATAGCAATAGGATAAATTTTGTCTTTTATAGTGAGCCTAAACTTTTTGTCAAAGTGGAGTTTTAGAAAATGGCTAAAACATTTTTTTCCAGTGAACTGAGAATTGACAGATTTAAAGCTGATTGGGAATAACTCCCAGATCATTGGCAACTAAAATATGTTGCCAATGGATATTTCATTTTTAGGCTTCCATGAGATGACTGTAGTCCTGAAAACATAGATGAAACTGTCATTCTTACATACAGTCTTAGCTGAATGACCTCAGAGTGACATCAGTCAGGTCAGTGTTGTTATTTTTATAGCCCCAGTGTAGACAAGGCCTAGATTGACAGCTGTCAGTAGCAGTTCCTATTACAGTTATAGCTGTAATAGCAAGCCTACTAACAGAGATGGTGCTGGCTCTATCCTAGGGAAAAATTCTGCAATACAGTGATGGATCAGCTAACTAAATTCTTTGGAACAAAGCTGCTTGGCTTATGGGTATCTTTGGAGTGGGCAAAGTGCTCTCATGATAGAGGAAGGGAAATCCCACTTCTGTCCCCAGTTCAATTACCAGTTCAATTACCCCTTAGCAAGAGGCTGAGGGGAACTAATTGAACAGGCGGCAGATATTGACTGAAATGAAAAATAGTAAGATGTATCTTTTGTATTCACCATCAGTAGTAATTTTTCTGACAACAATATGTGTCACTGCAAAACATTTTTATTACTAAGATAATTGCTCTACCATATATGCGTTTGTGTTTGTATGTATGTAAAAGTTCAGGTATCCAATGGGGTTTCAGAAGTACACATTTGTAACCCACCTAGTTTAGCCCAGGACAGTGTGGAGGATTTAAAAAATTAGCCTTGATGCTGAAGCATAATGATGTCATTTGTATTTATTTTTATCTCTATATATAGTGGAATTGTTACAGGGCAGGGAGAGGGGCACCCCAGACCCCACAAACCTGCCTGCTCTGAATAGGTTCTGCCATCCGCTGCATCAAGACAAAACATGTAAGACTTTAAGGGGAAGGAACTTTAATACAATTAGTAAACAATATAGGAAAGGCAAAGAATATTATTTCTAAATCAAGCACCCAAAGTTAGCCGTCCACTCATGGGTAAAAGTCCACCCAAGCAGAATTAGCCCAGAACAAGGCCCAAAAGCCTGTCACAAGTCTAAAGCATCTTTCAGTGGGGAACCACAAAAAAGGATCAGAAACAACCAGATAAGTCTGGGAGGAAAAGAGCAAAATCAAAATCAAGGTAAAAGCTGCCATTGTCACCTCCCCACGGGTCTCTCACTCACATCTGTGTCACCAAGTCCAGGACCAAGAAGCAAGTGCAGCTTCGTCACGTGTCTCTCTGCTCCACATGCCTCCTCCAGGTCTCCTCCTTGCTTTCATCCTGCTTCCTTCTTTCTCAATCTCCTCTTCTCTTTAGCTCCACCCTCCTTTTGGTGATCATGGGATTTGTAGTTCCCAGTGTCTTGATGGAGTGGGGGTGGAGTCCCCAAAGCCTGTACGGAGTTTGCTCAGGACATCCTTTCCCCCTAACAGAATTATACTTTCATTTATAAAAATTGCATACATAACTGGTTATATATAATTCAGTGCAGAGATTGAAATAATCATTTTTAATGTGGTCACACATTAATGTGATCATTCTGAAGGCCAATGTCCACATATTGCATTAATGTGGACTTTTTGATGTTCTAAAATCAATTTGGTGAGCTGTAGAAAGAGAAGGTAAACATTCCCTCATATGAAACACAGCTTTCATTAAAGAGACTCGGCTTTCATCTTTACTACTCCTGCTGTGAAGTGTCCTTTCAGGTGATTAAAAAATAAAAAACAGGGCCTGCCAGGTCATAGCGGGTTAAGCGCAGCTCTGTGAAACTGTCCGCAGCCTCCACAGCGTGGGTTTGATTCCCAGCCAGCCAGGGAGATTCCCACATGGTGGGGCAGACCTCTCCTGCCGCACCCACTGCTCCCCTCAGCAGTGTATTTCAGTCAGTCTGCCTGTTCTGCTCCCCACTCTGTCTCTGGTGAATTCTCTCACCTTACCTTGTCTCTAGCATCTACCCCAGCTCTTGTATTAAAAGTAAAAACAAAAACAAAAAGGGTAATCTGTTCTTATAAAATGGAGATTTTGTGAGATATCAGTAACTACCATATTTTTGCTACTGAATATTTATCAAGACAAATTCAGCCTACCTACTGGAAAACCTTACCTAAAGAAAATTGAATACCATATCTTGAGATGCTAAATTGAGGAACTTATGACTGTTTCTAAGACATCTTTTAAATCAAAATAGTTCATTTATTAAATGAAGTTCCTTTCCCAACTAGCTCTAAAATATGATCACCTGTGATCCTTATTTTACACATTTTTCCTCCACTATTTTAGTATTTAAAACAAAAAAGATCTCAGTTCCCAGTGACATAGTTTGTGTTCCAAAAGATCTCTTACAAATTGAATGTTTGAAAGCTAGAATACATATCCCCAATATTAAAGAGATTGCATGTGCAACTGATAACCTACAAAATCCTATTTATTTTTTTTTATTTTTATATATTCCCCATACAATTGCAACCCCGATTTTGACTTCAGTCCCTCTTTTCCCCACCCCCAAAGAGGGTCTCTGGTTCATAGTTGTTTGTTGATTTTGATTTTTTTCTTTCTTATAGTTATTCTTTTTTCCTGGTCCTTATTTAGGTTTTCTAGATTCCTGTTATGAGTGAGACCATCTGGTATTTTTCTTTTTCTTTCTGGCTTATTTCACTGAGCATGATCCCTTCCAGCTCCATCCATGTTGCTGCAAATTGCATGTGTTTATCTGTTTTGAATGCTGAGTAATATTCCATGGTGTATGTGTACCACATCTTCTTGATCCAGTCATCTATTTTTGGGCATTTGGGCTGTTTCCAAAGCTTAGCTATTGTAAATTGTGCTGCTATAAACATAGGGATGCAGGTGTTCTTTGGAATTAATGTTTTGTGTCCTTTGGGTAAATACCTAGGAGTGGAATTGCTTGATCATATGGAAGCTCTATGTTTAGTAGGTTGAGGAATCTCCACACAGCTCTCCATAGTGGTTGGACCAGTTTGCACTACAAAATCCTATTTATATGTAATATAGTATTGTTATAGAATATATGAAAAAATGTTATGAATTATCCATTCAACACTTTATAAACTTCTGTATTAATGATACAAAGACTTGTCCTCAAATTGTTTATCTTCTGTTTCAAAAGCAGGTTTTCTTTCTCTCCTGCTCCCATCTCTCTATCCTCTCCTCACTCAGTGATAATTTTTTGCCTTCCTTAGTCCTCATGGAGGTCAAACTCAGTATTACACCCTCCTCCAAACTACAGAAATTTTTCCAAGATTTTTTTCACTGATGTAAAAAAAAAAAGGAGATAAAATAACAAAAAAAGTTTCAAGAACTCTTGGGCTTAAGCTTCATTCATAAACTAACAAGGACACACTGTTCCTTCATTCATACTTCTCCTGGTACTTACAGAAGTGAATGTTTATGGGGCACTCAAAATCTGCAGTGAGAATCACTCACGTTTCACTAGAAATTTCAGAGCGTTCTTACAGCAACTGCTTCTCTGACAGTGATGCTGCTAGAATTTTGAAAACAGCTGGTTGTCTTGGAACAGATTCTTGGAAAAAGAGCAGGATGGGGAGACAGGGCTGGCCAGTATAGTGCTCCCTAGGATAAAGGGGAGCAAACTACTAACAACAGATCCACTTCTCCTGCTTCCCCTTAGTCACCTTTTGTTCCCCTGGTTCATTTTCTTTTCCTTCTTCTAGAAAGAGCCATCTCTATAGCTTTACATTCTCCATCTCCCTCACCCTCCTTCTGACTTCTCCAACTATGCCAACTACCAACTCCCAAGAGAAAAGTGTTCTAAAAGTGCTTAGAAGAAAGGGGTCTGTTTATCAGCTTAGTTTTGACTTAGCTCTTCATGACCCTGAAGAACCTAGAACTTAAGCAGATCTAGATTTGTAATTGGATTCTCTGGCTTGAATGCATGTAGCATACTTTAAGTGAATGTATGTATTGGAAAATAAGCATAGATGTTGCCATTAATGAACCCATCAGCCACTAGTGTCCTCCCCCTGAAGAGCCTTTGCATCTGGCCTGATAGCCCTTGCCAGGTTGTGAAGCCTGCCATACAGTTGTCTTTGTGCTTTGGAGAGATGGCAGAACCCTATAAAACTTCTCTTGTTTTCCAGACTGGGACACTTTCCTTTGTTTTGTTTTCATTGGTTACTACATTTAGATATTTGATAGCTTCCAAATTTTGAGATCTCCTATGTGGGAGATGTATCCAGTGTGGCAAATTAAAGAAATTGAATTAGCAGCTCAAATAAAATGCCATGTGTAGTAGCAGAGAAATAGATAGCAGAGTGACGTGTTTTACCCTTTTTCTTTCCTGCAGAAGACTGGAGCAATGTTTTGTGATTTAAATCTCTTCTTCCTGGCCTGATACTACGTCTTTGGTTGTTATCCTAAGCGTATCAAAGCCCTTGCTTAGTCACATTTCTTTGCACTCCAGGGTGATCACCTTAAATATCTAATAGGTTGGAATGTGTTTTCAGACCACAAATCATACCTCTCTGAAAGTCACTAGCACTGAGTCCTGTTAGGCTTCTATGCCCCTATTGGGGGCCAGCACTGTCCATACAGTAAGAATAAGCAGCTTCAGCTTTCAGCTCTTGGCAGTGCTGTGAACCTGGCCCACAGCCTATGATTCTGCCTTGAAGTGGTTTTAAAGGTGACCAGGAAGTGTTCTACACTTTTGCTGCATAGCTCCATTTCATATGCAGAGTAAGTGCCAGAGAGGCAGTTTTATTCTAGCCCAGCCCACTATTCTCTCCCATCAGAGTTGGCAGAAGACACCAGCTGGAACTGATACGGATTTGACTTACAAAACTGAGGGGAAGAAGTAGTAAGTATATCCACAAGAAACAAACCTAGTTATTGTGATTCAGTCCTAACATTGTAGCTTCTTGTGGGTGCCAGTCCTGCTTTTGTTCATAGTTACCCCATCTCCCAGCAAAGTAAAGGTTCCTTGGAAGTGGTGGCATTTTCATTGGAGTCTAGACTGGCAGAAACAGAAAAGTGTAGGACATTAATATACATACTCTGGGGTTAAGGCTTTGCTGCTGGTGATGATAAAGATCATAAGTGCTCAGTTAGGGCTGCGGTCTCAAACATTCATGAAGGTTAAACCAAAGATGAGATATGGTATATAGGATCGCTGTAGGCATTTATTGGAATATTGGAAATGATGAAATGCAGTGCTGTTAAAGAAGATTAAGTTATATTGCCAAACACGAAAATCAACAGAAGAATAAATAGCATGGTGTTTTAAGTAAATAGAAAAACAGATATGTATGCGGGTATGTATGTGTGTGTGTATATATATATATGTAGACATTTTTAAAGGAAAGGGTCTTTTTCTTTTATTTACATAATATTTGAATTTCATAACTAATAAAAATCTCTTTACGATAAAAAATAAATGGGTTATCTAAGTGATGAAATTATGGGTCTTGCAAATTTTTATCTTCATGGTCTTTCTATAATATACTAACAGCTAATAAATTTATTTCTTTTTATAGGCAAGTGCACAAGTAATACTTTTTCTAATGATACATTTAGATTAGCTTCTGCAGCCAATCTACAAGTTATCTTTGCAGCTGAGGCCCTTACTAGGGCCTCAGGACACTAGCTAGTAGAACAGAAGGAGACGTGTGGCTCCAGACTTATCAAGAGCAATTCTGGATGATCAGGTTTGCTCTGGGAACCCTTCACATTCTTGTTAGAAAGCACTGACTTCTGGGCCTCCTCTGGTGGCGCAGCACTTAAGCGCTAGGCTGCGAGGCTGCCTGCAGCCTCTGCAGCGCCGGTTCATTCCCCGGCCCCCAGTAAGGGTCCCACAAAAAAAGAAGGAAAAAAAAAAAAAAAGAAAGCACTGACTTCTATCATGTTTGAATCTCTATGGAACTGTTTTCTGTCATAAATGAAGTTATTAAAACCTGGATCTGGCAACTCTTATTATTTTTTCCTGACTTTGTTCCTCCCACTGCTTTAATATCAGCATTCGGCTTTCTGGCTTCTGGAAGAAACTAAAATAAAATACATAGATTCATGGTATGACCAAATGAAGAAGGTGCTCAAATGGGGAATATGTGCAGAATCCTTCAGAAATTTTTATTCTAGACATTCTAAGCCATTGTCTAAAATACAACATATGAGATGTTTTTATCATCTACCTGTCACCTAGTTTTGCATGCATTGTTTCTGGTTCATTCATTGCCCTTCCTAGCCTTTTATTATCCCGATCCCTGAACTTAACATCAAATCCTCCCATTTTCTTGAGCCTCACCCACCTCCAATACCTGCAGCCATCAGTGATGTGTCTGCCTTGGACAGTTGGCTTGTGGGGGAGAAGAGAAGAAGTAGAAGGGAGAAGTACAGGCTGGTACTGATACCAAATTTTGGGAGACATTTGGCACTTACACTTCATTCTGTACTTATCAGGTTAGGGATTTTGCTTAATTGCAGTACAAAATTAAAAAAAAAACACCCAGTGATATAAACAAGGTAAGCATTTCCTTTCTTCTTACCTACAAGAAACATGGAAGTGAACAGCTGCTGGTACTTGTTCAGCTGCTCAAACTTGTCAGAGCCAGGACTCTGTTAATTCTATTAGCCCTTCCCTTATAATACCTCCTGGCTATAAGGCAGATGCTTGCCTGGAACATCACATCCATGTTCAAAGCAGGAAGAAAAGAATGGGCAAAGAGCAAATGGGTTCTTGCCACCCAAGTCTATTTTCCCTTAAATAACATTCCCACAAATCCCAGCTAACCAGTTCAGTTTTCAGTTTATTGACTAGAATTGTGTCCCCTGGCCAATCAGGATTCTGTTAGGAAAGACGTTTCAGAGGGTAGATATTTATCTCGTAACCAACGTGGAGAGTGACACAGAACCTTCCCTGTGCAAACTGATGATAAGAATTTCCAAGACAAAAATGTTTCATCAAACATTTCTCTCTCTCTTTTTAACATAATTGAGTGTTCTTTGTTTTTTGCCTTGCTTCTTGATAGACTATCAGCATTTAGAATGTTTAGAAAAATACATTCTGAAAATAATACAAGATAGAATGAAATTAAATGCTAAGCAGTTTGGGACAGAATTGGAGTATAGTAAAAGCCAAAGAAATGTGTGAGGAGTTGGAATATCTAGAAAGGATTTCATGAGATAGATTTGAGCTGTACTGTGAAAAATGGATTTATTCTATGTATTATGACAGTGGTTGGATATGTGATACACATTTATCAAAATCCAGATCAACACGAGAGTGAACTCTGATGTAAGCTATGACTGATAGTGATTGAAATGAATGTACCACTCTGGTGCAGAATGTTGACCTTCGGGAAGACTGTGCTTGTGAATGACACAGGGAACCTGGGAGTGGGGTTTCATAGAAATGCCGTACTTCCTCCTCAGTTTTGCTATGAACCAAAAATGCTATGAAACAAAAAGCCAGGGGGAAAAAAGATGGATTGGGTTTAAATTGTTGGAGAGATGGTAAGACTGGTGTTTTAATGATAGAGAGGAGAAAATGGGCCAAGTCCCACATGTAGACTTGATGGCAGCATAGGACAGTATGATGGGACCAGGTGAGCCCATAATTTTAAAACAGATTTCAGTTAAACATTGAGTGGTTACCTGAACTGAACTAGTTAAAGTTAACCTTTTATTATTTACCACTCATTTCTATTGAGTTTTTCAGAATTAATATAAAAAAATTTAAAGCTAGATATTTTTCTGTTTTCTGCAGAGGAGGAATCATTGTTGATATTCTGCAGCCATGTTTTTCACAGATTAAACTCATTCAGTTGATCTATTACTCATAGGATTAAAACTTTATTCACCATTCTCTACAAAGTGCTGCTTAAGACCCTGTCCACTATTTATTTGGAATTCTTTTAAGAACTGTACAATTTCTACCTTGGTAATTTTATTTTGCATTTAAGTGCCAAAGTTTTTCTATTTTACAGCCATTTTGCAAAATATGGACATTAACCATTTTAGTTTTCTTCAAATCATTATCCTGTTAAAAGCAAAAGCAACTTTTTCCTGTTGGTTACTTTAATTAAAGAGTTTAATAAAATTGAATTCTAATTATTTTTCTTCCCCAAGTTATTTAAATAGTTGCTTTTAATTACACATTGAATTTAATTGAATTGGGTCTAATTTAATAAACTCCCTTTTTAACTGTTGAAATTCAGATGGATAACTATTATCTCTACAATTTACCAGTATGTAATTTCTCAATGTAAATTGAAAAACTAGGCTTTTCTCCTTTTCTGTACTTTGCCCTGTGCTTTGCTTAGTCATAAACGTTATTCATATTGTGAGACAGAGGTCATTTGTGTCACAGCTAGTGTTATGACTAGTGATAAATCGCCAGGAAAGTACTTACCCAAAGGGAAGGAGAGGCTTGCCTGTTAATCTGGCTTATATTAATGCAGGCAAAAAATACGTCATTTTCTGTTCTATTTATAGTGTTGCCATCTGGCTGAAAGAAGATTTTTGTTTTATTTATTGTTTGTTTTTAGGTTCAAGCCTTTCTGGTTGAATTTGAAGCGTGTGATGTTTACTCCTGTCAGCTAAGTGTATGAGAAGGAGTGAAATAGCTTCAAGGTAGATTCCCTGTAGCTCCCACAAAAATATGTGGAACATGTGCTTTTCACCTAAGATGGAGGTTTCTTTGACATTTTTTAACAGATGATCAAAACAAATCCATTAGATTGCTTTGGGGAAAGGTTGAGGTTTACACATCTCTCAAAGCTGTGATGCTTGTTTTGTGGCTGTTGAGATGTTTTCAGCAGACGCTGTCAGGTTCTCTGCTTTCTCCATATAATATACTCAATATTCTGATGTATTTGGAATTTGTCACTCTAATTCGTTAGACATTATAACAAGACCTGGGCAGAACTGCAGTACAGTCATTTGATCTTACATTGTGCCTCCCAGGATGTTAAAACCATCCTAGAATGGTATTACAGATTTTCTTCATGGGCTTGGATGAATAGGAGTGTGATCTGATAATTCTGTTCACCTTTACAGTCTTAGCAGCCATCAAAAAATGAGTAAATATGTTCTCTTATTTCTTTTTATTTGTCATTAATACTTTTTCTCTCTGGAATTTTACCAGAGTCAACTCAGGGTACACCATCCACCCTCTTTATCTCATTTCCTTCTTCAAGCATTTACTCAATGTCACATGTGGCAGATAGTGTGCTAAACACTAAAGCTAGGGAAATTGTAAGGGCATGGTACCTGCCCTCAAATTGCTCTTGTCTGGTGGAACACAATCTAGATCTCTACCTGACCGGGTGTTAAAGACAAAATGTCCCTGATTGCATTTATTTGGAGACCATCTTTAGGTTTAGACTGTAGCAACTATGATTAGCCATCAGCTCTTTGGAGGTATAACTTGTCCCTTTCTGATAACTTCTTTGGATAGCATTATCTTTTGCTGTTATGTATGTTCTACCTTTCCTATAATGTGTAATTTAGCAGACAAAATTGATATTTTAAAAAAATTATGCGTACATCAGTATTTTATCATCTCTTGTATAGACTTTGACAGTTTAATGCAACTGCCTCAACTTCTTTTTGAAAGTTGATGAATTACCAATGATTAATAAACGCTTGTCTTTGTCCCATTTTACATGCCTTCCTATTGGGTTTGGAGCTCCTCAGTTCCTCAGTGATATTTCTGATAGATTCTGTTCCCATATACTATATAACTTCACATAATGTTGACTTGTATTTATAAAATCAGTGTTTTTGTGTTAGATTTGTATTATGTCTATATTGGACACATTTCTTTTCCTTTAGGCTGAATGTCATTTTCCATTACTATCATTTTGTTTATTATGAAGATATGACATAATCAGAAATGACTTTCAGTCATTGTTGCTGAATAAGGTCCCCCTTCCAAATTGTCAAAACTCCACCCCTTCTTACAAGCAGTCTGTGTGGTCATCAAGGCATAATTTTTTCTTCTATGTGGGGTGTATGAAATACAAAGAAAAATAAATCTTGACTGAAGTGTTTGTCAACAGGATGCAGTTTATGACTAATATACATTATTATGAAATAGTCTTGATTACTTACCTTTGCCTTTACAACAAAAAACGGTGACAGTGTTCAATATTGTTCTTATTGCCCTGTCAGATGAGATGTGGCTAGATGTTACACCATTCTGCAAAGTGAGTTTATCATGATGTAGAAGGGCACTTTGGACTCTGCACTGTTTTTCAGCATCTGTAGTTACTTACATCCATAGCTCAATACCTGCAAGTTTGTATTGTAAAGTAGCTGCTTACCCTTCCTGGCAATCTACAAAAGATTAAAGACGCCCGTCAGCTGCTTCCCACATTTTATTTCCTTGGCCTACCCTCAAAGTGACCTTCAAAACTACCTCAGACATATTTCTCAATTCCATATTGCCCCATCCAAACTGCTGCTCTTGTTCCTTGGAACTCATGGCTGGGGTTGGGGTCTTAGTTGTAGAATTTGAAGCAGAGACCCTTGCTGCCACTTTGACTCAACTCTGACTGTGCTGGCTTCTTCAGCTACATGCTTAGGTTTCACCATATGCACTCATGTCACTTCTTTTGCCCTAGTGGTTAAATAGTTACCTTTTGACACACATTAAGAGTAAGTGGAGAAACCCTAGTAATGATTAAATTAAACAGAAAGCAGAGTTTTAAGAGGTCTGTTAGACTTCACATTTTTCCAGAATCCACCCAAACTAACGTGATTCACTGTTACAAGTTCCATCAGACTTCCTGTCAGTTACTTTCCATTGACTTCATGATAAAGTCCAAATTCTTAGAATTCAAGGAGCATTGACCTCAGCCTGCTTAGCTTATTTTCAGTTGTCTGCCTGCCTTCTTAAACCCACTGTTCTTATGGGACAGTCTCCTGATTCTTGCTTATATTCTTGTATTCTCTCTCTCTCTTTGCCTCTCTCTCTCTCTCTCACTCAAAGTGGAAATTAAATCCAAGTTTGTCCAAAGATAACTGCCATGAGCTCTGATAATTACTCCACAACTTCACATCAATACATATATTTCTCCATCGTATGGAATAATCAGAAAAGGCATTAGGATTTATGAGATTGCTTTATATGTTCCTTGTTCTAATGCAGAGTTCATAAATAACATTGGAAAAAACTAATATGTATGATTCAAATGTTATGATAACCCTGGAAGCTGTATTAGAATGAGATTTTGCTGTCAAATAAATGAGTAAAAGTATTATAAGGAGGGAAATTTTAGGTGAATTACCTGAGCATTCCTTTTAAAATCTTGTTATGATTTTAAAGCAATAACATTGAATTGCCGTAACAGTATTCTGCAGGAAAATTTTTTTTGCAGCTAAATTTTCTAGTAAGCTGCTTTGCTTAGTGCTTCAGGATCTCCCCAAGTGCTTAGTGTTTCAAGACCCACCCCAAGTTCTGTGACTCAATAGAAAAACTCAGAACTCAGCATATGGTCAAACTCAGTGAAAATTTATAATAACAAAAGGATTTAAAGCAGAAGCAGGGGCCAGACCTTTCTTAGGAATATAACACTCTCAGGCCTGCTATGTTAACTTTCTCCTGCACAGGCAGATTACATATGAAATAGAGACACACAAAATTGCCATTTTTAATAAAAATTGATTGACTATTACATGCGGCTCAACCTCTGGTTCAGTCTTCTAGGTCACTCTTCCACAGCTGTGTGGATAACCTGGATTCTGTAGGTCCACAAGGTCCAGTTGAAAAATATAGTGAGGAACCTATATGGACCAGGTAGTTGAGGGCTAATCTGTCACTCTGTTCCATCCCACGTTCCATATTTTACTAAAAATAGTAACAAACACACTATCCTTGTAGGTATAAAGTACACATATACTTCACTGAGATTTAATCTCAGGCTAGTTTCTAAGGTTAGAGTCAGAAATGTCTTATTAGAGTAAGCATTTTTATTAAATCATTTGTTGGACCAGTCATTTGGATCAATTGAGGGGAGACTTTCAAATCAAACTATACAGCGAAAAATAGAAGCAAAGCAATGAGAACCCAGTGACCTCTATGGAGAGGCATTGCTGGGAATGCAGTAATTCAGCCAGTTTGGGGATATGGTGATAGAGGCTTATTTGTACCACTTCCTGGAGCTGCAGAACTTTGGCTGGATGAAAGCTCCACATGTCTGCTGCTGCTGTATTTTGTTCCAGAATGATTTAGAGAGAGACAGTCCCTGACCACAAAGGTGCATTTCTGTATCCTTCCTCTTGTCTTTACGCTAACGTTCTAACATACGATGCTAATGGAATAAAGCTTTCAAGCTAGCAGGAAGATCAATAAAGATTTTATAAGGCTAGAGAAGATGTATTGAGCCTCATAGTATGTGACTCAATTTTCTTGTTAAAAAATGAAACAAAAGAGACTCAAGTAATACTAGAAAGTCACTTGAGTTGTTAAAAATGGTATTTTTAATGGTAAATTAAAAAATTGTAAATGCCATACTATTTGCTAGTTAGAATTTTCAGATTTTAAATTGCAGAAATCATAAAAGGAATAAATTCCCATTTTCATTGTGTTCTTTTTTTTTTTTTGTTTGTTTGTTTGTTTGGTTGGTTGGTTGGTTTATACAAGCACTGGGTACAGTCAGATGCGCGGGAGGGTGAGAGAATTCACCAGAGCCAGAGCGGGGAGCAGAGCAGGCAGAAGGACCGAAGTACACTGCTGAGGGGAGCAGCGGGCGGCAGGAGAGGTCTGCGCGCCATGTGGGACCCTTCTCCGGAGGCCGGGGAGCAGCCGGGAATCGAACCGGCACTGCAAAGGCTGCGGGCAGCTTCGAAACCCAGCGCTCAACTGCTGCACCACCGGGGAGGCCCTCATTGTGTTCTTAAGCATTGAAATTCCCTACACTTTGTCCATAAAAGAATCTCGTAAGTTATTTGTCATTAATATGATAAAGGTTTTTTTTTAAAGCTTATATTCACTTAATGTGAAGATAGCCATTGTCTCTCCAAGTCCAAGAAAGACTGTTGAAACCTCTTTATAAACCAGGTTGTACCCTACAAGCCAGCGCAGTAAGTTCAGCCCAACTGAGACCCATGAGGTGTGATTGTAGGTGAGCTGAAAAACCTCTGAAACCAGCAGCTGAGCAAGACCTTCCTGTCCCCTTGGTCCCAGGACCAGTGTCACCAAGTGACATGGACGTGCTTTCCCTGCTGATGCTGCGGGAGCAAAGCTCTAAGGAAATAGAAACCCAGTTTTCCACTTTATACAGTAATAGGGAGAGATCTAAAAAATACTTTCTCCCATTTATTGAGCCTTGAGGTGAACCCTGCAGTCTCATTTCATTTTCACGACTCTGAAAGCAAATTTTTTGTGGGGGGACTAAGAGGTTAGGTGATGTGTCAAGACTTCACCACTGCCTCCCTTCCCCACTCTCTAAACACACAGCTACACACTGGTGTTTTAAGTGTGGGAGCCCATGCTACTGTGGCAGATTTAAAAACTGTCCAGGAAAGAGGTGAATTCCTGTGATCCAGATACTGATACAGTAAGCAGATAGCCGTTGAGCTAGATGTATCTAATAAAAATCAGTTGTAGATAAATTGGAACTCAAGCAACCAGTTGACCAGTTTAATTGAAATTTATTTTCACATTTGAGTTTTGAGAAGAAGCAAATTTTAGCACCCCACCCCACCAAAAGCTTTTGTCAGGAATCCTACAGAAAAGGCACTGTGCTGATCTTGCGCTGGGAACTTGTTCCTCTCCTTCCTGGTCTGCTGTTACCTGCCACTCAGTTAAGTTTCGTTTTTGTTCTTAGGACAAAACCCTCAGGACACTGCAGATGCTGAATCATCAGAGCAAGATTGAATTATGTCAAACATAGCAAGGCAAGAAAGAGGAAAACATTTGTAGTATATTCCAAGCAGATGATTCCAATGATCTTTCCATTAACTATATATATATATAAATTCCCTGAACACATTGCTAACTATAGTTTTACTTTCTCTGTGCTGGGGGTGGCTATACAATAAAATTATTATCAGACTACTCCGAATCTGTGTGTCACTCTCTGTTGATCTTTCTTTGAATCTGTGTGTCACTCTCTGTTGATCTTTCTTAACTGTTATCTCCTTTCAGAGGGTTTTAAGAAGATTAACTTGCAGAATAAGGGGAAGGGTTATTCTTTCTGATGAGCAACAAAGCTTCCAATCAGAGTCAGGTTTTCGTTTCTAGGAGCTGCCTCTGACGTTGTGAGGTGATTGTCCAGGACTGACTGATACAGGCTTCACCTGCTACGTGGTGATACCTGGGGCGTGAGATGTGTTAGGCATTACAGAGCCCCTCACACTTCTGATTTCCCCCCAGGTCGATGTCAGAAACTGTCCTGAATCTGCTCAGACTCACCTTAATTTGTCCCCATCATCCAGCATCAGCATGCGCACCTTTAGCAGAGTCCTTTGCCAGTGGTGAATTGCCTAGTAAATTTACTCCACAAGTGGCAACATCCTTCAGAAACCTTCTTTGAGACCTTTTGCTGCCTTTTTTTTTTTTTTCCTAACTTGGTCTGTCCTCTATTGTATCTATATATTTTTTCATACACAAGAACCGGGACACAGGCCAGATGTGCGGGAGGGTGAGAGGATTCACCAGAGACAGAGCGGGTAACAGAACAGGAAGACTGAGGAAATACGCTGCTGAGGGGAGCAGCAGGCGAGACAGGCAAGATCTGCCGCACCATGTGGGATTCTCGCCGGCCGGCCAAACCCGCGCTGCAGAGGCTGTGGACAGCTTCACAGTGCGGCGCTCAACCGCCTGCGCCACCAGGGAGGCCCTATGGCCTCTATTGTATCTTTACAAACCTTTCCCTAAAAATAGGGAAAAGAAAGCTCAAGTAGACAAAAGTCAAACCAATCAAGGCTTGTGTTTGAAGCTGTTATTTAAAGCAAACAGATGGTTGAAATTGGGCAGTAGTAAAGCAGTTGCATAAGATACTTTCTACTATTTGCTCTGTGATTTTCCATGCTAGTTAATATTTTTATATAATTGTATCCCATCCAGAGGTCAAAGGTAAACTTACTAGTATTTTTTTTGGGGACACTTGGATTACCATTTTTAGTCTACCTAAAGCCTAATTATTATCAAAAATTATTATTTCAAGTTCAAAAACTTTGAATAAATCCTTCTATTTTTCTAGATAATATCCAATTCTCTCAGCCTAATAGAAAAGATAATAAATATGTGCTATTTCAGTAGGTAAAGGATATAAACAAAGCAGGATAAGAAGGCATGGGGAGTGATGAGTGATGGGGATGCTGTTATAAAAAAGCAAAGGATAAAATATTAATAAAAAATAAAATAATAAAATAAAAAGGCAAAGGAAATTCCCTAATATCATATTTGAGCAGAGACCCAAAGAAAGTGAAGGGTCTCTGCCGTGTTGATACTGGGAGAACATTTCAGGCACGTAAAGACTGAGATGAACCAAGGAAGGCAGTTTGATTAGCACAGAGTGATTAAGGAGGAAAGTGGTACTAGGTAATGAGTACCTTCTTGATGACAACAGACCAGGAATTTTACTCTGAATGAGATAGACGGTATTAGACAGTTTTGAAAAGAGAAATGACAGGATTTATGTATTAATGCCATCACTCTGGCTGCTGATAAGAAAATAGACTGGGGCCTCCCCTGGTGGTGCAGTGGTTGAGCGCCGGCGAGCATCCCACATGGCGCGACAGACCTCTCCTGCCTCGCCCACTGCTCCCCTCAGCAGTGTACTTCGGTCCTTCTGCCTGTTCTGTTCCCCACTCTGGCTCCAGTGAGTTCTGTCACCCTCCCGCACTTCTGACTGTACCCAGTGCTTGTATAAATAATAAACAAATAAATAAATCTTAAAAAATTTTAAATTAAAAAAAAAAAAGAAAATAGACTGATGGATCAGTGATAGGATCAGGTAAACTAAGAAGAAATTGCAGTCACACAGAGAAGAAATGCTCAGTAAGGTATAGGTAGAAGTGGTAAGATGTTTTTCTAAGGTAGAATTCAGAAAATTTACTAATGTATTGAACATAGAGAATGTCAAGAGGATGTATTGAGTGAAGGAGATATGTGCAGGATGACCCCAGGATTTGGGCATAGAATTGCCTGAATGGATGGGGAGGTCTACTTACCAATCAGGTTTTAAGGCAGGGAAATTCCTGGCTTGGTTTTTGACACAATTTCTATCTTAAACAGCAACGTATATCTATCCTTTGAAAATACATTAAATTAGTACACATTGTGAAAAATTTACATGGTCCTAGATGACCCCTCTCATATATAACCAGAGAATTGCCTGCTATTTCTGCCCTTCATGTCTTTCCTAGAACACATTTCTCTTAGTCTCATTAATAAATTTTGTTGTTGTGCCTCCCACGTGGCGCAGGGGTTAAGGTCTCAGTGCTATCAAGCTGTCGCCAGCCACCGCAACATGAATTCAATCCCTGGCCAGGGAGCTAACCCACATGGAGCAACAGATCTCTCCTGTCTCACCTGCTGCTCCCCTTAGCAGTGTATTTAGAAGATCTGCCCACCTGTTCTACTCCCCACTCTGTCTCTGGTGAATTTTCTCACCACCACCCCCCTACCTCTGGCCTATATCCCAGTTCTTATATGCATAAATAAGTAAAACAAATCTTTAAAATAAATAAATTTTGTTCTTGGGCTTTTGTTGGAGTCTTTTTCAAAGTTACATTTCAAAGTTATATTTCAAGTTACATTCCTTTTGTAACTCTTTATGGTCCCTTTTTGATGACCTATATAGTTATGTTCTTAGAGTTTTTCCATTCCTAAGGCATGAACTTTGTAAGAAGTAAGATTGGTTTTAAGTCCCAATCATGCTTCCACATTGTTGCTTTTTTATTTTAAGATTTTATTTATTTACACAAGAACTGGGGTACAGGCCAGAGGCATGGGAGGGTGAGAGAATTCACCAGAGACAGAGCAGGGAACAGAACAGGCAGACTAACTGAAATACACTGCTGAGGGGAGCAGCAGGTGAGACAGGAGAGGTCTGCTGCACCATGTGGGTATCTCCCTGGCTAGTCAGGATCGAACCTGCACCGCAGAGGCTGCGGACAGTTTCACAGCACTGCACTCAACTGCCTGTACCACCGGGGAGGCCCACCACATTGTTGCTTTATGAGTGAACTGGGACAGCCCACTCCTACCAGTTCATGGAGTCCAGGACATGCCACCGCTATAGAACTGGTCACTTCAGCTGAACTGTTGATTTTTGGATGTGACTTCCTCCCTCAACAGTATGCTTCTTAAGGGCAAGATTAAAAAAACTACGTCATCTTTTTTATTTGACGTAGTACAATACCTGATTCAACGATTATATAAACATTGGAATAGTAAATAAATTTTAGGAAAGTAAATGTCTTCTATCATTTATCTCATTTGTGTAGCACCTGACAACTACAAAGTGCACGAGAAGAAAACTGCCTCCAACCGGCCCAACCCTGCAGTGTCAGGACAAAACAGCAACGTCTCAGGAAATAAACCAGGTAAGGTGCATTGCTTTAGCTGTCAGAGAACAAGAGGTTATCTCAAAGCCTCAAAGTCATGGTAGAGTTAGGAGAGCTTGGCTCCACACCCGCCACCAAAGCACGTGCTCATCACACAGACTTAAATAAGTTTAAGTCAAGAGAACCTCTCAAATACTTGATTTTTCTCTTTTTAAACTGGACATTCAAACACATGCCTTGCTTACCTCTCAAAGTAATTGTGAGATTGCTTTAGATGGTGTATGTGGATGATTTGTTTACTGTCAAACAGTGTGTAAGAGGTAATAATTTTGCTTTTCTGTTTGAAATGGTGGATACAACACAATTTACCTACCTGGATGGATGCCCGGCCATTATTGTGTACATCTTTTGTGACTTTTTCAAAAACCATTTAAGAAAATCTTTACACATAGCAATGCTGGTATAGAATTAAGTTTTTGATCTCTATTCTCTGCAATGATTGTACACCTACACAGCAATTTCGCATACTAGCCTATGATTCACAGTGTGTTCTTCTCAGTGATACAAATAATTGAATAGACAACGCACTTGCTTCCAGTATACAGAAACTGTTGCATGGTCCTTGCGAGAGACTAATGTACAGTATGATGATAAAAGACAATCAAGGCAAATTGAACACCCCGTGAGTTACTTGGAAGCTGACCTGTGTACCATCCAAAGCTGAAATCATTCAAGAACAGTGAATCTGTGAGATTGGAGATGGAAATAACTATATCTCAGAAAACATTCCCCATTAGTGTCAGTGATTTTTTTTTCTAATGTGCAAAGGGTCTTGAACAGAGCAGATGAATATGGCTTGTCATTTAGAAGAATAACAAGTACTACTGCAAGTATTTCGGAAGCAGCCATTAGTAGCAAGTGATGTGGTTTCAGTGGAGTTTTAATTAGCAGGCTGAGATTTTTCCTATTTAATCAGTGTGCCTTTTCATTCATTAATTTATCCATTGCCCTATACACCTACCATGTAATATTTATTGAGTAGTTGTTCTGCTGCCTGTGAGCAAAACAATAGGACCCTGTGTTCACAGAGCTTATTCTCATGGACTTTTGTTCTTCATACTCAAGTAAGCATCCTTGTGGAAATAGACATTCTCTTGCCTAAAAGCTATTGTATAACCATGAAAACTAAGCAGCTAACTGATGTGTACTTTTTTTTTTTCTGGTTCTCCCATCAGGCATCACTGCTAATTTCTACTTTCAGATCCTGATAACTCATTTATTCACCTTGTGTTCGCACTGTGTGGCTACTAGGGATATATTATTAGCAGATATAATCCCTGCTTTCTACTTGACAATGTGGTGGAGTAAACCAAAATATGAGCAGATAATTCTAATACAGAATTCCCAGCATGACAGCAGAGATCTGTATAAAACATTATAGAGAGCAGAAGCCAGAAAATCTCCACCCCGTTGACCATCTCTTTGCATGCCATTTAATTTCTGTTGTTAAAATCAAGTTAAATGAGACATTTCATTTCAAATTGTGTTCAAGTATCCTTGTGTCTTCTTACATTTACAGGTAAGCAAAGGTACACAAAAGGTTTTTATTTTAAAAATCAGTGTGTTATTTTCCTGTATATCTCTGAAGGGTGACATAAAAATGTTGGAGGACTAGATTTGAGTAAAACCTTATGGTTTTATGGAATGTGAGTCATAGGACTATCTATCTAGAGTAGTTTGTTGATTTTATTTCTCTAAGATTTAAAACAAAAAAGCACATGCTAGCTTGGAAAATATTTTGAGTTTTGCTCCAAACAGACATGGACATTGTGACCAAGTGATTTCTCCGTGTACCCTTTAACCTAGTAAACCCAGTAAACTTTACTTGGATTTTTCCCCCTCCTTTACCTTCTGCTACTGAAATTCATTAGAAGTCTCTAGAATATCTTTGATTTAGAAAACATCTATCCACTTTCAGATTGTTAATATTTTACTGTCACGCACGTGATTGTGGGGGAGCCCTGTGGTGTTTCATGAGTACAAACACACTATGCTCAGGTATCCCAGGAAGGACTAATGACATGCTCAGCTCTGAGCCCTTGGGCCCAGAACAGAAGTGATAGAGCTGCCCATGCCTGCTGTTTCCTGAGGAATGGGAAACGGTTCTTTAGAATGCCATTAGCTGCCTCCAGGTGACAAGAGTTTGACCTAATTAAAAGACAGAAATTTCATTTCTCTATGAACTATATGTACCTAAGAAAAGTAAAACTCAAATTTGTTTTAAATCCCTCTAAATCCCTATCCATATACTATCTCCTACAAGTCTTTAAGAGTCGCTGAAATTTCATTCTACCTTATTATTTATCATTTTTCATTTTTATCAGTTAAGCAGAGATAAATATAAATCAGATTTTAAGTATAGTTACTGTCATCTTCATTATTATTATTTTGCTTTTTATAAAGAAAGCGAGTCTAGTAGTGTGGCCCTCTACAGGAAACCCCAGTATCATCTCACCGGTATATGATGCAAAATTTTCACCATGAGCAATGAGCCCTTCCCCACTCCTTTGCCCCCTGATCACTAATCATCACTTACTCTTCTTACTTCATTCCTATTGTTTCTTGAACACATTTGGTATTTACAACCTCAGGGCCTTTGCACTTGCTTTCCAACTCCTAGAATATCTGCACAGCTGCCTCCCTCACTTGCATCAGGTTTTCACACATAAAAGTTATCACCATAGTTCCCCACTCTATCCCCCATCCCCATCACCCCAGGGCCCCTATCTAAAGTGTGAAACACTCCTGCCATTTCATAATCCCCGTTTTTTTGTGTCATGCCTTTGGTATTATCTCAGGCTAACATTTTATATATTTTCCCCTTTTTTTATTTTATATATTTTGCTTATTTATCCTTACATTTCTTCTGAGTAGAATGCAAGAGGACAGAGATTTTGTCTTTTTTCTTGACTGCTTCCTTTCCAGCACACAGAACAGTACTGGGTGTGTGGTAGGTGTTTAATACATGTTAAGTGAATGAATTAACTTACCTGGGAATTATGTGCTTGGCCCTAGACTAACACTGTTAGAAGCATCATTTATTTAGTTCTCACAGTGATGTGAGAGAAGTTCCTCATTTTATAATGAAACCTCACAAGTCCATGTCATAGCTGAAGATTTTGTGAGATGGATAAATAACTTGACAGAACAGAAACAAAGCTCTTCCCTGTCAAACTCCAGAGCCAGGGACTTCACATCTAACCGAAATGCTTATTCAGCATACATTCATGTAGGATTGTTTGTTTTTAAGGAACATACTTTTTAAAGCATGAAAATGCTAGCAGTGCAGTAACTTAGTAATACCAAGGATCATTTACATTTGTTTGATTGAAAGTCTCCCAAGGGCTACAATTTTGTTTTTGGCACAATTTAAAAAAAAAAGGGGGGGTGGTTAACAGTGGTTTCCAGCACATCCATATTTAGGAGTATAGGTTCACACCTCTTCAGATATATGTACCCACCAACATAATGTTTTTAGGTAAAAGAAAAATGTTTGGAAATTCTTTTTAAAGATTTTATTTTTATTTATTTATACAAGCACTGGGTAAGGTTAGAAGTGCTGGAGGGTGAGAGAATTCACCAGAGCCAGAGGGGAGAGCAGAGAAGGCAGACTGATGAAGTACACTGCTGAGGGGAGCAGCAGGCAGCAGGAGAGGTCTGCGCGCCATGTGGGACCCTCGCCCAATGACCAGGGATCGAACCAGCTGTGCAGAGGCTGCGGGCAGCTTCGCAACACAGTGCTCAACTGCTGTACCACCAGGGAGGCCCCTGGAAATTCTTTTTTAAAAAAGAAAGATTTATGCATACAAGAACTGGGGTACAGACCAGAGGTGCAGGGGATGAGCGGATTCACCAGAGACAGAGCAGGAAATGGAAAAGGCAGACTGACTGAAATACACTGCTGAGGGGAGCAGCAGGCAAGGCAGGAGAAGTCTGCCACGCCATGTGGGTAACTCCCTGGCTGGGGCTGGAACTCTTGTTGCAGTGGCTGCAGATAGCTTCATAGTGCTGCGACTTAACCCCTTGTGCCACCAATTCTTATGACAAGTAAGCGCATCACTGAAACTATGGTCCTATGTAATAATTGTAAGACAAGACAATATTTTCTTCATCAAATTTACCAGACAAAAAAGATGTTTATTAATGTGTGCCATTATTTTAAAAATATGCTGTTATGTTTTTCTGTCTCATTGTCAGACCCTCCACCTGTGCTTCGGGTTGATGACCGGCAGCGACTGGCCCGGGAGCGTCGAGAGGAGCGGGACAAGCAGCTAGGTACGCCAGCTCTCGTTGACCTCACAGCCTCTCTTGTTGAATTGATATTCTAGGATAGCAGACACTTAACATTGAACGAATGGGTGTCACTGGGATAACTATGCTCTCTTGTCTGCCTTTACAAGTTTTGCAGATGGGTTGTGAAGCAAAATTTCATGTGTTATAAACATAGCTCTAAATTTTAAGAACAATAAAGTCCAACTCAGAACCATTTTTACTTCTTATATTGTAACCATAGTTTCATCTGTCACCGGAGGGAATGCATATATGAGTGGCATTATGGCTAGGCTTACATTTTACAACTTAAAAGATAAAAGGATAGTAAACATGGCCCTTTATTATGTGAACAGTTACAGGACGATAGATGACTAGGACACTTCTGCGTCCCACGTTAAAATAATGCTGCTGTTGGATTTATAGGCAGATGCTACCAGCATGCTGCTAGGAAAAGCACATGACCTAGACTGAGCTGTCTGGGTTTTCTTTTTACCTAAAGCCTTGTGAAAGGTTGACAACTCTAATATTTGCCATATAACCTCTTAGAGAGCTGGGTCACAGGACTGGTTTACAAGGAAGCCAAGCTCAGCACTCAGCTGTCATTCACTGTCTCCTGGAACATTGAGTAAGGGTGCTGGTGCCAACTCCTCTTTTACTCAGGTGTCCATTTATGCAAAGTTGCTAAAACAGGATGCTCTCTTTATGTGCCTTTGAAAGATGAAATGCCTTGCTCAGTATATGTGTGTTTCTCGGCTATCTAGGTATTTTCAACCTGGGGATTATATAGGTTGCCAAAATCTTTCCAGGGGATAATGCATAACTTTCTCAATTTCAACTGCATCTCATTAAGAGTTAATGTTTCCATAAAGGAAGATGACCCTCCTATCCCATCTCTAACTATTGTTATTCAAGAACTCAAATGTGTGCAATTCACTAGAAGCTGATTTTCAAATGTTGGTGACATTAGTACATTCTTTCAGCATAGTCCTCTTGGTCATAATGGTCATATGAGGTCATTTCTTTTGCTGCCAAGGTTTTTTTCACCCCAGGTTTCAACAACTTGCTGGAAGTGAGGAAGCTCTGCTGTTGGTCTGTGCCCAGGCTTAAAGTTCCCTGTGCCAGACAAGTTTCCCTCAGGCTGGTCTGTTCCTGGAGGCAGCCTGTCTGTGACTGGCAAGGCTACCACTCTTCTTTGGAGCTCTCTGGAGTTCCTTGTGAACTGTGCCCATTGCTCCCTAGTCAAGGTTGATTCGACAAGCGGAGAAGACTGAAAAAGTGGGAAAAGGCAGAGTTACAGAAGCAGGAAGAGACCAAAAAGAAGGGTCCGGCCACTGCAGTGGGATGGCTGGCACTGGCACTTTAGCTTTGGATCCAGCCAAGGCGTAGTGCCTCCCCTCGCCAGCCTACCCCAGCTGGGTCAGGTCTTATACTATTGAATGTTTCATTAGACTTGCTTGAGTAGCAGTAGCTCCATAACATCAGGAGACTACTCCTTTAAGATTTAAATCCCATTGTGACTTAGTTTGTATATACTGCCTTTCATTTGGATTTCTTTATCTTTCAAAATCAAGTATTAGATGGGTTTGGGGGGGGAGTACGAATATACTGCTCAAACAAAAATGATTTCACTTCTTATACTGCAAAATAGTAAAACGTGACTTTGAGCCTGCGAATGCTCCCTGCAAGTTGGCTGTGTATGTTGAGTGGCTACATCTTCTCTTAAATGTAGGTTCAATCTCGTAAGTCATGTTTTAATGCGTTTATGGTAGAATTTTGCCCTGTGAGGCTGGTCCCCAGCAGTGACCTGCTCTTTCAACATTATCCTTCAATTTATCAACTGAAATCAGGCATAATTTTTCATGCATGGAACTGTTTCTTCCATTTCGTTAAAGATATGTACTCCAGAAGCCTTTTTTTTCTACATTAAAGGTTTTATTCATGACAGAATCTCTTCAACCACTCTTATATCATCTGATTCTATTTAGGCCATTTCTTCAAACTCCCCTCTTCTTGACTTTTGTATTTTTTCACTCTTTTAAGCATTAATTTTATATTTTCCTAGAAGCCTTTTTCTTTTTTTCCTTTTTTTTTTTTTTAAGATTATTTATTTATACAAGCACTGGGTACAATCAGAAGCGCGGGAGGGTGAGAGAATTCACCAGAGCCAGAGCGGAGAACAGAACAGGCAGACTGACTAAGTACACTGCTGAGGGGAGGCAGCGGGCGGCAGGAGAGGTCTGCAGCACCATGTGGGATCCTCACCCGGGGGCTGGGGATCGAAACGGTGCTGCAGAGGCTGAGGGCAGCTTTTGCAACCCAGCGCTCAACCGCTGCACTACTGGGGAGGCCCCTAGAAGCCTTTTTCTTAGGGCTTCCTCCTCCTTTTTGATGACATGGGTACTACTTTTCTAGCTACTTAGCATGCAATAGTATTGCCTCCCTATTATCAAAATGTAACTTCTCTGCAATTAAATTACTCATCAGCTGTCGTTCTGTGTCCCAACCAATTCCACCAATATTTTCTCTCCCTGGAAATTACTTCTTCAGCCATTTTTTATATTTTTGCTGCTAGAGAAACTACTATCTTTTTGACAGCCAGTCTCAACTATTGCTCTTTTGTAAAATAATTTTTTCTTCCTTGGTGGCTCAAAGTTGTGTATTGGCTAATCTCCACCCTGACCTATTGGGCCACTTGTAATTACCAGTGGTCAGTGTGGTCTCAGCCTAGTCCTCAAGATGGGTCTTTAACTCTCTCCAGCTCTATATATAAGTAAAAGATGTCATACTCTCGCTATCCCTTAAGTATTAAGTCACAAATCTAGCTGACTCTATCTTCAAAATAAATCTCATACCCATACCTTTAGATTTGCTTCTTGTGCTATTATCTTAGACCAGACCTTAGTAAAACTATCTCATAGATATACTTCATCCCTCTTGTTCTGCCACAATTGGTGTCATTCCTTGTTTTTGAAAGCTCCCTAGTCATAATCTTTCCTCTTTTGGAAATTCTAACATTATTTCACTGTTATATCTTACATAACTCATATATTGGCTCACTATAGTGCTATGTTAGACTCTGCTGAACTTTTTTTAGTAGAGTTATATAACTGAGTTTATGTATTTTAAGCTTTTAAAGGATATGAGGTGTTTCTTTAATTTCTTGTATCCCAATACATGACAGAATATGTAACAAATATTTGCAGATAATTTTTGCTCTGCTGCTTACATTATATTCTTAATGTAATGTAAAATAAGAACATAATGATAATGTTTATTGAACACTAACTTTAGGCCACCATTGTTCTAAACACTTCAGTCTTTGTTATCACGGTTAGTAGCATATTAACACAATGGCTGTAACTTTTATTGTGTGGGTCTGTCATAACTATAATAATGTAAGTTACAGTTACATAAATATAAGTTATTTAACCAAGTGCCACTTACTTTTAAAATTCAGTGTGACAATTTAGCTTAAGTAAGGAACTGAGAGAATCTAGAAAGATGAAGTAGTTGGTTGATAGGCCCTTTTTTCTTCTGCCACATCAGCTGTAATAAGTATGTGTTGAATATGTGCAGGATCACCAAGGTCCATGTTAAAATTCCTCAACAAGTGGTAATGCTATTTGGTAGAGAGTGATCGTTAGATAGTGGTGGTGGTTTCTGAAATTTTAGAGCTGGGCATGCATCCCAGACTCATAGAGAAAGGGCTGTTCTGCTTCTTCCTGCAAGGGAGATGCATGGGTGCTGTGTTCACTCTATTTGACACAAAATAAGAGAGCAAAATATAAATGTTAGAGCACATTCCAACATCTTTTTGAAGAAAATGTTGTCACATTGCTCATTTAGCATTTGGGTCTATTGAGGGTAAGTTTGTCCAGAGGATCTTAAAAGAGATTCTGGCTACTAATTTTTCCTCAGAAACCATTATCAGTATCATAACATATAGAATTCATGCAATCAGGTAAATATTTTCCATTGAGGTGTAATAGACATATATCATGTTAGTTTAGGTGTATAACTTGTTGATTTGATATTTCTTAACACTGAAATGATCACCACAATAAATCTAGTTGCCATCTGTCATCATACATAGTTACAAAACTTGTTTTTTGTGATGAAGACTTTTAAGATTTACTTGCCTAGCAAATTTCCAAATATGCAGTGCAGCATTATTAACTATAGTCACCACTATCCATTACATCCCCATGATTTATTTACTTTATAACTGGAGGTTTATAAATTTTGTCTCCCCTATACCCGTTCCCTCCCTCTGGCAACCACCAATCTCCTGTCTGTATCTATAAGCTTGGTTTGTTTGGTTTTGTTTTTTCAGAGTCCATATATATAAGTGCAATCAAACAGTATTTGCCTGTCTTTGTCTCACTTACTTCACTCATAATACTGTCCTCAAAGACCATCCGTAATGGCATTGTGATTTCTAATCCAAATTTCTCCCGGATAACGCTTGGTCAGGTCTTTGGTCTGTCTTGGCATCTGGCCTCCTGAGGCTGTCACTTGATGAATATAGTATACAAAACCCCTCCGGCTGCTGGGCAAGTTACGAACAGCTGAGGGATCTGAATTTCTAATTACACGTTGGTGGGTGGAATATGGACATTAGTGCATACCAAAGCAGCTATATCATGAGTCAGGCTCAGGACTGCAAAGAATAAATGTTTGTTGCTGATGGATTAGGTAACTCAAGGGCTGAAGCTTAAACATGACATGAATCATTGTGACTAAGCAGCCATTATTTGTTTCTCCCCAATTTACTTTGTCTTTAAGACTAAAGAGAAAACGATCTTAAAACCCAAAAAGCAAAGGGTCTTTTAAAGAAATGATGATAAAGGCTGAGTGACATTAGAACACGAGGATCCTCACACCAGATGACCACCTGTCCTGGTAAAGAGAAGGTGCTCTGGGAGGTGTTCTAAATCATAACTTTGACATCATGGCTCCTTGTTTGCTTCTAGAGTCAGATAGTCCAGAATTTAAATTCCAGTTCCACCACTAACTTAATTGTGAGACATCAAGCAGGTTACTTCACTTCTCTGTGTCTCAGACTTCTCATAATAAAAATGAGTTTAATAGCAGTGTCTGCTTCATAGAATGACTGTGAAGATAATACCTGTAAATCACTTGATGTCAACACAAAGTACATCTTACCATCGTGATGTGGTGATAAAGATGAGGATGGAAGTCATATGGTTCCAGATACTGACTTGGTTGCCTGAGATTGGAGAGGCCAATCTCAGTTTCTGAGACAAAGGGGGCAGAGAGAGAAATGTTTGTGCCCCCCAATCCAGCAGTGCTCGGGGCTCCATAAGACTGCCAGATAAGCTACGGCTTCATTCTCTGAGGAATGAAAGTAGATTAGGGTTGAGAAAGCAACAAAAATGAAAGCAACAAAAATAATAGTTGTTTTGTGTGCTTTAGCAAAACTGTTTACTTTAGCAAAGGCTGAATACTTCTTTAAACCTGGCCTTGAAGATCAGGATTTGGAAAAGGTAACGGTGGTGAAATAACAGGTTTTCAGGCGGGTCTGTGAATTGGATTTGGTTTTGGGAGATGATGTCCCTGAGAAGAGTATGCAAGATGGATCTGACAAAGGAGATAAATAGACATCAGGAGACGTAGAAAAGAAATGACAGCTTAAAGTAGTAACAAAGATTAGAGTGAAGGCACTGGATTTGGGGGATGGTTCTGTTGTAAAGTGACAGGGTCCATTGCTTAGAGGTGCTGACTTACATTAGATCATCCATGAGGGAGAAATTGAGGGGACCCCTCAGGAGCCTGACTTCACAGACATTTGGAGGTCGTGAAGCTGGTATCAGAACACAGAAGGTAGAGCCGTCTCATTCAGTTTGGGGTAGGGATGAATGTGCAGATAATGAGTAAGTTTATATGATGGGCATGACTGGAAAATTCAAGTGAGAATTGTAGGCAGGCGGATGTGAATACAGAGAAAAACTGTACAGTCGCTGAGATTATAGGTTTTAAAATTAAAATTGTAACCTACTTCATTTAGACCCTGTGATCCTGGGAAAACTATTTAAACTCCCTTGTGAGTTTTTTTCCTTGGTTCTCCAGTCCCGTTTTGTCTGGTAGGAAGAGCCGTATATTTATTACATTCTTGTTTTCATTTGCCTGGCAGCTCTGTGCCCCTTCTTTATTTTTAAAGCTTTGTTTGACACTTTATTTTAGGGTTGTTTCTTTAAAACAATATAATTGGATGTTTTTATTTAGGGGACCTGGTTTAAAAGACCTAATCTGAACTAGTAGACTTGATTTTAGTCCTTTCAGTTTATTTTGTAACTTTTTTGGTTGTGGAGAGATGCAGTGGTTGATTTGATTCAAACACTGTTCATCCCATGATTTCCCTTATTAATTTGGAAGTTGTGCTGCAGTGTTCCGTTATATTGCTGGTTACCTTTTCGTTCCCATTTCTTTCTTTTTTTTTTTTTTTTTAAAGATTTATTTTTATTTTATTTATTTATACAAGCACTGGGTACAGTCAGAGGCGCGGGAGGGTGAGAGAATTCACCAGAGCGGGGAGCAGAGCAGGCAGAAGGACCGAAGTACACTGCTGAGGGGAGCAGCGGGCAGCAGGAGAGGTCTGTGCGCCATGTGGGACCCTCCTCCGGTGGCCGGGGAGCAGCCGGGGATCGAACCGGCGTCGCAGAGGCTGCGGGCAGCTTCGCAACCCAGCGCTCAACCGTTGCGCCACCGGGGAGGCCCTCGTTCCCATTTCTTGACTATTAAATGACATTCATTTGTAGTTCCTACACAGCAGCTCTAAGTTAACACTGATAATATATTTTTACTTGTCCTGCTTTAGATGCTCTTATTTTTCCATTCCACTACCACTTTCGTAGAGTTGATAAACTAAATAAAGTCATTGTATTTCTTTCTTTAGAAATATTATTTACCACATGTAGTCAGTTTTTATGGTAATATGAAAATTAAATTGACTTGAATGTATGAAATCATAATGAATATTGAGATAAAACATTAAGATTAAAATGTTAGCCTTCAAAATCAAAACAAAAAGAAACCTAATTATATACTGCATAAAGGTAAAAACAAAAAACTGACTCATGGGAGTTAATTGGAAAAAATCTTAGGGATCTTTTTGTATATATTTTCTAATTTAGAAGCCAGAGATATTGTCTTATTTTTCAAAGATCAAGAATAAGTGACAGAATCAAGACCTGAACTCAGATGTTATTGCATGGGATTTTCTGACTCTTCATCACGTTACTGGCTATTCTGGTAGACAGGGCTACCAGTAGCCTATTTATATGCTTCTGTATCTTAACATGAAACTGAGACAACAGCTGTGTATGTTTCAGAGGTTGTGATAACATTGCTCGATTCTCTGTGTCATATTGTTTTCGCCATAGCAGTGAAATGTATACTCCACCCAAACAGATGTTACCCTGCTCAGAGGACCGTGCTAGATTGTTGAACACCACTGGAGCATGGAGTCCAGCCCACGAGTACACTATCTGAGCTCTCTGTCCTTCCTGTGTTGTTCTTCCTTTTAGCTGTATTTTTCCATGACAATAGGACACAGATTATGTGTGATAACCATGAAGATTCACTCACTATGATTACCTATGTTAACTGAGTCCAAACTGTGTGCATGACACTGTGCTGTGTCCTATTTCTCATGAGCCTACCGAGCAACCCTGTCAGGAAGACGATGCTGTACAATTTGAGGAGATACTACTTACCCAATGGCATATAGCTGGTAGATGGCAGGGCTGAGAGTGACCTCGGGTTCCTAAAGAGCCAGGGTCTGTGCTCTGTCCTCTATAATTCCTTTCATTTAAATTCTTTTTAGTACAAGAATAACTGGGTGTTTCTACATGGAGAGTCCAAAGTGGCACTGACACACACACACGAAAGATAATCCTGGTAGCAGCAGCTCAGTGATGACTGGCCTGTTAATGTCCAGTAATTCAGGGGCTATGATGGTTTTACATTTCATTTTACATTGTGACCCCAGAATCGAGGGGAAAATGATAACCTCACAAGAGTAAAGGTTAATAATGATCATCCTAAATCTTTTTTGGGAACACCCTATTTTTTTATAGAGCTGCCTCTATGAAATTAGTTATTTTTAATTATTTTGATACTGATGAACTGTGTTAGTCTGCTCAGGTTGTCCTAACAAGATACCATTGACTGGGTGCCTGAAACAACAGAAACTTATTTTCTCATGGTTCTGGAGGCTGGAAAGTCCAGGATCAAGGTGCCAGCAGGGTTTGCGTTCTGGTGAAATGGCTCTTTCTGGCTCACAGTTGGCTATTTTCACTCACATGGTCTTTCCTGTGAACATTGAGAGAAAATGAGCCCTCTGATGCTTCTTCATATAAGGTTACTAATCCTGCTTGGTTAGGGACCCCCTGTTATAACCTCATTTAACTGTGACTACTTCCTAAAGATCTAGCTCCAGCATAGTCACACTGAGCATTAAGGTTTTAACATGTGAATTTGGGGAGTTGGGCAGGGAAGAGGTTGGGGGAGAAGGGCATCAGTCTGTCCATTTATTTTTCTCCCTTTTGTTCAAAAGTCTCTTTTCTTAATAAAACTATATAGACTTTGATATTATCTCCCCTCCATAGGGAATATTTAAAATAACTAAACCTCATAGAGTAAATTAACTTTCAATTCTTATTGAAATATTGTATGTCTTTCTTCAATTTGAAAAGCTATTGACAAGCTGAGTATAAATCTGAGTAATACAGTGGAGAGGGAGAGAGAAAGGGGTCAAAATAGGGGAGGGAAGAACACAGGGACTATGGTGATGGGTCATGGGTGCTATGGTGAGTGGGAGAACTACGGAGACTATACCTGAGGGGAGAAATCAAATACTGTCCAAAAATTAACAACAGTGTTAGAATATGAATGAATGAATGAATGAATGAATGAATGAATGAATGAAAACTGCATGTGTGATCTGAACTTGGTAATAATCCAACACTCATGAACACAGTCTGCAATGTGAAAATTTTGTTTACTATTTCACCATTGTTTGCTGATTCTATGACTGTTTAAGGAAGATAGTTGTTTAAAGAAGGCACTGCAATAGGACCGCCACTAACTGATAGGTAATAGAAGTGGAACTCGTTAATAGTTTGATGGATAAAGAAATATGTCTTCCTTCAGAGATTATTTGGGGCAAAGCTAATGATTATTGGTGTAGTGTCTAAACCTTTCCAGACAGTAAAATTCAGCACATCTTCTTCACCTTACTGCTAGCATATTAAATTATGCTCAAAGTTAACAGTGCCATTTTTTTTCCCTTGAAAATTTGAGGAAAACAGAGGCCAAGATTGGCTCATTCAAAACTTAAGAACCCGGGCCTCCCTGGTAGTGCAAGGGATTAAGCACCGCACTATGAAGCAATCTTGCAGCCTCTGCAGCACAAGTTCGATCCCTGGCCAGCCAGGGAGCAACCCACGTGGCGCAGCAGACCTCTCCCGACTCCCCCGCTGCTCCCCTCAGCAGTGTACTTTGGTCAATCTCCCTGTTCTGTTCCCCACTCTGTCTGTAGTGAATCCTTTCACCTCCTGCATCTCTGGCTTGTACCCCAGTTCTTGTATGCATAAATAAATAAATCTTTAAAAAATAAAAACCTTAAGAACCCACATTTGTATAACCCTGATGGTTCAAGTTTTAAACCTGCTCATGTTTGCCCCTCATATTTCTTCCTGAAGCTGCAAGAGAAATAGTCTGGCTGGAAAGAGAAGAGCGAGCCCGGCAGCACTATGAAAAGCACCTGGAGGAGCGGAAGAAGAAGTTGGAGGAGCAGAGGCTGAAGGAGGAGCGGAGAAGAGCTGCTGTGGAGGAGAAGCGAAGGCAGAGGCTAGAGGAGGACAAAGTAAGATCTGCTTGGGGAACCAGGGAGGCTTGTCTATTTCAGAAATGCAGCAGATTTACTACAAACTTCCCATTAAGGTGCCAAGATGCATATCCAAGCAGATACAGAATAAGTAGTCAGAGTTTGTTGGGAGGATGGGGTGTGGAAGTAAGATAGGAGATGGTGTGATTGTTGTTCTTGCCACCACAGAAACATTAAAAGTCTGTTTCTCTGGTCTACACCTTTAATTTATTTATGTTCAATTAATCTATCCTGAAATAAGAAGACCACTCTAAGTAACTGGATATCTGTAGGGCTTGCCATTTACTAACATTTGCACATAGATGGTCTCTTTTAGCCCTTCCTAATGATTGAATAAATATTATATATCTGCTTTTGCAAAAAAATGGAAATTTGATTAGAATGGGTAACTTACTTTACACAAGATCCTACAACTCAGTGAGTTGTGGAGTCAGGATTACACACATCCTCACCTTCTAAATTCCATTTTTAAAAGCTGTCACCACATGTGTTAAGCATCTATTTAAGCAAGGACCTGAACTACCACACTTATGTGAGTTAAGCATCCCAGAAGTGATAATTAAAGTTATTTAAGTACCTGTCATATGCCAAGGGCTTTATCGACAGGATTTGTAAAAATAGTGATTTCAGTAACCACCCACTCCCCCCAAGCCCCCAGGTTAATATTATTGTCACCATAGGATAAGATACAGTAGTTAGGAAAGTATAGCATTTCTAACTTAGAAAATTAGGAGTACTAAGGTTGAAATTTTATCTCTAATTCCATTTTACTTAAGTAGAAGAAGCCTCACACCATGGGGTGGAATCTAACCCTCACCCCTCTGTCCATTTAAGGAGCGCCATGAAGCTGTGGTACGACGCACAATGGAAAGGAGCCAGAAGCCCAGACAGAAGCATAACCGCTGGTCTTGGGGAGGTCCTCTCCATGGGAGCCCCAGCATCCACAGTGCAGGTAAACCGACAATGGACACTTCTAAAATCACTATTTTTTTTTTCCTGGACAGTAAATGTACAATTTCTTCTTTTTTCTAAGTCTGTGTTTGCAAATAAAAATCCTGGTGAAATAATTAAACTATACTTACATGGTATTTCCACTGCTTGAGGATAAGAGGGTGATGGAAGTAGGAGGTAAGGTTCTCTCCCTTGACCCAGGCTGATTTCCTCATTGGTTACAAAATTCCCTAAAGATAGAAATCTATGCGATGTTTCTAAATATGCTAGTTTCAAACTCTACATTATTTTAAGTAATCCATCTGCATAAAGGTTTCAGGATTATGGAATAGGTTAACCAGTTTTCTTTTTCTCTGGAAGCCTCATAACAATTTTGACTGATCAAAATCAATATGATGAAATTCTGTGTTCTGACCCTAATTTGTGTGTAGCACTAATGCTCTGCTTAAAAAAAAAAAAAAAATAAATAAAGGCAGGTCTCTAAAGCTCAAAGTAGGAGCATCTGACTAAGCTGTTCCTTATTCTTGAATGGGCATAAAACCATACTGAAATTTGGACTTAGTGGAAAACTTTATTTTTGTACTGTAAATTCAGTATACCTCAATTTTTATAAAGTATGTTAATTCTTTTTCATCTGTGTGAGTCTAATATATTTTTTTTTTTTGTTTACTTTGAAAAATCATTGTCTTACATTCTGTCCTCAGGTGGTTTTGTTGAATCATCATTCTCCTCTCACAATTTAGCAGGCCTGGACCACCACTTCACAAGTGTTGGTGGTACTAGTGAATCTGGTACAGACATCCCCATGGATGGTGATCTCCGGGCCTGTAGCTAGCACCTCGGACCTAGGGCTGGTCCATCACTAGCTGGGTCTCCACCACCTTAGTAATAATGCATGCTTAATACATCCCATTGCGTAGACCTAGACCTGGGAGATGGCAGTGTTTTCTTAAGTGTGACAATAAACTCAGGTGACTTAAAGGTGTTGAAATAAGCTAATTACCTGTGATGTGTTTATTTTCTTTTTAAATCACTGTTTTGTATAAAACCTTTCCAAGTGTTTTTTTTAGCTAATGAATTACTGGGGATCAAAGTGCATCCAGCTGGCTGCGCCCTTTCACCCCACTTCCCCAACACCCCATCAACACTGCTGTTGCCATTTTTAGTTCTAGGTCTTAATAGTATTTGTTTGGACTATTCTCTGTCATTCCTAACATTCAGTGTATTCTGTAACTCCTTCATTTAAAAAAAAAATCTAAGCACCTATTATCACCCTTAACTTTCCTATGACAGTGGACCAGATGTGAAAGCAAAACTTTTTTTCTGTCTTCATAACCACCTGTATTTGGTGGAGCACATAGCAATCAATCATAAAGGGTGGTTGACATGTGACACTTCAGTCTAGGAGGAGTTTAACATGCATGCTCCCTGCAGAAAAGTTGTCATGCTGTATGTTTCACAGCTTTGCTTATTTTTCTTTTATCTGGCTGCATGTTTTATATATGTATGGTAAAAAGCACACTCTGTTACCGATTTGCAAACATTTTTAAAGGGAAATAAAGTTGTTCTGCTTTAGTTCTTGCTTCCACACTCAGGGTTTAACATGACCCTTATTACTACCAATGGGATCAAGACAAACCAATATTGTTGGATAAAATCCATTTTTAGCAGGGCTGTAAATTAGAGAAAATTGCTGCTATTGGTACAGAGAAGTTCGAAGATAATTGGAATTTGCCAAAGTTCTCAAAGGTCAAAATGATCTGCTCTGAGGGCAACCAGAGCTGACTCATTTACAAATACCACTTACCTTTCAATGCCTGCTCATGTTCGTTCTCAGTCAGTGTTTCCTGGCCCACAGGCATTCTAGAAATGAAATGTAATCTCAATTAAATCAGTGTCTGTCTGCTCATGCATCGGCTATGAAGAATTAAACCAATTCTTCATAAATTCTTTTGCTAATTTTCATTTTGTACAACGAGAAAAATAAATAATTCTTGTTATGATTGCTCTGAAATTATAATTCTTTTTTGGATTAAGTCATATAATAAATGGTGTAGCTTCTTAATTTAACCAGAGAGGATAGTTACACTTGTGGCCACAATTTCCCTCAACAAAAGCCACAGCAAAAACTGTATTGCTCTAGAGTCACCTGGAAGTAACTTTTATTCTTCTTCCTTGGCCCTTGATCTTCACATTCATTCCATCATTAGGATGTTCCCCGTAATATGTTACCCTAAAATTTTATGTGCGGATTGCCTAAGAGCCCATCAGTTGCGTATAAATGTGAGTCACAGAAATGATGATTGGTATTTTGCTTTGTAATAGTAAAATTGCTTCAACCATGCAAATCGCAGTGAAAAGATGAGACTATGTGAGGTTAAAGGAAGATTTGCTTACACCCTATTCAGTATAAATAATGGTTATTCTGTAGCGGGGGGAATAATGCATTTTAAAATTTTTGCTACCGAGGTTGTTTGTAAGACCAATCGGAACTGGGTTTTGAAAGCCTTTACCACAAGGAATATTTTTCTTTCTAGTTTTAGAAGACGCTAACAATAAAAAATAAAATATGACAAAGACCCTTTAACTTGAACCAATTTAGATCAGAACATCTCCCTGGAACCTAGATGTATACATAAAATAATGAGATTTTTAGATTTATTGTATGCCCCCTTTTTCAGGAAACATTTATATTAATGAACATGATTGCAGCTTGGTTTCACTGTCTAGACAGTAAACTAACAGCTGATTTTTTCCTTTAAAATTCTGATTTTTCTTCTCACTTGAACATTTAAGAATTACTGTGAAATTACTCAACTGCATGATAAACAATACTATTCAGAGGCTTGAGAGAATTCCGATTTATATTGCTGTCAGTTTTGTTTGGCAAATTTGTAAACCACACTAAACTGTTAAAAGTACAGAGGTGTGCTTATCTGTGGATTTCACTAAAGAAGTCCTGGAGTGGCCATCCTTTCTCTACTTAGAAAGGATTTTTCTTTCAATATGCTCTTCTATAATGAACTTTAATGTCCTGGTAAGATGACTCTGCAAATAAAGGTATCAGCAAACAAATGTTACCTGGTGTTCTTTTTATTCAAGTGATTGCATTCTATTTTACCATCACTATTATTCCTGCTTTGGGAAATCATGGAGACATTCACATTATGGTCCTCTCTCTGCTTCAATTCTGTCTCCAATATTTTAGTAGTCCTCCACTGCCTTTTCTTGGATCTTTACCATTTGGCATAACAATATGCTTGAATTTCATTGGCTGACAAATTAGTGAACTGATTTTATCTTGTAAGAAAAATGCTTTTTATTTCTAGCCTTTAAGTTACCTTTAAAATGTCCACTTAAAAAACTGTGCTATTATGAATGTTCTAGTAATCGAGCTGAAAGCATCCAATCCTAGTTTTTCCTTCCATCAGTGAACTAGGAAATTGCTATCCTGCATGCTGGCTGTCAATTAGCATTATCTCCATTTGTTTTAGATCCAGACAGGCGATCAGTTTCCACCATGAATCTTTCGAAACATGTTGATCCTGTCATTAGCAAGCGGCTCTCCTCTTCATCTGCAACTTTGCTAAATTCTCCAGATAGAGGTACAGTCAAAAAGAAAACAAAAATGTGTTCCATTATTTACTTCATGCTTTTTTTCTGAATGTTTACAGATAAAAACAAGCATCTGAAGTTGCTTTCCCTGCATTTCTTAAATAGGAAGAAAAACACTTCAGAGTAAAAAAGCAATAAACGGCTGAGCAGCATTTCCCTTGCGACGAGAACATTTCTCATTTTAGAACTTGGCTGAATGATTGCATTTAGCAGTGATGAAAGCGTGCTTCTCTCAACTCTTTAGTAAATGAGTTTACAGCTTGAAATCACCCACTTATCCACCAACATGCAAATAATCTTTGTTATGAACATTTATTTTACTTCCATCATACTGTCTTTGACCTTTCTTTTCTTTTTTTTTTTTGTATTTTCAGAATTACAGGTTTTGACTTTCTAAAACCTTTTTAAATGATTCATATTGGTAGAGTTTATCTTGCTAACTTTTTTCATTTGATTAAGCTTTTCTTGATGCATTTCTTGTGTGTGTGGTTGGTTTTTGGTATCCATTTGCTTACTTAAGAGATTTGACCTAACTTCAACAATATCATCATCATTTCAGCCTCTTAAGGAGTTTAATAATCATAGTCCTTCAATCCACATTTTATTTAATTTTAAGTTATTCATCCCATGGATTTACAGTACATGAATGTCAAGTTATTTATAAAATCAAAGTTTTATTTTATGTATTTATATACCATAGAAAAGGCAAGCTTTTAAGATCACCTACTTGTTTTACATAGATAAAATGACTTTAAATTTTAAAAACCAAAGACTTATTGTGCAATATAAAAACACATACTCTTTAAAAGTAGCAAATTGTGGTTACTTTGAGTACTTTATTAAGAAACTGGGAATGGTTCAGTGTTGGTCTTTAAAAAGAATGTAATGTGTGCATGTTCTATATGTGTGTGTATATATATTTAGTATTATATAAAGTTGTTGTGGTGTTATTGTAATGTATAATATTTTATATGTTGGTGTTTATATTATCAATAATATATTATTATTTATATTATTTATATATATTAATTATTTATAACTAATCTCTTAAAACAGTAAATGTTTGAACAACTTTCTATGCTTGCCTTTTAACATAAACAATTTCTATTTTTTAACCTGATTTGCCTAAATCATGATGTAGTCAAGTTGACACAGAGTCATGTTCGGGACCTATTATATGTTAAAGAAAACTGTTATCAATTAAAAATCTTTACATAAATAACCTTTAAAAAATTATAAGACTATAACATAAAAATATAGCATCTGGATGCTATTCTTAGAGTTGTCTATTCATTTTTTTCTTTGGAATTGATCATTTATCCAGCACTTTCATTTCATAGTTTTGTTAACCTGGGTCTGAGACATACTAAAGTTGGGGTGAGGAGATTGGCGAGTAAACGAGTAACCTGCTTACTCTTCTGTGAAATAACCATGGCTAAATTGTCTGTTTCAACTAGAAATAAGTAGACACTTTGGAAATTCTGTATGATACTATCTGATTGGATATTCCGAGGATAATCGGATCTTAGAACTAGGAAAGATTTGTTCAATGACTCATTTACTCCATGTGAGGTAATTGAGTTTCTAGGAGGTCAAGGTTCTGGCTTAATGTCCTCCAGGCTAATTGTTGGAGAAGAGAGACTAGAGCAGAGATCACCATGTTGTTGCTATGCTGCATCTTCAGTTCTAACCATTATGGTCCTTCCTTAGATCTACCCTGACTCCACACATTCTTCCTTTGGTGAGGTTAAAGGTCAAGGGAAATTCAATGACTTATTCACATCTAGGACCAGGAAACTGCCCCTTGAATCATGGTGCAGACCTAGAAAATTAAATACTAAGCTGGATTAATGGGACAGGAAAAACACTCAACTTGGGAGTTCTGCTTCTTTGATCCCTTTTCAAAAGAACTATGAACCATTTCTTAGGTCTAATGAGCAAAGAGACCCAGAAGAAAGATTTGGTTCATCAGAGAGCTCTATATTGCCCTGAAGCAAATTTTTTAAGTAGGAAAAACCCTCAGTAGGACAGTGAGAGGCAAGAATAGAAATTCTTCAGAATTTGAACTTTCAATCTAGAAATTTAAATGATTTAGTTTATTTTTTGCTACCTATATTTAGAAGTTAGTTATGCTTTATCATCAAATTAGAAAGCACTTATCAAATGATTGAATTAGAGGCTTTTGTGACAGAATCTGTTAGAGGATATGCACCATTGCTAGATTGCTTGAGTTTTCTTAACCCTAGGACACAGCCATTTAAACAAGACTTTACATTGAGACTCTGATATGTTCAAGGCTGACAATCAGGTAAAATGCTCTACTGGTTATTAAAAATACTGAAATTATTTCCATACCAGTTGGTAAACATCTACTTCCTCAAGCCCCTCAAAGCTAATGAGTGGTATCCATTAACTCTATGCCTGTGCCCTACTAGGTTTTAAATTGTTTATGACTCAATATAGTGTCACAGGGATTGCTAAAATGACCCAAGTTAAAGGAAACCTTTGATTATCAAAGATATCTTTAATTGCTGCAACAGAGAAAATATGGACCCTGGAAGCTTTTACATTAAATATGTATGTTGTTATTTTTATACTGCCTGCTTGGCCGGCCAGCTTATTTCTCATGGAGGAAGACTAGGATATTTGAAAATAATTAGTCCTCGAATTTTTTTCCTGGAATCTAGATCAAAGGATACCTTGGTAGGCTTTGAGCTGAATATTCTCCTTGATCTAAGCAGTTTTTTTGTTCATATTTTAATTTGAATTAATTGCCAACATTTTAAAATATGGAAAATTTCATATAAAATGTGAGTTTCCTACCTCTAATGAAAAATCAGGATCCGGCAATACTTGCCTGATTCCTGCACAGTCCCCACCATCAGGATCTGAAATAGTGATTTCCTGCTTCTGGTGCAGCATGGCAGAGAAGATAACTATAATGTTTGCTTGCCTCTCCTGCTCCCTATTGCTGGAATTGTCAATATCTCATTTTTAACTGCTTAAAAAGGATCAATACTATAGAGTTGTTTCATGAGAATTAATGTCTCTTCATTCAGGGGCTTATCTTAAAGTCAGTTGAAAAAAGAAATAGCTCTCCTATCCTAACCTTTACTAAACAGTTTTCTGCCTCTCTTGCTCAGGACATTGTTATGAATGATGTTAGAAGTCTCTTCCTCCTATCAAAATATTTTATTCACACAGCTACTAAACACATCTCTTTGGATTTGCTTTAAATACAAATCAAAGAGGGTTTTTCATGATGTGCAATTGAGGCAGAATCTTTGGTTGATGTCTTAAAGACTCACAGAATTAAATAATTGAACTTCTTAATGGAAGGAGGGAAAGGGTTACCTGTCTTTTCAATGAGACATTTCTGCAACTCTCAGCCACTTATAGTTTATCTAAGGAATGGAAGCATCCATCTTTTCTCATCTACTAAAAACATAGTCCTGAAGATTTTTGATTAATCCTAACCACTTTTCATCAATGATTTTATTCTATGAGTGTATTCTTACTTTAGTTTACTTTATATTCCTTACTGATATACATCAACACACAAAACACACATACTACCGTACTGTGGTTATAATAGCACTTAAATCCTGCGTACATTCTGCTGTGTAACTATTACTATAGTTTTTATAATAGATCCTCTTCTTAAACTGTTAATGTCAGATAAAGATTTGATTTTACCAGGAAGATTCTCCTAATAAATAGAAAAATCTAATGAACATTTCACTAATCTTTAGATTCAGCAGAATATTGATCAACATGACCACCCTTTTAAAAGAAACTCAGATAATTAAGGTATTTATTGGAAGCTGGTGCCTTCTCTCAAGAAGCAATGTTTTATGTAACATTTAACATTAAATGGCTTCCATTAGCATTAATTTCCTAGGATTTAAGTGCATTCCTTTAAAACATGACATACAAAAAAATGTTGCCCGAACAACTGCTCCAGAGACCAGGGATGTGCACTTGAGGCAGAAGGTGTAGAACAGAAATGGCCTTATCAGGTGTAGACAATTTTAAGAGTTTTTATAAGTAACTTGGAAGTGTGTTCTAAAATAGAGAGAAATGATCACTTTAGTGGTAGTTGTAGTAGCACTTTGCAAGCTTCTTCCTGATATTTTGGAAAACTAGTTTCTGTATTTCCTTGGACCATCACTGGAAGCTAACACTATAAGCAAAGTAATTAATTTATAACCAGCATGCATTTTCTAGCAGTAGTCCAGCCAAACCACAATACAATTTTGGACTAAATTATATAAACTGCAAATGAATCATTTTGTTATCTTACAGTTATTTTCTAGACTCTTCACACAACCACTAGTAGTCTCCAACATTATGCCTATATTGAATTTTGGCTTTTCTACTTAATTTTACTTTGCTTCAGCTTTAGCCTTATCCTCCTCCCAAATTTTTATGTTATTGCCAAACAGGGTCCTGACAGAACCTGGCTTGCTAAACGGAAAAGTTAAAAGGATATTCTACACCGAACTGTGAATGCAACCTCTTTCATTTATTATCCCTAATTTGCCCCAGTTGCTCAATCTCCAGTTGATGGAGATCTAGCAGAATTTAAAGGAGACCCTTTCTATCTCTGGAAATCAGTCTTGCCTGAACATGCCAAAATCTCTGTTAGAGTGGCTCATACAGGTATTTAGGGAGCTTTTTTGGCTGAGATGCACGCCACCAGACCTCTGCCCACCCTGCCCATCTGCATGTGAGTGGAGGCAGCAGTGCATGCCAAATCTGTAGATGAAATGATGTTTCTGTTTTGTTACCTGTTGACAACTAAAGGAGGGTGATTAGCAAAATCTGTGTCCATCAGGTGAATATAGAGCCTGCTACAAACAATATCCTGAAGAAGGGCAGCTCAGGGAACTGCTGTGCCTTTGGACCGGTTCCTGCAGCCCTAACTCCATGCCAGCTGGTTGCTCTGGAAAGCCTGGTCTCTCTCCAAGGTCCAGCATTTGGAAGTGATAGGTGCAATGCTCTCGCCCTCTTGCCCCTGGAGAGAATGCTTCTAACATCTTGCTTATGTGGTGACGTTTAGCTCGCCGCCTGCAGCTCAGCCCTTGGGAGAGCAGCGTTGTTAACAGACTGCTGACGCCCACACACTCGTTCCTGGCCAGAAGTAAAAGTACAGCCGCCTTGTCTGGAGATACAGGTAACACTGTCAAGGTGCAACTTTGCTGGTGAGGTAAAGTCCTCCTTTTGAAGCATATCTCTCTGAGCTGCCAGTTTCATCTAATCACATCTCCATTTTCCCCCAAATGTGTGCTTTTCTCTTCTTGAGTGAACACATTTGGAAATGTGTCAGTTGGTGTTGGTTTCCTGCCCTGGCTCTTTTTCCTCAAAGCTTCCTTCTTAGCATCTTCTCAAGATGCCAGATACCAGGCAGACAAAGGATGCCCCTCTTTGTGATCAGGTGGCTTCAGAAGTTTCTGTTTGGTCATAACATGACCAGAAAATCCTATCCCTTACCTGCCTTTTTTTTTTTTTTCTGTCCCTGTATCTTAACGCATAATCAGAGGTAGAAATAATTTCATATTTAATACTAACATCTGGACTTGAAAATAAAATCAAAGTACAAAGGCTGCTGAAACAGAGTTTTATAAAGTGGCTGTGGGCTGGCCACTTACCCTCCCTGTACCAGCCTTTTGTATGTAATCTAGGAATGGCCCCCACCCCCACTACCAGTAACTCTGAGAGTTGTGGTGCAGGCTAATTAAGGTGTTCTTATTTGTTACATTCTTTGAGAATAAGTTAAAATGTGCCAAGTACTAGTTATTATAATTAGTTATAACTCCTCTATTTTTTTGAAATGCAAAACATGTCTGAATGTGTCAATTTATTTCATGGGAATTAGTATAGTGCCTATATCTACCTATAAAGAAAGATAGGAACTAGGCTTTTGGTAACGTCTACCTCATGGGGAATTGATTTGGATTTTCCCACATATCTTTGGGCACAATTGGTAAAGCCCAGTAACCAGCCTACCGGCCCTCATCTTTGGCACTTAGGAAATTGTTCAGCCTCTTTCTAAAGCTTCCCTTTAAAAATGCTTTGCCTTTGCAAGCCTCTTCATGTTCACTAGCCCTCTTTACAAATAATAATTCTGGATGGTTTTATGAAGTCTTTCATCTACGGCGCCCAGAAAGCTAATGAGTATCAACCCTAATTCTTATAATACCCCTGGGAGACAGTCAACAAAACAACTGTGGGTGAATTCCCACCACTTGCTTCTCCAAACAAAGTACAGTGACAGTAAGTGTCTTATACCAGAACCCGTGGAGAATTGGTGACTTGATTCTAGATGCGTTCCCTCCTCCATTCTCAGCACTGAGGGTGCTCTGTGAGCTGTGCCATCTACGGGGTGACCATGGTGTCTTGTGCTTTCTGTCAGCTCTCACATTGCATCTTGCCATTTTTCTGGAAGAAAAAAATAGTTTATTTCAAGATAATTTTATTTTTTATCCTATGAATTTCATAGAAGTCACAAAAACCTTTCATTTTCTACCTAATTGGAAAATTTTTGCAGTTTAGTCCTATTTCATAGGATCTGAACAGTGTGTAACTTAAACTTCTGAATCGCCCCATTGACTGTTGTCTTATACTAAAGGACTGCGTCATAGCCAGAAAATTGTCTTTCTTTGCTATTTCTGTCATCTCTAACTTTTGTCAATTCTTTCATTCTTCCCTCTAGTCTTTTCCAACACCATTTCTTCATCTTCTGTCCATTCTACTTACCCATCTTTCCACCTTCTTCATTTTTCATATTCAATTAAGGTGCTTTTTATCTTTACTTTGCACCTTTGCCATTCTCCTTTTTACAAAGTTATATGTTGTGTGATTCATTTTAGTGTGAAGCAATGCATAGCCTTTTCTCGAGTTGCCTGAATTACTAATAGGTCCCTAAGATCATTGTTCCCTCTTACTGCATTGATTCAACTTACGTTTAATGAACCAAAACGTAATTTAAAAATTTCTTTCCATTTGGAAGGATATATGTAAACATCTCATATTTATCTTGTCAAAAACACATGTTCCATCACTGTCATTTTTTTCACCTCTCCTTGATTGTTCTTTCTGGTCTTTCCATTTTAGTGTTGTCCCTTGATTTCATCTTAGTCCCAATTGCCATTGACAGGAGGATAACCTTATGTCCAGAGGCAGGGTTACAATAGATTGAAACAGCTCTCCTTACCACAAGGTGTTTATTGATTGCAAACATGCAGAACAAGCATAGAGCAGTTGAGACTTGGGAATCACAGTCTCATACCTCTCTTATGTGGCTACTACTTTGGCTTTAATATTCCATGTCTCTTTTTAAAATAGATTTAAAATCATGTGATTACTAGAGGCTTGAGATTAGTGAGCTAACACATACAAAATGCTTAGAATAGTACCTGCACAGAGTAGGCAATCAATAAACATTAATATTTTATTCTCTGTGCAACACTTCTACTGCTTAAACTACACCATCTTTTCTCTTCACCCATTGTTTCATATACAGCATCTTGAATAAGAGAAAATAATGCATGCTTGCTACCAAGAATAGGACAAAATACAGTATTATAGAAGACTTCTCCAAAGACATTTTATGTCTAATTAAACTGCTTTGGAATATGAGGGGCACTCTGAAGGGAAAATAACTATATATAATTCTTATTTCAGAAGAGCACAACTATTCGAATAACTGATTCAAGGTTTCAGGTTTTTCAGTTGCTCAGAACAACATTCTCTGAAATGTAGTATCCTTAGAAGATGTGTTCGGTTTTTTAGCCACTGTTCCTAAATTTGAAGGGTTTGTAGTGACCATGCTAAGCTTAAGGATATTTTCTTAATGTTCTTAATATTACCTTGGCAGTATGATAGAATGAACCAGAAGGCATGGTGAGACTGGATTACATCCAGGATGAGCTCAGGAAGTAGTGCATAGATACCCCCTGAAATTATTAGTTTGCACTGGGGGCAGAGTGGGGGGGTAAATCATGTTTCTGTGCTTCATTCCTTTTTCAGTGCCAGATTCATGGCCCCAGAGCAGGACTGTTGTTGTCCAGTGTTTCTTGATCCTTGGGCCAGGTGAATGGCCTGCCTGTGCTGTGGGACCTGAGTGCTTTACCTGGTCTTTAATCCCACAGAAGTGTCTTGTGCCAGGATGTTATTCTCTCAATGCATTTGATTGCCTTGGAAGAATTTGCATTAATGAACTCTTACAGTCTGGAAATGCAAATGCTTTTTATGGCACTTGAGGAAAATTATTTTCAAATGGTTTGCCCTGTGATCATAAGGCAAATGAGGAGAGGTTCTCCTTCCTTACAACACAATGGAAACTTCCTTCGTCATTCAGTCTGAGGCAAAGCTTTGTCAGTTGCTAGTGAGACACACACGTTTCTTTAAAAAAGAGCTGAAGGAAAGTGAAGTGTTTTAGTTTATCCTGAAGGAATAAAATCGTATTTTCCAATGATGGAGAAGGAAGTACATTTACCAATCTCTATTCACTGCCATACTGTTCAGTGCTCACCAGAAGATGAGAGGCATTTAATGAAAGAGATCACATTAATGAAGATGCAACTGATCGGCTTTCTGTCTACAGATTAAATCAGAAAACAAATATTTTGACTCTATAATCCTGAAATTAAGATTATCCCAAATTTGTCTTGCAAACTAGTTTTTTTTTTTTTTTTTTTTTTTTTTGGGAGGGATCCAAAATCAGTATTTTTATTTAAGCTACCAACATATTACCAATCTATATCACTATAGAAAACCAATATACATATACTTATATAGATACATCACTGCATATGTCACGAATAAAACAATAGCTACTGGCAAACTAGTTTTAATTTATTAATACTATTCAGTTGAGAAAATGGTCCCTTTAAAGGGTTGCTATCATGACTGGCACTAGGTAAAGTCATCTTATAACATGGACCAAACACATGATATTCCCCTCAGCAGTCCTGTTTGTCTTATTTTTTGTTGGAAAACAAGGTTTCTGGATTAGCCTGAAAATGAAACTTGGAACTTTAGTGGCCAAACTTTTGACGCCTATGCAGCATTAGATAAAGTTCCTTAAATCCATCGTTGCTCATAATCACTTGATTAAGACAGTGTTCCTTTGAAGGTGAATGATCAGAAACTGTGGTTTTTCAAAAAATATTCTATCTTGAGTACAACTGTAAAAGATCATGATCCATGATTCAGCCTTGATTTTGGCAATTCTAACATCTTTATGTTCTGTTCCCTTTTTTAAATGACTTCATCCCTTCCCCCTATACTATATTCTGCTGCTTGTTGTAAACCATAAAATGCCTTGGTTTTGAGCGCAGCCCAGAAGCATGCATTTGATTTGCATTTAAATATTTAAATAAATAAATAATTTACAGATTTCTACCCCCACCCCTTATTAGTTAGCCTTATAAGTCTTGACACCTGGTAAGACTTGATGATTTAGCATTTAAAAATTTCACTTGCTTTTTTCCCACGGCTGTTAAACTTTACTCCTGGCATAGTTATATATATCTTGCTTGCCTGCTTGCTTGCTTCTTTTCTTTCCAACTTTTGTTCCATCTTAAAACTAATTAAGAAATATCTGATTATAAACCCGTTCTTATATAAAAATTATCTTATATCACTACTGTAGCATTTTTACCAGAACCATCAGTTTATAGGAATATAAGGCCATTGCTTTCTATAATTATTGGATTACATCTATATATTTAATCATAAATATTAAATAGTGTTAAATAGCCAAATAGAGTATATATTCCAGATTTTTTCATTTGGACATGCCTGCCTTTTGGACACTGTAAACGGATAGGACTTAGAGGAGAGTTGAGTATGATGGTTCTGGACACCTTTAGGTAATAACATCTTCTTCCTACTTTTCTCTCTATCTCTGCTTTGCTCCTTTTCCTGAACCTGCTTTTGGCTTTCTTCCACCTGCTCCTCTGGCACTCTTGTGTGTAAAACAATCACCTGCACCCTAGTTATCCCCATTTGTCCTCGTTCAGCATCTTGCAGTCCCATCAACATGCCTTACAAAGCTGCATACTCTAGAAATTCGCTGGATCGACCAAAAGTCTTTGTAACACCACCCGAGGGCTCTGCGAGGAGGAGGACCATTCATGGCACAGCGGTGAGTAGCTACTGGGAGCACCTGGCGCCCCCGGGAGCCTGTGCTGTTTCTGCGCGGTGTGGGTTAAGAGCGTAGATGGTGACATCCACCTTCCTTCCCATCCCACCAGTCTTGAATCTGACTGGCCTCACGCTGGTGTCCCCACACATTCTCTCTACTTGAGGATTTTCCCTCTCCCTAAAAATTTGAATTTGGAGGTGACACTGGTCTTGGTCCAAGCATGTATGAGTGGCTAAACTCCCCAGCTGGAGCCTACATACAAATAAGTGCAGTGCCAGCACGTGGCATGTGTCCGTTGTTGAAAGTAAGGAGCCTTTGAAAGAGAAGTAGCCCTCATCTGCTTCTCTGCCTTTTATCCCAAACACATGCAGAAGCTACTGAATTCTGAAATAGGGTTCACTAAAAAAGCAAGATAAAGAGTTTTTATCCTCTTTGCTCATCCCTGTCAAGACCCAGATCTTAAAATGTAGTGACAGAGTGTTTTGAAAACACTTATTATTTGCTAAGTAACCAATACCTACAATGCCACTGCACTGTGTTATAAACTCAGTTTTTGCAAGTGACGAATATAATTTGTACTTGTTATTACTGGTATGGTGGCTGAGCTCATATTAATTTTCACCATGCCGTACATGCAATGAAGTCACTTGCATGTTTCCAGGAAGCTTCTTTGTATTGAACTGTGTGTTATTTTGGTATCCCTTGAAAGATGTAGATTTGTTTTGTGGTCTTTGACTGTTGTATTTTATTCTTAAAGGATTCACCAATCAAACAGCAGATCTCATTGCTTTTCTCCCTTGGAGAAAGCATGACACATTTAATGAAAGACTGATACAATTTTTTAAAATCTTCCCAGAACAATTCAGATTTATAAAGCTGATAGACACTTAAAGGGGTTTTGCTTAGACATTTGAGGATAATTTGAGAATTGTAAGAGCTTTATAGCTTTGCCTCCAGGCAGTTTTCTCTCAAGCCCTGCAGGCTCTCAGGCATCAGTGTCTAATTCATGACTGAGTCAGACATCCAGACCTTCAAGCCAAAGGTGAAACCACCTTTGATGTCTGGGAAGTTTTCCATCCTTAGCGTGTTGTTGCTTCAGAGATTCTAGCTGTTGACAATATGCTTTATTGCAACAGAACAGCTTTGGCCCCAAATTTTGGATACTGTGGAGATGACTGAGAAATCACAAAATTAAAGTGGCTAAAGGGGATATCCAAAATGGAGTCAGGTGCAGTAAGAGAGTAGAACTTACGTCTGTCTAGCATGCCTGACTATTTGATAACCTGCATTTACAACCACATAAGATGCCATCAGCAAACCAGCATCCTGACACCTGCCATTGGGGAGTTTGGAAAGATAGGGCCATGCCTTCCACAAAGACCAAAAAATGCTATGAGATCTCCGTTTCACAAAGGACAGTCTATCGCTGCACTGGCATACAAATATCCCTCCCTTTTGCATGTTTTTCTTTCCCCTTTAAAGACTTTACTACTTACTTCTGTGAACCAGGAGCATTCAGAAGGCCTTGCCCCAGTCCATAGCAGTCTCTGAAAGACCCCAAATGAAACTTTGTTCTCCCTTGCACATAAACCTCTGGCTCATTGCTATAGTTTTTCTGGTTAACAGTATTTACTGTGGAGGAAAAAGCGTTTCCCAAAGGAAAAATATCTTGTTAAGGATAAAAATCCTTCGAGCAGGGAAATTGGAGGCCTGACCTTGGGCAGCAGATTATATAAGGGATTTTCACTGCATGATCCAGAACCTCTACTTTCTCACCCTTTTAGTTTAGCTTTGGGGTATTTGTATGTGTGTGTGTATGTGTGTGTGTTTATGCCTTCCTCTTTGTGTATTTGAGCTGTTGGTCATCTTCTCACTTCTTTACAACCAAATATTAAGTAAATACCTATTGCCAGAAATTGACTCCACAAGTCATTCATACCCTGGAACTGTCACTGTGGAACTCAGTTGAGCAACTAGTGACATAGTAAGATGCAGCTAATACAGTTTACACCTTTACCAGTTTTAAGTGTACATATCAGTAGTGTTCTGTATATTTGCACTGCTGTGCAATCTCCAGAATACCTTAAATCTTGTAAAACTGAAACTATATCCATTAATCAACTCCCTATCTTCTCCTCCCCTGACCCATAGTAACCATCATTTTACTTTGTTTCTATGAATTAGACTACTTTAGGTACCCCATATTAGTAGGGTCATGTTGTCTTTTTGGCTTATTTCACTTAGCATGATGTCCTCAAGTTTCATCTGTATTGTAGCACATGACAGGATTTCTTCTGTTCTTTTTAAGGCTTATGGTATTCCATCATGTGGGTGGGTGGAAGGAAGGAAGGAAGGTAGATACATAGATAGGAAGATACCATATTTTATTATTCCATTCATCTGTTGATGAACATTTGAAAACTTCTGCCTCTTGTCTATTGTGAATAGTGCTGCTGTGAACATGGTATGAAAATATCTCTTCAACATACTGCCTTACACTCTTTTTATACCCAAAGCAGGAATGTTGGATTTTATACTTCTGTTTTTAATTTTTTGAGGAACTCTGACATATTGACTGCATCATTTTACTTACATTCCCACCAACAGAACACAAGGGTTCCATTTTTTCTACGTCTTCACCAACACTCATTATTTTCTTTTGCTAACCACCTTAATGGGTGCAAAGCAATATCTTAGTGTGGTTTTGATTTGCGTTTCTCTATCAGTGATGTTGAACAACATTTTATGCTTGTTAGCTATTTGCATATCATCTTTGGGAGAAAATATTTATTCAAACCCTTTGTCCAGTTTTTAACCTTAACCTTTACTTTTTCAATATTTTAATTGCTTATAATTCTATTTACCCTTTATCAGATATATGATTTGCAGATATTTTCTATCATTCTGTTGGTTGCCTTCTTACACAGTCATACACAGAAGTTTTTAAGTTTGATGTAGGCTCAATTGTTTCTTTGCTTTTGATGCCTGTACTTTTGATGTTATATCCAAGAAATCATTACCAAATGCAGTGACATAAAGCTTCCCCCACATGTTTTCTTCAAGAAATTTCACAATATTAAGTCTTATATGTAGATCCTTAATTGAGTTAGTTTTTATATGTGGTATAAGGAAGGGTCTAAGTACATTCTTTTACTTGTAAATACACAGTTTTTCCAGTACCACTTGTCAAAGATTGTCTTGCCCTCTTTCCCAGCCTTCTTAGGGATACTTGAACCATACATGCAACAGTTTATATCTGGACTTTCTATTCTACTCCATGGGTATGTGTGTCTGTCTTTGATTACTGCAGCTTTGTGACGTGTTTTAAAATCAGGATCTTTTGAATTCAAGCACAAAGAAGAACTTTGTTCCTTTTCAAGATTGTTTTGGCTACACAAAGTCTCTCAAAATTCTGTGTGAATTTAGGATGGATTTTTCAATTTCTGCAAAAAATGAGATTGAATTTTGATGAGGATTGTATTGAATCTGTAAATTGCTTTTGATAGTTATGACATCTGAACAAGTTTTCCAGGGCATGAATGCAGGATGTCTTTCCATTTATTTGTATCTTCGTTGATTTTTTTTAGCGATGTCTTCTAGCTTTCAGTGTACAAGTATGTTTCTTTGATTAATTTTATCTTCAAGTATTTTTTTCTTTTTGATGTTATTGGAAATGGGATTGTTTTCTTAATATCTTTTTCAATTTTAGTTAACTTTGTTCTAAATTCAAGTGGCTGTTAAGCACTTGAAATATGTTTTGTGAGACTGAATTTAACTTTAAATTTTAATTAATTTAGGTCTAAATTAAAATCATCAAATGTGGCCAGAGGTTATATATTGGACATCACAGATTTAAAACATGTCAGTTATCAGTAAAGTTTATGTTAGACAGTGCTATCTATCTTGTCTCTCTTGGAGAGGTTATTTGTATTCTAAGCTTAATGCTTAGTAAAGTTAGACTTTGTCCTGCTGGTAAATTGTTTAGACCATTAACATGAACTGCTTGATGCATGTATTCCACCTACACTTCTGGAAAGGGTCAGCAAGAAAAGTGATTATGTAGACTGCTGGCTATTTACCCAGCTCAACATGAGAATCAGGAGCACCATTAGGTGACTAAGTACAAGATCAATGAAAGGACTTTTGAAAGAACTATGAGGGCAAAATCATCTCTCTGCCTGGAAGAAAGTTGTCAGGTATTGAGCATTGTCCAAGCCATCTCTCCCCCCTCCCTCTACCCCTCAGAGATGACTACAGGAGATCAGTTTGGAGAAAGAAAGATTGGTTTAATGGTACTTTAACAAAAAAAGGACTATCTAAGGACTATACATTCTTATGTAGGTTTACTGCCTCTTGCCTGTCTTATTATCATGACAAAGGTGGGAAATTTGTCCCCAAACCTTCCATTTCACAATTATCCTTCCTGACTTATTTTCCCATTAGATCACTCCTTGATCTGATTTCAGCCAAATTAAAATGTTTTAAGGAAAAAAAATGCTATATGAGGAACCTAACCCCAAGCTCCCTTGGGAAGAGCCTGTACCTTCCACTCTGGGGACTGATCTGCCAGAGACATAATTGCCACCCTGTACACCTGCCAAGAGAGTCCCATATGGTGGCTGCCACTTCTGTTAGCCAAGGACTGCGCCTGCTTCCTGAGGTCCCACCGCCTGCCTTCTGGGATCAGAGGTGGAGCAGAGGGTTTTGCAGCCATCAGTGAGGCAAAACTGGTAGCACCTTTAAAAGCTCTTTCCTGTCTCAGTCTTCATTGGTTTCACTTAGAAATTCCAGGAATTGAATACAGTAGTTCCTCTTTATCCCAGGTTTTTCTCTCTTTGCTTTCAATTACTTGCAAGAATTCCTGGTCAGAATTTTACATGAAATGAAATATTTGAAAGAGACCATTTACACAAAACTTATTACTGTATAGTATCATAATTCGATTTAATTAATAATTATTATTAATCTGTTACTGTGCTTAACTTATAAACTTTATAATAGGTATGTTTGTATCAAAAAACATATATGGGGTTTGTTACTGTCCAAGGTTTCAGGCATCCTTTGGGGGTCTTGGAACTAAGCCCTTGCAGATAAGGGGTGTCCACTGTGTTATCTGATATGCAGTTGTCTTTGCCCAACTGATAGCTCATAAACTAGGAGGCTGAAAGAAAAATGGAGAGAAACAATTAGAAGGGACACTGATGGGAACAAAAGGGAAGGAAAGGAAGCAGAGAGTTGATACTTGAGCCAGGCAAAAAAGGAAAGAAGAAAAGGGAACCTGCCAGCTGACTGGGCCTGATCCCAGGTGCTATTCTGCCCCTTTCCTTGTGCCCTGGCTCCAGCTTTCTACCTGGACCGCATAGAGTGAAGGGCTTGTTGGTGACACAACAGGCTAGGAGCTATCTACCATAATGTCAGAAAAGTGAATTTTCTAGGCCTCCCTGATGGTGCAGGGGTTAAAGACTCAGCCCTATCAAGCTATTGTCAGTCACTTCAACATGAGTTCCATCCCTAGCCAGGGAGCTAACCTCTTCTTTTCACACGGATGCCCATCCCAGACCACTGCTATGAGTTTCAGATATTTAGAATGAGTCCTTCAGTGCATTTTTTGGTCTTGATTGACTTTACACCATCAGACCACTTCTGTGTCTCTTTTTGCCTGTTTCAATTTAAGAAAGGTGGCACATCTCTGAATTATTAGTTGGCATTCAGAGGAGGCCTGATGTTTTGGCTCCCCCCTCAGATTTCGATTTCATCCCTAGTGAAGAATACTAAAAATAGCTTATGTTCCTCACTTTGAACCTGACTTTTCCTTCAAAGGATGGAGGGTGAGGATGCTGGGTGAGGAAGAACTCATTTGTATAAGAATAGAAAGAGAAAAATGACTTGATGTCTGGTACAGCAAGTATAAATTTTTTAAAAGCAAAAAATTAGTATTTTCTGGGGAGAAAAACATTAGAATACTAAAATATTAAGAGGTAAAGACATGTTTTAATTAATAGTGGAAGTGATTTTTAATCAGTCTCTAATTAAAGACTGCAAGTGATTTTATTTTGACATTAGTGCCAGCTAACCAGACTTTGCTACTGGTAATTTTAGATGAAATGTATAGAAAGTAAACTTTCTAAAAATATGAGTGAATTTTATTTTTGTAAATATAACTGCAAATGTCACATGCCCAATGCCTCCTCATTAGTGTCACAATATGTTAAGTAATAATTTTCAGCTTTAGCTGACAAGGGCCTTGTGTTAGGGTGGAATGGATAGACATGAAAACAATTAGAATAAATTTCTGAAAGGTTATTAAATAAATTGCATCTCAACCATTGAATACCCTGAAAATAGTTGTCCAACTCATGAAAAAATCTAATTGTGTTTCTCTGAACTTAGAGCTTTAAAAGGGAGAAGGAGAGAGAAAATGTACCCTTCCACCTTACACCTGGCCTCCGAAGGGCTATGTCTCCATCTAATCCCAAAGCAAGATCACCAGCTTCCTCCCGACTTTGGTAAGTGAGGTGGAAGAGACTGGCTGGGTTGCTCCATGTTGGAAAATAAGTAGCCTCTGTCTTTTGAAAGGAGGCTGTTCTCCCCGTATTGTGTGACCTTGAGTTGGGGAGGAACATTTTTCCTTAAAGGAAATAACAAAGAAAACTGAAACGAATCTCTGAGGTCAATATTTCTGCATTTGCCACATAAAGGACAAATATACATAGATAAACATCTTTATTTTTTACTTTGGTGTTGTAGGACTATTGCAAGGTAGAAGTATGGGGAAGGAAAGTTCTGGAAAGCCTGTTCTGAAGTGTCCCCTTCCCTTTACATTTGTTTGTTGCCCAGGCTCCCATCCAAGTCCTTACCTCATTTACCTGGCACACCCAGACCAATATCATCTTTGCCTCCTGGATCAGTCAAAGCTACCCCTGCCCAAGCCCGGCCCTCATCTCCGGGCAACATCCGTCCTGTCAAGAGAGAAGGCAAATCAGAAACGGAGAGGAAAGACTCCCAGAAGGAACCTCAAAAAATTGCCAATGAGTCTTCATTGAAGGGCAGGGTACCTTTAGTGAAGGTGGAAGAAGCCGCAGTTGAGGAGGGGACCACTGTTGAACCAGAGGCTTCCTGTGGTAAGAATTAACTCACTTGGATGGAGTGTGAATTGATGCTTTCTCTATACTTGCTGCCTTTTTCTTCTATGCTTTTACTTTGCCTTTATTAATTCATTCATCTGTTCATTCTTATTAGGGACTTGGAAATCTCACTGTGAGACTAACTTTGGGAACTTAAGTTTAATTTTCTTATCTATAGAAAAAGAACCATACATCCAAACACCTTTATGTTGCTGGATCCATAGTGTGTTACTTCACTCATGGTCTCTCAGTGGCTGAGTCTGGTCTTTCACAAAGTGTGATGTTCAGAGCATCCCCTTCAGAATTACTTATGTTACCTACTGCTGAATAATTATCCCAAAACCTTGCAGCTTAAACCAACAACAGTTATTACATCATATTGGGCAAGAATTTGGAAGCAGCTTAGCTGGGTAGTTAGAAGGTGGCTCAGGCACATGTGTTGTGGCAGGTGACCCTGTTGTTGCATGACAATGTCTCCATAGATTTGCTTGACGCCCTGAGGTCTGTGCTTGCTCTGGGGCGTCCCTGAGTGAGTGATCCTGGGAGAAAGAATCACATGGAACTCACAGTGTTCTTTTATGCCTAGTCTCAGAAGTCACACGCAGAGAATTCACAATTTCTGTCATACTCTGTTTATTAGACACAGGACATAGGTTCAGTTCACACACGGGTGGAGTAAAAGGGAGGATTTTCAGAGAATTTATAGAATATTTTTAAAACTACCACATCTGTAGTGTTTACGGCAGAACCTAGGCCTCACCTCAGACCTACTGAATCAGAATCTATGGTGAATCTAAGGACTCTGAGGGACTCTAAACTTGTCAGTTCACTCCTGTGCAAAATTGCCAGGTACAATTCAAAGTGTCTAGTTAAATTTCTCCATTCCTGTACACACTGGAGTTTAAGGACCACTACTTTAGCTTATGTGCTTTACAAAGCTCAGATTTTTTCCCCCAAGTATCCAGTAGATATCATCTCCCCTGGCTAACCACATGCTATTTTGAAATTTAAAAATCACTTGCATCTAGGAATTATTTCTTGTTGAAAATTGTATTCTTTCCAAATTTTCTTCTCAAGACTTAATTTCAATATAGAGGATAGTCACAAAGAAAGAATAGATGGCTGGAGAAAAATTACTGTATTCTTAGAGAATAGAAGAGTCCCACTCTTGTCTGCATGGGAAGAGAGAGATGTGAGAGAAAAGAGTATACTGATGGTAGAATTTGTGGGAGGAGAAGGAGAAACGTAAACTTGAAAGAAAGGTCTGGAATGGTCAGATGCCCCGGTTCACCCCTCGCTTGGATGTGAACCTAGCTCCTATGCGAGGCTCCCTGCTGTGCTGCTCCCAGGTCATTTCCTTGACTCTAATAAGACCAGAGAATGCTGTTCCATCTTACCTGTGCCATCTGGACTGACAGTGGAGGCCCAGGCTAAAGGCTGAAGAGGCAGGCCCTGGACTCCAGACACCTCAGACATGTAGGCAGCTCTGGGCTGACACATGAAAGGAACCTCTTCCTTGGATGTCCTCTTCCCAGCTGGAACCTGGGCTCACAGCGTGGTTGTAGAAGGACATTCGTCCTCTGGTAATGAATAGTCACTAAAGAGCAGGAATTTTTCAAATGTAATGACAAACAAATGGACGCTCTCATCTTCCTTCTGCTCAGGGTATAACTTCCCACACAACTTACCGTGAGGCCCTCTACTGGGTACACAGTATATGTGGTTAACTGATTTAACGTGTATAAAAATAAGACTTGGTGGCACAGTGGCAGCTTTGTTGGATGTCTCACTTACACACGCAGCTTTTTGTTATCTGTTGCTTGGATACAGATAGAATACAGTGAAACCGTGAGAACACAGGGTAATAAACATTCCCTTTTCTTTTATAATGATAAATTCTAGGCATGGGGTGTGGGGAATGCTAGTTTTTGTTTTGTTCTTTGGGTTTTGTTTCCAATTGGGTTTCTCCTTGTACCTGTTTGTACAGCTGCTCCAGCTCCAGCCCCCGCTCCAGCCCTCGACCCCACCTCCACCTCCGTCCCGGCCCCGTCATCCACCATGACTGCCAGTGCTTCTCCTAAGGCCTCTGCAGGCACTACCGACCCAGAAGAGGCCACCAGGCTGCTAACTGAGAAGAGGCGACTGGCCCGAGAGCAGAGAGAGAAGGAGGAAAAGGAGAAGAGAGAGAGGGAAGAGCTGGAAAGGTAACGAAGCCACATCACTCTGCCTCATGTTACCAATGTCCTGGTGACACCTTGGATTATTTAAATCTTCAGACTGAGTCAAGACGTGGTAGTCGTAATGAGGGTGAATCACAGTTGCTCTTACCTGATGTTCCTCTGACCACTGCGTTCTTGTTTTTAAATCACATTTTCTTATTATAACGACAGTCTAACAGTAATGGGAAAAGGTTTAAAGAAAACTGTAGTCGTAATCTCATTGGATTTCAACTGTGTACATCTTGGGTAATCCTTTCTAGTCTCTCTGAATAATGTGTGGGTGTGTATACAGACAGAAATAGACACACATATATTTACATAATTATAACCACAATAGAGATACAAGTGTGCAATCTGATTTTTCACATAACATATCTTTAATCGTATTTCCTCACTCTCTTTCTAATTAGCATTCAAAGAGGCACAATTAGAGTTCATGTTTTCTTCTTTCTAGAGAGAACTCCTCCCAGGGTAGCTGGGTGAGGGTCTTAAATGCCCACTGCTCACCTGTCAAGACACTATGCCAAAACAGTTTGCTTAGTTATCCTCTTCCCAGGGCTAATAAGGCTGATGTCAGTGTAATATAATTGTTCTTCACGTAAGCAGAACTGCCCCTCTGGGCAGGATCTGAGAGCCATGCTTGGCTGCCACCTTGGGTGGGTCCAACCCAGGACGCATATTGAGGGTCCCTCGCCTCCTGTCCTGTGCCAGAATATTGAAATCTGTATTATTTACAAAGAGTTATAATTTGTTACTAAAAGACCATCCTTTAAGAAAAATCAGTGCTTAGGGCCTCCCCGGTGGCGCAGCGGTTGAGCACTAGGTTGCGAAGCTACCCGCAGCCTCTGCAGCGCCGGTTAGATCCCCAGTTCAATCCCCGGCTGCTCCCCGGCCACCGGAGGAGGGTCCCACATGGCGCGCAGACCTCTCCTGCCGCCCGCTGCTCCCCTCAGCAGTGTACCTCGGTCCTTTTGCCCGCTCTGCTCCCTGCTCTGGCTCTGGTGAATTCTCTCACCCTCCTGCGCTTCTGACTGTACCCAGTGCTTGTAGAAATAAATAAATAAATCTTTAAAAAAAAAAAAAATCAGTGCTTAGATTCTGCTGCTATTTACCAGAGGCTGGGAACATGGGGGAGACGTAGAGTGCCTCACATTCTGTCCCTGGATGATGTTGAATGTATCCAAGTAGGGGTTTTTCTCTCAGACCTTGAACAGACTGTCCTTGCAGTCACCACTAACTCACTTTCTGGAACTCCCATCGTTATCTTGGTTTTATATTTGTCTCTTTCCAGACAAAAAAGAGAAGAGTTGGCCCAAAAGGTGGCTGAAGAGAGATCTCGCCGGGAGGAAGAATCCCGGCGGCTAGAAGCCGAGCAGGCCCGGGAGAAGGAAGAGCAGCTGCGGAGGCAAGCAGAGGAGCAGGAGCGGCGGGAGCAGGAGGAGATGGAGCGCATCCAGAAACAGGTAGGGGGTCCCTGGGCTTCCAGGGGGAAGAAGCTCAGTGCAGCTGCTTTCTGGATGTGGGTAGAGGTTCCTCTCAGTTGAGCAAAGGAAAATGTTCCCTGCGTCTTCGAAGTCTCCTGAGCCTCTGTGTGCTCTCCTTTTTCTCATGTTCTCCATCTGCCATCTGGCCTCCACCTTGAGGTACCCTGCGACATTGGGGCAGCAGGCAAAGTCAGCCTGTTTCTAAGAAGCAAAATATTAACTTTTTGTTTTCAGAAAGAAGAAGAAGCAGCTCGTTTTCGGGAAGAAGCAGAGAGGGCCCGGCTGGAACGGGAGAAGCATTTCATGAGAGAAGAGCAGGCACGCATGGAGAGAAAGAAGGTAGCTGGATCTGACAGCAGGAGCCTGGCACTCTTAATTGTTCTCATTCTGTCCTTGATGTGCATCTGTGCAAAGATCAAGAGACCAGTTCATTGCCATGAGAAGACAAAATGTGTTCCACTGTTTCAGATACACTGAAGCAGGTTTCAGTGGTAATATGTTCCTCCAAAGAAATCACTTTATATTCCAACCTTCACCAAAGAGTTCCTTCCTATACATGTGGCTTAAGCCAGCTTCAGCTTTTTTGAATAACTCCAATTAAGATAAAACAGTGGGTAATATTTTTCCCCCACATGACATGTTTTAACAATTTGCTATTTGCTTGGTCGGTGAGGTTGGCCAAGCTAGTTTGCTTTCTGTTTCTGATCCTTTTGTTCAGTTCTTTCTTTTTGTTCTTGTAGCGACTTGAGGAGATTATGAAAAGAACCAGGAAAACAGAAGCTACGGACAAGGTATTGAAATAGCCATTTTTTAACTATCCTTAAGTGACTAGTGAATTCTAAAATTCACTTGTGATATTAATGTTAAAAAGTTATTTTTATTTTTTTCTTTGGTAGAAAAATGTTGATCAGAGAAATGGAGACATAGCCAAGGAAGCTCTCACTGGAGGAACAGGTATTTATTTCAAAGACCTCAAGTCCATACAAATAGACTTTTTGAATTGACTCTCTGGAAGTCAAGACATTCATGGAATGATTTTTCAAACAAAAAGATATACTTTCACTCACTTAGAAGCCTAGGTGTGTATCATCTAGTCCACAGAATTTTTGCATTTGGTAAAATTCTCTAGTATTCGTGGGAGGTGTCATTTCACGCTTTATACTCTAATGGAATTGCTTAATAGCTTAAATTCTTTTTTTTTTAAATGCCAGAGGGCATTTTTTTTTTTTTTAAAGATTTTATTTATACAAGCACTGGGTACAGTCAAAAGTGCGGGAGGGTGAGAGAATTCACCAGAGCCAGAGCGGGGAGCAGAGCAGGCAAAAGGACGGAAGTACACTGCTGAGGGGAGCAGCGGGCAGCAGGAGAGGTCTGCGCACCACGTGGGACCCTCCTCCGGTGGCCGGGGAGCAGCCGGGGATCGAACTGGCACCGCAGAGGCTTCGGGCAGCTTCTCAACCCAGTGCTCAATTGCTGTGCCACCAGGGAGGCCCAGCTTAAATTCATTTTATGTCATGTGCATATATTTCTAAATATCTGTATATATAACTACATATGCTTATATAGAGAATATGTACATATATTTATGTACACACACTATTGGCATTTTCTTTGTGTTTATAATATTTAATTTTATTATTTACTACCCACTAAAGTAGCATGTATTTATATTTGCTTTTCAGGATTGTAAACCTAATATTTTCACAACTTGTGCTTCTATCCATTCTCCAAAAAAAAAGATTTAAACATTTAGTTCTGACTTCAGAATAGAGTTAAAATTAGAAATTTGTTGAAATTTTATAAGAAAGCTATCCATATGACATAGGCTTCGGAAAGACAGATGATTAATTTCTTGGTTATTTTAAGCCAAATTTGATTTAAATAAAATCTGCCTTAATGTTGTAGTACTCAGATTTAATTAATATTTATTAAATGCCCTCTCATGTCAGGTACATCATGCATACATTGCCTTGTTTAATTTGCACTGCAGCCTTATTTGGTAGAAGATGCTTTCTCTTGGAGTCAACAGGCATTTTTGGAGACCTGTTAATGTGCCAGTCCCTTTCACACACAGGTGCGAAGAAGTGTAGGTGTAAGTCGGTGAGAACAGGATAGGCTCAGATCTTTCCCCCAGAAGGACCAGATTGAGTGACGGGCCCCAGTTCTCAGGGCTAGAGTCCAAGTCACCCTCTTATAATTCTGCTCCTTCTGTGATCCCACGTGGTCGTTCTACAAACAGGTAGTTGACAGATAGCTTGTCATTAAGCCTCATCTACAATATCAGTATAAGAAGAAAGGGTTAAATAAAAAAAAAAGGGTTAGAGGTGTTGCTGGGGTTTTTTGTTGTTTTCTCGTTTCGATGTTTTTTTTTTTAAAGAATGAAAGAAATATCAAATGAAATGATTGATATAAGAGAACATTCTCTGTGAAATCAAATGGTCTCCAAATGTAAAATATTGATATTTGGGGATTTGGTTTTATATCAAGAGAGACTATCCTAATTTCTCTGGCATAGTTCTCCATAGTGGGATTTTCATGCTTGTTTTAAAAATGCCCTAATTATGTTTGTTTGGAGATTAGCACCCCTAGTGGTTACTTATTTGCCCCTTCACATTTTTTTTTTTAATCAAGTTGTCTCTAAGAAGTTGTGAGTCATCATAATGAGCATTTTAGGTTGCAAATTGCAGTGTTTCAGGAGTGAGGCTTTTAGTGTGTTCTTGGCCAGGCTCTTTGCTGTTTCTTTTTTTCTTTGTCCTTGCTATTATCAATTCTTAAAATATACTTTTACCAGTTGAAACTTGTCACCCATCGTATCAAAACTCACAATAAATGCAGTTTGAGTTAATACTGCTAAAATGAGGACTATCTGGCTAGTAAGTTTTCCTCAACTATATCTAGTTGAGGGCTAAATGATCCATCTTGTGCTCCACAGAGAATTGTAGGATAGGAAGCAGGTGAGTTTAAAAACCTGCCAGAAATCCTCTCAGAGGCTGCCTGTGACCAGCTGTGCACATTTTGGTAGCTTTAAACTCATCAACTTATTTGCTTCAGTTAACAGACTCTTAGTACCTCTCTCTGTTTTACTGAATTTGTGCCAGGTTGTGAAGTAATACTTCCTTGGAATTATGTCAGTTATTCTTGCACATCAAGTTAAAACCTTAGACTGCCACAGATTTCCATGAAACTGACCTATTGGAAGATTTACAAGATTGGAAGTGACCCTGTCAAAAATTTCAGTCAATCACAAATATTAACTTTAGCTGCACTCCAACATGAGCATTGAGGTGGTACAATTAGGTACAAATCACTATGGCCTAGTGTTTATGAAGTCCCTATTATTCTAAGGGAACTAGGACTAAACTGAGTGTTAAGAAGTATATTTTATCACTACAGGTATTTCATGGAGATTTGCTCCAAATCTTGCAGTAAAGATGTTATGTGTCAGGCTGATTAAGGCAACGTTTTGCCAGCTCCTTCAGTTGCCATGGTTTCAATAATATGTACTTTTTGTCCCAAGCCAATTTAATGCAAGTAAGAATAATAGCAAATGATTCCAACCCTTACAATATGCTGGGTGCTGTTCTAAGTATTTTGCATATATTAAACATATTAAATGCTAATACATTTAGTACCCATAGCAGCCCATGAGGTAAGTACTGAGAAACAGAAAGTATGTAACTTGCCCAGGCTTATACAGGTCATACGTAGCAGAGCCAGGACAGCCAAATTAGGCATTCTGGCTCCTGGGGTTTGGATTTAATAATAGAGTAGTAATAACCTTTTGTTCTGTCTTTTTTGTGGTATCCAGCAGTATCTGCACTTCCAGGCATGACGAACTCTCCAGGAAATGGAGAACCCATGGCCAGCCCACATGTGGTTACCTCGCACCAATCAGATGTCACTACTGAGAAGTGAGTGAAATGACTGGGGCCTTTTTTACTGACATGCACTAAAGCAAAGCACACTGTCTTTAATCCCTTCAGTCCCTCAGAATTTCCTGGGCCTGATGGAATTTTGTGACTCTGATATTAAAATTATCTTTATGTTCATACATTTTTGGTAGAGCTAGTCTAGTAACTAACAAATTATTCCCTGTAATTTTACTTAATAGTCACACTAAAACCTTACCATAGAAAACTCAAAGATATTTTCCCTTTCTGAGAAAAACCTCAGACAGGAAATTTGAGATAAAGAATAAGTAACTGGGCCTCTCATGGTGCAGGCAGTTGAGCACCATGCTATGAAGCTGTCCACTGCAGCGCCAGTTCGATCCCGGCCAGCCAGCGAGGGTCCCACATGGTGCGGTAGACCTCTCCTGTCTTCCCCGCTGTTTCCCTCAGCAGTGTATTTCGTCATTCTGCCTGTTCTGCTCCCTGCTCTGTCTCTGGTGAATCCTCTCACCCTCCTGTGCATCTGGCCTTTACCCTGGTTTTTGTGTAAAATGAATAAATAAATCTTAAAAAAAATAAGTAACTGTTAGTGGAATTGGAGTATCAAAAGATTGATTCTTAAGAATAAAGAGAATTCTGAAGACTGCAGAAAGAGAAGACCTAGAAGAAGCAGCCACACTGGACTATATCCAAGGAAGAGCCCATCTCCCAGCTGCAGTTGAAACCCTGTAGAAGATAGGATGGCTGGGCCTTGCTGGATGACAGAGAAGTTGCTATGCTTTCTTACTGGTTGAGCTTTCCCAGAAACCTACCCTTTAAAATGCCTGGGAAATCTGTGCCCCAGGAGGTACCTCACCAGGGGCATTCTACCCGAAGTCTGCACTGACAGGGTGCTGAGGGAAGCTGCAAGAGTCAGGCACTGGAGAAGCCCTTCATGTTGAGAAAGTCTCTTGCATGGCAGAAGGTGGACATGAGATGCCATGGCTGTACTGTCGGTGCCGCTGAGCAAGCACCAACCAGAAAGCAAAACTCTTTGCTCCTGCAATGTCTCTTTAGCATCCATTTCAGTCTTACAATGTTTGCTGGTCCTTATATCCTCTGATATTTAATAATTGGTTATCTAAAACCTGTAGCACATTCTAATTGTTAACAAATAAGAATGGGTGGGGTGGTCAAGTGGGAGGGGAAGTGAAATCAGCTATTGACTCAAGTCTGGGATTGGCATTGCCATGAGGACTTGTTGGCATGTGCAGACCTGGAAAGTGATGGGAATTGAGAGGAACGAAGAAAGCAAGTTCCAGGGAGATGCATTCCACCTCTTCATCTTTTGCCAAAACTTTTATTTAAAATTCCTGTGGAATGATAACTCAAACTGTTTCCATGGTTACAGAAAGCTCATTGGTGCTGGAAAGAACAGGAGGTTGGGTGTGGCAGCCCCAGCCCTGAGCACGGCAGGTGTCAGGCATCACACGCCTGCAGGCTCATCAGACTGCTCGGGGCCAGGCCTCCGCTCCCCTCCTTGGTGAAGGAGCAGAAAGCATCATCATAGTCTGAGTGTGAATCATATATTTATGTTGTTTTTTAGCACGTTTACAAATGGTATTTTCAGGGTATCGTGAGCAGTGAAGCTCTTGGAACAGACACCCTTTTTTTCCCTAGGAGAGAAAATACAATTAACAAAAATGTACCAAAATATTGAACTCAAAATATTGAACTCCCTCGTGGCACAAAGGGTTAAGACACAACCTGACCAGGGAGCTACCCACATGATGCAGCAGACCTCTTCTGTCTCGCCCGCTGCTCCCTTCAGCAGTGTATTTCGGTCAATCTGCCTATTCTGTTCCCTACTCCTGTCTCTGGTGAATCCTCTCACGCCCCCTACCTCTGGCCTGTACCCCAGTTCTTATATACATAAATAAACCTTTAAAAATATATATATTGAAATCAGAAATGCTTTAGAATGTGTTCCACAACACTTTTCATTGATGAGGGAAAGTAAACTATTTCCTGGAAGGGGGGAGTGGACATAAAGACTCTTCAAAAAAACCAAAAAGCAGTAGAAACATCACGTTCACTTTAATTTACCATTAGGGAAGGAGATGGAAAAAGACACTGGTTAGCCAAATTTCCAGAAATTTGCATTCCTGGCACTGAAGACCTGATTTTCTAATCTCTGACCTGTTTCTTTCCATAACTAAGTATTCAAGTTATGATCAATATGTATTAGGAGTAAAAACCTTACCAATTTTTACTTTTTAGTCTTTTTTTTTTTATTTGCCATTTGGAAATTTTAACTTTAGGATCTTTCACTAGGGTTATTTTTAATACATGAGTTGAACACGAACAAATTATGCAGCTAACAAATTACATTTTACTGCCACAATCCAATAAACAATAAAATTAATCTTGCTCTTTTTTGATGCCCAGGCATTGTTTTTGCTACACTATAAAACATAATAATGAGCATATAGTGCTGCCAATTTAGTTACGGAGCTTATGAAGAGAGTGAAAAATGTCAGAGAAACTACAGGTAGAAAATTAAGGATTTGATGTCCAATTAAGTGTACCGCAAAAATAAATCCAAGGGCCTCCCTGGTGTTGTAGCGGTTAAGTCTCAGTGCTATCACTGTTGTGGCCTGAGGTCAGTCCCAGCCAGGGAGCTAATATGGCACGGCAGACCTCTCCTGTCTTGCCCGCTGCTCCCCTCAGCAGTGTTTCAGTAGATTGCCTATTCTGCTTCCCATCTGTCTCTTGAATCTTCTCATCTTCACACCTCTGGTCTAAACTCCAGTTCTTCTATGCATAAATAAGTAAATCTTAAAAAAATAAATAAATCCAAGATGGTAAACTGATAAGCATGAATTAATGAGAATGAAGATGGGGTCACAGGCAGATTTAAGTGACAAATATGAGAAGGTTGGTTTTGGACATTTTACCTATAAAATTATGCATGTATTTTAGTGACCCAGAGACATCCATGAATAGTTGAATAGCCAGGGAACATACAAATAGCATTGTGAGAAAAACACAAGAGATCCAAAGGCATTATGTTTAGTGTGGATTGTCAGTATTTGTGTGACTTTGCAAATCATTCCTTTCACTCCCCAAATTTTATAATCCCATGATCTTTGAAGTGAAGGTTCTAATAGTATCTACTTTTATCAGACAAGGGAATGTGAAAATGCCTGGAGTAGAAATTGATTAATGTGTGGAACTATTGATAATGAGAATGATCTGTTGATGAATTGATCTATTTGATAAACTTTATAGAAAAACAAAAAGATTTTTCAAAAAAATAAATGTATCATAATTCACCATTTTTATTAGTAAAGATGTGGTCAGTCAACCCAACATTTTGATTGTAACATTGTAGAAGTATTATGAAAGTGTTCTTATCCTAAAAATGTGGTTTTTAGTTTTAATACTAACTCATTTTAATTTTGATTTTTTTTAATTCCCCAGTAGTCCCAATTTAGAAAAACAACCAAATGAAAATGGAGTATCTAATCAGAATGAAAATTTTGAAGAAATTATAAACTTACCCATTGGCTCTAAACCATCCAGATTAGATGTCACCAATAGTGAGAACCCAGAAATTCCTTTGAATCCAATTTTGGCCTTTGAAGATGAAGGAACACTTGGGCCACTGCCTCAAGTAGATGGTGTGCAGACCCAACAGACAGCAGGTAAGCTTGTCTCAAACCATCTTCAGTAATCATCAGAAATGCATGGCACCCAAGGGAGAATGCACCTGCACTGTGACTGACACACACTTTGTCCATCTAGGAGCCAGATGAGCCACATGGAAAAGACTGTGCACGGATCATAGAAATTGAACTTTGTGTTGGACTGGGCATCTTCTCCCACTGAGTATAGAAATCCAGTCTGCAACAATTATTGGGTGTCCATCACTCTGACCTCCTGAAGCAGCACTCATTGCCCAACTGCACTCCCTGTCAGAACACCCTTCATACGAAGACAAATGTTTACTGCCTTCCCCTAACTTTAGCACTATTGGGCCTAGTTTTGCCAACTGGAGAAAAGATTTGCTAGATTTTTTTCCCACCATTTATCTCAGCTCTTCCAGTATATGAAGATTGCCCCCATATTCTTTCATCATGTTTCTCTTGAGTAACATGAGACAACCTGGATAATGCATTATTGTCCTTTCTAAATGTAATATGATAGATAGTTATGATTTAGATCGTGAGACAAGGGCCTCCCTGGTGGCGTAGGCAGTTTAGCACAGTGCTATGAAGCTGTCAGCAGCTGCAGACAGTGCCGGTTCAATCCCCACCAGCCGCGGAGATACCCACATGGGACAGACCTCTCCTGTCTCGCCCACTGCTACCCTCAACTCCCCTCAGCAGTGTATTTCAGTCAGTCTGCCTCTTCTGATCCCCAATCTGTCTCTGGTGAATCCTCTCACCCTCCCACAAACTGGTCTGTACCCTGGTTCTGGTATAAAAAAAAAAAAAAATCTTTAAAAAAAAAAATGAAATATTAGATCCTGAGACAAGTGCACTGAATTTAGAGCTTACTGAGCCCATCATCCCTTGTAGCCGTTGTTGATCAGCCAGTGATTCTTTTTTTTTTTTTTTAAAGATTTATTTATACAAGAACCAGGGTACAGGCCAGATGTACGGGAGGGTGAGAGGATTCACCAGAGACAGAGCGGGGAACAGAACAGGCAAACTGACAAAACACACTGCTGAGGGGAGCAGCGGGCGTGACAGGAGAGTTCTGCTGTGCCATGTGGGCCCCTCGCCAGCCGGCCGGGATCAAACTGGCGCTGCAGAGGCTGCGGACAGCTTCACAGCGCAGTGCTCAGCCGCCTGCGCCACCAGGGGAGGCCCCAGCCAGTGATTTTCTTATACCCTCTCTGGGATTCACACTTGCCCTGAAGTCTCTGTGCCAAATTAATAATAGTTTTACAGGACCCAGGGAAATAAGGAGCGACAGCAAAAATTACCAATTACATGTGCCTGGCAGTTCAACAGCACCATCCCATTGGCCTGGAATAAATGGGATAATCTCAGCTTCAAACCTCTTTGTATTCTGTTAAATTGTCTCCTGAGGACCATCTTTCATGTATTAACCAGCACCTTTCTATACCCTTCTGAAAAAAGCTAGCTAAATTCTGCATGTTTAAATGGAGTCAGTAAAGAGTTATTTGTGCTCATCCTGTTTTGTTATTTTAAATTCCGTCTATGAACTTGTACCAAAAGTTTTCCACTTTAATTGGTTGAAAAGGCCACTGTTAAACCCTCATCCAAGAAAGTTCCTCTAGTCTCACCTTGGGAATATAACTTCAACTTTAGTGAACTCTCCTTTCCTAGATAGCAAATGAAAGCTGTCAAGGTCCTCCCAGGTCTGACATCCTTATTCTTAAACTTTTGGGAGCAATCTGATTACTTGTACATTGTTGGAAACACTCCTGGTGCAACTTCCTACATCATGTCATGTCACAGACTGAGTCCCCAGATGACCTTCTGCTTCATTTGCCAGTCGTTAAAACTACCTTTTGATTTATTGTCATTCCATTTTCAGTGTCCTCACCCTTTCATACAATATACTCCAGTACCTGTGATATTGAATGGTAACTGATCTTTTGGGGTCTTGACTGTTTATCAATATTTTTTTTTTTATTAAATAATAAATTTTATTTTTATATTCCCCCATACAACTGCACATGCCCCATTCTGACCCCAATCCCTCCCCTCCCGGCCCCCGGCCCCCAAAAAGTGTCTCTGGTTCATAGTTTTTTGTTGATTTTGATTTTCACTTTCTTATTGTTATTCTTTTTCCTGATCCCTTATTTAAATAATCTCCAGCATATGTTTGGAGCTTGAAGCATCAGATACCGAGGGTATAAGACAAATGAATGTAAGTCCCTAACCTCAAAGAAAATATAGTCATTGCATACAATTTAGCAGAGCCTATGTTAAAGAACAGAACATGCATTTTCCTATTAGTAGAATTCACGTCAATATAGACCATAGTCTGATAAAATTCCTTTTCTTGTATGACAGTGTACATAAAAGCACAGTGAAGTTTTAGAAATGTAAGATTTTATATAAAGTCGTACTAATTTGTTCTCTTTTCTGTTTCCTAATATAGAAGTTATATGAGAATTTCTTCTGAAGAACCAAAGCAGAAATTTAATAAGAATTTCTACAATTAATGGGATTCGTTCCATGCTATAAAGGAGCATTTCCCCCCTCCTCCAGTTTTCTAAAGATTTCTTGACCATCATTTTGAAAAGACTTTATTAAAACCAGCTAAAGACAACAAACTGGATAACTTTTCTAATAATTTTCATCAATAGAGAAAGAAATGCTCCTTATTCTTCAGTACTTTAAAATGGGCTTTTTCCAGTGTGCTCCTTCTTAGCAAATCAATATTTTTCTGCATTCTCTAAAAGATGAGAGCATTTGGCTATAAAGGAAATGTGCTGAGTAGGCATGATTTTTTCATACAGATATTTTGGTCTTTACAAACTAACATGTAAAATTGGCACAAAAAATTACCTTTTGCAATGTAATACTTGAAAAATAAGTACCTCTTTACTCTCCAAGTAGAGTAAATTGGGAGGGGGAATGTTTAAATTAAGCCTGTTTATTATTGCAAAGAGCTCTATTTGTAGAGGCAAATTATAGGCAGATTACCAGGTTCTTATAAATGCAACTTGTACATGAATGTTCTGCAAACCCAGCTGTCACATTCTTCTTGCATCTCCTTTTGCAAAAGCATACTAAGCAGTTTTAAAATGTGAAAAACAAAAGCATTATTTTTTCAGAGCAAGAAAATAATTTACTGTCCTCTTAAATAATGTATTTATAAAGTTTTTCCAGGTAAACTAATCAAATCAATTAGAAAAATGTGACAACATTGCAAATTTGATTTATTAGATGCATTCCTTATGATTTCATGAGAGAATGTTACCAATGATTCAGGGCTATTTCTGAAGTCTGTATATTGCTGCTGTCCCCAGTGATGTTGGGGCTTATCTTTGCCTTACCTGATCACAAAATATGGGGCGAGGGGATAAAGATTTAATATTTCTTTAAATAAAAAAAAGAATTTGGTTTTGCTCGTTTAAGAGCAATAAAAACATGATGGAATGTTGACTGTGTTTGGCTCACAGGCCACTGTGCAGGAGGCCTTCACAAACGTCTTCGTTCTTCGTGGCAGCCAACAGCTATCCTCTTCTTCACTTCTGCGGCTGAGCTTAGCTGTACAAACTTGCACTTTCATTTCTTAATAAAATGCAATTTTATTTTACCATTTTAGAGACTTTTAATAAATACTGAAGGAAAGGGGAGCACAATTTTTTTATGTGGAGAATTAGAAAAAGTAAACTTCTGTCACTAATGTGATGTTTTATAGAGAGACTGGTTAATCTACAAGGTTGAATGAGCGCCTCTTCGTTTGCTAGACTCCTTTAAATCCAAGCATATCACCTTTAATAATAGCTGTCATTTGTTAAAACATTAAAATTTGGGGGTTTCCCCTATTCTCAGTTGTCCATGTACTTAGTCATTAAAAAAAATCTGTTCAACAAAGTTGTTCTATTTGTTTAAATCAACCTAGCATGAAACACGAAATAAAATGTGTTTGACATAGTTTAACTTTTAGGTTTCTCATATATTAGTAATTTCACTCACATTGATTCTTGAGTTTTTAAATAGCTCTTGATTTATCCCAATGGCATATTCCCAGTGAAAAGAAGTTACTAGCATCCTTTATGTTGTCCAACTTGAACAGGTAAATAGGATAAAGTTTAGAGCAATGGTTCTATTTTGACTAGGTTTTCCTTTCATGTTATTTAACTTGAGTGCTCATTAGCAAACTGAATGCTTTCTAAGTAATCAAGTTTTAATTCAAAATGACAAAATATGGGCCTCCCAGGTAGCACAGGGGTTCAAGTCTCAGCGCTATCAAGCTATTGCAAGCCACTGCGGCATAAGTTCGAGCCTTGGCCAGGGAGGTAACCCACATGGTGCAGCAGACCTCTCCTATCTCACCCTCTGCTCCCTACTTTGTCTCTGGTGAATCCTCTCACCCCCTGCACCTGTGGCCTACACCCCAGTTCTGGTATGCATAAATTAATAAAAAATAAAATATTTTTTAAATGACATGAAATTTATTTTGTCAAGAGCCACACTGCGAGAGGTTGACCTTAACCTTTACAATGGCTAGATTGTTTTCTGTCCAGCCCTTGAAAATCAGTATTTGCCTACTGATCTTAGCGATGTCTTCAGATGGCACTATATTAAGGGAACTGCTCAGAGACCTCATATTTGAATAAAATGGAATACAGAATGAAAGTGAATGGGCTTTTAATTTCCTTTTCACACCATTGAAGACTGTCTAGGTAATTTTTTTTTTTAAGATTTATTTACTTATGCATTTAAGAACTGGAGTATAGGCCAGATGTACGGGGGCAGGGGAAGTGAGAGGATTCACCAGAGACACAGTGAGGAGCAGAACAGGCAGATCTACTGAAATATACCGCTGAGGGGAGCAGTGGGCAAGACAGGAGAGGTCTGCTGTGCCATGTGGGTAGCTCCCTGACTGGGGATCCAACTTGTGCTGCAGAGGCTGTGGATAGCTTCACAGTGCTATGCTTAACCCCTTGTGCCACCAGGGAGGCCTCTGTCTAGGTAAATTCAGTCACCAGTCATAGGTTCCGTCTGTAAGTATGTATGTCTCATTTGGAACCTTGCCACCTGGTGATATAATAGCAAAGCAAAAGCAAGCACTTATTGATAAGCATTACCTTTAGAAAATTGGGGGAAGTTTCACCTCCACTTGTAAGCAATCCCATGACACCTTGACTGAAAGGTCCAGGATACAGGAGCACTGACATTCTGAAGGCAGAATTAGGTAACCTGATTGAGTCAGGAAGCATAGTCTTGAATATGTAAGGTTGGGCAGATGATGGCACAGGAACACAATTCTAGACATGAGTTGTTATCAAAAGGCATTTGCTTGCAAGATATACTATATTCTTATACTTCATTTCATGCATTTTGCCACTAAAAATCTAATCACCTTTCAAGCACTATTCACTGATGAAAAATTATATCTCTTATGTTAACACTTGTACAAATTTAGGTGATAGTATTTAAAGTACTCCCCTAGCTACCCCCCTGCATCATAGTCCTCAAATGACTCCTAACCTACTCCTGGGGAAAGATTAAAGCTAAATTGTACGTGCAAACATACATCACAAAGTTTATAGTAAAGCATTTTTAAGTAACACTGCATACTAAATTTAACAGGCACCAATAAGTTCTCCCATTTTCCACATTCCTTTTTTGTTTAACTGATGTAGGCTGATAGTTAAATAATTTCCATCTGTTTGTGCATACATAGAATATAAAAGGTCATGATGAAATGACTACTGGATCGGTTACCGAAAGCAATTTTCAAAAATAACATTACTTCCAAGAACTTGCCGCCTTCCCATCCTGATTTTGTTCAACAAACACTCACACCTCAGTAACGAAGCAGGTTGTCATTTTCTGACATCCACTAGCACCTCACTGTTTTGGGGGAGGGATTTTAAAGTCCTTGCAAGAAATGAGAGAAAGGGACCAGCATGTGAATAGATGTGGCAATTTTAAATTTGTTATAAGCAAAATATTTTATTAGTAACAATTTCTTTGGTAACTTCAGGTTTACTTGGGTTTTTGTGTTGGTAGCTTTGATTATAACTTTAGAGGTCAAGGGCCTCACTGGTGGTACAGGGGTTAAAGACAGTGCTATCTGGGTTTCCCTTGTGGCGCAAGGGGTTAAGCACAGCACTATGAAGCTATCTGCAGCCTCTGCAACATGGTTGGCCAGGGAGCTACCCACATGGTGCAGTAGACCTCCTCTGTCTCACCCACTGCTCTCAGCAGTGTATTTCAGTCAGTCTGCCTGTTCTGTTCCCCACTCTGTCTCTGGTGAATCCTCTCAGCCCCTGCACCTCTGGCCTGTACCCCAGTTCTTGTATGCATACATAAATAAATCTTTAAAAAAAAAAACACACAAAAACGCTATCAAGCTATCGCCAGCCACTGCAGCACTAATTCAGTAACCGGCCAGAGAGGAACCCACATGGCACAGCATACCTCTCCTGTCTTGCCTGCTGCCCCACTCAGCAGCAGTGTATTTCTGTAGATCTGCCTTTTCTGCTCCCCACTCTTTTTGGTGCATCCTCTCACCCCCTGCACCTCTGGCTTGCACCCCAATTCGTGTATGCATAAGTAAATCTTCAAAAATAAATTTAGAGGGTAAATGTAATTTTAGTAATTAGGTACAGTTCAAAAGAAATTTTAAATTGCTGTTTAACAAAATGCAGTAAAATATAAAAGCTGACAATCATTTGCATTGTTAGATGTCTGATACCTCGCAGAAGACTAAAGGGAGGGGCTAGAAGCTGGGGCTCACTTTGGGAGCAACGGAAGGGTGGTAAGATCCGTCATCTGGTGTGAGGCTTAGGTTTGAATCCAGATTTGATGAGCCATATGGAGGTCTGTAAGTGACTATGTTCTCCAAGCCTGAATCACTTCATCTGGATATGGAAAACAAAGCCCATCTCATAGGGTTGTCTTTTTTTTTTTTTTAAAGATTATTTATTTATACAAGCACTGGGTAGTCAGAAGTGCGGGAGGGTGAGAGAATTCACCAGAGCCAGAGCGGGGAGCAGAGCAGGCAGACTGATGAAGTACACTGCTGAGGGGAGCAGTGGGCGGCAGGAGAGGTCCGCGCACCATGTGGGACCCTCCTCCGGTGGCCGGGGAGCAGCCGGGGATCGAACCGGCGCTGCAGAGGCTGCGGGCAGCCTCGCAACCCAGCGCTCGACCGCTGCACCACCGGGGAGGCCCTCATAGGGTTGTCTTAATGGCTGTCAAGTCTGAAGTAAATGAGAGTCAGTATAAGTTTCTAACCCATAGTAATTATTTAACAAATGTTCAAATGTTTGGTCTTTGGATTGTGATGTCTGTGGTTGGCAGGGCCACCAGCAAGGTCAGGAGGAAACTGCCACAGAAGGTGAGACATTCAGTTTTTCTAACAGTGGCCTTGTATGCCATTGGTCTTATTTTGTGTCTGTTCAAGGTTTTACAGCAAGCAAGCTAAACAAATGTGCATTTATTTCTCAAACAGTATTGCAAGTTTAGAGTTTCTAAAAATTTTTGAGATGTTACCATATTACTATTTTAATTTCATAATTCGTCCTGCTTCCTCTATCCCTTTCAAAATGTTTTCTTTCCAAAAAGAATTATAGTTTATATGTATTTGAAGGCACATCCCAACATCTTGAGTTCCCACACTGGCTCCAAACCCATGAGTAATTAAATGTTTCTCCAGCAGTTACTGTCAACTTTGGTCAACCTTCAGGAGGTACTTCAGGAAGCAGGAGCAGCAAGAAGTTTCTAAAGCAGTTGCTAAGAGTTAAGCAGATCATGTTCAAACAGCAGCTAGCAATTCTTTTTCCTACTTAAGTGGAGTTGGCTTACCAAAAGGTGTCAGGGAAGAAATGAATTAGGAATGTAAGAACTTGGAAGTCTTTGTTGGAATTTGCCTCTTCACTCAGCAGCACCTGCCCTTTCTGATGTTGTTACTAGTGTTGCCAACTGACCTGACCTCTAGCTAGATTGTCAGTGTCCCAGACTGACATTTGGATTCAGTTGTTGGAAAGTTAAGGGAGGAATCAACATCAATGACTGGTGACATTCTGCCAAGGAAAGAGGAAAAAAAAAAAAAAATACTCTCAAGGCCATTCTCAGGGGCCCATCCCCTCAGGCCACACATCTGCGTTCACATACCTGAGGAAGCTCTGCAGAAGGGTATATGCCTCTTTCTCACAAGGTTCAGCCCCTGCACTTACAGTTGTAGCTGACTGGATAACACTCTATTTGGGGTTGCCTTTCCTTTGTCTCACTGCTCCCTTCTATTACAGGACTTCCCTTCACTGCCCAGATAACTACATGCACTGCTTATACCACCTTGCTATAGCAGAAACCAGAAATAAGGTGGTTATGCTAAGGTAGATTAGCATGATTTATAATCCAAGTAACATCGCCTTAAAAATAAGACTATAGGAAAAAAAAAATACTATAGGGCCTCCCCAGTGGCACAGGTGGTTAAGCGCAGCGCTGTGAAGCTGTCCCCAGCCTCTGCAGTGCAGGTTCGATCATGCCTGGCCAGGAAGATACCCACATGGCGCAGAAGACCTCTCCTGTCTCGCTGGCTGTTCCCCTTCACAGTGTATTTCAGTCAGTCTGCCTGTTCTGTGCCCTGCTCTGTCTCTGGTGAATCCTCTCACCCTCCCTCACATGTGGCCAGTACCTGGTTCTTGAATGCGTGAATAAATCTTTTTTAAAAAGTAAGAATACAGCTCAGAATGGATAAATTTAACCCGTCTTGTATTCTCCTTCTCGTTTTGTCACATATGTCCACCAGTCTGAAAAAATGTTTCCAGCATAATTCAGTTCTTACTAGCTATATATTAATAACTGTGAACGTGCTCTAACTTCTGGGTGGACATAGACCTATCAGCATATGGTCACCCACGTGTCTCCATCATCATCTTCCCTGTTCCATGTTTTCAGGCTAATGATGCCCAGCTGTTGAAATTTTTGTCACCTTCATACTTTTATCCCAGATTCTTTTTCTTTATTTTTAAGGATTTTATGTATTTTTGCCTAGAAGAGCTGGGGTATAGGCCAGAGGTGCAGGGGTTGAGAGGATTCACCAGAGACAGAGTGGGGAGCAGAGCAGGCAGATTTTACTGAAATACACTGCTAAGGGGAGCAACAGGTGAGACAGGAGAGGTCTGCTATGCCATATGTGTTAGCTACCTGGTCTGAGATCTATCTCTGGCCTCTGTAGTGGGCCATCATGGCGATAGCACTGAGACTTAAGCCCTAGGGCACCAGGGAGCCCCCATCCCCAATTCTTTTTAGTGAGTACTACATTTTTTTTAAACCCTACTCCTCTTCACAGTCCTTGAAGTCTTTGTGTGATGACCTCTCCTAACCCCCATACACTGACTGTCTCTGCTGCTTCTGCCAAGTTCTGGGAGAGTTGGAATACTTGAATTCATAGCATTTTCTGAAAGAATCTCAAAAAATGATGGACCATCTAACATGCTAAACTCTGAATATTATGCACATACTTTTTAAAATAATAAATTGCTACCATTATGCAAATTGCTAGTCAGAGAAGGAGGTATTTTTTTCAAATAATTTTATAAGGATCAAATGAAAGTGACAAGAAAATGGAAATAGCTAATGAAATGAATTCTGTGTTTTGTAAAGAAATATGAAAGTTGTTAAAAGTATTATATAAATGCACATTGAGGTTCCTAAATGTGTCTAACTGGCCTTTGCATTTTTCAATTTTCATATCAAAATGATTAATTTCTATGCATAAACAAATTATAATTACAAAATAGGAAAAAACATGATGATAGATCATTTTCAAAATAGTAATTTTTTAGCTAACAAATGTCTGTGAAATATACTTTGGGGCACTTAAAAAACATGAAGACTACCCACCAGTTGTTTATTCAAACTTTTATCATGCTTATGATATTTATTAAAATAATATTTTAGGAATGGAGGCTTGGGAAGTACAAGACCCAAATCTTTAAAATTATGTGATGTCCATGATTTCAATAGAAAGGAATAACTTAAAGGGGCCTTTCTGGTGGCACAAGGGGTTAAGTCTCAGCACTATGAAGATATCAGCTACTGCAACATGTTTGATCCCCAGCCAGGGAGCTAACCCACATGGCGCAGCAGACCTCTCCTGTCTCACCTGCTGCTCCCCACAGTGGTGTATTTCAGTGGATCTAACAGTTCTGCTCCCCACTCTGTCTCTGATGAATCCTCTCTCACACATACACCCTACCCCCACCCCCCACACCTCTGGCCTGAAGCCCAGCTCTTGTATACATAAATAAATGTTTAAAAAAAAAGAGGAGTAACTTAGAAATGAGGCTAGGAATGCAGCCTAGCGCGCAACTTAGAAAACCTGTTTCTCATAGGCAAACCAACTGTTGTCTCTTAGCTCCCAATTATAGAAGAAATCCAGCCGTCTACACAAAGAGGCCGTCCTGAATGCCCCTTGCTTTCTACTTCCTGTCCTCCTTTGCATTCTACTGCAGAATTCTGCTGCTGCTGCTTCCCTTTGCTATCCTCCTGCACTAGAGTGTGACTCCATAAAGCGAAAGACTTTTATCTGCTTTCGACAATAAAATGTCCAGCATGGTGCCTGGTACACTAGGGACTTAGTAATAACTACTCTAGTGAATTGAATGAATAGATAGGTAAATGAATGGAATCCTTCTCTTAACTTTTTGGCAGCTATTATTTTTTATTCTTGGATATCTCTTTTCCATTGGATTTTGTGTCACTCAGAGTACAGTTGCAGAAAAGAGAAACCACACTATGGGGTGAGGAGGGTTGTTAAATCAAAAATACAACTATCAACTATCATAGCCACCATTCATTGTATATATGCTGTGTGCTAGTCACTGTGCTAACCACTCTAATGTATTAGTGCCTTTAATCCTCACAACAGCCCTCTGAGTTGGTGCTGTTATTATCTCTGAGACGTAAAGAGGTAAAGAGAGTCATGAAAGCTCATAAGCACATGGTCAAGACAACAGCTCAGTCTTTCTGCTTCCGGGGCATAGACTCCAGCCACTGCTTCATTGATAACGTGCCCTCCAAGTGAATTCACTGAAATCACGTTCTCTACTGTGTAAGACAAGAAGGATTGCTCTAGTTTAACAGTAAACTCTCAAGAACAAAAAAGGAGGCTGCATCTTATTTTTTTTAATTAAGAACAGAAAGATTGATGAGCAAATATATTAGAGATAATTACAGTAGATTTTCTCATTTTTAGAACAGTTACAACTATGGGAAGAGGAAAGACTAGGATAAATGGTGTCCACTAAAATTTGAAGTTGATGTAAATGCAGTTTCCAGTATGTATACATAGACACAGATGTCCATGTGTATACATATGCGATTGCATTTCTTTCTTAATTCGGCCTGCTGATAGGCCTTAGAAGCAAATGACAGTTAGCAGTGAAATCACTGAGGATCTACATATTTACAACCAAATACCATCCTTTACTTAAAGGAGTCAGGGCTCTTTGGAGAAGTGATGGTTCACAGGGCAGGGGCAAGGAAGGTGTGAGGTAAATTGGATACATCCCATGTCCCAGACTGTAGGAAAGTGCCCCCTCCCAAAGTGATGGGAACATGTCAGAAGGATATAAGAACCAGTTTGGCCAAATCTACAACAAGTTGAATATCAGAATAATGATAGTCATAGTGACCCATTGAATAAAAGAGGAATTAATGAGGATATATAATATAAATTAATACATGAATAAAAAGTAGGGGAGAAGAAAAGGCTCTATCTCACAGCATATTCCAGGTAACAGAGTATGGAGTATTCAAACCACTATTTTGCAATTATTGATTCAGGCAATAACCATCAATGAATGCCACAAATGGTGGAAATTTGATATCTCATCAAATTTATATGTATATAATCTTAAGGTATTTTCCCATGAAATATTATTTTTAAAAGTACAAAATACTGAAAGTAGAGAAACTTGGGCCTCCCTTGTGGCGCAGGAGTTAAATTCTCAGCACTATCAAGCTACCATCAGCCACTGCGGCATGAGCTCCGTCTCCCCAGCCAGGGAGTTAATCCACATGGCGCAGCAGACCGCTCCTGTACACTTCCCTCGGCAGTGTATTTCAGTAGAGCTGCCTGTTCTGCTCCCTGCACTTTTCTCGCACCAACCCCCCCCCAACCTCTGGCCTATACCTCCTGAACCTCTGGCCCACACCCCAGTTCTTATATGCATAAATAAATAAAAATAAATCTTCAAAAAGAAAATAGAGAAACTTGGCTAATATCACCTTAATCAGGTGATAACATGAACAATGCTAGTTCTCAGCATGGGACTGACCCATGTATGCATTTCTCAATAGTACGCTGAGAAAACCTAACATTTTACTAGTCTTGCCAAAAATACATAACCTGAATGTAATAATGAAATGCCAGGCCATCCCAGAATAAAGACCATTCTACAAAGTAATACGACTGTACTCTTCAAAAATGTGAAGACCATGAGGGAAAAAATATTGCGTTCTCAGAAGACTCAGTGACTGGTTCTGAAGTGGGAGCTGACAAGCAGTATGAATATATCTAAACAAAATTGCATCTCAGCTGCCCTTTGAGACTACAGTTGCCCTGGGTGACGGTCCAAACATGTTCTCGTGACTCAGCAATTTCCTTCTCAGAATTCATTCTCAGCAAGTACTGTCCAGGCTCAGCAGGTCTTACGTCCTTCAAATTCTTTTTTTTTTTTAAAGATTTATTTATACAAGAACTGGGGTACAGGCCAGATGCATGGGAGGGTGAGAGGATTCACCAGAGACAGAATGGGGAGCAGAACAGGCAGATCTACTGAAACACACTGCTGAGGGGAACAGTGGGTGAGACAGGAGAGCTCTGTGGCGCCATGTGGGATTCTCGTAGGCATGCCTGCCAGGATTGAACCCATGCTGCAGAGGCTGCAGACAGCTTCACAGCGCTGTGCTCAACCGCCTGTACCACCGTGGGAGGCCCATGTCCTTCAAATTCTTTCCAGCATTTTCCTTCACAAACACAAAAGCTTGTTTCCAGCCATAAACCTGTTCAGACACTGAAACAGAACCAATTGCTGGCAACAAGTGTGCCTCTTCTTATATTCCGCTGAATAAGACCCCTAAAGAGTGAGCAGTCCCCACGATCAGTACCTGGAAATCATCTTGAAAAGGTAATATGAAGATTCATAAGAAAAGAGGCAATGGGTTTTGGAGGAATTTGAAATTGGCCTCTGCTGAGTAAAGGAAAGTATGGTAATGCTTACTTGGTGACAAAAGAACAAAGCAAGTTTATCCTGGTTCTTAAAACACTAAAGCTCAAGTGGAGAAAGTAGGAGTTGAATATGGGGAGATGAGACATAGAAATGCAGTCCCACCTTAGGCATACAAATTATCTCAGACTCTATAGTTATTTCCATGCTGCTACCAGAGTTCACCTGATTCTAGAATATGCACCTCTTGGAGCTGCCTACAAAGAACTTCAAAAACTGTTTGATGAGGGGCCTCCCCGGTGGCGCAGCGGTTGAGCGCTGGGTTGCGAGGCTGCCCGCGGCCTCTGCGGTGCCGGTTCGATCCCCGGCTGCTCCCCGGCCACCAGAGGAGGGTCCCACATGGCGCGCAGACCTCTCCTGCCGCCCGCTGCTCCCCTCAGCAGTGTACTTCGGTCCTTCTGCCTGCTCTGCTCCCCGCTCTGGCTCTGGTGAGTTCTCTCGCCCTCCCGCACTTCTGACTGTACCCGGTGCTTGTATAAATAAATAAATAAATAAATAAATCTTAAAAAAAAAAAAATAAAAACTGTTTGATGAGCAGAGAACTGCTACTTATATCCCAGAATTGGCAAATGGCCTGTCTTATTGTCATTCAAAGAGAGTTATTCATAGACGTTAAGCCTGGAAACCTGGAGAATTTAAGATTGCAGATTCTCAGTGATTTGAACATGCCCTCCAGGAGAACCACCCTCTTTGGTCCCCTGGGCCCTCTGCCCCCTGAGGTAATTGAAAGCTGGATGCATGATGAGAAGGTAGATCTCTGGAGCAACAGGGTTCTTTGCTACTAATTTTCAGTTGGGAGACCTCCTTTGAGGCAAGTACATACCAAGAAACCTACAAAAAAATTATCACTCATCGAATTCACATTACCTGCCTTTGTACCAGAGACCTCGTTTCAAGTCCAGCCAAAAGCCAACTCTAAAAGAAGTACCTGATCACCCCATGATCACAGGAAATTCCTCAAAACCACCAAATAGCAAAAAAAAAAAAAAAAAAAGTCAATTAGCAAATGTAAGATTCTTGTAGGGAGAAAAACCCTTAAGCCAGGGCTGCTGTGTAATCTTTCAGAAACAGACTTTTTACATACATCTGGTAACTACCTGCAATCCGGAGAACACCAGAAAAAAATTTTTTTTAACTGAGTAGATATTACTTCAGTCTCCCTATTCAAAATTTCCTATCAAAAAACTTGTCACTCTGAAGTGAGAGTAGCCACAAGAACCAAGTAAACTTCACTGATTTCCTAAACCAAAGTCTAGACTGGAATGCAGCTGCCCCACAATCCTCAGGAAAGTGTCCTTCTGGAGGGGAACTCGAGTCCCACTATGGGCACGTGACTGCTTTGAGTTGTCTTATTGGGCGGATAGCTGCGCAACTACCTTCCAAGTACCTGAGTATGTAACTTACTGGGTAGTCAAACCCGGTAAAGTTATCAGAATAAATATGTGGTTCTTCCTTTTAAGCATTAAAATAGAATTTTTGTACAGAAAAAAAAAAAAAAGAACTAAATGCAACATATACTCCTGTTGGGCTCCTTTGTCTATAAAAGACAATCTGGGAACAAGAGGTAAGACATAGGGGGATCTGTGAATTGGCTGGGAGTCCCGTGTCCATGTTAATTTCCCAATGTTTGGAGCTGGACTTTCATTAGGTGGAGAGTATTCTCTTGTTAGGAACTATATATTGAAGTATGAACGGGTAAAAGGGCACATGTCTGCAATCTTCAAATAACTTAGGGAAGAAATACATATCATATCCATGTAATAGATCCTCTAGAGAATGAGGCAAATACAAAATTTAGGAATCTGTGTGAAGGGTTTGTAGGAGCTATTTGTATTGTTCCTTTAATTTTTCTAGAATTTGAATTATTCCAAAATAGAGTTAAAACAACATATGCATGCAACTTTGGCGTGATCTATGTTCCTTCTGCCTGCCATTGACTCAGAAAATATAATGACAATTATGACATAATTTAAGCGTTCCAGTCACAGCTGGGCCATAAAACAGCTTTCTGACCTTGAGTTAGTCAAACAGTAACAATGGCTTCTGTCTACTTTGTCTGGGAAGGCAGTACTCAAACCACCTTACATACATCCCACCATTGGACAAGAAATGGGCTCACTACCCAAAGTGTGTAGTCCAGAGTATGATTTGATTAAAGAAAAGCTTTATTGTAAATCAACTGGCAAAGGTAGGATATAAACTCAAATCTACCTCCCCAAATAAGAAAGGAAATGAGGGGCCTCCCTGGTGGCACAGTGGTTAAAGTCTCCATGCTATCAAGCTACAGCCAGCCACTGCAGCCTGAGTTCTACCCCCAGCCAGGGAGCTGACGGACAAGGCGCAGTAGGCCTCTCCTGTCTGGCCTGCTGCTCCCCTCAGCAGTGTATTTCAGAAGATCGACCTGTTCTGTTCCCCACTCTGTCTCTGGTGAATCCTCTCACCCCCAACACCTCTGGCCTACACCTCAGTTCTTGTATGCATAAACAAAAAAATAAATAAATCTTAAGAAAAAAAGGAAATGAGGTCTTGGGAACTAGGGCTGAGAACAAAGAAGTTAAATTTTATCGGCTGAAAAGAGGGTTGGGGTAAAGACATGAAGACTTGGTTACAGGGCAGTTCATGTATGAGGAAGGATGAAGAGACTTTCTTCATATTGCCGAGTTTTGAATTTCTGTTGATGGGCTGCTTGCTTTGAGAGAGCTTGCTTTTCTGCCTTTGTTTCTCCCAACTCCAAAAAGTCTTGGAACTCAGCTGAAGGTTAAGCAATAAACCTCTAGGCTCTGCTGTGTCTGTACAAGCAAGCGCAGAGGAAAATTTTGAAGTTTTTTTTTTTTTTTTCCTTTTGTGCTTTATGGTCCGGAGGCAATGTAACAGTTTAACAAATGTGCATGTGTGCAGAAAGTGCCTGCATGCGCATGTACGTGTGTACATGCATGTGTGCGTACGTGTGTGTGTGTGTGAGACTCATTGGCCATGGCTAATTTGTTGGAATCTGGCATATTTTCTTGCTCTAGGGCAGATGACCAGCACTTCCCTCTTCAGCCATGTGTGCTGTCTGACAGCAATTCTAGTGCTGAAACATCGGAGCTGCTTCCTTAGCAGAGAAACAAGCCATGCTCTTGATTTATGTGCAGTGACCATGCATTCTGCTTTCCTGGAGTAGACCCCATTTGTGCCTGTTCTCCCAAGATAAGTACTAATGGTACCCCTTTTTTATTCTTCAAAACGTCTCTGTTTGGACACAGATTCTATCATCAGGCTGCTGGAACCCACCTTCCTGGCTCTGGCTGCCAGAAACCCCCTTTAGCAGTCTGCTTCCTGTCACTCCCATCTTGAACCAGCAGACATTTGACCAGACCACATCATGCTTTGTTTCCAAGACTTAAAGGATCCTCACTGTGAGAATTATTTATAACTTCACTAAACACTAATGTAGATCTGCCTGCAAACTGAAGGAGCTTCACGTTTTCTATCTGAAAATCACATACACACAGATGCTGCTCTTGGTGTCCAGTTTCCAAATCAATTCTTTCCTAGTCAAAGACAGCATGTTTCCCTCAGGCCTACGTGTTTTGTGCTGAGTCCTTCTCTCTGGGTCGCGATCCCTTGACTCTGAGATATGATTCTTCACAATCCTTCCTGCAGCCCAGACTGGGTTCTCAGGCTGCCCATAGCACTCCCCCCCAATAATGATTTCATCATTCATTCTCCAGCTGCAAGTGACAGGGTTGCCATGGCAAAACAAATAGGCGTTGCTGGGAGAGGCTTTTGTACATGAGTGTGTGTCTCCACTGTGTCTTTGGCTCTTAGGACTCATGCAATTGACCTGACAGCTTGGAGATAACAGTAAAATAGAGAAGTCAGAAGCAATGTGACAAGATATATTTAAAACATACATGAAGGCAATAAGACATTGATAACAAGGTCAATATTTATGCTTTTTAGGCCTCAAGAATTCAGATGTTGAATGATAAAATAATTTCTTCCAGTTCTAGATACAAGCTCTACTAACAACCCAGAGCACCAACTGAAAATATGATTTTCCTTGTGTTCCTCACACCTACTTATTTTTTCTGTTAATCAAAATGTGACAACAACCATTTCAGCTAGAAGAGGGCCAACAATAACATAAATAAAAGCTACTTTTTGTTAAGGGCCTACCCTGTGCTCACTCAGGTACATCCCTTTGAATTCTTCCAAAAGCCAGTAGAGGAAATACCATTATCCCTTATTGAGAGATGAAGAAACTGAGGTTAATGTCAGAGCTGGGATTTGAACGAGGTCACTTAACTCCAAAGTCAGTATTCTCCCTATCAAAAACAGACCCCGGAGAGTTATAGAGATAAACTAACAGCTAATGCTTGTAATTTATGCTTGACATTTGGGGATGGGAAGGACAGGGAGTGGGAAAAATAGATTTGGGCACCCAAGAGACACCTTTCTGTATTCACCGCAGTCTGAGATAATAAAGCCAGCACATAAAACCAACAATCCTGGGCTATAAATATTAACTTTATTTCCCATTTTGTTCTCTCCATGCTGTTCCCATGGAGACATGTGGAGACATAGCTCCTCAATTTATCTGGAATTCAAACGGGGGATAGGATCATGGGAGCTCTGAGAGAGGGGTCTGGTGGGAAGGCAGGCCTGTGCAAACCTACAACCCCTGTCAGCACAGACTCATTCCCTTTCCTTCTCACTCTCCTTTTTCCTGTACCTTGTCATTAGAAACTGACAATGAGATGAATTTTGTAATGAGATAGGGACTTAGTAAAATACCTCTCCATTTGCAAACAAGCTTGGGGAGAAAAAGAAACCTCAATGGTGATTGGCCATTTGTAAGCAAGCAGCTGCAGCCCCGGATTCAGCAAAGCTATTCCCTCAGGGCTAGGAGCCCGCTCCAGGTCTGGTGGGCATCACTGATACCCATGGGGTCTAATTAGACATCCCACACTCACTGGGCTCTTGCTTCATTAAAACATGGATGCTATTATTTTAACATCGGGATCTATTCCATTCCCTGCAAACAGGAATTTTTGAAAACAAAAATCACCTTATTTTTGATAAAATGTTGTGATGTAATGTGCCACCAAATGCTACCCCATGTTTTATCTATCACTATTTTGTCAGTATTTTCTTCTTTATTTGCAAGATAAAGTACACGCACACACACACTTAGATAAAAATAGATTATGCTGCCCCTCAAAGGGCCGATATTCAATATGTAAAAAAAAATCTTGAGACATAAGTTAATGTCTAAGAATATTAGTATACAGGCCTCCCCGGTGGTGCAGCGGTTGAGCACTGGGTTGCGAAGCTGCCCACGGCCTCTGCGGTGCCGGTTCGATCCCCAGCTGCTCCCCGGCCACTGGAGGAGGGTCCCACATGGTGCGCAGACCTCTCCTGCCGCCCGCTGCTCCCCTCAGCAATGTACTTCGGTCCTTCTGCCTGCTCTGCTCCCTGCTCTGGCTCTGGTGAATTCTCTCACCCTCCCGTGCTTCTGACTGTACCCAGTGCATGCATAAACAAAAAAACAAACAAATAAATAAATAAAACATGCCTCTATTAAAAAAAAAAAAAGAATATTAGTATACAAAGGTAAAACTTAACTATACTGATAAATAAATCAAATTGAATTAATTTGGGGAAAAAAGAAGGAAAAAGGAGAGGGAGAAAAAAATTAGGAGAACTTATTCCTGTCTCCAAATTTCTTTTAGGTCTTTTTTTTTTTTTTTTTTTTTTTTTTTTTTTGTCTTGTCTTCATAAACCTAGAAAGAAGACTAGGTCTTTAAAAAGACCCTTTGAGATTCCTACACCTTCTTTGCCTTGCCAATAAGCTAAATTACTCAAAACTGGAAGCAGAGTAGAATCAAAGCTTGCTCCTCACCTCATACTCAGATAGCTCATAGAAGAGGAAAATTTAAAAAAAACATGACTTCTATGTGTTGAATGCTGTATGTACCACAAGTCAGGCTCTTGAATCGTTCATTTGCATTTCTCAATTAATTATTACCACATTCCTGAAGGATAGGCAAAAGCATAGCTACTTATCATTTTGCACATGAAGCAACTGAGGCTCAGAAAAAATTAAGGAAACCTACGCAAGTTCACATTTAGTAAAAGTCAGTGTCAGGATTGGAACTTAGCTGAGTCTCATTCTAAGTTATTCTTTTTCTTCTACTCCATGTGTCACTCAATTATTCTACTTAGTCATCTATAATACAATAAATATGGTGATTAAGAAGAAAAAAAAGTTTCTTCTAAACCTGGAAACCGGGCATATTTCAAAGGAATCGATTTGAAAGATTTTCTTCTAATATAATAAAGTGCCTGACAATATAGAAATGAAGCAAAACTTAGTTCCTCTTTCCTTGGGGAGAGCAACTTAACCTGTACTAGAAAGTTCCACCAACATATTTTAACATTGCCACACAGTAGGCTTGAAAGTCTCCTCACTATAGGCTGACAGGAATTCTGTGGAAAACATTGGCACACACTCTCCACGCTTGCTTTCCCCTCTATCTGATTCCACTCCTAGCCCTCCCTTTTGAGCCCTAATCCTATTCAAGGCCACAGAAGATGGGATTAAAGGAAACAGAGCCAGCAAAAAAAAGTCCTTTCTAACCTTCATTTTAACATTGGGCATTTTCTGAAACTAACATATAATCTTTATTAAGCACTGTATGCCCTTGTCGTGGCCCCTTCTACACTGGAATTTATCCTCTCAGGAAATGTATAACAAAGGACAGATGAGAAAGGAGAATATAAATGGGGATAAATGTATTCAAACTTTTAGCCTAAATGAAAGACAGCTAAGCCGCCACTTATACCAGGTACTTCTGGCTGTTTCAAATCATGTACTATGCAAATGTGTGTTTTTCAAAGACCAGATGTGTACACTTCAGGACACCCATAAAACTTTCAAACAAGCAGTTTTGTTCTGGTCACTCATAGGAGCCCAGTATTACCTGGTGTAACTGGGAGTGACTTCAAATGAAGAATCTGTGTCCTTCATTTGTTCCTGCAGCCAGATTGTTTCCATCGTGTCTTCTTTTCCTTCTCCTCTACCATCTTTTCCTTCTCTTTTCCCTCCTTCTCTTGCTCCTTCTTTATCCACCTCAAAATTTATGTAACAGGGCCTCCCTGGTGGCGCAAGAGGTTAAGCACAACACTGTGAAGCTGAGCTACCCACATGGCGCAGCACACCTCTCCTGTCTAGCCCACTGCTCCCCTCAGCAGTGTATTTCAGTGGATCTGCCTGTTCTGCTCCCTGCTCTGTCTCTGGTGACTCCTCTCATCCCCCGCACCTCTGGCCTGTACCCCGGCTCTTGTGTGCATAAATAAATCTTTTTTGAAAAAACAGACTCTTGTTTCTAATTCCCACTAGTGTGTATCACTGCATCTGAGACTAGTTATGGGCTCTGAATGGAGTAGAGGTTAGGCAGCACGACTTATCTCAGAATTTTCTCTGTCCTTAATGATGTAAATCTAAAAACTCTGCAAACTTAGACTCACACTGGCAGGGATAAGCCTCTGTAGGATGTTAGGGCAATAGGAGGCTAATGCTACAATATCCTGATTACAGGATCCAGGATTCTAATCCTTGGCAGAAGTTCTTAATCCTTTGTTGCATATAACTGTTGGGAATGTCTTCTCATAACCTGAGGATTTCACTCATTCTCTTAATGATGTCCTTTGAAGAACAAAGATTCTTAATTTTACCAATTCTAGTTATTAATCTATTCCTTTATGGTTGTTCTTTTGTGTGTTCTATGTCAAAATCTTTTCTAATCCCAAATTGTGAATATATCCTCCCACATTGTCTTTGAATAGCTTTATTGCTCTGCCTTTCTTCTGTAGGTCTTTGTCTTAGTCAGCTCAGGCTGCTATAATGAACTACCTAGACGAGATGGCTTAAACCACAGACATTTATTTCTCACAGTTCTGGAGGTTAGGAAGTCCAATATCAACATGCCAGCAGACTCTGTTCCTGTGAAGAAACGTCCTGCATTACAGACATCTTCTCACAATGTCCTCACATTTCACACTTGAAAAAGAATGAACTCTGGTCTCTTCTTCTAAGGACACCAATCCCATTGCAGAGGCCATGTCTCATGATCTCATCTCTACCTAATCAGTCTCCCAAAGACCTCACCTTCAAATACCATCACATGGTGGGTAGCTTTAGTTTGAGTTTAGAGGTGCCACAAGCGTTTAATCCATACACTAGGAATTAACTTTTCTCAGCCATTTAATATATTCCCAGGCCCATTTGTTGAAAAGCTCTCCTTTAACAACTTTTCTCCAATGCCAACTTTTGTCACAGATCAAATGTCCATTTATCCCTGGCTCCATTTCTTGGTTCTCTATTGTGTCCAGCTTGCACATCCTTGAGACCAAAGCCCATGGTCACAATATTCATTAGCTCAAATCCTCCATTTGCCTTCATCAAGTAGTTTCTCACCATTGCATTTCTACAGAAACTTTTTTTAAGATTTATTTATTTATTTATTTATGCATACAAGAACTGGAATGTAGGCCAGATATGTGGGGAGGGGGGGTGTGAGAGGATTCATCAAAGACAGAGTGGGGAGCAGAACAGACGGATCCAGTGAAATACCCTGCTGAGGGGAGCAGTGGGTGAGACAGCAGAGGTCTGCTGCACCATATGGGTCAGCTCCCTGGCCAGGGTGTTACTCAGGCTGCAGTGGCTGGCTATAGCTTGATAGCACTGAGACTTTAACACCTGTGCCAACAGGGAGGCCCCTCCACAGAAACTCTTGACCAGTTTCATTTTTAAAATCTGTAGAAATTTTGTTTGGGTTTGTATTGAATCTAGAGATATCGATCCAATTATATCAAATCTTCTGATTCACAAAAGTGGGATCACTTCATGCAATGAAATCTTACAAAATTTCTCATACTATTTTAGTTTACTAGAAATCTTGTACATTTTCTGTGTACTTATTGGTAGGTATTTATATTTCTTGATATTATAAATGGTTTCTTTTCAAGATGTTATTTTTCTAATCATTAGATGCTGATAAATAGAAATACAATTGATTTTATTAAATTTACCTTGTATCAGCAATCTCATGGAACTCTTATATTTGTTTAATAATTTATCTGTAACTTAAACTTTTTTTCTCTGTAAATGAGGGGATATGTGAAAACTATTAACTATTATTAACTATTTATTATTATTAACTATTTATTAGTTTTGTCCTTTTTCTAGCCACTAGCATTGCCTAAGACCTGTACAAGAAAAGTGAGAGGAGGCATTTCCTGCTTGTCCTGGCTTCACAGCAAAAGTTTTCAACATCTCACCCTTAAGAGTATGTTAACTACAGGCTTATTGTAAATAGACCTTATCAGATAAAGGAAGTTCTCTTGTAGTAATAGTATACTGAGAGCTTTTATTATGCATTGTTTTGCAACCATCCCAGGCCAGGTAGGTTTACCCACCCTTAATTCGAAGAGTTTTGGAGCTCTTGGCATCATTTTCACAGGTTTTAATGGTAAGCAGGGGAAACAAGCCAGCAGGGTGAGCCCCCCTACCCAGGGTGATGCTGCCCTTTGGCCCCTCCCTCCTAGGCACAGGTGTGCATATTTGCACATGCGCACACATGCATGCTCAGGTGTCCATGAGCAGACACCTGTGCCCCACAACCATGTGCCTTCTATATTAACAAGATCAAGGCTGCATAAAGGTCAATGGCCTAAAAGCCTGATCAACTTCATTAACCCTACATGCATGGATGGAACATTATTTTTTTTTCCTGGATTTGTTTATTTTATTTATTTATTTATTTATTTTAAAGATTTATTTATTTGTGCATACAAGAACTAGGGTCCAGGCCAGAGGTGTGGGGGTAAGAGGAATCACCAACGTCAGAGTAGGGAGCAGAACAGGCAGATGTACTGAAATACACTGCTGAGGGGAGCATCGGTTGAGTCAAGAGAGGTCTACTGCGCCATGTGGGTTGCTCCCTGGCTAGGGATTGAACTCATGCCACAGTAGCTGGTGATAGCTTGATAGCGCTAAGACTTTAACCCCTGCACCACCAGTGAGTCCCCCCTCGTTAATTTTTGTACACAATTTGACTTCTCCCCTCAGGTGTAGTCCCGAATATCCTCCCACCACCACAGCGCCTGAGTCCCTTGTTCTCTTTCCTCCCCTGTTTTGACTCTGCTCCCTCCACCTTCCATGCTGTATGCCTAAGAGCTATGGTTTGCCTGTGTAACGCAACCAACACATACCCGGTAGGTTCATTACCAGTTCTAGCAGCCATGTTGTCTTCATGGTCTCCGCTGTTCATATGCTCTCCGCTGTTCATAGTCGCAGTACTCCATCGCGCTCCGCCACTCCCCCCACCCACCCCCTCCTCCGTCCACTCCACTGGCTGCGCCACCCTTATAAGCCCCGGCCCTGGCCCAGATGAATCCCATCTACATATGCCCACACCCTACTCCAGGTGCCCGCCATCAGGCATGCATTCAGGACTGCAAGGATCTATTATTATGCCTAATGATGGGAGGGCAGAAAAGCCTGATACATTTTACCTTAACTTACAGCCTGCTAGGTTTGTCTTTTTCCTGATCTTTTGTTAGGTTTCCCTATATTCCCCCTATAAAGTGAGGGCATCTGATATTTTTTATTAATAATTTTATAAATCTGATATTATTGATTATTTTCTTTCTGAATTATTTTGTTTAGCATAATCTCTGCCAGCTCGGTTGGAACATTATTTTAAAAGTAGATAAAGAGGGCCTTCATGGTGGCACAGCGGGTTGAGCGCAGCCAGGAGATACCCACATGGCACGGCAGACCCTTCCTGTCTCACCTGCTGCTCCCTTCAGCAGTGTTTTTGGTTGTCTGCCTGTTCTGCCCTCCACTCTGTCTCTGGTGAATTCTCTCACCCTCCTGCACCTCTGGCCCATACCCCAGTTCTTCTATAAATAAATAAATCTTAAAAAAAAGTATTTAAAGACACAGACCATGCACACATATTTATAAAAGAAAAAAGTCTTATGTAAGAGAAAGAAGATTCCTTTTGACATGGTTCTTAGTTAAAAATGGAATGGACTATTGATTGCAAAATACCTATTCTAAACTGGACAAACTTGGTAAACTGAAAGAGACTCTAGTTAATCAGTTATTTGTTTTTCTTAGATTAAAAAAAGGCATTAAAAGGAATGTGATTTTTATCAAAAATCTTCAAATTGTAATATTTTATGTGGTATACTTTTTTTTAATTCCCATATTAATTTTCAGTAAGGAGAACAGTGATAAGGAATTACTCAGAAAATAAAAAAATACCTAACCAACAGCCGCACCGTCTCCAGATTTCCAGAAGGTGGCGGTAGCAAGCCACTAATGAGAAGCTCTCAGCCTAACAAATTTTCAGTCTTCCAGCAACTTGAGTTGTGAGTCTTCCAGCAGCTCCAGTTGTGAGGAGAAGATGGCCTATCTAGTTACTTTATTCTTATTCACTTCTTTAATGTGTAGCACTCCCGTGGAGAAAGGATCTTAATAAAGCTGCATTTTGGAAGGAGTGCTGTTACCCACACTGGGCTATAATACTCAGGGTGCACGCAGCACAGGTAAACAGAAAACACCTGCACGGGCTTTTTAGTTTTGGACTAATGACAATAGGATTCATCTGAAATGACTGAACTCATACTCTGGAATGAGTGAACAAATGAAATTGCATTATTATGCACCTTCTTAGCATGCGTAGGGCTGCCTTGACCAAATGCAATAGGCTGAATGACTTAAAGAACTGAAACATATTGTCTCACAGTTCTGGGTAGTGGCAAGTCCACGATTAAGGTGGCCCAACAAGCTGATTTAGTTAGTTCTGTTGAGAGCGTCTTGCTAGCTGCAGAGTAGCCACGTTTCCCCCTCACACGGCAGAGGGGGACAAGGAGCTCTCACTGGTGTCTCTCACCAACTCACCTAATCTTAATTATCTCCCAGAGTCCCCACCTCCAAATACCATCACCTTGCGCCATCAAGGAGGCCCAAGAGTCATAGACTTTTTTTTTTTTTTTAAGATTTTTTAATTTATTTACACAAGCACCGGGTACAGTCAGAAGCACGGGAGGGTGAGAGAATTCGCCAGAGCCAGAGCGGGGAGCAGAACAGGCAGACTGACGAAACACACCGCTGAGGGGAGCAGCGGGAGTGGCAGGAGAGTTCTGCGCACCATGTGGGACTCGCCGGCTGTCGGGGATGGATCGAACCGGCACTGCAGAGGCTGCCGCCAGCTTCGCAGCCCAGCGTTCAACTGCTGAGCCACCAGGGGAGGCCTGAGTCATAGACTTTTAAGGGTCATGCATTCCTTACTGTAACTACTAAATTCTGTTACAGGATGAAAATTAACATTGATAGCCCACAAATGAATGAGCCTGTTGGTGTTGCAATAAAGTTTTATTTACTAAAATAGACTGCAGGTCCGATTTGGCTGGTGGGCCTCTGCTTGCTAGTTCTGACAACATCAAGCCTAGAATTTACCATATGTGTAAATTATCTTTTTTAGAATTTCCAGTGTGCTTCCCTTCGTTCTAATCCTGAGAAAGCCTGATCTGACAAAAGCAACAGAGACCAGACATACCCCCTTCCCATTCCAGGCTACCCTGCCCCATATTAGGCTCTCACCAGATTCTAGAGCACAATGCTCTTTGTGGGGTGGGAGAGGCTTGAGATAGCAGGACTAGAGAATAGCGGTTGAACTTCATTTATTCCATTTCTGTGACAGAGAACAAAGAAACATTGCTAGTGACAATGGACAGTCAAGAGTAATTGTCTGCTCACCCTTGGGGTTAGTTGGCTATTAAGTTTTCAGCTTAAAGTGAGAATGAAGGCCTCCCTGGTGGCTCAGGGGGTTAAGACGCAACCTATGAAGCTGTCCGCAGCCACTGCAGCACGAGTTCGATTCCCTGGCCGGCCGGGAATGGTGCAGCAGACCTCTCCTGACTCACCTGCTGCTCCCCTCAGAAGTGTACTACGGCCAATCTGCCTGCTCTGTTCCCCACTCTGTCTCTGGTGAATCCTCTCACCCCCCAAACCTCTGGCCTGTACCCCAGCTCTTGTATTCATAAATATTCATCTTTAAAAAAAAATAGAAAATAAAGTGAGAATGAGGAAGCCCTGCCTATGATCACAAAGTGGAGCTGTCTCCCCAGATGGTGCACACCTATCTTCCCAGAATGAGCTACTGCAGCACTAAAGCAGTTTGTTTTTACTGTAAAATCCTCCCAAAAGCCATAAAGAGACACGCATTGGGCCTCCTCTGGTGGCGCAGCGGTTGAGAGCTGGGCTGCGAGGCTGCCCGCAGCCTCTGCAGCGCTGGTTCGTCCCCCAGCCGCCGGCGAGGGTCCCACAAAAAAAAAAGAGTCACGCATTGCTTAATGACATTCTGGTCAGCAAAGGGCCACGTTGACAGCGGTGGTCTCAATCGACTACACCGAGTGGTGCTTGTGTAGTAGGCGGTGCCATCCGGATTTGCGTAATTACACTGTGAGTCATCTAACAACGCATTTCTCAGAAACTATTCCTGCTGCCAAGCAACACATGACTATAATGAGGATGAACTGAGATTTGTGACTTTAACCCAATGGGTAGCAAAATCCTTCAGATCTTTGAGGGTTTTCTACTTTAGAAGGTTCTTTATTCTCAAACACCCCCCCCACCCCGCCACAAAACTCCATGTTTATAACCTTTTTCAAACAAACCCTTCTTCTGCCTCTGCTTACTAGAGACTTCCTAGAATGGATAGATAGGAATTTCTAGGGTAAAACAGACAAGAAGAGAAGGCTGTGACCCTTACAGGGGGAGGGCAGGTGCTCAGATTCTAGTTGGCTCTATGCACCGGTGAATATGGCAATCAGTTCTCCCTACCACCCTGTTACCTAGGGGCAACACACAACTGCCTCTGCTAATACTAACTTTTACCCCAGATCCATCACATTTCTGGCATATATGGCCATCACAGTCCTCCTATTGACATGATTTTTATTCTACTGTGAAATCATGGCCCCAGCTTATTGTGTAAAGGCAGATTTGATTCTTTCCTAAGCTTGTTTACAATATAAGGCCCATCTAATCATCAGGGAATGGGGTCTAATACAATGGTTCTTACACTTGAATGTAGGCTACAATCACCTGGAGGGATTGTTGAACCATGACTCACTTGGCCTCATCCTAGAGTTTCTAATTCACTAGTCCTGTGGTGCAGCCTGAGGATTTGCAGTATAGCAAGTCCCTAGATGGGACCACTGCAGCTGCTCCCAGGATCATTTGCTCCATGAGAATCATCTGGAATGAATGACTTTGCCCTTCTATCCTCTGATAGAAAGAGGAAGGAGTATCTCAGCTCATCTCACTACACTGGCAATAAGTTGTGTTCAAAATGCTACTCTACTGAATGCAACTCACCTGTGTATTGACACCAGGCTTGAAAACAGCAACTGAAACTGCTGAAGTCAAATACTGCCAAATAGCTAGGATTAGTATCTAAAAGTCACTCAGATTCTTTGGAAGAAGTACTCTTGGAAATTCAGTTTCTTTAAATAATGCAGGGATACTAACTCATGCCTTAATTTTTTCTAATATATGCAAAAAGAGTGATGCCTTAATGAAATTCAGATTTTTTTAAAAAAGATTTATTTATACAAAAAACAGGGGTACAGGCCAGAGGTGCGGGAGGGTGAGAGAATTTACCAGAGACAGAGTGGGAAGCAGAACAGGCAGGCTGACCAAAGACACTGCTGAGGCGAACACGGGGGGAGGCAGGAGAGGTCCGCCTGCGCCATGTGGGTATCTCCCAGGCTGGCCGGGAATCCAACATATGCTGCAGAGGCTGCAGACAGCTTCACAGCATGGCACTCAACCTGCCGCATCACCAGGGAGGCCCAAAATACAGATTTTAGACATTACTTGCTATGATGTCACTTATGTTCAGTGAGTTAATTAATTTTCTATCACTTATCATAAAAGGACAGTACTTTTATTTATTATAAAAGTATAGTACTCTTCAGCCAAGGAACAATTTATCAATAAATAGTTGTTGAGAATGTTCAACATTATGGAGTGGAATATGATTCTTGCATAATCCTGTTGGCTTAGTAGGGGACTGCAAAGTCCACATTGCTGTAGGGAGTGGGAAAAAATGATAGGCATTCAGGGGGAAGCGTTCAGAGGTGTAGGGTAAGGAAAAAATGTCAGGCTTTTCTGCCCTCCCGCCATCAGGATGGATGGTGGATCCTCGCGGTCCTGAATGCATGCCTGATGGCGGGCACCTGGAGTAGGGTGTGGGCATAGGTAGATGGGATTCACCTGGGCTGAGACTGGGCTTAAGGGCGGCATCACGGGGACTCCAGTAGAAGCCGAAAGAGAAGCAGAGAAAGAAGCAGCAGAAGCCGAGAAAGAGAGAGAGAAAACGCCGGAGAGCCCAGATAGAGTGAAGACTTGCTGGGAGGTGGGAGGCCTACCAGCCTCCCGGCCCCCCAGTATTCCTGCCTGCCGTGTACCTGGTAAACCCCAATAAAAGCCTGCAAAACGCCACTGAGAACTCTGATTCTTCCTTTACCCGGCCTGCTGGATCATAGAAAACCTGCACTGTGTCCATTCCTGACCTTACAAGGGGGAAAGCCACTATTTTGCTAAGGAAATTCCAGCAGTCTCTGCTTATGACTGATAGTTAGATGGGTTATTTTCTGCCCCAGAATGTGCAGCCCAGGGGTCAAATGGGACTGAGACCCAGCCTGCACTCTGCTCACCTTCTCATCAAGCCATGCCCCTGAGCATGAGGTTGACTGTCCAAGGAAAAAGTAGGTTTGCCTTTGCCTAATCTTCCCAGATACAATGGATGAGCTATTAGCAGCCCAGTCAGCTTCTAAATGTTGGAGGCAATGGGGGATAACTAATTTTCTCACATGACACTACCTGTCTGGGACCACATATTGGATTCCCAAGAATTTTTTTCCTTGCTATTTACATGGGTAGGAAAGTAAAATATTTTCTGAAAGCTTTGAATACTGAGATATGGTTTTACTTTGTGGACTCAGGAACCCTAAAACAGGTCTGATATAAGTGATCCCCATAGGCATCTTACCCTATTTAACAACTGGAGCTTGACATTCCAATTTAATTTTATCTTTTTAGCCCAAGGCATGTTGAAATAATAATAAAAGAAAGAATTTTGAATTATTTTGCAGTTAATACTGGGTGGTTATGTATGTCACAGTACTCAGCAGAGAACACTATTGATTTACTTGGCTGAACTATTTCCCTCATTGTAAGTTCTATGGGAATAGGGGTCCTGTGTTATTATTTTTTTAAGATTTATTTATTTATGCATACAAGAACTGGGATACAGGCCAGAGGTGTGGGGCGGGGGGTAAGAGGATTCACCAGAGACAGAGTGGGGAGCAGAACAGGCAGATTGACTGAAATACACTGCTGAGGGGAGCAGTGGGCGAGATAGGAGAGGTCAGCTGCACTGTGTGTGTAGCAACCTGGCCTGCCTGGGATCAAACTGGTGCTGCAGAGGCTGAGGATAGCTTCACAGTGCTGTGCTTAACCCCTTGCGCCATTAGAGAGGCCCCACAATGTACTTTATTAGTTTTAGTATTAAAATAGAAGATTTAGAGGCAGGTCTAATAACTATTGTGGTTTTCAAAAAAAGTGCTGAATAGAAATAATTCATAGAAAGATTTGAAACAATAGTGCTGATTAAAAAAATCTATTTGTTACAAAGTTGTAAGTACTGCTGATGCTCCTGTGTTTTTTTTCACTACATTCATAATTAAAGGAAAGACAAATTTTAGTTCAAAGTTAAGAGAGAGATTCTTTTTTGAAAAAAGTTATGGGGGGGCAACGATCTAGGATAAAGGACTATAGGTGATTTGATGGTGGAGGTGGTGTAGTAACATACACCTGAGGAGGTGTGACCCTCTTCCCCTAAATCATATAGTGTTGTAAGTCAATATTACTTCAGTAAAGAAAGGAAAAGGACACAAGAATGAATAAATCAAGATTTATGCAATTGAAAATGCTAGAATCTATCTAATGAAAATGTCAGACAAATAGAGGCTAGGGTAGGTCTGCCTGTTCTGTTCCCCACTCTGCCTCTGGTGAATCTTCTCACTGCCCCCCCCCCTGCCCCGCACCTCTCACCTGTCCCCCAGCTCTTGTGTGCATAAATAAATAAATATTAAAGAAAAAATAGAGGCCATATGGGTTCTGTGAATAGGGAAGCCACACATAGCTTAGCGTCCTGAATCACTGCTTGAGGAAATATTTACCAACTTAATACAATTGCCTTGAACTCCATAAGAAAGAAAAAACTTCTACTGCATGTGAGTCATTATATATTTTAGAATCTATGTTACTGTAATGTTTGCCCATTCATTACGATATGGTTATTGTTTTCTTCATTTTATCTTTCACTTTAATGCTTTATTTTGAGCAAAATTGCAACTCACCTTTGTATTAGATTCCACAGAGGTATCTTCTATTGTAAAGCATGTATCTCATTCCATTAACATCTAATTAACTTAATATGTATCAAAGACATATGGAGACTAAATTATATTTTTCCAGTGATGTTTAGTTTATTTTTCCCCTCCAGTTTTCAGTTTTATGTACCAGATGGTTACCAGTTGGATCCTTATGAATAAATTGTAAATGACCAATAATAATAAATATTTGTATGTCTCCATCTCCTCAGTGATTTTTAAGCATGTTAATGAACTTGTTTTCAAATAGTGAGCATCTCACTGTGGGAGCCACAGATCATCTCATATGACATTGCCAGAAATATCTCCCTGAAATATATGGTGAAGAAAAACTATATGTGGGCAAAAGTATTGGATGGGTTTATGTTGCCAGAAATTAGCTTAGTCGCAGTGCATTGTTAAGTGGGTTTTGTTTTTTTTTTTTGGTCGTGGACATAAAAAAATAATGGCACAAACAGAAAAACAAAATCAGGTTGATGCTTTTACAATTCTTTCCAAAACTGATTAAAAAAATGAGGCATGATGTTGACTTTTTAAAAAAAAATTTTTTTTAAAGAATCATGCGATTTATTTATTTTTTTTAAATAGAGGCATGTTTTATTTATTTGTTTGTTTGTTTTTTTGTTTATACATGCACTGGGTACAGTCAGAAGCGCGGGAGGGTGAGAGAATTCATCAGAGCCAGAGCGGGGAGCAGAGCAGGCAGAAGGACCGAAGTACACTGCTGAGGGGAGCAGCGGGCGGCAGGAGAGGTCTGCGCCCCATGTGGGACCCTCCTCAGGTGGCCGGGGAGCAGCCAGGGATCCAACCGGTGCTGCAGAGGCTGCGGGCAGTTTTGCAACCCAGCGTTCAACCGCTGCGCCACCTGGGAGGCCCTTAAAAATTTTTTTTTAAAGATTTATTTAGTTATGCATACAAGAACTGGGGTACAGGCCAGAGGTGCAGGGAGGTGAGAGGATTCACCAGAGGCAGAGTGGGGAACAGAACAGGCAGATTGACTGAAATACACTGCTGAGGGGAGCAGTGGGCGAGACAGGAGAGGTCTGCCTCACCCTGTGGGTTTCTCCCTGGCTGGCCTGGGGATTGAACTCATGCTGCAGAGACTGCAAATTGCTTCATAGTGTGGTGCTTACTTAACCCCTTGAGCCACCAGGGAGGCCCGATGTTGACTTTTAGCTTAACTAGCCAGACCCTAATAATCAAGGGGTCATTATCTTATACACTTTATTTAAAATTAGATTATCTAAATGTAAACTTTTTATACTATTAAAACAATGCTCATTGTGGAAATTTTGGAAAATACCAAAAAGCAAAGGAAGAAACTATTCGAACAATCACCTAAAATGTGTTCATCCAACTAGAAACAGCACCATTTTCTTTTTATAGAAGAAATTCTGTTTATATGCAAATACATAGATATTTCCTTTTAATGATTTTTTTTTGGATTTTTTTTCATCAGTCCTTTTGTAACAGGGTGGTCCCTAGGAAAAGGGGAAGTTCCAAAGGAGGGTGGAGCTAAAATGAAGAGAAGAAGCTGGAGAGAAGAGACTGAGAAGGAAGGAAACAGGATGGAGAGCCAGAAGGAGATCTGGAGGAGGCACATGGAGCTGAGAGACACGTGAAGAAGCTGTGCTTGCCTTTTGGTCGTGGACTGGGTGACACAGATGTGGGTGAGAGACCCATGGAGAGGTGACAATGGCGATTTTTGTCTTGATTTTGATTTTGCTCTTTTCCCTCCAGACTAGTCTGGTTGTTTCTGATCCTTTTCTGTGGGTATCCACTGGAAGGTGTTTTAGATGTGTGGCAGGCTTTTGGGCCTTGCTGTGGGCCAATCCTGATAGGTGGACTTTTACCCATGAGAGGACAGGTAACTGTGGGTGATTTGAAAACCATATTCTTTCTTTTCTGTATTGTTTACTAATTGTATTAAATTTCCTTCCCATTAAAGTCTTACATGTTTTGCGTTGATAGGGCAGATGGCAGAACCTATTTAGAACAGGCAGGTTTAGGGGCTCTGGGATGCTTTTCTCCCTGCCCTGTAACACTTTCTTGGTTGAACTAAAGGAGACAATTTGTCTTCTTGGTTTTTACACTTACTACTTACATAAGTTTCAAGATCTGGGCCAAATGGTGTGCTGCACAAGGGTATGCAAAAAAATATTGTGTGAAGTAAAAATCACTGGGAGGGTTTTGGGCTAATAAAGTTTTTTTTCTTCAGTGTAGTAAGAAAGATATTAGGGGACAAATAACAAACTGAGCAGAAATTGTTGACTCACTGCTCTCAAGGGGATTATGATGTCCTCCTTTCAGCTTAGAGAGCCAAAGGGTGGATCTAGGGTACAGATTAACTGCAAATTGATTCCTTAACAGGTCAGAAAATGAGGCACTCAGAGGATTCATATAATAGAATGAGAGGTGTGGGAGAGAAAGCAGAGCAAGATACTCTGATATCTCTGACTGTCTGGCTCAATTATAAACATATGAATTACCTTCATGAAAGGCTTCCAGAGATAAACAATTGTGTTATTGTCAAAAAGGTGATCAAATTTTGAAAAGTAGATAGAGTCAGCTAGGTGTATCAATTTGCTACTCAGCACATTTTTAATCAAAATAGACAATAAGGGCCTCCCAGGTGGTGTAAGGGGGTAAGATGCAACCTATGAAGCTATCCGCAGCCACTGCAGTATGAGTTCGATCCCTGGCCAGGGAGCTACCCACATGGCGCAGCAGACCTCTCCTGATTTGCCTGCTGCTCCCCTCAGCAGTGTATTTCAGTCAGTCTGCCTGTTCGGCTCCCCACTCTGTCTCTGGTGAATCCTCTCACACCTCTCACCTCTGGCCTATACCCCAGTTCTATATGCATAAATAAATAAATCTTTAAAAAACAAACAAACGAAAAACCAAAATAGACAATAAGTTGTCAGTGCCACACCTGAACCTTGAGTTCCTTCAAACATCTGGCCATGCTCTGTTTATAATTACGTCTGACTCTTGCCTCATAAATCCTGGTCTTGAGCAAAATCTAATCATCTTTGCAAATGGCCTGTTCTTTCTAGTATAATTTATATAATCTTATAGAGGATCATAATAACTTTACCTTGAACGTTATGGTGGATGTTTTATCAGCATTATTAGAGACCCATTATTTGAGACCCAATAGTTTGACACATTAGAATTTTCTTTTATAATTAGGTAATGAACTCTATGAACTAGTGAACTATTTTCACTAATAACTAGGGAACTAATGAAAATTTATGAGAATAAACATATATAATCATTCTGCAACTGATTACAATGCAGCACATTGTTTTCCATGAAAAGGACATTCTATTCAATGTTCATGATTTTTTTTTTTTAATTGTGTGGGTAGAATTGGGGATTTAGGCTTTTTTTAGGGGGAAACAGGTTGTCTACATCTGGGTGACTGCTTTAAAAGAGAAAGATGTCTTGTTCTTATAACCTCTTTTAAGGAAGAAATGATTTTTGGTGATCATTCTAATCATAATTCCATTTTAGTTGGCTTTTCCTCATGTTCATCAGTAGTTATTTGGGCAAAGAATTAGTATAATGAAAACGCTGAAATATTCCAGTTATATTTGTTGTGATAATCTTTGTGGGAAAGATGTACACATTAATCTTAGTGGAATTTAAGAACAATGATAAACAGTCACATTTGAATTTGAATTTTTTTCAGAATGGAGAGAGCTGAATATTAAGAAAATAATAAGGAAAATTGTAATTATTGACTAAATAATTTTGATAATTTAAAACCTTGAAAAATGAAAAGAAAAAAATGCTGCAGTTTAGTTGGTAAAAGGGAATAAAAAGAAGGGATAAAAAAACCAGTAAATTTCATTTATCAGTAGGAAATAAAATGGATTATGCAAGGGGAACCATTTATTTCATTGGTACAGATAAGGAAAAATGCCAGAGTATTTTGAAATTGTCTTTATAACTACTATTCAAAACTGTGACGTGAGTTCAGGGTTCTTATTTGTAAGCAATAGAAACCAATTCTGGTTAACTCAGAAATTTATTGGAGAGCTATCAGCTCAAAGAATCAGTGAACAGTTTACTAAAATTAAAAAAAAAAAAAAAGGAAATACAAACACTACCAGAAGGACAGGAACCAACAGAGGAGGCAGCAGGAAATACAAAGTGCAGTCTCAAAACAATCTAATTAGGGAAATTGTCTTGGTCCCATTTCCTTTGTTGTTTGCTTTTCACTATTACTGTTATGTCACTATACTCAGAAGATGGGAAGTGGGAGACTCCAAATCACCTCTCAACCTCAGTTTCCCCAAACAGGAAAATAGTTCAAATATTGTTTAGCCCAAAAAGAGAAACAAAACAAATTAAGCAAAACCATTAGTGAGGCAGTATGTCTTATTGGGTCTACTGGCCTTCCAAATCCATGTTTATTCCTGTCTTTTTGTCCTTGTCCTTTTCAGTTACCCAGTTTCTCCTGTTCTCTCTTATTTATTTTATGTAAACAAATGGACATCAAACCAAACCATATTTCTGAAGAGTTTTATAAACATATTCAAATTGTCAATGGCCTGTAAGTAAAAATGTAACAGGGTGGTCCCAGCCCTGTAACAAAAATATTAACCAATTTGGGCCTCCCTGGTGGAGTTCCATGCCCTGCCTGCCAGGGAACAACCCACATGGCAAGGCAGATCTCTCCTGTCTTGCCCGCTGCTCCCCTCAGCAGAGTATTTCATCAGTCTGCCTGTTCTGTTCCCTGCTCTGTCTCTGGTGAATCCTCTCCCGCATCTCTGGCCTGTACCCCAGCTCTTGTATGCATAAATAATCTTTAAAAAATTATCCAATTTACTAGCCGTATAATGTTTTATCAGTATTCCTTTTGTGTGTATTTATCCTATTAGTAAGGTTGCTTGTATGCAATTTTTATTTTTCTTGGGATAATTTTAAATTTTTATCCACTATTGATTTGTTCACTGAATATTCTGATCCACCCCCCCACGTTCTTTTCAATGTTATTTATATTTTAAAAGGAAACAAAAGTTCATTACAATGAATGGAGCTGTAAGGATGGAATACCAGGTTGTGAAAACAAAACAATACAGTCATCTAAATTCAAGACCCTCCAGTTTGGGAGGTTGGTAAAGGGCAAGTATACTATAGCAAATGAACCTAGGTCAAGAAATGTCTGGAAGGCTTTTTCATTTACTAATGCATTTAATCCTGTACATCTCCTTAGCTGCTGCCTCAGATTATTTAACAATAATTATTTAACAATCAGTTACACTGCCTCAGATAGAAAGAGGACTTCACTTTGAATCTGTTATAGGACAGGGAGAGGGGCAGCCCAAACCCCGCAAACCTGCCTATTCTACATGGGTTCTGCCATCCGCCGCATCAACACAAAACATAGGAGACTTTAATGGGAAGGAACTTTAATAAAACTAGGAAACAATACAGGTAAGGCAAAGAGTCTAGTTTCTAAGTGAAGCACCCAAAGTTACCTGTCCCCTCGTGGGTAAAAGTCCATCCAAATGGGATTGGCCCAGAGCAAGGCCCCAAAGCCTGCCACAAGTCTAAAGCATCTTCCAGTGGGGACCCACAGAAAAGAGTCAGAAACAACCAGACAAGCCCGGAAGGAAAAGAGCAAAATCAACATCAAGATAAAAGCTGCCATTGTCACCTCCCCACGGGTCTCACCCACATCTGTGTCACCTAGTCCACGACCAAAAGACAAGCGCAGTTTCTTCACGTGTCTCTAGGCTCCATGTGCCTCCTCCAGGTCTCCTTGCTCCATCCTGCTTCCTTAGGACACATGGATCAGGCCATCTGTCACCAGGAAGCAGGCTCTCATAATGTAACAGGGTGGTCCCCAGGAAAGGGGGAAGTTCCAGGTTCCCTGCCCCACCCAAGGGAGGATGGAGCTGAGCAGGAAGAGGAGAAGCTGCAGAAGAGACTGAGGAAGGAAGCAGGATGGAGCCAGAAGGAGACCTGGAGGAGGCGCATGGAGCCTAGAGACACGTGAAGAAACTGCGCTTGTCTTTTGGTCGTGGACTAGGTGACACAGATGTGGGTGAGACCCGTGGGGAGGTGACAATGGCAGCTTTTATCTTGATGCTGATTTTGCTCTTTTCCTTCCGGGCTTGTCCGGTTGTTTGTGACCCTTTTCTGTGGGTCCCCACTGGAAGATGCTTTAGACTTGTGGCAGGCTTTGGGGCCTTGTTCTGGGCCAATCCCATTTGGATGGACTTTTACCCACGAGGGGATGGGTAACTCTGGATGCTTCATTTAGAAACTAGACTCTTTGCCTTACCTGTATTGTTTCCTAGTTTTATTAAAGTTCCTTCCCATTAAAGTCTCCTATGTTTTGTGTTGATGCGGCGGATGGCAGAACCCATGTAGAATAGGCAGGTTTGTGGGGTTTGGGCTGCCCCTCTCCCTGTCCTATAACAAATACATTTGCAATAGAATTGCAGAGAAGGCTTAATAACCTGCGAAGCACTCTACAGATTGTGGTGTATTTTGAATAACTAAATAAAGGTTGTTAACCTGAGGAACCCCTCCCCCATACACGCAGAATAATAAGAGCTGTATTGAGCCATCATATATATATATATATATATATTTCAGAGATGACTTCTCCACATTCCGTTGAGAGGGGCAGATGACACAGGAAGAGAAAACCCGAGAATTTAGCCCAGACTTGAATTCAGCTGTAGCCGAGCTGGGAGACTGTACTGTGGCGGGCCAATTCCCAAAGCACAGTGTTAAATTCACAACTATGGCCCAATGCAGGATTCGACTGACAGAAGACTGGCTGCAAATTACTCTTTCGTCCTCCTGCAAGGCAGTGGCTATCCCCGACGCCGGCTCCAGGCCCCAAGGAAGCAAGTGCAGTGCAGAGAAGCGTTAACTGAAAATTAGCCACGGCCCTTACTTGCAACTCCACCCAAATCAGACGTGGCTTTCCTATTTATCATCTGACTTATGTTTTTGGCAGCCCAAGCTCGGTCGCACTGTTTCTCGCCCCGCACGAATTAGGTCTGCGTTTTGTGCCCGGCCTTCTGCTCCCGCCTGCGCCGCCGGCCGAAGGGGCGGGAACGCCCCGAGCTGCGGCGCGCGGAGAACAAACACCCTCTGACGCAGAGCGTGAAAACCAGCCGGGAGCCCCGGAACAGCGTGAACTCCGCCAGAACTGGTCAGAAGCCACTCGAGTAAGGCTTTAATTCGTAACCATTTTCCTACTCTCCAAGTGCGTTTGCCGAGTCTTAGATCAAAGCAAAACCAGGAGTTTCCAGTCAGGCGGCCGAGCAGCGCGGGCGCCCCCTGGCGTCGGGTGACGCAACTGTGGGAGCGTCTGGTCCCGAGACCAGCTTCTCGTTTTTGGCCTGGCTTAGTCGGCCCCACAAATAGAATAACTCAGACAAGCAAAAAGCTCGGGGTGGGGGGGGGAGATAGCGAGCCCTGAGGGACCCCTCAAGCGAGGCAGACACGCGAACTAATACCACCCGGGGGCCCGGCGACCTCACGGCCTAGCAAAACGCCCCGCCCCGCCGTCTACTGCCACCCCGGCCGAAGCAGGCGCCAGGGGCTAGAGGGCGGAGCCACCAGAACTTCGCGCGAGACAATGCGCGCGACTTCCCAGAAAGCCTCGGGCAACATCTTAATAGCGGCCAGGGAGCCGGTTTAGGGCGGAAGAGTGGGCGGGGCCTGTTCGGATATTTAGCGGCCCTGGAGGCCACGCCCCCAATCGGAAGTGACGGAGACGAGCTAGCGCGTCGAAGCTACCTCTATGGTTTTCCTCCCGTTCTTGAGTCGGGAGATGGCCGCTGTGTAGTTACAACGGAGCTGAGTCCCGACAACCGTCCTTCGGCGTGTCAGGTAGGCCCTCACTGCATCTGAGCCACCCAATGGGCAGTATACACCGAGGACGAGTGGATAGTGTTGAATCTTTTGTGGGTGGTGACGAGTTGGCGGCCACAGTTGAACCCCGGAGACGGTGCGCCGTTATTTACGCGTTTCTCTGGAGGCTTCCCTCAGGCTTTTGAGGTACTACGGGCCGAAAAGGAGTTGTGTGGAGGGGGGGTAGGGTAGGCAGCGAGTACTGGGTGCGTGTGCGCGCGGTTGAGAACCTGGCTCGAGACCCGGAGACCGCGCGGCCTTCTCGTGCGCGTGCGCATCTCGCTCGCCAACCCTCCCCCCATTTCCTCGGCCCTGACCCCTGCGCGCGCCCGACTGGCACGCGTTCTGCGCACGCGCGCCTGCGCCTTTTCTCCCTTCGCCGCCTGCCGCCTCCGCTGGAGGTGCAAGTTGTGTTCGGCTTTCATTGGCTGGCGTCGCTGCTCTTCTTCCCGGCCTTTGGGGATTTGAGATAAAACAATTGACTCGCCGGGTACCCTGAGTAGGTCGACCTGTTCCCGCATCGTCTTTCAACGCCTTCTCCCAGACTTTGCTCCGGCGGTTTTTAACCTTCAGTTTTGTTTCACTCTGGCGGCGGATCCTGTCTGCATCTGCCTCTGGCCCTTGGGCTCGCCGGGAGATTATCCTCGGGGCCAGTTTCGGGGTCCCCCCCGCCCCCCGACAACCTACTCTGTTTTGAAAGTGAACGTGCACTCTGGACGCCTGGTGATTGTTTCTTAGCGTGGGGTGCGGGCCTTCGTTCGCGAGTCTTAGGAGTGGCCTTGCCACACCCGGGCCAAAAGGGCCGCTCTCCAGCAGCAGAGGGGAAGCCGCGTTCTTTCCCCGAGTGATTGCGCTCGTTGCTTCGTGGAGAAGTCTTGCCCACGATTGGTAGACGCGGGGTAAATGCTTGGGAGGGCGTGGAGGGTGTGTTGAGATGAGGGACTTTGCCCTCGTTTTAAGTCCATAAGTTGACTTGGCTTGTAAGTTTTATCTCAGAGTCAGCAACCCTGGCAACTACTTTTTTCTACATCCAAAAAAAAAAAAAAAAAGTCTTTTAGCCGTTTAGAATGTGTAAAATTAAGGCCAGAGTTGAAGGCAGTATGACCCAAATGTGATGTGACGAGAGTAGCTATTTCAGATGTGTATCATACCGTAGCGGTGGTTTTTATTAAAAAGCAGAACAAAGTCCCTTACCCCATATATGAATTCATTCCAGTCGGACTCTTGTTGGAGTAGTTGGGCTACTGTTTATAGACAGTAAAGAGTCATTGCATAGGAAAAGCTGCGCTACAACTTTACGTTTTTATGTCATCACAGCCAATTTAGGATTTATAACTTGATGGAATGGAGTGTATGTCTGAAGTGATACAACAGCTCAAAACTGTAGACTAATGGCTTGTGGAATCTTAAGATTATTGCATTCATTGTTACATTGTGGTAAATACTGGAATATCCTTAGTTCAGGTAATTACTATGGTGGCAAAAGAGAAAGTTAGGGCTGATTCTTGACTTAGAAGAGCAGTGATGTGGTAGAACTTTGAGAAATACCTGTAACAATTTGTCACTTGGCACACACAGGTCTCTTTGATTTTATTTAATGTCTTGAGTGGGCTGCTAGAGTTACTAGATTGTGTGAAGAAAAGACATAGAAATGGAGAAAAGATAGTCCGTTTAATACAGGGTTTTGAACTGGGAGATTCCAGAAACTACATTCAAAATCATTAGTTGAACACTAGTCGTATTGCGCTTTGTAATTTACAGTGATTTGTCATCAACAAAGTAGTAAATAAGGGAATCCAGGAGTCTGAGATACCTCTGGATAGTAAGCCTAAATATTTGTTATACTTGCAGGTTATGAATTTGTTCATTTTTCATATTCCACTTTTTAAATAATGGTCATCATTGTTCCCTCAGAGTTTTAAGCATTTAATATTTTGATTGTCCTCAGACTGAAAAAACAGTCTACAGTGTTAAGGTAATAATAGTGTACATTTGTGTAATATTTTGGAGTTTTCAAACACTTCAATTTTACTTGAGCTAGTATTTCTCCATTCACTTAGGTGGAGGCCAGAAGAATAGGGAATTTGTTTGAGGCCTCATACCAGGGAATAGCAGTCTGGTACAGAATGCAGGTATTCAGATTTTCACCACAGTCCCTTATCCCATACCCTTTTTATCAGGATAAGTTGAAACTAGACATTTCTGACTTAACCTGTTTTTTCCCTAAGCTTTTAATTATAAAGATTATCAAACAGAAAAGTAGTGTGTGCTAATCAAGTAGGTTTAATAAATTTGTGTGTGCTAATCAAGTAGGTTTAATAAATACCAGCATTTACCAAGTTTTGATACTTGCTTTTCTCTGGAATGTTATGAAAGACAATGCCCATTAGTGCTTTATAAAAATATTAGAGTTACCTTACATACAAGAATCATTTGAAACAAAAATAATGTGTAGGAAAGACTGTCACAAATCATGTTTACCAAAAATGAACGTTAATGTTTGTACACCAAACATATGTGCAAACACATGCCAGACATTAAGCAATTTACATTTAGTTAAGTTCTCTTAATCGGTTAAAGCTATGAGTAAACGACCTTTCTTAGTCTTATTTTATATCTCTGGAAATTGATGTTGAAAAAGATTTAAGATAATTTGTGTTGGTCAACTAGTTAATGTTTAGGCCAGGATTTGAACCTAGTCTACCGGAGCTGTACTCATGGGATAGTGTTTTTAGGAATGTTAAAGGTGTGCATTGCAATAATTTGTTCACAGAAATCTGGAGCTTAAGCTCTGAGTCTGCTAAAATGAAGATCTGGCTCAGTTCAACATAGTAGGGTAACCTATCCATTTTGTGGAGCTTTATCTTGACTATTTTGTTGACCCAGTTTTTGCTCTTTTCATCACTTTTGTTCTAACTGGCTGATTATTATATGTTTAATAATAGATAGGTTCTGTTAAGACATGAACTTTAAAGATGTAACCTATTTTTCCTCTGTGTTCTTCACTAGTTAGTGACTCAATAGGAGAAAGATGTGTGAAGCAACTTTTAAATTACCTCATTTTACAAGTAGAAGCTGTTAGTGATTTTGGTTGTAATAAAGGGAAGGTGGATTTGACTTTTTGAATTGTGTGTGTGGATTATGCCGCATCAGGTACCTGTCTAGGTTAACAGAGAGAACAGGACTTGGAAACCCTCTTAAGAGAGCAAAACGTATTCTTTCCCCCAAACTTGTCCTCCTTCCAGATTCTTGTGTCTAACTTAGAGTTTAGGGGCACTGTTGATTTTTTTCTTGAGATGATTTGACTTTATTTAGTCCTCATAATCTCATGAATTACATATTAACTCCATCTTACAAATAAAGAAAACTCCTAAGTTTTCAACTTTATTTGAATTTGCAAGTATGTACTATATACCAGTTACTGTAATTCTAGTGTTGGTGATACAGCATTTTAAAGTGAGATACTATATTCCCTACACTTTTAGAGATTAAATTCAAATATGGGGAAGGCAAAAGCAAAACAAGCAAAAAAAACCTATACCTGATGTGTTTAGAAGAGTTAGGAAGGAGGACTACTAAATTGGGTCTTTGGACCTTTAAGGAGGCAGCATTTAAGCTAATAGGCACAATGCAATCAATGGTCGATGGGAGGCTTGACCCTGCAAGAGGTTCCTGCCTTCCAAAAGCCAATTTAGAGAAAACAGCAACAGATCATAGTAAACTATGTGCCAAGAACTCAGTCTTTCATTACCTGAGCTGATTCTAACTATTTAAGGTTATGAATGTGTTAAATATTAACTTATTAAATATATTGTAATTTTACATTTATCTGATCGTTGAATTTTGGTGTGAACAAGGATGTATATCCTGTAGTCCCTCCTTCACTTTTCTATTTCTAGTCTATATTTTCTTGGAATTTAAAATCAAGATTTAAAGGAGGATTTGGTAGCTGGTATTTGTCAGGATGTATAGACATTAAAATTACTCTCTTAATCTTCCCCACTGTAGGGCCATTGGCATTTAGGGAACATGTTCTTTTTTGAAATTTTTTTGTTAAGACAGCATTGGTTTACAATACTATGTGAGTTAGACCTGAAAGATGACACCCTAAAGGTGTATGTTACCACACCACACCCAATACTAGGACACTCACAATCCTTCATCTTGGTCCAAGGGACATTGTTTTTGACTCACCAATTTAATTTTATTTCTTCTACTTTGTATTTCCAGTTTTATTACGTGTTTTTGTTGGATTGATTACTTGAAAAGATTCATAAATTTTCATGTGTTTGTTTTTCACTTAAGTGGTTTATTAATTCCTTGTGTATAGCTGTTCCTCAGTCTTGTATTTAGTTTCTGCTCCCCTGTTGTTTTTTGACTGTCTTTTGTACATTATTGATAACCACTGAATGTTACACAGAGTAAGCTTTTCAGTATCGGTAAGCAACAGTATTGATTCCAGCAGATACTTATTTCATTTCATTTACTTGGCTTTTCTTTTATTGGAGTATCTGTCCCTAATCAAAATGCTACTAGGCGTCAAGTTTGTTAGTTACTGTGATGATTGTTATATGAAGTTAAAAAAGTGAGTTTCAGATGAAACTTAGGAAAGGAAGTGACCAAGAGAGCATTTTAGATAACCTTACAAATACTAACCACATAGTGACGTGTTTCCATATGCCAAAATGAATGATACTGTTTGCTTCTGGAATTTTCTGATAGGATGGCAACATAACTTCTGTTTTTTAAAGCTCAGATTACCAAAATTAGAATTCAAGTAGTTAAATGTAAAAGTAAAGGTGTTTTCAGTTATGTCATTGCCTACCACATTTCGCATAAAGCAAAAATTCAGTTCCTTAAGTTTATTCTTAAATTAGTTATTCCTTCCCTGAAATCATTAATGTCTTTACTAAGTTTATTTCAGTGCTTAGTTTGATGCATTATAAACAGTGGGTATTTAATTTACCATAAATCATTTGTATTTTTATCTTTGCTAGGAATTTAAATTTAAAATCTCAGAATATTCTCTCCAGAAGAATTTTACACTATCTCAAAGACTTCACATTGACTGCTTCATCCTGCATAAAATTTAAGGTAAATTTTTCTAGTTTTCAGTTTTGGCTTATTTGATAAAATGAGGCTACTGAACTAGTGTTTCAGACTGTGATTAAAAACAATGTGGTCTGAAGCTCTTTTTTTTCCCTTTTTTGTGACTTAATGAGGTAAGCCAGCTTTTTTATGAAAAAGGTTTTATCTCTTCTGCTTCTAGGTGTGTGTCTGCTTCAACTTCTTTTTTTTTTTTTCTTTTTTCCAAGATTTATTTATGCACACAAAAGTTAGGGTATAGGGCAGAAGTGCAGGGGTTGAGAGGATTCACCAGAGACAGAGTGGGGAGCAGAACAGGCAGATGTACTGAAATACACTGCTGAGGGGAAGCAGTGAGCCAGACAAAAGAGGTCTGCTGTGCCATGTCAGGGTCAGCCAGGGTCAGCTCCCTAGCAGGGGATCGAATTCTTGCTTCAGTGGTTGCCCGTGGCTTCATTGTGCTGAGACTTAACCACTTTTGCCACCAGGAAGGCCCTGCTTCCACTTCTATAAGCAAATCTACTTAAAGACTTAACACACACCAAAGTATTTGAAAATAAAACGAAATAGCCCTACTTATGTAACTCATTTTCCTTGTGCATACAAGAGGGATTCCATAACCTAACTTTTCTCTCTTAGTGTTAATCCAATTGAAAGGAAATGTTTATTGTATGCTAAACATTGTACTAAGTGTATTATATGTATCAACTCATTTAGTCATCACTACAGCTTGTATTTCTTGGTTTCTGGCAATTAAGAATGAGAGAAGTCAAAGGTGATATTTGTTTATTAGAGAACAGCTGTATTTTATTTTGAAGTAATAAAACCTAGAAATGGTCATTTGTGGGTTTTGATGAAATATGCAGGCATTATTATTGTCTCTTCTATGACATGTCATGCTAGTATTTTCAGTTACGGACTGAAAATATAATAATTGGTTATAAGAGAAATGGTTTAATATGGAAGTTGGAGGTGATTGTAATTTTAGTGAGTCGGTTTTTATGAAATAGGTTGTGGAAATTTGGAAATAGTTACAGTAGAAATAAATGTGGGAGGCATATGTTTAATTTCGTAAAAAATAGATTTCATAAATAATCCTAGCTATTTGTGATTTCTGGACCCATTGAGGTCTAATTATTGTGGTAGATGTTAAGTAGTGTAATAGAAAGGTTAGGTTAGGTGCCTTTTTATTAGTTCCACCATCTCTTTCTCAAAGCAATCTTTCCAGTTTCTCTTTTCTCTCTTTTTTTTTTTTTTAAACCAGAAGCTATGTGGTGAATTAGGCATAAGTTCATTGTTGCATGTGCCTAGTCATGACTCTTGGAGCAGAACAATGACTACTACTGTTCACAGATGTGGTGAACTTTTTTCTACTAGGAGATTTTTCAACACTATTTCAGACAGTATTTTATAGATGGAATAATCAATTTAGTCCTATTTCCAGAACATAACCAGACTTACGACAGTCTGGTAGGCTGGGGCTTGGCTTTTTTTTGTTTGGGTTTTTGTTTGTTTGGGGTTTTTTTTTTTTTTTTTTTTTTTTGGTATTTGTTTCAGGTTCTCTTATCTGTATTGCTCTGGATAATTATTTTTTTCACAGGAGAGATATGCAATTTGTGTTGGGCATGAAATAACATTTAACATGATTGCTACAGTCTGATTCATTTCTCTTTCTGGCTTGTGCAACTGCTACCTATTTTGGAGAGAAATGCAGGTGGGGCAGTTCATGGAATCTTCTCTTGTGTTTTCAATTCACAGTACCTATCGTGCAGGTGAAAACAGTTTTTAGTCAACTATTTAGTCTTCTGAACACTCACTTGAATGGTGATGAGTAATATCCTTTAACTTATGTCTTCTAAAATTTAATTCATGTTTGGAATAATTAATAATGTGAAGCTTCAATTGTATTGTGATTCTTTAACCTTTTTTGCTTTCTCATTTGACTAGGAGAAAGAAATGGGTCGCTCCAATTCTAGATCCCATTCTTCAAGATCAAAGTCTAGATCACAGTCTAGTTCTCGATCAAGATCAAGATCCCACTCTAGAAAGAAGAGATACAGGTGAACAGTGTTTTTAATTCGTTTAATAGTGATAATCATGTTAGCTAATATATGTGGAGTGCTTACCATGTACAGAGTTAATAAACCCATTGAAATGGATATTTGTGAAGTAAATGAAAACCTTATGAAATGTTACCCTCATGTTAGAGTTGGAGAAAATGAGAATTGTCCAAGTTGCAATCTAGTAAGTGGTAGAACTTAGGTTTGGATCTGGATAATCTCATTCCCTATCCTAAATTTTACAATACTGTGAATTTCTTCATATTTACCTATAATGTTGAGATAAATTGGATAACAAAAGAATTATTTGGCATTGAATCATCTTTGTACGATGTATCATAGTTTCTCATTTCTGACCCTAAGGTCTCAATAAAATCATAATTTTGGGTGTCTTTCTTGAAATAGTAATGTATACTTAGCATAGGGGATAGTAAGCACATGTTGAAAAGGACCATAATCTTATTAAGAATACTAGCTTATGGTTTTTTAATGTGTATTTTTAGCTTTGACAGTTTATTTTCATGTTGTGGTTAGACACTTAGAGCAGTGGAATGGAATAATTTTTTTTTCCTTCATTGATATTTATTTTATTTTTAGTTCTAGGTCTCGTTCCAGGACGTATTCAAGATCTCGTAGTAGAGATCGTATTTATTCTAGAGATTATCGCCGAGATTACAGAAATAATAGAGGAATGAGACGACCTTATGGGTATAGAGGAAGGGGTAGAGGGTATTATCAAGGAGGAGGAGGTAGATATCATCGAGGTGGTTACAGACCTGTCTGGAATAGAAGACACTCTAGGAGCCCTCGACGAGGCCGTTCACGTTCCAGGAGTCCAAAAAGAAGATCTGTTTCTTCTCAAAGATCCCGAAGCAGATCTCGACGGTCATATAGATCCTCTCGGTCTCCAAGATCATCCTCTTCTCGTTCTTCATCCCCATATAGCAAATCTCCTGTCTCTAAAAGACGAGGGTCTCAGGAAAAGCAAACCAAAAAAGCTGAAGGGGAGCCCCAAGAAGAGAGTCCTTTGAAAAGTAAATCACAGGAGGAACCGAAAGATACCTTTGAACATGACCCATCTGAATCTATTGATGAGTTTAATAAATCATCAGCCACTTCTGGTGATATCTGGCCTGGCCTTTCAGCTTATGATAATAGTCCCAGATCACCCCATAGTCCTTCACCAATTGCTACCCCACCTAGTCAGAGTTCATCTTGTTCTGATGCGCCCATGCTCAGTACAGTCCACTCTGCAAAAAACACCCCTTCTCAGCATTCACATTCCATTCAACATAGTCCTGAAAGATCTGGGTCAGGTTCTGTTGGAAATGGATCTAGTCGATACAGTCCTTCTCAGAATAGTCCGATTCATCACATCCCTTCACGAAGAAGCCCTGCAAAGACAATCACACCACAGAATGCTGCAAGAGATGAAGCTAGGGGACGTTCCTCATTTTATCCAGATGGGGGAGATCAGGAAACTGCAAAGACAGGAAAATTCTTAAAAAGGTAAGAACTAACTAAAGAATTTAGATCATATTTAACCTTTTGTTCTTTGAGTTGTATTTTGAGTTATACATTTTGCAGTTGCATCGTGATAGGATGTTAGTGATTTTTTACAGTAATCCCAATTTGTTTTTACTTATATTTGGTTAACTTTGGAAGTTTTTTAATAGAAAGTAATTTATATTTCTTCTAATTTTATCTGTTTTCAGTCAGTCCAGAGTTAAGATTGTAAATGAGGAGAAATTGAGTACCATAAAGCATTACTAGTGGTAAACATGTTGTAAAAACAGTAGATTCTCTTCAGAGATTTTTGTATTAGAGCACTGAAATCTTATTTTGGTCTTTTCACCATTATGATTTGCATAAGCAATGCAGTTATATTACATGTTCTTACTTGTGTGGTATTAGACACAATTCAGCTGACAATAGGTCTGCCTAACTGGAAAAAATGTTATCTCTTACTGAATCTAATGACATTTTAACAGATACTTTAATTCTAATTTCAAGTGTTGCTTAAAAGGTGCTAAAAATACTTAATGAAAATTGGTTGGGAATGCAGTGTAGGGATAGAGCAAGCATGTATTATGATACAACCTAGAACTGTGCTTTCTTACTGAATTGACACAGAATTTTTACTTAAGATTGCCCAAATAATTTTCTAGAGCAAAATTTAGGAACTTTTTTGTGTTTTGGTGTGTGAAATATCTAATCAATTACATTGAATTCTTTATTTCTATCAGTTGATCAGTAAGTGTAAGTCTAAAAATTTGAGTGCAAGTAAATTCTCAGAAACAAACACATTGTTAGTGGTTCTTAGCCTCAAAAACTCAGTGTGGTGTGTTATAGAACCTTTGGAAATTGGGATTTGTTGGTGCAGACTTAAGACTGACTAGAAGAGTTTGAGAATGGCTTTACTTTTAAATTTAGGAAGTATAGTATGCAAATTTATATATAAATTCAGTCACTAAACGCTGTGCATATGCTTTTCATGCTTCTTAAATGTGGACTCTGAAGAAGCATTTTTTAGTAGGGTTTTTCTTATTACTGGTCCTTTGGTATTGGGCAGCACATTTAAGCATGCACGTGATTCACAGTGAATGCAATCCAGTTACCTACCATCCTCTTCTTTGCTTATTCACAGGTTCACAGATGAAGAGTCTAGAGTATTCCTGCTTGATAGGGGTAATACCAGGGATAAAGAGGCTCCAAAGGAGAAAGGATCAGAGAAAGGGAGGGCAGAGGGAGAGTGGGAAGATCAGGAAGTTTTAGATTATTTCAGCGATAAAGAGTCTGGAAAACAAAAGTTTAATGATTCAGAAGGGGATGACACAGAGGAGACAGAGGATTATAGACAATTCAGGAAATCAGTTCTTGCAGATCAGGGTAAAAATTTTGCTACCACATCTCACCGGAATACTGAGGAGGAAGGACCCAAGTACAAGTCCAAAGTTTCACTGAAAGGAAATAGAGAAAGTGATGGATTTAGAGAAGAAAAAAATTATAAGCTTAAAGAGACTGGATATGTAGTGGAAAGGCCTAGCACTACAAAAGATAAGCACAAGGAAGACGACAAAAATTCTGAGAGAATAACAGTAAAGAAAGAAACTCAGTCACCTGAGCAGGTAAAGTCTGAAAAGCTCAAAGACCTCTTTGATTACAGTCCCCCTCTACACAAGAATGTGGATGCTCGAGAAAAGTCTACCTTCAGAGAGGAGAGCCCACTTAGGATCAAAATGATAGCCAGTGATTCTCATCGTCCTGAAGTCAAACTCAAAATGGCGCCCGTTCCTCTTGATGATTCTAACAGGTAATTCCAGTTAGAGCCTAGCAGATAATCTGTGGGTGGTTAATTAATTATGTATTTTCTGAACATACTTAAAACCAATTGGTATATTTTGTTTGTGTGTGTGTGTGTTACTGATACGCTCCAGACCTGCTTCCTTGACTAAAGACAGGCTACTTGCTAGTACACTTGTCCATTCTGTCAAGAAGGAGCAAGAATTCCGATCCATCTTTGACCACATTAAGTTGCCACAGGCCAGCAAAAGCACGTCAGAGTCATTTATTCAACACATTGTATCCTTGGTTCATCATGTTAAAGGTATGTTTAATATTGTGAATTTTCTCTGGCAAGTTAAAAAATAATGAACAGATATGTTTAATAATTTTATGTACCCTAGGGCTAGCAAGTACACAGAGACCATTAACAATTTAGGAAAATAGAGCTGCGTGTAAGAGAGAAGCTGTGTTTTTGAGAACCACAAAGATTTACTTTATAAAAAGCAATGAAATTGCTAAACAGAGCAAATACATCCTGAAAAACTATGTTGATATATAAAACCTGTAGATTTGTTTAATGATGAAATATGCATTTGTATGCTGTATTTGAAGGGCAGATTATTTTTTAGTGCTTGCATATGACTTGTGAAATCTTGGCATAAATTTGTACAAAGTGAGCTAGTTTTATTACTAGATTTATTAAGAATTTCTTTCACCTTTTAAAGGAAGTTGAAACCAGTGGGAAAACTATTTCCTATTTTGTGTGGTATTTGTTTGAACACTTAGCTTTTTCAACTGATAAAAGAAAAAAATCTATTATGATTACTCAAAGGGAGAAAAGAGTTTAAGACTTTGGAAGGTTATTACATAAGTAATGATTACATGAAAAGTGACTAGGGTAATGATATTTCCTTAAGTCCTAAAGATTTTAAGGGTGTGCATTTCAACTACAGCAGTGATGTTCTATTTTCACTATTTTGTAATTCTAGTTTCAAAGTAATTTTCTAAGGTTTTAGAGTATGACTTTTTGGAGCAACTTAAGTTTCATTTTTTATGTTTAAAGTCACTTTATTGTGAAATAAGTTGTTACCCAGGAATCACCATGGCTTCTGGTGATAAGCCATGTTAAAAAAGTTTGTCATTTGACATGAGAACAGTTCATTATAGCTGAAAGTTGGTCGCTAGCAATTCTTTATGCACTTAGTATTTCAAAATCAGTGAGTAGTTAATAAGTTTCTTTTTGACTGTAATTATTTGGCTATAACTAAGTTTGTGAACCAATTTATGACCATATTACTGTGGTACATAAAAACTGAAACATTAACATTTTTTCTTTTTCCCAACTTTTTTTGACTTGTCTCCACATTTTACAATTTATTGCTGAATTTTGAGATCGTTTTGATAAAAAATTTTTCCTTTTTCCTTTTCTTTTTTCAAAAATCTGTAGTTATGTTTCATTATTGGTATTGTGCAACCGATCTGAACAGCTCTTACTTAATATAGAGCTGAAAATGCCCAGTGATGTTTTCTTTTTCATTGTAACTAGGTCCTGGAATATGTTTTGAAATGGCAAAATCCATGTTTCAAAGTAAAATAGCTGTTGAAAGATACAGGCAAAGTTGAATCTTCTGTCTTCTGGCAAAAATGGCATAAAAACTGAGTTGCTAGCTCAAATTCCTGGGTTTCATGGAATTATGATTGAGGCACTACCCTTGTAGTGGCCGTTTCAAGTTTTAATGATTGGTTATGAGACATGTGCTGGATATTGGGCGGTAAGTTGACACAGATGTATGTTGACCTGTTAAGCGGATAGCTTGCTTCGTAATGTAACATTTCATGACTTTTTACGTCTTTTTATTACATTCGAACATATCTTGAACTGGTTTAAAAACTAAATGGTGCTGGTACTACTACTACTAAAATCGTTAAAAGAAAGACAAGACAGTAATATCAAATGTACTCTCAGGTTTGCCAAGATGCCAGATTTTTGGAGTAATCAGTGAATGTTCATTTTCCACTTGAAATGACAGTATTAACTTTTTTCTTAAATCTACTTTTTGTCAACATAGTTCTTGATCAGATAATTTTGTTTATCAATTAGCTGTGTAGTTCAGTGTTTTTTGTTTTCTACAAATGATTACTTGAATAACTTTATTGGTTCTTGTCAAGGTAGAAGGAAATTCACTTATTTTTTGTTCTGTTTGAGGAGGTAGTGCATCATTGAAATGGAATTGGAGACTCTCAATTGACTTACCATTTCTTAGATTATATGTAGTATTGACAGTGACTTGTGAGGAAATTTGCATTACTTATCTGTTGAGGTGTACAAGAAGTTAAAAGGGTCAGGGTAGGAGCTCTTTGTAACACTTGATTCTTTTCTGCTAGGTTTCTTGAGTATTTTTATTTTTATTTCCTTTTCACCTGCTACATGCCCTTCTGTCACAAATAAAAATCTCTCTTAAAGTAAATATAACTAATTAGGCAGTATTTCTCATAAATCAACAGAGCAATACTTCAAATCACCTGCAATGACCCTAAACGAGAGGTTCACTTCATATCAGAAAGCCACTGAAGAACATAGTACCCGGCAAAAGAGCCCTGAGATTCACAGGTATGTCTACTATTGAGTGGGGGTATAAAAATGTTTTGATAGGAAGATACTGTTTAAATTACATTATATTAGAAGTGAGCTGTCATAACACAAATGAATTTTGGTTTTATTCCTAATTTAAGCCTTGAATAAATACATTTCTAGTCTTAAAAACATCTATTACTTATTGTTTAAGTTTTCAGTTTATGTGATTTAAACTAGTTGTAACTTGATCACTTCCACTATTGGATAAAATAGTTACCCCCTTGTTTTTTGGGAGAGGTTTGGATGCCTAGAGTAACCTTTGTATTTATTTCTATTAACTTTGTAAAATGAAAATATTTGAGAGAGAGAACTTAATGAAAAGAGCATGCGTGTAAAGGTCAGACAATTATGGTCAAATCCTGGCTCTGTTTCTTCATTGCATTGTGATGAACACATTATTGTTGAATTTTTTTTTCCATCTACAAAATAAGGATAATGTCTTTTTTTGCAGTGTGGTGGTGACAGTAGTATTGGTTATATGGTATGTAACTCTGCTTAATGTAAAGTAGATAGGTTTTCGTGGTAACTGCTGAAGAAACACTGGGAAGTTGTAACTGATACAAGATTCAAAACGCCAGGAAAGGCAAAGGCTGAAACTATAGCATATGTACAGGTTTTGTGGCTACTTAGGAACAAATAAATTGATTTCTTTTTTGTGTTTATTGAGGATATCAATGTACTGTAATTATATGATGGTTGACTTAGGATGGTATGTTAAAACATTTTTCTCCTTTGATGAATAAAATAAATTTGATGTTTTAAAAGTTTAGGCTTCATTCATATGTAAAAATAATCTTTTTTTTAAAGATTTATTTATTTATTTATACAAGCACTGGGTACAGTCAGAGGCGCGGGAGGGTGAGAGAATTCACCAGAGCCAAAGTGGGGAGCAGAGCAGGCAGAAGGACCGAAGTACACTGCTGAGGGGAGCAGCGGGCGGCAGGAGAGGTCTGTGCGCCATGTGGGACCCTCCTCCGGTGGCCGGGGAGCAGCCGGGGATCGAACAGGTGCTGCAGAAGCTGCTGGCAGCTTCGCAACCCAACGCTCAACCGCTGCGCCACCGGGGAGGCCCTGTAATAATAATCTTGCCCCGGCATTTTAATTTACTTAGTGGGCAGAGTTTTCTTAATTTGTATTAGGAATTAGGCATAACAATCTTAATTTGATAAATTAGTTGGCTGATTGGGAAAGGTAGAGCTGCCTACTATTTCCTTTACAGAAATGTACAGATCTGACAGTTTTTGAAACTTTAAAGTTAATGTGACTACAAATAGACTTTATTTTACATTAAGGAGAATTGACATCTCTCCAAGTGCCCTGAGGAAGCATACCCGTTTAGCAGGGGAGGAGAGAGTTTTTAAAGAAGATAATCAAAAGGTATGTTTTAAATGAACTCCCCCCCCCCCATGTTTAGCTTAATGATACTATACTAAATACAGTTTGGGCAAAATGTATAGATATCTGCCATTTTTTAAACTTATAAATACTATGGTATTGTACATACTTCTCAGAGGAAATAATAGCTGACACTGCTGTAATCCAGGTTAAGCCAGCAGTAATTTTAAAAGATGATGAAAGAAGGAACTTAGTTCTAAGGAAAAGGTACAGAATTGGTAGACAAAGGAAAATTACAAAAGTTAAAGATGCACAAAGTATTTATAGAGTTTCAGTAAATGTGAGGTTAAATGGTTGAGCCAGAATAAATATCCCTTCATTTATGTGTGCTTAAATTAATATCTCTAGGTTCTTCACAGAGAGAATAAGAAGTAATTTCTGTGCTACTGGGCATTTTTGGTTGGGACTAAGAAACGAGCAGTCTAAGAACTGATTTACAAATGAACAATATCTGTGGATGCAGGGTGGGAGAGGAAAGCTTTTAAACTTAAGGAACCCTGTGAATGACTGGTGGAGTCGGGGTGGGGCTTTGAGAAAATGGACTTCAGTTGTTAAGGAGCTTCTCATATAATTTGGTAATTCAAAATCGACATTTTCTGGGAACACTAGTTTATATGATAGACCTTTAACAGTCTAGTAGAGATACTGGGGCACTGTTAACAAGGAAAAGGTTAGGGAACTTGGAAGTACTGCTTGGTTCCAGTTCTGGCCATCACAAGTACATTTGTGATAGTTAGAAAATAACTTCGTGGATGTCAGTTTTCTAATTAGAAAAATGCAAGTATATATGTTAAGCAGAATTGTTTAATAATTGTACTATTATGAAAATATTGGTACTTTAGCATACACATTTTGTAATAGGGCATGCTATTAACATACTAGGGTATTTAGCTAAGAAACAAAGTGGCTTCTTTGGGGCGTGTCTTAGAAAAACAAGTTGTACTAATTTTTGCTTTTACTTTCAATACCTTGGATTCAGTGTTGTTTTTGTTTGCCAACAATATAGTTTATCCTTGTGCTCTCATGGGGTATCTTGTTTTTCTCCTTTTACTCAGACCAGATTGTGATTTGTAGGAGAGAAAATAGTGCTTACTGATTGATGGATAAGAGGATATGACATTGTTTTTTATTCTTCATCTTCTGATCTAAATGAATAACATGTATCTAAATGAATAACATGTGTAATGTATAGGTAGTTCAGTTTACAAAGTACTTTCACTTAAATTATTTTCTTGTGGGCTTGCTAATATCAGGTGAATAGGAAGGTTTTTGCTCTTGACTAGGTTTTTTTTTTCCTTTGTTACCCTGGGAACAAATAGGTGAGTAGTTGATATCATTTGGAGAGAACTTTATGCTTTCATTTTTATGAATGCTTATTAATATTAGAGCTTCTAGAATTCCCAGAGTAAGTACTTATTGTTGAATACTAGCAAGGATGTCCACATTGCTTAGCATCTTACTGATGTATCATTTTTCTTCATTCCTAGATGCCTCTTTCCATCTTCCTAAATTATATAGTATTTGAAAAAGCAATGGAACAAGAAGGAGGTGAATTGTGACCCAGTTAAACTATTGTCCGTTGCAATACCTGAATTGAGAAGGGGCAGTATATGGCCCGAGATACTGAGTACAGGATTGGGAATAATATCTTTCTGGCTTTGTTTGTACCCTTGTTCAACCTCAGTTGATTTCATTAATCATTCTCCTCTTGCATGTTATAGAAATTACAGAATTCTTACTTTTGAAGTGGTGGTTTTTTTTTTTTTGGGTTGGTCAACTTGTTTGGGAAGAACTTAAATGATAATGAGGCTTAAGTAATGAGATTACTTTAGGATCCCTTTATAGGTGTAAGGCAAAACCATAGATTATATAACCTCTGTCATTGTTCAACTATTTTAAAAAAATGCCTTTTGCAAGGATGAAGGATGATAATGAGTGTGTGCTGAGTGGAAAAATGACTATCATTTTACTGTACAAATGTTTTTTATGGTTGCTTTGAACAAAAAGCTATGATAGTTAACTTTTAAATAACTTCCTTAGTCCTACTGCACTTTGTGTACACAAATGTTTAGTAAAAACAGTCACATACTTTTTTTTAAATAAAGACTATGGAAGTTGTATTTTAATATCCATTCTTTCTGATACTGAAATGTCAGTTTAGAAACTGGCATAAAATTTGGAGAGATATATATGTACATACTTTTTTCTATATCTCCCTGAAGTCTGTATTTTACATCTGTCTTTTTATAGGGAGATAAAAAATTAAGGTGTGATTCTGCTGACCTTCGGCATGACATTGATCGTCGGAGAAAAGAAAGAAGTAAAGAACGTGGGGATTCCAAGGGCTCCAGGGAATCCAGTGGATCAAGAAAGCAGGAAAAACCTCCAAAAGATTACAAGGAATACAAATCTTATAAAGATGACAGGTAATTGTTAAAACTGTCCGAGTTAGGTTTTAGCTTCTAATTAGCCTTTAATAATTGTCAGCTTAATTGCTTTCAATTTTGATTGTGTAATCGAATGTTTAAATTTAAACAATTAAAATTATTTGTTTTACAGCAAAAATGTATTTGTCTTTTACACGGCTTATGGTGGATGAGGACAAAAACTTTGGAATAGCAAGCTAACACTGAAAAAAAAAATGACAAATTAATGTGTCCTATTATCCAGGCTACATCAGGAGGTTGGACTTCAATGCAGTGCATTTCTAGAAACAGTTTGTGTAAGAACTTTGGTTCGTTATGCTTGATTCCGCACTTTTTCAACTCATAACACCCAGAGTACAAAAATTTTAAAACTGATAACTAGTGGTTTAACATGGGAGAAATGGGGGGAGGAAGGATTAGTTTTTATGAAATAGCAATATGTATTAGTCTTTCAAAGTAATGTTTCCATGGATACTGTTAGCAGTGGTAAGAGTATTGCAGGTATGACCTTTTCGGGTATTGCATTAGAATCATAAAAGTGATCATCATAGCGTCATATAAACAATAGAAATACTAAGTATCATAGATAATCGTTTTTCTTGCTATTCATTAGGTAAATGGTGAATTTTACTTGTGTTTTTTTTTTTTTAATTTATGATTGGTATTTGTAATGTCATATGCTTTTTATTTCTATAACCGTGTTGTGGCCCAAACCATACCAACTGTTCTCACCCAGGGTGTACAAACTGCAGCCATTTTGAAACTTGACCTTAAAAAACAGTCTTATTTGTTTTTCCTACTCTCCCTTTCCTTCTTTTAAAAATAACAAAGTTAAAGATATTTAAGAACTGAACTTTATTCTTGAAGTTTCCATACTGCTAGTTTCTAACTGGCAGGTCATAGCATGTTTTTCAGTAGTGATGTAAAATAAATATTGAAAGAGAATGGAAACAGATTGTGTCAAAGTTTAACACCCAATCATTCTAGTTACATAATATTAATAGGGGATAGTTTTTTTTTTACCTGAAAAGTATCCCTCTTATTATAAGATTCAACAGGGCCAGCATCTTTAAAAATTGCACATTTTTTTGTTTTCTTTCTTTATTTTGCAGTAAACATAAAAGTAGAGAGCAAGATCATTCTCGATCTTCATCATCTTCAGCATCACCTTCTTCTCCCAGTTCTCGTGAAGAAAAGGAGAGTAAGAAGGAACGAGAAGAAGAATTTAAAACTCACCATGAGCTGAAAGAATACTCAGGCTTTGCAGGAGTTAGCCGACCACGAGGAACTTTTGTAAGTAATAAAATTACTTTGCATGATTTTATAGGACTTAGAGTACTGTAAGAGTACTGTATATAAAGAAGTAAAATATGTGATTTAGATAGTCATTCCTACATTGAGTATTAGTCTTGAAAAATGAAATAGCATTTTAAGTATCATTTACGTTAGGAAATAACATTTAGGGGGAATGAGAAGGGACTGGAGCTGGTACATTACTTTTTTTTGTACACAGATTAAGAGTAAATGATTTTGCTTGATTAAAAAAAAATGCTTTTTTGAGATTTAGCAGTATCTATATAAACTAGGGGCTTACCATTTGTGCATATATTTCAAGTCCTTGTTTATATATGCTCCAGTCTTAGAAATAACACAACTTTTTATTCTAACATACGCTTATGCCCATGTTTTTATAAATAGATAATTATTAATTTACTGGCCTCATAGTGCATTTTCATGACACTAATTTCTGTATATTCAGTTTTTTCCTTGAGAATATCCTGTTACTAGTAGGGTCATTTATTCATTTGGGAATGAGAAGAGCTTTGCTCATACGGTAGCAAGTGTAGTTGAACACTTGGGACTTTTAAGATAATTCAGAGGAATTAGATGACTCTTTGGGGTTAGTAAAAAGGAAAAGAATCAACTTCTGATTATTTGAAAACATTAGTTCAGGTCATGAAAGTGCAGTACTCTAACTTTAGGTTGAATGTGTGTTTCTGCCTAACCTACTCAGCTTTTAGTAGGCAGAATTTTTTGCCTGTGATCTAAAATGGCCTTTCCATCCTCAGTTTGAGATTTAGGAAGGAAATAGGTAATACGTTTTTGTTACTGCAGTTAAATTAGAATTTGCATGTAACTAAATACATTTTGATTGCATTACTAAATGATTTTGTTAATGTTAATCAGTTTCGAATTAGAGGCAGAGGAAGAGCCAGAGGAGTTTTTGCTGGGACAAATACTGGTCCAAACAACTCAAATACTACTTTTCAAAAGAGACCGAAGGAAGAGGAATGGGATCCAGAATATACCCCAAAGAGCAAGAAGTACTTCTTGGTGGGTGTTAGAAATCTGTGTTTATTTGGTTTGCATTAATTTTCAAAGCATACTGGGTGAATAAATTTGAGTATAGTTATCCACTACTATGAGAATATTTCACCATAATGCCTAAAATATTTTAAAAAATACATTACCCAGATGACTTGAAGTTTTGAAAATGTGGCCCCCTTTAGTCCTGACTGTGCTTTTTTGACACACTTTATAGGCTGATCAGGGTAAACTAAAAATATACCTGATTTGATGGCCACATACAAAAAAGAACATTATTATATATTTCATACCTGTCTATAAGACTGTATAAGTGGACAGATATGAAAACTTCTCAAACATCACATCTAATTGTCTAAATAAAAGTCAAGACAAGAATTCTATTATAATAGTACATGTAACTAAGGGTCTAAGGGCACTGTTAAGGGTTCTTTGAATTAAAAGGAAGATGAAACGTTACATTATGGAAAGGTTGCTAGATATTCAAGTTTGATACTTATTGTGATGTTTTTCCTTCTAAAGTAGTTTTTTAAAGGATGAAGGATCTCTGAATAATGATGGAAATTTTCTACAGTTTGATATGGGGGAAAAGGATCCATCCTGCCTTTATACATAGACTTTATACCTAAACTGTTATGAGAAATAGTAATTTTTTGTCATAGCTTCTTAGGGAAGTCATGTTTCAGGGAAAAGTTTTGAAGACTAGTTGTTTTATTGAAGCAAGGAGGAAAATTTCATTTGCCTTGCATTTCACTTTTTATAAATATAGTGTCCATAACATATCTTTTAAGTGGTTAGAGCTATATTGTGAAGTAGCTCTATATTTTGTTTAGAAAATGGACATTTTAGTTGTTTCAAAAATTAATTTCCATTTGCCTCTTTTTTGGGTGCCTTAATGAGACTAGTATTGAAACAAACAATCTAAATATATATGTTGGATTTCCTCCAAAGGAAGAAAATGGCGTATTGCAAGCAGAGTGTGGTTAGGAGAAACTATATAGAAAAATGTGACTTAAATCTTAAGCTTAAAAGGTGAGTAGGTGTAATATAGGTAGCAGAAGGAGTAGGTATAGATATTTGCTAAAGGAGATCTGAGAAATAGAAAAAATCTAGGATCCATCATCTTACTTGTCACAAAAGCATGAAAAATTATCCAGTGGGAAGAGAAGTGATTAAAAGGCCAACTATTCAAATGTGGGGTGAGGTGTGAGTGATAATGAAAATGAAGGACATGTAGACCAAATGTGAGAAAGATCAAAAAGTTAAGAGGGAAAAGAAAGTGAGCAAGTAAACAAATAGTAATTTTTAAACATTTTACCATATATCTAATTTAGGGCACCTTTATTTTTCTATAGTGTTCTTTCAGAACCTGGTCTCAGTTTTTACATTAAATTGGGACATAATCAGTTCAGATTGACCTGTAATTGCAGAGTAGTTTTACTTGTAAATCTGGGAAGTATAATTTTAAGTGTAAAGAAGTGTAATTTTAAGAATGTTGCCACTTACAAGCAGTAATATTTTATAGGTTGTGATTTTGGACTCTACTTAAAAATTTTCATTTCTATATAGAACATACATTATCTATATCTGTTACAGACGGGTTGATTCTAGAAGTAAAATTACCACAGTACTTTATTTCTTACAAGTCAACTCCCAAAATTTGTTATTTGGTTCTTGATGAACCGTGAAAATGACAATTTTTGTTTTTACTTGGAAATTTGAACTTAATAGATTTTGCATCTTCTGTAAAGATAATTGACTTTTCATATAGCTGGTATTGAACCTAGAAATAGAAACAAATATTATTCACAAGAAATGAGTTTGAGTATCTACAATATCTTCCTGATTCTTTCAGCATAATCAAACCAGCATGGAAATTTTGCCCATGTTAATGAAACATTAATAATAATAGGTAACACTTAATGAGCAAAGTACTATATACTAAGGCAGCACTGTAAGTATTTTAGATCTGCTAACTTAGATTTTTGAAATGACTCCTTTTGAAGTGGGGCCATTGTTCTACTTTTATAGGTAAAAACAATTGAAGTACAGAGAGCCAGCCCCTTGACCAAAGTTATATGACTAGTAAAAGTGGGTCAGTATTTGGACCCATGCACTGAGCTCCAAAGTAAGGACTCTGTATTGAGTAATAGTTACATTTGCTGCATTCTTGTCTGAAATTTCCCATCCCCAAACTTAGATTTTTGCAGAGCTGTGGTAATGTTTTAATAGTAAGTTTTCCAGGAAAGACAGTAAGTAGTCCTCAGGACCTGAAATTCTGTGGAGGAGGGGCTGAGTATATGAAGAGGTGGAGCAAGTGGACACGTGCTCTTTGTAGAATTGATGATGTCTTTGGAGAAAGAAAATTACTAGTTCAGTGTTAAAATTTTGATAAATTAACCCTTTTAGTCTTCACCATTCAAGACAGAAAGATAAGAGTATTCAGAAGATTTTGGTTTCGATATGACCTTTGTTAACATTTTGGTTGTGTTTTATAAATATCTAAATCTTTGGCCCTTTCTTATTTGAATTTTTAAAAATTGTAGGAAGACTAAAGTGTAAGAAACTGAGGATTGAGTATATGCTTAGCATCAAAGTGTCACTTAATTTGTGGTTAGGAAACCCTCTGTAAAACACAATGTAATCTTACAATTACTATATTCTGTATCAGTTTCAGATCACTGTTTCATTGGAAAGTAGTGGTTAGCTTAACTAGTGTCTAACTTTGCCACTGCTTCTCAGTTTCTTCTTAGCTGCCTCTTAAGGTAATTATTTACTGCTACCATCATAACTGGAAAAGATATTCTGTGGGTGAATTTTGCATCTTCCTTAAAGATAACTGACTGACTTTTCCAATAACTGGTGTTGAGCATAGAAACAAAAATATTATTCAGAAGAAATGAGGTTGTGCTATGAACCAGAGACACTTTATGAGGGGAGGGGGGCGGGGGGGGGAGGGATTGGGGTCAAAATAAAGGGGTTGCAAATGTTTGGGGAATATAAAAATAAAAAAAATTAAAATTTAAAAAAAAAGACAAAAAAAAAAAAGAAATGAGGTTGTGAAGGGGTAGTGGAAAGAACTAGCTCCATGGCCTTAAACAAGTTAATTTCTTTGTGCTTCAATTTTTTTTTTACCTCTAAAATGGGATTAACTTTATTTTACAGGGTCCTTGTGAGGATTGGATGAATAAATATTTGTAAAGTAGTCAGAATAGTTCCTTATCCTTAGTGAGTACTATATAAACATTGCTGTTGCCACCATTTATTGAGTGCTCATTTATTTGCTTGTCAGACACAACGGGCCAGGCACATTTTATGCATCATCTGTGTTCTCTCAAGCCTGTCTCTTTTCTAAAAAATGAAGAAGGCACACAGTTTGAGTTAAGATCTAAAACCATACCTCTCCAAGACCTGTTTGCTTTTCCCCACAAATCCATGGAATAAGTACTATAAACAAAAAAAGACGGACTCTGAAATTGGGTAGACTAGAAGGACCTGAAATTACGTAATTGCAGGGAAATCATTTTGAGTGACAGACTACTTAAAAATAGTGTATTTCAGGTTTATGTGAAACTCATAGACACAAATTTATACTTTTGATAGTAATGAAGTCGTTCTTAATGAAATCATCATGCACACCTCTAGACAGTGATCTTTCATTGGTTGTGAAAGATAGATATTAGATATTGGTAAGTGCTCTTTGATATAGGCTTTGATTATATGTGTAACAGCCTCTTTTTTTTTTTTTTTAAAGATTTATTTATTTATACAGGCACTGGGTACAGTCAGTGTGAAGTGAGGGAGGTGAGAGTATTCAGAAGTGAGGGAGGGTGAGAGTATTCACCAGAGCCAGAATGGGGAACAGAACAGGCAGACCGGCCAAATACACTGCTGAGGGGAGCAGCGGGTGAGACAGGAGAGGTCTGTCGCGCCACGTGGGACCCTCGCTGGCGGCCGGGGATCAAACCGGTGCTGCAGAAGCTGTGGGCAGCTTCGCAGTCCAGCGGTCAACTGCTGCGCCACCAGGGGAGTTCCCCCCCCCTTTTTTTTAAAGATTTATTTATTTATTTATGCAAGCACTGAGTACAGTCAGAAGCACGGGAGGATGAGAGGATTCACCAGAGGCAGAGCAGGGAGCAGAACAGGCAGACTGACGAAGTACGCCGCTGAGGGGAGCAGCAGGCATGGCAGGAGAGGTCTGCGAGCCATGTGGGACCCTCGCTGGTGGCTGGGGATCGAACTGGCGCTGCAGAGGCTGTGGGCAGCTTCGCAGCCCAGCGCTTAACTGCTGCGCCACCAGGGGAGGCCTTAACAGCCTTGCAAGTCATGTAGGGGGGTGATCTGTACTACATGAATATGCACAATGAAACATAGTCTGTGATTTGAAAAGGTGCTCATACCACATAATATTTGGGAAAAAGTCTTAGTCTGAGGTGGACAGCAGTTAAATTACAGGAGAATAGGCTTTTTGTTTTGTATTTGGGAAGGTGATACTCAAATACTTCTCAGTCTTGTAGGTTGTTTTGATTAGTGGGACAATTTGTAATTTGAGAAACATCTGTATTTGGATATTTTTTAATGAAAAATTAAGATTGAAATGTGTAATAGCTGCAGTACTTTCAGGTTGATGAAGAAGAAAATAGGTAAAGCATTACTCCATGGGCCATGCCATCATGATTTGGCATGTGAGATACCCTAGTCCGGAAGACTGATGTGTAATATTATTGATTTAAATTTATTTATTTTTTAAAGGTTTATTTATTTATGCATGCAAGAACTGGGGTATAGGCCAGAGGTCTGGGGAGGGTGAGAGGATTCATCAGAGACAGCTGGGAGCAGAACAGGCAGCTCTACTGAAATACACTTTTGAGGGGAACAGCGGATGAGACAGGAGAGGTCTTCTGTGCCATGTGGGTAGTTCCCTGGCCGAGGATCAAGCTCTGCTGCAGTAGCTGTGGATAGCTTCATAGTGCTGCGTCTTAACCCCTTGCACTCCAGGGAAGCCCTGATTAAATTTAAATCTTAATAGAATTTTAAAATCTATGTGTAAAGTGAAAGTCTTACAATCTTCTTTATTAAGTAAATGTTATTGGTGATATTGCTATGACATTTTTATGACTATCACATCTTTTTGACTAAGTGTTTTGGGGAAAATAGGGTGTTTTTTTTTTGCATTCTATGCAGTAAATGGTAGTGGACTTAGGTTGCAATAATTAAAAGCAGAAAAATCAAAATGCTGAAAATCAGCAATAACTTGGCAATTGAGATTCTTCAGAAAAATGGGAATTTCTCACTACTTTAAAATTATTCTCTGGGATAGAAGATACTTTTGTTTAAAAAACTCGGTTTTGTTGTGTTTTGGAACATTATAAATCTCACAAACCCAGTCTTCAGAGTATTTATTCCATGACTTATGGTTGGGGATATAATCATCCTCATAAGATAGACATTTCAGTGATGATTGCTTTTAACCTTCCTGTAGCATGATGACAGAGATGATGGTGTGGATTATTGGGCCAAAAGAGGAAGAGGTCGCGGTACTTTCCAACGTGGCAGAGGGCGCTTTAACTTCAAGAAATCAGGTAGCAGTCCAAAATGGACTCATGACAAATACCAAGGGGACGGGATTGTTGAAGATGAAGAAGAGACTATGGAAAATAATGAAGAAAAGAAGGACAGACGCAAAGAAGAAAAGGTAGAAATTTTCAACTCGTTAGTGATTTTAATAGATTTTCTTCTCTGTTGGTTTGGTGGACCAATTAGTTAATTATTTAATTTTTAAGAACAGTGTTTATTATGGATCATTTTTACCCTTCACGCTTTTGCTTATATTTTCTTTTGTTTTCTTTTAGGAATAGTAAATCTGAAGTGAGATTGCTACAGAGAGCAGAACTTGCACCCACCTTTTTTTTTTTTTTTACCTGATTTTTGTTTTCAAATAAGAATGTAAGCATTTTACTTAAATTTTACTGTTTGCAAGTAGCCTATAGAAATTTTGTTTTAAGTCCTCAAATATCTTTAAAATAGTAGATTGTATGTTGAAAATTGTACTGAAATAAAGTAGAAAATTGTTACGTACCATATTTGTAACTATCAACTTTTAAAAAAATTCTTTTACTGTTTTTGTTACATGCAATGTAATTCTGCTTTGTCTATAAGATATGGTCAAGTACAGCTTTGTGAAAGTTCTGATTCTCTTCCTCTTCCCTCCCTGTTTGTTAATGTTTATTCTGAAGTAAGCGTTAGCTCTACATACAAATCCCTGAAGAGAAGTTGTTTATAGAGACCACACTAATTATTTTAACTGTATACATCTGTGACATTTTCTTTAATTCAAACACACTACATTGTAGGGTGACTAATTTTTGAAGTATAAAAAAGCAAAAGGTTGTTACTTTGGTAAATAAACTAAGCTAGTTTAACATTTCAGCAAATGTTTAAGAGGGAAAAAATTTTTTTTGTCAATAGCTAAAACAGTATGAGCTACTAAAAGTTCGATTGAAATGTTTGAGAATTTTTTTTTTTTTCAATATTGAAAGCAAGCATTGACTTATATAAACCATTCTTGCAAGCCTTTACTATTTGGGTTCAAAATTCAGTGTTCTTTTTCTATTCTAAAGTTTGAGTCATGGTCTTAGGTATAGGTATCCAGCTAGGTATCAGCTATTCATTGTGAGGAAATTGGTTTCGAAAATCCCATTCCTTCTGAATGTCTTAAATAAAAAACAATAAGACCTGTAATCCTGATGTTAGTATGGAAGAGGAATATTCTACAGAAAATCTTAGATTAAAAGAATGTACCTGAATTCATATCTTACGTATTTATTGAGTTTTGCGTCAGCTAAAACATTAGTTTGTAGTCTAACCATAAGGGAAAAAAAGCTACCAATGTACTGTTCATTAGTAGTATTTTAAGTAACTATTTTTTGATTTTCGAAGTCATCAATAAAGTTTTGTCAGGAAGTTTGTTGCATCATTGCTCGAACTTGGTTTTTATTTTTTCCCTTGATATCAGTAGGAGTTTGTAAAATGCCTTTTTTTCTTCCCAAGGTTTCTATTATTCAGGTAAACAGTCTTACCAATGTGAATTACCTTTGTGTTTATGCTGATAGCTCTTTAAGAATGAAAATTTGAAGTAGTAAATTTCAATGTTAAGTCTGTTCACAAATAATCAAATTTCTTTGTTAACTCAGCAGTTGAATTAGTTGTATATGTTTGCATTAAAAGGAGATAATGCTTACTCTGTTAGTGTAAACTTTTTAAAGACCTTATATCTTTGGCTCTTTCATTCTCACTTGATTTGCAGTGCTTCTATAGCACCTGAATTGCAACCCAGGGGCATTAAGCTAACAGTTGCTGGAGGGGAGAGGAGGGAGAAAGGAAAACAATGTATGATGACTATTGGCTCTAAGATCTTTAGCGTTGCATGATTTCTTCTGTTAATGTCTTTCCGAAATTATTTTTTAGAGCAGAGGAGATAGTGTCAAAGCAAGTGTGTGTTGCATTAATCTAGACAATATTCTTCTGGTTAGAAATAATATTTGATTACACATAAAAGCAACATGCATTTCATCTCCGACTTAGGAGGATTTTTTGGGATCATTTTGTTTCATACAATTAAATTTAACCTTTATTTTGGCAGTTACCTGGTTAGGTACTAAATCTATGCTAACTTAATGTGCAGTTTTGCTTTTCTACTTAAGACAATAGAAAGAAAGGAATTTTTTGAGAAATCACTTAATGGGGAATGGGAGTAGTTAGCTAAATCCTATCAGCAGGTTTTAAGTGCAAATGCACTGCTTTAACCCAGATACATACATGATTTGATTCCTTTTACTCTTTAACAAAATTTAGGAAAGCCTGTCATACTGGGACATAACAGGAAGAGTGACTGTGAGAACTCTAATAGAATGCCATTTGAATGTTACCTTTTTTCAGAGCCAAGCATATAAAAAGTAGTCTGTGTATTTTTAAACCACACCTTCACACTTCATGACGTTATAAAAGCTGAGTGGTTCCTCATTAAGGGTATTTATTTACAAGTGCCAGAAAAATCTTAATTGATTATATTAAAAGACTTGTGTAGAGGAGAAAAGTAAAAATGAACCAAAGGATATTTTCAAAAAATATCCTTTTAAGAGTGTTTACGAAGGCCATGACTCAGTCCTTAGATGTGTATACCTTTAGACAGTCCAGGGATTTTAATATAAAAAGCAAAGTTATTGTTTCCCCATTACAGCCTTCTTTAAAGAGTTGTTAATGTTTTCTTTTGTCACAGTTAAAATCAGCATTGGGGTTTAAATTACAATTTGAGAAAAAATATTACCCAATAAGAATGAATGTAGATGCCTAAACGATTCTTACTCAGTGTGATGTATAATGCAACAGGGACTCTTGTAAATTGTCATATGCCAATAAACTGTCATAAGTGGTAAAGCTGTTGTTTGCTACATGATTTTTAGACTATTTCTGTGTGTTTTCTGTACAGCTGATTTCTGTGGTCTAGCTAAATTTTAGAATATTAGCTCCCTTGGTAGGTAAATAAGTGGAATAATGGGGGGAGGTGTTGATAAATACTTTATAAAAAATCTCTGAAAAGTCCTCTTTTTCTCTTGTTCCCCTCAGAAAATGGGATATTTTATAGCGGATAATTCCAAGTTATTTTTAGAGATTATAGGAACTGCAGGTTTTTAGTCTGGTTCTGCTTTTCCTGTGTTAGTAATAAAGGAACTTATTAACCATAATATCATGGGGAAGTTCTTTAAGGGGAATGATCTAAGTCTTGCCATGGCCCTGATAAGTTCTTTGAATCAGTCTATCAGCTTTAAATAGAATATTTTCACACAAATGTGTGCCAGGACAAACACATTTTAACTCATACAAATGGTAAATTCTTAATAATTTCATCCCTTTAAATATACTAAAGCAAAAGTAGTTAAGCTGGTAAACTAAGCTAGTTTTAACGTTTCAGCATATGTTTAAGAAGGAAACATTTAAGGGGTGTTCCTGGTGGCACAGCGGGTTGAGTGCTGTGCTGTGAGGATGTCCGCAGCCTCTGCAGCGCGGGTTCAATCCCTGCTGGCCAGGGAGAAACCCACGTGGCGTGGCAGATCTCTTCTGTCTCGCCTGTTGCTCCCCTCAGCAGTGTCCTCCGTCCATCTGCCTGTTCTACTCCCTGCTCTCTGATGAATTCTCTAACACTCTGGTGAATTCTCTCACCCTCCCATGCCTCTGACCTGTACCCCAGTTCTTGTATAAATAAATCTTTAAAAAAAAGGAAACATTTAAGACCTCTCTGTGCTCTCAAGTTTTGGGGTAACCTTAATGTTATATACACATTTCTTGCATAAAAATAAGCGATCTCATTTATTTGGGACATTTATTTAACTTTTTAAAGAGTTTACATAGTTGGCTTTTTTCTCTCGGTTTCAACTGAAATCCTTTTGAGATACACTTAAAGTTTCTGTTTGGAAAGAGGTAGTCCTGTCTCAAGAAATTGCTAAACGGGGAGGCAAATGGAGAAATTTCATTGTCATGATTTTTGATTTTACCTAGACTCAAATCTCTAGCCAAAAATACACATATATACATCCTTTAATTTTTAGAGATTTTTTGTTGCATACATTTAGGGTTCTCAAATGATTAAAAATTGAATTTGGACTCTAGTGTAATTCAATTTATTGGGGTAGATAATAGAAATTAGTCTTTCAGTGGTGTATGAAGTGGGGGGTTTGTTAGTAGGTTTCTCAGTATTTAGGACTATATAGAAATTTGTTCTTTCACTGTCTGATTCAAGAGCCTTAAAGATAGTCTTGGTTTATGAGCTGGATGCCCTATGTTGCACAAATGTTCAGTAATGGTGAGTGTATCAGCTATGAAGGAAGCCATGTTGTACTTTTATTAAGTACTAATTCTCTGTTACCTAATTATACTTCAGCCTTTAAAAATGGATCCCGGGCCTCCCCGGTGGCGCAGCGGTTGAGCGCTGGGTTGTGAAGCTGCCCGCAGCCTCTGCAGCGCCGGTTCGATCCCCGGCTGCTCCCCGGCCACCGGTGGAGGAGGGTCCCACATGGCGCGCAGACCTCTCCTGCCGCCCGCTGCTCCCCTCAGCAGTGTACTTCGGTCCTTCTGCCTGCTCTGCTCCCCGCTCTGGCTCTGGTGAATTCTCTCGCCCTCCCCTGCTTCTGACTGTACCCAGTGCATGTATAAACAAAACAAACGGACAAACAAACAAACAAATAAACATGCCTCTATTTAAAAAAAAAAAAAGTTAAAAAAATGGATCCCACTGGTATACAAAAGAGAACAGTCAAGTTTATATTTCACTGCCAGGACTAGGAAAAAAACCTAAATTATGATAGGTACCTCAGAAAAAGTTTTCCTATTTACATTTTAGGGGTTTCACAACAGTGAACTGATTTGCAGACTTTTAAAATGTGGACAGTAATATTGATGGTTGCAAGTAAAAAGGAGTTGGACAAATGACTTTTAATATTCCCATGTTACGTATTTCCCTAAGAATTGGAATTACTTTTTCTCTTGGGGTCTTCCAACTTTCTGCTTTAATAATAATGAGCCCTACCAATCGTAAAAGTAGATGATGGGGGCCTCCCCTATGGCGCAGCGGTTGAGCGCTGGGTTGCGAAGCTGCCCGCAGCCTGTGCAGTGCCGGTTCTATCCCCGGCTGCTTCCCGGCCACTCCCCGGCCACCGGAGGAGGGTCCCGCATAGTGCGCTGACCTCTCCTGCCGCTCTGCTCCCCGCTCTGGCTCTGATGAATTCTCTCACCCTCCCGCATTTCTGACTGTACCCAGTGCTTGTATAAATAAATAATCTCTAAAAAAAAAAAAAAGTAGATGATGGTAAGTAGATTTAACTGGTAGTAACTTGACAGGATTTACATTCACATGATGAATTATATTTAACAATTTCTTGGTACTGTCAGTAATCGCAAATTTCTTGGAATGTAAAGAGCCACAGAAATAGACTGTCGCTCTTACTGTCAGAATAGGGGTTTACTTTATATCTTAGAGAGTCCGAAACTGTGGAAGATGATAATTTTCCTGTTGTACTATACTAGAAAGGGGAATCTATTACCTTTTTACTAAGCTGCTAGGTTACTTAAAATGCTGCCATGAAGGGAATGTTTAATACGTTCTCTCTTTCTGGAAGAAGTTGAGTGTCATCACCAAATGTAGGCAGTAAGAAGATAAGAGTAAGATACAAAATTTAACTGGCTAGTGTCTGAACAATGATCTTTTTATACATGTCTTTGGTAGTGATGTTTAACTTCCAAAATCACAGTGGTAAAGATGCTGAAAACTTGACCTACTGTTCAAATAGTCTTCTCATTTGGATGCCTTGATGCTTAATTTCATCCTTTAATTGCCGTCTGTGGGGTGTTTCTCAACTATAAAATTACAATCATTTTTAAGCTAAATACCCTTACATGTTTTCTTGTTGTCTAAACTTGAGTCAAGATGAACTGTAGGGATTCCCTGTGAGCTGCCTTTTTGCCTGCTTTGCTTATCTTACTCATTAACCTATCTTAAAATTTTATGCACTAGTGAAAATTTATAAATTCCTTTTACTCATTTGAATACATATTTGAATGCAGCACATTCTTTTAGCCTAGCAACTCATTCCACATTATTGTCTTCCATTGCCAGAATATTTAGCATTGTGCTTTGTGTGTTACACAGGCACACATGCATGCACGCACACAGTACGCATATGATCAATGTCCCTTGAGTGTAAATAGGAAAGCGTTGCTTATGGATAGAGATTCGATTGGTATATGTCAATTTATTTTAGGGCTGTGGCTAAAACCTAATTCAAAATAAATTTTTATAAATACCAAAAGTCAGATTGCAGTGAGCAGAAGTGTTACATTGTTAATCTTGAATGCATTGCTCAGGCTACCTTATGTGTGGTTTTGAATGTACCACGGTTTTACAAACAGAACAGTTAACATATTTAAAGGAAGGGGAACCAGGACCTTCAATTCTGAAAGTGGTATGTGAATAGTGTGGAAAAGATATGTTTACTGTAAAAAAATTAACATAGATTCATTATTGATAGCTTGATGATTGATGTCAGTCTTGAAGAATGTAGAGAGAGAGCTTTCCCATAGAAGAGGAAACAATGAACAAATCATAGTACCAGAACGGCATTTGACATACTGCCTCGTCCAGCCCTATCATTTTAACATGTACCATCCTGAAAGGATGGAACCATGTCAGTGTATGTATAAAAATAATAGGTACATAGGCTTTTTTATTAACTGAGCTAATATTTGATACGTAGTTATTTAAAAAGTAGAGCAGACAGCTTGGGAGGAGTAGGTTTTCTGCTAGTGGAAGTATGCAGGATCTGATTATTGTCAGGAATGCTGTGCTATCTGATGAACATTTTTCCATTTCTCTGGATTTGCTCAAGAGCTACACTGCACATTCAGGTGCCTGTTGTATTAAATTGGATGTAGTCTTTTAAATAGCACTGGAAGTTTAAAGTATACTGTACTACTACTCCTGAGAGGCTTCAAGCACAGAATAGAAGGAGAAAAGCTTGAGTGTTTTTGTTCTATCTGAAATGTAAAACATGGAAGTGAATTGTCTGGGTGTGTGCATTCCAATTTAGAAATCACCCTTTCATGAGAACCCTTATGGTTACGGTCCGAGAGTCTGTCACATACTTGGAAAGAATGTATTTACATCATTATTCTTAATGGTAATTTGAGTTCACTTAACTGCTAAAACTCAGGCTTGTGTTACAAGACTAATGGGGTTCTACTAGGCAGTTGGCAAGATTGAGTACCCCTGTTTCTAGCCTTAGTCCAAATCTGCCCTCTTCATTTGTGAATTCAGTGAAAAATGTGGTGTGGGTGAAGAGATGAACAACAAGTTATCGGTCATCCAGAGCATGGTGTGATCACTAGTGTATGACTAGGGATTTTGGAAAAATGGTAAAATAACATCAACCAAATAACAAAACCAATTACTTATGGACACAAGTTAAAGTAGGTGATAAGCTTTTTCTACAATTACCCTAAATATTAGTGTAACTACCAACTTTGTTGTTACTGGTTTCTTGTGAAAGGAAGAGTTGGAGTAGCATCTGGCAGACTTGACCAAAGAAGAATCCCTAATTTACCAACTGATACTGGCGGTAATAAAGAGACTGGAACAGTTTACCGCAGTGAATTCTCCAGACAGCTTCCAAAATTACCTGTTAGGGAAAATAATCACTGAGGAGAAAATACAGAAAGTGGGACCAAGTTAAGCAGGACCGAGACAAGACCTAGCTCAAAGGGGGAGGGGAACACAGGACAGTCTTGGAAATCAAGATGCATTTCTGAACACGACTGAAAAATGACATGAAAGAGAGTCAGGAAGCTTTCTTGAATTCATCTCATTGAAAAACTGCAGGAAAATATTTCACATTAAAGTGATAATAGAAAACTGATGTCAAAGCTCGTAAAAGACTAAGAACATAATGTCTGAATTAGTAAATTGGAGGAAGACTGAATTTTGGGGAGAGGGAGGCAGAGAGAAGGAGAGGTGGGGAGTGGAGAGGAGAGGGAATCTGGAGTCTGAAGGAGGCTTTTGTACTGATCTGTTCTTATGGGATGTGTTCATTCTGACCCTATCATGTGCCTCATTATTAAGAGGCTGCGAAGGGTGGAGGTTTTAAGATGACGACTTATTTACTTACTAGGACAAAAGCGAAGGGTAAGGAACTTGAGAAAATTGTAGTTTACTAGTAAACAGGATTGCTGATCTCTTTGCTCCCTACTTTCACATTGTCGCTCTGCCCTCTTGACCCTATTTTCATCCTTTCATCTCTCAGATAACCGGATCTGAACCTACAATCCCTACTGCTTTGCCAGTTGCTGCTTAGTTGCTTCCATATTCAATTATTCAAATACCGAACACCTCTCTTATACCAGACACTTGTAAGTCACCTGTAAAGCACTGGAGATAAAACGTGGATCAGAAAAAGTTCCTGTTCTGGAGTTCACAGTCTAGTTTGGCGGTAGGGGGAGCATCAATATACGTGGGTGATCAGTGCTATAAAGAAAAATAAACCCAGGGAAGAGGCGTAATTTTTGCTAGTCCCATGAGCTTAGACATTCGCTGAATGAACGAATGATCCACAATAAACCGCGGCTCCGTGGCATTCTGAGAGAAGCGCCCCGTTTCGGGAGCGTTAACCTGCGAAGATGTGTGGGGTATGAACTCCGGCTCTCTAGCGGGACTCGAGCCCATAAACAGACCCACAATTCCGGGTTCGACTCGCGTCTTTGAGGACACCCGGGAACCTAGAGCGCGACGTGCGCGCGCGCCCCGCCCCAGGGCGGCCTTCCCGCCCGGCCGCGTCAGCACGCCCGTTGGCTGCTTCGCGGAGCGCCCGCCTTCCTAAAGGGGCGGCGCCCCCAGCGAGCCGGCTCATTTAACCGTAACTAATGAGCGACGTCGCCCCGCAGCCAATCACAAGCAGCGATCCCCGCCTGGCCCAATGAGGTCGGCCACGCGTCGTGGCCCGCGGAGTTTGATTTTCCGCCCGGGACGCGGAAGTAGCGTCCTGAAGACGGGCCGTGGGTTGGGGGTTCGGGGCCGGGCGGACGCGGGGGCGAGGGGCTGCAGGGTCCTCACCACCCGGGGCCTGCCCGCCGAGGCGATCGGCGGACCCGCACTCACGTCCGAGCGCGCCCGTACCGCGACTGGCGCGCGCCGGGCTGCGTGGACGGGATCCCGCCCGCAGCCGACGCCCGGGGCTTGCTGGCAGGTCGGAGTCCGAGGCAGGTGAGCGGGGCGGCCTGGGAGGTTTGCAGAGCTCCAGAGAGCTTGCGGCCACAGCCGTGGCACGACAGCACTAGTCTCACTCACAACCTGGTAGAGTTTTCTATTCCTTCTATTTAAAATAGGCGAGATGGGGTGGGTGTGAGGAAGAACTACTCACCTTTTCGCTACACCTGGACTCGCACCTCTGCCTGCCTTCCAAGGTGGCCCGAACCCATCCCTCCTCGGAGTCTCAGTGCCAAGCTCAGGAGACAGGGAGAGTCTCATGGCTCAACCGGTTCCCTGTTCAGTGTCCAGGTGATCTATTGCTGAGTGATGTTAACTATGCCCCTTCATAGACCAAACACCCTATGAAATTTTAATTGCAATTTGACACATACAGTTTTCTTTCCCAGCCCTTCACTACTCCTCCCCCGCCCCTTGTCTCTTTCTCTTTGACTTCCTACAAAACAGTGGTGGGTGTAAGAGAGGGACTCTTCCAGGTTATTTAATATAGTTCAAATTGTTAGGGGGAAAGGATGTTCTGAGCTAATCCCATACAGGCTTTGTGGACTCCACCCCCACTCCAGACCAAAGCCATCAGGACATTGGGAAAGACAAATCCTGTCACCACCAAAGGGAAGGTGGCTGGGACCTGAGGGTGGAATTAAGCAACCAGGTGTGGTATAAAAACCAAACACGTGGGCCTTGGGGGTCCCTCTCTCCTGGCCTCCTGGCTTCATGGCTCCTGGCTCGGGGCCAGCTCTCAGAGTGCCATTTGGGATTCCAGATCCGGGGATCGTAGGAAGCATTTAAAACTTTGTCACCCACTTTTCTCCCTAAGTTGTACATTTCCTCATTTGCCCTTCCCTTGTAAATAAACCTTTTATTAAGCTTTCATGTATGCCTGCAGTAGAGTATTAATAAGTCCTTTTAAGCGCGTGGGTGAGGACCCACAGTCAGGCACCCTGTTTTGTATCGGGGCTGCCCTGTAACAATATGGCAATTATTTATTATTCAAGAATATTTTCTAAATTTTTTTCCTTGAAGGTGTCAAAAAGCCCATAATGTTTCATTGAATTTGCCTCTGTATTTGCTTCATCGATGTCTGTCATATTGAATATCCTAAGAGAGATGCTGGAATATTTTGGTGTTCCCATAGATCAGGTAAATGTCTTTTAATGGATTTGAATGAACTTGGTATATTTGTTTTTGGGTCTCATTTTGGAAGTGATTTATATGTAATATTTAATATAAGGCAAAATTGCTGTTTCTCTTTAGGTGTTAAAAAAGCAAATTTACTGTAGTAAGCTTTGATAGAGGTGATTTCAGTATGTTTGCAAGCATAGGAGGAACCTCATAGACAGGAAAAAATTTAAGAGAGATGAGAAAATGACTGAGCAATGTTCTGCAGAAGGTAGTTGGACAGGGGACGTAAATAAATACACTTTAGGTTATAGGTTTACACCTCTTGGTATGTTACCACACCATCCCAGACCCACCACTAAAGCATCAGCAACCCCCAGTGGACTATGGTGAAGGATAACTGGTGCCTGGTGGTAGGCCTGAGGTGGTGTGCTAACATCTGAAGAGGTGTGAATATATAACCCCAAATCATATACAGTGTTATAAACCATTGCTACCTCAATTAAATGTGATACATTAAAAAAACCTTGAAAGAAGATAGTCAAAAGTAGAATAGAAATGAGGGATGGTGGAGAGATTTTGAATAGAGAGAAATAAACTTGAGGTTTGTCATATCAGAGTATTCCATTTTCTCAGTAAGAGCAGAGGTAAGGCCCTTTGCAGTTAATGGAACTGGCATTGGGAATTTCAGAAATTGGCCACATGTCACCATTAAGTAATTAAAATATCTAAACTGAGGTCTACAATGAATTTTAAAGACAGTTTGAAAGGAAAAATGTAATTTCAACTTTTATACTGTCGATTACATGTGTTGAAATAATATTCTAAATATTGAGTTAAAGTATATTGAGGAAAATTGCCTACTTTTTCAAATGTGGTAACTAGAAAATTTAATTTTCATGTGTCGTTTGTATTTTCTTTCTTTTGGAGAATGCTAAGGTGGTTCTAGTGTAACCATGTTGAAAACTGTTGCCTTGAAGGATTCAAAAGGAATCCTGCCCACGGAATTCACAGTATAATGGGGGAAGAGAAAGCTACAAATGAAACAAAGTCACATGTAATTGTGTGCCCTGTATGGTACTTATTGGAACTAATTTAGGAATTCAGAGCCCAGAAAGCTCCTGAGAGTGGAAATAATCAAATTTGTATAGGAATGTGAATCTGACATTAATAGACAGGTGAAAACTGAACCAGAACTGGGGCTAAAGTTGCTTGGCAGTGAGGATAGTATTAGCTTGTTTTGGGGATGACGAGAATTTCTTAACCCAAAAGAGTGTATGTTTGTGTTACTGGGTAGTAGGAAATTAAGTTGGATAGAATTGGCCAAGTTGCAGAGGACTTTAGAGTGATTGGAGAATGAAATGAAATGCCTGGTGTATTTTGTAAGCTGGCAGAATTGACAGAATATTAACTCAATCAGCATTTAGTGTTAAATTGAGGTTTTTGGATGTGGTCAGATAAATTCAGAGCCTTTATTGTTTCAAAGCAAAAAAAAAAAAAAGTAAAAGTAAAAACAAATATCAAAGAGACAGCATGACTTTTGGCAGAAGGATTCTATGGGCTGATGATGTCTACATCTTTCTTAACTAGGCCTGTAGCTTCATTTTCACCTGTGCTGTGTATTCTGTATGCTGATGATTCCCAAATCTATGTCTAATACCAGGTTTTCTTCTGCGCTCCACAACTGTTATCCATCTGCTTACTGTATATGCTGCCTATTGACTATTTCCATGACGATACTAAAAGGATGCTGCTACCTATATCTGTTGCTTGCAGTAAACTTTGTTTTTCTTATGGGATCTTAGGAACAATGAACAATCCAGTTTTCAGTGCATTCTTTCTTTGTATTAAAATCTCTGCCATAGAATAAATATTACATCATATTTTGGGGAGGTACTTGTGCAAATAGCTTATGCCAACATGGGAAGCCGGAGCCAAAAGACAAAATATTACTTGAATTATTATAGTAGCACATTTTTATTATTTTTTTGAAAACTGAGTTCTAGCAGATATATTACACAGTAAAGCATCTTAAAATTGCCTAAGACCTGATTAATTTATTCCCTTTATCTCTATAAGGGAAATTACTTGAGTCTACTGTGTATTATTTTACTGCATGAAAAATTGAAATTATCAGTTTTGATTGGGCCAAAATATGGGATTTTTAGGTGAAAGGAAGGAGGAGGGTGTCTGTTTTTCTGAATAAACTTCCCAATGGCATTTAGACATTACCAGAAATAGAACAAAGTGAATTTGTGGTGCTATTTTAAGAGATTTTTTTCCTCTGGAATGTATATATATTAACTCCCAGTCTTTTTTTTTTAAATGCTTTATGTTCTAAATAGGCTTTGCAGATTTGGGAAAATAAAGACTATGGATCTACTCGGAGTATTGTTCGTATTATTGGGAAAATCCTTCCTTTAGCACCTTGCCCCAGGCCTACTTTTGAGGTAAGTAAGTCAATATGCATTATTTAAGAACACTGCATAAAAAAAAAATCTTACTCCCAAGGACATAAGGTAAAACAATAAAAGGAGAGTTGTTTTTTTTTTAAAGATTTATTTATGCATACAAGAGCTGTGGTATAGGCCAGAGATGAGGGGGTGGTGGTGAGAGGATTCACCAGAGACAGAGTGGGGAACAGAACAGGCAGACTGACTGAAATACACTGTTGAGGGGAGCAGCAGGCGAGACAGGAGAGGTCTGCTGCGCCATGTGTGTTGTTCCCTGGTGGGCTGGGGATCAAACTCCTCGTGCTGCAGAGGCTTCGGATTGCTTCACAGTGCGGTGCATAATCCCTTGCGCCACCAGGGAGGCCCAGAAGGGTTATTTTCTGCAAGCCAAAAACCTTCAGTTTATCCCTGGAAAAATAAGTCATTACACAGGGTTTTGTTTCTTTAAATAATTACCTTCAAAGCTGAGCAAATGTAGAGCAATATCTGAGTAACTCCTTAGTCTTCTAATTTCAATTTTCTAGATGACACTAACCAGGGGAGAGACTATTGCTACATGTGTACTCAGAATAACATTTTCCTCGGTACTTTTTGTTGCTAATGGGTGCATGCTTTCTTTTTCCTTTTCACTGTTGGATTCTTTAATTTCCTTAGGACATGTCTTTCCCCCTTACTCTGTGTAGAACTCTGACGTTATTTTTCTTTTTCAATTTAGTTGGTCCCAGTCTTAAATTCTGTAGGGACGAGTAACTGTGGATCTGTAGTCCCCTCTTTTGCTGATATTCTGTGTGTGGCAAATGAAGAAGAAGCCAGTTGCCTCAGATTTCGGTAATTTTACATACTTTTTGAAAAGTGGGATATGGGCTATAAATCTGAATTCTTGCATGTGTTGGGACTTGTTCAAACTAATTGAGCCTTTTTAGTTCATCTGTATTGCTCTGTGGCCTACTAAAATTTTTCCAATAAGAATGACTGGATGTTTCTCATTTTTAGCTAGTTTTCCTAATGCACATTTGAACCTAATACCAGGTCTAGGAAGGAAAGGTATTAAGAAGACATCAAAATCTCTAGGTTCATTTTTAAGAGAAAGTGGTTTCCTGTACTAGAGATTAGATTTGTTTTGTTTTATATGTTTAGCCAAAACTTCTGCAGTTTACCCTTGAACTACATGGGTAAGTGTACTGACCCTCAACATAGTTGAAAAATTGAGAATGCAAGCTACGTAAGATGTTGTGCTTGCCCTTAATGAGTATTGAGACAATCATGAGATAAAGAGCAAGTCTGATTTTATTTTGGTGTCTTTAGTCTTTGTGTTTTTTTTTTTTTTTTTTTTTAAAGATTTATTTATTTATTTATACAAGCACTGGGTACAGTCAGAAGTGCGGGAGGGTGAGAGGATTCACCAGAGCGGGGAACAGAACAGGCAGACCGAGGAAACACACTGCTAAGGGGAGCAGCGGGCGCGGCAGGAGAGGTCTGTGCACCATGTGGGACCCTCACCGGTGGCCAGGGATCGAACCAGCGCTGCAGAGGCTGTGGGCAGCTTCACAGTCCAGCGTTCAACCTCTGCACCACCAGGGGAGGCCCTGTCTTTAGTCTTTGAAAGACTAATATTTCTCTTGGAAAATTTCCTTCCCTCATTCTGTCTTTCTCTCCATTTTTTCCTTCCACCCACAGAAGTAGTATATGGAAAAATGAAGAAGAGGAGAAAATGGAGTTTTCCCATTCTTTGCAATTAGTTTGGGATCCACTGTTACCTGCTCTAAGACATAAAAAAACAATGAAAAATAATCGCCCTTCAAGTGATGCTGCATTTAAAAAAATAGCTGCTCTTGAAGATGAACTAACTTCTCTTCGCTCTCAAATTGCTACAATTGTGGCAATGCAGGAACTGAAAAGAAGTACAAATTCTAGTAAGTAACATATTGGATTTTTTTTTTTTTTATTTATTTATTTATTTATTTATTTGTTTGTTTCTTTGTTTATACATGCACTGGGTACAGTCAGAAGCGCGGGAGGGTGAGAGAATTCACCAGAGCCAGAGCGGGGAGCAGAACAGGCAGGGGGACCGAAGTACACTGCTGAGGGGAGCAGCGGGCGGCAGGAGAGGTCTGCGCGCCATGTGGGACCCTCCTCTGGTGGCCGGGGAGCTGCCGGGGATCGAACCGGCGCTGCAGAGGTCGCCGGCAGCTTCGCAACCCAGCGCTCAACCGCTGCGCCACCAGGGAGGCCCACATATTGGATTTTTGTTTCAGTTAGATGCTACTCAGTATTTAACTCAGTATAGGTTTGAGTAAGGATATTTGATGCTACTGCATTTTGTGAATGACATTAAAGGTAAAAGATTGCTGGGTGTATGAAATTATGTCTGATAGTTGTCAGAATGAATTAAGACACATTTGTGGTGAGAACACTGACTTTGGTTTAAAGAAGAGCTTGCTAGTTTATTGCTGAAAATCATGCTTTTGTATTTAAAAGGTTTGTTTTTTAAAGTAAGGTATTTTAACTTCAGAAAAGCATTGGAAATTAAGAGGATGGAAACATTAATTTGAAATGAGTATAGATTTGAAGCTTCATATATTTGTAGTTTAAAGTTAATGTTGCTGTACTTCCAACAGGCTTAGGTGGGTGATTCTCTAAATGATCCTTTTCTAAATTTTAGACTTAACTTGCTTTCACCAATACTCATACACACAATATATATGTATAAATACATCAACACACATATAATTTATGTAACATATATTTTATAGTATTATAAATAGTATAAAATTTATATATGTAATATGAATTTATGATTATATATTAATAATTAATATAAAATATAAAATATAAATGCATTTTTTAAAACAATCATGTTTGAATTTTGAGCCAATTTTTCATGAAAGCATTATATACTCAATACCCACCTTTGCTCTTGCCTAGAAAACATGTTTGTATGGTTCTACAGTGTCATAATAGAATAGGTATACCAGTTTGAGTGTTTCTAACTACAAGTTTTTGATTATGTTTTAGCTTGATTAAATAGAGGCTGACATTTTCATTGTACGTGAACTACTGAAAAAGCACCTTTTATTTTTTCTTTAAAATGTGTGCTTCCCTTTCCTCCTGTTAGGACCTACACACAGATTCCTAATTGAATTCGAAATCAGTTTACTCTTTGGCTTGCCTCTTATAGAAAATGCTTAGCAGATGGGATTGCTTCTCCATCCTTCATTACTTTCTTTGCATTGCAGAAATTGCTCCTGTGTTGGTTCTCATTAGTGTTATGTGTGCTGTTGGAGAGAATGTTGCATGATTTTTCAACAAACTTTTTTGTTTTTAGACTCCTTTGACTTGAATGATGGACCTATATGTTTGGGACAAAGGCCGTCATGGGAGACTGCTCAGCTGAGGGGTGAACCAGATCTATTTTCAAGTTCATCGCCTCCCTCACCTCCTCCACCTCCACCACTGCCCCCTCAGTTACCTTCTCTACAGCCTCCCAGTTCTCTTCACCTAGAATCTAATAATATATGTAATTCAGATAATTCAGGGACTGAAATGAAAAAACAACACCCAGGTGCTAGTAAGACCAATTGTAGTCATCGTTCAAAACACCAGAAAAGTAAAGATGTTCCAAACATGCTGGATGTTCTAAAGGATCTGAATAAGGTGAAGCTTCGTGCGATTGAGCGGTATGTTGTCATAATTTGAGAGATGAACTAAATTTTATTGATGATTTAAAGAAATTATAGTTGTCAAAGTAAACATATCAAATCTTTTATTCTTCACCCTGAATACCCTTCCTGGAATGATCATTTTCAATTTTCATATCAGGAAACATTTACAGGCAAACTATTTCCTATAGTATCATTACATTTTGTTTGTTGAATAATTTTTTTTTAAATTAGATTTAATAATTGCCTCTCAGTTGCATTTTTTTTTTCTTCTTCTTTGGAAATTCCTCTCCAGGAACTCTCTGACCTGTTCCCACCTCACATGTTGCTCTAAGACCGCTGCATTGTTCTCATCCTAAGAATTTCCTTCACTATCATGAACATTTTCTTCCTCTTCTGCCTATGTTGCTTCACCCATTTTTTGGGTGTCCTATCTTCTTGTAACTTCCTGAGAAAGGGTGCTTATAGACTATTTTTGGACCTTGCATATTTGAAAGTTATTTTTTTTCCACACTTAATGACTACTTGGCCTGGGTATGTAATAGGTAGAAAATAATTTTACTCAGAATTTTGAAGACATTATTTCATTGATTTCTTGCTTCCAGTATTCCTGTTGAGAAGTAGATCTATCTCTGATTCCTGATACTTTGTATGGAAACTGTTTCTTTATTCTTTTTTTTTTTTTTTTAAAGATTTATTTATTTATTTATATAAGCACTGGGTACAGTCAGAAGCACGGGAGGGTGAGAGAATTCACCAGAGCCAGAGTGGGGAGCAGAGCAGGCAGGCAGAAGGACTGAAGTACACTGCTGAGGGGAGCAGCGGGCGGCAGGAGAGGTCTGCGCGCCATGTGGGACCCTCCTCCACCGGTGGCAGGGGAGCAGCCGGGGATCGAACCTGTGCTGCAGAGGCTGCGGGGCAGCTTTGCAACCCAGTGCTCAACCACTGCGCCACCGCCACCGGGGAGGCCCTCCAGGGATGTTCTTTTATAATGTTCTTTGATGGAATTATTATGGAAATTATCACCTTGGGGTCAGATTGTGTTGGTCTTCTAAGATGGGTAATCCTCTCTGCCCCCACCCCTGGCTGATAATCTTTTCTGACCCCACCTCATGTTCCTAGAAACTTCCATGGCAAGGTTTAGTCTAAGGCTCATTAATCATCCCTACCCCCACCTCTGGTATTTGTCCTCCTGAGATCTTTCATCCTTAGGTTTTCTATTCTGAGTTTCTATCACTTGTATTTGTTTGTCAACAAGATGGTTAAACTTACCCAAAGTTTTAACTTACTCAAATTTTTTAGGTCACCTGGAGGTAGACCCATTCATAAGAGGAAAAGACAGAATTCACCCTGGGATCCAGTGGCTTTGATATCCCATGCACTTAAGCAGAAATTTGCATTCCAAGAAGATCATTCCTTTGAGAAAGAAAACAGATCATGGGAGTCCTCCCCATTTTCTAGTCCGGAAACTTCAAGGGTGAGCTTATAATAATGTAAAGTTGAACTTTTAGATTTTTAAATGTGTTGGTCCTATGTTTTCCAGTTCTCTAGAAGTGATTATCCAGAATACAATTGTTAAGGTTGATGATGTTTCTGTTGACTTACACATGCTCATTTAGCTTCTACCCTCCATGAAGTGTTTTGAAATAAAACACTTGATTTGAAAAATACCGCTGCATAGGTTTATCCTGGTTTGTCCTGACAGGTGCTAGCTCGATGTTGCCATATGCACAATGACTGAGGTCTCGAACTTTTGAAAGGACTAGAGAAGAATGTGCCAAAGATTCAGGTTAATCGTGTTTCAATGTGAACCGTCCACTGTTTATCTCAGTCCAGTATAAGGCCTTGGGATTATTTAGTTAAATAGGATGTTATTTAGTTAAATAGGATGTTATGTGATCATAATTATCTTCAATGACAATACTTCTTGGATCTGCTTAGAAGGACTCACACTATATTTCAAACAAACACTGAAAAGGACAACACTATATTTCAAACACTTGACCCGTATGATCTCTGCTTTTTTTTTTTTTTTTTTAGAGGCATGTTTTATTTATTTATTTGTTTGTTTCTTTGTTTTGTTTATACATGCACTGGGTACAGTCAGAAGCGCGGGAGGGTGAGAGAATTCACCAGAGCCAGAGCGGGGAGCAGAGCAGGCAGAAGGACCGAAGTACACTGCTGAGGGGAGCAGCGGGCGGCAGGAGAGGTCTGCGCGCCATGTGGGACGCTCCTCCAGTGGCCGGGGAGCAGCCGGGGATCGAACCGGCACCGCAGGGCCGCAGGCAGCTTCGCAACCCAGCGCTCAACCGCTGCGCCACCGGGGAGGCCCGATCTCTGCTTTCTTGAAGTCTCTTCTTTAGTTTGGATACCCCTCTTTTGGGGGTGGTTTTCCCATTTCACAATTTAGTTGAGGTACAGCATAAGAAAAAGCCTTGAGAATGGGAAGAGTGTGACAGGACAGTGTCTGTCAGGTGGGTGGCCTTGAGGAGTAGCAGATGTGACAGAAGGAGACCCAACAACTTAAAAAGCAGATGGCGACTCAAAGAGCCTAGCAGAGTGGGTGGAAATTGCCGCGCTCACATTCCAGTATGTATTGTGTGTGAGTACATACAATATTAGATGTTAAACATGTAGACTGAGATTCTTTAAGGAGGTGAACAAGTACATAGTTCATTTTGGAACGATTGCAATAAAATCCATGTGTCTAAAATAAATGTGTAACATTTGTATAGAAATTATAACGTACAGGCCTCTCTGGTGGTGCAAGGGGTTAAGAAACAACCTATGAAGCAATCCGAAGCCTCTGCAGCACGAGTTCATTCCCTGGCCGGCCAGGGAGCAACCCACATGGCGCAGCGGACCTCTCCTGACTCGCCCACTGCTCCCCTCAGCAGTGTATTTCACTCAGTTTGGCTGTTCTGCTCCCCACTGTGCCTCTGGTGAATCCTCTCACCCCCCACACCTCTGGCCTGTACCTCAGCACTTGTATGCATAAATAAATACATCTTTTTTTTTTAAAAAAAGGAATCATAACATACAAAATATTTTTTACCCATCTCATTTGATTTTCATAGCAATAGCCTAAAGGGAAAAAAAGCCCACGTTACCTGTTTCACACATAAGAAAAATAAGCCTGAGTGTGTAAGTGATGTGCCCATAATCCCACCTCTAAAGGGCAGAGCAATGACCATTTACTAAAATTCTAGGATGTTTATAAGCCTTTAGCTTTCAAAGAAATCTACTTTAATGAGATACTATTTCCAAGCGATAGGATAAATGAAGTGTTACTGGGTTGTCTTTCATCATTCACTGTTCTGAGAATTTTCGCTCTAGTCAGGTTCAGGCATCTTAGAGAAAGAGTCATCGTTTTTGCATATTTTATTGCACCCAGCTTAGGGCAGGATGCGGAGACTCAGACTGTTGTCACTGCAGCTCCGTGTGTGGTGGCGACTGTCCTGCTGCCTTTATGTCCTCAGCTCTGAGCGGTGCCTGACAGTCACTCCAAACACTGCTTATTGTGGAAAGAACTGAACACCAGCATTTGTGTTGCTTTCTTTTTTTACATTATAATGATTTCTGTGTTGAATATTTGCTTTATTTCAGTTTGGACATCGTACTTTTCAGTCAGGACAGTGAACTAAAAGAAGAACTGAGCAACACAAAAAGGTGCGAATCGTGCGCTGCATTGGCACCTACAAGGGAAGCTTGTAGAAGTAACTTGCATGTCCTTCACTGTAAACCACACAGTTTCTGTTGAATGAAGGTAGCCGAAGTCTGGACACTGGTGTATTGTAGGGCAGAGGTCGTAAGAGCCCTGGCTCTTAACAATACCTGTCTCTGGTTTTGGAAGACCGAGCAGTTAACAGTCTATTGATGATGATAGAGGTATGGAATTTTTTTTTCATGTATGTTAATGTTATTAAAAACTGTATACATTATACCTCAAATGGTTTTCTTTCTTTCTTTTTTTTTTAATGGTTTCTTAAGGGCTAAATAATAAATGATAATGTTTCTCAGAACAGTAGGGCTTCATTATAAGTAACAGACCATTTTAATGTGTTAAGAAATTAATGCAAACTAAGTCTATATTCTACTTAGCAAATGAAAGTATGTTTGGGTTTTATAAACAATGTATTAAAGCAATTATGATGTCCTAGTTTAAGAACCTTTGAATCTTTTAAAAATTGATAGTGATCTAGTATGTTTGACTTCCAGGAACTTGAAATTTTCAAAGACTATAAAATTATGTTTTCATTAAGATTCTTAAAGTTTGAGTCATATAGGTTAAGCTTCCTAAAACCTGAGGCAGCAGTTATTCTTGGAAACTAAATTTAATTGTTAAATGCTAGTAGAAGTATTTAAGGAATCGTCTTGATAAAATTTGCCAACGCTTGCTATATAAATATATATGCTTATCATTTAATTTCCTTTGTTTCTTATTGCATTTCTACTGTTTCTTTGTAAATAAATGTGCCTTTAGAATTTGGTTGTGCTCTGTAGTAATTCAAATTCACATTTTTTCCTTACTACTTTGAAAAGAACTGAGTTGTAGGCCAGAGGTGTAGGGGGTAAGAGGATTCACCAGAGACAGAATGGGGAGCAGAGCAGGTGGATTTACTGAAATGGGCTGCTAAGGGGAGCAACGGGCAAGACAGGAGAGGTCTGCTGTGCCATGTGGGTCAGCTCCCTGGCTGGGGATCAAACTCAGGCCATCGCAGTGATAGTGCTGAGACTTAACTCCTAGACCACCACGGAGGCCCCCTTTATAGGTAGTTTCTTGTCATGTTTCCCTAGACTCTTCAGACTGTGCAACAGGCTGCTTAGCTTCCATTGGACTGGCTGTCCTTTCAGAAAGTCCGGTTTGCCCACAGCTTTCTTGTTGCTGTGATAGAGTTGATTGCCTGGCCCACCTCCATTCCCAGCCCCCTTCTCGCTGGCCACCCTCCAGTTGGGAGTGGTCTGGCAGCTGTCATCTGTGACAAATGAGGCACAGGCGTCAGGTCACAGCGACGAAAACCCTGACATCACTCAACTGTTGCACCAATACCAGCAAGAGCCATCTGCAGATTTGTTGTTAAATGAAAAAATAAGCAAAATGTGGATTTTCTGTTTCTTGTAGCTGCAAGTATTCTGATACAGCAATTTGCTTTGATACCTACCTGTTATTCCTTCTGTAGTTTTTGTATCCCTCCTAACCTTTTTTTATTGATTATTTGTCCTTGCTGTGGATCCTGACCCTCCAGTACATTTCCTCACCCAACCTCTCACTGTCCTTGTGACTAGAATTCTTTCCCCCTGAAATAACTGCTCTTTATCCCCTGAGGTCATTTCACATTGTCATTTTTTTAGTTTTCTTATTCAGAAACATGTAATCAATATCCCTCCACCCCTACCCCAACAACCAGTGGAAAGCAGCATCTTTGAAAGTAAACATCCACTGTCAAGTACACTGTATTTCCCAAGAAGCCTCAGGATGATGATGGGGGCCCTTTTCTTTTCTACTGCACAGTGAATGTGCTGCCTGCCCACTGCACATTTCAACACCACGATGTGTCGGTGTTGAGTTGATCCTGGGCTCACCTCTTTAGAAGTGTGGCTTCTGGTATCCTGGGAGACATGAGTTCATGCTCTGAAATTCCCCATTAGGAGGCTTCTGGAAGGACTGAAACAAACTCCTGGTGACTTGTGTTTGCTGCAGAGGTTGTGAGGGCTAGGCCTTTATGAACCTATATAAAAATTACCTAGTATTTATAAAATCATACTTTGTAATGCATTTTAAACATGTGAACACATTGTATATGCAGTAACTTTTTTTTTCAATATATTTTTTTAAGATTTATTTATTATTATTTATGCAAGCACTGGGTACAGTCAGAAGCACAGGAGGGTGAGAGAATTCACCAGAGCCAGAGCGGGGAGCAGAACAGGCAGAAGGACCGAAGTACACTGCTGAGGGGAGCAGCGGGCGGCAGGAGAGGTCTGCGCACCATGTGGGACCCTCGCCTGTGGCCGGGGAGCAGCCAGGGATCGAACTGGCGCTGCAGAGGCTGCGGGCAGCTTCGCAACCCAGCGCTCAACTGCTGCGCCACCGGGGAGGCCCTATGCAGTAACTTTTTGTTAGTTATGTAACTACTAACTTTTTAGTGACTAAAATATAAATTCTCTGCTTGCCTTCTTTCTCAAATATCTTAAGTTAGGTGGCCTTCTTCCCAACTGGCTATCAGTTCCCGTAAACTCAGATAAGGTGTTTAATCAAGGGCTTTTATAAGGCATTTCAATATTATATTTGGAAAACAAGAGAGAAAATCTGATTGCAGCAAGTTAACAGGCTACAATGCAGTCTCAGCAGGGGACTCAGGAGATCCTATGGGGAGCTCAGAAGAGGGGATCACCCTTCAGGGTTGTCTGCCACAGCCCTGAGGGTGCTATCTTACCCTTTTCACATCTACCAAACATCACATCGGTAAGAGGGGGCATGGCCTTGAGAGAATTAAGGACGGTTTCCAGGAGCTTTGTAAATCAGTTCTAAAGATGGATTGTAGAGGTGCTTCACAGCCCACCACAGAGGACGTGGCTTCTCATCATGTTGCAGAGTCCAGCCTGCCATACACTGCACTTCAGTAGTTCCTCTTGTCCAGAAACCCCAGCATCCATTGCCCTGTCATCCTTTTACCAGGCTAGTTCTCATTTTATCGAAAATGTTTGCATTGACGATGTGGTACATATACACCATGGAATATTACTCAGCAATCAAAAAAGATAAACACATGCAGTTTGCAGCAACATGGATGGCGCTGGAAGGGATCATGCTCAGCGAAATAAGTCAGAAAGAAAAAGAAAAATACCGGATGGTCTCACTCATAGCAGGAATTTAGAAAACCTAAATAAGAGACCAGGAAAAAGACTAATCAATACAATGTAAAAATCAAAATCAACAAGCAACTATAAACCAGAGACACTCTATGGGGGGGGGGCAAAGAGGGGCGGGGAAAGGAAGGACTAGAGTCAAAATAAGGGGGGGCGCAATTGTATGGGGAATATAACCAAAATGAAAATGCATACATTGTGCAAAGATGAAAAAAAAGATGTAAGAATTATATAAAATAAAATATTAAAAAAACCTGGAGCCAGGAAGGGTCAAAAGGTTTTTCTGATGCCAAAGATCTTTTGCCTGTCAGTCTTCCTCCCCTGCATTTTCATGAAAACTACTCACGCTGTACAAGAATTCAGATGAGTCCCTTGACTTGGGAACCAATGTAAGAATTGCTGGCAATGTGCCAGGGAACTGAGTTATCACTTGTCTGGGAGGCCAGATGGAGAGGGTGCCAAAGGCCAGTGCACACCATTAACATCCTGACTTGCTGGCTTGGTGAAGACATAAGCACAACTCAATTTGGTTGACACTTTAGTTTTTGTACTGTGTGCCAATACTCTTACCAAGGAGAGGTGGTCTTGGGCCGGACAGGGTAAGGGGAGGGGAGAGAGGCCTCTGGGTCCCTGAGAACTTAATTCCTTTGTGCTTGGGGGTAAGTTGGGTGACAGCAATCTCTCATTTTTTTTTTTTTTTCAGATTTATTTATTTATGCATACAAGAGCTGGGGTACAGGCCAGAGATGCAGGGGGTGAGAGGATCCACCAGAGACAGAGTGGGGAACAGAACAGGCAGACCGACTGAAATACACTGCTGAGGGGAGCAGCGGGCGAGATAGGAGAGGTCTGCTACACTGTGTGCGTAGCTCCCTGGCCTGCCTGAGATCAAACTGGTGCTGCAGAGGCTGAGGATAGCTTCACAATGCTGTGCTTAACCCCTTGTGCCACCAGGGGGGCCCAATCTCTCATTTTTAATGGTGCTTACCATATATCATCTCCTGTTTTTAGTGCTTTCCATATATTGACTCTTTTTTAATAACTTCATTTGAATTAGTTATATTATTAGTTAATAATAATAGCTATTAGTTAATTTATAGAAGAACTGGGGTGTAGAACAGAGGTGCCTCGGGGTGGGGGGGTGTGAGATGATTCACCAGAGACAGTGGGGAGCAAAACAGGCAGATCTACTGAAATTCACTGTTGAGGGGAGCAACGGGCAGGTCTGCTGCGCCATATGTGGGTCAGCTCCCTGGTCGGGGATCAAACTCAGGCTGAAGCGGCATAGTGCTGACTAACCCTTGTGCCCCTAGGGAGGCCCCCATATACTGATTCTTTTTTTTTTTTTTTAAAGAGGCATGTATTTTTATTTATTTGTTTGTTTGTACATGCACTGGGTACAGTCAGAAGCGCGGGAGGGTGGGAGAATTCACCAGAGCCAGAGCGGGGAGCAGAGCAGGCAGAAAGGACCGAAGGACACTGCTGAGGGGAGCAGCGGGCGGCAGGAGAGGTCTGTGCGCCATATGGGACCCTCCTCCGGTGGCCGGGGAGCAGCCGGGGATCGAACCGGCGCCGCAAAGGCCGCGGGCAGCTTCGCAACCCAGCCCTCAACCGCTGTGCCACCGGGGAGGCCCATATACTGATTCTTAATCCTCAGAACAGTAGTAGGACTATTGCTACCTTCCCTTTATACAAGAGCTATGCACTGAGAACCTTTGTAACTCTCCAAGTTTTCATTGCTGTAATTTGAACCCAGCCAGATGGGTTTTCAAGCACATACTTTTAACCCTTAGGAAACACTTCTAGTTTTACAAATGGTTTAAACTTTCCCTAATTCCAGAAAGTACTTAAGGCGTTTTCTAAGGAAATAAACTGAATGAAAAACCTTCAAGATGCATTTTTCTGTTTCTGCCACAAGAGGGCAGCATAGCATTGATGAGGTACTGGACATGAAGTGCAGCTAACCTGTCATCTTTTGATATCAACTTTTTTAGAACTGGGACAGAATGGGGTAGGATTTACAGTTATTTGCAAAATAGATTCATTGTAAAGGATATTCATGAATTATAAGGCCATACCCTTGATAAATCTGAGATTACCAGTGCCATCAAGGTAATTCAACTCTCCCCAAGAAATTAAAAATATTCTATAAATGAAGGAAAGAAGCACAGAAGAGTATTGCTGATTGTTAAAGATTACATTGAAATTCTCATAAATGTCTCAATTTGAGTCTAGCTATTATTTCACTAGAAGGGAAAAATAAGGCTTATTATGAATAATAGAATAATAGTTTTTGCTCTTATTCCTGTAAAGATCAGTAGATTAAGGGGTAGAATTTTTATTAGGTGTACTAGAAGTTATACCTGTGAAATATGTTCCTCCAAATATATGTAATTGTTTAAAAGGTCATTCTCCCTTGACCCACCCCTTCTCTTCTTAGCCTGGCATCTTCCTGTAGCTGAGCTAAACCATGTTGAAAGTTAATCCCAGGAGGGTATTAGCCATCAGGTCCATCTGCTGGGCATGGATTATGGTGCGGCACAGGAAGATTCCTGGAAGGGGACAACACTCTCTGTCTCTGGGACACTCTGTCCCAGCCTTGGACTAGGCTTCTATCTGGTTACCATCTGGTTATCACCAAGGATTCTTCAGTTCATCTTCACTGGTCAGCTTTTCAGCTTTGCCCCCATAGCTGGTATCCAGGGGACCTGTGCTGGGTCTGTTCTTGGCAACCCTACTTCTCTGAAAACCAGACTATGCTTTCTGCCCTTCCATGGTCTTGCTGCATATGGTCAGTGAAGAAGATAATCACAAGAGGTAGATTTGTGGAGCATCTACGTTGGGCTAATCACTGTGCTAGGGAAACTTACAAACATGAATTTGTTGCTCTACTCCCTTTCTGCAGAGGTTAAGAACCTTACCCAACGTCATGCAACTAATGAGCTAACTGTTCAAACCAGGGTTCCACTCCTCTAAGAGGCCTCACCAACTGCCACCATCTCACCCGACCTCCAAAAACAACAAACAACTTCCCCAAGCACCATGCTGGCACAAGTCTCCTTGGAATTGCTGCTTCCCCCATGTGGGAACCACTCATCCTTCAAGACACAGTTTAAAAAGCATTTTTCTCAGATGCTTTTCTGACTTCTGCTCCTCCTTCCCAGCCCCTCAAGTGGATATGACCATTTCTACCTTGGTTCACATGAGACCATGCGCTTCTTGTTGCTACTGAGTTTCTTGCAGTTATAATTGCTTCCCAGTCAGTCTCTCCCCAACTCTGTTGGGTTCTTTTGAGCAACTTGAGTATAGAGACTAGGTCTTATTCATCTCATTTCCTCCTACATCCAAACAATAATCATAGCCAAGCATGAGAGAACATTTTGATGTGTTAAGAATGATGCTAGTTATATAAGTTGTCTCATAACCACTCAAAAGAAATCTTTTTGTCCCCACTTTATAGAAGAAGAAATTGGAGCTTATAAAACAGTAACTTGTCTAAGTCCAGTTGCTACTAAGAGGAAGAGCTGGGATCAAACCCAGCTTCAGCTCTGTGCATGTCATCAAATCTCTGTGTCCTGTCTTGACAAGTGTGATAGAAAAGGCTTGATGTAAACTTACTTGCTTAAAACTACATTACTTAGTAACAGACTTAACCCCCCAAAATATATCAAATAGTACAAATTAACTGCTTACATTCATACAGCAAAAGATTTCAGTGCTGGATCAGAATCAGTACAGTTGAAACAAGGACTTTTCTCTCAAGTCTTTGTGGTCCATACTTAGAGAAAAATATCTCTCTAAGGCCAAACCACCTCACCCAGATTAGGCGGCCTGGGACCACAGCCTGATCCCTCCAACAGAGGGAGAAGCTTGACCCTCATAGGACCACCAACCTTGGGGGCCTGGTTAACACCTTGATCACACTGTGGGCCAGTAGGTCTCTGTCTAGCCCAGATTTCTGCCAGCTCTGTGTCCCAGCAAAGCCTGCCCAAGAAGTACCTTAGAGTCTTTGGAAAACTACTTCAGCAAGAGTATTTTTCCTCTGAGAATAAATTTGATTTCTGGAAATAGTCAAATAAATGGCAGGTCTGGTGAATGAGTGGCTGGTCATGCTGGATGATACTACGTTGGTCACAAATGAAGTGCGATATTCAAGTAATTCAAGTGATTTTCTTGCAAGAATTGTAATTTGAATCTGCAGGCATTTCCTGAAGACCGCTTCCAAAAATATTCTGAGCCCTGGCTACACTGGGTTCATTACCCAGGATGACTTTTGGGAGGACAGAATTCATTTTAAAGGTAAAATTTCTGGCAGTAAATCAGACAGTACTTTCAAATCACCAATATGTTTTGTGATTGATATTACCTCGATAGGATCCAATATTTAAAAAGTTAGTCTTAACAGATGATAGAGTAAATTTCTGGAGAAAGATAAAATTTTTTTTTGTCTATTTAGGTCAATAGAAGATTAATTTTGACAAAAGCAACATAAGTATTTCATCATAAATACATCTGTCTTCCTATATTTCTTTATGATACATACAGGACTTTTATACCCATCTGTGATTTTCTGTTTGTATTGGATAGCATGACCAAATTTAGTTATTAAAAAAAGCAGATGGGAAGTAAAAAAGCACAGATGTTAATTTCTCTTCCTCTACTGACATATCACTGATACCAGGAATCACTGACCTCATAAATTTTTGGCCCTGGTGATAATCACTTTGAAATGAATGAAACATGAATTATACCAGTGAGGTAGAATGAAAATGGGTTCCTATGCATGCCATGAGAAACGTTCATCTCCTTTTCCTCTGTCCAGAAGGGACAGAGAAAAGTCATGGTAAATAGAAAAAGCACAGACTGGGAATTGGGAGACTGAAGAATGAGTCTCTACTGTGAAATGAATTTATTGTACAATATTAGCCAAGTCTCTGAATGTCGTTTAGTATCAATTTCCTTCTCTATGAAATGAAGAACTTGGGAAAAAAAATCCATTAGTAAATATTTGGCGGCTACAAAATGGGTATAAAAATATATACACATATAGTCCTTAAAAACAGATGATCTCTCTTACCTATTATCCATCATTGCAGCAGAACAAATGGCTTAGTATGTTGACCCTATTTTATTAAGTTCAAGAGAACATACTCATTCTTCCATTTATTTTATTTGAAAGCTTGAAATATTTCTCCTTGCCCAGTTGATTCACAGCACATCACCCATCCCTTAAGGACAATAAACCATGAAACATTTACATAGTTGTGCTTTTAAGACCATGATCTCACAGATTTGTTCTTTTTGGTGGGCAGTGAGGAGGGAATGTGAATTTCTGTATTTTTTTTTTTTTTTAAATCTTCAGGTTTAGAAAGTTTTTTTTTTTTTTTTTAAAAGATTTATTTATTTATTTATACAAGCACTGGGTACAGTCAGAAGTGTGGGAGGGTGAGAGAATTCACCAGAGCCAGAGCAGGGAACAGAGCAGGCAGAAGGACCGAAGTACACTGCTGAGGGGAGCAGCGGGCGGCAGGAGAGGTCTGCGCGCCATGTGGGACCCTCTTCGGTTGCCGGGGAGCAGCCGGGGATCGAACCGGCGCTGCAGAGGCTGCGGGCAGCTCTGCAACCCAGCGCTCAACCGCTGCGCCACCGAGGAGGCCCTGTATTTTTGTTTTAATGATGCATTCATTGATATATTCTGCCACCGTCTCTCCTGTTGGAGAATGCCCATTCCAGCTGCTATAGAAGACAATTTTCTTCATATAATAGTTGTTGCGATCACACTGCATATACAACACGGTATTTTGCTCTTTTGTGAATCTCATCATCTAAATATACTTTTCATCACATGCTGTACATCCCCGACTTTTTTTTTTTAATATTTATTTATGTATATAAGAGCTGGGGAACAGGCCAGAGGTGTTGGGGTGGGGGGCGGTGAGAGGATTCACCAGAAATAGAGTGGGAAACAGAACAGGCAAATTGACTGAAATTCACTGCTGAGGGGAGCAGCAGGCAAGTCAGAAGAGGTCTGCTGCGCTATGTGGGTTGCTTCCTGGCTGGCTGGGGATCGAACTCATGCTGCAGTGGCTGCAAATAGCTTCATAGGTTGTGTCTTAACCCCTTGCGCCACCAGGGAGGCCCTACATCCCCAACTTTTAATGACTGTAGGATAGTTCACTGAGGATGTATCCGCTCATATATGCATGCATTCCCTCAATTTTCAGACAGATATTTTTTCTAATCTTTTGCTTCTGAGTGATCAATACTTAATATTTTATTTTCATTGGTTTATTGAAAGTTTTAAAATTAAAATTAATTTGCTTAAGGTTACTCAGTTCACACAGGCAAAAATACAAACATGACCAAGTAAAAAGCATACCTCCCCTTTCTCCTGGTGCCCTCATCAGAGAAACTGTGGTCATCAGACCCTGTGTGTCCTTCTAGAGATGGCCCAGGCACACTCTATGTATGGATGTATTTGTGCTTCATTCTTTTTTTTCTGCTGCACCTTTATTCATTGTGAGGCTCTAGTGCTGTGGCATATAGTGTGTGGGTTGTGCAAACGTCCAGCTGCTTCCACTCAGTGGGGCTGACTTCCTACCTCAGTGCAACCCATCGCTAAGCTGGGTGTCTGTGGGCTGCACGGGGCAGAGCAGGAGGGATCAGCTTATAGACGAGTGCCCCGTATGTTATCTCAATAAATGTTACCTCATGTTGGAAATTTGGGTTTTTTTCTCCCACATATTACAACCATGCACCAATAAGCAACTGTTTAGAGGCACGTTTATGCATTCAATCCTAGAAGTGCTGTTGTTGAGAGAAGGGTGAAGTGTCATGGTAGACATTCACAGTAATGATGGACTAGAGTTGCCTGGTGAGGTAAGAGTTGCCTGCTTTAGAGGTTGTAAAGGGCAGGAATAGACACGGTGCAGGTTTTCTAGGATCCAGCAGACCAGGTAAAGGAGGAGTCAGAGTCCTCAGAGGTTTTGCAGGCTTTTCTTGGGATTACCAGGTACACGGCACGCAGGGATGCTGGGGGGCCGGGAGGCTGGCAGTCCTCCCAGCCCCCAGCAAATCCTCACTCTATCTGGGCTCTCCGGTGATCTCTGCTTCTGCTTTTCTTCTCTGTTTCTTTCTCAGCTTCTCTTTCGGCTTCTGCTGCTGCTTCTGCTGGCGTCCCCATGACACCGCCCTTAAAAGCACAGTCTCAGCCCAGGTGAATCCCATCTACCTATGCCCACACCCTACTCCAGGTGTCCGCCATCAGGCATGCATTCAGGACTGCAAGGATCCATCATCTGTCCTGATGGCGGGAGGGCAGAAGAGCCTGACATTTTTCCTTACCCTACAGAGGTATTTAAGCAGAGAGGACTCTTCAGGGACCATTTGAAAGCATATCTGACATTGTCAGGCCCTGGAGCTGGCTGGCCTGCTTCACTGACCCCTGACAAAGATTTAACCCTTTGGTCCTCAGTTTTATGGAAACTGGAAGAAATCACAGTACTGACTTCATAGGGTTGTTGTAAGTTCAGTTATATAAAGTTCTTAAAACAATGCTTTGAGGTATTGTAGGGTAAGTGAATCTGTCAGGCTTTTTAGGCCACTAGCCTCAGTGGCTATCACCTGCGGCCTTGATCGTATTAATGCAGGGGGCGCTTGGGAGCGTGGGCTCAGGACACATGTGCCTGACTGTGAACACCTGGAGTGTGGGTGTGGCCAGGACTAAGTGTGCCCTGAGCCTTGAGGTCAGGGATATAAGGGTGACATCACTCAGCCAGAGGACGGCTACAAGAGGATGAGTGACTACGGAAGAGGGGAGACCATGAGAGAAAAATGCCAGAGAGAGCCCAGAGAAAGAGTAAAGATTCGTGGGGGTACTGGGAGGCTTGGTTGCTATCAGCCTCATGCCCCCCACCCCCACCCCCGACGCCTGTCCTGCACCTCGTTGCCCCACTACAGGTATGGTCCAGCAATTTCACGTCTACATATTTATCTAAAGAATATGAAAACAAACATGAACTCTTATGTTCATTACGGCACTATTCACAATAGCTGAGTTGTGGAAACACCCTAAGTGCCTGTTGATGGATAATGGGATAAAGAAGCCGCGGTAGCTATACTCTATGAATACTACTTAGCTATAAAATGAAATCCCCCTTTTAACAGCACAAACAGTCCTTGAGGTGATTATGCTAAGTCAAATAAGTCAGAAAAAGGAAGACGAATACTGCATGGTTTCACTCCTATGTGGTATATAAAGAAACAAAGCAAAGAAACTTTTGTGTTTTTTACACAATAGTAACAATTTACTTTCTAATAAAATATGGTGGCAGCAGAGGAGATGGAGGAGGAGGTGGGAGGAACGGGTAGAGGGGCCAGTTAGATGGTGGTGGATGGTACTAGAACTTTGGTGGTGAGCGCAGTGTGAGGCACACAATTACTGAGGTGTGAAGCTGTACTCTTGATACTCACCTAGTTATATACCCAATAAAAAAATGCCTTGGTAAGTGCCTAATAGATGTTGGTTGTCATCATCATGGTCTTACTGTCCTGCTGGTGGGCTCTCTCTGAACTTCAGGGAGACATTTTCAAATGTCAGATACTTTGATTTAAATAGCACCTCAGATCACTGGATTTCTGATTAGGACTTAACATTCGTGATGAGTTCTCCTTCTGCTTCCGGTTACAATTTGCTACTGATGAGTTGCCAAAATCTGAGTCTCCCTTGGGTGTATGCTGTCTCTTGAGGGCGTTCTCTATCTCTTGTTAAGACCCCGAGCAGATGGATAGTTCCAGGGAGTTGTGCCTACAGGGTTGGGTTGGGGGGTGGTGTGAGGTGGTGGCTGCCCCCTTTCATGGACATTCCATGGCCAATGAGCCCTCACCAGTGTCCTGCCATCTGAAAACAAGTGGTGGGGAGAGAGGAACAGGTGTCCCCACTAACTGACTAATTGGCCTGGCTGGAGGCCTGATTTTCCATGTTCTGAAAGGGCTTTGGCAGCAGAATTCCCAAAGTTAGCTGGATGCTGAATGTGTATAGAACAGTGGCTGCTGCATCAGAGCTTGAGAAAAATTTCTTTTCCTAAAGGTGATGATGAATTTCAGCATTACAAAGAGAACAAAGGCATTATTTGCAAATTAACACATAATACTGAGTTCTATAAATATTATTCAAGCGGCAGAAATAAACTGCAGTCTGTACTCCTCTCTTCCTGGAGGCTGTGGGGGCGTCTGCTGTGTTCTCCCCACAGGGCCGTGGGCTATGCCACTCCCTCTGCGGCGTGGGCTTCTGCTTGGAGTTTTTGTTTATGTCATTTTGGCAAAATCGATGTGGGTGTTTGAAGCAGTCAGATTTTCCAGAAGCCATGTACTTGTTATAGATAGCCTGTGAGTGTTCTGTGAAGTCAGAGGAGCTTCACAGAGGTGCCTCTGGCCAGAGGGGCCTATTTCAACTACTCTAATTCGCTCTCCCTGTCTGAGCTCATGTCTGGTCCAGAATGGGGAGGGGGGAAAGATTATCTTTCTTATTCTTGCCTTTTCCTTTTTCTTTTAAGGATGGGCACTCCATCTGCTGTTTCTAGATGTCTCGGAGATGTGTATGGGAATGAGCAGCATTATTTCCCACCCAGTTCCTAGCACCAAGATTTCTGGGTGGCACAGAATTCATGTGGTCTCAGTGATGGGGGAATCTCATTTCTTTCTAGTTTCCCCAACTGTTTCCCTATGACCTAATGAGGGTCATTTCTGAGGTTTGCTTCTGGTTTCATTTGCCTTTTCAAGAATGTGTTTATTTATTTCCATCATGATAGATATCTAAGATGCAGCTTTAGAAATGTGTTCCTTTAAAGAGCAAAGCAGACATCAAAACCCTCTGGTGTTGTTCATTCACACTCTGATTATCTGGTAGACATAGCATGTCCATTAATCTTGGCAGGAAAAATTTTTACAGGATAAAATTGAAAAGAATAGTGATTTTTCTTGGCTGTTTTAAAAATATTACATAACAGAGGATCCCCACTGTGTGAGACCTTTGATCTCTTCAGTCCTGTTTCCACTTTGCTTTTGATAAGGGTCCATTTTATAATCATCATCATCATAGTAATACTTAGAGTAATAATAATAATAATTCATATTTTTAAGGTCTCTACTGTTTACCAATTATTTTCATAGACACAATTTCCTTTGTCTGCTCACTGTACTGTGAAGTATTCGGTTATAACCATAATAATATATGACCTTTTTACCAAAAGAAAAAAAAAAGGGCAATTTCAAAAGACTCTAGTAAGCAGAAAAGGCAGAGAGAATGAGCAGCTCCATCCCACACCAAACCCGGAGAACTGACATCCCCAAGACCATGCAGGTGAGGGGACCGCACCCAGTCTGAAACCCAGGCCTTCTTTCTGATGCCACTGCTTCTGCTCTATCAAGGGGGTCTGCCTGAGATGGAGGGGGGTTCTCAGGACTTGGGGTTTTCTATTTTAAGATGGGGATAGATCTGGGCAAACAGGCTGCCACTCCCTGTCACCTGGAGGGAAATCTTGTAAACAAAGCTGCCTGTTCTCTGTGGATCTCTTTGTTTGTATCCAAAAGGTCAGGTTTATTATATAAAAACAAAAAAAAGAAAGGAGATGAAGACGCTCTCACAGACTCAAGCGGGCAGGAAGAGGTGTGTTTGGAAGGGACAGATTTGTTGAAAGAGATGCCTGCATAGACACAGGCCAGCTTGTTGTGGATCTTTTTGCCTTAACTAACCCCAGCCTTACCAGGCCTGCTTCCCACCCCTCCCCACTACTGGTTTACCATTTTCCTCAGATGAGGCTTAAATCAGAGAGGCCTTCTGTTAGAAGGGAAAGAACTCAAAGACAAGAGTCTAGGTCTTTCTCTGTAGTTTACTCTCTGTAGGTCCTTGGGAAAGTAAATTATTAATGTTGAATCCCAGCTGCTTCCTTGGTCATACAATGGGGATAATAATTCCTATCTCATCTATATGACAGGGTCATTTTGGGACTCCAGTAAAATAATGTATAAAACAGCAAACTTAGGGCCTCTCTGGTGGCGTGGTGGTGCAAGGGGTTAAGCGCAACCTATTAAGCTGTCTGCAGCCACTGCAGCATGTTTGATCCCCGGCCAGGAAGCTACCCACATGGTGCAGCACACCTCTCCTGTCTCGCCTGCTGCTCCCCTCAGCAGTGTACTTCGGTCAGTCTGCCTTTTCTGTTCCCCACTCTGTCTCTGGTGAATCTTCTCACCCCCCACACCTCTGGCCTGAACCCCAGTTCTTGTATGTATAAATAAATAAATCTTTAAAAAAAAAAAAAGACAGCAAACATAAAGAAACATGGCCTAACTCATATCTCACTTTGGAATAAATTTTTGCATGTGAGCACAAGGCAGCTGCCTAAGCTTTCTAGTATCCTTTGTCTCTGTCTCTGTGGGATTGCCAAGTCTCAGGCCTTCTGACTTGCTGGATGTGTTGGGAGCGAGTCCTCGCTAGTGATGAGCTGTCTGTGAGCCCTGCTGTTGTGGGGAAATGGTCACTTGTTATATCTGAGCAGCTCAGCTCTGCATGCTTCCTGGTGGAGAATCAATGTCCTCCTTCATTACTATGGGGAACTTCTGTAGGTCCTATGGTACTGTATCACCTCTTTTACAAAGTGTGATCCATAAATATGGACTTCCCTCTCAGAGGACAGGAGTTTCCTCAGTGGCTGCAGGCTATCTCCCCTGCTCTGCTTTGCCATCCTTGGGTGCTCTGGTCTCTGTTCTGGATGCCCAGATTCCTAGCTGGATGTATCGATGCTGTGTTCCAGGCTCCCCTGTCAGTGAGGGCTCTGTGAAGGAAGCATTTCAGCATCTCCCTGTGAGTTCTGATCTTACCATGGCAACAAAACATATCTTGCTGTCTCTCTGTTTTATCCTTCAGTAGGTGTGGAGCCCACTACTTAGTCAACAGCTCCTTTGTCCTTTGACCATAGCTGGACATTCAAATTTCAGCACAGCTGTGCTGAACATAGCAACTTGCTGACCTTATGGTCCTCCTGTTCTTTAAGTTTCATCTTCTGATGGTCTCACACCAGCTGAAGAAGATGACAGATTTGCTCTTTATTTGTAGTGAGGCAGTTTTCCACCTGTTGGTGTGATTTCTTCTTTCTCTCTGGCAGTCTCTCTTAGTTTCTCTCTTAAAGTCCATTCCAAGGCCTTCATCCTCTGTGAAGTCTTTCCTGACCAAGGCCACTGTGAGAAGTCCCTCTTCCGTGGAGTCCTTATCAAATACCATCTTGCACATCTTGTGTTTATATGTCTTGTCTCCCAACCTGATAGTGGGCTCCTGGAAGGGAAGGGTCTTGTCACTGTCTTCTTTGTCAACAGGACATTTCCTGGCATGTGCTCGCTTCCTCCACTGATAAAGGGTCAAAGGCAGTCACGCAATGACTGCTCTATGGCATGACTTTTTTACTGAACAGTTTTTGTTTTTGTTTTTTTTTTTGGTAAAAACCCATCTCTTAATATATGAAAAAAGCAGAGAGTCTTTCTTAAGACTGAGAGGGCTTGGTTTTCCTTTCTGGTTGCTGTCTGTGTCTTGTTCAAGTTGCTTCTAAGTGTTGTAGTTTTGCTCCCATCTTATTAACACGTTGGCTTATTTATTCCCATTGACCTTCATGGCTCTGTTCTAAGCACTATAGTTACGGGTATGTTTTACTCATGTGGGCAAATTTTGACAGAGGGATTACTGCCTAAAGTAGGCTCCCTACCCTACCTGATGGCACAGAACCAAAATTCACACCACCAGTGTTAGAGGGGGAAAAAAAAGAATAGTTTGATGCAAGGTCACCTGACAAGACATGGGAGGCAAGGTTCTCAATCAAGCCACTGAGGATGGGCAATATTTTAGGTGGTTAAAGAAATAATAGAAATGCAAGTTGGTAGAGTCTGATTGGTTCCTTCCTACTAAACCATGGTGTAGCTTGAATTTGGATCCAGAAATGCAGCAGACTGATTGCTTGCTTGTCTGTCTAACCACAAGGCATCTGACTTATGACTTCCATGATCTCTTTAGTCCAGGCTGTGAGATATCACTTTAAAGAGCTATGAACGCTCTTCCAGGCCTGACCTCTGAAACACAACTTTTCAATTTATGAAAAAATCAAGTTTTTTCCCACCTGTTTAAAATGGGAAGTGGTATTTTTGTCCGATTGTTGCAGGTTGGCTCTGCTGTTCTTGCAAGATTAGCAGAAGCAGCAAATGACCATCATGTTTAACACAGTGTCTGCAGCATGATGGAGTGGGAGCTACTTCAAAGAATTGGAGCTAGGCCTCCCTAGTGGTGCAGAAGTTAAAGTCTAAGCACTATCAAGCTATCTCCAGCTGCTGCAGCCTGAGTTAGATGCCAGGCCAGGGAGCTATCCACATGGTGCAGCAGACCTCACCTGCCTCTCCCGCTGTTTCCCTCAGCAGTGTATTTCAGTAGATCTGCCTGTTCTGCTCCCCACTCTGTCTCAGGTGAATCCTCTCACCCCTCACACCTCTGGCCTACACCCCAGTTCTTATATGCAAAAATAAATGAAAATAAATCTTAAAAAAAAAAGAAAAAGAACTAGAGCTGCACTCCTACTTCCAGGTGTGGATTAAAGGCCCTCTGTTCAGGCCTTGTTCACTGCTCTTGGCTATTGCTACTTTGTGTACTCTGTCTTTTGGGGATATCTTTAAGCTTTCTAACTATACATCTGAGGTTGAGTTGAGTTGAACAATTACTTAATTGAGCAATTATCTGCTAGACATTGTGATATTTTCTGGGCTTGAAGACAATCAGACGGTCCCCAAAAGGACTGAAAGCAGCAACTCCAAGGTTTTGACAGTAATCTTGCAACACCTACCATGAGAACAAAAATACTTCTAAGTATCCATGGGCCCATAGAGACATATGTACTAAAAATATTACATCCAGTCACCCTCTTTCCTTGAGTTCTAAACAAGGTGAGATGTCAGGAGAGCATGTTTTCTGTTCATGTTAGCATTTAAAATTTTTAAAACTTACCATGAGCAGGTGCCCCAAACTGTTGTAACTCATTTGAGTTTTATAACAACTCCATGAGGGGTACTATTATTATACATTGATATAGCAGAGGCACAAAGAGGCATTAAAAAGCCAGCCAAGGGATAAACAGCTAGTCAGTGGCTGAGCCAGAATTCCAGCTTGGGCACCTTGCCTGCAACCACTCCTCTATGCTTTCTCTCCATGGATTCTTGCTAGAAATCGCTGGCTGGGTTGACAACTACTGGTTAATCATATTAGAGTGGAGGAAAAGAGTCACATCCCAAATGTTGAATTCTTTTGGTGAAAAGTCTGAGAACTTTTAGCAACCATTAAAACCAAGCCATCTTCTATTTTTCTTCTAAGTCTCTCTTGGATCAGCCAATGTACTAGTATAACTTGAAAAGATTGGTATGCTTCTGTGAAATGATTGCTAACTTGGGTCTTGATTTGGAAATTAAACTCTGTCTGAAATTTGTGCTTGTTGCTGGTAGTAGAATTACCATATTGCAACTTTATTTCTAGAGAATGCTGGATTAAATATCCCTTGACTCTAGGAGAAAGAAGGCCTCTCATATAATGTTAGCGAAAGAAGTGGTTGCATTTGAAAATCTTTACTGAACTCCATGGGATTCTTTTTTTTTTTTATTTTTTTTTTTTTTATAGAGGCATGCTTTATTTATTTGTTTGCTGGTTTGTTTGTTTGTTTTGTTTATACATGCACTGGGTACAGTCAGAAGCGCGGGAGGGCGAGAGAATTCACCAGAGCCAGAGCGGGGAGCAGAGCAGGCAGAAGGACCGAAGTACACTGCTGAGGGGAGCAGCGGGCGGCAGGAGAGGTCTGCGCGCCATGTGGGACCCTCCTCTGGTGGCCGGGGAGCAGCCGGGGATAGAACCGGCGCCGCAGAGGCCGCGCGCAGCTTCGCAACCCAGCGCTCAACCGCTGCGCCACCGGGGAGGCCCTCCATGGGATTCTTAATAAAAATCCCAGGAAGGCTTAGAGGCACCCGGACTGCAAGGTCACTTTCAGAAAAAAAAGAAGTATTTCATTTTCTAACAAGTTCTTGAATTCTAAGAATGATCTCTTTCTTACATGAAATGTTAATAAGAAATCACTGTACAATGGAGAGGTCTCAAATGATCTTTTTTTCGTTCAAGTTCTCCACTTCTTTTTGAGAGCCAACTCTCATCAGATCTAATCGTAGAACCTCTTTTTCCAACAGTTTTCTGGGTTTCTTTTTCTCCCTGAACTGAGTGTGGCTGGGTACTGAACATAGGATCCCTAACTTACATTAAATGGCATATTCTTGATTTATACCTTACAAAGGGATTGTCTGCATTTCCAGTGTGTAGTTGGAAGTAGTTCCTAAAGACCATTTACCATTTGGCCCCTGCTTTTGATCACTGCTGCTACATAATGTTTTCTGTCATTAAAGTGTGGTCTGTTTGGTTGGATAAAAGCAGAATTCTTTCCTTTTTTCAAACTGATCATGCCTCTCCCCTTCATTTAGAAAACTGTCAGGTCTGTTGCCTCTCCCTGTCACAGCAAGCTGTCTGGGCTCTCATTTGACTTTGGAGACAGCACAAAAGAGACTTAAAAAGTGTTAGCCACAGTACCTCTTAGTGCCCCCAGACTGCCACAGAATCTATGCCAGTAGTACTGCAGACTTGGAGCCTGCTTATATGCCAAGACCTCCGGCTCATGACTGCCCCTTAAAGAGCTGTTCCCACCTACTTCTATCCCTGGCTCGGGCTCTTCGGCTTGGTGCCCATAACTACTCTCTCTGGGTACCTGAACACACATTCCTTCATGCCCAGAACCTTCCTGGGATGCTCATAGTCAATCCATACCAAAGCCCACATTTCAAAAAGCTCAGAGTACCTCTCTCCCTTAAGGCTTGGAGGACTCTGTAAATACCCTAGAGGATTTACTCTGTAAATAGCCTCCTTGCCACAGGGGGAATGTTGGGACTAATTCTCTGGGCACTCTAGTGATCCGCTTAATCTACCCTCCCTCACCTGGTTTACTACCAAAAAACAGTGCTTCCTCTATTCATTATTTTTTCCCCCATATCCTCATACCTCCCGTTACAAATTTCTCCTGACAGTCCTTCCTGACTCTTCTATGTTCTGGAGTTCTCAGATCAGGATAAATACATTCTTACATTCTTTCCCTTTGCACCAGACATTCCTTTATCCTCCATATCTCAATTGAAAACTGTTCCCAGAGACACTGTTTGCTGGAAATTTCTAAAGTGGAGGATAGTTGTTGCCAGTTGTCCTTCATGTCCCCTCGCCTCTCCTTTGATTACAGTGGTCCTGAATCCAAGCTCATCTTCAAAGCCTCCTGCTTTCTGATTGCAGCCTCCTTAGGAGCCTGGTGCAGCTGCCATTTTTGTATATCCTTAACTTCTCCTTATAATCTAAACAGAATTAATTTTCTGTCAGTTTCCTGAATACACCTTGTTACTTTTCACCCCCAGAAGCATTTCAATTACTGCTCCCTCTACTTGAGACATTTCTCCACCCCTGTTTCCTCCCCACTTATCACTCAACATTCAGATCTCCACTTGGCTGACTTCACTGATTCCTCCCACCACACAATGAGTGGGGTTCTCTCCCTGTGACCTTCATTTCTCTGATAGATTCTCCCTAGTTACTTGAACTGTAAGCACAGTGAAGCTGGTCACTGTCATCTCCCCAATGCCTCCCACAAACGTGGTGCTTCACTTGTATTTGTCAAATACATGAATGAATGGATTGAAGTATCTGGAGCATTAATGATCATGAGCACGGTAAGAAGATGAACTGTGAGCAAAACACACATCATTATTTTCTGATAGCTTATCAGTAGGATTTTAAAGATTTTTTTTTTATCTCGGAGACAGATTTGAGTTAATAAGGAAAGAATATAGAAGAAAGAAACAAAGGTATACAGTTGATCCTCTTTCCTATAGACTTACCAGACTTTACCACCAAATGTGCAAAAACCAGGCCTATCTCAAACTTGAAGCAAACTGTCCCAGTCACCTCAGTCAGGAGAAATCTGGAAGGTGTGCATATTGTGTGTGTGTGTGTGTGTGTGTGTGTATGTATACACATGTGCATGTGTGAAGGTGGGTGGTGGGAATGGGTGGGAGGTAAAGCATGGCTTGGATAATGAATTTCTAAGTCTACTGGAATGATTAGGACTTACCCTACACCCAATTCATGGCCCCCTGAATCTCTGCATTGATCTTATTTGGAAGTAAATTCTTTGTAGATGTAATTAATTAAGATGAGGTCAAATTGGATTAGTGAACCCTAATCTCATGAGTGGTGTCTCTATGAGAAGAGAAAAGACACACAGGCATGCAGAGAAGAGAGCCGTGTAAAAATGTTGGTAGAGGTTAGAGTTGTATTACCTCGACCTAAGGAGCCAAAGATTGCTGGCAATTATGAAAGATTAGGAGAGGCAAGAAAGGACTTTCCTTGAGCCTTCAGAGGGAACATATCTCTGCTAATACCTTGGTTTTAGAATTCTATCCTCCAGAACGGTGAGAGAATAATTTTTTGTTGTTTTAAGCCACCCCATTTGTGAGAATTTGTTATAGCAGCCCAAACCAACTACATACACAACTTAATACAAAAGGGGAGTAGTAATTTTGCTTGATCTTTTGTTGTTCCTTAAATGCTTTTTTCTCTTCCCATGCTAAAGAAAAACCGACATATGTTACTCTGCTTGTCATTTCTTCTCCTTTCCCCCATCTCAATTGATATTCTCACGCAAGTTCAAAGAAGAACTGAATAATCACTTGCAGCAAATAGATAACACCACCATTGCTTTTGGTCAATACAATCTGCTATTTACTCTGTGGATAGTATGTAAAACACTTTGTAAGACATGCCACATACTTTGTTCTAATCCTCTACAAATTTGCAAAATATATTATGGTTTCAGAAATGAAATTAAACCTCAGGAATCATGTCTTACCTATGATCTGATTTATTTGGACATCTTTAAGGACATACTTGACATCTGGTCAGAGCCTTTACCAACCCTGTGTAGCAACAAAATCTGTGTCTTCAAAACATTTAGTTTTGGATTTAAAAAGAAGAAACAGGGCCTCCCTGGTGGCACAAGAGGTTAAGATGCAAACTATGAAGCTATCTGCAGCCACTGCAGCACAAGTTCCATCCCCTGCCAGGGAGAGAGCCACATGGCAGAGCAGACCTCTCCTGTCTCACCTGCTGCTCCCCTCAGCAGTGTATTTCAGTCAATCTGCCTGTTCTGTTCCCTACTCTGTCTCTGGTGAATCCTCTTGCCCCCCCCCCACACCTCTGGCCTGTACCCCAGTTCTTGTATGCATAAATAAAAATAAAAAAATCTTAAAAAATAAAAAAAAGAAAAGAAAAGAAGAAGCAATCAGGTTTGCTGGCTCAAACAAGACCTTAACATGCAGCAGACATTTTAGATATTCAAGTCAATTTCTTTGCCTTCCTCCACAATCCCAAAGCACTTTTCCATGGCACCTGAACATAAAGTGTCAGTAGAATGAAGCTGTAGTACGTGGCCTTGGTTCTGTGGCCCAAACCTCTTCTAAATCCCTTCTCTCCTCTTGTTTGAGGCTGATTCTGGTCTGCGCAGCAACTAAACAATCATTGTCGGGAAATGGCCTTTGTCTGGCTGCGTGCCAAGGATGTGGGTTGTTGAGGGGTGAGACACTCACTAAATCAATCTTACGAATTGGAAACCTGCTGTCAAAAAAAGAGAAAAATTTCATCAGAGTGAAAAACATCTCAAGCTTCCTGAAAGAGTTTTAGATACAAAAGCTTCAGTGGTTTAAAAAAAAGATATATTTTGATAAGCTTTTTATGAGATGATTGAGATATTTTTAGTAACAAAAGTCCACGGAGGAATGTAAGAAATATTTCACAGCATGCTTCAAAACCGAAGTATCAAAAGGTTAACACTTGAAAATTTGTCTGAAATTATACAACACACTTCTCACTTTTGCTAGTAGATGACATTATTGTTATTTTTGTTTTCACTTATACCTCTTTTTTTTTTTTTTTTTTTTTGCAACTATTGATGAAAGCCCATATTTGCTCCTGCTGGAAAGGTCCAAACAAAAATAAGGCTGTGAAGAAAGAAGAAAGATAAAATCAAAAAAACTGACCCTGCATTTTGATCTATTAGACTTATTTTGCTGATGACTTAAAAAATGCACATATAATTGCTGTCTAGGAAGAGAATAGGAGTTGGTTAAGTGTAATCTCTCTTTTTTAATTTTTTAATTTGTTTTTAATTATTTTATATTTTTTTACATCATTTTTCATTTTTGTACAGTGTATGCAGGTTAAGTGTAATCTCAAGTGCTAAAATCTCAAAAAGCAAATGGGAAATTTGGCTGCTACTCTCCTGCTCTGTTCTAACAAGGAGAATTGGGATTTGTCTGTCTTTTCTTGCATTGTGTGTTACAGGAGGAGACTATCATGAGGCCTGAAAAGGAAATGATATAGTAGTCTGTCTGCAGGTTTCTTTTTCAGCTGGATGAGAAAGAACTTTGAAGTCTTTGGACATCAAGTCCTGTAGGGGAGTTATCTTTTCCCTCCCCTTATAAATAGTGAGGAGAAAACCTATTATCTTCTTTTTTTTTTATTTTAAGATTTTATTTATTTATTTATACAAGCGCTAGGTACCGTCAGATGCGCGGGAGGGTGAGAGAATTCACCAGAGCCAGAGTGGGGAGCAAAACAGGCAGACTGATGAAAAACACTGCTGAGGGGAGCAGCGGGCATGGCAGGAGAGGTCTGCGTGCCATGTGGGACCCTCATCGGCAGCCGGGGATCAAACTGGCACTGCAGAGGCTGCGGGCAGCTTCGCAGCCCAGGGTTCAACCGCTGCGCCACCAGGGAGGCCCAAAACCTATTATCTCCTTAAACCACATTCCTAGAGACAATATAAATCTACCAGACAGCAGTGGGCATATCTGAAAATTGTGTCTGCATTCAAATTATGAGGACATTTATGGCTACAGCTGGAAGTTACTTGTTTGGATTTAGACATTAAATTCTAATATGATTATCAATTGATCAGAAATATGTTTCATTTAACAAGTACTTATTCAGTCCTTCCTATGTTACACTATGGATGATATATTATGAAAGACAATTATTGGTCTTATTAAGGAGTTTATGCATCAGGCTTAAGAGGGCGATGCCAGAGCAAGGAGAAGATGCTGGCATTGCTAACTCTTTTTTTTTTTAAAAGATATATTTATTTATGCATATAAGAACTGGGGTACAAGCCAGAGATGTGTGGGGTGAGAGGATTCAGCAGAGACAGAGTGGGGAATAGAACAGGCAGACTGACTGAAACACTGCTGAGGGGAGTAGTGGGCAAGTCAGGAGAGGTCTGCTGTGCCATGTGGGTAGCTCCCTGGCCAGCTGGGGGATTGAACTTGTGTTTCAGAGTTTGTGGATAGTTTCATAGTGCTGTGCTTAACCCCTTGTTAAGAGATCCACCTCTTACTGAGTCCTTTCTATGAACCAGGCAGCATTCACAATGCTTTACGTGCATGTGCTTGTTTAATCTTTAGAAATGCTAAGAAATAGATGACATTTTATCACCACTTTACTAATAAAAAGGGTGAGTCACAGAAAGTTTGGAACTTTATCCCCCCTGGTCAGACACCTAATAAGTGGTAAAATCAAACCAGAAACTTGGGGCAAGTTAATCACAATATTCTATCTAAAGTTGGGCAGAAAACACACATATGTTGTTAATAATATGTAAAAAAAAATCACAATATTAAGGAGTAAATGATAAATGGGGACTCCATCCTAGGGTGGTATTTTTAAGGATGTCTTCAAGATATAGAACCAAAATTAGAACCAGAAGATTGTTACATCCATATGATCTTGTTGGAGATAGCCATTTGCAAATGTGGAGTTCTGAGAGCATGTAAGAGAAAACAATTGGGTGTTTTAGTCCATTGTTTCTCAAACTTCTCAGACTAAGAAACCTTGTCTTTTTTTTTTTAAGATTTATTTTTATATATTTATACAAGCACTGGGTACAGTCAGAAGCACAGGAGGGTGAGAGAATTCACCAGAGCCAGAGGTGAGAGCAGAGCAGGCAGACTGATGAAATACACTGCTGAGGGGAGCAGCAGGCTGCAGGAGAGGTCTGCGCGCCATGTGGGACCCTCCACCGGTGACCGGGGAGCAGCCAGGAATCGAACGGGCGCTGCAGAGGCTGCGGGCAGCTTCACAACCCAGCGCTCAACTGTTGCGCCACTGGGGAGGCCCAAGAAACCTTGTCTTTAGTGAGCACTTAACAAACATCTTTTAGCTACGCATTTTAAAGCAATTTGAAGAATATTAGCTTAGAAGAACAGAATCTTCTTTAGGGTGGTCTACTTATAAAGACTGTTCTAGACTTCTCTGTTTCCGCTATCAGCGGCCAGAAAGGATCCGATGAAATTGAAGGGCAGGAACTCTAGAAATCTCTGTGGATATAATTTGTAGGGTATAGTGGAATTCATGAAACTGAGGTGATGGTGCACGGGTGCATTGGTGAAGGAAATTCTATGGGGACTACACCTGATGGGATGGGGGGAAGGCAAATAATGTTTAAAAATGAACAATGATGTAGAAAATAAAAATAAATAAAAATAATGCAAAAAAGGTATAAAAGATATTTTATATTTTTGGAAACCCTTTGGGAAAAAAACAATTTTGCAGGTTATCAAGTTTTATTTGTGTAACTAAGCCTCCTCTCAAACCAGGATTATATTATCATCAACTCTAGGAAAAGCTTAGATTAACTAGATTAGTTTTCTCAGCTGGGCTGAGGAGTATATACTTGATTGTTGCAAGAGGCAGCACTTTATTTGTCCCTGGTCTTATCTGTGTATCTTTACTATCCCAGGGACACAGCCTTCTCTCTGTAATTAGTTTTTACACTATTTTGTCCATATATAAGGCTTATTCCGTGGTCAGATTGTAGACATAATTAAGTCCATTAATGGCTCTTGTGTTTTCTTTTATACAAAAATGATACAACCTACAGAGAACAAAATCCTACTTTCTTTAAATAATGTCAGAATTTACTTTTGTGGAATATTCTCTTTCTACTAGGAACTAAGCTGTGTGTTTCATGTCTGTTTTTTAGTTTTGACCTCACGACCACTCTGGAAGCAGGTGTTACTCTCATTTCACAGCGAGGAAACGGAAGCTCAGAGAGATGAAATTACAGCTTAGTAAGTGATAATGAAGGATTTGAGTTCTGGTTTGTCTAATTCCAAAACCTATACTTTTGTAACTCTACTGCATTGTTTCCTTTAAAAAAAAAAAAAAGATTTATGCACACAAGAGCTGGGGTACAGGCCAGAGATGCGGAGGGTGAGAGGATTCACCAGAGACAGAGTGGGGAACAGAACCGGCAGACTGACTGAAATACACTGCTGAGGGGAGCAGTGGGCGAGACAGGAGAGTTCTGCCATGCCATGTGGGTTGCTCCCTGGCTGGCCGGGAATTGAACTCGTGCTACAGAGGCTGCGGATTCCTTCTTAGTGCGGTGCTTAACCCCTTGCGCCACCAGGGAGGCCCTGCATTGTTTCCTTAAAAGGGAAAAATTACTGAAAATGAAACTAGCACTTGCAATACTAGAATTTAAACTATTCCAGGCAATTGAATTGAAGCACATCATTGCTTAGTTGACTAGGACAAGAGACTCTGCACCTTCAAGCCGTATCTATCAAAAATTTTTCTAATGATCTCTTTGACTTAATAGAAAAAAAACCGACAACTCACAATGGATTGTTTCTTATCTAGTCATAACTCAAAATTTGGCCATTACATGAAAGTTCCTTATCTAGTCATAACTCAAAATTAGTCCATTATGTTCCCATAAGTTGGGACTGTCTTCTCCCTTCCCTGGCAGGATGTTAAGAAGGGCCACTGAGATGAACTTAGTGCAGAAAACCAACCACCCAGTAGCTTAATCTTCACTCCAGGATTAACCAGGTTTAAGTTTAGCAGAGAAGTTCACCCACACTTAGGGATAGGAAGCCCTCTTTTTTGAGATATGCCCTTCAGAGAAGTCCCTGTTCAACTGACAAAGCAGTGTTAATAGGAAGCCCAACAAGGGAGAACATGGCAATAATTTTCTGTTCCCTAAGATACTTCCCTGGAAAGAGGACAAGGAGGTGAAGATAAAGAAAATGTTGGAGATATCTGACAACTTGTTACATAAATGACAGTATTACTAGACAAGTCAAAGAAACAACTTCCTACTCATTTTCCAGAAAGAGAACTGTCCTACACCTAAAGAGGGAGGTGATTATTTGGAGTATCCATTCAGAACTGGAAGTACAGGGCTAGTCCCCTCCAGGCCCCAGAAAGGGTCCTTGAAAAGACCCCCTTGTGTTTATGGAGATGGGACCACAGTTTCTTTCCAGTCCAGGACAGGTCATTCCTGAGTCTGTTCCTACCCATTAGACCATTGAGGGTATCTCCCTATCTGTGGAAACCTCAAGAAATAGTCATGGGTGCCCCCAGATCATACAAATGTGAGAAGTCTCTCCAGATCTTTAGGAATTTCAGTTAAAAGCTGATAAAACAGACCATCAGAGAAGATACAGTAATGAGAAGACATTTATTTGTTCCAAGTGTCCCAAAGTCTTCTCCCAGGCAACAGAACTATATCAATTCATACAGAGAACCCTCCATGCTGCAAAACCAGCTTTCATGCTCAGGAGAGAATCCACATGAGACAGAAGCCCCCTGTGTGTCACTCTGTGGGAGAAGCCACTATATACCAGGCCACTGAGAACTCGCTATAAAATGCCTTCAAGTGTTCCTTCCACGCATAAGTTTGCTTGACTATTGCCCAAGGTGATATGTATAAGCGTGTATGAGATTATAATACTTCCATGGCTGTTTTGTGTTTAGGACATAGTTGATCATTTTCTGATTACATTTTCCATTATCTTACTCCACTGAAGTGTAAATATAAGGATAGCATACATTTCAGTCTTATTTTCTAAAGTATCTGAAGTGGGGCCTATGTGGTGGCATAGGGGTTAAAGACACAGTGCTATCAAGCTATTGCCAGCCACTGCAGCACAAGTTTGATCCCCGGCAGGCCAGGGAGCTAACCCACATTACACAGCAGACCTCTCCTGTCTTGCCTGCTGTGGCCCTCAGTAGTGTATTTGAGTAGATCCGCCTGTTCTGCTCCCCACTCTTTCACCATGTTCTCACCCCCACCCCTGCATCTCTGGTCTATACCCCTGTTCTTGTATGCATAAGTAAATAAATCTTAAAAAAAAAAAAGTATCTGAGGTGCCTAGAAATTTGTCCAACAAATTTCAAATGACCAACAAATATAGAAATTGAATAAATGAAAAAAATAAAAAAAGAAACAAGTGTCTCTGCTTTCCATCCTGCTCAAGGAAAGACAGTGAGCAGGACCTGAAAACATGTTTACAAATGGTGAGTGGCATGAGTCTGACGCATCCTGGGAGGCACTAACCCATGCCTGCTTTGGGGGAGCCTGTGAAAACCTGGCAAACCTTGCAGGGCCTGACACAGAGACCCAGAGGCATGTCTTTTAGCACTTTGGTGGCACGGATGCAAGGGAGATAAATGACTCATTTTGTTTTTAGGAACTGTTTCCTTCATAGACCTTTCTAAGCAAAATGCAAAGAAAAGAGACCTTATCTTTTACTGTAGAATACAGAGGTCTAAACAGAAAAGTGGGCTGTCACTGAAGGAGAGGTTTCATTTGAGCAATGGATTGAGGGACAATCTTTTTAACCACCCTTGCAAATAAATAAGTTCATAAATTAACCAGTCTGTTAAAAAATGTAAAACATTTTGACTTCTTAATGTAAAATCACCAGTATCTTCAGCATGCCACATACTTCCCCCATATATTTTCTCCTTTTGTGAAAGAGTATTTGCCGGACTCTAATTTAAGAGAAGAGAATTTGTATTTCTTGAAGGCTTACCATGTACCACATGTACTTGAAAGTGTTCTTAGTGCTTTTTGTATGCAATCTTTTTTAATTGCCACAACAATACTACAAAAGATATTATTGTCTAGAAATAATCTCAGAGAGCTTCAGTGATTTCCCTAAAGTCACAGAATAAGTTAGATTGGGACCCACTTCTGTCTCCAAAACTTATGTTTTCTATGAAGTTGACTTTAGGAGAAAACATTGGCTGTGTTTGGAACCACACAGATGTTCTCCCAAATTCCCCTAGAGATGATCACTGCTAACAACCATTCCTGACACACATTTGAATGTTCCTGGAGGGTCTGGGTCTTCTCTTACCCCAATAGTTAGCATAACCTCTGTTACATAAATCTTCAATCAATAATTGTTGAGTTGAAATGTCCTACTGCTCACACGGGCTTGGCCTACTTGAGAATGTTTTAGCTAAGTTTCCAGCTACATTCAAAAGTCCTATCTGGACTATGGTGGACTGGGGTGGAGGTCCATGGTGCCTTGGTGGTGGGCGTGGTGTGGTAACAAGCATGTGAAGAGGTGTGATCCTATACCCCTGAATCATACACAGTGCTGTAACCAATTTAGCCCAAGTAATATATAAAAAAGTCATGTATGAGCTTGACTTGGAACACCACTGGGGTCAGACTTATGATATAGCATGTTCCTAATTGAAAAAATGGCTTTGCACTCTGACCTGGGGAGGCGTATTAAGGAATCAGTGAGATTTTGAATACAAGTCTCAGTGAAATGGATATGGGGGGGGCATATAAAGACACAAGGATGTTTCTGGGAACTATGGGTATTGTTTTATTCTCCACTATTTCTAGATATATCTAAACCCACAGTCATCTTGTCTGAGTGATTCTCTTTTTCCTTGTGGTCTCCAGTCCTGAAATTCAAGATGATACTTTTCACAAGTAATTCTTGAATTGAAGCTGCTGTTTTAGCAATCTGAAACATTGTACCTGATTATCATTCATATGTGAGTTTTACAAATGTGGATGGGAAAAATACCAGGACTTGGGAAATGCAGAGCTGAATGGTGAGAGAGAGAAAATTCCTTTTCCCTAATTTGGAACTAACTGCCAAGGGATGCCTTCAAGGACACGGCTAGTCTTCAGCCCCAAGTAGAGTGCAGTCACATCTGCAACTGTGCCTTTTCCCTGAACGGTGTCTCTCCCGAGCCAGGGGTTGTTTTGGTTAAGTCTGATGGGTTGGGTGGCAACATGTTACGTGGTGAGAATCAGGATAGTTTCATATTGCAATGTTTTAAAGAAATTATCTTTATTTTTAATTGTTCATCTAGACATGCCAATGGATATTTAGGCCACATTTTGAGCAAAACTCACAAGGTGTTTTTTCTCAAACCTCACATGTGTACACAAAACAACACAATTTTAAGGGTTTGCTGAAAAGAATAAAGCATAAGAAATACAGGAAAGTACAAGCTCATAACCAAGTTCCAATCAGTAAGCAAATGTGATTCAACATGAGAGAAGGTTACAAAGCAGGCCTGTGTTTTGCAGGAAGCACTATCTGAAGATAGGATGGCAGAACACCTCCCGGGCCCAGAAGCCATAAGCAGGTACAACAGCGGCAGTTTTACTCAGCCCAGCAGGGAGTTATGGGGAGATCAGGGTTTTATGAATAAGGTTCTGACTGGATGCTTTTAAAAGGAAAAGCAGACTTTGCCTATCAGGCCTGGCAGTGATATATAGTCTCTCTTAATTTGACCTTAACTTTACTTTTTGCTTACTAAAAATAGCCCTTGATTCCTTTCTTTCAAGCAATGTGAGAATTAAACTTGGTAAGTCAACTATTGATGGTCTGTGGATGCTCCAACAACTTGTCTTAAGACTTCTTAAGACTGGACTTCTACTGACAGATTGTGAGAGCAACTGGAAGCAAGAATAATGTTTTCACATTTCTTTTTTTGCCCAAAAATGAGGAACTCAGGACATCTCCAGATGATTGAAAGAAGGAGCCAAATGCATCTACTTTAGGCATCATGTCTCATCTGACTTCATACTAGTAGCTGTTTTATAGACTTCAAAGTCAGTTAATCAATGGTTTTCTCTGTGAGCTCTTTGTCTTGGAAACATGGAACTACTTAAAAATGCTCTCAATATTACTTACTCAAGTTATTATATAAATATAATTTATATAAACAAAGTTTGTTTCTTAAACTCAAGGTAGAGATCCCATTAGCTAAAATAGTATCTTTCTTATCTCTACTATATTGTCCTCAATAATTGTTTTCTTTAATGTGATCTCATGTATATGAAAAATAGACTACTCAGAAGCCCTCTCTCTGTATCACCAAACCCGAAGTAAGAGAAGTTTGGAAGCAAGAATACATTCAAAATATTCTCTTTTGGGGCCTTTCCAGGCTGAAAGTTTTAGAGAATTAAAGCAGTACAGAAATGTGTCAGTACATAGCTATTACAGAAAAAAAAGTGAGTGTTAAGTTTTCACAACTTTCCTTCTTACCCATCTCAACAATTTCAACTTATCATCTACCCATTTCATGAGCTTTTCACACTTTCTCTAACGCCATCTGAAATCTCTTCTACTTTAACAAAAACACAACCAACTCCCCCAAATTTTCCCTAAACCTTAACTCTGCAAACCTCAGTCTCTCTACAGGAACTTGTTACAACCCAGTTAAATTTTTAACATTTCATTTGCACGTTGGAAGAAAAAAAAAAAAAACAGTTGCATGTAAGAAATGGGAGCGGGTTGTCATTCTATCAGCTTATGAGACGATTTGGTGGTGGCAGCAACGAGCAGATTGCCATTCTCCCACTGAGATGTTGCTTACGCTAAAAAGAAAGGAATTTCACCAATTTTCACCTAACATTAGTTATACTAGAACTTCTAAAGAAAAAGGTCAAAGCAGAGAGGTTAATCCACTAGAGAGGAATGCTGTAACAGATTGATATTACTGCCAAGTGTCTGCAGAAAAAAACGGCAAGCAAATTCCAAAGTGACTCTGCTAGCAAGAGCCATACTTAACCACAACGACCTGACAGGAAGGTAAAGTGTGCCAGATAATGCAAATATTTTCTTTACCTAAATAAAGTTAACTTCAGCTAAACAGTTGGGTAATTGAACATGAAATTAAGGAAAAAGAAAAGTCCAGTTACTATTAACACCAAAGAAATGCACGCCAACCATAAACCAAAGGTGCTTTGGTACTGTAGCCATAACAGACAAAAGTGTGAGAGGGGCCAGAGAATTTCCTGACGATTAGATGACAGGGTCGTAGAGAGTTTGCGAGACCTGTTATGTCTCCCTTGAGGTTGACACACCACTGTGTTCCATGACAAGAGTCACATAAACACAAGCTTATCAGCTGGCTTGTTAAACAGTGTGCAACGTCGCTGCGTTGAAAACGACTTGAGGCTTGCTGCAGCGGGCTCATTAATCTGAGGAAACGATGCTTGGTGCCATAGATTAAACACTATGGTCTCAAGCGGAATGCATGTGAAGTTTCCAAAACATTTCCTCAAAGACTTTATTCAGTTTTGGTGTGTGACCTTAGCTGGAAAGCATAAAGATGGACATGGGAAGGCGGTTCAGAAAGACATCTGTGAGGATTTAAGTTGGGCGGCTTTCAGAAGATGAAAGATGTGTAAAGTTAAGGCCTTTCTGCAAACAATAGTATATTAATAAACTCTATACCATATTTACAAATGCATCCTCTTGTATTAAATCTAACAGTATTCTGTTCACAGTGCCATTGTTTATACAGGTAGCAATCCCATAATACTCATGTATTTTGGCATGGGAATCAGTAGCGCTTGGTATTTACAGAAAATGTACATGTGTGAATATAAACATGTCACTGAATCTGAGTTATTTGATAAAAGACAGATTGGCCAATGGTGCAGAAGAATGGAGTACACAGCACCTTCCCCTCAGACTGGATTTCTTAAATTGAGAAGATGCCAAATCTCTGACCCAAAGTGGCATAAAATCAGTAACAAAACAATGAACCCCTTGTTCAAGTTTGGGTACATTGAGTCATCTTAGTCCAAAATTTTAGATCCAATGTCTAGTGCATAAAATATAAAAGTTAAAAAGATTTATTATTATTTTATAATAATAATTATTATTAAAATAGAAGGTACTTTCTCTCACGCTCTTATTTGTGCCCTGGCTCTTAAGACCAGTATCCTTGGAGTCCCAAACGTGCTGGTGTTTTTGTCGTGCAGATCAGCGGTCAGGTGGTGAACGCTAACATGCTCTGGACTTAGGAACTGCTGCCTGTCACAGTGGGACCCAGGGTCCACGGGGGTCACAGCAGAAGCACCTCTTTCTTACTCCCCAGTCTTCTCCTTGAGGGGCAAACATGCCCTGAAAATCAGCTCCCACATTACTGGAGTTGCTCATCTCGGCAGCTAATGCTGAGGCGACGAATGGCTTCTGTACACTGGAAAAGGGAATGGAAGGCAGGGAAGTAGGAGGAGGGTGGCATTCCAAGGAGCCCCAGGACAAAACCCAGAGTGCTGGCTGGGTTTTTGGGCAGGAACCTCCTCAGAAGGCCTCTGCTGAATGAGGTTCTCATTCTCTCCGCATGCAGAGCATGGGGTAGGCTCGGCTGGCTCTATGGGGCTTCGCCTTCGGTCGCGGCCTGCTCTTCCCTCTCAGTCCCTTGGCCTGTGTGGTCCGGGCTGCCACTGCCACCGCCACCACCACTGCTTTTGTGCTGCTTGGGCAACAGGCTCTTCCACTGGGCTTTATTGTGTGCGAGATGGCTGAGCATGCTCTCAGACAGGGCACTGTTTCCCGTGAAACGGGCCCATTCCCGGAAGAGAGGCTCCACGATGTATGTCATGAAACCTAGAACAGGCAAAATCAAGCTCATCAACATGAAGGTAGTAAACCTACTTCTGCCTCCCTCCCAAACAGGACTGTCTGTCATGTACCTGGCTTTGGAATGTGAAGGAAGAACATAAAATATGTCACCTGGGGCTTGTTACTTAACCTTTTTTTACCTCAGTCTCCTTATTTGTCAAAGGGAGATAAGAAGGGTGTCGAGCCCATAAGTTTTTATGACAATGAAATGACTTCGCACATGGGAAATTCTTATAAATCTCCGGTGACACAGTAGCAGGCTGTAAGTATGGGCGATTATTATTTGCAAAGGGAGAAAGACATATATACACAATAGTATAAAGAATAGTCTATGCTGCAACAAAGGAGGTGGATGGGGGACAGGGTAAGAGTAAATGGTGTCCAGGAGGTTCACAATCTTAACTCAGACTATCTGAAAAATTCATGCATTTACCCTGTCGGATATTTCTTTCCAGATTATCATTTCATACATTTGTCTTACTTTTAGTTATATTAAACAACTAAGTATAGGTAAATAAAGAATCATTTATACTGAATACATATTTTACCTGCAAGAAAAGTCCTGCTTTAGTGGCAAGATTTGATGTTAGACTTTTTTGTTTCCATATCTATTCTCTTAATTTAGACTTGCTGCTTTCTCACCATTAACAGGCATTCTCTATTAAAGATGATTTGTAAAAGCAGTAACTTTCAGAATGATTATTTCAGAATGAAATAATCACAAACTTGGACATATTTAGGTTTTAATGTATTTCCTTGAAATGTAGGTGTGTGGAGAGAAAAAGGCAAATGTTTTTCAGCATAACAAAATCCAACCACTAACCCAGTATGTTTATAGGCATGTGAATTATAAGGCTTGATTTGATTTGATTACTTGGCCTGTGAGAATGCTACAGAGATGGGAAAAAGCAGCAGCAATGCAAAATGTTACTCTACATTTCTGCATTATCTCATTTTATGTGAAATATGATTTAAATATGAGAATATTATGAGATCATTTTAGGTAACTGGAACCTGAGGGGAAAGTTAAGCCAGTGACTTTATGTCTGCATTTTGATAAGGTTACATGGAGAGCCAGCAAGTAAGCATTTCATCCTTGAATTTTCTTCACTTCCTTCACAATCTCCCTATCTAATTTCTAATATCTTTTGTTTTGAGAGAGATTAGATATTAGATAGCTTAAAGATAGTTTGCAAATTTTTATTATTTTAAAACTTGTGTGAATATTATCAAGTTTACTGTAAGTATAAAAAAAGGTACAAATCCAATGATAAAAAATCAACTCATTTTCTTCCTGAAATTAGCCTGGAATTATTCATCTGTATTTCTACTTGTCAGGCATAAAGGCCTGTTATAGACAGGAGCACGGCCATCTTAAAGTCTGAATAGACACTGTGAGGCAGTTTTTCAGATGAAGGCAGGCTCCTGCATGGTCAGATTTGGGAATCTGTTCCATTGGTGGCTAATGCATTATGCCAGCCTCCACTTCAACTCAAGTCAAGTAGAATCTGGCTTTATTGGGATGCTGCTTTCCTGGATGGGTGGGCTTGGGAGAATGTGGCTTTAGAAAAAGCAAGGATTGAAGGAAAGCCTCTTTCTCCTCATCTTTCTATATATCTTACCAACTAGAGTTACGTTCAATGTACCATCTTCTTTTTAAAAGGCAGAAATTGACATAGAGAGGGCAGGAAATGGGCTGTGGAGAGAGAGGATTTTAAGTCCCAGTTCCACTTGGGTAAATATGAATCATTTAAATAGAAAATCAGATCCAAGCCTGAGACAGCTTTCACGAAAATCTCATTGTGGATCGGGACAGAAAAAAAGAGGGGATATTTTCAGTCCCAGGGGAATCAGGACAGAAGAAACCTGTGTTAGGTTGGGCTTGGGACGTCCTTCTCTGGGAGGCTGAAGCCCGCAGATTCCATACCATTCTTTATCTATTTGGGTTTCCCAGTCTAGCCTAATCTACCCCTGAACCTATAAAACTGGGAAGAAATAAAGCAGAGACGAAGATTTATGTACTAAGGCTTGTTTTATAATCACCTTTTTCTCTTTATTATTGGTGTTGGTGTAGCATCCATGGGATTTTCCTGCTCACTCAATCCCCATCCCATTTTAAAAACAGGTATCTATGGTAACCACATTTTCCTGAACTAAAAATCAGGACATATGATCTGACAAAATAAATGTGTTCTCATGACAACAGGACAGAATCTCTAAAATCAAGTCTGTCTTGCAAACCCAGGTTGAGTGCTTAATGATGTGAATGCTTTCCTTTGGGAGTTCAAACTGTCTTTAACAGGTGCCTGGTAAATTTCTTTCCAGCCAGAGTTTGAAAAACTGAGTCCCAGGATTAGGGACTCTGCAGTACCTCCCACAAGGAAAGCAATCTATTAGGAGGCAACAGGCTGCAGAGGCTGAGGCTGCATTTCTGTCTATGTTGTTCCCCTCTCCCCCTCGTACTCCCCAATAATTCTGTAGCTTTATTGTCCTAGATTCTTCCTAGCTTCTATTTTTTATAGTCCCATCCCCACTCCCCCCTTCTTTTTCTTGGTGGAAGAATCAGTTTAATTGTAAGAAACAACATAACAATATTAAGGGAAATTTGGAATAAAATGTGTATAACCAAAAATATCATAATTCCAACATATCTATTTAAATATTTGTATATTCTTATGTCCCTGGGATGGAGGACTTTATGCTCCTTTGTGGGACTATAAATTAAATTCAAACTTCAGTGATTATAAACATATCATTTTAATCCCTCTGGTTTTCTTAATTTTCACCTTATCTTTTCACCTTATCTTTTCCTCCCAACATCAAGACATTAAGCCTTGAGTCTTGCAGAGGTCCACAGCACTGGGACTGCATTAGCCTATCTTAGTTCAGTGGAAACCAGTGAACCAATGAACTGGTGCATGTCAGGGCCATACTGTATAAAGAAAAGTGTTAAAATTCTGATTTAATAGGAAGCAGTTGTAAGGAAAATAAAGTATTCCTTTAACTATATCTGGAACTGTGGTGTGTTTTAAGGAGTGATAGAAACCCTTATTATTTTTTTTAAAGATTTATTTATTTATGCATACAAGAGCTGGGGTACAGGCCAGAGATGCGGGGGTGAGAGGATCCACCAGAGACAGAATGGGGAACAGAACAGGCAGACCGACTGAAATACACTGCTGAGGGGAGCAGCGGGCAAGACAGGAGAGTTCTGCCTTGCCATGTGGGTTGCTCTCTGGCCGGCTGGGGATCGAACTCGTGCTGCAGAGGCTGTGGACTGCTGCATAGTGTGGTGCTTAATCCCTTTTGCCACCAGGGAGGCCCAGAAATCTTTATTAGATCAAAAATATTTCCTCCAGTAAAATGCATACAATTTCCACAGCCTGATTTGCTTAATTATCTTATGCAAAACTTTATTAAAGTAATCATTATTTTGGATGTGTTACCATTACACTTTAGAGTTTACTGTAATTGACACTTGGGAGGGTTGTCCTAAGAGAATGAGACTCAAGAATTTTTAAGTGGAAAGAAGAGAAGCATGACCCCAGGTCACAAGGGATTAGTCTCTCTTCCAGAGCAAGGGACTGGCCATCCTGTCCTTGGGATTTTGTATTGGGCATGAAAGGTAGTCACCTAATTGGAATGCTCCCCAAAACCAACTCTGCTGACTTTCCATCCTTTAAGTCCTAAGGAGAGTGTAAACTAATTTTCTCTTCAGCAGTGAATAGTTGACCCTTGTTACTTTCCTTCTACTCTATTTGGTTTTGATTCAGTTCTGAACTGCAAAGTTAATAAAAGTCGCTTAAGGCTCTATAACAGAGCCTTTCCCCTATTTTTCTCAATTGGTAATTACCTTGTAGATTAGTCCTGATTAGAGTTGCTATTTGGATTCAGTCATTCAAAGGGGCATTGATTAAACCTCCAGTCTGCATCTCTCTAAAGCTGTGTGGAGACCTTTCTTTCTTTGTGACTCTTGGTAGAAGTGCTAAAGCTATTTGTTTGGAATTAAAATTGAATTTGACTTACCAATTTGTATACTAGGGATTGAATCTTTCTGTTGATTACAAAGAGGACTGATTTCCAGTTCAAATTTCTGTTCAAGGTCACCTACAAAGAAAGAAGAAGAACTACATTGATAATCTAGAACGTTAAAAAATGACTGTTGATAGCTTTAATGATCTAGCTGAAAGAAGTTATTCTGGGAATTGATGTTCTCTGCACTGTTATCATAAGAAACCCAATAGTGCCACCTTGCTCTGAAAGCTTCTGCAAAAATAAAAAAAATTAGAGTCAAGATCATATATAATAGGCTCATTGTAAATAGATGTGCTCTGGGACTAGAATAAACTTTTGAACAAGCTCTGTAAAAATAAGGATACAACTAATGGGCCATTTCCTAACATGGAATAGAAGTTCTGGTTTAAAGTTACATGTTAAGAGAGCAGAATTTATGCCTTTCCCCTCCTTTTATTCTGTCTGACCCTAGTCTTGTTTCACTTGAGCAACCAGCAATAATAAGTAGGTAGAAAATGCAGGAGTGGACCAGAAGATGTTGAGTTGAAGAACATGGCAGTCAACGGCTACAAAATTGTTGAGAAATAAGGATCTAATATTTTTCATTCTGACTTCTTAAAATTTTACCTAATGTAGCTGAAGTTTATGAAAAATATAAAGGTTAGAATTATATTTCTTTTTAATGCCTTTGTCAGCTAGAAGACTAAAGGAGAAATCCATCATACAAAGTTTTGTCAAAATACTTTATCAATTGTTTCTGAGGGTAAAACATTGTAGTAATTTTTACATGGGTAAAGTCTGGTTAATTAGTAGGGTAGAGATTCTAGACTTTTGCCTGCTGTGCTGTTTCAATATTTTCCATATTGTGCAGAAAAGAAAGTATCTTATCTAAAACCTCATTATTCCAATTTTATCATATTTCCTTTTGCTTCTCTCACAATGGATATTTCATATCATGGGCCACTAGAATTTATCTTTTGATTTCTAACAATTTATACCCAATTGAAGTGAATTCTGTTGTAGGAGATACATGAGCACTTTTATCTGAGTTAAAGGGATTGTGGCAGAGCCTCCAGCCCCCATATGAAGTTAATTAGTTCTGCTTTGTCTCCTGTCTTTGGAACCATCACGATGTCATTGACACATCATTCGATGCAGGTTTTTCCAAAAGGCTCACTGCTGCTATTTGACCTCCCCATGGAGTTGGTCTTGAGGCTTTATCTGTTCTCAGACTCTCAGACCTGATCTTGTTACCAACTCAGGGCAGTTATACCTGAACAAATATCCTGAGTGCTGAAACTGGCCTTGAGAAACAAGCCTGGTGACCCACCCAAGGTCAAGATCCCGCTGCTAATCATTGCTTTATTTCTGAATGAGATTAATCTTCTAAAAATTATACCCTCACTTGGGGTCATTTGTATTTTCACTGAATATTTGAGAGAATGAACTCATTTTTTGACCAGCCGTGCTCTTTCCAAAAAATGAATAGAAAACACATAAATAAGAAAATTTCAGTATTAACTTCACTGAAAAAAAAGCAAAGGGAGAGAATACAAAAGAAGTCTAAGTCCTTCTGTCAGAGTGGAAAACATTGACCCCAAGTGGCTTTTAGCCTTTAGGCGGTACTCAGTTCATTAAAATGAAGGTCAAAGTAAAAACCAAACTGTCCTTCACATTCTTATATCCACAGTGGAAAGTTACTAATAAAAACTATATCTATACTTATGTCTATATATTTCCACTTTCACTCATTTTTATTGTACCTCATTACTATCAGTTTCTGTCGTAAATCAATGTTATTATTATTTTTAAAAAGATTTATTTATTTATACAAGAACTGGGGTATAGCCCAGAGTCACAGGAGGGTGAGAGGATTCACCAGAGACAGAGCCGGGAACAGAACAGGCAGACTGACTGAAGCACACTGCTAAGGGGAGCAGCGGGGGAGACAGGAGAGGTCTGCCATGCCATGTGGGTATCTCCCTGGCCAGCCGGGACTTGAACCCATGCTGCAGAGGCTGCAGACAGCTTCACAGCGCTGTGCTCAACTTGCTGCACCACTGGGGAGACCTTAATCAATGTTATTTTTAAAAAAATATTTCCATAAAAAGATTGGATGGTTTGCAGGAGAGTTAAAGAGAAAGGTTAGGATAAAAGAGTTGATGAAAGAACAAATGCCATGAAAGATTAGCCATTTCCTGTTTTATAAGGATAAATGCCTAAGAGGAGCAGGGACAGTGGAGACACAAGATGTTGGATCACTACTAACCTTGCCTGTAGAATTCTTCACAGACCCTTTCACTCCATTGCTTGCTCATCTCCCAGATTCTACAAGGATTGCAAATGTCAGCACACTTCAAGGCAATCTGAGAAATGACAGGACCAGGAGAGATGGTTAGTGCATGGCCCTTCACCAGCAGATGCACTCCAAGTTCGGTCTGCTTCATGGTATCAGGTTTCATATTTACAGAGAGTGCTCTTGATGTGACTCTTCAGGAAACAGCACCCACCATGACCACCGCCACATACACTTTCTCTCAGGACTCCTGCTTTGTAACAGTGAGAAGGAGGGGACAGACACGGTCCAATGTCGTAGAGCCTCCTGGAGAAGACTTAGAGTTGACTGTCAAGGAAATCCACTACCCGGTTCTCCTGCTGCCCCTCTACTTGTGGGCAGAGAGGACCCAGACATGCTCAGGTGAGATCATTTGGAACTTATAGTGCTTACATTGACTAACTCCATACCTCACTTAAATAATGTGTGGTTACATTTATGTGTGTCTGTGTGTGTTGTCAGTAAAGACTGCCAGCCAGAGAGCTAGGCCATGTAAAACCCAGTAGTGTTTTGTTTGCAGAAGTAAATCAAGGCATCGTGGCTTGACTCACAGTGGTCTGGTTCTGGGATGCCAGTTTTTGTCAGTGATGCTGACATGGGAGGTGACTTTTAATTCCTTGAGAAGTAGATTCTCCCTCTTAATCACTGGCTAAAATGCCCTCCAGAAAAATTTGTTTGTTTTGATCCAGTTCCTTGGGATCACAGAACTGCTAGAGTGCTGATGTCTGGGAGATCCTGGATTATATTAAATGACAATTTTTTTTTTTTCTGCCTAATGGAGAGCCCATGCATGTTGGAGTAGGTAAGAGTAGAAGTCCCCTCTGGGTCCTCTCCACTAAAGACTCATTTGTGTTAGCATGTACACCTTTTGGAAGGCAAGAGTTTAGGCCAAATCTTTTAGCTTGAGTCACTAAAATAAGATGCGTGGTTGAACTTTGTGGCACTCAAGACCTAGAAGATTAAATTGAGATGGAAGAAAGAGGAAAGTAGGTTCTACAGCTGGGAGGAGGCCACTACCCAGCAAGGCTCAAGCACTTTAGACAGCCACCACAGGTGGCATGAAGGCCTGGAACAAAAGGAACTCTGCAGTGCAATCTCTTATGGCAGCTCCATCTCCCTGGTTAAAGCTGTTCTATCTAGATGAATCAGGGGTGCTCCTACTCAGTCTTTTTGACAAAAGGAAAAAAAGAAGATGAGAAAATGGAAGATAAAGAGAAAGGCTTTGGTTTGGATACCAGGGCAGGTGTCTACTTCCCAGGTGTGTTCTTTCTTTCTTTCTCTCTCTCTCTCTCTCTCTCTCTCTCTTTCTTTTTCTTTTAAAGATTTATTTATTTATGCATACAAGAACTGGGGTACAGGCCAGAGGTACGGGGGGACAGTGAGAGACAGAGTGGGGGACAGGCAGATTGACTGAAATACACTGCTGAGGGGAGCAGCAGGTGTCAGGAGAGGTCTGCTGCACCATGTGGGTAGCTCCCTGGCTGGAGATTGAACTCATGCTGCAGAGGCTGCAGATAGCTTCATAGTTTGCGTCTTAAACCCTTGCGCCACCAGGGAGGCCCTGCTCCTTCTTTCTTATGTCACAAATGGCTTCTTGCCATGGAAACATGCAAAGGGTTGGGTTTCGTATGATTTAATTCAACTTAAAATGATTTATTTATTGCTGCCTAAAAATGGCACGGCCGTGTAAACATGTTTGAGTCTCAGATGAAAAAAATGAGTTTAGGTAGTAAGAAGAAGTAAAGCAGGATTTGATTACATAGGTTTTAGGTAAAGGAAGGGTACTTATTTTAAAATTTTTGCTTGTACTGTAGTGAACACAATATACTTTTGTGTTATACAAAGCCTTTCTAAACTGCACAGGTATTACAGGGGTCAATTTTACATCAATCCCCAAAATGTGGTAGATTCTTACTGCATGCAATTGGCAAGAAGCACTACTTTGTGGTAAAACAGTTACCAAATAGGGAAAAATGAGATATTATCAACTTACTGACACGAAACCAGATTTTGCTTGCTAGGAAACCACTTAAAAGTTTCATGTATCTGAAAACTTTCTCAATAAAGTAGGTCACTGCTCTAACTTACACTAGAGGAGACACTCCCCAAAAGTACTAAATGTGCTAAAATGATTGATCATGTACCTCAGAGTTTTTATCCAGGCAGGATAATGACCTGCTTTTGTTGTTTACCTGAAGCATGAAGTGCCTGTCGTGTGCATCCTCCAGTCTTAAATCTTTATTGTGGAGGTGAGCTTTCAATCTGGTCAAAAATTCATTCTGTCTGTTGATATCTGTTGCCAAGATCAAGGAGCCCAGCTGCTGTTCAATATCCTGTCTGCATCCACAAGAATGAAAGAGAAAACACATACACAAAGCAAGTCCCTTTGAGGAGGGTGACTAATTCTGTCATCATCAGGTGGTTTACAAAATCATTTCTGCCTTTGATCCTGTTTATTACACAAAGTCCCCATCTCCCACAGCCCAAGAGTGACTTTCACCTCCCATCACTGCTGTCTTTAAACAGGTATGCCAAGAACTGTAGAGAGTGATTGAAATCTTGGGTGAACCAAGTTGCAGATGTTTGTACATTCCATGGTTCCTAGGGCTGGATAAACTGAAAGTCAACTAGAAATGCATGGTTTGAGGAGGACATAATCACAGGATCAGAGGAGTTTGGGTCATGCTTGTATAGAGTTCAAACCAGCTCAAACACTAATATTTGCATGGGGGGAGGAAAGGGTTTAATAATAGTAATAATAGTGAAGCCAATGATAGTGACTGGGTAGTACGGAATGGAAAGTTCCATGAAACAAAAACAGATAGGTTGGAAAGAGATATTGGAAATTAAAAAAGAATAATGGGTGATTAAGGAAGTGTTATAAGCCAATGGGCGAGATATATACTAGTTATCAAACGGTGTAGCAAAAGTTGGAATATTTTGGAAAAATAAAGCAAATCAGAGCTTTACCTCACCTATAGAAAGTAATCAATAGAAAGAAAGATCCACAATTAATTTTAAAATTCACCATTAAAAATAAAATAAAGTAGCATGCAAAAAACATAGATTGAAAGTTTAATGGATAAAATATAAGCATCTTGTGATGACTTCCCAGGTCAAGAATATTGCCTGCCAGTACTTCTCAAGGCCTACCATTGTATCTCCCATCACCCCCTCTTTTCCCAACCCCCAAAGTAACCACTCTTTGCATCTTTGTTTTAATAATTTTTTCATGATGTGCAAAAATGTTTACTGTCTGTGCATGCAAGTCTAAATGATATGGCTCGACATGTACTAACTTGTGACTTGTTTCATTGTATATTTGAATGTCATCCATGTTAGGTGAGCTGTAGTTGATTCACTTTTGTTATTATGTTGGAGGAATATACTATATTGTAGGAATACACTTAATGTATTGATCTGTTCTATTTTTAATGGTCACTTGAATTGTTTCTCGTTTTTTACTACTTATGGGGAAAAAAAGCCACATTAAGCACCCTCATGTACTTCTTTTTACATTAAGTCCAAAAGTTCCTCTGAGGTCTATATCCAGGAATAAAATCACTGGATTCAGACAATATGTTCAAATTTCCTAGATATTGCCAATCATTTCCAAAATAATTGCATAAATTTATGTTCAAGAAGTAATAGAGGAGATTCACATTGGTCTAATTCCTTCTTTACATTTTGTCATTCTGATGGGTATGTCATGGAACTTGTGGTTTTAAACTTTTCTGTATTTTCTTTAGTTAACATATATTAATTTTAAAATCAAAAAATGATTTTAAAGCATTTCCAGAGACTGGAAGGAATGATGATGATAATGATAACTTTTACTAGAAATGCCTTTCACATGTATTATTGCATAACAATTATTGTTTAGCAAAAGCAATTTATAACACTGCATCCCACAAAAACACAAACAAAATATGGTATTTATTTTTGGCTTCATAGAATGAGTAGGAGTCTCTTAGGAAATGAATACTAATTGAACAACAAGCAGGTTTACAGACACAAGTCTCACCCCATTCTCTGCTCCATTTTTCCTTTGGATTTGTTCTTTTCTATCCTCACCATTTGCCTCCTCTTATCTTTCGCTTAATGTCCTGCTCTAGTTGTTAGTACTTTTTGCATTTAATTCTATCTTTGAAGCTTACTATTTTAGTAAAAAACACTAGTTTTATTACATGCATGAGGATAGATTTTATTTAGTTCTACAGGATAAAAAGTTAGCACAACTGATATTCATCCTGTAAATTCCACACCCTACTGGGGGCTGGGATACAGCATGAGACAGGCTTGGAGGGCCAGGAAGAAAGTTAGGAGCTTAGAGCAACTGTAGCCTGCCCCATGGAGAGACACTTGCCTTTGGCCCTCGTATGTCCTTTGCTGAGAAGGCTCCAGCATTCTCTTTACTACCTGAGTTCTGGGCATTTTAATTAAACATTATGAAATTGGTGGCGGCCTTGGGAGATGGTATAGAAACTAGCCCGGGATCATGTGGAAAGTGAGACAGTGGCCCTGGATTTAGTGGGACTTGGTTTAAATACCCACACTAACAAACACTGCACCAGGAAACTGGCATTTCCCCTTAAGTTTAAGGTGTAAGAGACGTAGTTAAATTAATAGAGAAAAATTGCTGGGACCAATTCAAGTTACTTAACAAAAACATTTTGGAAAAGAATTTCTGAGTTGGACTTTTGTAAAACAGACTTTAGCGAATTAGTCTTTAGTTTGAGAACTTCTGTGTTCCTTCTTGATAAATATTTATTATTTGGATCTACACAGGAGGACAATTTTGCTAACATAAAAGACAGGTTTTTGGCAAAGCCGAGTGCTAATGCTGAGGAGTGTGAAAGCTGAGAGCTGTGCATGATCCCTCTTCCTGACGTGAGGTCGTGCACGATCCATGGCCCTTCCAAAGCTCACGAGAGATGCTGGTTTCTGGGTTGCTGTAACTGACACCAAATCTCCTCTGAGAGACAACCCAGCACAGGCAGGAAGCACAGCCGGCTGGCTCCCCACTTGAACCGGGGGTCTCAAATGTGCCCTGGGGAAAGCCGCTTATCTCTGATGTGTGGACATCAGTTTGTTTCATCGCTGCACCACTTACGTCATTTCCTTTGGCAAGTGAGCAAGAAGCCTTGATTCTCGAAGCATGCCAATTGTAGATCGCCAGTGGTGATTCTCCAGCACAGACATATTCTAGAAAGAAAGAAAAATACAGCTATAAGTGAGAGAAGCCAGATATTGATCTTTCACTGTGAACGCAGCTCCACTGAGGCCTGTTTGTATCTGAAGACACGGGCAGACCAGAAAAAGAGATACAAAATGAAATAACCTCAAGGTCTGTTCTCAAGATGATAATAGTGGCAGGATAGTGGCAGAGCCCTCGCTGCTCCTTTACTGAAGTGTAGAAGGCCCGTCTGTTTTCAGTGTCATTCACTGCTGTTTTTGGCCCTGTTGTCCTTGGTCAGGCAACATCCAATGTAGAGGATAGTAAAGTAGGTAAACAGGTAGTAATGGACACCATATTGTGTGCACAACATAACCCAAGATTATACCACTCACCTGATTACCTCACAATTTCTGGCTGATGTCCCGGCACTACCCAGGTGAAAACCTCCCATGGCTGAAGCACCTGGGCCCCTGGTGACATACTCGGATCACTGAGTCCCAGTCAATCCAGTTTTGATTGGTGGGTCTGTGGTGGTTAATTCTTACGCACAGTTACATTTGAGAACCACTGACCACTGCCACAGAAAAGCAGATCTTTCTGTCAGTAAGCTTTGTGACTAGTATTTTGGCAGCTGGCCCACTAGGTCTGAGTTTGAATCTACAATTGCTTCCTTGCTCAATTAGACTGATATTTCTTCCTGTCTTGGAGTCTCTACTCTGTTCAACCTTTCCTTTCACCAGATGATGCTTATCTGAACATTTAACCATTTAAACAATGAATATTTATTACAATCCATTGTGATTTTTTTTTTCTAGTTGACAAACATTTTCCTTAGCGCTGACATCATATACATAGACTAGAATCCCTTTAGCCCCAGGAAATCTTTTTCCCTTATATTTTTATTTGGTTATTTATTCATTCTCCATTTTGTTTGGGGAGGAGTTATGTATACTTACAAAAAATATACAGGAGGATGGCTTACAATCAAAGGTGGGAAATTGTATGATTCTATTTTTTTTAAAGATTTATTTATGCATACAAGAACTGGGGTACAGGCCAGAAGTGTGGGGGGGTGGTGAGAGGATTCACCAGAGACAGAGTGGGGAAAAGAACAGGCAGACTGATGAAATACAATGCTGAGGGGAGCAGTGGGCAAGCCAGGAGAGGTCTGCTGTACCATATGGGTAGCTCCCTGGCCGGGGATCGAACTCATGCTGCAGTGGCTGCGGATAGCTTCATAGGTTGCATCTTAACCCCTTGCGCCACCAGAGAGGCCCTATGATTCTATTTTTATATGAGGTATTTGGAGTAGTCAAATTCATGAAGACAAAAAGAATGCTGGTTTGTAGGAGCTAGGGAACTAGGGAGTTATTGTTTTAATAGGTCCAGAATTTTTAGTAGGTCCAGAATCTTGCAAAATGAACTTCTAAAAATGGTGAAGATAATAAATTTTACATTGTGTGTATTCAGCCACATTTTAAAAAAATGAGTGAAAAGAAGCAAGGAAAGTAATATGAAGACTAAATGGATCCAGGAGTGAAACCTAAAATGATTCCATCATTATGCTCCCCTACTTTTTCAGCAAGCGAGAAAAGAGAATCCCTACGAGTGACTCAGTCCAGGCTTCACTGAGAAAAGACAAGTTGGAGAAAAAGCTTCTAAAACCAGACAATGTTTTTTTTCCCCATGATTTAGTAAATGAGTCTCATACAGATCCACTGCACAGCCTGTTACATTGCTCTGCATTTCTCTCCTTGCCAAGGAGTTATTATTCTTTATTTACCACTTGACCATGTTTGAACTAGTGATGAGATTTTGTTACTTTTATCAACTGGTCTTTTATCTCCTTTTGGCCATGAGCCACACACAACAAAGGAGACTGTTTATTAGAAATACCATGCTAGACTTATTTGTTTTGGTTATAAAGATTTATGAGAGCAGAGAGTGATAGGTTAATGTGATGTAACAGATGTTCTATCCTGCGATGACATTTAATTCGGTCATTCATGAATGTTCACTTGCAAGACTAATTTAAGTAGATGTGAACATGAGTGTCCGCACGTGAGTTTTTCAAGGGGCCGGAAAACTATGACAGAACCTAATGATAAATGACACCATATCCCTGTTGAGTGGAACAAAAGTGCCTGGAAGATTGCCTTCTGCAATGTTATTTATGCCAGCCTGACTTAACATCTTCATTAATAATCTTCCTGAAGACAAAATAAAGGGGTATGGGAGAAATTTGCTTGTAAAACCATATTTGGAAATGAGCACCAGGAAAATGGAAGGAAATTAAATGGACTTGGAAGCTGGCACACAATTCAAGACAACAGAGCACATGATTACAAGCATGACCTTTCATGGAGCAGTCAGTATAATAAAAGTGTTTTGGCCACAACTGTGTTGGAAGTAGGTGTACTCCAGTGCATACCAGAGAATAAAAAGGGAAGGCAGCATAGGGAAGGGAGACTGACATTTATGAAGCACCTACTCTGTGCCAGGCACTTCACATGATCTCATTTAAGCCTCACGTAACTCCCTGCTATTTTTATCATTAACTCATAGATAAGAAAATCTCAGGTTTCTGTGACAGCTGGTGAGTGGCTGGGAAAGTCTTAAACTGAGATCTGCCAGGTGTCAAGACCTAAGCTTTTCAAACACCCCTTGCTGCCTTCCAAGAATTTCCTCTGTGCAGTTGCTTTGCAGCACTCAGAACCTAATATTTATAAACGGATGAATGCCTGCAGTTATATTCAATTTTCCAAAACTCACCTATAGTTGCTTCTTTAAAAGTCTAGGATTGATTGTTTTCATTAGAGGTTACTTTCTAACCACACTGGAATCTTTTCATTGGCCTCTAGGGGGCCTCCTTGGTGGTGTTGGGGTTAAGTCTCAGTGCTGTCATTGCTGGGGCCTGAATTTGAACCCCCGCCAGGGAGCTAACCCACATATGGGGGAGCAGACCTCTCCTGTCTCACACACTGCTCTACTTAGCAGTGTATTTCAGTAGATCTGCCTGTTCAGCTCCCCTCTCTCTCTGGTGAATCCTCTCATCCCCCCCTCACTTCTGGCCTACACCCCAGCTATTCTCTGCATAAGTAAATAAATCTTAAAAAAAAAAAATCATTGGCCTCTAAACTGGGTTTCACTGAGAAAAATCCAGTAGTTTGAATATGTTGGGAGTTGAATAGATTTAGGGTGTCTTACTGGGAGAATTCATCCTTCATCCACTTTCAGCCCTCAGATCCAATTAGCCTGGAAAAAATTGTATGACATCTCAGAAGATAGTAAATGCATGGAAAGAAGGAAAAGTAGAGAAGAATAGAGGGAATTTCAGGGGACTGATAAGAGAGTCAGGGAAATAGCTAAGATTTGAACAAAGACTTGAAAGTTGGAGGGCCAGTCATGCTGCTCTCTGGTGGGAAAGTTTTTCCAAAGGAAACAGTTGGAGTAAAGGCTGCAAAAGGGGAGCAAACAGACATGAGGTCAATGTACAGTGAGAGTGTGGAAATATTAGGACAAGAAGTTCGAGAGGCAAAGATGCCAGATCACGTATGACTTTCTGGTCATTATTAGGATTTTGGTTTTTATTCTGAAGGAAATAATCATTGTAAAGTCTTGGGAGGGATGAAATTTTATGACTTAAATTTAAATAATATCACTTAAGCTGCTTTGCTGAAAGTAGACTTTGCTCTGCTGGGAATAATTCTCTACAATAAAAATTAGGGCTAAGGGTAGTAGCAGGTAGGGTAGGGATGAGTGGGGGGAGGGGACAGGCAACCATTTAGATAGGAGATAACAGAGGCTTGGTCTAGGGAGCTGGAGGGGATGAGAGTGGTGCTTTCTGGATCTGCAAACATGAGTCTGAAGTTTCTGCCCTGAGGAGCTGTTAGGATGGTGCCCATTACCTGAGATGGGGATACTACAGGAGAGCAGGTCCAGAGGAGCTCAGTGTTGGGCAGGTGGAGTTTGAGATATCTAGTAGTCAGAGGGACATCATAGTGATATATTAAATAACCGTAGTAGTAACCAGCAACAAAAGGAAAATAGAATAGTTGCACAAGTATTGTAGAGATTCATGGGTTAGATTATAGAGACAATGTTACATAAATGGGAAAATCAAGCTGATTCATCATTTTGATGGTCTTGGGGTTAAGATTGAGTACCAGGTATGGCAGACACTCCTGCTTGCTTATTCCCTAAATCTGTTTTCTTTCCCTCCTTATTCTCAGAAACTCAGTTTTTTGATGGTCTGATGACTATGAAGAATAAATACAATATTTTCTGTATTGTATTTAAAACTAGGTGGATCATTTGGCTGAATTTTGACCCATTTAAATAACAACAGAGTTGTGTAGGATTTTGAGGAAAGCTGTTTAAAGGAAACTGGGAAAAAGTCTCTTTTTCCATTCTTCTTTCTCATTTTCTTAAATGCAGCAGAAATGGCTTGAGCTCCAGCAGCAATTCTGGGCAATCAAGACAAGTGTCATACTCTAGTGATGGTAGATTGTAGAACTAAACTAGATGGATCTTGGGTCTTTCATCATTGATTCTGTGCAGTTGCCTTGCCTCCAAATTTCTTTTTTCTTTTAAACAAGTTTGTTTTATTTATTTGTTTGTTTTTGTTTATACATGCACTGGGTACAGTCAGAAGCGCGGGAGGGTGAGAGAACTCACCAGAGCCAGAGCGGGGAGCAGAGCAGGCAGAAGGACCGAAGTACACTGCTGAGGGGAGCAGCGGGCGGCAGGAGAGGTCTGCGCGCCATGTGGGACCCTCCTCCGGTGGCCGGGGAGCAGCCGGGGATCGAACCGTCGCCGCGGAGGCTGCAGGCAGCTTCGCAACCCAGCACTCAACCGAGGCGCCACCGGGGAGGCCCGCCTCCAAATTTCTTTAATGAAGGATAGAAATAAACTTTTATCCTTATTTAAGTTACTAATGTACCAAACTATTCAAAATTGGTCTATTGTCTTCTAGATCATCCTGAAAGAGCTAATGATAAGGCCTTTTCAAAGTGTGTTGAGCTATAATAATGCTTGATCTTTGCATAAGTATGGTAGAGAATTAAAAAATTTTATAAAATTATACAATTTTATAAAATTAAATTTTAATAATTTATCAAATTTTTATAAATATATAGTTCATAAATTTTATTTTACACATTTTATAATTTAAATTGATTAATGATTTTCACAATTTATTAAAAAGGATGAGAAGAAATCACCTGAATAAAATCAGAAACACACACACAGATGCACATTTATTTCTGAGATAAACTTGCTATCTGCTAGGAAAGGCTTCCCTGGCTCTCCAAACAGAGCTGACATCTCCCCTTCTAGATTCCCTGCTGCAGCCCAAGCTTCTAGTCTAGCATCTTGTAGTAACTTTGTTCACTGATCTGGCCCCCACTTATCAGTGATCTTCACATATTTTTTTCATTTATTTTTGAAAAAATGTTTGAAAAACTATGTTTCTCACTTTCCAGAATTGCTATCTAAAATAAAAAAATAAATGGGAACAAAAAATGTGTTATCCTGCATATTTGTGAATATTTATATTTTAATATAAAATCATTATTTCACTATTTTAAATTCAATTTATCTAAGGGACTCTATCTCTGCTTATTCATCACTCATTAGCATTTGAGATGAATTTTTTTCCCTCTAGAATTTATATTTCCAATCTTTCTCCCATTGAATTTATTATAAAATTCTTTTATTGTCCTAATATTTTTTCTGCAACAAAAATCAGTATGCAAATTGAAATTTTAATTCAATAAATTTTCCTAATATTAGGCTCAAAGTAGTAAATATTTTTTTCTGCTTGAGTATACAATGCAACTGCTGTAGTAACTAATTGATGAAAATACAGGTATATTGCAGATTTGTAAAAAATAATGTACTTAAGTATAAAAATTCATTGACAATGCATCTATTTATGAGATGGATGGGAGACTACCTTTAAGATTTTTAACTGTTCCTTTGTTTGCTATTTAGTCATATTGGAAGTATTATGCAATACAGCTCGGCATGGGTGTAGAAACAGGGTGATTACGAAAGAGGAGTAGAAAATAAGTGGTTTAACTGCCCTGCAAGCACATTCCAGGCAGGTCAGTTGAAGGACCTGAAAATGGATTCTGTTAGCACTATTCATGCCTGTGTGCCCCTCGGAGAGTCTTCGTGTGTCCCCGCGGGCACACATACCTAGTTTGAAAACCACTGCCATACATGATTGCTATTGAGAGTGGGGAGCATATCTTATTCATCTTTGTGCCCCAGTTTGTGGCACAGAGCCACTTGAATAAGTAAATATTTGTTGAATGGATACTGAGTAATTAATTTCTGAAACTCAAAAGTTCAGTAGCTATAAAAGCTTAAATAACAGTTAAAAGAAAAAGAGTCTTGTCTGAACTTTCGGTCAATATCTGATAGAAGCCAGACAGGCTCTTCTGTGGTGAAATGCTTAGACTTGGGCAAAAGTCAAAGAGAATGAAAAATTACAGCGGTGGGTTCTCCCACCATGCATTCACAGACAAACAGGATCAGGTAAATGACTCTAGAAATAACATATGGCAGATAGCATTTTCCAATTCCAAGATAAATAAATAAGAATTTCATTATAAAAAATTCTTCAGCTGGTGCTTCCCGTTCCTTATGCTGTGCCCTTGATGAAGGGTGGTAGGGGTGCAGAAAGCAGCAGGAGTAGCTACTAAATGGATGGTGGGGTGTGCCTGGATCTGGTGCTCTCCCTGGTTTGGAGGGTTGCTGCTTCTGCTTCCAAGATCTCCATTCTGGCTCCTTGGGAATACACTGTTGCCAATATTCCTGATCTCAGTTTCTGTCTTTGTTGCTGTATTTATCCAGTCTATCCAGTCTGTACATCTGCCCATCCATCCATCCATCCATCCACCCACCCACCCACTTACTCATCCAGGAGATCTTCTACCACCCAACAAATATTCACTGAAGGCTAGGACTGTGCCGGATGCTGAGGACATAGCAGTGCCTCGGTGCCCTGGGGCAGTGGGGGGCTGATGTCATTGTTTTGATGAGGTGTTGGATTCAGAGGTCAGGGTCCTTGGGTTACCTCTGAGAAAAGTTTTGTAACAATGTGCTATCTGTAGAAAGGGGAGGTTTCAGGATCCCTGCCCCACCCAAGGAAGGTGGAAAAAGACCGGAGAGGACTAATGAAGGAAGGAGAGAAAAAGACTGGGAGAAGGACTTAGGGAAAAAGACTAGAAGAAGACTAGAAGGAGCCACATGGAGCATAGAGACATGTGAAAAAGAAGGCACGCTCACTTCTCGACCTTGGACCTGTACCAGGGACTTGGGGGGGACATGGAAGTGTTGGGGGCCAAGGATGTCCTAAACAAGCTCCACAAACACAGGTTTTATGGACTCCATCCCCACTCCAGGCTACAGAGATTCAAGACACCAAGGACTACAATCCTATACTGTCATCATCACCGCAGAGAGGATTGCTGGGACCTGCGGGTGGAGTTAAGCAGCCAGGTTTGGTGTAAAACCAGACATGTGGACCTTGGGGTCTCTTGGCTTTTCCCGGCTCTCATCATGCCATTGGGATTCCAGCTCAGCGGAACTGGTAGGACGCATTCACGAATTTCTCTCCCTCTCTTTCTCCCCGAGTTATTCCTTTCCTCTTTTCCCCTTCTTTTGTAAATAAGCCCTTTATTAACCTTTTTGTGTGTGTCTGCAGTTGAGTCTTAATTGTAAGACCCTTTTAAGCAGGTGGATGAGGACCCACAGTCAGGCCCATCTCGTATCGGGGTTGCTCTGTAACAGAGACACTTGAGACAGAGATGTGGGTGGGCCAACAATGGCAGCCTTTATCTTGCCTTGTGGCTTTTTTTTTTTCATAAGATTTATTTATTTATATAAGAACTGGGGTACAGGCCAGATTCGTGGGAGGGTGAGAGGATTCACCAGAGACAGAGCGGGGAGCAGAACAGGCAGAGTGACGAAATACTCTGCTGAAGGGAGCAGCGGGAGGCAGGAGAGGTCTGCCGGTCATGTGGGATCCTCGCCTGTCGGCTGCGCTAGAACTGGCGCTGCACAGGCTGCAGACAGCTTCACAGCACAGCACTCAACCACCTGCACCACCAGAGGAGGCCCTGCCTTGTGTTTTGATTTTGTTTTTTTCCGTCCAGACTTTCCTGGCCTTTTCTGCCCCTTTCCTATGGGTGCCCATCAGAGGGTGCCTTAGGCTTGGGGCGGGTTATCAGGCCTTAGTGGCCCCACTTTGGTAAATGGGACTAGATTTACCGTATTTTCTGGACATTTACCCATGAGGGGATGGGTAACTGTGGGTGTTAATTGGAAGCTATTTTAACTCTGTTCTTTTTCTCTATTGCACTCTAATTGTATTAAAGTTTCTTTTTATTGAAGGTCTTACACATTAAGAGCATGTTTTGTAAAAAAATGAAAAATGATGTAAAAGAAAAAAAAGAGTATGTTTTGTCTTTATTTGGTGGATGGCAGGACCCATTTAGAGCATGAAAGTTTGGAGGTCCTGGGTACTCCTCAATCTGCCCGCTACCTGATTCACCAAAGGTCCCCTTTCAGTGGCACACACCGAGTTTCCCCATGCAGCAGAGACCTTTAGTTATATTCAAAAGAGCAGGTTTATTATATTAAAGAAAGGCAAGGAAAGGCTGCTTGTATAGGCACAAATGGGCTGAAAGAACTGCCTCTGAATGGGACAGGCTTGTTAAAACAGATGTCTGCATGGTTCTGGAGCGCAGTCTTGGGAGGAGAGCTGCATCTTGCCAGCGCAGAAATTGTTCTGATGAAGTGTTCTTTTTGAGAGGGGCTCATTCCTATTGTTAAATTGTTACCTATTGTTACCTATTGTTAAACTAATTACTGCTAGGTTGATTTGCAGGGACCTGTGATTCTTTACAACCATCCTCCATCTCCATATCCTCACCTCTGCTCTGCGCCTCCGGACACATTCTCTGGCAATCTGATACCTGCTATAGCACTGGGGCCTAAGAGCTTTTCATTTCTATATAAGGACTATGTTGATCATCTCTCCCCCTCCACCCCCCCACCTACAGTTATGGCCTTGTGACACCTCCATCCTTGTTTTCTACTCTTAGCCTCCATCAGGGTGTGTGGCCATCTGGTCAGGCAAAGGAAATTTTGAGAGCTAACACTGACGGAAGAAGAAATAGGGAACTGTGTAATCATGTAAGAGGGGCATGGATGGACTTTTAAGCAAAGAAAAGGCTTTCAGGAGGAAGACATGTCCAAACTGAGATCAAAAGTATGTGTGAGTCAGAGAGAAACCAGAGAAAAGAGACAACATAGAGGGAGTATATTTTGCCAAAATGGTCAGAAGGAAGAACATGTATGTAAAGACCTGCAAGCAAAAGGAATATTTTACTTTATGTCTTATTTCCCTGTTTCATCTTTTTTAATCATCAGAAATAATCATTTTCAAACATACTACCTGTTTAGTTATTTTCCATTCCCCCTGGTAGAAGGCAGGGACTTTTATTTGTTTTGTCACCTTCTGAATCCCCAGCACTTGCATGTATTAAGCACTCAAATATTTGTTGAATAAATATAGCAATGAACTATGTTTGGGAAAGTGGTTCAGACTGGAGGATGCATGAGACTTAGGCCAGAGGAGTGATGGGACGTGAGCAGGGGTCTGCACACACCAGAGCTTGTCGACGTGCTTAAATTAAGTCTGAGGGTGGCAGGGTTTTATCTACTGCGTGGATACGAGTTGCAGGACACTCACTCTGGCAGCATTAATGAAGGAAGGGTTGGCCCCAGGCAATGTGGAGTGTCAGCAAAAAGGTGAAGATGTCTGTCCTGCATTAGGGGAGAGCCAGCTCCAGCCCTGAGAGCAGGCTAGCACAGACTGGGGTTTCACAGGGAACAGTTATCTGTGCTGTGTACTCCCCCACAGAATTGTGTGGCTTTCACAGAGGCTTACTGACCAGTAACAAAATCAATTGAAAAAAGATGAAAATCTTCAGAATTGCTCATGGAGACCTGAACATAGGATAAAATGATACTCTGGTAGCAGCATCAGCCCAGTCATTGCACATTGCCCTGAGAATTGTGCTGTTCATACTTGCTGTTTTAAGATTAATCTTCATTGTAAAGTTGAAAGAGTAAATATTCACCACTGTGATGATATAACCTATTAGAATTTTAATTCGGGAAAAATACAACCCTAAAACCCCTGAGGCAGTCTTTAGTTCCCTTTTTGTCTGAATTATGAAGTATTATCAAGCCAAGCTCAGATTAAAATAATCTCTTTGTTCCTGAACAACAACACATCTGGCATTTAATAAACCACTAGCACAGGTTTTCAAATTAAATCAAGGGTCTATTTGTCAAAGAGAATCTACTAGAGCAGATTTGCTGATATACCAGGCAGCTTTAAACTTTTGTTGTTTTTCTTATTTATCTGACAGTTTCTTTGATTAAAATACTTAGGCTGATGTTGATAAACTGAGTCTGGTATACAACAGGAATCAGAGTTAATTACACCCTTTAAACCAGAGGCTACAGGAAGAAAAACAATAACAGGTACATAGTCTGTGTTTTCATTTTTAATTGCTCATACAACAGAAGACTCCTAGAGATAATGAAGTCACTGAGTTTTTCCCTAACAAGCCAAGTGGTCTCCTAGGTAACACTGTGAGAGCCTCAGCCCAGGAGGTTTCAGAGGCACAGTTGCTCCTTGAGTCCTAAACAAGACCGTGGCCCTTGATGAGACTACAGCATTGCCACAGTTACTGCTTGGTGGAAGCTCTTTTCTCTTGATCTGTCTGCATCTGCCCAAGACACTGTCCAAGAGCAAGGGCCCTGGCCCTTTATTAGTACTAAAAGAACACAGTTGACAAAAAGAGGGAGAGCAAACCATTTCCCATTTTATATCACTAGTAAGTCTGGGTTGCAGCAAAGTCACGCTGTCCCAGGGGCAGGCCTGCATTCAGATTAGGGTCACGGACACATGCCACACACCAGCAACTTGATGAAACAGAAAAACAAACTTGAACCACCTTTTCACAATTTTCACACTACTCGCCCCCAAACACCTTTTATACTCCAGATAGTGAGAGGTTATGTAGTCTTTGTAGTTGCTTGTTTGCATAGAGGTCATAGGGCCACGTAGAAGGAACATTTCTCCTGGCTTTGCCAAATTCATATTTACAGTTCAGAGTCATTAAAAATAAAAAAAGGACAAAAATGCTGACTCCTTTAAGTGTCTGTGATAAGTGTTGAAGGGAAATGATTGTAAATGTCTGCAAGACAGTAGAGGCTATAATAAATACCACATTTCATGGCACAATTCATCATTAATTTTAATCATTAATTTATTCAGACCAGTTCATATGTAGTTGGACTCGATCTTGAGGAATAAAATTTTAAGTTGAACTGAAAATGATTTCTTTTAAATTGTAATGACCAATATTATATCTGATTCAATGCTTACTTTATGTAATTGCTCAATGTACCCATGTGGGAGGTTGGAAACTGAGGGACAAAAGACAAATTCTCTGTTCTAGCTTTGACACATTCCTTTTCTTCTCAGTTTATCACAGATACATGTACTATTTCCAGAGACGAAAGAAGTACCAGGTGGAAGTGCTTTTATCACTTTCATGTTGAACTTGGGTTGGCAGTTCAGCTAGTGAGTTCAACTCAGGTAGCAGACAATGGGAATGAACCCTCTGACCTGGCCTTCACTCTAGCTGACCTGGCTTCCTTTTTATCTCAGGGTAGAGGCACGGGCTGGGCGTTATGTGATGATCTTCTTATGCACAAGTACTAAAAGAATACAGGCCTCCCTGCTGGTGCAAGGGGTTAAGCACAGTGCTATGAGGCTGTCCACAGCCTCTGCAGCACAAGTTCGATCCCCAGCCAGGGAGCAACCCCATGGCACAGCAGACCTCTCCTGTCTTGCCCGCTGCTCCCCTCAGCAATGTATTTCAGTGGCTCCGCCTGTTCTGCTCCCCACTCTGTCTGTGGTGAGTCATCTCACCCCCCCTCACCTCTGGCCTGTACCCCAGTTCTTGTATGCATAAATAAATAAATCTTAAGAAAAAAAAGAATTCAGCCAACAAAAGGAGGGAAAGGAAACCCTTTCCCATTTTATAACATAGTAAGTCTGGGTTGCAGCAAAGTCACACACGGGGGTATTCTTAAAGCCACAAATTTCCTTTCTGCAAGATCCTCGTTAATCAAGTGTGTGTGCATAGACACATGCGAATTTCAACTCATTACCAGGGTGCTTAATATTTTCTGAATCTTGAAGTCATTTTAAAATATGAGTGCAGGGCCTCCCCTGGTGGCGCAGCGGTTGAGTGATGGGCTGCTGGGCTGTGAAGCTGCCCGCAGCCTCTGCAGCACTGGTTCGATCCCCGGCCGCCCGCAAGTGCCCCACATTGGGCGCAGACCTCTCCTGCCGCCCGCTGCTCCCCTCAGCAGTGTACTTTGGGCCTTCTGCCTGCTCTGCTCCCTGCTCTGGCTCTGGTGAATTCTCTCACCCTCCCGCGCTTCTGACTGTACCCAATGCTTGTATAAATAAATAAATGAATCTTTAAAAAAAATAAAAAATAAAATATGAGTGTGAGTTGTAAATCCTCTCCCTAGAAAACTGCATGGGTCCATCCGCTGAAAATCTGCATAATGTTTACTGAAAGCCTATCTTTTTTAAAATTTAATTTTTATATTCCCCATACAATTGCAACCCCCTTATTTTGACCCCAATCCCTACTTTCCCCGCCTCCCCACCCCCCATAGTGTGTCTCTGGTTCATAGTTGTTTGTTGATGTTGATTTTTTTCTTTCTTATAGTTATTTTTTTTCCTGGTCCCTTATTTAGGTTGAAAGCCTATTCTTGTCTCAGCCAACAGGTCTTGGTGGGCTAAAAGGTTACAGTTCCAAAGAGTTTTATTTTATTATTATTATTTTTTAAAGACATTTATTTTTATGCATACAAGAACTGGGGTACAGGGCAGAGGTGTGTGTTTGGGGGGTGGTGAGAGGATTCACCAGAGACAGAGTGGGGAACAGAACAGGCAGATGTACTGAAATACATTGCTGAGGGGAGAAGCAGGTGAGACTGGAGAGGTCTGCTGCGCCATGTGGGTAGTTCCCTGGCTGGAGAGCTAACTCATGCTGCAGTGGCTGTGGAGAGCTTCATAGGTTGCATCTGAACCCCTTGCACTACCAAGGAGGCCCCAGTTACAAAGAGTTTTAAATATCAAGTGCTGTTAAAGATTTTGTGCAATTTAAACATTATGTTATACATTTTATAACATGTTATTTTTTCTTGAAGTTGAAAACCTAAAGAGGTAAGCCAATTCCTCATTTACAACTTGGTGAAGGTTTTCTGACCCAGGTCATAATCCTGTACAGATAATCTACGAATTCTACAAAGGAGGAAATACATATTTAATCATAATATGCCCAAGATATTGATCTGGGAGAAGGGGCTGTTTATGGCAGGATCTACTCAGCAAAAGGTCATAGGGACAGCTCATTTTCAGTTATCTTGGAGGTGTGGGTTTTAATCCCCAAGGCACACCAGCTCGTGCTACCTGGGAGAGACTCCTCTCAGCTCATCTCCTCTTAGTCACACTTCATGGCCCAGTTTATACCTTTCCTCCTGCAAAAGGTGTTCATGCAGAAACCGTCTTCAGAAGCTATTTCTCTCTCTCTGGCTCCCCATCACAGTTAGGTTGTAGCTATGCACTGTAGAATACTAAGCAAAGTCTCCCCCATTTTAATTCCTTGCCTCTAGTCCTCTTATCTCCCTTACTGTAATAGAAGACCTGGTGAAAATTCTTAGTATCCTGCACACAGTAGGTGATCAACTTGAATTTTGGAAGCAATACTTACGTTGCTTAGACACTTCAGTTCTGGAGATAAAAAACTTAACCCAGCACTGCTATTAACTAGCTGCTTATTTTTAGAGAAAACACTTACATTTTCTAAGTATCCATTTTCCTCTTCCTGGAAAATAGATGTGACAATAGGACCTACCTAACAGGGCTATTATGAAGATTAAACCATATCATACATCAGAGTCATTCAGCACATATTTGGATCATGGATTATATAAGGCAGATATTGAATACAGATTAATTATACAATTTGCTGAACTAGATTTTACAGGGAATTTTCTTTTTCTTTTTAGAAGAGTTCCTTCAGAGAGTTAATAATCAGTGGCATATAACCCAACGACATATTTTTAGAGCAAAACTGAAATCTACTGTTTTCATGTCCTGTTAACAATTTGTCTTATTAGAAAAAGTCCCACTTTGACTGATAAAAGTTTAAGCTTTTATCCTAGCTAGTTCTAGGGCATTGGAAATATCTTTGTGATATTATGGGATAATAGTCTACCTTTAACCTAGCACCAAAACTTAAAGACATGATGCATGATTTTCAACAGATCCTAAGACCAGTTGAACAGGGGACTAATGAAGGTAGTATCTTGAATGTGGTTTTTGAGCATAATCCCAATTCCTTTCTAGTCATTATCAAAAGGATCCTTCTCTTTCTACTAGGGATCTTCTCCACATCAACATGGATTAAGTTACTGTTGGGAAAAACAATAGCTCATTTTATTGTAGTAGCATCATTGACTACAAAGAACAGCACAGAGACTTAAAAAAATGTAGCTATCATCCATCTATATTTACACTTATGTCTATATTTAACTTCTCAAAATTCTTTTAATTGGGATTAGATTTGCTTGGATTTTGCACATTTTGAACATCTGAGTTTAAACAGATATGAGCTTGAGGGCAGATATTATATTTTATAAATCTTTGTATTCTTAAATTCTAGTATAGATCATCCTATATATATAATAAATAGTTGCTGATTAAAAATGTATTAGTTTGCATGTTACATTGAAAAGTCTGAAAAATCTGATTGTATTGAAATGTTTATTTTTCACAAAGAGATTAAAAGTAAATTTATTAAACTATCTACATTTTGAAGGTTTGAGAAATGAAAGTGTTCTTTTTTTAAAGATATTCATTTATGCAAACAAGGGCTGGCATGTAGGCCAGAAGTGTGGGGGGGGGTGTGAGAGGATTCACCAGAGACAGAGTGGGGAGCAGAACAGGCAGACTGACTGAAATACACTGCTGAGGGGAGCAGAGGGAGAGGCAGGAGAGGTCTGCTGTGCCATGAGGGTCAGCTCCCTGGCCAGGGATCGAACTCTTGCTGCAGTGGCTGTGGATTGCTTTATTAGTGCTCAGACTTAACCACTTATACCAACAGGGAGACCTGAAATTGTTCTTGGGAGAACATTTCTGGTATCTGAATAAGGTATGTTGGAGTATTTTTCTTTTGGGAAAAACTTTGGTAATTAGCAGTGAGCAATTCTACATTTTCTTGTTTGTGTGTCTTTAAAATCTGGTGCAGAGGGCCTCCCCTGTGGAGCAGCGGTTGAGTGCTAGGTTGCGAAGCTGCCCGCAGCCTCTGCAGCGCTGGTTCTATCCTGGCCACCGGCGAGGGTCCCACATGGCACTTCAGACCTCTCCTGCCGCCCGCTGCTCCCCTCAGTGGTGTATTTCTTCAGTCGGCCTGCTCTTTTCCCCCCCGCTGTCTCTGGTGAATCCTCTCACCCTCCCGCACTCTGACTGTACCCAGTGCTTGTATAAATAAATAAATCTTCAAAAAAAATTAAAAAAAAAATAAATCTGGTGCATTCTTTTTGTCTTCCTGTTTGAATGAGAATTTATAATGTGTTTTTATGTGCTACATGTCAAAGTGTTAGGGGGAAAGGATGTCCTGCGCAAACTCCATACAGGCTTTGTGGATGCCATCCCCCCTCCATCAGGACACTGGGAATTACAAATCCCATGATCCCCAAATGGAGGTTGTGAGGACCTAAGGGCGAAGTTAAGCAGCCATTTTCTCTGTTTGTAAATAAAACCAGCCATGTTAATGGGGTCTCTTGCTTTCTTGGCTCGTGCTCTTGGCCAGGCAGGTTTGTTCTCGGTAGGTCATTTGGGATTCCGGGTTGGCAGAAAAGGTAGAATGCATTTAAGAATTTATCTCCCTCTTTTCTCCCTGAATTGTTCATTTCCTCATTTCCCCTTCCCTTTTAAATAAAGCTTTGATTAGCCTTTTTGTGTGTGCCTACAGTTTAAGTCCATTTTAAGCGCGTGGGTGAAGACCCACAGTCAGGCAACCCATTTTATATCAGGGTTGCCCCGTAACAAAAGGACCATGGCATAGCAACAGATACTTTTAAGTTCCATTTATTTGATTTACTCAATGATAAGAAATTAGAATTATATAAGCATTTCATTTATAACAACCTTTTGATTGATTTCTTTTGTCTAATTAAAGATATTTGAAAAAACCAGAATTGACGGGATTTAAAGACAGTTTGGGAGCATGTAGTCCAGTCATTTACTTTTTTTGTTAATCAAGTGTCTATTTTGCCCTCAAGTGATGTTTACCTTCTGAGATGGTTTAGAAAATTAAGCTGTAGTTTAAATTTTCATTTATTTTTTAGCTCATGATCAGAAGGCTTTCTCCTGTCACTCTGTCCCCTCCCTATGGCTGTATCTGTCCCAGCTTCGGATACTGACTGCAGTCCAAGGGAGCCTCTTGGCAGAAGTATGTAATGAGTGGACCCATAAACCCTAGGATTCCACAATTTCCACTTGTGCCAAAGGCTTATCAATGGGATTAAAAAAGTTTTCCCCTTCATGTTCCAACTGTACTTTATTGGCAATAACGCTGCAATGCCTTGCATGATGCAGGTGTGCAGAGCCTTCAGAAGTTCTTTTTTTCATTGAGGCAACTTTGGTTTGTAGCATAGATGAATTTCAGGAGTACTCTTTCACACCTCAAGAAATATATGTCCCATACCACACCCAACACAAAGGGTCATGTTACCATCCACCACTATCCAATCTGCTCTCTCTATTTAGTCTCCTCTCCCCCATCCTTTTCCTTTCTGGAAATCATCATTCTGTTGTCAGGGTCTGATGGTTTGTTTTTCAGCTCTGACTTTTTTCAAGAGATCTGCCAAAATTGATACCCACGATTCCTTGTATGTAATGATGTTCTTAATAACAACCAAAAGTCTCTAAAGAATATGTTGACAATTCTGGGAATAGTTCATTTATGACATGAGTTAATATCATAAACAATATCATAAATAACAGTTCTTCAGTCCAACCTACTCATACTATTTAATTATTTCATAGCAACAAAGTCTGCCTATAGTTTCTGATAACATACCTCTGAGTCAGAGGTAAATAAAGTTCAGAAATGGCTCTAAGGACATAAATTAGAATTAGGAAATATCATTTATAGAAGTCCTACAAAGGACTAATTGCAACTGGACGTTACATACAAGATGGTTTCATTGAGACAGACGTTATTAAGCCACAGGAGGGTAGACTCAGGGATCCTATTTGACTTAAGACAATTTCAAACCTACTTTGGAGCAAACGGAATTCCTTGGCTGTCCTGGTAAACCAATTTAATGTCCCTTGTGAGATAACCTGGACCTATTTCAAAGCCAGACTCTGGTTGTGGTCATCATTAAGGCTGACCCTGAATAAAGTATTCTCCACGGGTGAGGTCAGGCTCTAGCACTGGACATAAGGTAGTAGTATTGTCATTTAGCTTAATGTTGGCTCCCTTACCTGATACAGGTTGGCGAGGTGGTGATTAGTTTTGATCAAAAACGGCTGGTTCACCCCTGGGTGGTCCACATCATGTGCTGCTGCAGCCAGTAGTCCCAGCATGATGTCCAGGGGGGTGAGGAAGCTGGCAAGCTGTGAACAAATTAAATTGGTTGACTTTTGTTTTGGCTAAGTCAAACTGAATGAATCATCATAGTATTGCACAGGCTTTCATTCAGAATTTGATCCTCTGAAAGTAGTCAATGAGGTTAGAGTCTCATGGACATGCAGGAAAAAAACAGGACTGTGTGGGAAATAATTAATAACTCAACTTGTGCCTGTCATTAAGTAGCCTCTTCTTCCTAATGCAAGTCTGTCTTGTTTTGTTGTAGCATACTGCCTGTGGTGGGTAGGGAGAAGACAGAGCCTGACATCAGTCTCACTCCTGGAGAAAGCTATACATGAAGCGAAAAGCTGAACTCAAATGATGGACATATTAAAAAAAGTGTATTTTACCAATCCATTTCCATAACTGCCATTTCTTTGAATATGAAATTAAGAGTAGGCCAAATTGCAAAAGTTGCATATTTTTTCCTGAGTGCAATACATAGTAAGAGAATGTATGAGAATTTCTTGTTTTCTGGTTAGCTAGGAAAACACTCAGGATAACGGAAATCCAGTACTAACTTTAAATATGCAACTGTGTGATGCAGTACAAGTTTTGTAGACCAGAACCTAAAACCTTTAATGTCTTTGGGGTATTTTAGAGGGGATTTTACCTACCCAGTTTTGTCTTGGGAATGCCTGTTTGACATCTGTATATTTGGTGGTTGATATTAAAACTGCTTGAACTAAATTGAGTTTTGGATTAAGATATAATTTTCCAAAAACCCAAAGAAAACTTAATCTATATGTTATACCAACAAAGTTTTGTGTGGGTAAGCAATGCCTAGATTTTGAGTAATGAACATTGTTATATGTTTTAAATTTTGGATTGGGTTATTATATCAGAGCATGCTTATTAAGATGTCTCTGTCATTCACAAGTTTTCTTAGGCCTGAGTCAGGCTGTCCACTTGTCTCTGCCAGAGATGGAACTTAAATATTAAGACACTTTGATTTTATTTCTAGATCAAAAACCATGAGGTGAGAGACCTTTCTCAGAAAAGTTCAATGCTGTTCCAGTTTATGGCAAAGCTCTAAGTCAAAACAGCTAATTCCTAGGACTGTTGATAACATCTAAGATGTAGATTGTCATAGAGAAGATCGTTTTTGTCCTATTGCATAATATGAAAGTGAACCTCAAAAAATTTCATTCTCTTTAATGTTATATGATTTTCAGAGCTAATCTTTGAACATTAATATAAATAATTGCATTTGTGTTGTGAATAACCCATAACACAGTTACTCTGATACGTTGGGTGATTTGGCTCTAGCAGGTAGTTTACTTGGCATTTCCACACGGCTGAGGAGGCAGCTGGGTCTTGACTTACCTTTGGTTCCTTCAGATAGCAGTGCATGGCCTGGGTGACGTCGGCCGCATGAACAGCATTGTGATATGGGTTTTGGCTGTGGTAGTCTTCTTGAACCATGACTAGGAGACAGATATCTCAGTAAGGGCAAAGTAAAACAGAAAGGGCATAGCTCAGCCTTATTGAGGGTCCCTTTCTCTTAAAAATATTAGTGTCTCCAAAATGTGCAGTCTGGGGATCCTTTAAAAATGCATGTGGTTTGCAAGCTTGGCAGCTCTACCGGGCTGTTTTTAGTGGAGGGGAGGGGGAACGAAGAGAGAAGAAAGGCTAAAAGGATTTGTGAGGCTCTTGGGATTCCTCACCACCTTCATAAATTACCCCTTTCTGGCGTCTATGAAGGCTCTCATTCATAGGAAAAATAAATATGTAGGAAAAGGACAACTTCAGTTCACACTATAGTTTAATTATTTAAGTTTGCTGCCATCTATGAATAATACACCATAAAAGAGGTTTTATTTAAAAAAGCACTAGTAGCATCAGATTTCTGATATTCAAGGATTGGTTTATCACTTGAATTACACTTACTGACCAAAGCAAATTTAGGGGCTTCATCAGGCAGAATCTCAAAGTACTGCATTGATCCAACCAAGGATCCTTGGTTTTATTTCTACCTTAATCAGATTAAGTTATCATCTTTCATGCCCTTCCAATCTAAGGACCAGGGTGCTATTGGAACCAAGTAGAGATCTAAGCAAGGCAATTTTAGTTTGCTATTCACAGAAGTCACTAGTCTGCTCTAGCGAATAATCCAGGCAAAACTTAGGATGCAATATATTCGGTGTGTATCAAATACCCAGATTTGTAAGTGTGACCATTCTCTCAGCACATGCTACAAATTTGACTCTGGGATTTGTTATCTAATCTTTGCATTCTTTACATGAATTCAGGGCACATATACATGTCCAAAGTACCTTTGGTCTCCCTCTTCAAATAAGAACCATTTGGCCCTAGTCATGATCATTGCTTCACTCAAGCAATCTAACTACAATTAGCTTGAGATTATTTGTGTTTCTGGAACTGAACCATGTTCTGGCTGATTTCAGATACTTCTCTTTTGCCATGTATACCTTTAATTCATCAGGCTTATTTTATAATTATATTTAATCCCTGACTCTATCTCTTAGTATATATTATATCAGCAAGTTACTTGTTAGGCTCTTCAATTTTCTTTTTCTATAAAATCGGGATAATAGTTCTAATCTCAAAGGGTAAATCAGATTCTAAAATAAAATTACAACCATGTGGGGAGTCAAAGCAACTAGAAGGATACAAAGTGGCCGAAAGGAATTACTTGGTGATTAAAAATGTGTCCTGGATAATTCACTGGCAAGTAAAAATACATCAAGTCAAGTGAGAACTGGGGATGCTGTTTGGTAGTGATGGTGGCATTGAGTGGAAAGATGGTGGGCTTTTAAGTCAGACAGCCTTGGGCTTGCTTGGCTGGACGGAGCGTCTGCCAGCTGTTGACTCTGAGCCTGAGCAAGTTACAAAACCTGTTTGTACCTCTCCTTATCTAAGGGCCAAATGGTGATAATAACATCCAACTTACCTGGCTAGAAATAGCATACCTAAAGTACCTTTCATACATGGTCATTCTTATTTAAAAAAAACCCAACAAACTACTGAAGATTTTCAGCAACTCACATCCAGATCATCATTGCTTGAAGCATAGCTTACTGGAAATTTTGTCAACATGTGAGCAGATGAGTATCTTCTTTGACAGTTACATGTTCTCAGTGTATTTCTTTATATAGCCTTCATCTATCATCAGTATCACTAATCAAATAAACATTTTTCCAGTGATTAAAATGGGTAAATCCATTTTTAAATTAATGAGATAATTTGAGGTCTTCACCTGCATACTGTGGTTCTTGCTACTTTATATTAGAGAATATTATAATTGCCATTATTTGTGGGAATGGGAATAGGAATATAGAAAAAAAACACTTACCTAGGAACCTGTGTAAGGTCACCATATCTAACTTGAAATGGTGAATAAGCCCATGGGTATTGAAGAGGTGGCACAGCAGTGTTACCAGACTGTTTCCTGTAGAAATAGTTACCTGTTTTAACTCATTTTCATCACCATAGAAATATCAAGATTGACAATAAGATACAAAGTTTCTGCAATGAAATTTCCCTAGTGGGGAAATTCTTTTCCCCTTTTGATTTGAAATTATTTAATTATAAAAGATATTATTACCATGATCTGGTCCTAGTGTTCTCTTATTATACAAGTAAAATTAACTTGGTCTTTCTCCTTATATCAAAGACAATGAAAACATTTGAGAGTTTGAAAGAGTCTACCAATTGAGGTAGGAGGGAAATACACTCATACACATTCACACAAACATATGCATTTTTAGATGACAGTCTAATGGTCACTTGACATGTGCCTTAAATTTTTTCCAATAGACTTACATTTATAGGGGTAGAAGCTGCCATATTACTTAATAGTTATAGTCTATTATTCCTGTGGAAGGTAACCCAAAATGAGATTTGACCATGAGGTATTTTATAATTTGTCAGCAGAAGTGAAAAATTAAAGCTATAATAAATTTTAAACATTCAAGAAATATTACTGGATTGACCAGAGACAGAGTTGGGAACAGAGCAGGCAGATTGACCGAGGTACACTGCTGAGGGGAGCAGCGGACAAGAAAGGAGAGGTCTGCTATGCCATGTGGGTAGCTCCCTGGCTGGCCGGGGACGGAACTTGTGCTGCAGAGGCTGTGGATGGCCCCATAGTATGGTGCTTAACCCCTTGCACCACGAGGGAGGCCCTGAATTTTAAATGTTATAAAGATAATGAAAGACATTGAAAAGGAACACAAGATCACTGAATGTCTTGAATGGAAACCTAGGTGTTGCCTAAGCACATTTGCCAGGGTACCTGATTTTATGTCTCTCTACAACTTTCATTTTATTTGAACTATTTCTCAACAAGGTTACAAATAACTGATAGCATTGCAGGTGATTCTTGTCCATAAGCATGCAAATAAAGTTAGTTAGGTAGAAATACAATTGATTTGCCCTTCCCAATTTTTGTAGTTATTTAAAAATCATTTCAGCTTTTCTTACTGCTTATATACATATGACTCTTTGAATTCTCCTTTGAACCAGTTATAGCATCTATATGGATTTCTAATTAATTGAGTTAAATAAAATCATTGACTTCCTCATTTCAAATTTTTATGAGAGGATTATATTCTTTTCTAGCAACTACTACTGAACAAGTTCTTTTGTTCACACTTAATTTCATTTAGTGGTATCCATCTCAGGTGATTTGAGGAAAGTGAAATACAAGATTACGGGATCAGGCCTATAAATTCTAGTTAGTGTTCCACAGTATAAAGTTTCATAGTTTTCAGGTTGTGTTCTCTCAACTGAATATCATTTATCAAGTAACAGAACAGTAAGAAAATGGTCTATGATGGGTGAAAGCACCCACCTGGTAGGTGGCTGGACATGGGAAGATCAGCATTTAATATCATGTTCCTTATTGGTTCCCTGAGCTTATTAACACACATTTAATGGGCAGATGAAAATATAATAAGATCTTGGGCCTCCCCAGTGGCGCAGCGGTTGAGCGCTGGGTTGCGAAGCTGCCCGCAGCCTCCGCGGCGCCGGTTCGATCCCCGGCTGCTCCCCGGCCACTGGAGGAGGGTCCCACATGGCGCCCAGACCTCTCCTGCCGCCCGCTGCTCCCCTCAGCAGTGTACTTAGGTCCTTCTGCCTGCTCTGCTCCCCGCTCTGGCTCTGGTGAATTCTCTCACCCTCCCGCGCTTCTGACTGTACCCAGTGCATGTATAAACAAAAAAACAAACAAACAAACAAATAAATAAATAAAAACATGCCTCTAAAAAAAAAAAATATATATATAATAAGATCTTATAATATTCTTAAAGAAAACCACTACAGGCACAACATTTAGGATCTCTTTTTCCCATTAGCTGCAGTCTAAACCTTTACACTGTCCTCAATAACTGTTTTCTTTGTGTGATGCCAAATGTACCTGAACAACACTTACAATGGGGAAGATCCAGCTCAGTTAGTGAAAGTGCATGAACACCTGCCTTGTGAGTGTCAGGACCGATCAGATGCACTTTTGTGTTTTTCCTTCTAATCTACTAACAGTGGACTTCCTCCTTTTGGATGGGACCAGAGTATTCTATAGGAAAGAATTGAATCCTATGATTTCCAAATTCCTTTGAGATCACCAAGGTCAGAAGGAAACTGTCTTACGGTTCTAAGGCCAAATTCAGTTCTTATTCTTCATCTGAATTAATTTTTCCTAGCCTTAGTCCTTCTTAAGTAGCTGTAGATATTTGAAAGTGGGGAAAGGAGGAAAAGAAGAATAAATGTTTAAAAATAAATTTTGTTTTCTTGAAACTAATCCCACTTATAGTGTGTATTGTAGTGCGAATTGTTTTGGATGACTTACCATTTGTCAAACGATCAAACAAGAAAATGTCAAAATCCCACATTCCCACTTTGGAGAGCATATGCTGAAAAGGCAAACAGAAACAGCACCCAAATGAATCATCTTAGAGATGCAAACATTTACTTTGAGACATGGTGAATTAAACAATTAAAAAGTTGAAAATAGTAGCTTACTATGCTCTACATGCAACTGGTTTGTAGTAAAGCAAATTTTACTTGCTTGCTAATACTAGCAGTGCTAAAAGGATAGGCTTTGTAGTCAGACTGCTGGTTCCAAGTTAGTTTATTGGTTGTGGGATTTGGGTTAGTTCCTTAATCTCTCTGAACCTCAGTTTCCTAATTTGAAAAAGGTGACTGAGAATATTACATCCAAGATTGGTAGTGAGAATTAAGTAAGGTAACATAATAAAGTGCCTAAAACAAGGCATGTACGTAGTAAAAAGTTAGACATGTGTTAATGTTCTATTTTATCAAAATCTCTACAAACTATCCTATACTTAAAGGAGGAGTTTTATAGCAACACTAAAAAATGAAATAAAAATGATTGCTAAGCACTTTATTCTGCTAATTTGGATTAAATGTGATATTAACCACTGTAACAGAAAAGAAACTGAAAAGTGGGGGGCCTCACTGGTGGTGTGGGGGTTAAAGTCAGCTCTATCAAGCATGAGTTTGATGCCCAGCCAGGGAGCTACCCACATAGTGAGGCAGACCTCTCCTGTCTTGCCCACTGCTCCCCTCAGCAGTGTATTCGGTCAATCTGCCTGTTCTGCTCCCTGCTCTGGTGAATCCTCTGGCCTATACCCCAGTTCTTGTATGCATAAATAAAAATAAATCTTAAAAAAAAAGAAAGTTAAAAGTGGGCAACTGAACATTGCATAATTTAAAGACCTACTGTCCAATGCTGGGTTTTTATTCTATGTTTTAAGGAGATCCCATGTTTGAATGAGATGGTGTTAACTCTCAGACAAACTTGCAGTTGCTGATTCTGTTCTCACCACAGCTCCTGCCACTATGCCTCACTTCTGCTCTCTTCTCTTTCCATAGGCACTGCTGCAGAAAAGCACCAGCTGGCCCTTCCCTACCTACCCTTTAAAGGCTTCCTTGTGTCTTAGGAGGAAATCCAAAGGCCTCATCATGGCCAATGAAGACTTTCACAGCAGTGTCAGAAAAATGAAAGGTTAGTAGCTTATTTGAGGGGTCTAGACTGAGTGACCATTTTATCCAAGACATACAACTCCAAAGGCAGAGCCAGGAATAATCCCTGATAACCTGACTTCTGCCCTGCAGTTCTCTAGATGTCAATGTGACTTTCTGAAGAGGTGACTGGGTAGAGGGGAGTCACACCCACAGTGCTCCACCACTGTGCCCTTGTCCTGAGGGCTTGGTCTTGCTCCCCTGTCACCAAACAGCTAACCAACCAACTGGAGAAAGAAATATTCACTCAACCTCAGGCCTTGGGTTGCTAGAAAGAATGGTTTACTTTCCTGGTTTAGATCTAATGTTGACAATTAGCTCTCTCTCTTACTTGCTGCTTATTTCTTAATAGAGTGTATCAACAATACATGTTTCTTAATAGTACCTAGATAGCATAATATTACTTAGCATGTAAACCATGGGAAACTACCTTTCACTTTTGTTTAAAGGAGGCACTTTACTTCCAAAATTTAGATTCCTTTATTTTTATTCTTATTTTTTAAAAAAGATTTATTTACTTATGCATGCAAGAACTGGGGTACAGGCCAGAGGTGTGGGGGGAGGTGATAGGATTCATCAGAGACAAAATGGGAAATTGAACAGCAGATTGTGATTTTGAGCTTCATTGAGGAAAAGGGCACATGGGCAGAGGTGTGAAAGAAGAGAAAACAGGCAGATTGACTGAAATACACTGCTGAGGGGAGCAGCGGGTGAGTCAGGAGAGGTCTGCTGCGCCATGTGGGTCCCCTCCCTGGCTGGGTATTGAACTCGTACTACAGTGGCTGCGGACAGCTTCATAGTGCTGCATCTTAATCCCTTGCACCACCAGGGAGAATGCTGAAATTTAGATTCCTTTGGCAGTTTGGGCTACAAATAACCCAGGGACTTTTTTTTTTTTTTTAAAAGATTCTTACATTGACTTCTATTCTGAGTCAAATCAAAGAGATTTTTGCAAATCTCTTACTTGCAAAAATAAAATTAGTAAAATTAATTAATTAGTAAATTAGTAAATTAGTAAAAATTAATTAATTAATTAATTAATAAAATTAGTAAAAATTACTTAAATGAGCCACAAATGATTAAAAGATCAATATACCATATTAATAGCCCTAGGTGGAACAAAGATGGGTAGTTACTGGGTTTATTTCAGTGGAGCTATTACAATGAGATAATTCAATGGACTACTTAGCTATTTCCTCCAGTCCAAAATTTTAATGTTGTGCAAATGTTTTGCACATTGATAAAAATGAAAGTAACTGGTATGTGCCCGTGGGGATATTAGGCATGCACCCATGTTCACTTCATCTAACGTTCACGTCACTCCAATGAAGTGGGTATTTTCATTAACTTCATTTTATATTTGAGAAAAAAATCTTGCTGTGTTGAATAGCTAACCAGAGTCCTGGCAGTGGGAGTAGGACTCAGCTCTGGGTGCTATCAGCAGAGAAACGTGCTCTTGGCCACTAGCACTGAGGGGTAACTAGCTCACCCTTGCTTGTCCAAGGTAGTCTTCATCCAGCAGGTGGAGAGGGGCTTGTGGGACAATTCCACGAAGCAGCCTTGATGCATGGAAGTATCTTTGAAAACTTAACAGTCGTTTCACCTTTTTCTTTGTGCCAATTTCCCCTGAGTGTGTTGTATCTGTGGAAAGTAATCAAATGTAGAAGTTATGAATTTATAAAACACATTTTCTGCACTGTGTAAACACATAGTATATTAAAAAGGAAGGACATTTAAAAGACACTCTCAATACTTTCTTAAATACAGTCTACTTAACTTACATCGGAAATTCTTGTAGAACTAAAATGATATTTATTACATATTAACACATTAAGCTCTTTCTGACTAATTTTGGAAGACATGAAATACATGAATTAAAAGCTTCATTTTCTGATTAATGATGCTGGAGTAGTTGGTAAATAAAATTCACATACTTCTTGAAAGAAGAGTTGTCATGCTCTCTTATACTGGGACCTAGGCTCCAAAATTTATACCATGTTCTCATCCTACATACTGTCCAGCCTGATCAACTGTTCCACCTGAATTAGAAAATCTTGCTGTGTTGAATTAAGAGTTGAGAACACACCAGGTGAGACATGAGAAAATTACTCCCTAATTTCCAGGATCATGAGCGGCAGAGGAATCAATAATCCCAGCACAAAAATGGCCTAAATTCACCTGCATGAGGGAGTGATAATGTTTACTCTCTAATGAAATGTCTTTTATTGGTGGCCATAAAAGTTTGATCCTGTCAGTAGAAATATTTCAATACTCATATCACTTGTGCCTTTCAAGACTTGACTGTTGATATCATGCTTGTCCAAAAAAACCCAAAGAATATAATTTGAATGTTTGTCAAGGTATGTCTTATCTCAGCTGAAGTCTATGAATCACTTCAAGGCCATGCAAGTGATGTCTGATGCCAGTTTTAGATTTGGAATCAATTGAATAGTCTAGTAGGAAACCATGAAGTTCACATACAAGGACATTTTATCATCGTTCACACCTCTGCCCACGTGCCCTTTAACTCAATGAAGCTCAAAATCACAATGCAGGCTAGAAGCAGAGGAAAGCATGGGCCAGGGCTTACTTGGCCATGTGGCACTCCCCATGTGCCAGTGAGCAACTAAACTAGTTCATTTCTCAGGCTTTGATATGAGTGTAGAGGTTCAATTCAGCACAGGCAAACCTATTCTGTGGGTATGTCACCTGATAAAAATGATTTTTATTTTAAAATACATCTATATTTTGTATGTGGAACAGGGCAAACAAGTACATTTGGAGATGAGTACAACTGAAGTTGGGTGTTTATACATCAATACTCAAGATGGTAGATGCGGACTCTATTCTAAAGGTTTTCACTCATTTTTTTTAGATTTATTTATTTATGCATACAAGAACTTGGGTACAGGCCAGAGGTGTGGGGGTGAGAGGATTCACCAGAGAAAGAACGGGTAACAGAACAGGTGGATTGACTGAAATACACTGCTGAGGGGGCCAGCGGGTGAGACAGAAGAGGTCTGCTGCTCCATGTGGGTCACCTCCCTGGCTGGGGATCTGACTTGTGCAGCAGTAGCTGCAGATAGCTTCACAGTGCTGACGCTTAATCCCTTGCACCACCAGGGAGACCCCTTCACTCATTTTTATCATTTCATCAAATCAAAGCACAAGCAGATGGAACTTAAGGGGATATGCTAAGTAAATTAAATCAGAAATCATCTTCATTCATTAATATTTGGAATATAGAGAAACAAAACGAGCTACAGAAAAACCTAAACCAACATATACCCTAGAAATCTGAGTACAGAACTGAGACTACCAGAGCAGGAATGGGAAACTCCAGGGGGAGGAGATCTAATGGACTATAGTGGAGGGTTATGGGGTGTGGAGACAGTGTGGAAACATACATCTGAAAAGATGTGAGCCTGTATTCCTAAATCATATATAGTGTTATAAGCCAACATTATCTTCATAAACAAACAAATAACAAACTGCAATAAAACAACCAAAGCACAGGATAAAGTGGTTCATTCATTTAATTAAAAAATATTTTGAGTTCTACTAGGGGCAGGCACTGCTCTAGATGCTGGGTGAAATCCTTCAGTGCTGGATCCTTCAGTGAGCAAGCAAAGATCTGTCTGCTCACGAAGCTACATTCCAGCACAAATAGACAATGAGCAATGACTGTAAACAATAAGTAATTTGTAAAATGTGTTAGAAACTAGCAACTACAATGTGGGGGAAAGGAAGCAGGGAAAGTGGGGTGAGGGATTCTGTGCTGGAGAGTGAGACTTGTTCTCAGTAGAGAGTAAAAGCAATGAAGCTTAATATTCTTATTTGAGAATATATTTAATGTTCAATGAAAAGAAACTCAAGTTAGCTCTCTAAAAAGGAAGACATTCAAAAATGCAAGAAACACAAATTTATTTAAAATAAGTGAGTAATTTATTTATCAATGGTCATGTTGGAAGCACTTTGTCTGTGGGAGATAATGAAAAACTACAGGCTATTGAAAACTGAGGGTATAGTGGGGAGAGAAAGAGCCCATATAAGGAATAATTTGAATAAATTACCAAGCTGTATAACAGCAGATTTCTGAAGTGTTGAAATGTGTTATACAATTATTGAATAAGATCTGAAATATTTATTTCCCAAAGAATTTTCAGTAAATAACTAGCACATTTCCTTTGATAATTTGGGGTATAGTGGTAATCATAGGTGCTTGAAATGGTTGGCTACATTCAGTTTGTGAAAATTCAGTCTTGACAATGTGCCTAATAATGGGACACTTAGTTCATTTAATATCTTTATATCATTAAAAGTTATTATATAAAGGCATTCACAGTTGTTTAATGGTTCTATTTGGGTTTTGTTGTTTTATGGACTATGGGTCTCCTCATTCTCATTTGGAAGAGTTACTCGGTGGTCTCCTGGATATTTCATTACCAAATCTATGTGCATATTGATCCTGACTGAGAATTCATTTTCTGCTCACTTGTTCTTTTAAGAATTTTACAAATAGGTACATGTGAACACATTTCTGAACTATTTAGACACTATTTTTAGGGTTACTAAATTTATATTGGCATTGCTCATAGGGTAATTTTTAAGTTTCAAAAGTTGGGGTTGGCTTACATGCAAAAAGTGTTAATAAAATTATTTTCATTCTTGAATCCCTTCTCTCTGTGGCATATTCTCTTTCTTTATAGGACCTGATAAATTGTAGTACTACATGGAACCTTACACCTAGAATAAATATCTGTGATTAAAAAAAATGATAAGAACACCTGTATGATGAGGCTGTTTCTGTTAACTGTTATACAGCCAAGTTCCTTCAGTACGGTCTATATCAACTTTCCAGAATATTAATAGTTAAAAATTGGTGCAGAAATAAGTCAGGTGAAATGGAGAATAAAGAATATCTTTATATTTAAGTGAAGAAGACGCCTCAAATAAACATGGAGATTCAACTTCAGAAAACTAATATCAGGGCTTTCAGAGCATTAATCCAGCTAAGTCTATTAAGTAATGTGTTATTAAAAATTCTCTACCCTGATATTATTGTACTAATAATTGTTATCATACTCATATAATTATAATATACATGTCATATATTTATATATGTAACACTTATATATAATTTATAATTATTTAATTATTTTTTAAAAATTATAATAAATTTTATTTTATATTCCCCATACAATTGCAATCCCCTTATTTTGACCTCAATCCCTCCCCTCCCTGGCCCCCACCCCCCATAGAGTGTCTCTGGTTCATAGTTTTTTGTTGATTTTGATTTTCACTTTCTTATAGTTATTCATTTTCCTGGTCCCTTATTTAAGTTTTCTAGATTCCTGCTATGAGTGAGACCATCCGGTATTTTTCTTTTTCTTTCTGGCTTATTTCGCTGAGCAGGATCCCTTCCAGCGCCATCCATGTTGCTGTAAATTGCATGTGTTTATCTTTTTTGAATGCTGAGTAATATTCCATGGTATATATGTACCACATCTTCTTGATCCAGTCATCTATTTTTGGGCATTTGGGTTGTTTCCAAAGCTTAGCTATTGTAAACAGTGCTGCTATAAACATAGGGGTGCAGGAGGTCTTTGGAATTGATGTTTCTGTGTCCTTTGGGTAAATACCTAGGAGTGGAATTGCTGGATCATATGGAAGCTCTATAATTATTTAATTCTTACAATAAAATTCCTTGCTGGGTTGTGGCTATTTCTATGCTTTGTTTATTGTCCTCTTACAAGATTTTTAATATATCTTGCATTGTAGAGTTATTGGTGTAAGTCATAGATTACCACCCAAGGTCAGAAACTATCTTATAAAACTTTGTAACCCTATGTATTAATGTATAATATTGCACATAATAGAAACTACATAAAAATTTTGTTTCAATTTGAATAAATTCTCTCAATTGGTTTGCATAAGCATCTTTTTTAAAAAAATATTTCTGTTCCTTTTTTTCTAAAGATTTATTTATTTATACAAGAACTGGGGTACAGCCCAGAGTCACGGGAGGGTGAAAGGATTCACCAGAGACAGAGCCGGGAACAGAACAGGCAGACTGACTGAAACACACTGCTGAGGGGAGCAACAGGCCAGGCAGGAGAGGTCTGCCGCACCATGTGGGAATCTCCCTGGCCGGCTGGAAATCGAACCCATGCTGCAGAGGCTGAAGACAGCTTCACAGTGCAGTGCTCAACCTGCTGTGCCACCAGAGAAGCCCTGCATAAGTATCTTTATCAAATGTTATTTAAAAAAATAAGTCAATTTGGGCCTCCCTGGTGGCACAGGTGGTTGAACGCAGTGCTGTGAAGCTGTCTGCAGCCTCTTCAGTGCCAGTTTGATCCCTGCCCGCTGTGGAGATACCCACATGGCGAGGCAGACCTCTCCTGTCTCACCCACTGTTCCCCTAGTGTATTTCAGTTGGTCTGCCTGTTCTGTTCCCTGCTCTGTCTCGGGTGAATCCTCTCACCCTCCCGAACATCTGGCCTGTACCCCGGTTCTTGTATAAAAATAAAAATAAATCTTTAAAAAAATAATAAAAACATCAATTTGTAAAGTACAAAATGCTAAGACATACATGTTAGGTTCTAAAATAATTTTCTCAAATCCCAAGTGAAGTTCTGGGGTGAGTGCCTCTTGCCACTGTCCTTTGCTATTACTGAGCTCCACTAGAAGACTCAGCTGTATCTTGTAGGATTGCAAATCCAACCTTATTTAGATGTCTGGATTTCTTATTAGATTGTGTGGTTTTGGAGAACAGATCACTGTTAATTTTCTTTGAATTTCCACATATCCAGCAAGTTATAGGTGTTAAATACATAATGATGGAATTAAATGACTTTCCTACGTGTTTGTTCCAACTTTAAGGTCTTGGAAATTCTACTCTTAAGTACGCAGTTTTGAAAAAGAATAGAAAAAGTTAACTCATATGATTTTAACTGTCCAAGCACAAGTAGCATATATACAGCATACTTTCTCTCTTATTACACGTTCTGCTATACCAGGGTCTCTGAACAAGACTAGTGCTCATTTCAGCATATTAAACATTTCAATTTCTTTTCATGTGCTTTTGACAAATTTCATAATTCAGACTTGGCTATAATGACTTCAGTACTCAAATTCCATCCTTCTTAGCTTAGCAGCTGTAGACTTTAAAGTCTCCATTTACTCATAAGAGGAATCAGTTGCCAAAAAGCCTTTTAAAATGAAATACTATGTCTAATCCAGTCTTTCAAAAATCATCAGTGGTCATAAATGGCCATATTTGTTTATTTCTTCCTGTATATATTCCCAGCACTCAGATAATGGTGGGCAGAAATTGATGACAACCTAGGATAATGTACTGCCTATAACGTCATCATGTGTGGAGACTGTTCTCATACGGGTGGACATATTTTTAATACAAAGTCACTACAACTGACTTGAAATCCTGAGCAATTGGATTGAGATAAAATACAAATTAAATCCTTTAACATCTTGGGCATTTTCTAGGTTTTGTCTTAATAGAACTGTAGGAAAATAATTTTTGATACCAAAAAACCAAAAATTATACACAACATAACAACACCAATAATAAAACATCAAGCACCCACCTCCCCCAAGAAAAAAATCCTAGGGAAAAAAAGAGAAAAAGAAAATAAACTAAAATCAAACACACGATTGCCTTAAAATTTAAACATTTGGGAAATTAATTTGAGTTAAAAGAAGCTAAGAAGTTATTTAAGTTCTCCAAACTCAGGTCTTGAATAGAGATGCATTAAAGCCCCACGTCATTAGTTCTTCTATGCACAACAAATGCTCACGACTTCTTGACAGCTGTCACTAGAAGAAGAGTTTTGCTTCAACACTGCCATGGAGTGGGAGGAAGAGGAGGGGGAAGAGGAAAATCTAAAAGGCAGTATAAATTGTTTCTCTACTTCTACTTTAACGTGCTTATTTTTTTTTCAATTGCCATTTCTCTTTTATGTTCTTGACAGTGAAGAGAAAACCACCATGGCTGATGTGAGTCATTGGGTAGAACAGACTCCTTCCCTGTTCACTGTATACACACCTGCAGCATCTGAAAGTGTTCAAGAGGGTCAAATGCTTGTCTTAACCACACAATGCACTGGGTTTTGGTAAAATGTGCTGCTTTGAGCCTATTGTTTTACCTATTATCAATTGCATTGCAACCCATGGATTATGAATCTTGGATGTTCGGGGTTCAGGGATCATTGGAAAACTATTACTTCCTTTTTGTAAGAAGGAAAAAAGGCCTTAAAAGTAAGCTCTTAAGACCTCTCTGAGCCATAGAGAGGTTTTTCAAAATCCCAGTTTGAATGAAATTTAAATGAATTAGTAAGAAGCAGATCCAATTTCCTCTGTCCTAAAGAAGAAATACGTGCCAGGCACAATGTGGTTTTATTGAACCCTCCGCTTCTCAGAGTTTGAAATGTTTAGAAAATCCTGAGTTTTGAGGGCAATGGTTTGTGGTGAGCAAATTGAGGTGACCAAACTTTCAGTTGATTCTAAGTCTCCGGAGGTTAAAAACTGCTGCATTAACTCCCTACTTCTCAGCATATATTTAAAATAAGTGTGGACTTTTTATCTGGAGATATGTATTTGGATTGTTAGAGTTCACTTAAAAAATTCCAGATGTGTGCAGTAATATACATTGCTCCTCTACTTTACTCTGCTAGTTCTTCACTCCCCAGCCAAGGATATTGGACTAGCCTTATGTCTCCAGTTTTGTCCCCTCCAATCTGTCTTGCCTACCACTGACAGATTTATTCCACAAGTACAACTCCTACCAAGTCTTCTCTCAGCTCCAAATTCTTCAATGGCTCCCCAATGTCTACTTAGTTAAGTTTATATTATTTATTCTGGTATGCAGGCCTGTAACAAAGCAATGCCAATTTGTTTTTACATTTTTATTTTGCTCCAGTCCACTCACAGATAGATAGGTATCTGCTCTCTCTCTTTTTTTTTTTTTAAGCTTTCCAGTTTCCCCCATGGTTTTCTATTTCTGTGCCAATTCCCACTCTCCTTTTCAACTGAATACTATCTCCACCTGTTGAAATGCTATCCACCCTTCAACTGCCCTTGTCAGGTATTTCCTCCTCACTGCCCTGTCAGATGCATTCAGATTCTGCTAGAGTCCTCCTAATGCTTTGTGGTTGGTATTATAATAATTAGCCTTTTTAGCTCTCCTGCCATAAGGCAGAATGATAGGGTTATGTATGATTTAAAGGTATTTATTGAATGAAGGAATAAAAGGATAAGGTGACCACTGGTTGAAATTTCAACATACGTCATTGCCTTGCTCCTGAGAGAAATTATCCTGACACAATTGAATTTAATGAATTGTCTAGAACAGGAAGAGTCATTTGTCTAACATAACAGATTGAGGGATGATGCCCTGAGTAAAAGAACTTGAAGTTTTCTTTCTTCTGAATTTGCTAGATTTTTCTAAGGGATTCTAAGTGCATGTTTAGAATGTGTTAGATTACTACCAAGTTTAACCATTGGCAGAGGCCTGGGTATGAACATGTATCCCACAAACACCCATAAATGGATCCTGTATGTTTTATTCTTTGGACAGGAAATGTAGTGTAACTGAATTCCTTTTTTTATATGTTATAAAGGCTACTTGAACTGTATTTTGCCTCAGTGAAACCTCTAATTTAATGAATTGAATCGAATAGATATTACATGTGGTTGGAGTAAAACTCTTTAAATGTAAATATCCACCTTAGTGTTCAGCAAGCAACTTGAAATGTTTACCTGTACATTGAGATTGGTCTCTATGGTTGAAATTGCTCTCTATGGCTCATGGTTCTTTATGGGTTATAGTGACACCTTTAGGTCACATCTACAACTCTTTGTACAAGACCCTTTCTGGAAATAAGCTCCCATTAATTCTCTACTATTAATAGGCCATGGAAAACTATATATTTTCATGTGGAGCTTGATCTAAGAAAAAATATTTTTAGATCTAACTGTTGCACTTAATTTAGAACAAACACAACTGGCCTTCCATTCCATTTATTCCATCCATAGTAAGCACAAGGAATGATGGAACTAAGAAATACTGAGCACTTACTAGGGAGTTTACATTTGTCATTACATTTTAATTTTCATAAAAGTGAGTATTGTAAAGTCAGTACTAATAGGTATGTTTTCCAGATGAAGAAATAGATGGGAAAGGTGTAGTGATTTATCCAAAGTCACACAATTGATAAATAACAGTGCAAGGACTGGAAACCAGGTCTATCTGATCTTGAAGATAATGCTGTTCATTATATGCTGTTCTTTATAGGAAATAAACCAAGACTAGGGGACATGCAAGAGTCCAGGAGGGATCTTATTTTCCCTGGGACATGGTGATGCATTATTACTCAAGGAATCTCAGAACCCCTTCCTTTAAGAAAGGATTGCGAAACAAAAACAGTAAAAGGAAGTTTCAACATAATTTATGGATGCAAATATTTAAAAATCAGTAAATATTTAAAAGTTGAAGGTTGAAATTGGTATCACTGAACAGGAATATCAGAGTGAGAAATACTATAATGTTAATATTGAAAGACAACTTGTAAAATAACTAGAAAACAATCAGAGAAGGAACTTCTGAGCAAAATTTGGAAGTGACTCTATGTATGTAACTTTCCTGTTTCTCTCACTAGCAGTACAAGTGGGGGTGAATAATAAATCACTTGTGGGTTTTAAAATTGGAAACACATGCACTACTGACAGTGACTTAATGTGATTTGATTATTATGTTATTACACAAAGAAATCCACAGACATTGGTTAGTACCTCAAACTTTGGAAAAGAGACATTTTTGTTGTGTACATAAAGCAGAGTGTCAGATTCTGGGGAAGGGAAAGAGTGGGAGGTATTTGGGCAAACAGGCTGCTCAAAATAAAACTGTGACAGGATGTACACAGGCCTCCCATTAATCCATTCTGGAGCCGACCCTTAAAGTCACCTAAGATTTTACCTGAAGGGACGCCTGCTGATCGAGACACAGTCTGAGAACATAATCTTACTTGTTTAACATGGCCACGGACATTCTCTTCTTTTTTCTTTTCTCCCACTTCCTTTTCCTTTAGAATTTACATACATTTTTAATGTGTTTTTTAGATAGTTCTATTAGTGATTTTAAAATTACTTTTATGTATGTTAAAAAATTCTAATCAGGAATGGTTATCTAATAAATATGTAATATTTTATGGTAGTCAGTGAACGAAACTGAAGCCCATTAGGCATGAATTGGTTATTTTTGTGAGTCTGTCATGGTGCTGGGATCTAAGAAGTATGGGTAAAGCACCTATGCTGTGCAAGGCTTTGTGGTACTTGAATGTACAGAATTTTCATGATAGTGTTTCTGTTCTTAATGACACAGTGGAAGAAGTGGCATGGGCTCTTAATAATCTTCACTCTGTTTCTCCTTCAGCTGTGATGGGTGAAGGACGTTTAAATGCCTAGAAATTATCATGGAAAGTGGAAAATATGAGTAAGAGGAAGATTATTTGTCAAGTGAGCATTACTTTTGAGAAAGTGATGACTCATTGTCTTTCTCCCTTCATGGAGTCAGAAGACTGTTTTTCCCATGGTAGAGGCAAGATGGCGTCTGGTACAACTGTAGGGGTTATGGCAGGGTGGCGAGATGAGAGGACAGAGGAAGAGAAAAGGAATAAAAAAGGGAAATTGAAAGAATAGGGGCATACAGTGCACAAGGCCATAGTGTGGAAACCCAATCTGACCAGAAATGTAAGGATTTTTTTGTAGCATCCTCTGAGACCTTCATAGGCTTAAGATTTGTTACCAGTGAGGTTGTGTTCTTTCTAATAATGGACTGTGTCTTACATACAATGAGGTGAAGCCTAAAGGCAGGGGTAGAACTGTCACTTAGAAATATACTCTTATTCTTAAGCTTATGGAGACCATAGAGCTCTAGAAAACAGCTTATAGAAACCAATATAGAATAAAAAACAGGAGTATACTGTTCAAGTAGGAGCTGGAGAGATGCAAAACATGGAGTGAAAATGGGGTCAAGTTAAACATGGACAAAATGTATTGAAATATTTCTACTGAAGTTTCTCATGTCCTAACTTATTAGCACTGCATTGTATAAGTTTAATTGCTGTGTTTGAAGGAGGGGGCAGAGAGGAAGTGGAGGTAGAGACTTGGCAGCTATAGAATAAATTCTGCTAATACTTGTGGAGTGACCAAAGAGAATTGTTCTTGATTTCTCAAAACTCCTCTTTTCTTTTCCTTACCTTGGTTTCCCTTTCCTGCTTCCTTCCTTCCTTTCTTCAAACATTGGTCCAGACCCTGAAGGGTGGTGGGGTGCAAAGATGATGAAAACACAGCTTTTTCCCTCCAAGAGTTCCCTGGAGCTCACTCCTCTTTTTCCATGGCAGTAAGAGTTGAAAACTGTGCTCCTGGGGCTGGGGTGGGGAATATCCACACATTTTTGGGACCTCCAGCTGTCCTTCCAGTAGGCAGATAGTGTGCCTGATAATTAGCTAGTGGCCTCATGGGCATTGGCTCTCCCTGAGCAACAAGGGTGCCATCACTGTTTGCTCCACTTAGGTGAGCCATGTTGATCCTACTGCTCTATTTGGAGTCTTGGTCAGGTGTCTGTCCAACTAGGTAGCACCTCCAGACTATGATGAGATGGAATAAGAAAGTGTAAGTCTAAGGAATAAGCCCTTGACCTGGAGTGAGAGCACCAGGTTCAAGTCCTGGTTGTTACACTCATCAGTCTCTTGAGTAAAATAATTGAAATGAAGTCACACAATGTGCACTTAATAAAGGCTGGCAAAATGTGTAAGGTAGGGACAGCCCCAGTCAAAGTGCAAACGTCATATTACTTAACTAATGAGGAATTAGTTTGTAATTAGGTCGGCAATAACAGATAGATTCTGATGGAAGGGGGTCAAAAGTACAATCTACAGCTTGGGGTTCTATCTCCAAAGGATATTCAGAGGGAGGCTTTGTTTTTGGAGAGTTGGAAGGGAGTGTAGGAGAAGAGCAAGGAGAAAGAGGTGGTTGATCGGAGAGCCTTCCTCATCCTTCCCAATGGTCTCTAGTGTTCTGTAATGGGCGCCTATAGCAACCCAACCCCATTTTATTCATCAAAGCATTTGTTCATGTATTCAGAATTGTTTTGTTTTTCTCACCCATTAAACTCTTCATCCCTGGAAGTAAAAAACTATGCCTTTTTTTTTTTTTTTACTTTTTAATCTCAGCACTCAGCACAATGAAAGGGTGGGAAAAAAGGTGTGAAAATCAAAGAAAACTTCATTGACTTGGTAAATTGACCAAGGGTCCCCCCTGTTCTTGTAACAAAATAACCTGACCTAATAATAACTGTCATGATTCCAGGTTTATAAGCAGACAGAGAATCAAAAGGTGAAGGAACTCAGTAAAATAAACAAACAGCACTCTCCCCCTCACCACAAGCTTATAACAAGTAGAGCAGACATCAAAAGAGTACCCATGCCTGTTATTAACTAATATCGTTTCTTAGTCTCACAAAACAGAAGGAATTAAAAGAAATCACATTCTCTCTTAACCATGCCAAGTGTTTTCAAGTGCCCGTCTTTGTAAATAAAACTCAACTAGTTATTTTCAGTGATCAGTTTTCTGCTTGTCAAACCATCATGTTGGAAATTCATGTCAGGTAACCTGTGTGGGATTCAAGCATATGTGTGAAGTCAGTTTTACAAATGAACGGAAATCTCTTGCTCAAAATGCCAGGCCTTGCTCTTGGTCAAAAGCAGAATCTGCCCAGCTTCTTCATTGTCCCCGACAACATCTCTCTCAATAATGACAAGTCACAGTCTGCCCTCTTGATGACCTGTTTGGGTTGACAGATTTCACACTGTGGAAGAGTGAAGAGTGAGGATTGTGCTATTTGGAGATTTGCCAGAACTATTCTTCAAAGTGTCAGAAGGATCACAACAGGGCGGAAAGTTCAGAAGTTCAGTTAAGTTTAAGATCCTTCATCTTGGACAGTTTTCATTTTTTTTTCCTATTTCTTGTACACCCCAATAAATGTTTCAGTTGCAAATTTCTCAGCATGGCTTGGTCAAACCCACTCAAAATTACGCCAAAATATCTGCTTTTTAAGTTCTGCTGTAAAAACGTGCAGCTTTGGGAGGTTGAGATCATTCAGAAAGTATCTGATTTTCAGTAACAGATTTCTAGTTATGTTGAATTTATATTTCTTCAGGAGCCCCAACTCTGAAAAATTTTACTTAAAAGCAACCAGACTTGGGCCTCCCCGGTGGCGCAGCGGTTGAGTGCCGGGTTGCGAAGCTGCCCGCAGCCTCTGCAGCGCCGGTTCAATCCCGGGCTGCTCCCCGGCCACCGGAGGAGGGTCCCGCATGGCCCGCAGACCTCTCCTGCCGTCCGCTGCTCCACTCAGCAGTATACCTCGGTCCTTCTGCCTGCTCTGCTCCCCACTCTGGCTCTGGTGAATTCTCTCACCCTCCCGCGCTTCTGACTGTACCCAGTGCTTGTATAAATAAATAAATAAATCTAAAAAAAAAATATACTTAAAAAAAATTAAAAAAAAAAAAAGCAACCAGACTTCCTGGAGTTTGCTTCAAGTATACTTACTCTTTACCAACTTTAAACCAAAAGAGAAACTTGATGGTTAGCAACAGGACATAAACAAAAAATTTCTGTAATAATAAAATAATAGAGTATTAATAAAATAATGTTAGAAGACATAAAGCTAGTCTCTTATGTGTAAGATATGTTATAGTCAAAATCTATTACTTATAGTAAATAAAATGTTATCAATTAACAGCCCAACGTAGATTAATAACTACACATGAGTTTGTACTGAAGACCGTAAGAAACAGATAAACTTGGGAATACTAAAGATTCCCCAGATCGGGGCCTCCCGGGTTGAGCGCCATGCTGTGAAGCTGTCCGCAGCCTCTCCAGTGCAGGTTCAATTCCCGGCCTGCCAAGGAGCAACCCTCATGGAGAAGCAGACCTCTCCTGCCTCACCCACTGCTCCCCTCAGCAGTGTCTTTGGTCTGTCTGCCTGTTCTGCTCCCTGTTCTGTCTCTGGTGAATTCTCTTACCCTTCTGCGCCTTGACCTGTACCCTAGTTCTTGAATAAATAAATAAATCTTAAAAATAAAATAAAAAGGATTTCCCAGATCAATGTGGGAGGCATTTGGAAAATGTTGGGGGATGTTTTTGGTTGTCCCATGATGGAAAGAGCCGGAATGGAATGAAGTGGAGGGAGCAGCTATGGGAGATGTCTCGAAGTGTGTGGGACAGTATCATACATCAAAGAATTGTCTTGTACAATATCTCTTTCAACTTTTCAGTGGTTCTTCAGGTACTCATGTCACTGAAAAGCCTATTTCCTACGATCTGATGATCTGAACTTGGAACCTAGCCCTGCTCTCCTATTTTACATAGAAGCACAACATATTCTTTTGCATGGTTTTACTACTTCCTTTTTTGGGAATGCAACTACTATGCAAATTAAAAGATGAGTGTTATTTTGGCAGGGAGCTGTGGTGGAAGCACTTTCTCAGTAGTCGTTCTCTATTTTTGGAAATCACCAGTGGCAAGACTGCTTGTGATATCTGGTTGTATTACCAGCAAAACATACCTGTGTCAGTCTGTGTTAGTAGCTGTCATATTCACAGTGATTCTGTATGTCCTGCAATCTGTGATCACATCATTATGCCCTCTTGGATGACTGTGCCCAAACATTCACATATGGAAAACATTTAAGTCACAGATTTCTTTTCTTATATTTCTACTGTCTAATACAGCTGGAATCTTGGAAATATTTTTTGTTAACTTAAGGAAATAAGTTATGGATTTTCTTTTAAGATAGTAAAGGAGGATATTATAAATTATATGCTATAAAAGGGAGGTATTGAATTTGAGTGGGTTCAAAGTCATTCCAGGTAAAAACTTAGCTGATCAAAATGGTGAAGTAACAGACTTCTGTCCGGGAAGATCTTACAAGAACACAGAAGGGAATAGATGGGGTCACAGCGTTAAACTGCATGTCAGTCAGATGGCTAAGGTTGGCATCACTGGCATTTAATTTTATAGGGCAAAGTGATTTACTGTTCTTTCATTTGTATAGCTTTTCTAGCAATATGCTTTGGTGTTGATACTTTGCACATATTTGTTAGCCTCATTTCAAATTCTACTCCAGAGTTTAAATAGTGGAAATTTAAGATTTTCCTACTACTTTTGTCCAAGTTATCATTTTTCATGTGCTATTTAAATTGTCCTTAAATCACCTTGAGTCACCCTTTCCTATTATTCATGCCACTAATATCATTGGTAAGTAGTTACTGGAGTCCTTAATTAACATTTAAAACAGTATAAGTTTTCCTTCTCTTAATATTTCTCTATTTAAGACACTTAAAAAATAATACCAAAGGGTGATTTAAGGTGGTGAGAGCTGTTGGAGTTCAAAAATACTCTAAGAGAACATTGTTTTATCATAAGACTGGTGACATGTCTTATTATTAATTTCCATCTAGTGGGTGTTTCTTACTTATCCAGCTATTAACGTTAGGTGAAATTCATCCATTGTATTACTCAGTTAGTCATTTCCAAACAGTTGAAATAAAACCCACTTCTTTGATTATTTTCAAGATCTTGGGTGGCATTGCTGGCTTTTAGAGGATTAGCAAATGGAAATTTTAAAAATAAAAAAGTTAAACTCTTCAAAAAGCTTATTTTGAAGTCCCAGTTAATAATTACTGTTTAAAATAATTGACTCTGAGGCATGCTAAGATTCTGAGAAGTCATGAGTCACTGAAGAAAAACGAAGTTAGGGCCCAAATAGCTTTTGTGTTACAAATTTTGGGTTATATTGTAGCTCTTTCACAACAGGTTGTCCATGTTTGGCAATTTCCAATTAAGAGAACATCTCACTCGCTAGAAAATGCTGTTTTTCAATATATTAATCAATCCTTATCTTTTAAGCTATTTCATCTGAGTATCTATAATCTATTTACCTGTGAGAACAATTTTTACATAAAGATTAACACACTTTGGCAGAGGTATGAAAAATAATGTTGATGTTTTGGATTTTTTTGCTTCTTAAAGAATAATCATTGCTATCATCAAGGTGGATAAATGTGATAGAGAAAATACTGTAAGTGAAAAGATCCTTTAAGAGAAGGAACTTGGTTTCTTTTTCACTACAGGAACTAAACAATTAGGAGAGTGCCTGGCATGTAACAGGTGCTCAGAAAGTAGCTCTTGAGTGACTAAATGAATGGAAAAGAATATCCTGGAAACCTGTAGTATGTGTATAGGCCAACCCAAGGAAGATGCTTCATCAACTGGGAGGTAGTGAGGCTTCTTCTAGCAGGGGAGTATAGAGGATGATCTTTAGGTCCACTGTGTGGCTTTGAACCTGACTTTGTCCCAAAGGGCAATGTTGACCTCAGCACCCTTTCAGTGTCTCTCTACTTACTGAACTTAATGTTTAAAAGTAGGTGTTGATTTATAATGAAACTTACATAATGTGTCAATTGAGGATAATAACAATGAAAAGAACTTATCAAACTTACCACATTTTTGAAAAGAAGGACAATGATATATAATTTAGCACATAGAACATTTTCAATAATATCAACTAGGTTTAGCTACAACTTTAGGTTGTATATTGATATTGAATTAAGACCCTGGGATGTCTAGAATTGAAGACTGAAATCAGCATAACCTGTTTTCATAAAGCAAGTTGCTAGAGAAGTCTTGATTTCAAGTGGCTAAGCTTGGGTTAAGATTGGTGAAAAGAGAGGAAATGCATTTTATCATATACCCAGGAATAACTAGCCTTTCCTTTGTAATATATTTTCAATGTTAAGAAAAAGCAACCATTTGATATGTGAGATACAAGGGAGAGAGAATGTGTTTTTCTTTACTGATAAGCCTTCAGTGATTCTCCATTGAATTTTTCACAGAGTAAATGACAAACTGCTATTCAAGATGATTCCTGTTCTGGTAAAAGTTTCATCCTAATTGTACATCAATTCTGATTTTCTTCCTTTCAACCAGGCAACTTTCTCCCCTCACCCTTCAAATTAATCCAGCATTTCTCTACCCCTGGTTCTCTAAGTGCAATATTACTTCAAAAAATTTATAAAACAAAAATAACAAAAAAAATTAAAAAGGGAAAAACCATCTTCACTTATAAAAGTTCAATCATGTCTAAGCACAAATGCCAACATCTTCTTGAAGACCTTTTCAAGATGGTCCAGTGCTGTCTCAACTGAAGCTCCTTGGCATCCGTCAACTTGTTGGGTATTTTGGTGAACTGTGTACTAGGCTTTCCCGCCACGTATTTTCATCCTTTAAATTCTATAGCTCATAGCCTGGCACACGGTAGTTGCTCATTACTATGAACTTTAAGTCTCACTTAGTTTTCCTTTTCAAAAAGGGATTTATTTCAAAAGGAAATATAGGCAAAAAACTACGTGATATGCATCAAAGACATCTTTACAGACACATCACCCAAAGCAGTGATAGTAAAGGCAAAGATAAACAGCTGGGACTACATCAAATTAAAGAGCTTCTGCACAGCAAAAGAGACAATAACCAAAACAAAGAGAAACCCCACCGACTGGGAGAACATTTTTGCACACAACCTACTGATAAAGGACTGATCACAAAAATCTGCAAAGAGCTGATGAGACTCAACAACAACAAAGAAAATAGTCCTGTCAAAAAATGGGCAGAAGAGCTAAAAAGAAACTTCTCTGAAGAGGAAATGCAAATGGCCAACAGGCATATGAAAAAATGTTCAACATCACTTGTAATCAGGGAAATGCAAATCAAAACTACCATGAGATACCATTTTACACCAGTGAGAATGGCACGTATTAAAAAACTAGCAACAACAAATGTTGGCAAGGATGTGGAGAAAAAGGAACTCTTCTGCACTGCTGGTGGGAGTGCAAACTGGTCCAACCACTATGGAGAGCTGTGTGGAGATTTCTGGACCTACTAAACATAGAGCTTCTATATGACCCAGCAATTCCACTCCTAGGTATTTACCCAAAGGACACAGAAACATCAATTCCAAAGAGCACCTGCACCCTATGTTTATAGCAGCACTGTTTACAATAGCTAAGCTCTGGAAACAACCCAAATGCCCAAAAATAGATGACTGGATCAAGAAGATGTGGTACATATACACCATGGAATATTACTCAGCATTCAAAAAAGATAAACACATGCAATTTTCAGCAACATGGATGGCGCTGGAAGGGATCATGCTCAGAGAAATAAGCCAGAAAGAAAAAGAAAAATACCGAATGGTCTCACTCATGGCAGGAATCTAGAAAACTTAAATAAGGGACCAGGAAAATGAATAACTATAAGAAAGTGAAAATCAAAATCAACAAAAAACTATGAACCAGAGACACTTTATGGGGGATGGGGAGGGGAGAGATTGGGGTCAAAATAAGGGGGTTGCAATTGTATGGGGAATATAAAAATAAAATTTAAAAAAAATAATAAAAAAATAAATAAAAATGTAAATAAAAATAAAAATAAAAAAAATAAAAATAAAAAATGTAAAAAAAAAAGGGATTTATTTCACTAATTATGAGAAAAAGATTTTTGGGGTAGATGTATAACTTTTTGGCCTTTGCCAAGAATTGTCTCCAAAATAGATAATAAAGCGAATGTGGTAAGGCACAATATGAAAGAATGAGAAAAGAAAAAGAAAGGAGATGGGGGATATTCCTTTCTTATATGGCAAGGATCATAAAGTAAAAAATGCTGGGTGGAAGAGAGAAGGGGGATATGGGGGCTTGCAAGAATATGCTATTTGACTGATTTTTTTTTAAAGATTTATTTATTTATTTATAGAAGCACTGGGTACAGTCAGAAGCATGGGAGGGTGAGAGAATTCACCAGAGCCAGAGGGGAGAGCAGAGCAGACTGATGAAATACACTGCTGAGGGGAGCAGCGGGTGGCAGGAGAGGTCTGCGCGCCATGTGGGACCCTCGCCTGGTGGACGGGGATCGAACCGGCGCTGCAGAGGCTGCGGGCAGCTTCGCTACCCAGCGCTCAACCGCTGCGCCACCAGGAAGGCCCTATTTGACTGATTTCTTGACAACTCTTAGAAGAGTAGGGAGGGAACATCTCATCACTCTCTAGAAATACACTGGCTGTAGCCAGTCATCTTCAGTGATGAGTTGTCCACTGTGGATGGTAGCGGGGTGGGTGTGCAGGGCAGAGACATCGGGAGGTAGAGGTAAAACTTGTTTTCATGGCTGGATATTTCTTATAGATTGTTACTCACAGAAAACAAATAAGCCTAGTAAAGAGAGGCATCTTTGACTTTAGGTTAGCACTTGCTGTGTTTTTCAGCATTGTATTGGCGGGGAGCTGTGGGAGGTTCTGGGAGGCTGGGAATGGTGACAGCCATATTTATAAGAGCCACACTAAGAAAAAGGGAAAGCAGTGGCATACATTTGGCTGATGAAGGTGGTGTGAGGCCAACACATTGTTGCTGGGATTGCCCTTTGAGTAACCATTGCTGGTAGTTTTGATGCTGATGCTGGTTCTCAGGTGGAGCACAGAGCTATCTCTGTGTGGTCTCTGCTCTTGTGCTCTTTGCCTCTGACTTCACAGAGAAAACAGAAGTCAGTGGATGGGAAAAAATTTCTGTGACAAAATCTACAAAAGCCTCTACTCTACTGCCACTCTTTCCTTCTACCTGTTCTACTAGAAGAGTTGCCTGCTTCCCAGGGCCGGTCTCCTGCCCACCTTTTCAGCACACGTTACTTTGTCATGACTTTTCTCCTGTACGTTCCATTGTTCTTTCTCTATTAGTTCTTTCTCACCGTCATTTCAGAAACGTCTTGCAGAAAATCAAAAGCAAAAGCCTTCCCTAAGTTCACTTTCCAGCGAATGCTTTCTCTCTGCCACTTTATTTGCAACCATATTTTGGAAGGAGATATGCCTGGTTTGGGGGAGCCCTTACTTGTTTGTTGAAATGACGAATAAGTGAAAGAATGAGAAACTGAAAGGAGTTCATAAATGACTCTCTTCTGCATTATGAGTCAAGTGTTTTTTCTTGTTATGTATTTTACACTCTTCTCACACATATTTATACATATGATCATATGGAAGTAAGAGTAGAAATAACATAATAAAAGTTCGTTTTTATCGAGAATTTATACTGTGATTGGCATGTGCTGGGACTTTGCATACATATACTCCTACCTCTCACCACAGCCCGCTGAGGCACCTACTCCAATTCTTTCCAGTCCAGGAAACTGGGGAGCAGAGAGGTGTTGGCAGCTGCAGCTGCCAGAATTGGAGCCGGTTCCCACTAGCGTCATGGGGAATCCTTGTTTTCTCTTTTTACTCATCTCAAATGGTAAAGTTTATTTTATATCTTTAAGGTGAAGTTTAAATAAGAGAAGCCTTGTGATTGAGTGGAAAGCAGAATGTGAAAAGACCCAAATGAAGTTCTGGATCTTAACTCTTTCTTTACTTTGCAGTGAGTTTCCTGGTATCTTTAGATGGTGGTTGATTTTCTTTTTTGCTTGTAAAACTGAGAAACTGGGCTGAAAGATCTCAAGTGCCCTCATTTCAAAGCTTTGTCAAATGTGAAGTGCTGTTTAAACGTGCACGAAAACTTTGATTTCATGCTCCTTGGAATAAATTTCATTTTATAATGACAAGCCATCATTGTGAAGGGTCATACAAAGCTTTGCTACACGCCCTATGTCATAATTTCCAATCAGTTTCCCAAGGTGGCCCAATAAATAATGTTTTCTGGCTTATGGCTGCAATTTCACTTTCTGCATCTTGGTATTTAGGAAAAAGAAACAGCAGAGATTCTATTTTCTGGTCACGACGAGTTCCTTTCTTTTTAATAATTTTTTCCCCCTGATTATGAGGAATACATGCTTATGGTAAAAAAATAGAAAAGTAGAAAGAAGGAAATAATCATCATCTAGAAATAATCCTCATTAAAATTTTACGTTTTTAAAAACAGAACTAAGATCTTCCTTTAAGATATACAAATTGGTATCCTGATTCTTTTTCCTTGATGTATTATAAACATTTTGAGACACTTTCTTTCCATAATGCACAGTTTGCATGACAGGAAATAACCAACTCCCCCTTGAGAAAAATTAAAGCAACCGGTGGCAGCCTCGATCTGATTTTAATTTGTCACAATAGTGATTCCATTTCCTTCTTCTTCAGGGACTGCTGACAAGTGTCCTCAGTTGTCACCACCACACCCATCTCTTTCTTATCAACAAAAACAAGGTCGGGTGATGAAATGAACAATTTGTCACTTGGCACCTTCTGCCAGAGCAAGAGTAATACTGAAAAAAGCAGTGGTGAAATGGAGTATTTAGAAGTAAAGCTACATATTTTCTCATTAAGCTATAATAATATGTGTTCAATGGAATGGAAGCATTTTCATGCCAAAAATAGTTTAAATGTACTGTAAAGAGAAAATAACCATTGTACTATAAGAAAAAATATTTCATATGAGTATGCATTATTTACATGGCACACAAAGAATGTACTGCATATATGCATTACCTTTGAACATTTAAATTAATATATAAAGAAAAATGATAGGTCATTATGACTAAGAATGTGTGTTAAGGCATTGCAATTATGGGGTTCAATTGAATTCTGCTAACAAGTTATACCTTGGGTGAGTTATTTCTTCTGAGTCTCAACTTTTTTATATTAACTATTACTGACTATTTTATAGAGATCTTGTGGGAGTTAAATATGTCATTTTGCGCATAACACATACACCAATGTCTAGAATGTAAGGGCTGCATGCATTCTGGCTATTATTATTATTTGCTATAATCTGTGTCTCAGATAATTAACCAACACCAGTTGTTCTCAGATATTCACGGAGGGTCCACAGTCAGACTTTCTATATCACATCACTACAGCCCATTCTGAAAATATGTCGTCTATCCAGAGATTCAGGTGTAAATGCAAATGAGTTTGCATTTACAGTGATAGATGCTTTCTTGGGAATGTGGTAGTAGCACAGAGGAGGGAACACTTCCTACGTTTCACTGCAGCCCTCTTGTGCTTGTAGGCCTTCAGGAGACCTATAGCCTTGGGGAGCCTTCCCTAAGAGGGACCCAACCTGCCCTTGTGCACCCTGCACCTGGGAGTAAGTACTTCCATCTTCACGCTGTTTGTGGTGGCCGTCGTTAGGTGTGGTGGCCTTGGCCAAACTTCCCCTTGAGACTTTCCTCTGTAATTGCCACCCTCCTTAGGCACTGGCTCCAACGCCCTCCTTCCTAAGGTTACTTATAAGTAATAAAACACCCAGGTGCCCCAAGGCAATTTGGTTTGCTAGTTAGAGAGAAAACAATATCTTGATATTGTGTATTAACCCTGAGGTCTCAGTTTGGAAAGACGAAAGGTTTTAAGGGTGGAATCTCCTCTCCATTTTTTTTTTCTATAAGAGTTTTTTTATATGGGGAGTTAAGTTAAGGGGTCTTTTGGTTCATCTGAACCTGTGAGGATAGAATGGTAATGAGAGGATATAATCTCTCATTTTATTTATTAATGAAATCAGAAGAGATAGACTGATTATTTCTCGGTGGGAGGTTGAATTTAATTTTATTTAACTAACAAGTCATTCTGGTTCAGTGAATCATAGGACAACTTCAGTCAAAAGAAAATTAATTTGCTCTATAGTTTACTATCTCCAGAAATCAAGGAAGCCATGATACAAGAAATACTCTGAGTGGGCTTAGGTTTTAGTTAAGGAAGTGCTGCCGTAGAAAATTGCCATTTTTCTGTGCTGTATTCAGGTAAGTGAGCAAACTTGCTGGATTCTCACACAGTCACATTTGTACCAAACAGAATCCATGACGGGGATTTAGACAACTGTGCTGTCTAAATCGCTTCTTATAGAGGAAAATGAGTTGCTGGTGAAACTTACTTTTTGGGCTTTATCAACCCTTTTGTGCTTTGCTAAACCACGTAAGAGCTACTGAACAAAGTAGTTCGTGATTTTATAATCCCTGTTCCTGCCATTGGCTATGGATGATTGTGAATCCCAAGTAGAGCTTGGCCTCTCTTTGCTGTGCTGCAATTCCTTCCTTCCAGCCCTGTCCTGGAGCTGGCCATGGTCTCTCCCAAACAACCCAGATGTGCTAAATGCATCATCTTTCCCCCCACCTCAGCCTCTAACTTTCCTCATTGATGGCCTCATCTTGAGTTTTTCAGATGTCCAGACAGACCCCTGGAGCTACAAATATTCAGTATCAATAAATTTTATTTCCTTTTCTCCACATTTATACCTCTTCTGCCTTTACACCTCTGCAGCCATTCTCGTTTGCTACCTGATTACATTTATTTTCATTCATTGAGTCTTCACTCATTGAATCCCTCCTACAGATGGCTGTCAGTTAATTTTCTCTCTAGCCAACAGACTTAACTACTTTCTGGACCTTTTCTTCACTTAATGACCTTATATCTTCCATAGTCAGCTCATCTCAGTCTCATTTCTAGAGAATTATGTAAGCAGTCAACACTACCTTATTTTTTAGAGTTCAGCACAGCCTATAAAGCTTCTTCTCCTGCTCAGGGCATGTCACTGACTTCTGTCTTCTCTCCTCTCTGATTTATAGTGTTTGTCAATTATCTTAAAAATAGGTCACTTATGCTTTTGTGTGGTCCTTGTTTTAAACTGTATTTTTCTTGTCCATGTAATGAGGTTGTTAGTTCTTTGATGGCAGAAAACTATCTCAAAGTGTCCTCTTGAGCACTCAGAATTCTCAGCCAATCTTTGTCAACTTGAAAGAACTTATTCAGGTATTTGCATTTGCTGTCTTTGGTAGACCCAGTCCCATTGCTGTCTGAGATGGGAGCTAGCCATCTTGTTTTAAAAGGCCATTTCAGTCCTGGTGGTTATTGGTGTGGCTCTGGGTACCTTGGCCTCATGGACTGATTGGCATAGATTTCTATTTTTTGAATGAATAAATGATAACTCAGAGGAAATACTGGGCTCCCTGATTCACTTTTCTGTTTTTCATGAGTCAGATAAAAAATAAATCTGTTAAATGACATCAGCCAGTTTAACAGAAAGCAATGGCTCTAGAATGTAAACTGTGTTTCTTTTTTTCATATGGTTTCCCCTAGACAGCCAGATATATAGAATGATTTCTACTGATGTCTTTATTTGGTTCCCACTTGAATATCTTATCCTATTATTAAATTTATACTTAGTTGAAAAGAACTGTTGACAGCTCTTTCCTGGTTCCTAAGGTCTTGAAGCATAATTTAGAATGGCTTTAAAACTTGGACTTAGCTTGCAGCCCTCCTTCACTCCCTTGCTGCTTCAGTGACTGCTCATGCTTTAATTGCTTCAGACTGTCTTCTTCAATTTACTAAGATGAGTTAGTTACTCCCTTCTCTAATGTCCCCAAAGTTAATCACTCCCTCCTCTGAATTCTACATACACATACAATTTTCTTACGTATACATTTATTTTACATGCATGTGTTATTACATGTATCATGCCCCATCAAAATATATATGCTATGTTCCTGTAAATTCCTTTGTGGCAGGAACCATGTCTTATTCATCTTTGTATTTCCAGCACCTGGTACATCACTGGCCCCAGGAGGTGATCTATTGATGGTCATTGATGAATAGTGACATCAATGGAGGATGTGACTCAATGGAATGAGTGACTCAGTGAGGACACTATAAACTATGTCTTCTGCAGCGCAGTGGCATTATGGTGGCTCACCACTCTGCTGGTCCTTATCTGCACCTGAGATGCAGGGAACCAGTAGCAGAAACCCTGAGAGCCCATCATAGAGCTTCATCCAGATGAGTCAGAAGACTCTACAACTGCAGGCAAGGCCTTGCTTTCTTCTAGAGGAAGGCAAAGATTGGACTTAGAACCTGTGGGGTGTTAACTTTGGCACTCAAAAGAAGTCTGAACTGGTCCCAACCAGAGCCTTCTCTGTTTGGAGAAAGAGCACATGGCTGGGAGTAGGAGTTTGGGGTGGGGGAAGGGTAGAATATCATGCCATCTAAATAACCCCTGTAAAAATTTTTTAAAGGATGTTTTTATTTCCTTTTTTCAATTTTGAATGGAGAAATAATAGGCATATAACATTGTTTAACTTTAAGGCATGCAAGATGATTGGATACATCTCTATATGGCAATATGATTTTATGATTTTCACCACTGTTACCTAGCGCCTCTATCATGCCACATAATTGTCATTTCTCTTTTGGGTTGAGAACACTTGAGGTTTAGTTTCTTAGCAACTTTGAAGTTTATTATAATACAGTTTTGTTGACAATAATTACAGTGCCACCATTACCTATCCAGAACTTATTTATTTACTAGTTGCAGATTTGAATCCTTAAACATCTTATTGCCTAAAATTTTAGTTTGGATTCTTTACATTCTGTGTGGTTTTCATAGGTAACATCAAAAGATAACTTTCAGAAAATTTCAGAAAGGATGTCACTACTTGCTAGGAATTCCCTGCTTGAAAACAGTTTATAAGTGAACTGCCCCTCTATCTTTATAGGGGGATATCACTTAGGCACAGATGATTTGGAATATGCTGGTTGGCTCTTGGTTCACAGTCTTTTCATAAATATATTTTATATGTCAAAGAAAGAATTTCTGCAGGGTAGAGTATGTTTTAGATGGCAACTTTCATAAAAGCATTTGAGCCTCTGGGTTACTTTCTCATAAAAAGTTTAAAAAATATATATGCTTATATATAGTAGTTGTTTTGGAAATAATGAGCAAAGGACAATATTTTTGTAGCTCATGCTTGTGCTAATAAATAAGCATGGAGAGGTGGTTCCGGAGGAGGAACTGAGATTTAAAGATCAAGTTAAGCAAATTAACAGACAGGAAAAGCCAAATAGCCAATTAACCTACTAGTGTAAAGCCCGTGGGCTGGTCTGGCGCTCCATGGTCTCTGTGGTAGATGATATTTGGTGCCCTGAACCCTCTAGTTGAAACTGTTGCATTCCCTCAAGCTGCACAATCACTGGGAACCTTAGCATTATATGTCATTTCCTCTGTGTGCCTGTGTAGAAACAGCATTGTGTTGCTCTTGAAATGGTTGCCACGGGAACATCTCCACCTCCTCATTATCCACAGAGGTTACTGATTATATTAACCAGGAGACAGAGATATAGAAGGGACGAGGGAGCCACCTGCTCTACAGAAAATTGCAATTGTTTCTGTGATTTTCACCTCTGTGGCGACACATCTCTCTGAACACTTTTTTTTATATATTAATTTTTACGAATTTTTACCTCATTGTTCATTTTTAAATAATATTTGCTTCCCCCCACCCCCTCAGGTGTAGTCCCCATAGAGTTTCCCTCACCAGTGCACCCGTGACCATCACCTCAGTGCCCTGTGCTCCTCCCTCCCTCCCTCTGATCCCTCTTCCTCCTCCCCTGCAGGATGTCTCTGGTTTATAATCGTCCATTTTTGCTTTGTTGTGTTTTGTATTGTTAATATTTTTTCACACTGATGTCTTGTTTGGTTCCCCTATATTCCTGCTGTAAGTGAAACCATCTGATATTTTTCTTTTTCCTTCTGGCTTATTTCACTGAGCGTAATTCCTTCTAGTTCCATCCATGTTGCTGCGAATGGCATGAGGGTTTTTTTTTTTTTTTTGTGGGACCCTCGCCAGCGGCCGGGGATCGAACTGGTGCTGCAGAGGCTGCAGGCAGCCTCGCAGCCCAGCACTCAACCGCTGCACCACCAGGGGAGGCCCGAGTTTTTCTTTTTTGATTGCTGAATAATATTCCAAGATGTACCACATCTTCTTGATCCAGTCATCTGTTTTTGGGTATTTGGGTTGTTTCCAGGTTTTACCTATTGTAAATAATATAGGGGTACAGGTGTTCTTTTGAATCAATATTTTTGTGTCCTTTGGGTAGATTCCTGGGAGTGGAATTGACGGGTCATATGGTAGCTCCATGAACACTACTTTCTACCTTCTCTCTTCTGTCTCCATTCCCCCCCCAATAGCATTAATAAAAGAAAGAATTACAATTCCATTGTTCTTGCTCTCTTTCAGTTCTGTTGCAGACCTGATATAGAACAGTCATAACGGCCAGCCTTTTCCCTCACTCTGTTCTCTCTCTCCCATACTTAGGTGTAAAGATGACTTTCGTCCTTAAAGATCTGTGATCCCCTTCAACACACCGGCGCTGAAGCCATAGTTTCTTGTTACTTATCCAGACAAGCTTCTAGAAATTTATACAGATGCCTATTTTCTAAATTATATAAAACAAACAGAAAATGAAACTGGCTGTAATAAGTAACTTTATCTTATATAATTCTCAGTAGAGAGGATGGGAGGATCTCTTATGAGGACGGTTTTCTGATCTATTCCTGGAAATGCAGGTTACACCTGAGGGATATTATTTGAAGTACTTTTGTGATATAATTAGTTGACCTTGAAATTTATTGTCCAAATCAGAGAACTCTGGTAGTGAAAGATGGTATTTTAGATAAGTACGCTTGGTAACAGATACAAACTAGGACTATGCCAAGAAAACCAGGTATATATTATCACCTTGTATGTAAACATGGGCAGTACATGGACATGGTAGTACAGTACCCTCAAAAAATATGGCGAAAGGGACAACTATACTGGGAGCGCATCTGTGCAATTAAAATTAATATTGTGGATTTTAAAATCTGGATCAGCAAAAGAGGTTTCCTTTCTGTTTATACTTCTGTTTCATGTAAATTTAGTCAATGTGAGTCTATTCTTAAAAGTGCTGGCAGTGAGAATTGAAAACAAGCATATCACAAAGGAAAGCAAAAGAGACTGGACTGAAGATGCCAGGGAGATGTTATAAAGCCCTCTTCACTCTTAAAAAAAAAAAAAAACTAACTTAAGGGTTATTTCCTTTTCTTGGGAAAGGGCCATAGAGTAAGTATTTTTGACTTTGTGAGACATAGAGTCTCTGTGGCAAATACTCCACCATTGCAGTGAGAGGAGCACGCAGAGAAGATGTGTAAACGAATGGGCATGGTTGTGAGGTCAGGTTGGGGCACAGATTGGGTGTATTAGTGGTCTTCCTTCCCCCGTTCTAGTTACCTGTTTTAATATCTAGAAACTTTGGAAAGTTATCTTAGATACTGATTTTGATGTCTCCTGTCTTGCTGTGATTGGGCTGTGGCTGATGTGGCCCATGGAGAACAGTGGGTCTTACTTCTTCATGCATGATTTTGTTACATACATTCCACTCCTTGAAGGTCTATGGACAGGAGGGAGTTGGGGTAGACAACTGGGGACACCCTGGACAGGAGTGGCAGCTACACAGTTTCACTAAGCACTTTAGAAGGAGGGCTGCAGGGGTGTGGACGTAGGGAATGGAACTGTGGTGATTCAGTTTTTCCTATAATTTTTTTAAAAGTCATAGTTTAGATTCTAATTAGATTTGGGAGAGAGAGCAGAACTGCAAGCACCTGAGGGAAATGAAGTCTTGGGTCTGTGCCACCACTTGGAAAAATTTGACTCAAAAATAAGGTAAAAGATATAAAAATCACTTTAAACGAGTGTGGTGCTTATCATGGAGAATTGGAATCAGTTAGTAAAAATAAGAGTTGTAGGAGAAGGTTCCAAAATGTTCCTTAGGAGTTTATTTTTAAATTTTTATACAGTTATGTTTAAAATGTGTCTCTTTAGGCTGAAAGCACATACTAACAATGCAGGCAAATGACAGCAAGCATGTGAGTGAGATAAAAAGAATTTTAAAAAACTGTACACAAAGTAGTAGGAGGAACCATATCTGTTACAGCTCACGATGTGACTGGATATAATGTGGTGTCCACACAACTTTGTGCTGTCTGGTGACAAGCTGCCTTAACTGCAGACTAAGAAACCTGCAGAGTGAGGCCAGTAATGCTCTGGCATTTAGTTTCAATTCACTAACAAGGTACACGGAGGCAGTATACAGTAACACTGGCCAGTAATACCACAAACAGGTAAAAGGCTCAGAGGACAGCAGTCCTATCTGAGCTATTCAGCAAAACATAGGGGATGCTTGACATTTACAGTAATTTGATATAATTTTTAAAGCTAATTGGTAAGTGAACAATAGTTATTGGGACGTCAGTAGGTGAAAAGAGAATGTCCTTTATGATCGTCCAGTTTATTTAGGGAGGTATTTTATTTATCCAGAGGAAAAATTTGAGGCCACTATATGAAGCAAAACACAACACAAATTAATATTCCCTTGCAGGTGTGACTAATAAAGACATGAGAGAAAGTTATCCAGACTGGGATGCTGAGCAGAGAAGAGAGCACAGAGAAGAGAGCACAGAGAAGAGCACCAACACTGTCACTCAAGAGGTAGAGGGTCATGAGTGATGGGCAGGTGCAAAGGAGATGGAGGGGCAGAAAGTATCCCCAGCCAGGAAAAGGAGGCTGGGCTTGAACCCCAGAGCTAGAAAGCCCCTAGAGGTGCCAGAGTGACAAATGGCAACTGTTTGCAGATGATCTGTTAGGTAGTAAACAAAATATAGCAAAATATTATCTGCACGGAGTTTCTGTTTAATGTTTTATATATTTTTCCAGATTTTTTCTCTTACAAAATTAAAATAAACTAATCATAAAAAAATCCAAATATTCCAGAAACCTATGATGTGGATGGTTAAATATCCCATAATTTCTCCTGCAAAGATAATGTCCATTAGCAATTTCTGTTGCTTATTAACACTATGATAAATGAAAATAAAGTATCATTAGGGACCTTGGAATTATAAAGGGAATTATCTCCCATTTTCCTATTCATGCCTTGTATTAGAAATGATGATATACTACCTACTGTTGAAAAGAGGCTAAAGGAGACCCTGTCAGCGCTCCCTACAGGCTGTATCCAGCATTGCACTGGTCCGTGAGTGACTTAACTGTCGTCTAGAAGGCATTTTGGGTGATCAGAGTGGGGGAGGTATCTCTAGTATGGAAAGAGCTATTCCATGTCTTTTTGTCCCTGAAAAAGCTGAGAAAATAGATATTGCACATTGATATGGGAGGTTAACAAGCCAGGAGAAATACAAACATGTCCATCTCCTACTGGCCTTTTGAGGATCTAAGGATCAGAAATAGCAAGCTCTAATTTCTCCTTGTAATTTTCAGGGGTTGAGGTAAATTAAATTACCTCTTTAGCTGAAGTTGTTTATGCCAAAGGAAAGTAATACTCTGTGGGTGCAACCCAGCACTTTGAAATTTATAGATGGGGAGTGATAGGAGAACCAAACACTGAAAACCTTGGAGCAAATTGTGAAATTTATCCGCTTTCTCCCCCTTTCCTCCTAGTCCAAAGTGAAGGATGGTTTTGACAGTTAGAAGATAGTAAATGTGAAGGGTGCTGATCAGTGTTATGGATTTCCAAAGAAATTTGAGATGAAGAGAATTAGGCATCAGAGAATGAGCAAAGCTCTGAATAAGGAGCAGCACATGAAAGGGAAAAGTAGAAATAAATAAACTTCCTTGGTAGTTACAATGGGGAAGCGACTAGTGCAGACGGAAAGCCTTGGCTATGGTGAAGAGTTTTACCAGGACTGCAAGAAAGGACCTTAGGGATTTAAATTAGACAGAGGAGTGAGAACTAGATAGTGACCAGGTTACTAAGGGAAGCCATTGACTAGGTTTCCCTGTGGGATCTTCAAAAGAAAACAGAATCTCAGCTAGTCCAGTCCTTGGACCAAGAAAGGAATATCCTCTTTGTATAGGGTTTCGTGGTTTTTAAGATTTACATGTTTAAAGCTGACATCATCTCACTTACTCCTCACTAAAGCTCTGAGAGGTAGAGCAGAGCCAAGGTTACTTCACTAGGGAATGAAGAAACCTAAAGACAAAGGGTTAAGTGCCAGTGGGAGGGAAGAGCAGAAGGAAGTAAGGCAGACCTCTGAGGGTTTTGAAGTTCAGAGGGAAGTGAGAATTTTTTTCATTTTGAAAGAAAACGTTTGTTCCTTTCCAGGTACACTTGATTACTCACTGTTAAGTAGGCGGAAGTCAATGAATGGGTAGGAGCCGCGGCGTTCAGCAGGAACCCCCGTCTGACCCCTTAGTCGTACATCTCCTAGAAAACAGAAAATCCAAACAAGTGTTTGAAAACATTGCCAAGTGTATTCGCTTTTCCTCTGTAAATCTTCGTAACCACTTATGTCACTGGAACCAACACCAAATGTCAGGAGAAAAAGGTTTCCATTCACTTAGCTCAAGAGAGCACTAAGTGAGAAGGGATATTTAATGAATGTGAGGTGTATGAACTTGGCACTCCTCAAACAAATGAAATGGTCCCTTCATATTTGTCTGCAAGATGAGTCCATGAAAATTTTAGTAATTTGAAAGTTTCCATAGTCTTTTTATACTTTCCAGGGCTAACTTAGAAGCAACTTGCTCCAGGGCCTCCCCTGGTGGCGCAGGCGGTTGAGCGCAGCTCTGTGAAGCTGTCCTTAGCCTCCGCAGTGCAGGCTCAATCCCCGCCGGCCACAGAGATACCCACATGGTGCAGCAGACCTCTCCGGGCTCCCCTTAGCAGTGTGCTTCAGGCAGTCTGCCTGTTCTGTTCCCTGCTCTGTCTCTGGTGAATCCTCTTACCCTCCCGCACATCTGACCTGTACCCTGGTTCTTGTGTGCATGAATAAATAAATCTTTTTTTTTTTTAAAAAAAAGAAGCAACTTGCTCCAAATGAATCAACTTAATCTGGAAGGACAAATGGTGTGCTAAGATGATCACTTTCATTCTTAAAGGAAGTTTTAATCAACCACAGTGTTATTTCTCTTGGTTGCCGTACAACCAATACTTGATCGGTTTCCATCATCCTTGTGGTCAGGATATAACATTGATCTGCTCTCATATCTGCTCAGATGAATGTGAGCTTCATCTTAGGTACTGGACACTCAGCCACCCTTGTGCCATGACTTTCTAAGGCTTATTTGTAGGCTTCATTTAACATCTGTGTTTACTCTCCTTTTTGGCATATATCCTGGCTTCCCAATCAAAAGAGGTAATAAAATAGAATGGAAAGAGCATGGACTTTAGCATAAGGTAGACCTTGGATAAACCTGCCTCACTTCAAATCTAAAATAACATTCTTGCTGTCTGGCAGTAAGTGCTGGTTTGACATCCTTCTACACTTCTGCAAACTGGGGTCATGCATATTAAGTGTTTTCCATTTCTCCATCCTGCTCTATGTGTTGTCTGGTACTTAGCCAACTCTAAGTGAATATCCTCTGTGGACAAGAACTGACATAAAGATCAAATTTGCCAATTGTAGGTATAACGTGGATTCAGAGGAGAGGTAACAATTCATGACATCCAATATATTTCTGGAAGGATTGAATCAGGGAAGGTTTCAATTCTAGGAATAATGTATCTGCTCTCATAAACCATGCTTTCCCAGAAATAAGGTGGCACTGGGACAGCAGCCTATGAGCAGAGAGGAGGAAGAGTTTCTCTTCTCCCTTCCTACCTGCTGGAGTTCTCCAGGGTGTGGGTGAGATCCTCCCCAGCTGTAACAGTGTTGACAGTGTTTAAAACATCCCTCACAAATGGGCCTTGAGTGTATTTGGGATTATAATCAGCCAGCGGGAGCCCTTAGTCTAGTCTGGCTTTGATTTTTACATTGTTGCCTTTTAAATACTTTGTGTAACTTGATATAGTAGTGCCATACTGATATGAAAGGACTTTATAATTCATGGAATATAATGAAGTGGGAGGAGGAGAAAAGGAGAAGTACATTTAAAAATGTGAATATAACCAGACATCAAAGAAGGGAATGCTGTTAGCATTTGATAAACTCATGGGGATGGAGGTTGAATAGTTGAAAGATTCTGGGAAGAATCAAAGGGTTTTCCTCTCCTCCCCTGTTTGTGTTTAACACCCTATGCTTATAATGTTTAAAGAGTTCACAAAACACTTCTGCAAACATCTCTGTTCTGTTAATCTCATTAGTTCCTTACAATTTTATTTTATTTTTCTAAAACATCCTTTTTATTTTTTCACAGTATAGGATATCTCCCCTTAAGTGTGGTCACCAGAGTTTTTCCACCACCAAAATGCCCACAGTCCTCCACCATACTCCATTCCTTCCTTGTTCTCTACTATCCTCTACTCCTTCCCTTCTTGTGAGTGTCTAGATCTATGGTCTGCTTTCAAGAGTCAGTCTTATAGTTTGTCTAGTTTGATCCTTTCTTTGGTTCCTCTAGATTCCACATATAAGTGAAACCATCTGATATTTATCTTTCTCCTTCTGGCTCACTTTGCTTAGAATAACCCCTTCCAGTTCCACTCAAGTTGCTGCAAATGGCATGAATTTATCTTTTTGATTGCTGAGTAGTATTCCTTTGGACATATGTACTAAATCTTCTTGTTTCATTCCTCTGTTCTGGAGCATTTAGGTTGTTTCCATATCTTGGCTATTGTAAATAGTGCTGTTATAAACAGGAGTTCAGGTTTCCTTCTCACAATGTTCTTGTTAGGAGAGTCACTATTCTTCTTGCTTTTCAGGGGAGAAAGCAAAGTTTAAGAGAAGGAAGGACTACTATTCACCTTCTTAGGCACCAGTTTAGGGCTCAGGTCTCTTTAAGACACTCTTTTAGATAACTTATTGACACTAATTAACTGCCTGATTCTATGGTGTTTAAACTTATAATTATTAGCAGGGCTAGTCCTTAAATCTAGCTTGTTAAATTCATGGACAGAGCTCTTTCCTCATTTGGTTTTTAGCCTATGGAGTATGCACATCTTTCTTTCTAAATGAAAAAAAAATCACAAACCCCACATGACATAAATTGTACTTTTAGAAGCCATTGAGAAAATACAGCATGCTAAAATAGTGAAACAAATCCAGCACTCCTGTAAATGAATTTATATTTTTATACTTGGCAGTAAGACAGATATATTCTTGAAAACTATGATAGTTAAAACTATTCATTTGGTCTACAAAACCTGTAGATTTGTGGATTTGTTGACCTGTTGTCTCATCCCTTTGGGCTTCTTCTGGGGTCTTAAGCTCATCAAATGAAAATCGCTTCTCCCCAGGTATTTTCTCTCAGTATTACCAAAGAATCCCTTCTGACTTTGTAGTTCTAAGGCCACCCTTTTCCCATAAAACTTCTGTATAATATCAGTATAGGTATTAAAGCTGGAATTTGTTCCATTTGTCCACCTGAGAGTCTAAGGCAGAAGAGGCCCATCATTATGTGAGTCTACAGGTTTAGAGAAAATATGAGGTGACTGGACATACTGGCAGGATGAGTTGAGGTGTGGCGACGCCGACTGAGGGGACTCCTGTTTCCGAGAGCATCTGCATTTCTCCCCCTGGCGTTGTAGCCAAATCAGTAACTATTCTGAGTTCCAGTTTTCTAATATTTAAGTTAATTAGCATAATTATAATAATTTTGCTTACCTCACAGTTTGTTGTGAGGAAATGATAAAAATATCAGATGATACATGATGATTTTATTTATTGAATACTTAGACTATGCTGAGCATTTTACATGCATTATCTGATATCATCTACCTAACTATCCAATTATTATTATTATCATTATTAGACTGTTTTACAGATGAAGGAATCTGAAGCCAATGGATGTTTGATGATTTGTATAAGTTCCTGGTTCTGGTAAGTGTAGTGCTTGTGCTTAAGCTCAGAACTGGCTCCAGAGATCTCATTCTTAACCACTCTCCTACATTGCTAGGATAAAACAATTGTATAAACAGTTAAATATTAACTTTATATTACCCAGCGAATGCTCTGATTACTACAAATAAACCAAATTCATCATGATTTCCAGAAATTGAATACTAGGAGAATTTGCCCCCTTGATGAATTTGAGATTCAGTCAGATAGACGTTGTTTATCCCAGTAGCAGTCCAGGAGAACTGGACTGTGCCAGTGGGAAATTCAGATCCCATTCCTGATCAACAAGGTATCTATTATTTTTAAGTTAGAAATGAGAAGCAACTATTAAAAATATTATTGGGCAGAACTAAAATTACCAGGCAACTAGTTTACTCAACCTCTTAATTAAGTAGAATTTTTATGATGCAATCCCACTTTTGGGGAAAAAAAGACAAATACCAACAAAGCAAGTTGATAGCAAAGATACCCAAACAAACAAATACGACAAACCAGTAGCAATGACAACAAATTACAAAACCCAAATCTGAAAGTTTCTGTTTTAATGCTTATTCTGTCTATCCTTAACAAAAAGTCTTGGTCATGGATTACTTATAAAGCTAATGGTGACCTTTAAATATAGTGAAAAATTATTTTAAAAAAGGATCCAGAATCCAGTCACCTTAAAAGACACTAGTAGGGCAGGAGGCAGGACAACTGTAAGTGGGCTAACAATGCAGGTAGAAATCTTTCAGTGTGTAAAGTTAAATACAAACAAACCAAACAAATAAAAGCAAGCCAAACATTTTGTATCTTGAGTCTTCTGTTTATTTGAAATGCTAATGTGGTTAAAATCAGTATTTTAAATATATACTTCTAACAGAGAAAATTGTCACCACTTCTTTCTTTCACCCCTTCTTAGAGTAATAAGCTCCTGGAAGAGAGAAATAATTCAGCAACAACGGTCCCCCAAGGAGCCACGGCCATTGGGCTGATGTCCGCAGAACAGAACGAGTGGCATTCTGCTGAACTGCTTTTACTGGCCCGTGGCCTTGGGCAATCATTTATTTACCTAAGGCCTTATATCCAAGCTAAACAATTATTTTGACTATTCATTAGACCCTTGTTTAACTTAAGCAACTATTTTTCTGGCAGAAGAAAGGTGCTGTGGAAGCAGGGTAGGAAGCGTTGACAGCTCTGAGTCGTGTCCTCAGTCTGTTCTTATTGTGTTCCAAAATGAAACAAACAGCAGGGGAATTCATATTTTGAAAGGACTGTTTCTCTTTTGCCCCTTCAAGCTGAAAACAAGATGTCAACCTTGTGTATTGAAGACTCCAAACGCAGGCAGAGAGCTGAGCTGAGCAGTTTTAAGACAGTCACTCTCTCTCCCAGGGGACGTGGCTCTGGGATGGACCTTTTGCCCACTTGGCCTCTCGGGCCGTCTCTGTTTAATAAAAGCTTGTGCGAGGGAGCAGACGTTATGTGGCCTCTTATGTAACTGGCAATGAGGGTGGAGACTCTGACAGCGATGACAACTTACAGTGGCTGAAACACGGGCCGCATGACAAGGACCAGACTCTGGCCTCAGTCATGGTGTCAAGGTCATCTCGGGGTGGGAAAGGGGTAGGAAGGGGACAGAGCAGTTGCTACTGTGCTCCTGTTGCAGCTGAGATGAATGAAGAAGATAGTGATAATAACTGCAGGGAGCACTAGAAAGATTCATGGCTGGGCCTTACCAGGGCCAAGGGAGATGTAATCCTGAGGCAGCCCAAATATGATGGAAGAATAGGGTCGCTCGTGAAAGGTTTTCCTTTGAACTTACATTTTGGTGACTCATTCACGTCACTGTAGCAAATTTGCAAAATGAAGGCAGAGAGAACTCAGATTCTCAAATCTCAGACAGGAATTTTTCTGAGGTGCACTCAGCTGTCAGCTTCAAATATTTCAGACAATTATTCCCAATTATTAAAGTGAATTATTTCTCCTCAAATGTTTATCTAGCCAAATGAAGAAGGGGAAGGTTGTACAATTTAATCACTGCATAGATTTATGGGATAGCACAGGCAGCCAGTTTAGATTACTCAGGCCGAGACATGGCTGTTCTGACTGCAATGAGCTTTGTGAGATCCAAGATGGCCGATTAGACCCAGATTTCCCCTTATGGGGATTCAATCTTCTGCTTTCCCTTTGTGGGTGAGGTTGAGCCTCTGTCTAGTCACTAAGGACTCTGTGTTGAACTGGTTAAGTAGCAGTCTTTCCACCCACCGATCTGTTGAAATGAATTGTATATTGCTGAGAGAGCCTTGTATGTAGGAAACAGACATTAGGACTCAGTTGCCCAGAGACCAAACTTTCGACAGAAGGAATAAAATAAAGTTTTCCTTCCATGTCAAAAAATTTCTGTTTTTTTTTTTCTCTTCTTAAAAACCTTTTTGTTTGTTTCAAAATCAGAGAAAAGTGAAATTTCTCCAAGTTAAAGACCCCAAACAATATTGCACTATCTTGAAACTTGAGCTTGGAGTTATTAAATACTCTGTGACAAATATGCATTTTGGGACGTGAATGCTGTGAAAAGGAATATTAAATAGCAGTGCCTTATTTTCTAAAGCAGGTAAGGTAGATTTTATCTCAGACTAGACAGTCTTCTGTTTGATGGTTTTATAGAGGGAAAATGAAAAAGGTTCAATCACTAGGAACACAGGAGTCTAATAAAAAAAGATATTGAACAAGAAGTAGTAGGAATGCCTAAAGAGAATTCCAAGAAGCTGTAAAAGAACTTAAAGGTACACAAAGAAAAGGTCTTCCAACTAAGATTGAGAAGAAAGGGAATAATTTGAGGACACATATGTGAACTGGATCTGCCTTAAGTAATGAAAACATCAGAATAAGCTTGCACATTACTTACTTGTTTCTGGGATAATACTTTTAATATCCAGAATATCACCAAGGCAAAGTTTGTTGTTGTTTATTATTTTTTTAAAGATTGATTTATTTATTTATACAAGAACCGGGGTACAGGCCAGATGCGTGGGAGGGTGAGAGAACTCACCAGAGACAGAACGGGGAACAGAACAGACAGACTGATGAAATACACTGCTGAGGGGAGCAGTGGGTGCGACAGGAGAGGTCTGCTGCGCCATGTGGGATCCTCGCCGGCTGGCCGGGATCGAACCCGTGCTGCAGAGGCTGCGGACAGATTCACAGCGCTGAGCTCTTTATATATGTAGATATATAAAGAGGAGGATGAGAGAGAGAGAGAGGCTACAAAGAAAATGGACTTGGGGAGGAATTGAATACTGGGGCCAAGGGAGGGAGAAGTATCAAGGATAATTCCTAGATTTCTGTCTTATGTAAATGGGTGGTTGGCTGTGTTAATCACAGACAAAGGGAATTCTCAAAGAGTTAGTGTCCTTCACTTGGCAAATGGTATTTAGGCTATATGACATTTTTGGCAAACAACACAGTGGTGAAGAACTTGGGAACAGTCTTGGCCTCACAGAGTTTACAGTCTGCTGGAAGGAATAGGACAGAACAATCATGCTTAAATGTAAAGTTGCAATTTTAAACAGTGAAACAAAAGAGGTACATTGTGTTAAGAAAGTTTTCAAGGACTTCATCTTGCTAGGAAGGTTGTTGTGAGCTTCCCTAGAGAGTTGACACTTGATCAGAGATCTGGTGAATGAACAGGAAATAATTTAAGGTGAACATACACCTTGATTTGCCTGGAAAGTCTTGATTTATGCCTGTTGCTTGGCCTAATGTAATTAGTAACAACTCCCCTTCTCATACTCTGGTTGCATCCTCTCTTACATGTTCACCCTGAGTACAGTGATCCAAGCAGACAGGGAGTTCATGTACAAAGATCCGATGGCAGGAAAACAGCACTTATAAGGTGGCATAACAAGACTAGGCTCATGGTAGTAAAGAGAACAAAGCAGGTGGTAGGGCATGATATGAAATGGGATGGCAGATGTGTCAGGGTTTTATGGAATAGACTGAAAAGTTTGATTTTATTCAAAGAGAATTAAGAAGCCATGGGAGGTTATTAAGGTGAAGATGATGTTATTAGATTTGCATACTGAAAAACAACTTTGGTTGTAGTATGGTGAATGGATTAGAGGAAGAAAGAATGACTAGGTGATCACTGTAATAGTTCAGACAAGAAAAGATGGTAGTTTGGAGTAGGACAATGGTATTGGTAGAGAGAACAATAGATTTTAGAGAAATTGAGCAGGTAGAATTGATATGTGGTGAAGAGTTGAATATGAGGGCTGAGAGATGGAAATAGTAAACATAATTCTTAGATTTCTGACTTGTATAACTGGATGATTGATTGCCAAATCACAGAAAAAGAGAATTCTAAAAGGACAAGATTATGAGGGAGAAAAACGGTGTGTGAGCTCATGCACTCAACTGTGGCTACATTGAGTTTGTGTTGCTAAGATATCACAGTAGAAATGTCAAGTAGGAAGTTGGGCATAAGGGTCTGAGACCCAGAGGGAATGTCTGAGACTCAGAGGGAATGTCTGAGATGGAGATATAAGCACAGAAATTAAATGAAACTACAGGTAAGTAGAATGATGATTGAAAAGATGGACTTAGTTGAGTGAGAAATACAACTATCTTCTTTGCTATCACATGAAGTTGGGATATTGGGAAGGTTTCAATAAGGAGCTATATTTAAATGAATCTTAAATGATAAGTCAAATTTTAAAACATAGCATTTCTTAGTGTTAACTTGCAATTGATTCAGCTATGATCATTGCAATGAACAGAAGGGATTTTTAGGAAAAATGCTCATCTTCAGAACACTAGTAATTCCTAAGAGTGGTATAAATAAGACATAATTTGAAAAATATGCATAGGATGAAACACTGTTGGAGATGAAAGTGCATGTAACCTTTTGCAAAATGTAGAGAAACCCTGTCTAATCACTACCTGTACTTGAATATATTTCAAGAAAAAAAAAGGCTAATGGAAATCACTGCCCCAAAAATGTATTTGTTGCGAAGACAAGGATAGGCACATCAGTCAGAACAAATATGATTAGTAAAATAAAATACTGACCAAGTCTGAATATTGCTGAATAATATCTTTTTTTTATTAACTTTGAATCATTTGAGAGAAATGTTTTAATGTATTGTTTATTTTCATTTGCTTCTGAACTTCCTGATTCTGGCTGGGAACAAGGACAAACTTGCCAAAATACTGAAAGAAAAGATGTTGCTGATCACGGGCAGGAAATACTCGAAGTCCCATGAGATAGCCTGTGCTGAGGAGACTTCCACACCAAGTCTGCTGACCATCAGGCCACCACGCTGTGGGGACCTACCCAGGGCCAGGAGGTATTTGGAGTTCTTTATTCCAGGCATCTGTGCCAACATGGAAACTTGGGATTCTTTTAAGTTCCAAGTGTTGTTCAATTTTTGTTTGTTTGTTTTTCAGAAGGGAAACAGATGGCAAAAACTGGACTCCATAGGAAAATGGTTATATTTCCCTGGTATAGGATATCATTTTGCCATTAAAAGTAGAAATAGTTAACATTTATTGAACATTTGGCATGTGCTAGGTAATGTTTGAAGTACTTTTCATGAATGAACTCATTTAATCCTCTCAATAACAATCTTAGATAAACACTGTTATCAATGTCAAGTTGTTAAATTACTTTCCCAAGATGACATGGCCAGTGAGCATAAAGGCTGATTTAAAACCAGAGTGATTGGCTCCATAGGCAGTCCTTAAATAATATGGCACAAATTCTGTCTTAATAACTTAAAAAAACTCCATATAAAGTGAGAGTCACGGTATATTGTTAAGGAAGAGTGGGTAGTACTATATTATATAGCATTTAAAAACTATCACAAAGTATGGAAATGAACAGCATGAAAAGCAATTTACTGCCTCTATGAACGTGGTAAGTCGTCATGCAATCTTCTGTTTGTAAAATAGGAATAATAATACCCCACATACCTCATAAAAGGTAGGAATCAAAAGAAATCACATGAATAAAAGTAGTTTGCCATAAAATTCTATTATTAGAATATTCTTGTTAATATTGCTATATAATTATTAAAGATAATATACTATATTTTATATAATTCTATATTATATTGCCATACTTTATATACTGTATAAATAATGCCGTTATTTGTATTGTGACGGAAATCTAGGTTAGTGTTAAAATATATTTAAAGTGAGAAATATTTTTTTTTATTTTTTTATAGAGGCATGTTTTATTTATTTGTTTGTTTGTTTGTTTGTTTTGTTTATACATGCACTGGGTACAGTCAGAAGCGGGGGAGGGTGAGAGAATTCACCAGAGCCAGAGCGGGGAGCAGAGCAGGCAGAAGGACCGAAGTACACTGCTGAGGGGAGCAGCGGGCGGCAGGAGAGGTTTGCGCGCCATGTGGGACCCTCCTCCGGTGGCCGGGGAGCAGCCAGGGATCGAACCGGCGCCGCAGGGGCCGCGGGCAGCTTCACAACCCCGTGCTCAACTGCTGCGCCACCGGGGAGGCCCCAAAGTGAGAAATATTCTTTAAGGTAAGAAATGTTAAAGTGATTATATTATGTAATTAAAACTATAAATTAAAGGGTGTTATTGCTAAATGTTTGAGAAAAAGAGGTATAACAAAATTGAACTTAAAAAATTGCAATGTATTGGGCTAAATTGTGTCTCCCCAAATACATATGTTAAAAACTTAACTCCTAGTACGATAGTATGTGACTTATTTGAAGATAGGACCTTCAAAGTTGTGGTTAAATTAAAAATCAGGCCATTAGGCTGGACCCTAATCCAATCTTTATAGGAAAATATTGGATTTATATGATGGTATCTATATGGAAAAGAAATTTAGATCCACAAGGAGATACCAGGGAGGCGTGAGCACAGAGCAAAGGTAGGAAGGTGACTATCTGCAAGGGGAGAGACCTCAGGAGAAGCCAAGCATGGTGATACCTTGACTTTGGACTTCTAATCTCCTGAACTGTGAGAAAACAAATTTCTGATATTTAGGACACTCAGTCTTTGGTATTTTGTTGTGACAGGTGGAGAGGCAGAAATGTCTCATCAACATGTAGGGATTCGTCAGGGGCTTCCCTTATGTCCCCATGCCAGTGGGAAGATTCCTGTTCCTTCCCTCTCAAGGCACTCTCTTTAAGAGTAGATACCCTACAGCTTTGGGAATTCAGTTTATGTTGCAATCCAGCCACTGGTGGGATGAGATGCTGGACTTTGTTTTCAGGAATCTCAGTTCTGCAGCCACAAGAAATGAATGCCTTTCAGGGCAAACCTACAAGCTTTCAGGTCATTTTGACAGAGCTTGAGATGGAAATCCAAATTCCTTAACTCATTCTTTTCTTTCTCCTCTTTGTCTAGCAACATTAGAACAGTCAATCCCATTTTACGTGTTAGTTTGACAAAATGTTCAAAGAAATCATATAGTTACCCAGAATCTTGCCTCTTGTAATTGTTTGATTGGAGAATTCAGTGTTGACATTTTTCCTATCTCTATAGCCTCATTACACTATAGACAGTCAGTTTTTCCTTTACTAATGGAAACAGAGTAATTAGCATCTGTAAATACAATAAATTAGAGAGCTAATTCACAAAAACCTGGAGCCATTTCAGAAAATTCAGCTTAAGATTCCATTCCTCTAGAACCATTCTTGGAACCCAAATCTGTAATAGGGTGGTGTTTCCCTGGAGAACCCTGGCTAATCCATGCAAGATTTTTCAGATCCTTCAATATATTAATGTTCACTATGAATATCCAAGAAGGTGAGATCATTCAGTACTTCCCACATTTGTCCACAAAACATGTTTTTCAAGTATGTTCTAAGATAACTGTTTTGAATAAAATAATTGGGTACATACTGCCTGATGTGAAATTTTGGTGTGTGTGTATGTAAGTGCAGGAGAAAGTACGTGTGTGTGTATCTGTGTAATAATGTATAATACTTAAGTCAAAATATTAGCAATGGAAAGAACTAAGAGGTGCCATGTTTTCCTTTCTTTAGTACCGATATCCCTTGCTTTCTTGTTCTGTATGACAACCTATATCAGTTGTTCTAATTTCTTTTTTAGATTATAGACCAACTGGACATTGACTCAGGTATTCTTAAAGTATGTTTTTTGAGTGTCTACTATGTGCCAGGATCTGTCCATGACTCTGGGAATACGGCAGTGAACAAGACTGACAAAACATGTCTGATTTCATTGGGTTCAGATTCTAGTGGGGAGATAAATATTAACAAAAATGTGATAAATATATAAAAAATAACAAGTAAATTGCATATAGGGACCTGAGATAAGTGCTCTGGGGTGAAATACAACAGGGCAGGGGTGAGGGAGTACTGGGTGGGGGTGATGCTGCAGTTTAAATAGAGGACAGACTGAGAAGAATGGTCTGAGGATGGTCTGAAAAGGTTGCTCTGAGGTGGCTTGGAGCAAAGACTTGAATGGAATGTGGGAGGAGCCAAGAGACCAATTGGGAAGAACATTTCAGGCTCAGGGAATAACAATCACAAGACTCTAAAGACCATACCTGAGATGTTCTAGAAACAACAAGGAGGCCTATGTGCTGGAGAAGAGATAGGAGATGAGTGAGGAGATTAGAACAGAGGGATGATGAATGGAGAGGGGTTGGGTAAGGAATGGGAATATTAGATAGTTTAGGGATGCAGAGAGAGTTCGAGACAGGAAGGTTTTGAATGAGACAATAACATAATCTAACTTCTTAAAAAAAAGAGGATTGCACTGACTGTTCTTTTGAGAATATGGTTGGGGAAGGTTTATACATTTAATAGATCCCCAAATGAATGTGCTCTTTTCCTCTAAGGTTCTGTATTGAGTCTTAGTTACTGCAATTCTGGCCAGTCACCGATGCCCATTACTGTGCATTGCCTCCTCTCCCTTCCCCTGAACCCTCTTCCTCCTGAGGTAGTTTAATCCCTCAGCAGGATGAGCTCTCTTAAGGACTGTTTGCACAGGGAATTTTCTAGAAAAGCTTGCTAAGTCAGTATTCTCCTGGCATCACAGAGAAGGCAGAAAACAGACTTTCCCATGGCACCTGGCTATGTGTCTATTGCTTACCCACAAGTTGCTCATCCATTTTATAAGTATGTAAGAGACAAGTAGATGGGTATTTAGGAACAGATGTATTTTGTAGTAATTTATTTGTAAAATTTACTAATTAAACTAGCTCTTGCAGAATATTTACTTAGAAAGAACTAGTGGCCTACCAACCCAGACTAAGTGCTACCCAGGAAACAGATATGATAGAAAATTCTGAAACATTGGCTTTTGCAGAAACCTGCATTTCTGTGACTGGACTTTATTTACTCAATATAGGAAACACTGAACTGTGCATTAATTTGCTCAGAAGTCCACTGTGCTTTGTCACTGTTCTCACTGCTTGTTTAAAAAACATTGTAGGGCCTCCCTGGTGGCTTAGGGATTAAGTCTCAATGCTATCACTGTTATGGCCTGAGTTCAGTAAAAACTATTTATTTATTTATTTATTTATTTATTTATTTATTTATTTATTTATTTATGCAAGCACTGGGTACAGTCAGAAGCATGGGAAGGTGAGAGAATTCACCAGAGCCAGAGCGGGGAACAGAACAGGCAGACTGACGAAATACACTGCTGAGGGGAGCAGCAGGCCAGACAGGAGAGGTCTGCGCACCATGTGGGACCCTTGCCTGTGGCCGGGGATCGAACCGGCGCTGCATAGGCTGTGGGCAGCTTCGCAGCCCAGTGCTCAACCGCTGTGCCACCAGGGGAGGCCCCATAATTTTTTTTCACTGAATGAAATTCAGACAATTCTTGCCTTTTTCTAGTTTTCCGATTCTTCTCCCTTTCTCCATAATTCTACCAGGATTATTGGTAGGAGCTTAGCAAAAATATTTTCAAATAGTGGGGATTATAATTCACTAGACTCAGAAACTTGAATTTTTGCAAAATGGTCCTTGATTTTTGCCTGTTGCTTGTTTTTTACTTTCTTGGGTTTCCATTCCGAATCTCCATGCTAACCCTTTCTAAAAACAAAGCTTACCTTTTTAAGTTTTCTTTTTGACAAGAATTTTAAAAAAAGGACATTGAGCCTTTGCTGTCTTTTAGTCTTTTGATGCTCTTAATGTTTTGCTACTTTCTAAGTCATGCACCAGTCCCTTCTCATTCTTGTCCTTTGAAGAGTTCAGTAATCCTTTTAAATTTCCCTTTCTTATGGATTTGCCTCACACATTTGTGTTTGCCTTGGGAATCGACTGGAAAACTTTTTATGCACCTTCATTGATGTCTTTAGGTAAGCCTTTCTAATCTTGCTTACTGAGATATTTTGTGGCCTCATATAATGCTATTTGTATGTTTTTATTCATATACCCCAAAGTCTGAGATTATGTCTTAGCCATCATTGGAAAAGGAATGCCTGTATTTATGAAATGAAAGCACATCATAGTAAATTTGTCTTTTAGAATCTCATGTCCTTATTAAGTCATAATGATTTAGAATCTGTTTTGATGGCAGCATATATATCTCAGTTTTTGAAATTCAAGTCCAATAATGCTCCCTTTTCTGTGAGCAGCACTACACTACTCTCCTTTTTAGATAATTAAACCCAAAGAAGTAGTTCTTTATGTTCAAACCCAGTTACATAATTTTAGACTGTTTGAACTTGAGAACTGGAACTGAAAAACTGATACAAATATATTGAAACAATTCTTTTGCAGATAATAAATAAATAATGATGTTCATTCTTAATTTTCATTAAGTAGATATTGTAGATTTACTGTACTCATGACTGTGAGAATGTAATATAATGACCTTGATTTTTATGCTACCAGGTGATATTAGGGGACAATTTCAATTTCTTTTTAAAAAAGATTTATTTATTTATACATACAAGAACTGGGGTGCAGGCCAGAGGTGCGGGGGTGGTGAGAGGGTTCACCAGAAACAGAGGTGGGGATCAGAACAGGCAGACTGACTGAAATACACTGCTGAGGGGAGCAGCAGGCGAGGCAGGAGAGGTCTGCTGTGCCATGGGGGTTGCTCCCTGGCCAGCCAGGATCGAACTCATGCTGTAGTGGCTGGCAATAGCTTGATAGCGCTGTCTTTAACCCCTGAGCCACCAGGGAGGTCCAATTTCAATTTCTTCTAGTAATAATTGCTTAGTTTTTCATACCTGACATACTGGAGTACAAGAAGTGGGTCCTCATTTCAAGCAGTTGTTTTTTAGTTTTACCCCAGGATGGGAGGAAAAAGGTAATTAGACTGAAACTAACAAGCTACTGGTTTACAGTCAGGTGTTTTCATTTAGATATTCTAATCTAATTGATCTGTAGTGATCTGGGCATAGGTAATTTTACAAAGTTTCCCTGGTGACTTTAATGGGGAAACTTTGTTGAGAACAACTGATGGGTATCCCATGAACAAAAATGATAAAGGACATACTCCAAAGAACAATTTTTTAACAAAATAGAGACATGAAGCAGAGACAAATGTACAAAAGTAAATATTTACAATATGCATCATTTGGGGGCATTTCTAAATTGTTGAGAATGGGGCACTTCATATGGGGGGGAATAGATTGTCACTGTTTTGGTGACAGAGAGGTTTTGTGAAACAAATCAACTTCTAGAACATTTGAAAAGAAAAGACAGTGAAAGCACTGTATGAATTCATAGCCTGGCAAAAAAAAGACCAAAGCAGCCAATAGAGAAATGGGTAATAGGGTAGTTGATTTGGTCAAAGGGAATCTGGGTGGGTGGGTAGTAGAGAAATGGGTGATAAAGGCTCTTGGCCCTGAACATAGAAGTTTGGTTGTTGACCAATATCCAGGCACTCTGCATATAACCTGGTTCACTTAGGAGAGTAACTAGCACATATTTTCTTGGATCCTGTCAGTGAGCGCTTAGGAAGGACTTTGTCAACAACAGTCTGTACTCACTCTCAAAGCAAACTATAACAAAAATAACACAATGTACTACCATTGCAAAACATTTACTGACAAGAGAAAGAGTACAATAAGATACACGTACATTTCATATTTTTAGTATATAAAAGCCACAATTCAAGTTCTGAAGAAAAATACAGCTAATGATACAAAGCCTAACTTTATTATATATCATCTCTGAAGCCATCTCATATCCCCACAATCTCTTCAACTAGAAGCACATATTCTCCAATTACCTAAATGAGGACCCTGGGACTTGTGGTATCTTTAACAATATCCGTTCTTTCTTGAGGATTTGTTTCTGGGTCTTTTCTAGAAATTTCATCATCGCTTCTTTCTCCGAACTGTGACTTGCCACACATGCTCAGTCTTTCTCATGCTCTGTGAAGGGACCCAGGTTACTCTGCTGATGGGAAGATAGAATCCCTGATGTTATGACTGATGGTGCCAGATGAATGGTCATTTCTGGGTCATTCAAAGTTAACATTAATACAGGACTCTTTGGGCTAGTTTAGAAATCTTATTTGGTGTCATGCAGTATCTCCAAGGACCTACACAATCACTGAGTCCAGCACCAAGATAGACAGTTTGGAAAGATGGATGGTTCCAGGGGGATTATATGTCTGTGCTTGGGCAGAATATTTGTAGCTCTTACCAAATAGCTGAAAGTACCTTCTGAGCACTAGAGATAGAAAATAAGGAAGAGAGAAAAAGACACACAAAGAAGTAAATGTTTAGAATATAATTCTCTGAGGGTAAGGGTTCTGCCTGTGACAAATGTCATAAATTAAAAATATTCAATAAATATTTTATTTTATTTTATCCAAGTGCATTTTTCCCCATTGGGAATATGCCCTATATAAAGATGCATAAAATGTTCACTTTGGCAAACTCATTTTTATTCATTTCTTGTTTTTCGGCTTTCGGAAAATCTACAAGAGTGTCAATATAACATTCTGATTATGTTTTTCAACTTCTCCATTCATTTACTTGGCTTTATACAAAAATAATATTCAGAAGATGGCCCCAAAGAAAATATGCTAGGTACCAGGGTCATCAAGTGAACAATTGCATCTTTCTCTGAGAAGGGAACCGGGGAAATGGACCAAATGGCAGGAGGTAGAAGGACATGTTTGTAGTCTTCTCTTTTCTCCATTTTAAATAGCATGGAACCATTTATTTATTGCCTGCTTGAAATAAATTCAAATAGAAGAACTTTGTAAATCCTGTAGTCTCTGGTATGACCTACCTGGTGCCAATCTTTTTTGTTATTTATGAGAGGCCCTCAGAGAGCTTGACTCTCTACTCTTACCCAGGAGTTTGTGTTGTTCTCAGCCAAAGCCTTTTTGTCTGGAGAAGAAGTTGGACAATAATTTCCAGGCTCAGATTTCTGCTAGGATTGAACTGGGACCCATCAAGCCTAACACTACAGTGGGCTCCAATAGTGGGAGGAGAGGAGGCACCTGTGTTCTCTGAAGAGTTTGACTTGTGTTTCACTGTCATAAGCAAGAATATCTCACAGCTCCCTCAGATTTGTTCCTTGTGGGTAGCTGGTAAGGAGCATAGGCTGGAGGTGGGGGCCTGAAGAAGATGGTGCTCTTAGAGTATTTACTGCTCCTTCCATTTACTTGGCTTTTCTTTTTTTCCAAATTTTTCATTAGCTTACATTTTTCAATAACGACTTTATTGAGATGCAATTTACATGCAACAGAATTCATCCATTAAAATGTCAGTACAATAGTTTTTAGTGTATTAACAGATATGTGCAACCATCACCTTTGTCAACTTTAAGATGATTTTATCACCTCAGAGAGAACCCCATACCCTTTATTTATCACCCTCTTATCCACCCTCTGGATCTACCCTCCTTGACTCTAAGAAGTCATAATCTGCTTTCTGTTTCCAGAGATTTAACTATTCTGGGCAATTCATATGAACGGAATCCTGTAACATGTGGTCTTTTGTTCACTGAATTTTAATCCCATATTCCCTCATGACATTTGTGGCACTATTGTGTTGCATTGTGTATCAAAAACTTTTAATGTGTCCTGTCTTTTCTCTGCACCTACTTTAAGCTCTCCCAGAATCAGGGCCACCCAGCAAAGCAGGACATATGCAGCAGACTCTCAAGCTGTGCTTGTGAAATTTTGAACAAATTTCCCTTTATCTCTTAATACCAGGAGAAGTTGTCTGTGATATCTCTCTAAAAAAAAGTCATACTGCTTCAGTCTCACATTTTGGAGTAGTTTCTCTCCCCTATAGTATAATGACATGTAACAACATGCACAGTACATGAACAGCACATGCTAGAACATGCTACAATCTCAAGTCTTCATTTCCTGCAATAGTCTTTATTATACTTTTCCCCATGTGCTCTTATCTATGTTTTGTCCAGTTTTTAAGAATGCAATTTGTTTGGTTTTAAGCTATCCTGATAAAAGAAATCAGAATAGCATTGAACTTGAGATTTCAAGGCACTGTGTAATGGCAATAGGATGGCTCACCCCACAAAATTGCCAATAGTTGTCTGTTTTTCCTTATGGGACTCAGAGAAAAGACTTTCTCCCACTGGATTGACTTGTTGAGGCCATGGAAATCTAATCATTTGCTTTTTAAATATTTTTAATTTCTGGGATAATTCAAAAAGTAAAAGATTTCCCAACTTTAAGTTAGAGGACATAATTAAGCTTGCTACATATCCACATAGCAATACCATCTCTAAAGTAGCATATGAGCACAAAATGCCCTCAACCTAGGAATACACGTAATAATTTATTGAATATTTCTCAAAGTAGGACTATATATGAGAGAAGGATTCTGCTTTACCTCCCTTTTGGAGAACTGCACTATTTAATTAGGAAGGTTTGAATGCTTTAGACATATTAAAATTTAGGGACTTGAAGCTATTACTGTCTAATTGCTTGTCTAAGTTAATGCTTTTAAGTCTCAAAAAATCATATAACGCCAAAGCTAACTAGGCTTCATTTTTATGGAATTGGCTTAAATTCCATATAAGAATAAATTTAGGGACACTTTTTTTTTTTGTTCTTCCTACACCAAAAAGCTTAGGGGAAAATGCTGTTTTTTTCTTTCTCTTTGGAGGTAAATAATTTTTAAGTGAAATTTTGAAGTATTCCTTTTCACTAACCAAAATTTCTGGTTCCCAGATACAGAATGTAGGAAAATGGATGGATTCTTATGAAATGCTGAATTAGTCACCCTCTGAAATTCACTAGTGCTTGTTTATGTCTGCACCATTAATCAACATTAAATGCCCAGTCATGCTATAATCGACATTAAGCCATAAAATTATTTGTTAAAACAATGTAAAATGAAAGAGAGCTGTTTGCCTTTTCTGTATCCTTTCTCATTCTAATCTGTTAAAGGAAATGGATGGTTAAAGAGAGAAAAGTATATAAGGAACTGCAGATATAATTTTGACACATAGAAACAAGGCCTTTTCTGGTTGGCATGTGAAGGCACTCTTTCTCTTAGAATCTGGCCCAGGCTTCTTGTAGCTTGGGTGGTGATTGGTACATTCCTGTGCCAATGGGAATAACAGCTGGCTTCTCAGTATTCTTCCGAAGCAGCTGCTCTGTCCACTTTGGCGCTGTTTGCCTATGCACACAGCTTCAGTCGTTAGTCGCTGACATTCTCAAGCTGTTGCCCAGTGTCTCTCCTAACAGTACTTTCCTTCTTTTATAAGATGAGTAAAATATCTGCATCTGTAATTCTTAGTCAAAGTAGATGCAACTAAAATTCACTGTAGGATGCAATCTACACCATTGTCAGGTTGGTGTCAATTACTTCAGATGTGTTGGTAGTGAGAAGAGAGTGGATTCCGTATATATTAGTATTGTGATATGTACCTTTTAGAAATGTTTCAATATGGGACTAAAATGGAATAAAAGAAAGTAAAGGGGAAAAAGAAGCAGAGAGCACATGGGAATATTTAGAAGCCAATAAGGAAAGAACTAGAAAGCTAAAGTGGAAAGGAATCATGCTATACCTGGAAAGGAATACTAACACCAGAGTAGAAGCAAAATAAAGGTAGAGAGGTTGAGAGAGGCCCAGAGCTAGCCTTTTCCCCAAGCACAGGAGTTTTAACTACAGTTACCTGGATACACAGTCCAAACATAGAAAACAAAATGATGGGGAAAGTTCTCTTTTCACAAAGACTCATTTTGGTGGGGTGTTTAGAAAGTGCCACAGAATAACGGTTTATGGTACTAATGTTAAAAATACTATGTAAGAAAGAACTAATCACAGCTTGATTATAAAACTTGACAGATAAAGCAAAACCATAAGAATATTATGGGCAAACATTCTGAGGACGAGTGATCCATAACACTCACAAAACTTAGCATTTAGTGATGGCCAAAGGTAGCAAGAATTTTAAGATACTGCTGAGTTTGCTTGCTCTGTGGTGTCTGCTGCTCCAGCACATGCACTCAGTGAGGTGGGGTACCTGACACCAGGGCTGACAGAGGGCCTAAGACACACAGCAGATGTGACATCTAACATTGGCTTCCCAGCATTAGATGTGAAGTTGCTTTGGGGAAAGGGTGAGAGCTTTGTAAATTCCCTGTACTTTTCAATATTGATTTTCCTCTCTACTGTTTAGGCCTGCATCCCCAGTGGGTAGCCAGCATACTACTGATGATGAAAGTCAAAATTTCCATATCAGCCTGAGGAGGTTAGCAGATTCCATCAGCCAAAAGTTGGCAAGGCATGGAGCTGTTTCTCTGAACCCCCAGGTCTCAGAGCATTCTAAGAGCAAGACAAACGGCGACAACCACCTCCCAAGTTTCTGTTTTTGCTTTTCACAAATCCCTATACATTTCAAAACAAACTAATACCAGGACAGCACTTTTAGCATAAGTGTACAAAGTCAAGACACACAGAAGAATTTCCTGACTATTCTCTACATGAAGTTTATATGAAAAGAGTAATTCTTTCTTCTGCTTCTGAGATGTGAGTGATATGGCAGGAAAGAGCAGTAGATCTACTTTTCTGTTTCAGAAAGCCAGGAAGCTAAGTCAGACTGTGAAATAAAATGCTAGCCAACAAATAGGTCCTATATCTCTGATGAATCAGTGATGGTTCTAAGCCCTTCTGAAAAGTGTCTAATGTAATAGTGCGCCTTTGAAAAGATTTATTGTCAGGCTCCATTGGGGTGGGAAAAACACTAAAAACTTTCATCTACAGGATGCGCCCTGCCCATTCCACCCTCTCTCCTGCAAGTGCCAGGACTAAGCACAGTGGCCAACCCGCAGCCAGCCGAAACCCAGAGGGGAAGGAAGGGTGGAGAGAAAGGGTGGTGGTGATGGGTGTTTTGGAGAAATAAAGAAGCTGCGGAGAATTTGTGGAGCAGTTTTTCCACTTCCTTGAAATGAAATGAGATGGCCCCGTCCCTCAAATTATCACTCTGAGGCTTTGATTTGCTAAAGCGCAACAAAAATTTCTTCCTAAAGGGAGACCATAAATACATGTACATTTAAGATGCGCTGGTCTACAAGATTCAAATTTCCAACAAAAATACAATAGCATTTCACAGCTGTCACACCATATCTGGCAATTGTTTTTGACACCTACTACTTAATAGAACACTTGATACTTACAATGTTTCACAACCACCTCTAAGCCATAATGAACTCTTCTCACAGAGACTACTGGTGTTTATTTTACATCACAGAAACATAAAATCACCCCTGACTGCCTGGCATGTTAATCATTGAGGCAATAGTGTTGATCTGTTTTTATTGCTTTCAGGCCATGTGAAATTTCTTTTCCCTATTCTTTTCTTCTTGAGGTAACATGGGTTTACAATACTGTGTAGACATAGGTTCACACCTCCTCAGATCCATGTCACCAAAGCACCCACAGTCCTCCACCATCATCCATGCACCCCCTCACCACTTTACTTGCCCCACCCTTGCTTCCTTCCTTTCTAACTTTCTCATCTCTTGCTTGAGATCCTATTCCTACAATTCAAGCTGAAAATATAGTTCTGGTACAGTTCTCCAGATATGTCATATGGAAATGGATTTCAATCCACATTAACAAAATAATTTCCCTAGGTAGCAATTAATTTGAGCTAGTGTAGATTTGGTTGGTACAAGTTTTCATGGAAGATAAAGCCACTCATTTTAATTGGTTCATTTAATTTTGAATGAACTGACATATTTGAGTTTGGACTTCTTTCTCAGAGGGTTGTAGGCTTTATGACTTCATATGGTTAAATAAGTTGGAGATTTATGGATCTAAGTGATTTCCTAATGACCTATAAAATGTCCCAGTCAGTAGCATTGAAAAATGAATACTTAATGTTTAATTTTTTAGCCAAATAAAATTATTACATAGAAAAGTCCTTCATATTAAGAACTATGGTTAAAGGTGTGATTCAGTCTCTCACACCAGGTAAGCAAATTTCTGGGAATACAGGCAGACAATTTAAATTAACAACTCTATTTTCAGGGGCCATTTGATATTTATGAGATAGGTCTCCTGTATCAGATGGGCTTATAACTGTCTGAAAATAAAAGCCAGCTACAACATGAGGGATGGGGGTGGGGAGAGAGTGAGCGAGAGAGCGAGAGAGTGAGAGAGCGAGAGAGAGAGAGAGAGAGAGAGAGAGAGAGAGAAAGGGAAAGGAGGAGGCATGGATGAGGTGAAGAAACTCCAAAGAAAATGGTTAGTGAAAGAGAGCCAATCATAATCCAGCTGTTCCAAGCCAACCAAAGCATCTGGTTTCTTTAATTTAGTACACTTCATACTAAAAGGCCAGTTTGTTTACACTGTATATTTTGAGTTATTTGAAATCTCTCTTCCAAACCATTGGGTTTGCAACTTCAGGGGAGGCTTTTCAAATGTGGCTGGAAAGTATCCCCACATCGGTATCACATGGCATGAATGATATGGAAAAAAAGGAGAAAAGCTAAAGACATTTTAATAGTAGTTAGCAGACTGTTTCTGACTACTTTATTATGTCTTTCTGAGACAATTGAAAATGCTTGTAACTCAAACATTAAACCTTGCAAACTGAGTTACTTTTCCTATGCAGATGGAAACTTATGCAAGTGGACAAGCACTCATCCACCAGCACGTGGGGTCCCTCTCCATTGGCATGACAAGTCTGTTCCAGAAAATACTGCTTATGTATTTAACCAAAACACTCACTGAAAATACACAAAGGTATCAAATCTGTGAAGAACTTATTTGAAACCCTTCTGAAAGAACTGTTAGGATTCAGTCCTTAATCCTCTGATTACTCCTTCATGAACCCTATACCAGGGCTTGTCATTGCTAAGGCTTTATTTTTCATATCAAAGTCAAGGCTTCCCAACACTGTCCTCCAAGCGTCCATTCTCACCTAGATTTTCATCAATTTCAAAAACATTTCCACTTGTCTGCCCCACTATCACGTGGATGTCCAAAACAGAAATCAGCATTGTATCTAAGCTAATCTCTCCTTAACTGATGCCATCTTTTCTTCCTGGTCGAAAGAGTTGGAAACCTGAGATTAAATTTCAATGACTTCTTATCACGTATTAACCTCTGTTGGAGAAACCAAGTCTTCTACCATTTGCTTTACAATGTCTTTTAAATTTGTCCTTTCTTTCCATACCCATTTCTGTTTTCACTTAATGTTTGAAATACTCAATAATTTCCTGCTTGAATTTCCTCTATGTGAGATTGAAACATATGTATCTGAAAGCAGAGGGAAAAATTTCCAAATATTGTAAGTATACATGTATGTATTTCATAAGTATATTATATATAATAACCATATAACTTCACCTAGAAGAGAGCGACAGTTTGTCAGAATTCCAAGAAAGCTGATTCACAACCTACGCAATGGACAAATCATTACATTCATAATGCTACCGAGAAACAGGTCTTACCCATTTATCTGTTTTGTGATCCAAATATACTGCATGACTGGTCCTAGGCTGATCATCATAGCATTTCCAGTGTCTAGTAATATTTGGGAAATCTCTCCAACATCTCCAGGTGATAAGGTGATCAGTTTACTAATCTTTGACTTTTAAGTTCAAATAGGATAAAGTAAGTTCAGACAGAGGAAAGTTTGCTCCCATTTCTCAAATCTCTCCAGCTGGGACTGTTTGACCTCATCAAGAGCCGTAACTGCAACAAATTATGGACCAATAGCAACAGCAATGCCCAATGGGAAATGCAGCTGAAAAACAGGAGGCGAGAACTAGGTAGTGAGAATTGGTCATAAACACTTCAGGCCTCAGCGTGACACCTTTGTGGCTGCTGTAATTCCCATTGACGTCAATTCTATGTTATGGATACTTTAAGACCACAGGAAAGAATCTACGTTGCTTCACAGATCAGAGTTACTCTCACTCAAAGCTGTAAACCCGTGGCTCTCAGAATGGTCCTTAGAAAAGCAACTTTGGTAGTAACTATAAAGCAATTATCCAAATCGAGCTATTGAATCATAGTCTCTGGGATTTAAATCTAGTTTAATAAGCTCTCAGTGTGATTTTTACTCATGCCACAGTTGGAGGACCACTGCTCTAATTAGTGTATGATGATAACTAGATATTATAAGCAATCAAACAAATATATAAATATACAAATAAAAATGAGATAAAGAACAATTGGAATAAAGGGTCTATTTCTTTTTTGTGTTTGTAATGCTTAACACAGAGTAAGTCTCAGTAAACATTGCTGATTAAATGATTAGATGAATCTTATCTAGGTTGACTTCAAAATTCAGAATATTCACATAACAAATGATGTCGAAGATTCCTTTGTTTATCTTTATTTTGAGAGTTATTGATGTCAAGAAAATAGAACACAAATCCAGAGGCAAGTCTTTCTAAGATGAGGAGAATCATTTGTGATATGCATAGAAGACCCCAAAGGTCATGCTTGTCCTTTTCTGTCTTAAAAATATTTTATGTATTTCCCATATCAGAGGACAGGGTAGATGTCCCGTTAATAATTACTCCTACTCCAAAAATAAATCTTAAAACATTATTTTATAATCTCTCAATTGCCCTTAAAATCATTCTAATACCTTTCCAGTTGTCCAAGTGATTATCAGGTCCTGAAATTTTTGCCTCTTAAAATTTATTGAATTAATTTTATTGGCTATTTTCAGGATTCTCAATATTCTCTTAGTTTAGGGATTAACTTCTTACTGGGACATACTCCCCATCTGTTGGGGTCTTTCTTTTTACATGTGTGTCTCCTTTTTGTCCATCCTCTATAATCATGCCATGTAAATCTTTCTGAAATTATGAATCTCTCTTATATGGTCCTGTTTAAACCCTCCAATGGCTTCAATTTACCTTCAGAATAAAATAGAAGGCCTCTCATCATCTATCTAAACCTGCCTAATTGTTTAGATTTATTGCCTGCCTGATTTACTGTACCAATTTCACTAATTTACTTGTCCTTCTGCCAACATTGTGTCAATCTCTCTTTTCCCAAAGCTGGGATATTACTATCCACCTCCACTGAGTGATGAACTTAAAGCTATCCTTTAAGACTCATTTCAAATATCTTCTCCTGGAGGAAATTTTCTTAGACCTCACCCACTTTACTCACTGTGAAGTGGATGCCTCTCCTATGGGCATTCACACTAGCACTGATCACATCTTGCTTCCCTTATATTTAGTTTCCTGAGGACAAGGGCCATTTCATGTAAATGTTTGTAAAAATGATAGAGTGCTTTCTCTAGCACATAGAAGTTGCTCAATTAATGTTTATTAAGAAAAAGAACAAACAAATTAATAAGTAAAGACAATAGTTCTTCCAACATCTGCTCTTTGGATAGAGAGTTGAGAATGATCTCGCCAGATGTGTATCCACTGGGGAAAAAAAAAAACCGCTCATAAGCAGAGATAAGACAGTTCCCACCAGAGAAAAAATGACTTTCCATGTCTTCCTAATGACCTCAAACTCAACCATTTTGGGAACCTCTAGAATCTGAAAATCTCATTTCAGACTGTTATTTTCTTCTCATATTTCCATACTTCTAGTAGGATTGGGGGAAGACGTGTTGAAATGAAACCCAGAAGGCCATTTTGAGGAAGTTAAAATTTAAGGGATAGAGGAAGGATAAGCAATCTTCTGTGGGAATGTTTGTTCCCACTGCCAAACTTTTAACCTCCAGAGATTTAAGGGTGGGGGGAGGGCTCATGTGAAATCAGAGCATGTAATATTAGGTGCTTATTCAAACTGACCATAAATTCTGAACATTTGAAAATTTATCTTTTGAAATTATTGGAACAAGCCTGGACTTTAAAGTTGTATTGTATTCTCTAGAGACTCAGGAACCAAAGAAAGGTTTTGGGGGGGGGAGTTATTTGCTCAGCTTGAGGACATTATACTGAATATGTTTTAAAATCTATTTTTTCATTTTTCCCTTCATTGCTATCGCACACAATCACGAGGAACTGCAGGTGGGTGGTTGGCTTGAATTGAGTTCCCAGACCCTGCTGCTCATTAATTGTCCTTGTTTTATTTATATTCTGATATTTGGAGTGATTTTCCCATGTTGGAGGAGGATGTATCCCAACCTATCCGGGAACACCTACCTCAAACTCTCATGCTCACACTAACAGTGACCAAGAGCTACAATATCTCCGTGGAGCAGAGTGTCACAAGAGTGCTGTTTTGACCACCAAGACAGCTGGAAGCTGTCCTCTTTGAGAAATCATTGCAAATAGTGGGAAAGTTTCTCTTTGCCTTTTTTTTTAAAGATTTATTTATTTATTTATACAAGCACTGGGTACAGTCAAAAGTGCGGGAGGGTGAGAGAATTCACCACAGGCAGAGTGGGGAGCAGAACAGGCAGACTGATGAAGTACACTGCTGAGGGGAGCAGCGGGTGGCAGGAGAGGTCTGTGGCCATGTGGGACCCTCGCTGGTGGCCAGGGATGGAACCTGCACTGCAGAAGCTGCGGGCAGCTTTACAGCCCAGCGTTCAACCACTGCGCCACCAGGGGAGGCCCTCTCTTTGCCTTTTTCATACAAATTGTTGGCCTCTGAATAGTTGCTTTTAACTACTAAGATTGGGATTTAACTCTATACTAGGTTGGCCAGAGTCAAAATTTAAAGTGCTTAGAACATTCAGGTGTGTATCTGTGTAAAGAATATCTGGTTGGATCCAATAGAACTTTCTGAAATGATGAAATTATTTTGTCCTGCTTAAAGTGTGGCCACTGTGTAGCTGTGGCTACCAAGTCCTGAAATGTAATTAGTACAAGTTAGGAGCTAAATTTTTAACTTTTTAATTCAATTTTCATTAATTGAGTGAAATCAATTCATTAAATTTGTGACTATTGAAGTTACACTTGGCTGTACTGGATCGTGCAGTTTCAAGACTTGGTCTTAATGTGTAAAACAGATATAATGAGGCTGCAAAGTGATGGTTAATAAGGAGGAAAAAAACCCTAGGGGCTTATTTACTCATTAAGAGCATTTTCCTGGTTAGCCAATTATAATGTCAAGAGTGTGACCCCATTTATATAAAATTGTGTGTTTATCCTTACTGAGATGTCTGGAAAGTTATTACCAAAATAAGTTTCACTGGGTGATAGGATTTTGGCTACTTTTTTCTTTTTCTTTTTTTTTTTTTTTTTTTTGATTATTTACAGTAAACATGTTCAGATTTGAGAAGTGTTAAGGTTGTTTTAAAAGAGTACATAGTATATATCTTTAAATATTTTTTAGTCTAAAATGTATATGTACTTTTGGAATAAAAACTCAGCTACTCCTGATATATATAGTTTACATTGACCAAAATAAAGTTTTTATTTGGGAGTTGGGATTTGCATACAAAATTGTGGTAGCTCTTGCTAATCAAAAATTCCAAAGAGATTTTCCCCCTTTTATCTCATTCAGACACCAGCTGTTTTTCCAGAATATTTAAAGTTTTCATCATTACTGGCATTCTGAAATACCAATGTAGTATGATCACTCATCAGGAACTGGGATGCTCAAGTATCCAAGACTGCTTAAGCATTGGGATTTTTCAGGGAGTCAATTAGACATGGACTAGAGAAACTGTCACATCAGGTGGGGCTGAGGGGAATGTCTGATCATCAAGGTTGTTGGGCATGTAGGTCCATTTTTCTTTAAATAAAATGTGTGGTGGAGGATGAGTGGTGGTAGCTAAATGGTGGAAAAATGGCCTAACAATACACTTACTCATTAAACTCCTATCCAAAGATAGGTGTTACTCACATTCATCCCTCACTGGCATCAGAATTTTTTCCTCAGAAAGTTGGTTCTTTGAAGGCTGCATTTTACAATACTAAGTTAGATCCTCTTTATACCTGATTTACAACTCTGCTCGGTAATATTGCAGAAGAAGACCATGTGTGCCTGTGCTAAAACATCAGCCTCATCTCATGTGATCTCTATTTCCTCGATTTATCACCCAGCACACTGGTGCACTCAGTTCACATGTAGCTTGGCATCAAGCTCACATTCAACTGAACTGAACATTCCATCCAGCAGCTAACCTCAGTTCACCCTGGGATGAGATTAAGATGAGGAGGCCTGGCCAGGTTTGAATTAGCAATGGATGACTCCATAGGATTTCAAATACTCGTGGAAACCTGTGTATCTGTGTGGGAGCCAGATTGAATCTCTGAAACATTCTTGTTTATTACTGAGTAACTCTGACTTTCAATAACAACAACAACAAAAAGTATAGCATGTATCCAGGATTGAGGGAACCGTAAGCATAATTGCAAGAACATTATACATTCTAGTGACTTTTTTAATTTTAAGAATATTAATAGCCTCTTATTTAATTCACTATCTCTATAGTGTTAATATTTCAGCATATAACAATATAAAATTATTAATGATATCCTTTCTTTAACCTGTGTCTTCAGAATGCAATGTGATTTTATAATTATTGCAAACACCAGTTTAAACTAGCTATATTTCAAGGTCTCGGTAGTCATATTTGACTAGTGGCTATTGTGTTAGATAGCACAAGTCTATAGAGTTTGAATAACAGAGTGCTTTAAAAGTTGCAATGTTTCTTTACAGTACATTTTTTTTCTTTTCTTAACTTTCTTTATTGCAATAACACCGCATTACGACATTACATAAATTTCAGGTGTACATCACTGAAATGTGTTTAAAGGTTCATATTTATAAAACTTCTCTTTTTGGAAAACCTCTTACAAGCCATTAAGGTAACTATTCATTAAATTTTGACTTAAAATACATTACTTAAATAAATTCACTTAAAAATATTACTTCATATGGATGAAAAAATATTCAACATCACTTGTAACCAGGGAAATGCAAATCAAAACTACCATGAGATACCATCTTACACCAGTGAGAATGGCACATATTAAAAAAACTAGCAACAACAAATGTTGGCAAGGATGTGGAGGAAAAGGAACTCTCCTGCACTGTTGGTGGGAGTGCAAACTGGTCCAACCACCATGGAGAGCTATGTGGAGATTTCTGGACCTACTAAACATAGAGCTTCCGTATGATCCAGCAATTCCACTCCTAGGTATTTACCCAAAGGACACAGAAACATCAATTCCAAAGAGCACCTGCACCCCTATGTTTATAGCAGCACTGTTTACAATAGCTAAGCTTTGGAAACAACCCAAATGCCCAAAAGTGGATGACTGGATCAAGAAGATGTGGCACATATACATCATGGAATATTACTCAGCATTCAAAAAAGATAAACATGCAATTTGCAGCAACATGGATGGAGCTGGAAGGGATCATGCTCAGCGAAATAAGCCAGAAAGAAAAAGAAAAATACCGGATGGTCTCACTCATAATAGGAATCTAGAAAACTTAAATAAGGGACCAGGAAAATGAATAACTATAAGAAAGTGAAAATCAAAATCAACAAAAAACAATGAACCAGAGACACTCTATGGGGGGTGGGGGTGGGGAGGGGAGGGATTGGGGTCAAAATAAGGGGGTTGCAATTGTATGGGGAATATAAAAATAAAATTTATTAAAAAATATTACTTCATATGGAATAGTTAACCTAATATTCCAAATTTAATGTTCAATTTTAATCAGTAATACTGTAAATAGTGTCAAATAATACTAATAATACTGCGAGACTTACAACAACCAAAATCATTTCTTGTTTTCACCACTACTCCTGTCCCCAATCACACACCCGCTGACAGTTATTTCCAACAGTTTCAGATTTTTTAGTATGGTATTTACCTCCATATTTCTAAACAATATTATTATGTTGCTATATCTTCATTTTCAGTTTCTGGCATCTAGGAGACAGCTAGACCAGCACTGTTACACAGCCTTCCATGTCCCCTCCTTTACCCCACACTTTCTGTTCTGGAATTGAGAGGGACTGGTCATTTTTTTCCAGAGACTCCCAAATGTGACTAACGTTCAGCCTTCTTGGTTTGACCACTTTCCACAGTAAAAGGATTTGGGTGCTCCCAGTTAGAGACATACTTTGATTTCACACTCAGAACTTTAGAATGCTGTCTTACTCCTTCCCTGGGTGTCCCCGTGTCCTGGGGCAATGACCCAGAATTTTTCTAACTCAAGTTTCTCAGAGAATAAGTGCCAGTCTTACGCCAGGTAAAAGGGGATCTGTTTGCTTTGGTGTTTTGGGGGAAGAGATCTTGGTTTCCAAGTGCAATTCCTATAGACTTAGAACCAATTCTCTTCTTTTTTAGCACCCTCCCTCCTCTCTAGCCCTTGTTTTCACAGTTCTCTTGGTGCCTTTAATTCCTGGACACTTCTAAGGTTTGAGGCAAAATATAAGTTTATTTTGTCCAGATTGCTCCTGAATACACTAAGTGGTCAAAGAAGTAAACATAACTTAGACACTAGCCACTCATGCACCTTCCACCTTCCAAGTGTATGTCTTGCTTAGCAATGCCTCCTTCCCTATTCTTCATCATTGTGTATTCATTCATGATTTATTGCTGCCCTTCCATGCGCTTTTGGGTGTGTTTAACCTTCTGTGCTATTAAAAAAAATAAGGATGAAACATGTCATTGCTGCATATATGCAAAAATGGAGACCCAGGAAATAAGATACAGAATCAAAGTCCTCAATACACCAGTGAAATAGTTAGAACTAGAGTTTTATTTCTCTGCCTCTGACTAGTCGTGTTTCTCTCATAGCATTGTCCATGTGAGGGTTTGTTATGTAACCAGGTGATTCTTGTCAACAGCGAGCATATTCTCAGGGGTCAATCTATTAGGAGGTGCTTCAAGAAGGACAGGATGAAAGGAAAGAGGCAATTGGGGAGAAAAGATGTCCATCAAGTAAGATGTATTGCAGGCATTCTGAATTGCAAAATGCAACCATACTTAATCCCAGAATTGTTCCTTCCATGATAAAGTGGTGCCATTGCAAATCAGCACACACAGATCCCCACACAGCAGGACAGAGATGGCCTGGTCCTTTCATTGTTATAATGGGTAGTTTATAAGAAGCAGCATGATCTCGAGTGTATCATAGCTATTCTGCCATCTCTAAGACATCTCACTCATTATGGACAAAGAGGAAAAGTCATCAACATTTCTAAACAATGTAGTTCAACATCCTTTCCTTGTAAGAACCTGCAGGGAGCAGGGGTTTTGCCTAACATTTTGCAACCCTCATATATTAGTTATAATTTCTGTAATATCACAGCTATCAGGGAATACCAACATAATTTTCTGATTCTTTTTTTCTTTTAATACTTTAAAAAATGCATGCTAGAGGAGTCTAATATGGGCTCTTGCTGTGACTAAAGGAAAGCATGGAGGAGAGGAGAAAGGGTCAAAGAAACAGAGAGTAACTTGGAAACATTTTTTCATTAACAAAAATGTTGACGAAAGTCTTTAATTTGGTGAAGTTTCTTCAGAACTATTTTCTCATTAGAATTAACAACTTAACTCATGTAGAGGAAAGAAATCTCGTCTTCCCCAAAGGAATTAGGCCAATTTGGGTAGTATTTGAATTAGATGAATGGCTACTGGTGCAACTTCATTGTTTTCTACTTTGCATTTTACCCTCATAACACATTTTTAAAAAGTATGTTGAGATTCACAAGCTGGAAAGACAAAAATTATCATTATCTTGGACACTTATACTCTGAAGGTCTTCGATGATATAGTTCTAAATTTATACTCTATGTGATAAAAGGATGCTCTTGTGGCCTAATTGTGCCCCCCCCCCCCGTTCACATGTTAAAGTCCTACTCCCCAGTGCCTTACATGTCACTGTATTTGGACAGGGTCTTTCAAGAGCCAATTAGCTCAGAGCGAGACTATTCAGGTGAGCACTACTGCAATATGAAGGTGTCTTTAAAAGAAATTTGGATGCTGTGAAGCACAGAGGGAAGATCATGTGAAGACAGAGGGAGAATATGGACATCTACAAACCCAGGAGAGAGGCCTCAGCATAAAGAAACCTCGCTGACACCTTGATCTTAGACTTTAAGCTTCTGTAACAGTGAGAAAATAAATTCCTATGACTTAAGTTATCCAGTCTGTGGTACCTCTATGGCAACCCTAGCATATTAGATGCCCTTAATTTCATGACTCAGAAGACAATTTTCATCTTGAAACCAATCATGTTTCCATGAAAAGGGGAGGGGGCTCTTCAATAGCTGCTGCTTCAAGACCTACCAAAGTGCTGCCTATAGAGGGCTCTGCAATACATGCTGACCTGTGTACACCCTCCTTGGTGTTAATCAGTTGGTGCTCCTTTGCAGTGAGCTGTGTGATACTAGAGTACAGAAACAAAGCAACAGACCTGGATCGGGAAACAGAAGGTGGATTGAAGTGTGGCCGCCCCCACTGACATTGCCATTTCAGATATTCCATCAACACACTTTAACCAGTGGAGCAGGCCAAGGTGATGTAAACACCAATCATGTTCTCAGAGCAGAAGAGCCACAGCAATACTACTCCCTGGGTCGTCTCCAAAATGAGAAGGGTGTGCTGAGTGGCTCTTAACTGTTCCTACCAGAATGTACAGGTGAGCCAATAAAAACCACATGACTAGCTTTATCAAGAGCTGCTGACAAGCTGAAAAGATCCAAAATGGACACCCGACCCTTGTCTGTTGTCGACATTACCCACCATGGCAACCAGACCAGTTTCCATCGCACAACTGGTCTACAGCTCAATTGGAAAGGATCAAGACAGTCAGGATTCTAAATATCAGCAGTCACTCTATCAAAACCTTTCTTGTGACCTTTTTCAGAAGAGGAAATGTAATGAGAAAATGAAAGACAACCTAGCCACGTCCACAAAGTCGCCTGGTGTAGCCTCTGTCTAAAATACTCTGTCCTACCAGTTGGTCACAGCCTTCTCAAAGGGTAATGTGGCACTGTAAAACTTACACTAAACCTGATTTTAAAAAATGCAGTTATTGCAAGAAATTTTTTTTTTATCTTAAGGCCAAGAGAAGGATGAAGAAACAAAATTCAAGTGTCTTTATTACCAGGTGCTCCCTTCCTGTAACTTCTATCAGTAAAGCTAGTTCAATTCCTTTATAGCACTGATGACAATTTCTGTCTCCTTCCCTGTCTTCCCCATCCTCCCTTCCTCTTTATTTATTTTCTGTTTTCCTCATTAGATTGTAGTCTCCATGAGGGTAGAAACTACATTTGTAGTGTTCACCAATGTGTATTCAAGATCAATTATAGTGCTTGCAACATATTAGATGTTCGATAAATATTTGTTGAATGACTGAATTAATGAAAAGACACAAAGGAACGAAGCTAACACTTAATTCTTATGTGCTTTGCACCTTAGAAGTCACTGTCCATACCCTCATTTCATTTAATATAAAATGATGTGTTCTGAACATAATTTTCTTTTTTTTTTTTAAAGATTTATTTATTTATTTATGCATACAAGAACTGGGGTACAGACCAGAGATGCAAGGGGTGAGAGGATTCACCAGAGACAGAGCGGGGAACAGAACAGGCAGACTGACTGAAACACACTGCTGAGGGGAGCAGCGGGCGAGCCAGGAGAGGCCTGCTGCGCCATGTGAGTAGCTCCCTTGCCGGCTGAGGATTGAACTTGTATTGCCAGGGATTGTACTTGGGTTGCAGAGGCTACATATAGCTTCACAGTTCTGTGTTTAATCCCTTGGGCCACCAGGGAGGCCCCTGAACATCATTTTATGATGAGAAAACTGAGGCTGAGAGAAGTAGCATTTTTTAATGTTTCTGTAATTATCATGGAATGGAATCTATCTCTTATGTACTTTGTAAATAAAATTCCCAATACTTTGAAATTCAACTTCATTGAATTTCCTTGGCTACTAATGCCACACATAGATATATGACCCTCCCACCTCCCAGTTTGCTTTTCCTCTTGTCCCACCTCTCCGATGCTTTAGGGATTCCAAACTTGAGCCAATGCTGAGGTCTGAAGGCTGAGGTTGGCTGCAGAGACTCTGGCAGCTCAGCTACAAGACAGTCTCTGTAATTTTGTTTTCATTGGTTATTTTCAATATATTTATTAGGTTGTTAAACTGAACCATGTTGACTGTCCTCAGCCAAGTTTCTTACAGTGCAAATGGCACATTAACTATGCAGCTATAGTGAAAGGAGTAGGTCCCGTAGGTGAGTGCCTGCAACTGAAATGCTTATGGACAAGTCATGAGTGGGTCGAAGGTTCAATGAGATCTTTTCCAAACCTCTCTGGTTTGGAAATCTAACTAGAAACCTCCTGGGGTCAAGGCTTCTGATGAGATTCCTGGAGTGTCTTGGTCCGGGCGTGGGTTTGGAATACTTGGGAAACAGCCGACCACAGGGATCTCAGAGCACCTCGTTCTGGCTCAGTTGGGAAGTGCTGAGCTACATGAAAAGTAGGACACTTGAGGGGGTTGTGGAGGCTTTTTCAAACCTCCACAGGAATTTCAATTGTTCATTTTGGGCAAGATTTTGGGTTTGGTTCCTATGTAATTCCAAATAACTTATTTTCTACTGACTTTAGATTTTTGGTTCGAATTGTGTTAAAGTAATATGATCATGTAGGGAAATCAATCCTTTAAAGTATTTTAGTTTGATGATAATAAAAAATGTCAACATGTCAGAAATATTTTAAAAGTCAGAGTGTCTTTCGAAAAAATGAGGGTTTTTTGTATTTTATAGAATACATGAATATAATTTTTTTTAATTAAGTGGGTTAGGGCATAAATGAGTATCTGAAGTGCTATCCCATCTGGATCAATTACTGATCTTTTAAAATAAAAAAATAAGATTAATGTACACCTAATTTTTTCTTTGAATAATAAAGTTATTCAGAAAGCTTGATTATGTCAGTATTTCTGATTGGAGAATTACATATTGTTATAATCATATAAAATGTGAAAAACAAAGGTTTGAAAGAAAATTAGGTGGGAATTCAAAAAGATTAATGGGTATTCTACCTGGATACCATTGTGAGATTATAAATAATTTGCATTAATCTATCAGTTTTAACCCAAAGGAATTAAAGTGTGATGGCCCTTTTCTTCAATGAGAATTTGACTAACTCCATGTCTAATTAAATTGTTTGGGTATCACATCATAATGTTATTTTGGCAACTGATTCTGAGTTTAAATGGCTTTTTCTTCAAATTAGTTTTAAATCTTGCTTGTTTTTTATGGCTTTGATTTTTAGCATGAGTAGAGATAGACTCAGAGTAGAGCTGGTGATAAATAGCTAGAAAGCTAGAAAAGGAAAAAGACATTCTTCAATTGAAATTTTAGGCATTATACTTGTTTTGATTTTTTTAACTTCTAATTTTATTATCTTTTTACCAAGGAAATTCACCTTTGAGAAATTTCCTGATGATACTGTGATTTTTTTTTTTAAAGATTTATTTATGTGTTTATACAAACACTGGGTACAGTCAGAAGCGCAGGAGGGTGAGAGAATTCACCAGAGCCAGAGCGAGGAGGAGAACAGCCAGCCAGACAGAGGACACTGCTGAGGGGAGCAGCAGGCGTGGCAGGATAGGTTTGTGCGCCATGTGGGACCCTCGCTGGTGGACCCTCGCTGGCGGCCGGGGATCGAACCGGCGCTGCAGAGGCTGCGGGCAGCTTCGCAACCCAGCGCTCAACCGCTGCGCCACCAGGGAGGCCCAACTACTGTGATTTTTAACACAGTAATAAAAACAAAGTAACATACAGACATTTAATATAATTTTATCATATTTTTAATTGTATGTTACAGAACTAAGTCTTCAAATATTCTGGAAATGATTCATTCAAAAGACCCAGTTTATTTGATTTGGCTAAGTATTAGTTTAAAACATTTAAGATAGACCGCATATTACTAGTTGCATGCTTTAATGCCTTCAAAACTCTGTCCATTTATATAATCAAATGCATTTTAAATACCAGCCCTGTATTTTGACAGTTTTAAACGGTACTATTTCAAGGACTGCAGTTGAGGGAAAAAGTCACGACTCTTTCTGAGGACATGTTCGCTGCTGATTATTTTCTAATTCCTCCATGAGTGTGATCCTAAGTGATCCCACACGTCCATGTTTACACACATGCATGCAGTCACACACCACAGTCTTTCAAACGGTTTCAAGACTGATTCACTTCGTGCTGAGAGCTTTTGCTTCCTTCTGATGTGTCTGCCTACTTACTGCTTCCAGCTGCTCTGCCTTTAAAGTTTTGTAGAGAGCACATTTTCAAGTTATTTCAAAATTGTTTTTCCTCTGCTATGCAGATTAATGTGATGTGAGCAGCTAACCATTGAACTGTTTTTTGGATTAAAACATAAATCACAAACTTCCCTTTCAGATTGCTTTTCCATTTTTTTTTCTCTTCTCCAGAAAATCAAGAAGCAGAAATTCAGTTCCTTCTAAATTCATTAGAAGATCATTGTTTGCTGCCTTTCCTCTTCCTGACCTTCTCTTTTCATTGACTCTGAAAGGGAAGTGTGCACTGCACTCATTTCAAAGGAATGCTTGCAATTTGGCGGTAGATTATGCAAACTCCAATTAGTGATCCACAAGGTGCTGAAAAAAACGGGGCCGATGTGTGGGAAATCCTGGGCGGCTTACTTCTAAGCAACTTGAAAAACACCTTCCTTGCTTAGATGTGAAGCCACATTTATAGCAAGATGAAATGCCAGTCAGTCACATCTACAATAGTTGAAATGGAAAACCAAATAAAATCAAAAGGAAAATACTTAATTCCATGTATGCTTTGTGTATAGAAGGCCATATGTATTGCTGAACTAGAACTTTAGGTTTAATAAACCCCAAACTACTCATTTTTCGTTCATTCACTGTAGTATCACAACTATGTATCCCTGGCTTTGAATGTATAGCTCTCCATAGAGCATGCAGCCTGTGGGGGGGTGTCCCATCCCCCAGACTGGGAGAGAGCTGAGTGGAAGTAGACAGCAGAGAAGAACAAATGCAGATGGTTACAGTTGAGAAATACACAAATTTAATAAAGTCTCACTTAGAACTGGGATATTTCTCTCGAAGAAAAATGGAGAGATTGTTAATATGCAGATGCTTTAATTTGAAAAATATTATCTGCATACCCCAACTTATTATCTAGAGCATTTCTGTGAATGAGGGAAAAAGACATATTATTTCCATGTCTGAAGGATTTCCTACAGAGATAAAAAGTATTTGTCCAAAGGAATATGCAAGGGCTCCATGACAAAGATGTTAAGGAGTTTTCACAGTTCTCTGGCCTCAGATTCCCCCCTTCTTTTCTGCTTCGGTTGCTAAGAGATGTGCAACTTTTAAAGAATAATATATATATGCTGATATTTTATGTAACCAGAATAAACTGCATACCTGACAGTTTGTGTTAAGATTCGCTTTTATGTTAGATATCTGTTCCCATAACTGGTTGGCATCTTCACGGTGAAAGAGCTGAGCAAGGCTTCCCGCAAACCAGAATTATTTAGATGCTTGCTCTAGTCTCCCCTCCCTCTCAGCCCACCAGAGAAACATCAACCACAGTAGGAACAATGGGTTTAGAAAGGAGTTCAATCAAGTCCCAGGTGTGTTTTGTTTTAAATTAGCATGATATGTATAAGCATTAGCTCCACTTCTTATATGAGGAAAAGGACAATTTCAGGTTTTTTCCTATCATTTACTCCTGTGACTTAGCTTCAAAGGTGGTTTTGTGAAGCAAATGTTTAATTGGATAGGCAAATCATAACTGTATAGGAGAAGTGATTATCCATGCAGTTATGTGACATCTGCAAAGTCAACTGAGAAAATCCCACAAGCCCACATTTCCCAGTGTTCCCCGCGCAGGGCCTCCTGTGCCCACATGTATCTGTCTGGGAACCTCCTTTGTTCATTCTTGGGCACATGGAAATTGTGCTGTGTGGCACTAGGTCTAAGGTTGTCTGTAAAGACTGACATAGATGTAGGTGCCATATGTACCTGTTACCCTGATAAACCTATAAACTGTCGGACACTCTGTAAGATGTTGATTCACTCAGTCACAACAAATAGCTACTGAACACATATCACGACATTCCAGTTTTACATTAGTAGGATCCTAAACCAGATATTATTCCACACATTTATTTAAAAAGAATGGTGTTCAAGGGGCCTCCCTGGTGGCGCAAGAGGTTAAGCACCGCACTATGAAGCAATCTACAGCCTCTGCAGCACAAGTTCGATCCCTGGCCAGCCAGAGAGCACACCACATGGCACAGCAGACCTCTCCTTGCCCGGTACTCCCCTCAGCAGTGTATTTCAGTCAGTCTGCCTGTTCTGTTTCCTACTCTGCCTCTGGTGAATCCTCTCACCCTCCACACCTCTGGACTACACCCCAGCTCTTGTATGCATAAATAAATCTTTAAAAAAATAATAAAAATAAAAAGGATGGTGTTCTTTACTCAAAATTAACTAATTAAGCAAACTTTACCTGTCTTGTTCTGGGAAGGTGAGTGCTTGAAAATAATTTAGTATGTAGCCAGGGAGATATGAACTATAAAATCATAACTATAGCATAGACTAGAAGTTAAAAAAAGGGAGATACTATGGATTACAGGTGTGGGATTTTATTACTGACTTATTTGGGTGTTACTGGGCTGGTTCTTGAAAGATAAAAGAATTTGGAAATCAGAAGTTTGGAGCTGAGACATGAAAGTCCAGAGGTGACAACTTTGAGTAAATGTTCAGAGGCAGGAAATGAGAGTAAGTGAAATACAATTAGTCATGTTTTGTGGATACACAGGGAAAGTGAGGTAGAGAAGTGGAAAGTAAGCAGTGAGGTCAGCTTATGGTTTGTCTCAGATGGCAGTTTAGTGGGGAGCCACTGAAGATTTTGAGGAGAATGGCATAAGCAGAGCTATGCCTTGGCAAAACTGTGTTTAGGATGGATTTGATTTTAGGATATGGTGAAAGCAGCGAGCTCAGTGAAGGGACTATGGCCAGAATCTAGGTAAGAAATAAGGAGGTCTTGATTTTTCAGGGTGGTAGCTGAAATGGACAGGCAGATATGAATGGGAAAGATAATCATGGGCATATATTGTTCCTTTGATTTTGTGAGATATTCATGCTTTAATTTTTAACCTCAAAATACCCAATTGTGATTTTAAGGAGAGCTTTATCAGCCACTGAGCTAGATTTTCAACGGGCCTAGATTAATCATGTGCTATTAATGCAAGTAAATTCTGCTTATTCTTCTAGGCCATTGGCTACCATTTTGCAAGTCTTGTATTATTTTTGCCTGTATTTACCTGAAATTCATTTTTGTATATTGTTCTTTCTAGAACCCTGATTTTTAAGGCAGGGTAATTAATGTTAGTCTTATTTTATAGAAAACCTGCCCAAGCTCATAACATACATTTGATTAAAGGTTCTTTTCAATCTCCCTCAATTTTTAGGTTCAAATCCCACTTAAGGTCTTGAGAATCTAGGAGAGCAGTAGGAAATGTCATCTAAACTTCCCAACCCACCCTGACTCACAGGACTAGGGATCAACCAGTAGATTCTGGTTCATACCTATGACAATATAAGACCAGTTCAATTTGTGGGCATGGAAATGGCTTCGTACCCACTTGAGAAGGATTTAGATTTAGATTGGGTCAGAACCTAACTGGGTATTGAAGGCAGATAGGATAGGATGACAGGAAGGGAAGGGATCTTTTAGAATCCCAGAGCTGCACTGCTTCTTCCATTTTTTCACTTGTGGTAACTCAAAAAACCTCCGTGGAAAGAGGCTGTGTGTCATCCTGGCAAATATTGTTGGTTTTGGAAACCCCAAATGTGAATTCAAATTCTGCCTCACTAGCTGTGTGGCTTTAGACAACTATCCTAACCTCTCAGTGCCATAGTTATCATATCTACAAAATAGGGTAGAAGGATTTACTTCATGTATGTGGTGTAAGGGTTACATTAGAACACAGATTAGCGCATAACCTTTACATCCCCTCAGATTTTGCTAGACCTTCACTTCTTCCTGTCCAATGAACGCATTAGCAAGCATTACACAGTTTTATTGTTTTCATTCCTGTCCTTTGACTAGACTGAGCTGCTTGAGGGTTGGTACAGTAATATTAATCTCCCCTGTTTGAGGAACTGTGCTGACAAATGAGAACACTCAAGTCTGAGAGGAGAAATGGTGTGCCAAGCATCACGGAAGTAGTAAACAGCAGACCAGGATTCGAAGCTGGGCATGATGAGCTGCGTTCTCAGTCACCTTCTGTAGTAGCTTAGTCTTAGTGGTCTTTGTGCCCCTTAGGACTCACGACAATGCCCAGATGGATTAGATGTTCATTAATGTTTTACAAATAGGTTTGATGGATTTTACCCTTTGGAAAGTTAAGTTTGAACACATATCATATGACCTGTGTGGAGTGGTGTTAAGTACTGGAAGCTTTAAGAGGCATTATTATTCCAGTTTTCACATCTTTTTCACTTTCATATTTGGCACATAATGCTCTCCTTTTGTCTCATATGGAGAAGGGAGAGAGAAAAATAAGTTATTAAAGGTTAAGTTAATTACCCAAGAATTTGTGATCTCAGACTAGTTCTCAAAATAACTATACTTGAGATGGGGGCAGAATGTCATATAATTTCTGATCAGGATCCCTGATCAGAGATTACTAACACTAATACGGATTCACTGAAATGAAACTGTTTGCTATGCTACTAGCTAACTGAATTTGTTTAAGAGAAAATAAAATTGGGTGGCAGTCAACTTCCTAACATTTATCTCATTCATTTACATCCACGCATTCAAGAAATTATTATTGAGGTTTTATTACTGAGCAACAGCCACTGTGTACAGCATACTGTTCTAGGAAATTCGAACCCCCCTGCTGGGATTTGCCCTGAAAGAGCAACCAAAACAATTCAAAGTACTCTTTAAAAAAAAAAAAAGTGGGATGTATGAAAGGACATGTATAAAGTGAAAAGAGCCCTAGATTTAGAATGAAAAGCAGGTTAAAATCCCAGCTCTGTCACATGGTAATAAAATCTGGAGTTTACTGGGCATATACTCAGGGGAAGGTATTGTGTGAAGCTTTCTCATTTATTATTATTATTTTTAAATTTCTGAAACAGTTTTACAGAGATTTCATGGACATATAAAAGTTACATATGTTTAAGGTGTGCAACTTGATGCTTTGATTGATATATATATATATATATATATATATATATATATATACATATATATGGACATGTGAAATGATCACCACCATCCAGTTAGTTCACATATTCTTTACAACTACACAGCTACTGTGTGTGAATCTGTGTGCACTTGTTGAGAAGGTTAACTGGAGGGCCAACTTCTTAGTAAAGTACAACTATACAACAAAATAGTATCTTTATCTTTACCACACTGGCCATCAGATCTACCACACTGGCCATCAGATCTCTAAATTTTTTTCGTCATTCATAAAAGGCATATTTGTACTTCTTGAATGACACCAATTCATCCCCTTCTACTCTGGGCCCTGGCGCCACCATCCTACCCTCTGCCTTTAGAAGTAGGATTATTTAGATCTCTCATAGAAGTGAGATCACATAGTATTTCTCTTACTTTGCTTAGCACAGTGTCCTTCAGATTCGCCCATTTTGTTACAAATAGCAGGTTTTCTTATTTTTTTTTAAAGGCTGAACAATTTCATCTTTCTCTTGCTCTCTTTCTCTCTCATCTTCTCTTACATCTCTATCACTCTCTCTCTAATCTCCTATGTTCTGTATCTATTTATCAGTGGATACACGGATGTTTATGTGTTTTTTAGGTTATTTCCATATCTAAAGTTTTGTCATCTATTCTTTTATTTCATTGGGTATGATTTGGGACATGTCCCTTACATAACCTGAGCCTCAGTTTCCAACTTGTGAAGTTGTGATGATTCTGTAAATACCTCAATGGGTTCTGAGGATGAGAGAAGGTAACATGAAATGTGAAAGCTGCATGCACACTCTAAACTACTATCTCACGGAAAATGTTATAATAAACTTGTTTTTATGACTACAATTTAGACTTTCTTACTGTTTACACTTTTTCTCTAAATTATTCATCTTATTCTGCGAATACAATAATTTTAGTCCTTGTTTATGTGCTTTAACTGAAAAGTCAATATCCATACTAGTTTGGATGTTTATAATATAAAATTTAAGATGTGAGGTTTTCTTTAAGTAGACAGTGAGGAAGAAATGACAGAGTAGATAGAACTGGAGGAGAAAACACAAAGAAGAAAAAGGACATAAATCAAAAGGAACTTAAAAGAATCAGCCTCTTTCTTCATCAAAGCCAAGGGCAGGGTAAAGTTCTAGAATTATGGCTCAGATTTAGAAATAAACCATATTCAGAAAAAAAAGTTCTGTCAAACAGTGATTTGTCAAGGAAGAAGGAGGAATAAATTATTCATTTTTATCAGCTAGATTTGAAATAACTATCTGTTTTGATTCTGTCATATGTGTACGCTTCTGATTTTCAAACTTAAATTCTATATCAGAATAGAAGGACTTGAATTGTTACTTAGTGTTTCCAGCTTCATTCTTTATTCCATACTGGGCTGGAGGAGGAGATTGTAATTTCTATTTCTCCCTGTTCTTCTCTAATCTTAACAGTGGTCTGAGTTCTGGTGATTGGAAATGATCCATTTGTGGCAAATACTTTCTGTAAGTGATGTTTAACATTCCTAATAAACGTTGCCACTATTTTCTTGTTAAAATGTAGGACAGGGCCTCCCCGGTGGCGCAGCGGTTGAGCGCTGGGTTGCGAAGCTGCCTGCAGCCTCTGCAGCCGGTTCGATCCCCGGCTGCTCCCCGGCCACCAGAGGAGGGTCCCACATGGCGCGCAGACCTCTCCTGCCGCCCGCTGCTCCCCTCAGCAGTGTACTTCGGTCCTTCTGCCTGCTCTGCTCCCCGCTCTGGCTCTGGTGAATTCTCTCACCCTCCCACGCTTCTGACTGTACCCAGTGCATGTATCAAACAAACAAACAATAAATAAATAAATAAATAAGACATGCCTCTAGAAAATTAAAAAAAAAAAAAAATCATTAAAAAAAAAAAATAAAATGTAGGACAATTAGTCTTTCATTTATAGAAATATTTCATCTATTTCAACTCTGAGGAGATGAGAGCTAAAATCTTGAATGCAAAAAAGTCATGAAAACTGAAGGCCCTCATCTGGGGGTAGATTAATCAAGTATACTTTAGGGTAATATTCAAGTGGTCACTATGTTCTTGGAGTTTGCACAAATAAAATTTAGAAATCTATGCCTGGCTTTTAGGCTTTTCATGCTTAAATGCAGCAAAGTCACCTTTCTCCCTTGCCCTAGTTGTCATTCTGAGCTTGAATCAAACGTGGGCTCTGTTTCAACTTGCTGTGCCCTCCTGGCTGCATTCCACCATGGCTCAGATTGCCAGGGCTTACACTTTGGCTGGCTCCAGTGCAGAGAGGAACATTTACATCTGCATAGCAAGTAGGAAGGTGCCTTTTGATTCTATGTCCTGGGATCTGATTAATTCTATATAATTGCATTGAGGAACTATTGAGAGATTGGAGCAGGGATGGAGTCTGCATTCATTCTTCTGCCTTCTATCTGCCTTAGAAACAAGTCATTTTAAACTCCTATCCTGTAACTCCTACCCTGTTAGACCACTTCTGGTCCAAAGCACAGGTCAACTTGACATGTCAACACTGTTCATGCTGAACAACAGTTCTGAGTGTCTCATTCATAATTCACGCATCTGAAAAGTAGATTGTGTGGATTTAGGTTGCCTATTTCCCAATTCTATTTCTCATATTTTCATAACTGAACTTAAAAGCCTTATGTTCTATTAAATTATTCCTTTATATAAGTCCCCCCTCTCCCCCCTTTCAAGCCAGTGTTCTCAATGGAATTCCTTTTGGTATAGCAGTTATTTAAAGTAAGTGGAAATGATATGTGATATAATTCCCCTGAATTCTATAAAATACCACTCATGAAAATACCTCTCTATCTTCCTCTTCCTTTCATCTTTCCAAAATTCACATTTTACGGCTTCAGCTATTACCCACGAACACTTGAGTTGATAAAAGGTGCACACATCTACTGAATCTACCACTGCTTAAAATGTTGGAGTATCACATATTAGTGCTGCTAATGAGTCATATATTATGAAATGGGAAATTTTCACTAGATCTCTTTCTCTAAAAGTAATTAACCAGATGTTCCTTCTCATGATTCTCCTTGATTGTTATTTCTACCTTGCTACTGAGTTCTTAGGAAATAAAGCTTGAAGATGGGACAGAGGCATGGTCTTTGTTTAATGAACAAGCTGGTAGTTTAGAATTTTCAGAATATTTTCAAGTTTCTTTAGATATTTTGGGGTGAGCAGAGGTTATATTTTTTGGCTATCCGTTGTCTCCACTTGAAAGTCATCCTAACTGAATCTCATGAGGAAATATAATGGTTGTTCTTAGACAAGAGAACATAGTTCCCTGCCATTTTCATTAGGAAATAAACTATCAGGTTGATCTCCTTATACAACCCCTGGTTTCTGAGAACTTTCTCTCACTGGAAAGGTCTATTGCTTGTCGAGAGTAATCAATCTTGATTCCTGAAAAGCTGTGGCTCGAATTCTAATGACAACATCCTATGAATCGACTTTTTGGATTAATATGTCTTAAGCAAATACCGTCCCAGCAAAATGGTAATCAAGAGACTAGTTTCAGTAAAATATTCTTTATGAATAAATAGATTTTTGATGTTAAGCGGCCACTTATACCATGAATAATTGACCACTCAAGATGAGAATACAAAGCTCTCACATTTTAACTTATTTTGATTAAGGGTTTACTTGACAATCTTACATTGGAAAATTCAACATGCCTTTAGAAATTACTTTTGCATGTACTTTGACCCATCCAAAACTTAAACTGTAACTCCCACGTCAGTCAGTACATTCTGCTAATTGTCTAATTAAAGATATTAGGCTTTCACTGTACACATTGATGTACCATAGGGAAAAGTTTGATAAAAAATTAGAAGTAAAGGGAACTTTTAAAAATTAACACTGGAATTATAGAAACAAGCACATCTTCTCTTCTATGACTTTTTAAAGATAATATTTTATTGATGTAACATTGCATTGTAACATTTTATAAGTTTCAGGTATACATTGTTCTAAGTCAACATTTTCATCCCACATTATCTGTAACTCATAGTAATGAACCTCCAATGAAGCAATGTGAATTGACTTAAGTGCTTCCTGTTATTCAAAGATAAGCTAAAATGGTGGCTTAATATTTCTGGGTAATTATTAGAAATAAGAATCATTAGCACTTACAGAGTGCTTACTAGCAGTAATGAATACTAGGTTCCTTAGCTGGATAATCCTCACAGCAGCAAAATAATGCAATTTCTATTGTTATTTTCATTCTGCAAGTGAGAAAGCTGAGGTCCAAAGAGTTTAGTACAGATGCAAAGCCATCTGGCTCCAGCCCCCATCTTTAACTGTGATAATGAATTAAAGAGAAATATTCCCAATGAGAAGGCTAAAAGGGGGTACAAAGAAATACAAGGTTATTAATTTTTCTTAAGTTTAAAACAAAAGAACATACACTAGAACCACAAGCCCTATGAAAATTGAATCTATTTCCAAAGGAGTTGAGAATTGAAGACTCCCTTGTGAAGTGCAATTCTTTATACCCTCTAACTTCAGCTTTTCAGGGCAACAACTATAGAAAGACTCAAACAGCCTTTAGGGTGGCCCATGAAATTTTTGAATCACATTAAACTGATTCAGTGTCATCTTACAGTAGTGACAATACAGCATACCTGAATTTGCATGCATCTTCGTTGGCCCTTAAGTCAAGCTAGATTTCCAATTGAAGGGCTAGGTTATTCAACTTGGTTAGTGTAGCAAAGACTAATGGTAAAAATGCAAGCAACTGTTGATCTTTAAGTGCTCAACTTGACCTTGGTGAGCCCTTCAGGGATAAGAGCAGCTCAGCTCTAAGAAGTAAGAAGCTACAGCAAATACAATTCTTTCCAGAGCATTCAGACTCCTCCACCTTCTACTCTCTGAGCCACCTTTGACATTATCTAGTTTGAGCCTCCTTTATTCATTATAAACCCCATTGTTCCTTTTAGAAAGCAGGTGTTACTTCGCCAAATTATGCTCCTTCTCATCTTTAAGTCTCCCACTCTTTTTCTGACTTATTTTGCAAGATCATTCTCCAGTATATTATACTCACACAAAGCATGAACCTTGTTTTCTTTCTGCTGTTAACCTGCTTCCTTTAGGTTCTGTCCTAGCCTCCCTCCCTGCCACACTGGCAACCCTTCTCAGCAAGTTTATTTGGATTGCTGCTCTCAGGATGGAAGCAGGTAAACCAGTGTTTTGGTGGTGAATATAAATGTCATATATACAAATCTTGACCTAGAATGCTGTACATTTGAAACCAATATATATAAAACAATGTTATTTTAGTAAAAAAAATTTAAAAATACACTTAACACCCAACTATCTATTTATTTTAGGAATACATCCACTTGTTTCCATATTTACAGTTTTTCCTTGAATATAATGATTATCTTTTAATCTAGGCAAATACATTCTTTCCAATTTTCAGAATCCCTGGGAACTACGAAAAGGATTTTTCATTGAGCAGAATGTTAGGCAAAATATGGGAAATGGGTTAAAATAAAATGCAAAGCACACTCATATATTTATCTGAACTTTTATACAACATGTGTTTTTTCAGTATTTATAAGTGTTTGTTCATACACTGAAGAAACTCCTATGAAGTAAAGGGTTTAGTTAAGGCACTCATGGCAAGTCCATCAGGTGAAAGACCAGGTAAAGACTCAATACTTACCTATGAGTTGATTAGGACACCTTACCAATGTGTAATTAATCAGAGCCGAAGAAAGATCTGGCATGGACCAAAGGCAAATATAATACGATTCTACCAGCCAAGAGGAGGCATTTACTTCTTAATTTTTCTCTTGGCAAGGATGCTCGTGGTGGGATTATTGGAACTGTGTGAGGTCAACATTCCAGACTCCCAAACCTAACTTCATACATTTACAAAAGCTGAACTCCTGGCTGAGGCTTATACTTCCCTCCAAGGTCATACTCTTCTATCCTTACTCCCCGAAGTTATGTACATGACTTTTAAATTTTTTTAAAAATTTATTTTCGTTAGATGAACTAGGGTGCATGCCAGAGGTGGAGTAGGTGAGAAGATTCACTAGAGACAGAGTCAGGAACAGAACAGGCAGAATTTCTGGACACACTGCTAAGGGGAGTAGCAGGTGAGACAGGAGAGGTCTGCTGTGCTATATGTGGGTTAGCTCCCTGGATGGGGATTGAACTCAGGCTTTAGAGGTGATAGCACTGAGATTTAACCCGGTTAACCCATAGGCCACCAGGGAGGTCCCTGTATGCACTTTTTTTTTTTTAAAGATTTATTTATTTACATATACAAGAACCGGGGTACAGGCCAGATGCGCAGGAGGGTGAGAGGTTTCATCAGAGACAGAGCAGGAATAGGCAGACTGACGAAATACACTGCAGGGGAGCAGCAGGCGTGAAAGAAGAGGTCTGCTGTGCCATGTGGGACCCTCGCCAGCCAGGATCAAACCGGTGCTGTAGAGGCTGCAGACAGCTTCACAGTGGTGCGCTCAACTGCCTGCACCACCAGAGGAGGCCTCCTGAACACACTTTTGACCCCTTACTATATTTGACTCCTTATCATGTTAGATCACCCAAAAGTCATAAAAGGGATCACCTCACGTTAGGGTCTTTAATGAATGGTTCTGTCTACAGTCATCTTTCACTGAGAGTCTGTAAACTCTCCCCAGGTGGCACATTACCTTGGCTTAGCTGTTTAAACTTTTCAGCGGGACAGAGGCGGCACTCTCCGACCCGCAGAGAGGAGGAAACAACAAACCAAAACGGCCCACAAGAACAAACGACGCAGCAAGCGGGACTGTGAGCGGAAAGGAACTATTGCAGCCACCACACCCCGGGAACGGGAGCTGAGGCGAACCCTGCAGGATCCGCCGCGGCGGTGAGCGAACGGCTCCGGGCGCCATTAGAGAAGAACAAAGACCCCGGGAGACGCGCACACAGCCCGGGCTGCCGGTAAGCTGGCGCGGAAACGCGGAGTGCTCGGCGCGCTTGAAAAGCAAGTGCAGACCTGGATCGCAGCTGCCCAGGTCCCCGCGCCTGCAACCTAGGCTTGTGGGGAGACGACCTAGGCTTGCAGGGAGACGCGCGGAGGTCCTCACTGAGGTGAAGGTCCCTCCCTGAGTAAGCAGGATCCAGGCGCCCAGGCACGGGAGCGGTGCAAAAGGCGCCATTCCCGCGCCACTGAACTGGGCTACAGCCCGCGTCCTGGAACTGAGGGCTTTGAACTGAGACCCGGGCATGAAAATTCGGGGCGTGGTTTCTCCACGACGGTGGGGCACAAGGCAGACACAGCACCCCAAAGCTGTTGAGGTGTACCCTACCATTCCCGCTCTGTTCTCTGTCCCACGGGGTGGGGGGAGGCGAAAAACAGCCCCCCAAGGACAATAGGAGAGATCTCTGGCGCCACCTAGCGACCAGGAAAAAAAAGTCACTAACACCCTATAAAACAGGACATTTCTTAAGACTGCTTGAAAAGGGCAGAAGGTTTCTGGAGGACCCAGTGGCCAGCCGGGAAGTTATTCCACGCCAGGCCCCTTCTGACCAGCAGTCTGAGCCCACAGAGGGAGCAGGCACCCACGTCCGGGGCAGACCGGGTGCGCAGAAGAGTGTGCCTGAAACCGGAGGCGCAGGGACTGCATCCCGCTTCGCCATTTGAGAACAGGGACATTTCTTCAGTAAAAACTGCCTAAAACCAGCAGAAAGCTCCCCCAGAAGACAGAGATGGCTCCTGGAAGAGCCAGAGGGGAGCGGAGAAGTTCACCCAAGATGTCAGTCAGTCCGAGCAACACAGTGTCCCAACGCATACGACGACAAATTAGAAAACAGACAGTAGGGAGTAGAAGAACCACACGCAACCTAAAAACTCCTCAGGAAAGAAGCACACCACAAAAAGAAAACCACTCCCCAGATTGCAACGACAGCAACTTGGAAGAACTTCTGAGCCTTCCAGAAAGAGAATTTAAAATTGCCATGATTAAAAAAGTGATAGATCAGAAGAAGGAAATTGAGTCCCTAAAGAGGGAAGTAAGAGAAATGCAGGAGATCAAAGAATTAATGGAGGAACTAAAGAACTCTGGGAAAAGCAATGAAAGCAGAATAGATGAAATGGAAGAACGAATAAGTAATCTTGAAGACACAGAAATAAAAAGAACCAAAACAGAAAAGGAAAGAGAAGTACGAAGGAAAAAGAATGAAGAAAGACTTCGGGAACTATCTGACTCCATGAGGAAAGGAAATATAAGAGTTATAGGAATTCCAGAAGGAGAGGAGAGAGATGTAGGAACAGAGAAAATATTCATGGATATAATTGAAGAGAACTTCCCAAATGAGAAGAAGGAGCTGAAAATTGATATACAAGAAGCAAGAAGAACACCAAACTTCCACGACGAAAGGAAAAACACAGCAAGACACATAATAGTAAAGCTCCCAAGAATCCAGGACAAGGAAAAAATAATGAAGCTGACAAGAGGGAAGAAACAGATAACATTCAAAGGAAAACCAATCAGGCTGACATCAGACTTCTCTGAAGAAACACTACGGGCAAGGAGAGAGTGGAGGGACATAGTCAACAGACTCCAAGAAAACAGATGCCAACCAAGAATACTCTATCCCGCAAAGCTCTCTTTCCTCCATGAAGAAAGAATATGGACCTTCCCAGACAAAGAGAAACTCCGGAATTTCATTGCGACTAAACCCCCACTCCAAAAAATACTACAAGGAATCCTAAAGCCAGAACCTCAGAGGGACGAATAACAACGAAAGAAGACCAAAAAAAAAAAAAAAAGTTATTAAAAGAATAAATAAATAAAATCAAAGGAAAGACAAACATAATGGCAAATACAGATGCTAACATATCAATATTAACTCTAAATGTAAATGGACTAAACTCTTCAATAAAAAGACACAGAGTTGCAGCCTGGATTAAGAAACAAAACCCAACCTTTTGCTGTCTCCAGGAAACACATTTAGCTACAAAGATAAAAATAGGCTCAAAGTCAAAGGATGGAAAACAATCCTACAAGCAAATGGGCCAAAAAAGAAAGCAGGAACAGCTATACTTATATCAGATAAAACAGACTTCAAACTCAAAAAAATAAAAAGAGACCCCAATGGTCACTACATTATGATTAAGGGGACAATACTTCAAGAAGAAATAACACTCATTAACATATACTCACCAAACGAAAGAGCACCAAAATATATCAGACAACTGTTGTCCTCTCTGAAAACAGACATCAGAGAAAACACATATGTAGTGGGAGACTTCAACACACCACTATCAACAATGGATAGATCAACAAGACAAAAAATAAGTAAAGAAACTAAAGCTCTAAATAAGGACCTAGAGCATTTGGGCTTAACAGACATCTATAGAACACTAAACCCAAAAAAAACGGAGTACACATTTTTCTCAAGCGCACACGGATCATTCTCCAGGATCGATCACATACTGGGGCACAAGACAAACATCAACAGATACACCAAGATTGAAATCATACCAACCATCTTTTCTGACCACGAAGGCATCAAACTAGAAATAAATCATAAAAAGAAGGCAAGGAACTATCCTACCTCATGGAGATTAAAAGCCACACTACTGGAAGACCACTGGACTAACGAGGAGATCAAAGAAGAAATTAAAAAATTCTTTGAATTGAATGACAAGGAGGACACCAATATCCTAAATGTATGGGATGCAGCAAAAGCAGTAATAAGAGGAAAATATATAGCAATAGAAGCTCACATCAAAAAACAAGAAAGAACTCAAAGAAACAACCTAATCTCGAAGCTCAAAGATCTAGAAAAAGAACAACAAAAAAAACCCCAGAACCAGTAGAAGAAAAGAAATAATAAAAACCAAAGCAGAAATAAATGAAATTGAAACTAAAAAAACAATCCAAAAGATCAATGAAACCAAGAGCTGGTTCTTTGAAAAAATCAATAAAATAGACAAACCCCTGGCCAGGCTCACAAAGGAAAAAAGGGAGAAAGCACAAATAAACAGGATCATCAATGAAAGAGGAGAAATCACAACGGACACAGCAGAAATCAAAAGAATAATCAGTAACTACTATGAACAGTTATATGGAAACAAGTTCAACAATCTAGAGGAGATGGACAAATTCCTACAACTCTACAATCACCCAAAGCTAGATAAAGAAGAAATAGAACACCTAAACAGACCAATTACAAGCAGCGAAATTGAAATGGTAATTAAAAACCTCCCCAAAAACAAAAGCCCAGGACCTGATGGATTTACAAATGAATTCTACCAAACATTCAGAGACGAATTAGTGCCTATCCTTCACAAACTCTTCCAAAAAATTGAGAAGGAAGGGACAATACCAAACACGTTCTATGAAGCCAATATTACACTAATACCAAAACCGAATAAGGACAACACAAAAAAGGAAAACTATAGGCCAATCTCCCTAATGAACACTGATGCAAAAATCCTCAATAAAATTTTAGCTATCAGAATCCAACAATGTATCCATAAGATAATTCACCACGACCAAGTTGGATTCATTCCAGGGGCACAAGGATGGTTTAACATCCGAAAATCAATCAACGTTATCCAACACATCAACAAAAAGAAATATAAAAACCATATGATAATATCAATAGATGCTGAGAAAGCTTTCGACAAAGTGCAACACCCATTCATGATAAAAGCCCTTGAAATTCTTGGGATACAAGGAACATACCTCAACATCATAAAGGCCATCTATGACAAGCCAACAGCCAGTATCATTCTCAATGGTGAAAAGCTGAAAGCAATTCCATTAAGATCTGGAACAAGACAAGGATGTCCACTCTCACCACTGCTTTTCAATATAATACTGGAAGTCCTAGCCAGAGCAATAAGACAAGAGAAAGACATCCAAGGAATCCAAATAGGAAAAGAAGAAGTCAAACTATCACTATTTGCAGATGATATGATAATATACATAGAGAACCCCAAAATCTCCACAGAAAAACTAATTCAACTCATCAATCAATTCAGTAAAGTGGCAGGATACAAAATCAACACGCAAAAGTCAGTAGCCTTCCTATACACAAACAATAAATCTGAAGAAGAAGAAATCAAAAAAACCACCCCTTTTATTATCGAAACAAAAAAAATCAAATATTTGGGAATAAATCTAACAAAAGAGGTAAAGGACCTATACAAAGAAAACTATAAAACACTGTTAAAAGAAATAGAAGAAGACACAAAGAAATGGAAAGACATCCCCTGCTCATGGATTGGAAGAATAAACATTATTAAAATGGCCATCCTACCAAAAGCAATATACAGATTCAATGCTATTCCAATCAAAATCTCAATGGCATTCTTCAAAGAAATAGAACAATTATTGATGAAATTCATATGGAATCACCAAAAACCCCGAATAGCCAAAGCTCTACTGAAAAAAAAGAAGGAAATGGAGGCATCACACTCCCAGACTTCAAACTATACTACAAAGCCATAATCATCAAAACTGCATGGTATTGGAACAAGAACAGACATACAGACCAATGGAATCGAATAGAAAATCCAGAAATAAACCCACAGATTTATGGTCAACTAATCTTTGACAAAGGAGCAAAGACTATGCATTGGAGCAAAGAAAGTTTGTTCAATAAATGGTGCTGGGAAAACTGGGTCGCTACATGCAAAAGAATGAAGCTTGACCACTACCTCACACCATACACAAAAATCAACTCAAAATGGATTAAAGAACTAGACATAAGACCTGAAACCATAAAATACATAGAAGGAAATATAGGCGAAACACTACGGGATTTGCACATCAAAGACATCTTTACAGACACATCACCCAAAGCAGTGATAGTGAAGAGAAAGATAAACAGCTGGGACTACATCAAATTAAAGAGCTTCTGCACAGCAAAAGAGACAATAACAAAAACAAAGAGAAACCCCACCAACTGGGAGAACATTTTTGCACCCAACACTAATGATAAAGGACTGATCACAAAAATCTGCAAAGAGCTGATGAGACTCAGCAACAACAAAGAAAATAATCCAGTCAAAAAATGGGCAGAAGAGCTAAAAAGAAACTTCTCTGAAGAGGAAATGCAAATGGCCAACAGACATATGAAAAAATGTTCAACATCACTTGTAATCAGGGAAATGCAAATCAAAACTACCATGAGATACCATCTCACACCAGTGAGAATGGCACATATTAAAAAAACTAGCAACAACAAATGTTGGCGAGGATGTGGAGAAAAAGGAACTCTTGTGCACTGTTGGTGGGAGTGCAAACTGGTCCAACCACTATGGAGAGCTGTGTGGAGATTTCTGGACCTACTAAACATAGAGCTTCCATATGACCCAGCAATTCCACTCCTAGGTATTTACCCAAAGGACACAGAAACATCAATTCCAAAGAGCACCTGCACTCCTATGTTTATAGCAGCACTGTTTACAATAGCTAAGCTTTGGAAACAACCCAAATGCCCAAAAATAGATGACTGGATCAAGAAGATGTGGTACATATATACCATGGAATATTACTCAGCATTCAAAAAAGATAAACACATGCAATTTGCAGCAACATGGATGGCACTGGAAGGGATCATGCTCAGCGAAATAAGCCAAAAAGAAAAAGAAAAATACCGGATGGTCTCACTCATAGCAGGAATCTAGAAAACTTAAATAAGGGACCAGGAAAATGAATATAAGAAAGTGAAAATCAAAATCAACAAAAAAACTATGAACCAGAGACACTTTTTGGGGGGTGGGGGGGTGGGAGGGGAAGGATTGGGTCAGAATGGGGCGTTTGCAATTGTATGGGGGAATATAAAAATAAAATTTAATATTTAAAAAAAAAAAAAAAAAAAAAAAATAAACTTTTCAGTGGATGTCCTCCATCACCAGACAGAGAGCCCTCATTAAAAATTGTTCCATATACCCTAAAAAAGGAAGAAATGTTTTCTTCCCAGTGAATATTCCTGGAGCTAATCAATGCTGTAACCATTTGTTCTATTACTTTGCATAATTGTTTTCCCTTCTTCCTTCACTCTGCAGTTTTTGTCTTTCATCTCTTGACTGAACAGTTTTATGTCTTTGTGTACTTATACTTTATTGTAACCTCATTATAAGTTTATATATCTTTTTGGAAATAGATATTGTATAAATAAGTTCTCATCCCCAAGCTTGAAGAATTTTAAATTTACATGTAATGTAATCTTTTTTTTTTTTTTTTTTTTTTTTTTGGGACCCTCGCTGGCAGCCAGGGAATGAACCAGTGCTGCAGAGGCTGCTGGCAGCCTTGCAGCCCAGCGCTCAACCACTGCGCCACCAGGGGAGGCCCTGTAATGTAATCTTGATTTAAACTCTTAGCTCATGTGCTGAGGAGCCCTTTCCTGTGTCTCTGTTTATTATAAACGGTCAATCACTTTGGTTCTGAAGTTAAGAGACTCTCCAGAGGGGAGTGCATCCCCCATGTCATTTATATCGAAACAATCCATAAATATTTTGCTGTGTTGGGCAATGTTGGTGGCAGGGGAAAGGTGAGAATAATGACATTTGGGGCTACTGCACATCTTGGGTATGTGGATGTATCTCTTAGCATATTATCGAGGGCATTTCATAGTTACAGCTAAATGACAAAGATTGGAAAAATTAAACTTTAGGAAACAAACTCATTTACACACAAAACAGAGATAGTTTTCCTATGTCTTATTAACAGTTAACTTCATCCAGGGTTTATAATGCACCAAGCAAACTGAGTTAACTATAGGACCAGTTTAGAAGTTCTGTTTAATGTCTTTTAATACTTTAATGTTGACAATCCATAATTCACAATTTCAGGATATGCTTTTTGGGGGGCAGAGAGAAGGGTGGGGGCAAAACAATAATGTGAGAGTTCACAAGGGTTGAAGATGCACTTGGGGTGTTTGGATTGGCACCCTGAACTTGCGGGTGCTTGTGATTGCTTATCTGACCTATGTAAACGGCTGACGTCAAAGAATTAGGCTAGAAATCTTATGATTACAGCTTTTCTTGTGATCTTTTCTGGTATTTCCTGTTTCCTGTCAGGCCAAATATACTTAGAGAGAGGGTTATTTTATGGCATTGCACCGTTTCTGCTTCAGCCAGAGCCAGAGGTACAGGGAGCATGAAGTAAAAATAATTAAGAACAATATCTGAAAGTTCTGCCTGCCCTTTGCCCCCGCCCCTCCCCTACACACGGTCACTGACATTTCTTTTTGAACATCAAAAAAAGTTTCTGCAATGGTTCAGAGTAGGGTCTTATTTTTAATGGAACAAGTTCTATTGTTCATTAAAAAGGAGAAGTCACAAATTATATTTTAACTATTACCTTATTTGGGTAGTAATAAGCAGGCAGGCTGTGGATGGCATAATTCGGGCAGCCAAGAAGACTTCTGAGAGGAGGGAGAGATAATTTTAGAGGAAAAATGGCCACCGGAGGCTACATTTTCACTTTGGGGACACAAATACCTTATAGAAGTAGGACCAAAAAAAAAGTGGTTGGGGATGAAAGCAAAATCTGGCCTAAATGTTGCTAAATCTTCAACTTGCTTTCTGAGTAAGTGTTATGTTTGAAAAGAGAAGAGAAGGGACTGAAAGGTGAATCCTCCAAGGTTTGTGGACAAATACACTACAGCTTCCAACAGTCAAGTGCACTGGCCCTCCCTGGCCCCCCACGGGAAATTATGAAAGAAAGTGGCACAATTGTTGAATGGGATCACGATAATACTGCATTTGTGATGGTTATAACAACCAACAGTTACCACTTCTATTTATTTTACATACAAAATCCTTTAACCTCACGATTCTATTTAAATGCTCACCTCTGGGATTCTTTTCTGGTGAAATGACTACCCTTTTATTATATAGCAGGGACTCAAGCAGAGGAAATTCAAGAGGGTTTGGAATTTGCCCAGAACAATTTATAATTTGTTTGCAAACAACAAAAATACACATTTGTTGGTATATTTACATAAAATGTTCACTCATGTAAGATGCATACCAGACACTTATGTAGTGCAATCACAGAGATGTTAATGCTTGGGAGTGAAAAGGATAGAAAATTAGATTTAGAGTGATTATCATGTAGAGAGGCACTTTTGGAGCACAGAAGCACACGGGTTTGACCATGATAGGGAGCATGGCTCAGTGAACAGTACAGTTGACCATCAAAGGACCTCAAATTGACCCCAAGTATGATGTATAACCTCCATGGGATTTCAGTTTGTCTTCTAAAATAATGCAATATTTTAACTAAATGATCTTAAAGGTAACTTTCCTTCAAGCAAAGACTTCTCTATTATTCCACTTAAAATTTTTTCTTTTTTTATTTTTTATATCATTGTTCATTTTTAAACAATATTTGCTTGCCCCACCACCCCCACCCAGGTGTCGTTCCCATTAAATTTCCTTCACCAATGCACCCATGCACCATCACCACAGTCCCTGGTGCTCCTTCCTCCCTCCCTCCCTCTGATCCTCTCCCTCCTCCTCCCCTGCAGGATGTCTCTGATTTATAATTGTCTGCTTTTGTTTTGTTTCCACTTAAAATTTTTAAAGGTTCTACAAAAGCTAAGATTTCTTGTCCATGTACAACCTGGCCCCATTTTATCATTCTGTTTCCCATTCTACTTCACTCTAAACTTTGTGCCAAGTTGACCTGACAAATTACCATTTCTTAAAAATTTCCTATGTTTTTCTATTTTTGTGTTAATTCCTTTACTAAGTAATTAGTTGTGTTGATTCCTTTATTAAGAAGTCACCTTGTCAAATCCTTTTGAGATTGTCAGTATCTTAAAGATATAGATATAAATCTCAAAGTCTTGTGGGGTCATTCTAGAGAAGGGAAAGTTAATGCCAGTCCTCAGGAAGTACCAGTCACACTTGGTTTTTACTTGAGTGTGGGACTCTAACTCACTACATCGTATGCTACATAAAAAACTATGTTTTTCTTCCACACTTTCGCACTCTTCCTATGGCACCTTGCCTTGAAAGTACTGTTTGTTTAAAAAAAAAAACCAAACATGGCAATTTGAAGACAGGAAGAAACGTGGATTGGCAGAATAGGAGGGATGGATTGTTTTGAGATTATGAGGATAAATTGGGTCAGGTCTTGAATTTGGGGGAAGAGATGAGCATGGTTAGGCTGGGAAATCTGGATAGAACTTCAAGCATACAAATGCTTCAGGGTAGGGTGGTGTAAAGTGTTGAAGGGTTTCATTTTGATGATTTGTGTATTATTTTTGTGGTTTGTATAGAATACTTTAGCACTAGGGAAGTTGGTTTGTAAGTTAAGGGGAAAATATTTATCATGTCAAAATTGTCAACATCTCCTAAATATAATCGATCATCTCTAAAGTGATAGTTAGAAATCCATTAGTATTCTTATCCCAGTCTAACTCTCCACCAGCCTCTTTTGTTAGAGCGATCTTTCTAAAATGTAAAATTTATTAAGTTACTTCCCAGTGAATTATTTGAAGCTTTCTCCCAGCTTGGAGAATATACTCATTAGAAGCCCTTGGTCATTTGGTTTTCAGCCTACTTTTCTAATCATATCTATAGACTTTCTCCTGATATATACCATAGATCATGACTTGGCATTCCTCAGAACTTCTTGGATTTGGCCCTACCCTTTCTTCTTCCTGCAATGTTCTCTACCTTTTCTTCAGTTGGAGAATGTAATTTACCTTGAATTAAAAAACTATGTACTTTCTGAAAACTCCTTTAGCATCCATCATACAGTCAGAATTAATCACTCTCATGTGTTTACTTCTCATACTCTCACTTTGTCTGTACACCTCTAATACAGCACATGTCACCTTCCTAGGCCTTTTCTCACTCTCTATCCACCTATATTAGCTTCATTGGCCCATGAAGTTTTATTTTCAAAGCAACCCATACAATGGCACATGATAGTCATAAAATTATCTTAGTTGCATCTTCAGTCTTGGGCTTTCCTCAATGTTCCCACAGAGTATTATTTCTTTGCATTTTTAAATTATATATTACTCTGTTTTAACATCCATGAGTTGTTCATATACGAGTCTCTTCTAATAGGTTATAACCTTTCTTTCTTCACTTTTCCTCCCAGGTACATAACACAATGTATGGACTAAGCAGATATTCAAAAGATAATTATCAATTGAAGTGCTTTGGAAAAGAAACCTAAAAATTTGGACTATTAATTTCCCCTTCAGAGTCTTGAAAAATAACCAGTGAATATAGGGCTTCATTTCTGTTAAGTTGGGAAAAAAAATCCCTATTCAAATGATACTTTTTGTATAGTAGAATCTAAATATTTATATATAACATTAAAACATTTTCCAGTTTGTGGCCTCTAAGAGTGTTTCTAATTATCTTTGGAGTGTTTGAGACACTTTCCAAGAAAAATGTGTTTTAGTGCAATTTTATTCTATTCACGCTCCACCCTGCATTTATCACCAAATCAAAAAATAGGGCATTTAGGAATAAAGAGGGTAGAAATAATTTGCTTTGGAGTTTATAAATCTGATCAATTCACAATTCTTGATTTCATATACCAAGATAATTGATAGGATGACATTTTCTTTTGTTCTACTGTAGAATTAGAATTGTCCAAAAAGAAGCAATGTGGAACTCAACTAATATTTAAAAGGGATAATGAGGTCAAGAATATCAGTGCATCTAATCCTTGATGAAGTTATAGAGAGAAGAAAGGGCGGGCAGCAGCAGTCTCTTGGTATCTGTCATCCAGGGACAGGCAATAATACAATACTGGACGAATGTGCTCCCTGTTATAACACTGGTGCCTTACTGCTTTTATCTTCACTTCCACCAGAGTCACCCAACCCCATTTTCTTCTGTGGGGCCAAGGGCCAAAGAAAGGAGAACTCTCAGAAATTCCAATTAGCACATTCATGCTATGATAATGTACCAAACCATCAGAATGCAATTCAGTAGTTGATTGTGATAACAATTCCAATTTGTATTAGATTAAAAGCCTCAGCTTTCAGTAAGGAAACTGACCAAAAAGGTCAGACTTTTACACATTCTGTTTTATGTACTACAGTCACTGAGTTTAATTTTTTAATACCAAAGTCTTAAGATGGTTACTGAAATTTGTGTGCATATTTTAAGAGAAAGAGAAGGGGTATTAGAAAAAGTAGAATGTTTAGATTGTGTGTGGGAATGTTACTAAAATAAATATTAAGCATGCAATATTCAATCACAGGGTAATGGCAGCTCAACCACAGTGTATGGAGATTATGTAGATAATGTTTCTTTTAAAAAATCTATCCATTCCATATTCTTGTGTTTATCTTCCCCTTTGATCCAGCTGTCATTCACTGAGGATATTTAGGATGTTACAGCAAGACTCAAAAGAGAAAGAGGGAGTCAATATTCATTGGCTGGTTCTCAGAGTAGGGACTGTGTTTTCTTCTTCAGTTTGTGAGTTTGAAACAGAGCAATAATTTTGAGAACTGGTCTGCATGGAAACAAAGGAACTAATCATTCTTTTATTAGATCCTATTAACATTGAGAGGCAGGCCTGTGGATATGTTTTTTGCCCCTTCCACAGTGAGACTTGCTTTTCCTGGGAAGAAGGCAGGTAAGCACAGGGGAAAACATCTACAGGTGACACCTTGTGGACTGGTGTCCAGTAGTCAAAGGCAGAGCCCAGTGGCCAGGTGCCATGCCCTGCTCCCTTGTCCAGGTGGGTGCATTGCTTGTGTGTAGTAGAAATGTTCAGACAGGCATGTGCGAGTTAGAGACACACGTTCACACAGATACCACCTTAGAAGAAGTTATAGAAAGCATTTATCCAAAAGTAGTGATCTAGGAGAAACTGACCAAGTCTGAATTTTTGCTCCTCCTTCCTTTATTAGGATGAGCTTAGGAGGAAGATTTGATTAGGAGGAAGTTGAAGAAGAGAAACAGATTACATTGTACGACACATTTGAGTGTAGAAATTTGAGGTCTCTGTCATAAATGTTTTTAGTACTTCCTTTTCTTCCTTGCACATGTAAGTGTTTAATTTCACTTCTTATACTTGAGTCTAGTTTCTTTGCAGTGACCTCTCCTCCCTTCCTTTTGGTGCTTGATGTCAATTCTGTCCCTTTCTCTTCTCTTTCTCAATCATTTCCTTTAGCAAATTCTAGCTACTTTGCTTGCATGAATTGTCAGAAACTCTTTAAATGAACATCTCTTTGGGCTTTCAGAAATCCTCAACAAGACTATAAATTTATGTTAGATTAGGGTGCCCTACAAAAAGAGCCAGAGAAGGAAACAAGTAGAATTGTGTGATTTGATTTGAATTCCAGAGGTTGGGGAACACTTGGGGATTCACTGGGAAAGTCTAATCTTTGGATTATATTTGACTCATTATTTTCAGTTATTTAATTGTCCATTACAAAGCCTTGACTAATGATTCATATTCATTTTCATTTTATCTCACCTTGATTTTATTTACAATTTCCTGGCCTTTCTACTTTTCTTTTCTTTCTTTTTTTTTTAAACATTTATTTATTTATGCATACAAGAACTGGGGTACAGGCCAGAGGTGTGAGGGGTGAGAGGATTCACCAGAGACAGAGTGGGGAACAGAACAGAGAGATTGACTGAAATACACTGCTGAGGAGAGTAGTAGGAGAGTGATTTGCATTTAAAATAAAAAGAAAGGAGAGGTCTACTGCACTGTGTGGATTGCTCCCTGGCAGGGGATCGAACTCCTGTGGGTAGCTTCATAGGTTGCATCTTAACCCCTTGTGCCACCAGGGAGGCCCTCTACTTTTCAATTAGGTCTAACATAGTCATGTAACTGATTTCTCTTGATATTTAGCCTTCTTTTTTTCTCTGGGGCTATCACTTTTCTGACACAAGCTTGTCCCCTTGGACTCATTTATAAGGCCATGCACAATTAAACCCCGCCCTGGTTTTGTCAACTCTGTCTTTCAGTTGCATAAGAGACTGACTTTGAGATTCTGTTTACTAACCATAAGGATTGTGACCTACAGATTCTTCTACAACTCCCTTGCTGATAAAGTAATAAGATTAGGGCAGGGGCTTAGATAGAATGTATAAATTATCATGTGGATTTTTTAGGTGAGAAGTGTGGGATCTTGATAATTTTTCATTTGAGAAATTTAAGACAGTGCAAAGTAAAAACCTGATCTCTTGGAATGTTCTCTTAGCATTTTGGAGACTTTAGTTAATTGTAAAGAGAAATTTATGGAAAGGTGGAGAGAAAGAAAAAAGAAAAACAAAGCATTAAGTCTACAATGTGTGTATCTAGGGTAGGACAATGTATTAAATCTCAAGTACTTTGAGCTTTAATATCTTTACTATGGTGATCTATACCTGCTATGTACTACGAGGTGTACTGGTAATTAATCAAAGAGTGAACAACATCAAATAAGAGAAAAGAGCACATACTTTTAATTACTTTTGTTTGTTAAAAAGTAACTTGGAGTTTTTTGCCTTTTTACACTAAAATTTCTAATGTTTTTCTTTTTGAAAACTCAGTGCTTTGTTGTCCGATTAAATCAGTCCTGTTAAGAAAAAAAGAACAACCTATTTCTAGGCAAAGAGCAGAGGACGTGGGAGTATCATCCTTCACTCAGCTCCATCCCTTCAAAAGCTCATTTATAGGTCCTGGTATACACACACACTGTCAGCATTGTAATTTTGAAATTAGAGAATTATATAGACTTAGTTATCTGTGAAAAGAAGCAACTTTCAAAACTTTAATTGACAGAAAATATTCCAAGGTGGATGAACAAAATAATTACTTTGAAAAAAATATATATAGCTGGCATAATTTTAAATTATGATCTAAAATTTTATAATTATTAGTAAATTGCAGCTTCTCTATATGAACAGATAACTGTCTCATTAACTCTGGACATACTTTAGATCTTTGAATAGTTCTGAAATTTGCTGTTGTGTATTCTTTTATCTCATTTTAAAAACTATAGTAATTAATCCTGCTCTTCAGCCAGAATGTAAGTTTAAAAATAATTCCATTAAAAGGAAAAACTAGAATTTATATTTCTTGAGTAATCTTTGCTTGAAAAACAGTTCACTTGTGCATTTAACAGCAACTTGTGAGCTATTTTATTCCTTCTGATAATTTCCTTTTTTCACTTTTCAAAGTGTATTGGGCGACTGATGTGTGAAAGATGCTGGGGTGAACACAAAGAAACTATGATGTTCTCCAGATTTTCAAAAAAGCTGAATATCTAGGAGAGGGGAAGGAAATACTTATTAATTGTAATAAAATAAAGTGATTTGCTTGTAAAATAAAAAGAAAGTTCTGTGAGACTTCAGAAGAGAAAGACATATGTTTCCTCGGTAATCTAAGGAGGACTTTGCTTTGTATAGGGAGAGGCATATGAGCAGAGTCTTAAGGAATGGCAGAAGTTGGGGACATGGTGGAAGGCATTTTAGTTATTGGAAACAATGAGCAGAAAGCTGTGGAATTCTGGTAGCATTTGGGTGGAATATAAATGCTTAGCTAAGGGAAGTAATGACAATTAAGATGGAGAAATGAACTAGTTCCTGACAGCAGAGAGCTTTGAAAGCAGGATAAAAAGAATTTGGATTTTTTCTGCAGACAATGGAGAAATATTGAAAGATTTTGGAAGGGAGTGTGATAATTCTGACATTTCTTTAAAGTTATTGAGCCTCCCTGCTGGCGCAGTGGGTTGAGGGCAGTGCTGTGAAGCAGTCCACAGCCTCTGCAGCACCGGTTCGATTCCCGGACGGCCAGGGAGTCCCACATGGCGTGGCAGACCTCTCCTGTCTTGCCCGCTGCTCCCTTCAGCAGTGCTTTTGGTCTGTCTGCTTGTTCTGCAACTCACTCTGTCTCTGGTGAATCCTCTCACCCTCCCGTGTCTCTGGCTTGTATCCCAGCTCTTGTATAAATAAATAAATCTTAAAAAAAAAAAAGTTATTGCTCTAAGTCACAAAGTGCAAAGAAAGGTAGAAGGGGGAAGTTGGCAGCTTTTGAGAGACTTATTTTGTAAATAAAATAACATGAGGCTCAGCCAGTGGCTGGTCATATAACTGAATAAAAAGAAAGCAACGGGTGTGAGCTAAGATGTTGAGAAAAGAGAGCCAACACCAAAAATTATGATAGTTGACATTTACTGTAGGAGGAGCATGGGTCTTTTTCTAGACACCTTTTTTCTTGTATTATTTCATTTATTCAACATCTTTTATAAAATGCTTTTTTCCCATTTTTATAAGGGAGGAAACTGAGGCACAGAAAGGTCAAGTAATTGTCCCAGGTTTATAAGGCTCAGAAATAGAGAAGCAGAATTTAAAAATTTCATATATGAAACCAAAACCAAGTGACCATTCACTGCCAACAAACCAACTGTACTATGGCCCTAGCTCTCCTTGAATGTAAAACTTAAAAATTTTTTTTTTTCAAATTTCAACACTGCTACAACACACTGAGGCTTGATCCATTCTGTGGATTTAGAGCCATTTGGGATTGGAGAGCAATAGAAGGCAGTTTTGAACCTGGGTTTCTGCAGGAGTGATGTCATTTGTGAAAACAAGGATGTCAGGGGAAAGAATAGGCTTATTAGTTCAAGGTGAAATGATATTTTTGGTTTTGACTCAATTTTGCATTCACATTTAAAGGATGGATTAAATAGTCAATGATTATTACTCAATAGAGCTACAGATTTATAAACTACTTCTAATGTCTTCTAATGTCTACTAGAAGTAGTTTTAGAAAAATGTTATGAATTAATGTCAAGTTATCTACTGCTAAAACTGATAGCTTCTCTGAGCCAAGCAATTTGTCCTGCTTTGAATGAAATCACTAAAGCTGATGAGTATTTGAAAGTGTATTTGAATTTTTACAAGTGTTCTTGAATTTCACCAGTTTTATAGCCAATACTTTGAATCGACAGAGGTTTAAACTAATACTTATTTGCACACTGACGTTGTATTTCACACAGATGTTTTAGACAGAATTCTGTACACAAATCTGTAGACAGAGTTATAACTTCCTAATTGTTCTTTTATTTCATTAAACCCTTAACTCATCTCTGAGTTCCTGATAAACACTACACACTCAATAACTATTTCTTGAGTTGCAATGATAGAAATATTTAGTCTTGAATATATTTAATTTATATCATATTGAACAGTTGATATATTTTAAAATAACACTTTAAATGTCAATTTTAAAAGTAGAGTTATGGAATTGGAGAATTCTTTTGAAGATTTCACCAACTGAAGTTGTTTGGTTCTCAGGATTGAGTCTAAAGCAAATTTCTGATATTTCTTTTCTTGAAAGGTGGGATGAGTTACAGTGACTATGGGGGAATAATTGTGTTTTGTTTTTTTGTTTTAAGGGATTTGTATGTTTTTATATTTTTCTGGAACCAAAGGCTATTAAAATGGAAATAAGCTTAATAAATGAAATAAAACGCAAAATTTAGACCCAAGAACCAGAACTACAGGTAAGTTCCACAACTACAGAATTTGCAGTTATTTGGCTGAATTTTGAAATCAAATTATTTATGCAACTGACAAAAAGTTCTGCTGGAGTTGTCTAGTCTTAAGCAGATCATTGACTAGAATCACAAGTAGAATAATATTTGCCCTCAACAGCATTTATGAAACCGTATACTTATTTCCAGCCTTCCTATCTCTCCTCATTTACAGATGTGCTCCCACCATCATGCTTCCATGCTGACATTCTGTTGATAATACATGGAGATATTTCCTTGGATTTTCCCAGCACTTGAAGTTTGGATCTTAAAATTTAAAGCCACAAAATAAGTAGAAAAATGTAAAAGACGTACATTCCTTTGACTTTGCATAGCAGTATTATTTTCCTGGTTTGACTGGGGTTTATATTACATCATGAATTTATGCTTGCCCATCTACATATAATCAGTAATCCATATGTTGCTTCAAATTTAAATTTCCCAGTGCAGGTTCTGATCATGTAAGCTTTTTGGAATAGAGTTGGCATATTGACCTGGTCTGGTTCTCACAGTGTGAATGTGTTACCCTAGACTAGTTGCTTAGTCTCGCTGAGCGATTTACTTCATCAATTGCTAACTCAGTCATTACACCTTCCTTCATGTGCTTCATAAAGGGAAAATGATATATTAGTAGAATTAAATCAATGGATGCAATGCAATGAGCTGAGCTGATGCTTCAACTTTGGACATGCCAATCAACCACTTCCAGAACCCCTCTTCAGGGCAGACAATGCCCAGTCATGCCTCGCTCTGGAGGCACTGCTGGCAGCCTGAACCCCAACATGTGAAGATGATTAGCTCTTTGAATGATTAGCTCTTTGAATGTCCAGCTGAAGATGACATCTTTCTAAGGACTCATTATTTACTAGAGATGTTCACATAAGTAACTCCTTCCTTAGCAGTTGCCCACTCTCTTTAGGGAACACTATTCCTCTTTGCCTTCAGCTGTATTCACCTTAGCATCTCTTATGGATATATACATTTACGTACCTATTTTTCCACAAAATTTTTGTTCTCTCCCTTTATTACTTATGCATAATCTCAGAAAATTTTTCTATTTCACTTGTGAGAAATAAAGTCCAGTCTGTCTAAAAATGATGATGCCCTTCATTAGAGAAGAGAAAACCTGTAACTTTTAAGGCTAAATTAAACTTATTAAGAAAGAGGGACACCCATCTCTGAAGTCCTCTAGGCTGTTGTTTCTATTCAGAATTTCTGCAATTTCATAGTTTTTAAAGATGTAAACCTCTCTATCTGCGATCACAGTCAACATATGTGTAGAATGTATAGTATTTAACTTTTAAATTTTTAGTTACTAGCATGGCAAAAACGTTGTGTGCTGGAAATGCAACCTGTTATCTTCTCGGGCATTAAGAGGAGGAAATAAATGACTGTGGGGGAAGGTGGGGTCAGGGAGTGTGATTGGGAAAATCATTACAAAGGAAGGGATTCTTGATCTGGACTTTGCAGTTTGAAAATTTGCACTTGCTGTTGTAGTGAGAATGGCAACATAGAAGAGCATCTACTGCAAATAGGAAATGCTTCAGGACCACAGGGAGAGAGGGAGGCTGAGAGAGATGGGGAAATGAAATGACTTGTCTTTGCTAATTTGTCACCAGACCCCATGCTGCAGACATGGATCCTAAGTTATTTTTCCCCTCCGTGGCAGAAAGTGCGAACCCCTCGTTTCCCCCGAGAATTTGGAGATGAACCAAAGAGGCTGCTGAGACATATTTCTTACTTGTAGTGAGGCAGTGGTCTAGGGGCATATTAAGATTCAACTAACTCACCTTTATAAAGTCCAAAAAAAAAGTCCTTTTAAAGTGCTGAAAGTAACAGGAATTCTGTATGCTTTCTGTAGTATTGTTTTGCAGGAATTTATACCCACTTATTCATCATATAAGCAATAATACATGCCTATTCCCACAGATATGCTAATCTCTTGAATTAAGTTGTTTTATCAATAGTGTAACTGGGAATATGAAATTTAATCATTTAATATACTGAAACAAACCAAGAGTAGTAATAGTTGCAGTGTAATAGTTAAATTTTCTGTCCAGGTAGTTTTTCCGCTTTTCTTGTACTCACATGGAATATGGGGTGCTTTAGCATGACCTCATTTTTTCTGACCAACCGATTTTCCTGCACATCCATCTCCAAATGCCACATAAACCTCACAGCCTCATTGGTTTCCTTCTTTTTCCAAAGTACTCATTGTTTACTAGAGACCAACACTGTTGTTGTTTTAAATCCTTTCAAATATTTTTTTTCCTTGCCCAGAGATTATTTTTCATAATATATTTTTTAGAGTATTTAGCAAATCCCAAAAACCTTGTGGCATAAATTACTAAAACAAAATGAGTAATTTTGACTTTCTAATCTTTTTGCATGCAGAAGAGAGGTAATTTTTGTTATTTCCAGAGTAGTCCTCCATCTCTCAGCACCCATGGTATGTCAGGATTTCATTGCAGAACATAAGCCAAGGCTTCAAATGTGTAACCATATGCTCACATTCGTTCTTCTACAATGAACCCACCACTTCCCAACTATTCTCCAACAACCCCCTCCCACAAAGGAAGCGAGTACCTGTAGTAAGTTACACATTCTTAGTTTAGGGTGTTTTTGGAACCCCATGGGATCCTTCACTGGGATCCTGATAGATGTGCAGTGGTGGTTCCGCTGTTAAACCCAGGGAAGTTCTCCACCACTGTCCCCAACAAGGCACATTCTTATAACATGACAAACTCATCATTCCCACATTTGTGAATGAGTTGGTTTTCCCCGCTATCAAGGGGAGAATTTGTATTATCCTCACTTGTCCAAAGGGGAAACCGAGGCAAAGAAGTTTCCCCAACTTTGCCAGGACCTAAAGACTTCCAGACCAGACTCAGTCCTGTAAATATCACACAGGCTGTAGTTCAATAGTTGAAAATAGAAAGAATATATATATATATAGAAAGAATATATATATATATATATATATATATATATATATATATATTAGAAAGTACTACAAAAGCATCCCAAGAATATTCTCTCGGTGATAACTCTTTGACTGGTCAACAAGAAAATGAAGAGGTAGGATGAACATTAAGGAGCATCCAGTTCCTGCCCCCTGGTTTTGAGGACCCAAACTCAGGCATTTCACTTGCTTAATCCACAGGGCAAGTAAGTGGTGAGCTGAGCCCAGTACCTGTGTTTCTTGCTTGCCAGTGCCTAATGCTCCTCCCACCAACTCACTCTTAATTTTAAGACGCATTTGTAATAATCGAACAAACACTCATTAACCACAGTCCTCTGAATCTATACTGCACAATTTTTCCTATTTTTCACGGCTCGGACATTCCAAAGAAGGGGTCATCAGACTCGACCCTGATGCCCTTTACACCTCACGGCCACTTTACCTGGCAAGCTGTGGAGCGCATCTTCATTCTCTAGAATGCCTCTCTGTTTGGTCGCCTGCAGCTCACTTTTGGATTTCCAGACCAGCTTGACCATCCTGATCATCTCTGGCAAGTCCCAGGGCAGCGGCCCCTGCTGGCACCCCGGCCGGCTGCCCAGCGAGGAGGGCAGCACACCTTCTGGGGCCGGCCACCTTCTGCCTAGCTCTGCCGCGGGGAAGTAGCGCTCCAGCACAGGCATTCTGCCCTGGTCCCCAGAAGAGGAGGTCGGGCTGCTGCTGCTGCTGCTGCTGCCGCGGCGGCTGCTGCTACCAGAGGGGAAATTCTTCCCGGGCAGGGGAAGGCAAACCCCCGTAAAATCCTCTCCAGCTTCGGAAAGGCAAGCCTGCTCCAGCCTGGCACAGCCTCCCTGTCCCTCCACAAACACTGCCGAGGAGAGCGATTCCCTTCCCAAGGTTTCTCGCTGGTGAGAACTGTTACTGTACTCCTTCCTTAGAGATAGAAGGCATTTTTCCCCTTCTCTCCCAGGCACTGACTTCACAGCACTTAATTAATCCCAGGCTACAGCTGGAACGACAGCAGGGGGGAAAAAGCCATTGAGGTTTTTTAGCATTTGCTTTTCCTCTTCTTCTGATTTATTTGTTCTCAAATCTCTTTGGGTGCTTGTCAAAGTTTGTCAAATGGCTTGTTTGATCGTCAAGGACTTCAGACAGAGGAGCGGGGTTCCCCTTTGCCAGTCTCTCAGAAGGGTCCCCCAGAGATCAGCTAATTGGAGGTGTCAGGTAAGGAGTCGCCCAGGTGCCGAACCAGCCCTGCGAGCTCCCAGGAGCTCTCAGAAGATAGGACCCTGGGCTCCCACAGAATCCATCTGCATTTGCTTCTTTCCGGAGGACCTGGCGCCCGGGTCCTCCTGTCCACTACCGTCTGCAGTGGGATGGTTATCAGCGGGCTTTGCTGGGGCTGATTCTCAGCCCCGCAGTTCACATACTCTCCTCCCCACACCCCTCCCCCTTTGCTGTCATTTGGTTCTCAGCAAACCTAACTGGGTTTTGGCCTATTAGTCAAATCCCTTTGTAACCTCAGCTGCCCTTCAGCTGGAAGGGAAATAACATTGAATCACATTCCAAAGCTAACTCTGAAAGAAGTAAATTAGAGAAGCATCAAGATCCTCATGTATACGTGCAAAGGGGTTGCATGGTCTGGACACAAAGCTTGGGATTGTTAAAAACACATTTCCAAGGAGAATAGTAATAATTTTAAAGCACGCGGGAGTCTGGTGGGGGTGGGGTTAAGTGTCTGAAAAGAAGTGAACGAAAATGCTAAAGATTCATATTCAAGAGACAGAGCTCTATGGACTTAATATTTGGGCCACTAACTGTTGTGCCCCCCACCTAAGACTGGTTCAGTTGAGGATAAGCATGGGCCATGGGTGACCTGGTGTCCTGTGTCTCAGAGATAAGTCAGAACCAATACAACAAAAGGGGATGCCCCCCCGGAGCTTATGTGAAAAGACTTGGACATAAACGAAAGCAAGGTAGTATTATTTGGCATTTCTGCCAGCAAATTGGGTTTGTAGGGACAATTTGAACTTGAACTGTCACATGGATTGCTCCTGTTTTCTTGGAGGTCATTATCACAATCCCATCTTTCTCTTCTCTTCACATCTCTACATTGCAAAGTACTTTATTTTTCTTGGCATTTTATTTTGCTGATGTACAATCTGTTGCCTCCTGCTCTACATTCCTTTTGGGGTTGGCTCATCACACAGACATCTGATGTTTCTTTAAGGGACAGGAGACTTGGGGGAGAGGAGAAGAAGCATTGTAGGATGTGTTGTACTATCATAGTCCTCGCCTCATATTTTAAAAGTTGAAGCCAGCAAAGACTACTGTAATTTTATTGTTATTATTATTCCTCCAAACCCATGGCTGATAGGTTTTGTTTTCCATGATGAATTAAGTGGCTTTTCTTTTTTTCTGGATGGAAAAGTACACTGGCAAGCCTACTCTGTTTCCTAATAGGTGAAGAAGGGTCAACATTCTTTGAGGATATAAAACAACAGTAAGAGACCTTGGAAACACTAATGCTTGTGAATTTCATTATTAAAATGTTGAACAAATAGCTCTTCCTATAACAAAGAGGTATTCACATAATTTAATTAGGGATCTACTTGTGAGAGAGATGTACTTTTTAAAAACTTCCCTCTTTTTTAAGAGATGGAAGGCTGTAAGAATCAATTTAACACTGTCATCATCTTTGACAGGCCTTCCAGTTCTTATCTTACCTTTCCATCAGACCAGGGGCATTAAAGCTCTCTAGAATTGAAGCGATTTTATTATTTCATAAGCACATGGAGTCTGTTGTGCTCCATTAGCATATTTCCTGAATAACGTCTTAATCTCACTCCTCAGTCACAAACTTCCTTGACATAACAACTGAAGAGTTTCCTAAGTGTTTGACTATTTTTATTTTTGTGCAGTTATTTTGCAATAGCACTTAGCATCAGGATATCCTGACTCTTGGAACAAAGGGGTTAAGAACAAAGAAAACAAATATATGATATAATATGTCACATACACTAACATATTAAGAATATAACTATTTATCACACATTTCTTCAAGAATGACTTTTTTTTTTTTAATTCAAGGATGTGTTTCCATTGTAATTCTCTGTTTCTTTTTGCGTAGTTCCTTGTAAAAATATCTCAGAGGAGTTAAAAGATGTTGGGTCATCAAATGTGGTCCATGCTTACTTCCTAGAGGAGATGAGTTAGGGCCAAGCTAACACCAACTCAAATTTTCAATCTCTAAAAGAGATCTACTTCATTTGAAGACTTGAAAATTGAAAATGTTGCACAATTTTTAAATATTTCTCCAAATATTGGATTACCTTCAACACAGGGTAGAAGTGCAAAAATACAAGAAAGGTCATCCTCGTGGTATTTCTGGCTCACACTATAACAGGAAGTACAGGAAATCTTGCGAGAAAGCTTGGCTCAGGAGTCCTTTGGCTCAACTACAGGCTGGAGAGATTGGGACAAACTGATAGATGCTAGTGCTGGTGGGACTGAAATTCCTAATCCACATACATTCTCTAAAAGGTTATTTTATTGTATTTTGTACTAACATCTTGCCAGCTGTGATTTGTTTTGTCTTTCAGATAGTTACGGTAGAAGAGTATGCCCTGTCTAGTGAGCATCATTCGCTTTACGATAGTATCGGCAGTCAGAAGTTTGGATCATCAGGGATGGGAGAAGAGGTTATTGGGGTAGGTTCTGTGCCCAGAGGAGCCATGGAGCAAGGAGGTCTCATTTACATGACTTGTAAGGATTCTAGCAAATCTTAATATTCATAATGAATGGGCAAAAGATAGGAAATTTTAAGACAGGCTTTCACAATAATCTCATTCCCCACCCCCCAGCATTGTGAGTCAACCTACCATTCCATTAAAAGGAAAATAGAATAGTTGTCCTCTTGTATGAAAGAAAAATAATGAGAACTGGCAAAGTAAAAAAAAAAACTTGTTCAATAGACAAGTGATTCTATCAAAAATGCTATGTTTTGCAGCTACAAAGGAAAGAATTGATAACCACAACACTGAGGTATATAGCCAAGAAGAGAGAGTCAAAGGCATAATTGACTTAGAACCTGGATTATTCTGAAGAATTCTTGGTGTCCTGGATGCCATGTAAAACATGACATACTTATGATTGTAGTCATTGGACTGATAATCCCTTAATATATATGATCTAAAAAAAATAAAATCATAGTAGTATTAAGTATTTACATTTTTAAAAATTTACATTAAAAATGGAGACTTAGAGACATTCATTTCAATTTTCTATTATTTTGAGTCTATCAATGGTTTCTCACAAAGCTTCATATAATGAAAATTTTCAAATTTATTTTAAAAAATCTTACAGTCTTATTAATCTCCATATCTCTTCTATCTTTACAGAAAAATTCCAAACTATTGAGGAAATTTATTCATTTTGCCCTAACCTTTCCTCATCATTTGTGTAAGGATGTGTACACACACACACACACACACACACACACACACACACACACTCTTATGACCAACTTGGTTTTACAAGAGATATTCCCATGAAATTAAAAATGAGCAAGGAAGGAAAAATAGGTCTTTCAGCTTTGTTTAAAGTTAATGTTGAAGAAGCTCAAACAATTTACAGTGTCTGTAAGGAGAAACAGAAGTGTAATAACTTTGGCCTTAACTCATCTCAAGGAACAATGCCAGCAAGTAGGAAAAGGGCTTGTTCTACAGACGGGCCATACAAGGCAGCACACATTTCCATTCCCACATGGAAAAGAAGAAGGGTGGTTGGGGGGCAAGATGAGGAGACGAGGGGGTGGGGGATGTGGAAGGGGTTGAGTTGACAGATTTGTAGTTTGCTTTCACAGTAGGTGTCTAAACTGTAACCAATCATTCTCTCATTCACTCTGCAAATATGAATGAACAGCAAGAATAACAGCGGAAGGGAATGTCCTTTGTGCCAGTCCCTGAGTCTTTTTCCAGGACCTGTGGGTCTTCCTGACTTCGATTCTGGTTGTCACTGTGAGCTACTCTTCTATTGCTTTCCTTTCTATATTTAAATAGAAAAACCAGGGTTTTAGCTGGCATGAGACCTCTATCCTGACTTTCAGATATCTTTTTTCAAAAAACATTTTATTAAAGTAGCATTGCATTATAACATTAAATAAATTTCAGCATTATTATAAACCAACTTCTATATATATATATATACTACATTAAAGTCACCATTCAACATCCAATTCTAGCTTTCCCCATGCAACTGACCACTTTTACCAATTGGCCCACCTCTTTCCCCTTCCTTCCTGGTAGCCATTAATTTGGTCTCAGAGTCTAACAGTTTATTTTTGTTTTATTTAGTTCAATCGTTTGCTTTGTTGTTGTATATACCACATATTATTGAAATCATACAATGTTGATGCTTCTCCATATGACTTATTTCACTAAGCATGATACCCACAAAGTCCATTTATGTTTTTGCAAATGGTAGGAATTTGCTTTTTTGTAATAGCATTCTGTTCTGCATCTTAATTAATGCTAAATTTGCTGTCTCTGAGAGTTAATCTATAATAAAAGAGTTCAATAACACAGAGATTAAGAACAAAACACCAGAAAGGCTTGATTTTCTCCACTTCCTTCTTTCTTCTTCTGAGGACTGTGATTTGCTCTTTCCTCCCTCACGGAAAGACCTTTGGTATGTGATGATGCTTTCCTCTGGCTGAAGACTTTCTAGAATTTTGTAACTTATTTCTGATTCTGAAAGTCTATAAATGGTGGTAGAGTACACTTTTTACAATATCATAACTGGGTGTGTCAATTTCTTTTTTTCTTTTATTATTTAAAAAAAAATTTTGTGTAGAAGAATTGGGATGTAGGCCAGAGGTGTGTGTGTGTGTGGGGCGGGGGGTGGGGGGGTGAGAGGATTTGCCAGAGATAGAATGGGGAACAGAACAGGCAGATTGACTGAAATTCACTGCTAAGGGGAGCAGCGGGTGAGATAGGAGAGGTCTGCTGCATAAAATGTGGGTTATCTCCCTGGCCAGCAATTGAACACAGGCTGTAGGGGTAATAGCACTGAGACTTAACCCCTAGGTCACCAGGGAGGCTGCTGGGTGTGCCAATTTCTTAAAAAAGATCTGTGATAGTGATATCTCCAAACTAGCCCTTCAAGACTACTTAATCCTGGTGTTACAAAAACAAAGTTTCAATTTGAATTCACCATTAAGCCTTTACCTTAAATTTAACAATTTATTAAGTTGGTATGATGACAATAACCACCTTATTCATTATATTGAGGTTTTGCAAAATGAAATAAGACAAAAATGTGAGTTATTTGTAAATCATAACATGCTGTATAATTTAAAAATTATTATTTTTTAGCTATAAGAAACTGAATTTACCTAAACCCATATTTTGGCTCTTCATTCCTGGGAGTTATTTAAAAGCTGATATCCCAAACTCCCCACCCTTGAAATACAGCTCACCTTGAAAACCCATATTGCCCATGAAGATGCAGGAGTAGAGGATATCGAAAGGATAATTAGAGGGCCTCCCTGGTGGCTCAAGGGTAGTTAAACAAAGCACTGTGAAGCAATCCGCAGCCTCTGCAGCACGAGTTTGATACCCGGCTGTCTGGGGAGAATCCCACATGGCAAAGTAGACCTCTCCTCTCTTGCCCGCTGCTCCCCTCAGCAGTGTATTTCAGTCAATCTGCCTGTTCTGTTTCCCACTCTGTCTCTGGTGGATTCTCTCACCCCCTGCATCTCTGGCCTGTACCCCAGCTCTTGTATGCATAAATAAATAAATCTTTAAAAAAGGATAATTGGAGAGAGTGTTGGAGCGTGGCCCAATGGGAGACAGTGAGGGATTTAATGGCACAGAGAAGGGGTAAAGTCAGCAAAATGAAGTGTGAATGAGAATAGATAAAGGACAAAATATGTGTTAAAAGAAGTGGTTCAATAGGATAAATATTATTGTAATTGCATTTTGGAATTGGGATAACCGCCATGAATCATGTCTAGGGTTTAAGCAGCATGCTCTTTACAATGGGTTATGAAACACTCTAGTTAATGCTACAGAGGTTCCCTTGATTAAAAATTTCAGTTTTAGTCCACATTGACTAATGTGTATCTTTGATTGCATGACTTGTGTAGCTCTGTGTCATAATCTCTGCTTGTGAACATGTGTCTTCAGCCCTTTTACTGGTCTCACTTCCCTAGATAAGCTTTTTTTAATTGTTACTGAAACATCATTGTTCCGCTTCCTTGCCAGAGTTTTGACAGTGTAGCATTTCCCCCCAGGGTGTAGTCACTGCTGTATTCCCACAATGCAGCACCCATAGTCCCACACTGAAGCCCATCATGATCTTCCCCCAATCTGCTTCCAATCCCCCATTCTTACCCCGTTTTTTCCCCCTCTGAAATCCACAAATCTATAGCCAGTTTTCAAGGGTTGATTTTAAAGTTTTACCTAGACAAACTTATGTGAGCTTTCAATTTTCTTTTCTTTGCTTGGGACATGAGTGTACATGTGTGCGTGTGTTTAGTTTTAATTGCTGCCAGTTGATCTCTGTTTAATTGAGTGTTTTTAGAAGTGTAGTGTGTAAAACCAAATATAAAGTTAACAAGTGGCCCAAACAAAGTCTGAAATATATTTCCACTTTTTTTTGGTCTGCAAGTGAGATGCATGAATTCTGGAAACTCTCAAGAATCAGGCCTGGCTGAGAAGATCTCAAGGAGATTATCCAGACATCCTGAAAAAGGTACTGGGGAATGCCAAATGAGCTTTTCCACCTCTTAATATAATCAAAATAAATTAGACCCCTTAATAAAACATAGAAAGAAAATATAAACAAGATAAAAAGAAAATAAGAAGATGCTAAGGAATAAAATCATTTAATAGGACATAATTTTCCCCTTGGCATTCATTTATGTTTATGAAGTTCAAAGTTAATTTTGAAGAAAGAAATTTCAACTGCTACAGGTGTTGGGTATATAATTCTCCTTACTGCCTCTTCAAATTATCCGTTATTTTTCTCTCTGTTTAACTTATTACCTCCTGGCAATTATGAATTACATAAAATGTCTCTGCTAAGAATTGTTTCTCAGTTGCTATTCTAGAACAATAATTCTCAAGAATCAGTGTGCATACAAATCTCCTAGAGATTCTCTTAAAAATGCAGATTCTGATTGGGTAGGTCAGGGTGGGGGTCAGTGGCTCTGCATTTCTATCAATCTCCCTGAAGGTGTCGAGTCTGCTGGTGTGTGGATAGCACTTCCAGTAACAAGGGTAAGGACTACCCATGGCAGATACTTTATGCATTTGTCATATTAATTATTTATGAAATACAATGCAGCAAAAGTCCAGATCTTTTTAGATATACATATTAAGACTATTGAAAACAATCAGTACTGGCTCAGGTCAAATAATCTACATTGGTGATAAGTAACCGAAACTGCAATATAAGGGCAGGAGCTGTGTCCAGGGACGTTCATGACATTTAACCACTGCTTGTCTTTTAAATTTTATTTCATTCACTTATTTTCCCTTATGAATTAATTTTGACGACAAGGTTGAAAATCAAGTGTAAGTCACTGTGGTAAATAATATATCTGATGAGTCTTAACTTAAAAACCAGACTATTTTTGTGAGTCTTTTCTCACCAAATGTCAAAAAAATTTACTTAGGCCAATTTTGCAGTCCCTACCCCTTACTGCCATTTATTTTCCTCATTACTATTTTCAAAATGAGTGACATAGAGGCAAACTCTTAGTCTTTGGTCTCTGTCATGAGGGATCACTCACCAAGACCTGCTCTTTTATTTGATGTATTAAAGATATATGTGTAGGGGTCTTTGGATGATGCCTGGCAGTCTTTTCCACTGTAATATTCCAGGCATGAATGAATGGTGACCAGATGATTCCACAAAACAAACATGGGGAATGAAGTAGACATCCATGGAGCCTCCAGTCAGCAAGCAGCCTGTATCGCTGCTGACTCAGAGAAACGTACTGCAATGTTACAGTCTCAGCGAAACACAAAACAAAACACAACAGATCAGTGAAATAAACATTGCAACAAGCTGCACTTGTTATTAGGTGTCTCCTGGAATTCATGCAGACCCAGACATAGCATTCATGGGAAAGTAATGCCAGAAGCAATAGGCATGTGAAATCAACTGGAAGATGAGGTTAATCAAGAGCATGAGGCTAGAACATGACCACATTTATATGATTAAAAATTTGTACAGTTAATGAAATAAGAACGCTTAGAATAAATGGAAGCATCTGCTGGTAATTGGAAGCACAGTTTGCTGCATTTTTTTTTTCCATTGTCTTTCCTGGTTCCTTCCAAGGCTAAGTGCTTTGCTGTAGTTATGAACACCTATATTTCCTTTCATTCACAAGAGTAAGTAAAGAACAAGAGAAAGCTGGGAAATACTAGATTAAAGGCTAACATCCATCAAGGTTATTATTTTAGATAATTTTGTAAACTATTTGGCACTGTGAAAGGCAGGAGACTTAAGGGTGGGAAATAAAGTGAGGCTACTTAATACAAAGAAAATATGCTACACTCTTTCTGAATAGTCCACTACAGTACATTTTTTTAACATGCAGTATTACTAGAAGAGTAATAGCAACATTACCAAGGAAAGAAAACCTAGCACTATGGAATATTTGACAACATATGTATGTAAGATCTTCATCATCAAAAACTTCTTTAAGAGTTTCCTTTTAGAGGAAACATTCTTTTTTTATCCCACATCCAAATTCTGACTAATTTTTGTTTCATAAATTATCTAAAATGATGGTCTATTTTTCTGTGTATGGAATATGGTTACCAACTGCTCCTGCTCTCTCTGGATATCCTTTTCTCTGACCTCCATGGCCTTTGTGCTGAATCCATTCTGCAATTTGATAACACTTCTTACATTCTCTGTCCTCTGATACATCTTTGCTTTTGACAATATTTCATTGTCTATTTAAACATAAGGTAAAATATACTTACATTTAACTTGCCTATGTCCATGTACCTTGCCATGCTTATATCTGTGTATCTCTAATACAGCATCAGGAGTCAACTCCTTTAACCGTATATATGTAACTGGGCTTTTTAAAGCCTAGTTTCATTTATTTTTATCTTTTTCAGATTTTAGTAATCAGCTACCTTTATTCTTTTCTTTTCTTACATTATTATTTAGTTTTGTATAATAATTGATTTCTCCACTAGTGTTGTACGATAGTTGATTTCTCCGCTTGTGCGCAGTACCCATAAATCTCCCACTACCACATCACCCGTGAACTGTCACCACAATCCCTTGTGTGCTTCCCTCCCCTATTTTGACCCATCACCCTGCCCTGCTGTATGCTCAGATCAATAGTTTACCTGCAAGTTGTGTCCATCTTTTTTTTTTTGACCCTTTGTTCCAATTTCTTATATACCTCCTATAAGTGAAACCATCTGATATTTTTCTTTTTCCTGCTAGCTTATTTCACTGAACATAATCTCTTCTACTCCATCCATGTTGCTGTGAATGAAAGCCTAGTTTCAAATGTATCTATGCCTTTTTAATTCTGTATTTTTCTTTGAAACTTTGAGGGAGTAATTGCTTCAACTGCTATTAAAACATGTTTTTCAAGTCTCTCTTAACCATTAAAAAAAGTTCAGTGAAGGCTTATTTATATCTTTAAAGGTTGTGGTAATGTGAATTAGTCATACCTTATAATCATGTCATTTTCAAGTATGTAAATGAAAAGTGATGTCAAATGTTAATAATAGATTGACACAAAGAGAATTGTTACTTAGAAAAATAGTCCAAATCCCTGTGTTGGGCATTCAGAGCTTTCAAAAGTAGGCTCTCCCTCATCTAGTCCTGTCAACTCATTCAAACTTACATTGAACACACAACATTTCTATTGAAATTGTATTGTTGTGTATAAGTTGGACACACTGATATTTTGTATGGGAGATCTCCAAAATGGCCTCCCAAAGATGTCCACATCCTAATGCTGAGAACCTGTGACTATGTTAGGTGTTACAGCTAAGAGGAATTAAAGTGACAGATGGAAAGACGGTGTTATGCAGTTGACATTCAAATGCTGAGACTCTCCTTGATTTATGCGTGGGTCCAAAGTGATCACAATGTTGAAAAGGAAGCAGGATAGCCCAGAGTGATGAGAGGCGAAAAAGACTCACTGAGCAACCTTACTTTGCAGAAAGGGGTCCTCAAACCACGGAATGAGCGCTGCCTCTATCAGCTAGAAAAGGCAAGACCCTGCTTCTCTCTTAGGGTCTCCAGAAAGGAATGCAAATCTGCACGTTCCATGATTTCACTCCATGGGATCCATTTCAGACTTCTGACCTTCAAATCTAAGATAATATACATGTATTGTTTAAGCCACTACGTCTGTGGTAATTTGTCATGGCAGTAATATGTTATTGTTGACATTGTCCCTTTTGTTGGGAAAGGTTTTCCCTCTTGTCTAAACCAGTAAGAGTGCCATTTCTTCAGGAAGTCTTTGTACTCATCTTCAAATTGCCTCCTATCCATTTTGTTGCAGTGTAAGATTACTTCACTTGTATCACTATTTGCCTTTTACCTCTGCTTTGTCTTTTGAATTAGATTGCAGGCTACTGTTTCATAATTTGTCTTATAAAATCCTAGTTATGTACACTTCATTCATTCATTAATTCATGCAGCCCGCATTTATCTATTTATCTATCTGTTTATTTATTTGCCAGTCTTATAAAAGGATAGTGTATTACTCCACTTGAAATTCCAGAGCTGAAAAAACTAATTTAAATTTTCTTTTTAAAAATTTTTTTTATTTTAACATTTATCATTTTTTATATTTTTTAGGCAATATTTGCTTCCCCCACCCCCTCAAATTGAGTCCCCAGAGAATTTCCTTCCCCAAGGCACCCGTGCACCATCACCACAGTCCCCTGTGCTCCTCCCTCCTCCCTCTCACCCCCTCCCTCCTCCTCCTCCTGCAGTGTGTCTCTGGGTTATAATGATCTGTTTTTGCTTTGTTGTGTTTTGTACTGTTATTATTTTTTTTAAACTGATGTCTTACTTGGTTCCCCTATATTCCTGCTATAAGCGAAACCATCCAATATTTTTCTTTTTCCTTCTGGCTTATTTCACTGAGCATAATTCCTTCTAGCTCCATCCATGTTGCTTGCAGCCTACGTTTATTGAGTAGTTAATAACTCATTTGAGGGCCCCGCGCTAGGTGGTTGATATACAAAAATATGGTCTCTCTCTTTAAAATTGTTTACAAATTTAGTGCAGAAATGAGCATAATTGACAGTGTTTTGTGTTCTATGATGAAAATATGGACACAAAAGGTCTCAGTTAGTGTGTGTCACTAATACAGATGACAACCAATATATTTCAAACATTTTTCCAAATCTTGACAATTAAAACAACGTCTAGAAATTTCCCCACGAGGCAGAAACTTTCCTTCTAATCATCTTTTGTTAACTATCTTAATTAGATAGCTGTTGTGTTTTAAAATATAAAGGAGCAATACTAAAATTGTAAATACTGTGTAAATAATCATTTGTACTTGAATCGTAAGGTTTTAAAGGCACTAATAGCTTATCAAACAAAAGGTATAGTAAAATGACCCTTTAAAGGGGAAAAAAATACCCTTGAAACAAAAAAAAATCATGAGCAATATATATATATATATATATATAACAATATTATGTAGAGTTTATAACTAGCCAGGAAAACATGGATAGTTAATTACAATTTTCACTGATTATTTTTCATTTGCTAATAGAAGTTTTAAAAGTTCCATAGCAATAATTTTAAAACTTTAAGAATGTTTTTGCTATTGTCATTTCCTATGAAAGTACTTTGCTCAAGCTTCAGATGCCATCAAGCTTTAGAAGGGGGATTTGAACCCTGGTAGGCTGACTTCAGAACACTGCTCTGCTACCTGTATGGTTAGGCAGCAGAAGTCCTGGTTTAAAGATTGTGACTTTATCTAACTCTATTATAACATTTAAGTGAGCCAGGTTTTAAGGAACTAATCAATAATTATGATGCCCAATACCTATTTTATAGTTGTTTTTTTTTCTGGTAGGATTACAATTTGCATTTTGTTTTTTGTTTTTTAAGATTTATTTATTTATACAAGAACCGGGGTACAGGCCAGATGAGTGGGAGGGTGAGAGGATTCACCAGAGACAGAGCGGGGAACAGAACAGAAATACACTGCTGAGGGGAGCAGCTGGTGAGACAGGAGAGGTCTGCCGTGCCTTGGGGACCCTCGCCGGCCGGCCGGGATAGAACCCGCACTGCAGAGACTGCGGACAGCTTCATAGTGCAGCACTCAACCGCCTGTGCCACCAGGGAGGCCCACAATTTGTGTTTCTTAAGTCACATTTACTGCCACTGATTTTATGGCTGTGGCCACAGCCTTCCTTTAAGGGCTAAAGAGAGTCTTTCTCTCTCAGTATGACCAGAGAGAAAAAACATGGTACACACGGATGTTAAAAAAATTAAATTAACATCTGTCTGCTTTCAGTAGAGGAGAAGTTTCTTCCAATCAGAAATAACTATTCCTTGTCTGACCCATATCACCCCTTTGTGATTGCCATCACCACCCACTATTACTGCTTGGGGTAGTGCTGGATGATCACCACAGTAGTCTCTATGTCATTTCAACAGAAGTACAGCAGCAACCCTGCCCTCTCTATGTAGATTCTTGGATCTGAAGAATGAGAGAATAACAATTTGGATTGGTAAATGGCGTTGACTAATTTATTCAAGACATCGGACATATATTTTCTTTTTGCTGCCATTTAGCAATGCTGCTTACAATGTCACAGTCCTAGCTGCATCTGTGCTTTCTAAACAGTTTGGCTAGAAATGAAAAAAAAATTAGTTTAAATGTTTCCTTAACAGGAAATGACTAGGGTCACGCTTTGCATGGACAACAGTACATGTACAAAATTAAAATCTGGCTCCCAGCTGATTTTTGTAAAAGTAAGGAAAAATAAATGGTGTGTATTTGGTGTATACTCAAGAAGAAGGGATTATAAATGGACAGAAGTGAAATATAGAAACTAATGCCAAAAGGATAAAAAAGTATGGATTTTTTACTAACAATGATCTCAGAGGTCAGTATAAAACCCTGGAGGTCATTGGCTACTGGGCCCTTCACTCAATATTAGTCTGCAGCTTTCTGTTTACTATAACTTCTAATACATGTTTCAGATCACCCCACACTTGTGGTAATGGTCTAAATTAAAAAGACTGAAAACAACAAGTGTTGATAAAGGTGTGGAGAAAAAGGAACTCTCATTCAATGTTAGTGGGAATGTAATTTGGTGCCATCTCTGTGGAAAGTGGTATGGAGATTCCTTAAAAAACTTAAAACTGGAAATGCCATATGATCCAGCAATGCCACTCTTATGTTTTTATCCAAAGAATATGAAAAAAAAAACTAGCTTGAAAAGATGTATGTACCCCTCCGCTCATAGCAGCATTCATCAGAACAGCCAAGACGTAGAATTAACATAGTCACTAATGGAATGACTAGATAAAGAAGTTGTAGTATATAGACTTAATGGAATTAAGTATGTTGACTTAATGGACCATTAAAAAATATTGAAATCTTGCCTTCTGTGACAGAATGAATGGAACTTGTGGTGATTATGCTAAGAGAAATAAGTCAGAAAGTGATCCTTCATATGTGGAAAATAAATAACCAAAGCAAGAAAACTGACAAAACACAACAAAAATAACTCTCAGATTCTGTGAAAAACATAGTGGCTACTAGAGGAGAAGGGGGAAGAAGATCACTCACTGGGTTGTGGGGGGGGGGCAATTGGATAGTGTGATGCATTAGAACTTTGGTGGTGGCTACGTGATGCATAAATACTATCAAGGTGTGAAGATGTACTCCCAATATTATATCACTTTGTAAATGAATGGCAGATCAATACAATTTGATTAAGAATTATTTTCTTTCTTGTATGATCTAGTCATTGACTACTAACCTAGTTTTTCCCTAAATCTATAGAAAATCATTTTAATATAATCATTCCTAGAGAGAACTTAAAGCAATATCATTCTTTCCTCCCTTTCGATCAAGAGATGTAGTTACTGAATTATCAAAGGCTTTCTTGAAAAGGCATTGTCACCTGTATCTCAATCCTGTAGGATATTACTAGAACCATGCTCCTGACTGATAAATAAAGCCCTGGGGAAGCTCCTTTACCTCTTCAAACCTTAGGAACATCATTTAGGACATGAAAGTAACAATTTTCTAAATGATATCCTTGTGGTCTGGAAAAAATGAAACGACATCCAAAAGCTTTCTGTTTTTTTCCTCCATGGATGGTTCCTATAATGTGAGAACTCTCAGGTTTCTTATGAGAGTACGAGAGAATATAAGTTATATTTTTGCACCGGACAATATTGTAAAAGTTGACTATGCTAAAAGAAAGTGAGAAAATGACTTTCTTCCTCCACCAGGGGATCAGGAAGGGTGGAGGAGAGTTGTTCTGTTCAAGAGGCAGCTGGAGCTATTATTAGGAAGTCGCTCTGAACTATCCTTTCCAGTCCCTCTGAGAAGTGGAGAAAAGATAATGATGAGGTTGGTGTGGTGTGGGGCTGGGGAACAGTTCAGGATATTTGGCAGCCTCTATCTAATATCAAAGGTTTAGCTGGAGTGGTTCTAAGGATTAACTGTTCTTTCAGGTTCTGCTCAGTCCATATAGCAAGATGCCAGCTTGGAAGTTGTACAATGTGTCTGAGCTTCTCAGGCTTGGCCAACAACTCCTCGTTTTGGTATCTTCTACTCTGAGAGGTGAGAAAAGCCTAAGAATGATGTTGCTGCCATTCATCAGAGCAAGCTGTTCATCAGGTGCAGTGGGTACCTCTTCAATGAGTGAGTGACAATTCACCTCCTCCTCCCCGCACCCCTCAAATGGCCTCATGGGCATATAAAAGCAACTTCACAATTTGGAAAACAGTAAGAGGTTTCAGAGTGTCCTGAAGGAAACTCAGCCAGTGTGGACCTATACTAGCAACTAGGTGCCAAGTCAATCCTATTTCTTTTGTTCTCACTTTTTCTCTCTTGGTGTCCATTTCTAGTCTCTGAAACAATTGAAATAGTGCTTTGCAGTTTCTTCCCACCCTCCTAGCCAATATTCTCTGGTGGGCCAAATAAATCTGATTCCAGAAGATGCTCAGTCACGACCCACCCAAGGCCTTAGGCCAACTCTGGGAGGAGGGATGCCATTTTGTGTGCAGCACACACAGGTCTGTGTGACATTCCCACCATACTGCTGGGGCAGGGCAGGCAGGTCACCCCTTCGGATACCTGAAGAGCGGTGGCTTCCACCTCCTGCACTGCGGGTATCACTGCACATGGTCAGGGCAATGGGACAAAAGGGATCACTCTGGCTCTTCAGACGCCAAGATGAGGAAAATCAACGTCAGGGCCCAAAGGATGGAACTGCTGGGGACAAAAGGTTACTACACATTAACAACCAGTCTTCACAGAAGCAATGAATAGGTGCTTGAGAAGGAAGAAGAGATGAGAACTTTTGACTCTAGGCAACAAATCTTTCTCAGGTAAACTGAGGCAGAGGGCTTGAGTCTCCTTGCACGCATCCATAGCCAAGGCACAGAAATCAGCTTAATGGCACTGAGAAGCAGACATTTACTGAGCACCACCCTCAACAGACCAAGCACTAGTTTAGGCACAAAACAAAATTGAAACAACGCAGACTTTACATTGCAGTGAGGAGAGCCACGGTAAACACATGAGTAAGAGACAAATACAATAAGAAATACTCAGTGGTTATAAATTATAACAAGCAAAAATATCTGCAAATTAAAGGGCAATTTTAATTGTATTGGCAGAGGAGGCCTCTTGAGCTAAGTCACGTTTGAGCTGACGATTAACAAGAAGCCAGCCAGGCGGAGATCTGGGGAAGAGGATTTTAAGCAGAAGTAACAACAGAGGGGTGGTCCCTAAAGTAAAAACAAACATGCATGTCTCAGAGACCTGTCTTAGAATGCCTGTCATTAAGTAGCACAACAGGGAGTCAGTGAGTAAAGGAGAGGGAAGCAGCAATGTTGAGCCATGTAACTAGCAAATGATTTGGAATGTCATTCCGAGTGTGACTATAAACCGATAGGTTTTCGGAAGAATGACATGATCTCATGTAGTTTTCATGAGATCTTGCTGGTAGTTCTGCAAGGAAATGATTTTACAGGATCAAGAGCAGAAGTAGAAGTTAGAAGGTTGATAAAATTGAAAAAAAAGATTATTCTATGGGTGTGGTGGTAGCAGTGTGACCAAAGGCAAAGCAGTTTCAGGAACTATTTCAAAGGTGGGGTCTCTGGAACATACCTGTGGTTTGTTGAGTGAGAAGGAGAGAGAAGCTGGGTTCTAGTGAGAGTTATTTGCTAGGATGGGAAGAAATATATTTATATGTGGTGCTTATCAGACATTCTGTTGGATATTGCCTTTGGAATGTCTTTTAGATACCCAACTAGGTTCCAAGTAGGCAGTCTGCTACATTGTATGGGGGGAAAGTCAGTTCTTAGATACCGCTTTGGGAATTATTAGCATATAGAAAATATTTAAATGAAAAAAAGCAAAATATTGCATCTAGTTAAGTTCAATTGCATCTGCACCAAATCAACACTTAGAGAACTATGTTTATTAAATCCTAAGGATGAAGAGATGAGACAGCTATGATCCTGGGGGAAGAGACAGACCAAAATGCTATTTTTTTAAGATTTATTTATTAATGCATACAAGAACTGGCATACAGGCCAGAGGCGTGGGGGGTGAGAGGATTCACCAGAGACAGAGTGGGGAGCAGAACAGGTGGATTGAATGAAATACACTGCTGAGGTGAGCAGTAGGCAAGACAGGGGAGGTCTGCTGTGCCATGTGTGTCACCTCCCTGGCTGGGGATTGAACTTGTGCTGCAGTGGCTGCAGATAGCTTCACAGTGCTGAGGTGTAACCCCTTGTACCACCAGGGAAGCCCCATAATGCTATTGTTTTAATGCAGGTAGGGATTAATATAAAGGAAGCTATACTATGGAACAAGTAATTATGCCTGGAATAGCCATGGACAACAGTCATAAGAGATATGCTGAAAGATAATCATTTGATAGGAACAATTTCCTTGTGATCCCTTGCTCTTAATATGGCTGCTTACTTAGAGACCATAGTAAGGAGATGGGACTGGGTGCAGAGGTGTTATATGGAAAGAAAAATTCAATTTTCAAAGGCTATTTAATCTGGGAGAAGGCAGCCATCACTCTGGCCCCTAACATTCTCCTCCGTGAAAAGAGAAGATTGAATTTGATCAGTTGTTTCCTGCATCAGAGAGATGGTGAGATAGGGAATCTGGCCCATAAGTTTTATACACACACATACACACACACACACACACACACACGAGATACACTGTGTAGTAATACTATTTCAATGCATTATGTGTTTAATTATATAATGGGAGTAAAATAGTAGTAGAAATAAAATATTTAGCTTTAGTAAGATTATGCAGTTTGTCAAAAAGTTAAATTCTTTATTTTAACTTTAGTCATAGCAACTTAGTGAAATTATGTGTGTGTGTGTGTGTGTGTGTGTGTGTGTGTGTGTGTGTGTGTAGATCCATAGGCTCTAATTGACTGTGGTTAATAAAGTAGAAACTAAACAAAATAATTATTGCCAAATTAATGCAGTTTCATAGGAAAACATTTCAAACCATGGAGATGTTGGGAGTGGGGGTGTGATTAAAAAGTATATATGTATATCTGTGACTGGATTAAAAATAGGGTCAGTGCCAGGCCTAATAGCTTCCCTTCTACAAGTTCATGGCTATTTCTTTCTCCTTACTCTCCTCCACATATTGATCTAATCTGCATGGAGCTACCATGAAATAGGAATCTGACTAAATAGGGTTTGTCTGGGAGTAATGGGGTATACAAAGAGATAGGCAGAAGAAAAATCATTCCATCTCTCAAGTACAGTTATATCTGGGCCTCCCAAAGTACAGTTTTATGGGCTTCCCAATGACTCTGGGGTTAGGGACATATCTCCATGACTTATATTGCTTTCTGCAATCTGTAATCTGGGACTGAATATAGTCTATCCTGCCCATTATTCTGAGATAAGGATTCCCGTGGGAGTCCTAATGACTTGTCTCAATAGCTTGAAAAGCTAGAGATAAAAGTTAGGAGATAACTTCATCTTTAAACTATCTAATCCACTGCCATTTTAGGCCTTAACTTCCCAGGGCTATGGGACTAATTTTGTAAAAATATGTTGAAATATGAAATGTTCAATGAAAGATGCTTAAGGTAAGACTGCTTAGGAGTTTTGTCATTGTGTGCTTCCAGAAAATGTGCTCATTTTCCTCATAACCATACTTGAAATTAAAATTTTAGTGGTAAGATTAAAGATTGCCAACTCCTTCTTAAGCCAAGCAAGAATCCATTTCCTGTGCTTTTCAGTGATATTTGAATATTACCTATCTTAAAACTTGCATTTGTACAATGAGGACCTTCCAATTCACAAAGATTTATATAATAGACAAAAACCCAGCAAAGTCAAAGATTCAAGTTTATGTGGTTAGCTTTTCAGGATTAATGGTGAAAATTTAATTTTATTATAACCCTTTAGCTAATACTACCAATAGAGTAGGTGTACTTAAGCAATTTTCTTTTTACTAATACTTCCTGTTTAAGTTCCTGAATTAAAAAAAGAGTATTTGAATGAAATTTGTTTTTTATATACAATGTGTAATATATTCCTGCTCTGTTTTAACAATTCAGCAATTTAAATGACATTATGTTGAGTATCAGGTATATTCAAGACTATTTGAATATTTTCAGGGCTTCTGCTTCTGTACTAAATGACTGCAGTCTACTATGTATTTCTAAGTTTGGGGTCAGCATTTAGCAAGTTTTCAAGTCATTTTTGTTGTTTTTGGGGTAATTGGCTATAAATTAATTGTTTATAATATTAGCTAAATTAATATTAGCTAAAGAGAAACTTGGCCCTCCCATCAACTCTACAGTTTCTGTAGAGACTCTTGTAGAGATTGTGAAACTGTATAACCAAGAAGTTTAACAGTGTCCTTGATGTATATCATTCTTGTAAATAAGTAGGCTTAGAGTTAGCTGCTGGTTATTTCCCCTAGAATGCACAGATGAGAATGCCAGCTATTTTTTAACTTTTATTTTCAAGAAGGCCTTTTGGCTTATTTCTGGTTTCCTTGTTCTATTCCAGATGAACGAATTTGACCCAAGACCTGCATGCCTGGTACCTGGGTAGGTGTGGCAGGGTGCAGTGATGGGGTTAGGAGCACTGGAGCAGATCATAGCCGAAATTCTGGCTCTTTGATCATTCTGATGTGTGACATTGGGCAAGTGACTTTACCTCCCAAAAAGTTTCATCAATTGGAAAATGAGAATGAAAATAAACATTCTCCAGAGTTATTGTGAGGATAAAATGAGGTGTGTGGTATGATAATAGCTAATATTTATAGAGTGTTTATTATGTGCCAGGCACACAGTTAATACTCATAAATGGTAGCTCCTTTAGACATACCTGGACTTGTGCCCTTGCAAGTTGGATTTTACACAATTAATCCACTGAGTCCTCACACACATTTTTTTTTTCAAATGCCATAGAAAATAACAACAAGGTAAAAAGGAATAAATTAGGAAGAATCTACTATGTACAGACTCTGGGTTAGACATTCTGCTTATAAGTATCATCTAATCCTCTCAGCAACCCTTTGAAACAGGACCTATTTTCACATTGTGAAGATAAGAAAAATAAAGTCCCAGAAATGTTGTTTTATACTTTTTTTGCATAACAGAACAATCAACAATATAAATAGAACACTATGTAGATAGCTTTCTATAAACATAAATTATAGCATGGACATTAGTAATCTAGTTAATTCCTTTTTTTACTAGCAAATCATCAATCATACTTTTCTAGTGTTAAAATAAAAACATGTAAGGATCTTTTTCCCCCCACATATTAAAAAACAAGATGTCAAATTCATCATATTCTGCCTAACATAGATGTTCTCATAGATCCTTGCATGAGTAAAAGGCCAAATTACTTTATTTCAATCATGATACATACTGAGGCTTATTTTTGCTGCCAACACTGTTCTTTGGTTTAGAAAATTTCCCCTCGATCATTTAGAAGTATTCCCAGAAAAGATGAAAATGCCAAAAACCTGGTCAATTTTTTTTTCAAGTATTGCACCAAGAATGGAAGGAATCCGGGAATCTAGAACGTATATTTATTTGGTTACAAGAAGAATAGGGGTTATCCGGATGCCAGAGAGGCAGCCTTTGTTGCTGGCTCTCATAGTAGAAAACCTCTCTCATTCTCTTGCTAATGGCATGTATTGTACATGTAACTGTGTACCCCCCACAATTGTCTTGGTCAATCATGCTACCTTTCTCTTATTTTTAATTTTATTACTTATTTCAGGAGGAAAGGCACTTGAGAAAAAAATCGTGGGGGAGGGAAACGCCACCTTTTCAAATGAAGGTTTAAATTAGATGCAGAAAGTTTGTAATTTTATTTTTATCTTTATAAAGAAATATTATTCAGGCATTCTTGTGCTCTGTCACCTTGAATTAGAAAGTGCTCCATCTGGTTTATTTCGTTTTAAATAGCTCAAACTTCAAAGAAAGGCAAGGGTTATATCCACTGACAATTGCGCAAGCAAAATAAAAGTCTTCCTTGACCCCTGCAGTGATCAGTACGTATATCCTGATGCCCCAGAGACGTGATGACGTCTGCTGTGGTTTGCTGATTCCCAACGGGCTTGATTCTGCAGGCTTGACTCAGGAAAAAGAATCCCCCTAACTTCAAGCACAATTGTGCCCGAGTACAATTACTAATAAAAATATCACAAAACTGAATCTTGTGCTACTTCTGCTCTTAAAATTCTGTGTGTCTCTGTGTTTTCATACGTATCTCTCTGTGTACTTTAACTTCAACATCCATATTCAGCATAATATTTTAGAATCCTTTAAAACCCAAATATAGCATTTAAGCTTTGAGGAGAAATTCTGGCAGCAATTCCTCAAAGGCTTAATTTCCCGTTGATATCCATGTGGACTCTTGAAGTTCAGCTCAGTTTCTGAATTCATGGAAAAATAACAAGAGAACCTGTATGTTTTTTGCGTTATCATTTCAGATAGACTAGGCTTTTGAGTAGCAATACAAATCACCAATATTTAATTTTATCTGTAATTTGACTCTTCCTATTTTCAAATAGTTCCAGTTTATTTCTAGCCCGGCCTGGTTATGCAGCTGCTGTCTGATTTGGACGCCACATCTGCAATGTGGTGATAAGAATACTTCCCACCTACGTCATTTCACAGTGGTGTTTTCAAATGAATGGAGGACTGCCTAAGCCCCAAGTCTTTGAGACATAATAGCTTTATAGTTTACAAATTTTTCACACAGGGTTAAAAGTTACATGCTAGTTGTCATTTTATAAAAACTTGCAAAAGAAGAATCTGTTTGTAAATCAATAATTAAAATTAATTTAAAAGGACTGGAATCTATATGGAATATGTATGTGTATTTGTATATATGTATGTCTGTATGTATGTGGAACCAAAAGGAAGGAATACATACAAATTGTTAAAAATTTGTTATGAAATATTTCTATAATAAAGCTCAGAAAAGAATATATAAGTGAATATTCTATACAAGTTGATATGAATAATAGTTGTCAACGTTGGTATTGCCGGCGATTTTCTTTTCTTTTATATAGCTTTCTTATATAGTTAAATTTCCTGAAATGAATATTCAGTTCTTCCAAAAATCAGAGAAGAAATATCAATAAATATCTATAAAAACTAATTGTACAAGGTGGAAATACTCAGTAGAATGTCAGTGTCAACTCTGAAGAAGAAATTCCTATGAACTCTTAAAGAGTGAGTTTGGATTCAGATGCAAATGAACAAAGAAGTTGGTGAAATTTATGCCAGTCCTACAGTACTTGGGTTTAAACCCAGTTTAAAATAAAAAGAACAGCTCAGGGCCTCCCTGGTGGTGCAAGGGGTTAAGACGCAGCATTATGAAGCTATCCACAGCCTGTAGTACAAGTTCGATCCTCTGCCAGGGAGGTGACCCACATGGCGCAGCAGACTTCTCCTGTCTCACCGGCTGCTCCCCTCAGCAGTGTATTTCAGTCAGTCTGCCTGTTCTGTTCCCCACTCTGTCTCTGGTGAATCCTCTCACCCCACATCTCTGGGGGGTGTGGGCACCCCAGCTCTTATATGCATAAATAAATAAATCTTAAAAAAAAAAAAAAAGACGACCAGCTCAGGAAAAAACAAAACAAAACTGTCATTTAAGGAAAATATTCAAACTCTTTGTCCATATCCAGAGTCTTTGTGTTTATTCCAAATTGGCATGTCAATTGTTAGAGCTAGTCTTATCTATTCAACCTGACAATCAATTGAGTCCATCACTTTAACATATTCAAAAGGTACAAAAGGGAGGTTCTAACAGGTCAGTTATTCCTACTTTCCATCACTCTTGCCACCCCTGGATTTCTTTGGGTCCTAATATGCTGCAAGCTCTCTCACTTTTAGGTCTTCTCATATCCTGTTCCATCTTTTTGAAAAATTACCTGTATTCCTCCATCACATCAATTCCTATACATATTTTAGGTACTGGTTAGGCATGCATCTTTTCTTACAGATCATAGCCTGGTTCCCAGACCCAGTTTGATGGCTTCTCAATATGCTCCTGTGGTCAACCATGCTCATTATTAAGAGCACATTTGTCTTATCTGGTGTGAAAGGCACCGAAAGGCAGAAACCCATGTGCGTGGCACACACGAAGTGTCACTCCCTAGAGAGGAACTGCTGTGACTCCCCCAGTTCAATAACTATTCCACTTTACTGGATTTGGGAAGAAAGAGGATGACTTTAGTCTTGATGATTGTCATCATGCTTGAGGTTTTCTCTCATTAAAAAAAACAACCTAGTAAAAAGAGGAGGAAATTTTCAAGTTGTGTTACTAGGAGATTTTAATTTAACTTGTTGCATAATTTATTTCATGAAATTTGTTATTCATAAAAAAACACCTTGGCTTGGCTTATAGAAGTGACCACATATACAGAAGAATTTTAAGATAAAAAAGTTGAAAAATACTTTTTTTTCCCTTCTGACTATTGTAAGTCTCAAAGGCAAACATTTGTGTTGGTTCTGCACATGTTACATCAAAGATAACATGATTTGTGCTTCTTCTTTGAAAAATTTCCTACATCTGTAAGTCGTTAGCTTTTGTCTGATTTTTTTGTCATGTTGGATGAGATCCTGGAATGCTGTGTCTCCATTTTTCTAACTGTAGAATGGGGCTAATTTTATTTTTCATAATGAAAGATAATGTCAAAAAACCCTCATGCTAGAATATAGATGTTAAATTGCTATTAATTAAGATGGAGAAAATTAGTTTCATATTACAGTCTATTGTCAGAATATTCTCACCGCAGGAATTATGTCTTTCCATTTTCTAATACAACTACTTCTTTTTAAATATAAACTTTCATACTTCCTTTATTTAATTCCAGCTAAAATGATTGAATTGCTGAAAACTATGGGATTGTGAAAGGTATCTCCATAAGCAAAAGAAAAAGGAAAAGACACAAATACACATTTCTTATTCCCTAACTTTCCATGCCACAATTCAGAAACTGTTCATGAATGGACAAATTTATAAAATGAATAAGTTAGCAACAAGTAAGCAGTTACTAAATCAGTCTGGCCCCTTCATTATAGGCTAAGGTTACATGTCAGTTCTTAGAAGTACCTTGACTGCTCCCATATTCTAGACGGTGCTGGCAATGAGAACAAGCTGTAATCCACAGTGTGGAGACCAAACTTGGTCAAGAGAGGGCAGAGTCTAAGGAAACAGTGAGTCCCAACAACCTCATTTTGCTGATGGTGATTCCTCCTGAGCAATCAGAAGGTGTAAAGTTGGCTGTGGTGAGTGGGCTGGGAAGGGATTGGGCTCCATGAGGCTTAGGGGAGTAGAGAGAGAGATGGGACACGGTATGTTTTATTTTATTTTAATTTTCCAGATTTATTGAGATATAATTGACATACAACATTGTGTAAGTTTAGGGAATGCAAGCTAATGATTCAATATATCAACATAGTGTGGTAAGTTTAGTTAACATCCATCAACTCACGTAGGTTGACTTCCAGTTAAAAGAGAACTAAGTTCTGGGAATGTAAGATGCCACAAGGAAGTGGCGTATTTTAAGTCAAGACTGGAAAAACAGGAAGTCAATTGAGTTGCTCAAGTGCTTTTATAAATTGTCACAAGTGTATTACTGGCTGGGAATTGGATCTCCCACCTCATGAGACAGGCATATACAAGACCAAGAACCTAAAGGCTGATCCAAGGAAAAACATAAACCATCTTCTAAATCATGATAATTTTCCAAGAACACCAATTTCTTCAATCTAATAAAATCTACTCTCTTAACCTTTTTTTAAATTTAAGTAAAAATCTGACAACGGATACCAGCACATCTTATGATTCCAAGCCCAACCACGCTGGATAATGGCAGAGATGAGGCTCTAATTGAAGTTATTTCATCAAGTTAGCCACTATCCATAGTGCCTGCCCCATGTTAGTTCAGGCACTTAGAAATATATACACACGTTAATGCTTCCCTGCTCAGAGTGGCCCACAGTGAGCCTCTCGTTAGCCAAGACAGACAAGTTCGGTAAAAAAGAGAATATTATTCAAAAGGCCAAGATCCACATTTGGATACAGGGATACAGCAATCATGCAAAAGAGTGATTCCAAGGTCAGGCAGTACAAGCAACTGTTAATAATGAAGGCTCTATTATGAAACAAAAATTATTTTTTCCATTACTTTGGTTATATAGCTCAGATCCTGTAATATTTCCAATAAATAGTGACAAATGGGCCCATGGTGACCTACAGTCAGTGTTACTCTGAGAAGAAAGATGCTCCACATTTAATATTCACTTGAGAAGGGAGGTGACTGAGTACTGTGAACCCCTGAGTATTGCCATCTGTTTTACAGAACAGACAGATACTCCAGGAAAAATTATATATGCATGTCTGCTTTAAAGAAAGGAAAAGGAATTTTTAAAAAATTATTTTTGGTTTAGAAGTGAAAAATCACTATCAAGATGAATCTTCAATATCCATCTGAGAAAGAGAAGCAGACAAATCCCAGTTTGTGATTAAGTCTGAGATGTGAGTAAAGTATAAGTCTCTAAGGCTAAGAGCCTTTGCAGTGTTACCATTTGGCTGGAATGTGAGAACATGGCATGGATAATAGAAAATTCTGGGTGAAAGAATCTCTCTGGCAGGAAATGTGGGAACTCCATGTACAACCTCTTCAGACCATCGGGGCTCATCTCGCAGACTTCTTTCTCTGGTCTGCCCTTGTCTGAGACCTGGGACGAACATTGAAGTGATTTTCCTTTAACATTCTGATTCCAATCTTGTATGTTTCTGTGTTCCAGTTAAGGGATCCAAATCTCATTCCTGTGTTTCTGAACTTATTTTCCATTTACAGCTTCTTACTCTCTTTAATTTGACTTACAAGCTAGACATGGACCTCAGATCTAATTAACTTTAGTAAAGTATCTGCTAAGCCCAAAGTATTTCTTCTAGGTGACATGAAAAATTTAGGATGGGAGTTGAAAGGACGGGGTCTAAAAGATTAATAAGTCACATACCTAACCATGTCCCTATGGGTTAGAAGTCCTTATGGTAGGCTGTTTAAAAAAGTGTTGGCTTCACAAGACAATGATTCTATACTTTACGAACCCCGTTATTTTAAAAATATCACCTGAGGGTTTGTGAGTCTTTAGAAAAATCTTTCAGGATATATAATAGCTACACCCTTCCTAAATAGGTTGAACCACAGGTGATATGTTGGCCAAAGTTCTCTGCTTCTTCCTCTGGGTTTGAGGAGTCTCTACTACACTCTTCACAAAGGACTCAGAGAGAAAAGGCAAGATTTTCAGTATTGCTTCCTCTTCTCTAGCAGATAGAAAAACTGTATTTCTCAAACACCCTTGCTTTAAATTTGGAAACTATCTTTCTGATTTCTTTTTTCTTTCCCTTTCTTCTTTCCTCCCTCCCTCCCTACCTTCTTTGCTCCTTCCTCTCCCTTCCTTTTCCCCCTCCTTTCTATTATTATGATCAGTGATAGAAAAGGAAAGAGAATTCAAAGTTCTACCATCACTTGATATAATTTTAAAATTATGGCTGTCAATTTCAAGGCAAGGTTGAAATGTAATGCAAAAAATCACATTATTTTAAAAAGCTAAAACATGTATTTAAACAAATACTTTGCATTACATGTTTATTTACTTAGTCTACGGGAACCAGGTTTTGCCACATTCCATGCAGTTTTCTTCATGGTTGTCAGAACTCCAGCCGGTTGCAGAAGGAAGGGTGGCAGAACTGTCTCCTGGAGGCTGACCTGGAAAAGCTACGAGAATTCCCTCCCTCCATCTCTGAGAAATATTGCTGTGTTATATGGGAGAAGTTCCATATAACTTTTCTAATGTAACAAGTGTGAGGTTGCTGTTAATTAAAAAGTGGTATTCAAATAGATAAGTTAACTATAACACCCTCATGAGGTAAAATTGTCATGGTCTATGAATAAAGTATAGATTTGTGATTTGCCTAATTCAGGCGATTTACATTGGTAGATTAGTTTTGAAAATACATTCTATAACTCCACTTTCATTATTTTTTGTATTAATATTTTTTTTACAAAATATGATTGTTTCTTGAAGTAAATGGGGGAATAAAAGGACATATTAAGGAGGAGATAAATCATGTATAATTTCCAACGACTAACAATTGTTACAATTTCCTGCTATCCTTCCTGTCTTATCTTGATGCCTATACCATATCTATATTTTGCAGGCAAAATAGTTGACATTGTGTCATTTGTATAATTTTGTGTTCTTTTATCATATTGTAAGAAAAACACTTCTTGTCTTTAAAAGTTTTTACAAATACAATGTTTGAATGACTATATGATAGGTTTGGTATATACTTCTATGATAACTCAATTTATCTCTTACCTATTCGCAGACATGCAGATTATTAATTTTTTAGTTCTTAAAAATAATGCTGTAGTAACATCTCTGCACCAAAGCTTTTCTTCTGTACTTTAGACTATCTTTGTAGGAAAGTTTCTTAGTCATGGAATTACAGAAAAAGAGCAAATGTACACATGTTATCTTTACCATATGAACTACTTCCTCTGCTTCTTAAAATTATCAGAGGTTAGTAAACAACAAACAGCAACACAATAGCAATAGCAACAAAGCTTGGAAATAAAATCCTCCCAGGACAGGCTGTTAAGGTACCTACCCTTTGTGATAGTTGACCACAGTATCAAATTACTAAAGAACTACAACTAGAATGTATTTATTTATTTTTGCGTAGAAAAACTGGAGTGTAGGACAGAGCATTCACCAGAGATGGTGTGGCTCAGAATAAGCTTATCTACTGATATACACTGCTGAGGGGGAGCAGCCGGAGAGACAGGAGAGGTCTGCTGTGCCATGTGGGTCAGCTCCCTGGCCAGGGATGGAACAGGCCGTAGTGGTGATAATGCTGAGACTTAACCTGTAGGCCACCAGGAAGGCCCTAAAACTGGAATTTAAAGTGACTTTACAGAGACCTGCCCTCTAAGTGAGGACTGTTGTTTCTCAGAGAGGGAAAATTCCAAACGATATATTTACTGTGATATTTACTGGATCCTTCAGATTTGCTCACATAAGCTCTGAGCACACTGGAGAAGAATTAGGGTAACCAGATAGATGTTCCTTTTCAGTACTGAATCAAAACAACCAGGCTGAGACTGTGTTTTGGGTCAAATGGGTACATTTCTCCTGTTTAACATTTCACAACGGGACAGAGAATGTGTTAATAGCAGGAACAACACTGCTCCTCCAAGCAACAAAGCTGAAGTTGTTGAAATGGGTTAAATTGAGAGAAAACAAAGTGAGAAAACTACTCCTCCTTGTCCTATATTGATACAAATCTGCACTTTTGTCCCACTCATTTTTCTCCCCTTTGTAGTGGTGGAAAGTTAATATGATATTGCTGTCTTTGTTTTTTTTTTTCATCTGAACTTCCATCCACACTTTGACATTTATTTATTTATTTATTAAATATTTATTTATTTATTAAATATTTATTTATTTATTATTATTTATTTATTTATTTATATAAGCTCTGGGTACAGTCAGAAGTGCGGGAGGCTGAGAGAATTCACCAGAGAAAGAGCAGGGAACAGAACAGGCAGAGTGATGAAGTACACTCCTGAGGGGAGCAGCGGGCACAGCAGGAGAGGTCTGCATGCCATGTAGGACTCTCCCCTGCAGCCGGGGATCCAACCAGCGCTGCAGAGGCTGCGGGCAGCTTCACAGCCCAGCTCTCAACCGCTGCGCCACCAGGGGAGGCCCGGCTTTCTTAGTTTTTGAGAGTCCAGAAAATATTTAATTTATAGGAAATTCAAATATAACATAAAATAGCTGGTAGCTGGATCATTTGGTAAATTAATGGGTTTCTGAGTGAGGTTAATTTTTTATTAAAAAATACTTAAGACTTAAATAAAAGTGAGTATCATTTCTTGATTTATTTGAATAACCCAGAAATATCAAAGAAACAGTTTGAAAGACATGCTTGTTTATAAATTAGCCAATAATTGTTTCAAGATATAAAGTCATGGTTTTGAAATTAGAAAATTAGAAATTCTATGCTATAATTCTCAATATATTTATTTAGAGTTATATATTTGATACTAAAGAATCTGTTTTCTTGGGAAGTTTCCTGTAGCTAAACATATATCACTATCAAGTAGAGGTGATTTTCTCCATTAATGGTGAACTTTCAAACGAGATTTGTTAATGTGGTTGAAGATTTTATAATAACCTGTCACTCTCTCATGCTCTCTCTTTATGTATATGTATATATGTGTTTATATATCCCTTTATTTAAATTAAGCTGAGAAATTGTGTTAAATATTAAAAATAATTTCTATATATCTATTTAATGGGTTCTTAAAGGGTACCTATTCTTTTACTTTATTTTCATTCCATTTTTTATGAATTCTTATTTATTTTCATGTATTCCCAGTTATTATTGCTCTGACAGTCATGTTCATAAGACTATTTCCTTACAACTCACTGAAATTGTTTCATACTGCAATGTTTCCACACATGGTGGTCATGACTTTGAACTGGTGCTCCTGGAGCAGTAAGATAAGTTTGAAGATAAGCTTCTCAGAAGCAGTAAGACCACTCAGCTGTGTAGGACTGAAGGTCCCTGGTTCTACACATAGTAGAGATTATGGGAATCTTAACTACCTTGAGGATCTCATTGTGACTGTTGTTTCCTAACAACTGAGAATACTTTTCTGTTCTCCTCAGAAAATATCAACTTTCCACTTGTGCAGAATGACTTTTCTTTTCCACTATCACCTCTGAACTTATTCCTAAGCAGTATGCTTACTGACTAAGCAAGAGTTGGAGATTAGTTCTGACAAAAAATGCTATTTGTGTATCTTTCAGAAGAGAACATTTTGAAAACTATCTTTTTAAGAATCTTTGATGTTTGCAAGATACCAGGATTCAGACATAATACAGTCATCTCATTTTTTTTATGAAATGTCTGATTGTTGCCTCAATCATCTCTCCCTTTCTCTCAGACACACAGACAGACACACACAGACAGTCACACACACAGAGAATGGGATAGGGAGAGGAATCTTTAGCTACTGATGTAATTTCTAGAGGTTTTCTCATGCAGAAAATTATTACAGAAAGAGGTAGTTTAAGGACAGACCCCAGGTCCCTCTTAGATTTCTAGAAGTTGTTTTTCAGCCTGCTGTTTATTACCTTGCTTATTCAACTTAATTATAGCTCTCTTCCCATGTCTATCTGGATATACCCACGTTTTTACAAGGGCTGGTCCATGCACAGTTGGCTGGTAAAGGAAAGAAAGCATCCTTTTTATTACCACCACTGCTTGTCTTGTGAAAGATACGAAACTCAAAGCTCAAGTTGAAATCTGTAACTCTACATTGGTCACTTTGTTAATCTGCCCAAATTTTGAGGTTCAATCTGACTTAATGCTCACCATTAATTTAGCCCATCAGTTAGCCATGAGCCCTTTAATAATAGGCCACAGGAATTCCTGGTAGACACAACTCTCTGGCTTGTTTGGAAATTATACAAGGCCTCCACATAGAAATGGTTGGGACTGTCAACAGTTATGCTCTCTTTGCCTGGCTTAAGGAGGAAAAAGGGCTGCTTCTGTGCCAGTTTATAACAGCATTGCTTCCATTTCAACTCTATCAGTGGATCTGAATTCTGGCTGCACATTAAATGCCTGGGGAGCTTTCAAGATGGTCAGTGCTTCGGCTCCACTCTAAATCAATGGGAGGTGATGCTGGAGCATGTACATTTTTAAATCTCTTCCCAGGAGATTTTAAGAGTTGTCAGGATTGAATTTAGGCCCAAGAAGATAAGCATCTCAGAAGGAGGACACAATTGATACTTTTAACTTTACTGTGGTGGGCAAGCTGAGATGTTGACTAAGACTAGACTGAGGTCCACTTTTATCATCAGATACAGTATAGCCTCCAACTCCCACCAACCAAGAGTCTATTTATCAAAGCTCTCTCTCTTTTCCTTTTATGCCAATTACTGAAATGTGGCCTGGCACAATGTAGTAAGGATTGATCGAATTCAGGAGGTGAGAGTAGCTCAGCATACGATGATAGAATGAAGAGGTACCTGGACATGAGTGATAAGAGCATCTGGAGCAATAATTGGTCTCACAACTCATTCTATGACTTTGGGAAAATCATTGAATCTTACTAAATCTTTTTTATTTTTTCGCTAGAAGAGAAAATAACCCCTTGCCTGCCTCACAAGTCTATTAAGAGTGACACATGAAATAGGGGACTTGAAAGCACTTTATATATTTTAAAATTTCACATTTCACAGAAGTGATTACTCCCACATGCCTAACAGTGTTGTTCTGTCCAGTTAATTTTTTCCCTCTGGCTTTCTTTCATCCTCTAATGTAAAATATAGTGCTTAGTTAGATACAATAGCATCTCTTAAGATTTTGTGTAATTCACAAATATGATGAACATGTGTTACAGACTGATGGTTTGGGTTCCTTCCCCCATATTCATATGTTGAAGCCCTACTTTCCCAATCTGATATTTGGGGATGGCACTTTTGGGAGGGAACCTGGTTAGATGAGGCCATGAGGATGGGTTGGGTCTTTCATAATGGGCTGAGTGTCCTTATGCACAGACATACCAGAGAGTTGGCTCATTATGCCCTTCCTCCATGTGAAATCACAGAAAGAAAGTGAACTTCCATAACCAAGAGAACCAACTGCAAACAGTCCTCATCACCCCCCAACTCTGCTAACACCTTGATCCTGGATTTCTAGACTCCAGAACTATGAGAAAATAAATTTCTGTTCTTTGAAGTCACACAGTCTATGGCATTTTGTTATGGCAACTCACACTAAGCATGTCTTCTAAATGCAGTTAAATAAAAGGGAAAAAGATACTTTGGAATATTCAATAAAATTATTATTTGAATTTGAAAAATGTACAAATACTTGGAAAATCAAATTCGTTATGATGTAATTTTTACTTTTTAAATTGTAAGATTTAAAATTGGAACTTCATATAAAAATCTATAATAAAGCAAAGCAAGAAGTCTTATGACTGTGAAAGTAGGGAGTTTTGGCACATAGTATTTTCTTCCTCTTTTATCATTTATATCACAAATTTAATATACTTATATTAATATGCATTTACACACACATACACACATGTGCATATATATATACATGTATATCTTTATTTGTTTCTTGTTTAGCAAATACCCACTTTCTTTGTGAATCAAAGCAAAAAGATGAACTACACTTTTTGAGAAATATAAAAGCCCTGTCTAGGAAAACTCTCTTATTTTAAAGAATAGAGGAGGGAGTAGCCTTTGCAGTCAGGGTACTAATTCTCTTCAGCATGATCATGAACACATTCTGTCTCTGGAGCAGACAAACACCTCCAGTAAAAGTGGGATCTGCCTTAGACAAGTTAACTCAATTACCACTATTTGAGGGATGATCAAGAAAAGAAAAAAGGCTCTGGCCTGGTGATCTCCAATCTCTTCTCCAAACATAGCATGATCAACCTCATCAGATTTTTGGTCTGGAATAGATTGAAGCTTTGGGAGGAGAAAAACAGACCATCCTAATCATTAGAACGTTGGTGAATAACACAAAACATACTTATTGACTATCAACACTCAAGCATTGTTTTTTTTTTCATTATTACCCTTTCTACACTTGATCTTAGCCAAAAGGCTGAGAAGCGATTATTATTACCCTTTCTGACAAAAGCTTCTAGAAGAAAGTGGCACAAATATACATTAATTATATAAAGGAGATTCAGAAAAAACTGAGCAGGTCAAGAATTGTGATGGTTTCTCTTTTCTCATTCCTGTGTTTTTCAGACCCAGAAGATGGAACAGCCCAGGACACAATTACCTTCAAAGTCCAGACAAAGTACCTGTGTCTCCCTGCTGTAAGCCATCAAGTTAGGAAGCCCACACTGAAAAAACACAATATTTAACTTCCTAGCCACCAATCTTTTCTGTCCTGTAAGCAATACCTGATTGAGTTTCTCTAGCTTCCAGTTCACATGAAAAATTAACTTACTTAACGAGGTGACTATTACATTTTTCTAAATGTTTTTTTTAAATGAACAATATTAATAAGTTGTTCTAACGCCCACCATTTTGTAACATTCAGGAAGAACATTTTTGTTTGTTTAGAACTTTCTACAATGCACTTGGAGGAGAGAGCTAAAAGCAAAATGTCATCACCTCAGTTACTGAAATTACTCTCATTTCAGAGATATTTTGGTAAACAAGCCAAACCAGCTCACTTCTGTTATCCTACCTATACTTTTAAAAAAAGGCTAGTTTTGTGTTCTATGTGCATTCTGTAACACAAAAGCTCCAGTGATTCCAAACAGATGCTGGGCTTGATTCTTGGGTATCTGGTGAGCAGTGTGGATAATTTTATAAAATGCAGAGCTGAAACCTCTGTTAGAGAAGTAACTGCATTATAATTGGATCCCAAGAGTTTTATTAGCAGTGGGATGGAGGGGAGTTGAGAATATCATCCTGGTGCTGGAGCAACGAGTCTCATAAACACTGCTGTAGGAGATCTGGAGATGGAAAAACAGCTCTCAAGAGCTCCATGGCCCTTGTCTGCCAACCATCCTGGTCAGGATGATCAAAACTAGTGCTTCTCTCAACTGTAAACTTGCTAGTGCACCAAGGAAGTTTCCAGTTGCTCTGAATATGAAATTCTTGGAATCAAGCCAGGCTTGAACTAGCTGATAGATAACTGGCTCTGTTTTCTCTATATCCAAACCCTTCCAAGGGGTAGAAATACTAGTGGGTATTCCAAACTGTGTTTATCTTTCTTATCATTTATGTGTATGCAAGAAATGTGGTTGGATGAACTGAATTTGCCCGCAACACCTTTAGTCTTGATTTTCATGCAGTAACCTTGCCAAAGAGGCATGTGTGTCCAAAGAAATTGCTCCCTTTTAAGATGATAAAGATAATCTTTGAACTAATCTTCCTGCTCCTTCTCAGCAACACCCCCTCCCCATTCATTTTCATTTTCCCACCTATCCTGAAAAAGAGTGGAAGAAAAGTTTGGATCTCCAGTGAAGTGACATTTCTGGAATGGTCCAGAGACCATTAGTCATGCCATACTATCCAACCTGAGAACGCAGCAGCCCAAGGGTCCTTGGGGCAACAGCTCAGTAAATGTGGGCAGATGACTCATCAGGACAGGGTGGCTAAATAGAGGGATCTGAGCTATAGACGGAACCAGTCTCTTTGGAGAGTTTGTTTTCTTCCCAGTATTTTGTGTGTGTGTGTGCGTGTGTGTGTGTGTGTGTGTGTGTGTGTAAAATACAGGTACACTGTCTTTTCTTTTGAGAACAGCCTTCTTTTGAGAGGGAAATGCAGGTAAAGTGAAAAGCCTGGGTCTGAAACAGGGTGAACTGGCAGCAAAAGAGCTGTTGAAATGGGAGATGGTGTCTACTTTGCTTCCATAAGTCTTTAATTTCATCCCATTACTTCTAAGAGGATGGCAACTGCTTCTTTTTTTAAAAATACTATTTGTTTGGTTCATTTGTTTGCTTGTTTATTATTTTGAGCAGGTTTTATTGCAGGGGTTCTTCTGAACTCCTAAACAGGGGGGAGGAAAATAGCCTCATGCAGAGAGCATTCCATCAGGAGTGGTTCTCATCTATTTTTATCACTCTGCACTTTGGAATCTGTTTCAAAAAAAAAAGTCCATAACCATGGACACCTTCACCCTTGTTCTCATCCCTTTCTCCCTTTCCTCGTTTCTTTATGATAACCTTAGGGGTTCAGGAAAGTTTGGCAATGATTCTAGAAAGTTCTTTAAACTCCTTCCATTTCCCTTCCCTGCAACCTTTGCATTTTTATTTGTTTGCTTCTTTTTTCCTCAGGGTTGATTCCAATTGGGTGGAGTTAGGTGAATGGGAGAAACCAGAGGTGTATAGTGTAACAGGCGTCTCGCTCTCCCCAAGTGCAGGCTCCCCCAATACAGAACACATGTGATTTCTGTCTACCCCTGCAGCAATAATTTCCATATTGCAGGTTGAAGAACCCAGCATGCTACATGTGAGGAAATTTTGTCATCTGAATTTAAGTTTGTGCCTGGTTACAGAATCCTCGCTTGTAACCATCATAAAAGGAATCATCTTTGCTCTTTTCATTTTTCTCATATTAAATCCCACTTTCTATATGAAAATTTTATTCTCTATATGAAACTTCATTTTCTATATGAAAATTCACTATATTTTTTTTATCTTGGAATAGTCCCTTTACAAAAATTATCACGTGTCATATGGTACAAAGCTGGTCATCCCACCGATTTCCTTAATTGGAAAATTAATAATATAAGGGTTTTTTTCAGATAATTTCTGTAAGTATGGAAATTAACTGCTAAAATTGAAAATATCTTTATTCCAGAATAGAGGAAAATATTTACAAAGATTAACAGAAATATGGTCTGGGAGGTTGTAAGTTAGCAGTAGCCAGGAGCTATCATTTTTGAATGTGTGATAGCATCTGAATGATATTAGTTTTTTTTTTTTTTTAATCGGGAAACTACAATTTACTTCCAGGTCCTCTGATAAATAACCTTGAAGTCTTAGGCAGGGACTCCAATATGCGTCACTCCTTACCTCAAGCTGACTGTTTTATCAACAACACTGGCTGATGAAAAATCTTCCTGCAATTGTTGTATTCTTACTCAAAGCATGCCTCTTTCCCCCATTCCAGCTGCTCTAATAAGTGGATGAAAGAATTGCCAAAAACACACGGCAGGGGTAGCTTGTTCTAAAGAAAAACACACCAAGCTTATTTGTTTCATTCCTAATTCCTTCAGAATTTGAAGTATATGGAGGAAGTCCAGTTTGCAAGAGGTTGCTAATGATAGGCATAAATGCTCCTGGCTTGGCCTGCCAGCACATACGTATGGGAAATGAAGAAACCTGAGTAAACAGAGAGCTTCACTGGCAGCAACTAACATCTTCCAAGATGTTCGGGTCCCTGGGTACAGGAGGCAACAAACTCCAGTAGCATTTTGCAATAGATTCCTGGTGTTCATATAGATAAATACATTTTTTATTTTTAGGAATCAATGAAATCTTACATAGTCTGCAAAGAATTTCTCACCTGGGAAGGTTTATTGAAGCATCTGTACATTTTTGGGGGAGTGTTTTTGTTAAAATGCTCAGATCTAAGACAGGAAAAAAGAAAGAAGTTCCTATTTAGAAAAATTTAGGGTCATGAACAGCTCATTTAAATTTGATTAATTAAAACCTTACACGAGCTTTAAGACAGATTTAATAATTAGAACACTGCCTAAAACAGGATGATCATGTGATTATTAAGCACATAAAGTTTGAGAAGCAAAGATCTCTGAGACTGGATTCCCATAAGTTAAGGTGTAATGCAAAGAACTGCCTCTTAGCGGCTCCTGATTGGACAGGAGATGTACCCTCAATCCAAGTTAGGCCAATCAGATTCCCTCTCTGTAAATGTAAGTTGAAATAGAAGAGTAAATTAGAGACAGGTAGAGAGAGGTTGAGAGAAGAGGGCAAGGCGAACAGAGTCAGAGTCAGAGAAAGCCTGTTTGTAGGGAGAAAAATGTGAAAGATACTTCTAGTTGATTCCTAAGTCTGGTCAAGACATTCACTAAACCGTAGTTCTAGCGCCTTTGGGTCTCTACAAAGACCTCCCACCCACCCTCTCCCCTGCCTTGATTTTTCCTATATTTTGGAGTGTCCTTTCATGCTAGACTCATGAGATCCCACTCTCAATTGGGAGCACTTGAGAGATGGTGGTCAGAGTTGGCCAATGTCTTATACTACTCCTCTCCCTTCTCCTCTCCTTTGCTACTCCCTCCTCTCCATTGCTCCTGTTCCAGGCCTGACCAACTCTTAGTCATAATAAATCGGTCTCTGTTCCCCCTTTGACCTAAGTCAAATGAGAGCTAAGTCTCTCAGAGTAGAACACCCATGTCCACCTTTTACTAGGGCCTGGAAGCTACTCCACTGCTAATCTCTTTTTTGGTAAACTAAGAGAGATTATAACCTTCAGGGTCTGGATGCGTGAGAGATGGTGTCCTTAATGCCAAGAGAAGCCAGCCTACTTGACTAGTTTTTTGCTTCACTTTTTGGGCACCTAAGTCTATTCAAGCTTTCTTCATGGAGTGGGAACCTAATCTGAATCTCAACAGTTGGCAGAATGATTCTGATTCCTTATCAAAGTCCTTGATGCCCATTTCTTTGGAGTTGGGTCATATGTCTACACATCTTCTTATGAACAGGGCTAGATTCCTAGATCTATGATTTCAGAGACATCACGGATGCTATGACTCTCTCAGAAGGTCTTCCATATTCCAGTCTGCTCATCTGTTCCAGTGGACTGAATATTGTCATTGGATTAAAGAAGCAAAATGGCACTATCTTTTTGTACCAGATGATGTAAACTGTTGAGTTCTTGTTCTAAAGAACCTGTCCTTTTAATTCCATCTGGTTCTAGCTCACTTTTTGCCCCATATCAATGGTAATATTGATAGTTATGCCAAGTGAACCTAAATCTCTCTTAGACAAGAACTGTCCCCCAAACTCATACCCTTCCGAGTAAAGGAAAGGAGGTGTTGTGTCACCCTCTGGGTATGATAGGGCAGAAAAGAGGAGCTACTGAGAGGACCATTTTGGAAAATTTCTTTTTATCACTGTGAATCTCTAATGTGGAGGTTGCAAAATCTCTCTTCCCCTATATCTGGACATACTCAAATAGGGCCAATCCTAGGTAAAATCACCAATGGCCATTCCCTAGTGCTTACAGATTGAGAATGAGTATAAAGTGTGTGATTGGCAGACTTGAAATAGTGTGGGCGATCAGCAAGAAGTCCAAACCAATGGAATTATGGAATGTCAAGGCAGATATCTTTAAAGTCATTACCATATTATTTGGAGATTATTATAGAGTATTTGGGAATCATGAGGAATTTGACTGCAAAATCAAAAAACAAATTAAGGGAAATAACCCTAGGATGAAACTCTAATAAAAGAAATCACACAGGACCTCTCAAGCATTTTAAACTTGCTACAGTTTAAAAAAATGAATGAAGACATCTTTACCATTTCACTTTTTAAGCTCTTTAGAAGCCTTTGAAATAGAGTGATCCAGAGAAAGGTGTAACAAATGAATTTTAGAAACCTGAAAAAAAAAAGGAATGAAAACTTGTCCTGTTGTACTTGCTTCTTCTTTGGTTTCTAACTGGTATCTTACACTCTGTGGGGGATCCCCTGTGAGAGGTATGGAACAGAGTTCCCAGCAGCTGTCATTGGGGAAACAGTAAAATTGGCCCCTGAGGAGCATTATGAGAGCTGAGAGCCTACTGTGACGCCTGGTGACCCTCCCCTGCTGGAACTCTGCAGCTCCCTCTGCTCTCCTTTCTCTCCTAAGTGACTCAGGAAAGCAGAAGTGAAGTTGTGGAGAATACTAGCTGAAGAACAAAGAGTAAAAGTTCAAAAGGAATTATTTTAAGTTTAATCATTTGTGATAAAAATCATTCTAAGGAATGACGGATGTAGTTGCCCGCCTTCTACAAGTATGCAAAGATTGTTTTTTAACTAGTTGGATTATATGAGACCTAAATGGATTTTTCTGGTGTCTGCTGCAGGTCTGGATACTAGAACACCATCATTTCTGTTTTCCTTTAACTTTTATTTTCTGTAAGGAATCTTCTTATAGGAGTTGCCAAGATTACCAATTCCTGCTTTCTGTTGCTTGGTTGGAGACATCCTCTGTAGTTCAATGTAATTTCTCACTAATGTAGGTGGACCTTGTTCAGGCTCATTTTTTAACCCTCCTAGTTCTGGCCTTGCCATCAAATATGGCACCTAATATTTGCCCATTGAGAATTATACCCATTACCATGATTTAATTGTTCTCTTTATTTTTTTAACTCCGAAATCTATAATTTTTAGTTTTGCACATCATTTAAAATTTACTCTAAATCTCTAAAGCTAATTTGTTTTTCTCCCCAAGTTTGAACTTGGAAAATTGACATTGGAAATAGAGGCTTTTTCACTCCTCTGATTTCCTTATGTCAATCGGAAGTCCCAAAATTAGCTATAAGGGTATGTAATCACTACAATCACTACATAACGGTATGTAATCACATGCATTCTTGCTTTACCCAAAGGCAGGAGAGAAGGAGTTGTGTTTGGAAGAACAAGATTTTCTTTGAAATACCTACTTTTCACTGTCCCCGAAACTCATACCCTTCCTAGTGGAGGGAGCTGCAGTGATAGGGCAGAAAAGAAAAGCATATCTCTCTTTGCTACAACAAATCTCTAACGTGGAGGTTGCAAAATGGTGGCCTCATGAACTGGGACGAACTTTTCAAAAGAGAGGAAATTGCATTTTCTGCCAACATTTGCAAATCAGGATATTTCTACAGATATCTTAACTTTCATATTTTCTTGGAAAAAATGGTGGAATTGATCACATGGAGGCTGCTTCCTTCATGGCATCATGTGCCAGGAGCTGTGTAGCAGCTGCATACTTTGCGGGGAGTGGAGGTACTCTTAGGGTGGTCGCAGGACCACCTGTGTTTTAAACTGAAGCCAATAGGAATCACTCTTGTATATCATCCACCTGGCTCCTGGAGCCATCTGCATGTACGTCTTTGGGAGAATTCCTGGAAAGGGACATTTGGAGATTTGCAAATCTACATATAAAATCACCCACACCATATCTTGGAAACAGCAAGAACTTGACACGTGCTTCCTGAATTGATATGAATTTAAATCTTTGGACCAGAAAAGGTTACAACAGGAGATTCTAGAATCACTTGATAACAGTGATTATATAGCCGTAGTTAAAGATTATACAAGAAATGCCTGTCATGTTTTTCTGACACACTGAGAATATGCTTTCTGGGATTTAAGTGCCTAATTATTTTAACAGACATGCAGCTAAGAAATGACTCATAATTCACACAATCACCCAACCTGTAAATGAGAGCCTACTGTGATGCCCAGTGACCCTCCCAGAGAATTGCATATGCAATGTTGACTATTACCCAGTTTGTTCAATATGAACCATTGGTGGAGAAAAACTATTTTCTCTTCTTTCACCTTAACTTGCCATATATAATAACATTTCAATCACTGAAATTTTCCACTATAATTGCCTGCTATATGAAGATCAATGCCTTAGTGAATGTCCCTAAAATATAAGTAAGAAAAGTCTGGTATTTTGAAGACGAAGAAGATGAAAATGTACCTATAGTTACATATGCACATTTGGTTATATGTGAATGAAAGGAAGTAGATAGTATTTAAAATATTACAAGATTGTTTTGAAGGTTAATAAAATAATGCATGAAAAGCACAGAACAATCTGGCAACTAAATATGTCCAGTAAACTTTTGTTATTGTTATGATAGATAATTAATTAATAGCTAGTGTATAGCAGGAGACTTAGCCTTGCTCTAGGCATATGAAAAGAACCTATTTTAAACACTGTGTCACCAAGTTTGTAGAGGTGATTTAGTTTAATTCATTGATTAGTGTTACTCTCCACTTTATAATCTCCTTCTCTCAGCCTAGGGGCTGAGGACCCCTTGGACATGGAGACTGAATCATCTTCCTGCTCCTATGAACGGGGCACAAATAGTCAGGACATAAGTAGCTGGCACCAGTAGCTGGCAGTGCCCTGGCAGGGCAGGCCTGGCTTTAAGCCAGACATAAGGAGCTCCAGTTTGGTAATTGCTATCCACTGGGTAACTCAACTGTCACAATTCTAATAGGTGTCTTCCAACAAAACATAGTCTATTACAGAAAATAAAGGACAATATCCAATGGAATAAAATAAACCCAAGACTTTGGGGGAGTGGAAAATAGTTTTAAAGTCAATCTTGACACCTTCATTTCCCTGTAACCACCCATTCCACCATAACTGTACCAAGACTGTTATCTCTCTACCTTGGGTTTGCTTTGATTAAATGTAATCTATCACCAATGCTCTGGAAAACCTCTGAGTTTATTTCAGTAAGCTGCACAATTTGTTGCAACATTGGTAGAAGATGGTTCACTTTCAACCAACTAAGTGCTGATTTATAGCTCAGACACTGAATTTATATATTTTTAAATAAACATTTCTTCCTTTTCAATAAAAAAAATTCCCATCCAAACAATTCTGAGAAACATAATGTGATTTTTTTGTTGTTTGGAAGAATGGATTAGCAAATAAACATGCTAACTTCAAAGAATTTCATCTTGTTTTCATATAACCTAAATGAGATTAGATGGCTTGTGATTTACGCTACCACAGTCTTCTATTGCTTCCCACTTTAAATAAAAATAGGGTTATAATTAAAATCACATGGACTTGGATTTTTCAGCTTCTAAAAAATACGATGGATGGCCGAGGGAAAAACCTGATGATGGCCAAGGGAACTCTGCAGCATGCTTACAACTTTAAGGCACTCGGCCCTTTAGTTTCATATCAGGGTGTGCTTTTGTCCACTCACTACAGTATTAGGCACCTTCTGTATTAGGACTGAAACAATAACAACAGCAGCAGCAACAACAAAACAACCACCCTAACTAACACTTACATAACAGTTTTGTACTTTGTGAAGTACTTTCAGTTGGAATTTTATTTTACTTGGACCTCCCTGCAGCCTGGCGGGGTAAGTGTTGTGGGTGTTGTTATTTCCATTTATGATGAAAATTCTAAGGCTCAGAGTTAAAGGGACACGCTGAACACCGGGCGTATCCTGCAACTAATGGCAGAGTTACCGTTACAGCAGTGCCTTCGGAAGTCTAATTCAATGATCTTTTGACTGTAACATTTCCATTTAATGTCAGTACTCTTTGGGGTTCAAAAAAAATTTTTGATTACAACTCTATCTGTTCCTGTATCAGGGTTTTTTTCCCACATGCTCATGAGTTGTTTTCTTTTCTGGAATGCTCTTTTTCCCTTATCATACTAATTGACTCTTCCTCTGAAAGGGTCATCTAAAAGAATCCCAGCCCATGGTATTAGTTTGCTAGGGCTGCTGTAACAAAATACCACAAACTGGGAGATTTAAACAACAGGGATTTATTGCTTCACATTTCTGGAGGCTAAAACTCAAGGAGTTGGTTTGACTGGTTCCTTTAAGGGCTGTGTGGGAAGAATCTGTTCTGGGAGTCTCTTTTTGGTTTGTAAATGGCCATGCTCATGTTCATGTGGCATTCCCTCTGTGTGTCCAAATTTCCATATTTTAAAATAAGAACATGAAATTCAAATTAAATTAGGGCCTACTCTAATGATTTCACCTTTACTTGATTTCCTCTATAAAGACCTTATCTCCAAATAAACTCACATTCTGAGGTACTGGGGGTTAAAGCTTTGATATATGAATTTGGAGGGGGGACAGAAATACATCCTCAATGCCATGTCACCTGTAACCCTCATCTTCCTGCTCCCCAACTTAGTCCATGGTGAAAATCATTATCCAGTTACTTAGGCTGACTGTGATTCTCTCTTTTCTTCTGCTTACTGCAGCTTGTCATTAAGTTTTATCAGTCATTCCCTCAAAATATTGCCGGAATCCAAATTTCTTACTCCCCTCCTCACTATATTCTCCGGGTCCAAACCACTCATCCCCTATGTGAACTGCTGTCGTTATTCATTCCCTGTATCCATATAAGATCTGCTTTTCTCACAGCAGCAAGCATGAGCTCTTGAAGACATAAAATACATCATGTGACTCCCTGTTCAAAGCATTGCATTTAGAACAACTATCTGAATTTTTTATCATGGATAAGGTGCTTGATATTTCCAATGTGTTCTGGGGATCAGCTGTATCAGTCTCATATGGGAGCTTAATAGATAAAAAGAATCTTTATAAAGATCCCATTTCAAACTTACTGAATCAAATCATCATTTTAACAATATTCCCAGGTCACTTGTGTGCATTTTGAATGATCGAGAAACTCTGGCCTAGAGATCCACCATCAAGTCACTCTCTCTCTTCTTATTTATTTTATTCACTGCTATTTTCTCCTGAAGAATGACTGGCACATTGTGGGTTTGCTAAATGTAGCATACCAGACCCCACAAGACTCCTTTCAAGTTAAACAAGGGGAGGACACTTGATCGCCCTGGGGCAATGGGTAGATATCATGAGGTATGACTCAGAAGGCAGGGGGTGGGGCGGGGTGGGGTGGGGTGGGGTGGGGGTTGGGGGGTGGGGCATTGTCTGATGTACTTTTCGTCCCAGAGGCTGATCAACGGAAGGCCTTGTTAATAAGATTGGAACCATAGGTGGGGGTTGGGAGTATGATTTCCCTGATCAGCGAACTCACCCTTCCCAAAGCCCTAAATAACATAATCATATTTCCAGTTTGACCTTTTCTCTTTGTTTTCCTATCAATAAAAAGGCCAGGATCTAGCTCTTCTAGCAGCATCCTGCATTGTACAGCCTGCTTCACAGCTGCTGTTTCTTTTCTTTATCAGTGCGATGTTGCTGACACAACAGCATGTAGTAGGTATTCAATAAATATTTGACAGAACAATAAATATGTAGAATTTTGGCATAAAATGGACCATTTTTTTATTGCTCATTCAATTAATTATTTTTTCTAGCAAAACTCTTTTAGACTACGGTGGACCATAGCATGGCATTTTATTTTTTTATTTTAAATTTTTTTAAAAGATTTATTTATTTATTTATTTATACAAACATTGGGTACAGTCAGAAGCGCAGAAGGGTGAGAGAATTCAACAGAGCCACAGCGGGGAACAGAACAGACAGACCGACGAAATACACTGCTGAGGGGAGCAGCGGGGGTGGCAGGAGAGGTCTGTGCACCATGGGGGACCCTCACCCGGGTGGCTGGGGATTGAACCGGCAGCGCATGAGGCTGCTGGCAGCTTCGCAACCCAGCGCTCAACCGCTGCACCACCGGGGAGGCCCCATAGCATGGCATTTTAACAAATCACCACTTTTCATAGTTTTCCCTGTTTGGGTTATTTTTCCTTTCCTTCTCATCCCATTTCTCTCTGTCCTCACTGGAACAGCTATGGGGTTCTGTTCCATGATTTAGTACATCAAGAATGGCTGTAAGTGATGTAACAGGCAACTATTAAACTTTTCAAGGCAACGTGAAATAATACAAGTTTCATAATAATTTTATAGTATGAAAGGTGCTGGCTGGAACTTCTGGATTTGAAACTTCTGAAATCAAAGAAAAGTTAAAAACTCTTGCATTACTATAATCACTATAATCTTGACAGAAAAGTCAAAACAGTAGGCAGCAATATTTCAAGCTTTGCTGACAAGCCAGTGACCTTATCTCTTGATCTGAGACTCCTGTGCTCTCTAATGAACCAAAGAAGATATTGAAATATGATACATACCAATGAACTCTGATTAGCTCTTTATTACAGAGAAGATAACTTTTCTAAGTTGTCCCTTGACAAAGACACACACACACACACACACACACACACACGATGTATATTAAGAAATTATTTAAAATTGAGATTCTTTGGTCATTAGTTTCAATATGGGTTTCAATCTGTTTCAGTGTAGTAAAACGCAGGACTTTCTTCAAAAGTTACAGCACATTTGCCAAGTCACTGAAGAGAATACTTCCTCAGGAGTAACCAACTTTCCTTTTTTTCAGCTACCTTAGTTGGGAATGTGGGTCCCAATGGACCCTAATGGCCACAGTTCCCTTTTAGTTTTCATGTCTGTTCTTTCTCTCATGACCTCTCATCCCCTCTTTATCCCTTTATCAGTGTTCGTTCTGCCAAAAAACTTTCCTACAGTGTCAGAACATCTTTTAAGGAATAAGATAATTCAAACCATTCTATCTAATATAAAATTAAGCATTACTGACATTTTAAAAAGACAAATATGGACATAGATGCCAATAACATGTTAATCAGGACATTTATTCCAGGATTATTTCTGGGTACATCTGCTGGTGGTGCTTGACAGAGGGCAGGATATTTTATCTGGTCAGGGGTTCTTGTATATATATATATATATATATATATATATATATATATATATATATATCTTCTGCATATTTTATCTGTCATTTTTCTGTATCTAGAAGAATTAGCAGTGAATAAAGTAAACAAGATCTCTGGTGTCATGAAGTTATATCTTATTAGTGAAATAAATAAAAATTAGGTAAGCACATACATATACAATTTCAGGTAGGGGTAGATGACTCAGCAAAATGAAGCAGGGCAACCAGGTCGCAGTCTTCAGGACTATCTCCTTCAGAGTAATATCTTAGTTTTTTGAAAGTTACAATTCTGGTGATGCCAATTCTATTGAACTAATCATTCTCCATGGAAGGCAAACCAAAGTCAAAGCTAGCTGAGTCAATTATCATGGTTTCCAGATAAAAGCCACCCTGCTCTTCATTCACTTTACAACTACAAAGAATGAAGTTATACCACTATCTTATACCACATACACATGTGAACTCAAAATAGATTAAAGACTTGAATGGAACATCTAAAACCATATAAGTTCTAGAATAAAATATAGATGATAAGCTCCTTGATACTAGTGTGGGTGATGATTTTTTGGACCTGACTCCAAAAGCAAAGGGAAAACAAAAACCAAAAAAAAGGGAAATAGAAGAAGAAGACTATATCAAATTAAAAAGCTTCTCCACAGCAAAGGAAAACAATAAAATATAAAGGCAACACACTAAATAGAAGAAAATATTTGCAAGTTATATATTTGATAAGGGGTTAAAATAAAAAATAGAACTCATATAACTCTATAGCCCAAACCCACAAATAATCTGATTTAAAAAATGAACAGAAGCTCTGAATAGACATTTTTTTTTTCCCAAAGAAGACATGTGGATGGCCGTCAGGTACATGACAAAATGCTAAACATTACTATTCATCAGGGAAACGCAAATCAAATCTACAGTGAGGGGTCATTCATGTCCACTAAAATGGCTATTATCAAAGAAGGCAAGAAATAACAAATGCTGGTGAGGATGTGCAAAAAAGTGAATCCTTGTGTGCTGTAGGTAGAAATGTACATTGGTGCAAACTATTTAGAAAACAGCATGGAGATTTCCCAGAAAATTAAAAATGGAACTATAGGATGGTCCAGGAATTCAACTTCTGGGTATTTACCCAAAGGAAACAAAAACATTAATTGGAAAAAGTAAGTTCACTGTCATGTTTATGATGACATTTACAAGAGCCAAGACATGGAAACACCTAGGAATGAGTGAATGACAGTGGGTGGTTGCCAGAGGTGGGGAGAGGAAGTGGGTGAAATAGGTGAAGTAGGTGATAAGTATGAATTTCCAGTTATAAAATAAATTAGTCATGGGAATTTAATGTACAGCATGGTGACTGTACTTAATAATGCTGTACTGTATATTTTAAAATTGCTTTTTCTTTGTAGCAGTTTTAGGTTCACAACAAAATTGAAAAGAACGTACAAATATATATACCCCTGCAGAGACAGGTGCACAGCTCCTGCCCTCATAGCGTCCTGCACTAGAGTGGGTCAGGAGTTATAATAGATGCGCCTACACTGATAAAACATTAAATCCAAAATTCCAAGTTCACATTGGGGTTCACTCTTAGGGTTGTTCATCCTATGGGTTTGAATAAATGTACAGACACATATTTACCTGTCCTAAGTTCGTTTCTTTTTTATGTTTATTTTTTTGGTTATAAAAATTATTCATCATGATGGTAGGAAAGTTATACACTGCAGAAAAAAATACAAATCAAATAAAGTTAAAATTTTCCCCATAATTTCTATGTAAGAAATTATATACATGCATACACATATGTGGCATATAAATTTGGCATATAAATATATAGACTATATACATGCTTCTTTATATAGTTTTATAATAGCAGAATATTCCTGTATTTGAGAGAGACTTTAAGTCATGCAGAGACATTAAACATTCCTCTTATGTCTTCTCTGAATACTGAATGTAAACTAACTGCAAATATACCTTTATTCCCTTACACAAAAACCCCGTGCTTTTTGGATCTCCTTTGAGAAGAATGAATAGAGTTCTTGAGCTAAGAAATGAGCACTTGTCTTATATTTGTTTGCTAATCTAATGAAAACAGCAAATTCTCCTGCCATAATTGATAAAATTATCATTAACACCCTGGGGAGTTCTCTGAGGCTGAGGTAGACCATATGTATGTGTGTTTATGTGCATGTATTTATGTCTTGATGTGTCAGTGTGTGACAATTTTTAGACCCTGTGGACCTGTGGACGTTCCACAATGATTTGTACCATATTGTTTCATGACATTCGTGCGGTGAGCCTTCATCCATCGCAGGAGCCAGACTCTGTGTGTTTGTTCTGGAAGGATTTTATTTGCCACAGAACCACAAACCTCAGTTACTTGACTTTTGAATTGTTTTGCAACTTCTGCGCTCTTTCATGGGTTGTGTGTCAATTGGTGGCATTTTTAATTATGACACAAGGCACAGGATTGATGGAGTTCCAGGCACCCTGCAAGGGGAACAGCTCATCTCAGAATGCCCATTTGGGGGAAAGTGACTTTGTGAGAGATAGTTCAATAAAAAGCCATCACTAATTTCTGAGATGTAGCAACTGGAGCAGTGGTTACCTCAAGGCACAGTTCCTATTACAAATACCTCTATGTATGACTAGTTCATCATTGGAATAAACTATCAACGTTTTGATATTATTTTTTGTAGGTTCTAGTAAAGAAAGAAAACAAGAAACAATCTTTGTATCCTTAGAAATCAGAACAACTTAAAATGTCTCATGTTTACAAAACTAATAATTACTTTTTGATGAACACTTGGAAAATATAAAGAGACAAAAGAGTAAAAGAAAATCATATGTGATTCGACCATGTAGGAAGCCAAAGCCACTCTTTGAGTATTGGGAAATTATAATTCTCCAATTTTTATTTTGGCTAAAGGTGACCTTTCTATTTCTATTTGTACATACCCCAGAGAAACTGATGAAAAGGCAAAATGAAAATACTTCACTGCTTCATTCCCATAGCAAGTGTGAATATTCCAGGAAAACAACATGTGAAGGTTAGGTTTAGAATCACCATGCCATGTGATTTCATGGTAAGTGAACAGATTGTTGACTTTTCAGAATTAGATGTCTTAAGCTATAATTTTCATATTGTTACTTCATGCAGATACTTACAGATCTGTGAGAATAATTGATTGCATATTTTCTAGTAAGAAAAAAAAAGTGGAAATTATCTCAACACAAGAGTTTTTATTTATGAACTAGGATTTGTTTATACTTCCACTGTGAGTGGGGAAGCATTTACCAGAATCATTTATGGTACATTTATTTCCAAGTATTCAACAAAGAATAACTATTAGTTTGGTTTTTGTAACAAATTCTAATTTTTTAATTTTCATTGATAAATCAACAAGTGAAATACCTGCTTTATTTGATTTGATGTCAATTTGATGATGTATTTACATAGGTGATAATCATAATCTTCATTAGAGACTATTACATAAAATGCTATTCACTTGAATAATGAATTATGCATTCCAACTTTTATTTAAGGGTAATTATTGGGTTTTAAAATATTTATGGGGATTTCATACACAGCGACTAAGATGATAAATTGGTAAACCACTTTTGGAAAATTACAGGCAAGATTAGTTAAAACTGAACCTATACATATCCTATGACCCTACAGTTGTAATTTTAAATAAACATTTCAGAGAAAATGTGTGGTTTTGTGCACAAAGAAGATATATGTGGACATGCATTGTTGTATTATTTGTAACAATTCACAAATAATAGAGATTATTTGTAACAGTTCAAAACTAGGTAAATATTCATTGCTATTAGACTAAACAAAGAAACAAATAAATACTTCCCCATCCTCCCCCTACCCCCACTGGAAACACTGGAATATTCTGTACCCATAGTCAGCAATCTCTTTTGCATATTGTAGGTTTGGGGTCCATATGCTTTCTATGGTGACTATTCAGCTCTGTCAGTGTGGTGTGAAAACTCTCACATACATACATGAATGCTCTTAGGTGTGTTTCACAGGGCAGTTTGCTGTTTCTCTTTCACTCTGAACTCATAACTTCTCTTGCTCAGGCTTTCCTGACACCACTCCACCCTTATTCTACCCCTAGCTTCCTGACCCACCCTTGCTATGGTTCATCATGCTATGTTTGGGTAGGTATCCACCCTCTCTGAACCATATCCAATTAGATTGGGAGCTTCCGGAGGCAGGAGCCAGAACACTGAAATCCTTGCATCCCTCCTCGACACACAATATGGACTGATTAATGTTTGTTGATTGCCACATTTTTTTTAAAGTTTAGCTTTTTATTTTCGCTACCATTAGATGGAAAACAAAGCTCAGAGAAGATTGACATTTCTATCACTTCTGGGTGTGACAATTTCAGTTCTGATAGTTTGGCTTTTGTTTGTCTGGTTATCTGCTGCTATCTCTTATCTGAGCCCTGGTTCTCAGCTACACTCAAATACAGTGTTTTGTTGAGGAAATGCTGAAAGAGTCCATGGACGGCAATCATGACACCGGAAACCTTATTTTCCTTATGTAAAGCAATTTTAACATCCCCAAAATAGTTTTTTAATAGCCAGTAGGATAATGCAGAAAGCCTTTAAAACCATAAACCTTGGGGTGATATAATTTTCTGTATAGTCCTATAAACACAGAGAAGGCAAAATAATGGGCCTCCTCTGTTTTCTCTACATCATGTTGCATCTGCAGGAGAATAAACTCTGGGGTGATAGGAATTTTACTTTGCTCATTATATCAACTTTCAGAGGGTTGAGCAAAGAGTGTTCAACAAATATTTGTTAATTGCATGACACTTAGGATATGTTCTATTTGCCTCTTTGTAAAGAACTACATATTTTTGATCCCGTAACCGAGAGTAACAAGCATATGGACCCCAAACCTACAATATGCAAAAGAGATTGCTGACTATGGGTACAGAATATTCCAGTGTTTCCAGTGGGGGTAGGGGGAGGATGGGGAAGTATTTATTTGTTTCTTTGTTTAGTCTAATAGCAATTAGTTCATGTGGGAGTTGACCCATCTCTTGACTTAGTTGGCAGAGGGTTTAAATGTTGCACCAACCAGTCTGATACACCTGGTCCAGGTCCTGCAGATGATTATGCTGTTCTCCGTGTGTCTATCAGCAACGTTGTCTTCCTCTTACGGGCTGGGTGGCCACATGGTTACTAACTGGCTCCAGGGCTTTCAATGTTCTGTCTTTTGACTACACCCCAGCAGCCTTTTTTAATGCCAGATATAATTTTGCCTTAAAACAGATTGTGTACTGTTTTTTCTTAAAAAAAAATATATAGACCTCAAAATTGTCTACATATAAAATTCACATGTCTACATATAAAATTTGCTGTGATAACACAAAATATTAATAAAAAATTCTTAATTTTGTAGCTGAGAAAGCTCCAAAAAGTGGAAAAAAATATATTCTCCAGTTAAAAGACGACAATACTATTTTCTTAAAAATAATACCATGAGGGGCCTCCCTGGTGGCACATCAGTTGAGCGCTGGGTTGCGAAGCTGCCCGCAGCCTCTGCAGTGCCGGTTCGATCCCCGGCTGCTCCCTGGCCACCGGAGGTGGGTCCCACATGGCGCGCAGACCTCTCCTGCTGCCCGCTGCTCCCCTCAGCAGTGTACCTCAGTCCCTCTGCCTGCTCTGCTCCCCGCTCTGGCTCTGGCGAATTCTCTCACCCTCCCACGCTTCTGACTGTACCCAGTGCTTGCATAAATAAATAAATAAATATATAAATAAATAAATCTTTAAAAAAAACAATACCATGATATCTGATGTCAAGGGGAAAAGACAGAATTAACACGCATATTTTTAAATCAAACCTAGGATTCAAGCTATCAGGTGCAAATATACATTGGGTTAAAATTATTTAATTTCACAAGTAACCAGTGAATGCTTGTACTGCGTGCATACTGCCCAGATAGAAACTAGTTTGTAGAGTATTGCATAATCCCCAACTAAATAAATACAACTTTGTCTTTGAAAAGGACTAGAATTAATTCTCTTTTATCTGATACTTCTATTTTGAAGTTGATGGTAACAGTCTATATAGAGTATGGCCTCAAATTCCTTTCCCATTCATGCCTCCATTCTCCTTGAAGTCTGAAACACTTTTTTGCTCCTTCCACTCCCCTCCTTTCTTGTATGGGGACTTTTGAATATGGTTTTGCATCCACCAAAAATGTTGCCACTTTCTTGCCCTCTGTGTCCAAATGCACCGCATGACTTTGTATCCCAACTGTGTGTACTCTCTTTATCTTTTGTAGTTCCAATACATTTTATTTCTCTGGTATCATTTTTCAGTTTCTGCAGGCTTTGAGGGATAGGGCATAAATCTCTTCCTGGACTCTGAGGGCAGAACATGTGCCCCATTGGTCTTTGCATTCCCAGTGCTGGCACCGTGCCTTGCATAGAGCAGGTGTTCAATGTATGGCTGTTGAATGAATGTTGGATGAATGTTCTTGTGGCACACACAATAAGGATGTTTTCAATAACTTTAAAAATTGTTTTTGCATTTATATGTTTCATCTTTTCAGTTACTCTTCTACACTGCTGATGACATTAACAAATAATCTATTACTTAACAGTTTTGTTTTTGTTGCTCATTATCAATTTGGGTCTTTGCAATTGTTTATTATTTATTCATCAGTTTATTGATGCAAGAACAATATTTAAGGAATCAGAGCAGCAGCATTTCTTCACAGAACATTCTATACTATCACCAGAATAACCCCTGGGCTGAAAAGACAGATATATTTATTTCTACTTTGCAGAAAAACTATAAATGGAAACTTAAAAGATGAAGCAAATTCATGAATATGTAGCTAATTTTTCAGAGCAAAGAGTAGAAAGCAAGTCTCTCTATGCTTATGTTGATTTTTTTTTTAAAGATTTATTTATTCATACAAGAACCGGGGTACAGGCCAGATGCCCGGGAGGGTGAGAGGATTCACCAGAGACAGAGCGGGGAACAGGACAGGCAGACTGATGAAATACACTGCTGAGGGGAGCAGCGGGTGAGACAGGAGAGGGGGTCTGCTGCACCCTATGGGATTCTTGCCAGCCGGCTGGAATCGAACCCACGCTGCAGAGGCTGCGGACAGTTTCACAGTGCGGCGCTCAACCACCTGCGCCACCAGGGAGGCTCTGCTTAATGTTGAATGTTAGTAAAATAATGATATCATGGTATTTTTGCTTTGAAAACTGGCACTGCCTTTAAATGATTTAGATTAAACTTCAACCAGAACCTGATAATATGAGCACCACTTTCTAAGCTTGGCAGGTAAGAAAGTGCTTAGTTTTTATTAAAATGATATGACAGCATGAAAGGAATCATGCATGAAACAGAAGTAGAGAATTTCAAATTTGTAAATTTCAAATAGGAAAAAATTAAAACGATAAAGAAGAGGGAGAAATTGAGCCGACAGAATATCATAAATTATAAATTAAAGTTCACTATTTAAAAGAACCTTACTCTAAGAATAAAGGGAAGGAATATAGAGGCATTGAGTTGGCTCTGGAATTCTTTTTTGAAAGCTTTTCCCCCCCAGGATTTGTCTTTTCACAGAGTGAGGTTAGCAAATGAACTAAGACGTAAATCAACACTGATCATTTCACGCAATTTCTCTAAATACTCTTGGCTCTTTGTACCCAATAGCTTCATTATACTTAGAAAGCAAAATTCTTTTAACAACTCATCATACTTCATGCATTATTGTGCAATAGAGATAATTTTTCTTCTACTTCTTTTTTCTTTGGTATCAGTTCATTACACCTCATTAAGGTGCAAGTCTTGTTATCCAGTTATTTACATTTTGATATAGTTATATAAACTTCTAGGTCAATTTGAGTTTGAGAGAAATCTCATGGCTAAATTTTCAAAAAAAGGAGGGAGATAAGGGTTTTGAACATATTCCCTAAAATGAGGGAGAAGAGAAATTTTTATTACAATTTGGTACTTGAAATGATTGCCCATATTTGACCTCTCTGTTGGAATTCTGAGAATAAATATTTAATATTCACTGCAGCCAGCAACGTGGCACATCTTTACTTACCTTTGTATCCAACACAAACTATTCCCTTGAATCCAGAAACAATTCCCCGTAAGACATGACAGTCGCTTGTTCCCCTTAAAAACTGCATTGAATTCAGTGCTTCATAATAACGCAAGATAAATTTTACACTTATGTCTTATTTAATGTGAAAAACCTGACAATTCAAAGCCATGACTGTCTCAGTTTGACCTCACCCAGGGAGCATAATTATTGGAGGTGAAGTTCTGGAAACTACTTTATATATTTAGCTTTCTTATTTGGAAATTTTGATGTATTCACAAAAATTTTGTAGCACTTCTTGCAAAAATATGAACTACATTCATGATTGACAAGATTTAATAAACTTAGTATTTCCTTCAGATATCAGGGTGATTCCTTATCCTTTACTGTTGGAGATAGTAATGTTTTCTCGAGAACGTTTCAGGAAGTCATAGGGCATGATTCCTCTTAAGGGAAGCAACAAGCTAATACCTTAGACCATGTGAAGCAGTGCTTTTCTTGTGTTTCTATAAATCCTTTCTGATGAAACACAAAATGTGGTCTCAGTTTGGTAAGTTCCACATTTGTAACTTGATTTTCTCTTGTTATAAGAGAATAAATCATTCAACTTCACTTTTTTCCTTATTACCTGGCATAGTATTGCTGTGGAATGGCAGCCCTTGGACGTCAGGTGGGACCCAAGTCAAGGGCAGGTCCATCATCTGTGCTGACTTGCATAATCATTCACTTTGGATTCTCTTTCATTTAAGATTTCATAGGACTTTATATTTTAATTAAAAATTATAGCAATCCTCTTAAAAATAAGTAGGAAGAAGTATAAACTTCTTAAATGTGAGTTCCTCGAGGGCACAATTTTCACTGGACACAAGCTCACTAGACACCATAAATATTTATCATCTGATTTAAAGATGAAATGTACAATAGTTCTTATGGAATATTTATATTTTGTGTGGCCTCAAACTAATAAAAACATTCATTCTCATGGTTCCTTTGTATTGTTTGGTTCATATTACTAAAGATAGAGATATTTTATAAAGTAGCGAAACCTGCAAGCTTAATAATATATTGCCATTGCAAGGATAGCTATATTTTCAAATACCTTAATTTACTTAGAATATGATGTAAGAGGTTCAGGGTGGACTACATCTATTACATATTTAAGTATTCAGGTAATTGTGACTATTATGAGAGTAGTAGTTACACAAAAGTGATTTATATGAAGTTTTAATTTTGGAATGTTTGGCAATCTGCTCGATTTATTGGGGGAAGGAGAATTTGGTAGCCTGAAATAAATTCTGGCAGCTATGTAAATCATTCCATATAATATAGAAGAGATGGAAAGATGAATGAGCTTATTTTATGTGAGTCAATACTGCAGGCAGTAGTAGATCCTTTATTGTGGTCCTTATCCTAATTATAAATGAATTAAACAATGCAAATGGGAGCCAGGACAAGGAAAAAAAAGTCAAAATGCATGATGTGTTTATGTACTTAAAGTCATCATGAGTTAAACATTGATTTAAATTACTTGATCAGGTAGAAATTATAATCAAATAATATTGTAATGTTATTTAGTTACCCATAGTATCTGTCCATTTGCCTTACTTTTCTTACTTATAAAATGAAGTTAACTATGGCCCAAACTCATCTTGTGAAAATTAAATAAGTTAGCTAATGAATAGATCAGATGTGACTTGAGATGGTTTCAAAATTCTAAGGCTGGGACATAGGTTCAACAAGGGCATTCTTTTATGTCTATTGATCGATCAGTTTGTCTGTCTATCCATCCATCCATCCACCTATCATCCTTATTTAATATATCTATAATCTACCTAGTTTATACCCTGAATTATTACCATTCTGGAGGCATTCTCATTGTTAAGAGAAAAGAACACTGGAGCGAGCACTTTTCTATATAGCTATTATCTTAATAAAGATAAAAACATGTAAGAACTGCAACAGAGAGGTTTAAAACACTAGTGCAAAGAATTGAGAAAGATTAGAAAACTAGAAAAAGATGGTGTCTATTTTTATTTACTTATTTTTTTCTGGTTTGTTTTTAAG